>NC_136065.1:1583631994-1584831994 GCF_964261635.1 Lissotriton helveticus | reverse complement strand
GCGACAGCGTTCTGGATGCAAAGCTGAGTGTTTCCACGGTGTTGTCTTCTCTCTCTTGTGCAAGGACCGCACCCAAGCCTTTCTCGCTGGCATCAGTGGTGAGAATGGTGCGTCCCGCAGGATCATGGCCGTGCAGGGGCACTGCTTGGCTGATGTTTCCTTTTAGTTCCACAAACTCCTTCTGAGCTTCGTCGTCCCACTGGAACGTTGTCTTATCCCTTATGAGTTGCCTCAACCTGTGTGTTTTCATGGCAAAGTGTTGGACGAATTTGCTGTAATACTCGGCCATTCCAAGGAATGACCGCACTTTGTCTTTGCTGGATGGAGCTCTGGCCTCGCAGATTGCTTTCACGTTCTCCCTCTTTGGAGTGATTCCCTGTCTGCTTATTTCGTGCCCCAGATAGGTGACGGAAGTCATCCCAAATCTGCACTTCTCCCACTTCGCTGTAAGTCCTTTCTCCTGCAGCACACTCAGCACTTTGCTCAATTTGTTGTCATGGTCAGTACGATCTTTCCCCATTATAAGGATGTCATCCTGAAAGTACTGGATGCCCTTGACGTCTTTGAACAGGCGGTGCATGAGTTTTTGAAACACTGCTGCAGCGGACGCCAGCCCAAAAGGGCATCCTGCGAAACTGGTAACATCCATACGGAGTGATAAATGACGTTAATTTCCTGCTTGACGGGTGTAGGTCGATTTGGTGGTAAGCAGACGTAAGGTCTACTGTGGAGAACCATTCTACACCTCTTGTTCTTGCTAGCATTTCTTCGATTCTGGGGAGCGGGAATTTCTCAACAACCAAGCACTTGTTCAGCTCGCGCAGGTCCACACATAGGCGCACCTTGCCGTTGGGTTTCCTGGCGACTACCAAGGGGGCCAACCACTCCGAGCTGTCTATGCGCTCTATGATCCCTTGTTCTTCCAATCGGCGTAGCTCTCGTTGTACGGCCTCTCTCACTGCAATGGGTACATTTCGGACTTTATGAGACACTGGCCGGGAGCCCTCTCTTAGAATGATCTTGTGCATGAACTTCCCTAGCTTCCCTACTTTGCCTCCGAATACTCTGGGATATTCACTTCTCACTCTCTCCAGATCTGGCCAGGTGTCCACGTCCGTCAGCAGTATTTGTTCCTTGCCCCCTCGGTCCAGCTTGATTCCGAGGTCTCCTTGGTCTCTCCATCCTAGGACAGAGGGGCCTCTCTCCGCCACGTACAACTTGCATGTGGCCGTCCTCCCTCTGAAGTCGAACTTGAGAGTGCGGTACCCTACCATGGGGATCAGGTTGTTCGTGTATGACACTGGTCGGATGTCCGGGGGTTCCAGCTTGGGACCCAGGCTGGGTTTGAATTCCTCTTCCCACACTGACCTTTGCACTATGGTGTATGGGGACCCTGAGTCAATCGCTACTTTGATTTTGACTCCTCCTATTAGCAAGTCTGCTCTAGGCTTGTCGGAGTGCTTGGTGTCAACGCCAAGCACTTGCTCTTCAATACACAGCACTCTGTCGTCTTCATCTGATTCTTCGTCTGCTCCTTCCTCGGCTTGCGGATCCGCTATGAATTTGACTACTGATCTCTTCTCTTTCCTTCGACACACTTTCTCATAGTGGCCCATCAGGCCGCAGAACATGCATTTTGCACGAAAAGCAGGACAGCGTTTGTCTTGAGCTGTGTGGCTCCCGCTCCCACACCTGTAGCACGTGGATTTGGCGTGTGATGACTGTTTCCCTGCTTTCCCGGGTCTTCCCGCCCATTTGCTGGCTCCTCTGCCGTCTCCTTGCGCCATTTTGTGTCTTCCCGATTGCTCTGCTTCATCTATTTTGTTGACCATGATCCTTTGCGCACACTCTCTCTTCGCGGCTTCGACGCATCGCTTGGATAGTTCAGCCTTCTTCACCATCGCAATTACTTCCTTTAGCGTTGCCCACAGCTTGTCTTGTACATTTTTATTGGTGGTGTGCATCACAATCTGGTCTTTGATTAAGTCTTCCTCCAGCGTCCCGTACTTGCACGTGACAGCCAGTCTTCTCAGGGCTGCCACATAGTCGTCTACCGATTCTCCTTCCCCTTGCTTCCTCTGTTGAAAGTTGAACCGGTCAATAGAGACACATACGTGGAGAAGTGTGGCTCACCGGTTAGAGGAGGCAGACCCTGATGCAGAGGTCAGACCCGGGACCAGGGTTCAATTCCCGACGCGGCAGGGTCTTGAGCTCATAATGTCCACGGACTCGATAATTCTCGCCTCGGTGCCTACTCGAATCGTGGGTTTACACTCTGCAACTCTGGGCAATAGCTTGCTTAATCTCCACTACGGCCCCACCATGATGGGATGCCTGGTCTTCACCTTGGGGATGCTCAGTAGGTGTAATCTCGCAGGGAAAGACCAGGATGGGTTCCGAAAACAAGCGCCTTAAGACCTAACGGTGATAAGGCGCTATACAAGAGCGTATGATTACGATTACATACCGCTGGGCGGTAGTGGGTGTCAAGATCTTCTAGAGCTTGCTTGAAGACGTCTGCATCTGCTGCTTGACGAGGCGTCATCGCTATGTCCGTGAACACCCTTATGCCTTCCGGGCCCAGATTGTGCAGCAGTATCCGCTTCCTTCTTGCAGGGCTAAATTCGTCACTGGATTCGTCTTCTAGGGCTTCTAGATAATTTTTGAAGTATTCCCTCCAGTCCTCCCATTTCATTTGGGGTTCGCCTGGCTTGGGTAGAAACGGGATGGGCGCCTTGAGCGATGATGCTTGGTTACTAATTTTAGCTTGGGCTTCGGGCTCACCTCCCTGATTACCGGGGCTGCCGGGCGTGCTGTCGCTCCCTCCCTGATTCCTGGGGCTGCTTGGTGCGCCAGTGATCTCTGCTTGCAAAGTGTTGGGGCTCGGTTCTCCTCTGTCCCCTCCCACGTGGTCACTCCTTTCCACCAGGACTTTGGAGAGGAAGCCTGGGTGCTCCTACCGTGCTTCTGCATAGGAAGCTGCGTCGCCGGACTCCTGGACACGTGGCTTGTCCCTTGGCTGTCTGCTCCTCTGCCGCGCTCTTCCCTTGCTCGCTGTAGCGTTTAGTGTCTCTGTCCTCCTTCTGCTGGTGATCGGTTACTGTTGGTAGGCTTGGGTCTTCCTGTGTCTCCACTGCAGTATTTCCACTTTTTTTTGGTGGGGATGGATCCCACTCCTCGTCGCCACTGTGGAGTCCCAGGCTTCCCCTGACCAAGGATCACTCGTGAGGCAGGTAGTGGGGGATAAGATGCTTTATTTATAACATGGATTGCGTGTAGGGAAAGAGCGCCGGGCGTCTTACTGCGTTCGCGCTCCGGCAAGCTCTGGGAAGCGCGAACCGTCGTTCGCGCATGCGCATTGATGCACGCTCTCGCCAGTGCGTGTTGCGTCACACGTCACAGCGCGGCTAGAGTGCTGACACCACAGAATTCAAGAAAAGGAAGAAAATATTTAATTGCTCTCTACTAGAGAAACACATTCGAAAAATGGATAATTAATAGAGCTGGATTATTTCAAGGAGAAACTGGATTTCATTGGATGCAGTAGTTTTATTGCTGAAGAAAATATTCATAGATATATTCGATCCAGAGGCGTTGGAAGGAAGAAATTAGGCGTTTTTTTTTAAAGAGACAAGAGCAGATAAGGTCTGAAATTCAAGGTACTGTAACTCTAAATCATACAGTTATTTATTCGTAACAGTGGGCAATTTCAAAAGAAAATAAATGCGCTTACAAGCGCATGCATCTTTTGAATGTCAGCTCTGAAGCTTCACGAGCTCCGTGCAGGCAAGAGCGGCATTCACCAACTTCGGTGACATTCTTTTCCCTCAGATTGGATTCTCGGACGGGCATTGAATGCTGGGAAGACTCGCAAAGCATTCTGGGAGGCTCAATGAATTCTGGGAGGAAGTGACGATAGCACGCAAGAAACGTGGGGGCCATTTTGTTTTCCTTGGATACAGCCTTAGCAACCACAACGCTAGCTGTAAAGGGAAGCAATTAGTCACTGCTAACGCTGTGTAAATCGAATTAAAAAAGGATATTTGATTAAATGTTTGAAGGAACGTGGAATAGAAGTAAGTTATTCAATTTGTTTACAACAAAAGGAGTTTTCATCAAAATAGCATTTGCAAATAACTTTAAAGGGTACATTCAGTCATCATTTGCATTTGAATGAATCCATTTAAAAAATAATATATATATATATATATATATATATATATATATATATATATATATATATATATATATATATATATAGCAACCCATATTTTTTTTTACACTACAGTCTACAGTGTAAATGAATCTGTCTTCTTGTATCCTTGTATAAAATGTAAACCTATTCAACGCTATATTACTTGTAGGTTTAAATCTCTTCTCCATCCTAAGTAAAGCTTCATTGTACACATTGGTAGCTTCTCCATTCTCTGCAATAGTTATTTGAGCAAAGCTCTAAATAACATCTGTCCTTCCGAGCCAAGACAATGTAACAAAATACTTTTTTTTCTTTCTCCATCTATGGCTTTCATATAATTTATAAACTCACCTTTCCATCTTGCCCATGGTAGTGGTGGTTCCCCCTTACACTGTAAAAATGTAGGTGGTGGTTCAAACTGCATTTTAATATTAGTCTATTTATATATATATATATATATATTACCTACTGGCGGTCGCCAGTAGGTATATATAGTTAGGATTTTTTCTCTATGGGATTTTTGAAAATTCTATGTCTAATAACTTTGGCATTTGTGGACGGAATTGGCTGAAATTTTCAGGAAAATGGCACATTTTGTTTCTGAGCAGCCCCTAAAAATTTTGGGGGGGTTCGTCAAGGGGGGGCCGAGAAAAAAGGGGGGTCCCAAAACGCGTTTTTCCCATGTTAATTTCCATAGGGCGGTTGGCCTCACTTTTAGCCCGAACGGCTGAATGGATTTGCACGAAACTTGGCAAAATTGTAGGGACTGGTAGCCCGATGTGCCTTTTGTAGGTCTCAATATATGTGCTCCAGTGGATTTTGAGAAATTAACGTTTAAAAAAAGATATATATCTGTAACAGCGGACTGGGCAGCGGCCCAGGACGCGTACTTGTCGCGCAAAGGAGCTTTGTGAAGCGAAGCTGATTGGTTCTCCGGCGTCTGTCAACATTCCAAACAGTCCGTAGCGGCCGCCATCTTGTCTCTCGGTAGGATCGAGAGACAAGAGGAGGTCAAAACAAAGGGGGAAATAACTATAAGGGGGCATAGTAGATCCTCGCTGACCCCCTAGGTTTGATGTGGAGGTTTTAAAAGGGCCCCGCGGGGCAAAAAAAAATAATAATAATAATAATCGAACGGCTGAATGGATTTGCACGAAACTTGGCAAAATATTAGGGACTGGTAGCCCGATGTGCCTTTGCTAGGTCTCAATATATGTGCTCCAGTGGATTTTAAGAAATTAACGTTCAAAAAAAGATATATATCTGTAACAGCGCTCCGCTTCGCGTAACGGAGGTTTGCGAAGCTGATTGGTCATTCTGTCACTGGGCTATAGTTGGGCTACATCTGGCTGATATTTGGGCTACATTTGTTTTTTTGTGTGTCTGGCGGCCATCTTTGGGCTACATTGGGCTACATTGGGCTACATTTGGGCTCCAACATATATATAGGCCAATGTAGCCCAATATATATTTTTCAAAGTTAATTTTTGTAAAAACCACTGGAGCATATATCTTGAGACATAGCAAAGGCACATCGGGCTACCAGTCCCTACAATTTTGCCAAGTTTCGTGGAAATCCATTCAGCCGTTCGAGCTAAAAGTGAGTCCAACCGCCCTATGGAAATGAAGGAAATGAATGGGTAATTTGTAATTAGCAAATAGCTCATCGCAAACTAGGAATGGTAAAGAATCGCTATTTATTCCTTAAAGTTCGCTATTTAGGAAATGCAAAAAACTTTGATGATACATATGGCGGTTCATCTCTAACAAGATAAGAAGCATAGGGATACATTTATGATGACTGGCGCATCACCAGGGATGTGTTAGTCATTCTGTGCCGCTGTTCCGTCACCTATGGTGTGCTGCATTTACAATGCGGCGCATCATGGGGCAAAAACAGCACAGATGCGTGATGTATCTGTGCCGTAAAGGTGGCGCATTGCTGGAGTTGTATCGCAAGTGTGATGAAGCTCCAGCAAGGGTCGGGGGTGCCCCTGTCGCAGGGTTTCTGTTCTCACACAGAACTGTGGACAGAGGATTGGAACCTCGGCGAATTAGGGTGTCCCAAAACTCACGTTAGTAATCAAAAACTCCTTAGCAAGCTAGGTACAGTGTCACATTGGATATAACAAACTCTCAATGTTTAGACAATCCAGAATATGAACTTATAGTACCTCAGGATACGTGGAACTCATGAACAGTCGGTCGTTATATATTTCTTAGAAACCAGAACATGGAGTTAAGAAGAACACATGTGTATTTGAATTGTTTATTTACTAATGCCGTCTTCACAGGCGTAGTATCTTAGATAATACAAGTACACATATTATCAGTAGCAAAATTACCAGCATAGTTACTAGTACATAAAAAGCGAATGGTGATAGTATGTTAACATGCTGTAAATGAATAAGAGTTAGCAACACTTATAAGCAGCCGCGGGCCGTGGAGGGAGTTACGGTGGGGCAGGGAGGCGGGGAGGGGGAGGGGCAAGGTAGAGAGGGCTCCACCCTGCTTCTCCCCCTCCCCGCCTCCCTGCCTCACCGCAACTCCCTCCACGGCCCGCGGCTGCTTATATCTCACCCTCCCTAATACACATATTATATTATTTGCTAAGAAGGTCTCTTTGTGTTGGTTTAGGGCGTGCCCATACTTTAGTGTCTTAGATTTGAAGGAATCACATCAGCATACACCAGCTCTCTCTTCATGTGAGCCGCATCAACTGTTGTGTATGTGTGTTCGGCAAAGCAATATAAAACCCGCCTCATGCCCAGAATTGGCAGAAGTTGCACTTATGTTATGAGTATGAAGTCGTGGAGATCAGACCTCATAACAATTCTGTATCGTGTTGTTCTTGAAACTTTAGCACTCGCTGTACAGATATAGTTTAACAAGCAAAGCAGATAGTAGAGCAATAACATATTATTCTCATGTAAACCACGATGAACTACTAGGTGGAAAGCTAAAGCAACAACTAAGTGTCGTGTGCAGAAGTTGCAAAAAAGGAAAAATGGCGTTTAAACCGGTAATGAGCCCATGCTAACTTAACACGGTGTAAAGATATCCAGGACCTAGATGACACCTCCCCATGATCCGGAAACGAACTGAATAAGATAATAGAAGTGCCATCTCATGAGGGCAGATTGCAAGTTTATATGTGGACGGTCCGCAAGGTAAAGCATTAAAAACTAGGAAAATTTAATGCTAAAGAAAAATAAAACAGCCAAGTACTTTATCGAGTCTTAAGCCAATAGGCAAGGTAAATAATAAAAACTTGACAAATAAGTCAATGAATTGTCAATGAAATGCTAGTACTCAGCATATCAAACATGAAAAAGGTCTATGACATAACTGTGTATGCAAAATAAGCTGCAACAGCCTCCAATAGGAAGTCACCGTCTTCATCCGAAAACAGTTCAGCCATCCAATTTAAAAGCGGAAAAGAACATACGTGCTCTCCCAGCACCGGATCCTCTATCACCATCAGAGGACAGCTCGGTGGGTTTTCAAGAAAGCTCTGTTCCAAGAAAGACTGTGCTGCCGCCAGTAAATTCCAGGGACCAAGTAGTCCATGCATCAATGCCACAGCCATAATCCTTTCGCCAGGACAAACCAACTCGTGAGTAATGATAGGAGTCATCAGCTGATTAAAGTCGACGTCAGGAGAAACCGGTCCGCAGAGACACAAATCAATGGCCCAATCGAAATCACAGGTCAGGCAGTGAAATACAGGCTGGACATAGGTGAATTAGGAGAATCGAAAAGATAATCCATATGCCGTGCTTAATATCGCCAACGGCATTGTGCCATAATATTCTAGCGTGCGATTGCGGAACAGTGTCAGCAGCTGCAGGGTGGGAGGTTGCATAGGAGGGACATCCATATTTAAAAATGTAAAAAAGCACAAGAGCGTCCGCTGGTAATGCAAGTAAAAATGCCAATCCACGAACCAGAGTGGAGAAAATAGAATGAAAGGAAGCAGGGATGAGTCCAAAGATTTTCTCAAATGAAGTCACGAGACCACTGGTAACAACTTTAAAAAAGTGCGCCAGGGACTTTGCGGAGGATGCGTTAAAGATAGTCGGAACCATCTTGCTGAATTTGAAAGGCAAATCTGAATTGAAAAGTGTGTGCACCTCTGTACGGGTGTTCGCTATGTGAAGCACGAAAGTTTCACGGGCCGAACTCAAGGCCACCTCTCTCTGAGACAAAAGAGCTCTTATTCTTGCCATGCCGTTGAAATCTGTCCCAAGGTTGGTATTTGTGGCCAGATTGAAAACTCCCTATGTTCATGTGTGGGAGGAAATAGAACATTTCTGCAGCAAATAACCCGTTCACTTACTGTTACGATAAAAGGAATACTTTTAATTAACTCAGAACAATCTTCATTATTGAGCATCAAATAACTACCATTTTCCAACAACTTGAACGTGGGGATGATAGCAGGAACTGGCGTGCCTTGCAACACGCAAGCCATATTTGGTCGGTGTTTGTTGCATGAACCGTGTAACTGTATGTGCCTACACATTAGTGAATGATCTGGCGTCTCAGTGCATTCCTCTCCATTCAGATAAACTTCTTGATCATCTTTGAAACATCTGTATGTGTATGGAAGCGACCAGACCTCATGAAGAAAAGCACTACCTAAAGGTTCATAACGACCTATTGGTATATATTTCATACAATTTGAAAACTTATATAAAGCAAAAGGCAGCGTTATTAAACCGTGGATAAGGCACGTTGCCAAAAAACCCGCAATCCTCTGCTGATGATGTCACTGAGCATGTCATGAATGATGTAATATGTGACATCATCAGCAGTGGATTACGGGTAATAGTATCTCTAGTTTACTCCCCTATAGCTGTCTTTCTTTTAACATAAGTGTCTGTTTCCTTCCCTTATACTTACTGTTTTTGGTTCGCTTCCGGTTCGCGTACCGGGGAGCGAACTGGGAAGCGAACTAAGAGAAATAGAGATTGGCACAGTTCCAAATATTGTACCAATTTTTTAATAACGGGGAGGTAGTTCTGAAAAGAACTTTTTATTTTTTATTTTTCTGAACATTTTTTTACTTTTTTTGAATTTTTCTGAACAGTTTTATATTTTTTTGGGTTTTTCTTGGAGGGGGCAATGAAAACGATTCATTGTAAAGGGCTCAACAGGAGCAACAAAACAAAAAAAAGAAGTATTTATTATTTTGGGCGTTTCGTACAAACTTGCATATGATAGTCAATAGCTCTGTTGATCAGAGTGATGCTTTTTTCTCCGTAGGAAATGAATCCATCGCAAAATACGCAGATGTGTTTTACATCACCAAATCTCATTTGTATATTTGGCACCATCTCCCTGCCCTCTGGTCCCGTTACTTCCGGTACAACAGATCTTCTGGCCATAATAGGGAGATTATCTAGGTCGTTCCGAAACTGTGCAGCACTGTAGTTGTTAGGATGCCACCTAGTCATATGGCGATGCATTGTGTAGTTTCCGAAACTGTATTTTTTGTCGGTCCCTCTGGACAGTCTATCTTGACATATAAGGCAAGTTACGTATCTTGCATTTACTTTTTTCTGACCTTTGGGAATTTTAAAAAATTGCCAAATGAAGTTTTCTTTCCGGTGAGACGTCCTGGGCTGCTCAGGCAAAAACTGCCTCTCTTCGTGCTCGTCCTCCTGTTCCTCTTCTTCCTCTCCTTGTTGAATTATAACTTGAGCAGGTGGTCCACTCTTCCTTGGATGTGGTGGAGGTGGTGGGGAAGCACCAGCTGAAGCTACTAAAGAAGCCATTGCTCAGTGATCACAAAGGGTCTTTCTCTCACAATGATGAAAGTCAGAGTGAGGAAAGAAGGAGGGATTTTCATCATTTGGGAAAAACAAGAGTTCTCAACCAATCAAAAGTGTTCATTTTAGATTATATGACCTAGTCTTACATCATTAGGAAACCAAAAGTGAAATGAACCAATGAAAAGTGTTATTACCAAGTCACATGACTTGCTGTGTTTACGTTAAGCGCTTTGCAGGGCCTCCCGGTTTGCTTCCAGAAACCTGCGCTTTGCGACTCGCTTCGCGTACCAGTTCGCTAACGTTGTACGTCATATGACGTATCACGCGACAACGTGAAACGTCATGCGGACGGGAGGCGTCACGATGTTGTTTTCTAACGCGGCACTTGCGGTAAAGAAACGTTTACCGGCTCGCGGTCTATTTCGCGGCATCAAGGTCAGCTAACGGGAAGCTTCCCGATTCGCGAAGCGGGAACGAAGAAAAAAAAATATTTAAAAAAAAAATTATTCATAAACATATAAAATATATTTTTGGATTTAAAGAAGAATACATTTTACAGCTACAGATATTAGCTGTTAAAAAACCAATGAAATTCACAGAAAAAACCATAGGTTATAGACCATATATAGTTAGGAATTAGCATTTACAAAACCTTGAAAATTCACTGAAAAAACCATAGGTTATAGACCATATATAGTTAGGAATTAGCATTTAGAAAACCTTATTTTACTCACACAAAACCATTGAAATTCCATATATAGTTAGTTGCACTAACTATATATCGCGCACCCGCAATCCACTGCTGATGATGTCACATATTACATCATTCATGACATGGTCAGTGACATCACTGATGACATCACTGATGACATCTCAAATGACATCACTGATGACATCACTGATGACATCACTGATGACATCTCAAATGACATCACTGATGACATCATGACACACCAATACCAGTTACTACATAAGCACTCACTGATTCCTACGTCTACACACACATTCACTCATTCACCCATACAATCACTCATACATACAGTCACTTATTATTACAACACTATCATATGCACTCATACACCTATGCAGACAGTCACACACTGCCACTCATCCATGGAGTTACTCACACACCAAGCCAGTCCTGTAAAGAATCAATCACACTTCCATTTCTTCATCTATACAGTTAAACACAGAACACCATACTTCAGTGACATCACTGATGACATCACTAATGACATCTGAAATGACATCACTGATGACATCTCAAATGACATCACTGATGACATCATGACACACCAATACCAGTTACTACATACACACTCACTGATTCGTACGTCTACACACACATTCACTCATTCACCCATACAATTACTCATACATACAGTCACTTATTATTAGAACACTATCATATGCACTCATACACCTAGTCAGTCCTGTGAAGAATCAATCACACTTCGATTTCCTCATCTATAGTTAAACACAGAACACCATACTTTTCACACATATACTAACACATACTTACTCTCTTATACAATCACTGATACAAGTACACATTGATATGCACAGAGTCACACACCTCCCAGCCAGCCACACACACACTCAGTCTTCCATACATCCAGTCATTCTTCAATATGTAAAACGTATTTAAACTTTACAAAAACACACAGACACTAGATGATGTCATCAGTGATGTCATTTGAGATGTCATCAGTGATGTCATCAGTGATGTCACTGACCATGTCATGAATGATGTAATATGTGACATCATCAGCAGTGGATTGCGGGTGCGCGATATATAGTTAGTGCAACTAACTATATATGGAATTTCAATGGTTTTGTGTGAGTAAAATAAGGTTTTCTAAATGCTAATTCCTAACTATATATGGTCTATAACCTATGGTTTTTTCAGTGAATATATATATATATATATATATATATATATATATATATATATATGTAATAGGAGTCTTTCACGAAGTGAATTGCATGCGCTCTCAGACAAGAAGGCAAGAAGAGGGTCAAAGTAGTTGGTAATGCAGTTTAATGCACAACGCGTTTCAGCAAAGAAAGCCTTGTTCACGTGCAACCCCACACTCATAGACACCAAGTTTAAATAAAGTTGTTTCAGACTGTGGGCTCATAGTCAACAACAAAGTAGGACTAGCAAAGATACGGTTATGTGGCAGACATTTTGGAATGGTCAAACGGAATATACATCGTTTTTATAAAATCTTGCTCGTATTCGATGAATGATACACACAATTAATGAATAATTCATGCAAATTAGCAAATCAATAATTATAAAGCTGTAACATGTAATCAAAACAATTGTTGTGGAGAAATCCCATTTTGTTTGAGAAGATCACACAATCCGAATATCGGCTATTGCGTTAGCCAAGTGGCATCAAGAGGTGAAAATGAGGCACATACTATGCATCTATTGCCAGGAGAATATTATGCAGCACTAGTCCCATTGGCTATACTTAGACAAATATATATACATGCATGCCAGCAGCTCCGGACTGCAGAGCAATCTCTGCAGTAATCCAATCAGGCTCAATGCGCTGCAGAAAACAGCACACAGCTCAAATTAAATCAAATCGAAACAAAAGTTAACAGCACCCCATGCTGCATAGCTTATAGAAGTGATAGTCCAGCATAAAAAGTAAAATACACTTGCGTGGCGTGGATCTCTACCAACAAAAATTCTGTAAATATATGTATAATACAAGTGTGTGAAGTCCATCCTGGGCCTCTGTGGTAGGCATGGATCCGGGCAATGGCTGGGGAAAGTATTACTGAATAAGTGTCACCATCAACCCAACCATAAAAATCAAACAATGCCTGGTAATTGTGACTGCCCAATGCTGTTGTATTCACTCTCTGCAATGGACCGAAATCATATATATCTGGAAAGGTCAAACCTTAAGACTATGGTGTCTGGACGTGTGGTACAACCTCGAGCAGTGATTCCGGGAGTGCAAAGGTTGGGTGCGCCCGTGCAGGTGTGATCCAGTGGTGGGCCCCCTCCTTTCCTCCTAAGGAGTGAGAAAGAACAAAAAATAGAATCAAAGTTAAATGTGAAATGTGACTAATCAATAGCATGAGACAGACTAAATGAAAATGTATGACTAGACAGCATAATAAGAAAAACACTTATGTTAAAAAACACTTATGTTAAAAACATGTCAGAAGGCAATGAGCGGAGTCGGTGCTTTAACATCATAACAAACTATGCTGAGAAAGTCTAGACAAATGCTGGCAGTAAGTGAGGTTGATTTTCAAGGACTACGTGAAGCCCTCCCGAGGTAAGCCGTATCGCAGACTGTCCGCCCCTTGTGTGGAGGTAGCAAGGTGAAGAGTCGGAAGACTCAAGCCGATCCTATCTCCCCGGGGAAGCGGTTTGTCGTGCAGCGGTCGCCGCTGGGTGGGGTTTCTCCATCACATGTTTATCAGTACTCATTGATTTGAAATTGAGTACGTGATCTGCCCGCGCGATTCGGGCATGGCAGTATATTGACTTTTCTGTGGCAGAAGGAACTTCCCAATTAGGGAAGGGGCAGTCGGCATAGGGGGGTCAGTTGACAAAATTTCAACAGCAGTTTATTTCGAGCTTTACCATGTCGGAAGAGGAAACAATGAGAAGAGCGGCTGCTCTGGCTCTTTTTTCCAGAAAACCAGGTGTTGCAGGAAACACTGATAATACAAAAATAACAGAATCAACAAACTCAACAACTGAAACAAAGCTGAAAAAATTGGAAAAATTAAAACGTGCAGAAATCGGCAAATGGTGGGAAGCTATTTCCCTGCAAAATTATGTAGACCAATCAATGGTACCCCGGGGTTTGAGAATTTTTATCACACCCACATATGAGGCGCCTAACCCGTTGATGCTGAAAGCCTGGTCTGAACATTCAGCTGCAAGCTCCAAGGGAATGCTGGAGATTTTAATCCAGTATGCCTGGATTGACAGAGAAACGCTATTGAAAGAAATTGGGGACTTGATATCAGATTTGTCAACACTCATGGATGAGGACATCCTCAAAAAAACTCTAGATACCATGAAAGAACGTCTGATCAAGCACGAGGAAGAAATTAAATTGCGAAAACAACGCAAAATGAATCGGGATTATGCCGACTATGACTGTGGAAGAATACTCACCTTTAGCCGGAAGTATGACCATCTCTACAAAAAAGATGATGTTTTCAGAAGTACAGGCAGTACGAGTGGGGTCCTGGAAGAACATCCGTCGGTGAGCGATACGGAATCTGATGCAACACTAGGCAGTGTGTCCAGCGAAGAAGTAGTACGCAGGAGGAATTTTTTAGACGAATTCCGGGTGATGAAGGAGAATCGCCACAAAGAAAAACACAGCCAGAAGGAGTTTCCATCGCCAAACCCGAGAGGAAGGGGACGTGGAAGGGGCAGA
Organism: Lissotriton helveticus; assembly: GCF_964261635.1. Classification (NCBI taxonomy): domain Eukaryota; kingdom Metazoa; phylum Chordata; class Amphibia; order Caudata; family Salamandridae; genus Lissotriton; species Lissotriton helveticus. The sequence continues at coordinate 1,584,817,592 of NC_136065.1, read as the reverse complement.
GGCCGAGGAAGAGGAGAAACAGGAAAAAACGACTCAGGCAACGGTGGGAACACCGACAAAACAAAGGGCGCAGTGGGAACCAGAAAGACACGCTCCAACAAAAACTACTAATGGATGCACAAACGGTAAATGACACTGTTATTAACCTATCTCAAAGAACTATCTCTGCTAATGATAAAAAGACTCTATGTTTAGGTCTCTCTTTCTGCCCGAGTGCCAGTTTTGATTTTACTGATACACGAATTGAGGTTTTTAAGTTTGTACGTAAACTTAAATTACGCAAATGGCATAAACTCAAGAGATTAGGTCAAAACTTTCCCACCGGCAACAGCAATAACACCGTCACTTCCAATTTCACAATTGGAGATGCAGATACATTAGCTACTATGGTAGATCTTAATGAGAATACTGACACTGGTAACAATGACCTACCGATGCCTATCACACAGTGCCTCGAGGAGATGAGCTTATCACAAGATGCACACGCAAAAACCACTTTTAGAGCCAAGTCCACATTTATGCCCACTCTTCCACACGACAACATAGACACCTTTCATGACTGCGTCATCAAGGGGTTGGTGGGCCTCAGGAACAAGAAACATACACTCAACAAAAGAGGTTGGAACAATAATCTATCTTTTTCCCAAAGGAAAGCACTCAGGGCTCTATATGAAGATGACAGCATAGTAATACGCTCTGCTGACAAAGGTGGTAATATTGTTATCATGGACCGTGACAGCTATGTCAATGAGGCACTCAGACAACTTAGTGACACCAAGTTTTACATTCCAATCAACATCGATGCCTACAATACGAGCATCGTTGAAATCTGGGAGAAATTGGAGACATGGAAGGATAAGGGGCTCTTGGTCTGGGAAGAATATCGTTACCTGAAAAAAGATTTCCCTAGACTTCCCATTCTGTACCTACTTCCCAAACTCCACAAAAATGCAACAGCTCCTCCAGGACGCCCGATAGTGTCCTCTATCGGGAGTATCAGTGAAGGTATCTCCAAGTACGTAGATCATTTTCTTCGGGACTACGTTATCTCATTACCAAGCTACATAAAAGACACTAAAGATTTTCTGTGTCACATTGAAGAAATTGTGTGGGAACCCGAATACAGTTTTGTTGTTTTGGATGTACAATCCCTCTATACGATAATTGATCACCAACATGGTCTTCAAGCTTGTGAACATTATTTGAAACAAAGACCCTTGTGTTATCGTGAACACTCCAAAATGATAATGCAAATGATGAATTTTTGTTTAACTAACAACATTTTTTCCTTTGATGGCGCCCTCTACAGGCAAATCAGTGGTACTGCCATGGGTTCTTGCTTCGCTCCTAGTCTAGCGAATCTGTTCATGGGCTATTGGGAGCAGGAAATCCATGGTAGTATCACACTGGCAGAGGATTTTAAGAAGGTCGTCGTATGGCTCCGGTACATCGACGACCTTTTTATCATCTGGAGTGGTACCAAATCTGAAGCTGAAGAGTTTGTCAGAAAACTTAATTGCAACAGCTATAACATCATTCTGTCTGGCAACGTTAGTGACAGCCAAACTGAATTTTTGGATGTCAAACTGGAGATTAAAGACCACAAAATCTACACCTCTCTGTTTCGCAAGGCCACGGCGGGAAATAGTGTGCTTCACGCACAGAGTAGCCACCCTGAAGCTCTAAAATGGAGCATCCCCTACGGGGAACTGCTCAGGGCCAAAAGAAACTGCAATACCAATGATGCTTACCTGAGAGAGCAGGCAACCATCATAACCAGGTTTCAAAGCAGAGGCTATCCTAGTTGGGTCCTTAAAAAAGCTAAACTGAGAGCAGATGAAATAACAAGACCTGAAACATTAACTGACAAGAAGACTGCTGACACTGTGGAGCAAGATGAATCTACCAGACTCATTTTAACTTACAGTTCAGAAGTTAGTCAAGTCAAAAAACTGTTATCCAAGAATTGGGATATTCTGAAGACAGATTCCATTCTCGGTAACAGTATACCTGATCGTCCTGCCATCACTTACAAAAGATGTAGGAATATAGGTGACCTAGTGGTCAGGAATGACATTACTAAATACAGTAAGACTAACTCTGAGCATGGTCTAGTGGGTTTTTACCCATGTGGCCATTGCAAAGCTTGCAAGCACAGTAAATACAGAGGATCTGTAGAATATAATAACATCAATAAAAATCTGACCTCTTTCTATACCTGCAGCACCACATTTGTGATTTATGTCATCGAATGTTCCTGTAAATTGTGGTATATAGGCAGTACCAGCTGTGCTGCCAAAAAAAGAATCCTTGAGCATCTCAGAGCCATTACCAACAAGGACCCCAAATACCCTGTGGCACGTCTTTTTGAACAGAAACACTATTCCAATACCTCTGAATTAAATTTCTTCATATTGGAACAGGTCCCCAAACATCCGAGAGGGGGTGACAGGGTACTCAACTTGAGACAACGAGAATCCAAACTCATAATTGAGTTCCAAACCAGATTCCCGGGAGGTCTTAACATGGATGAGGAATTGGCCATTCACCTAAGAGAATAAGGCCTATCAACCTCACTTACTGCCAGCATTTGTCTAGACTTTCTCAGCATAGTTTGTTATGATGTTAAAGCACCGACTCCGCTCATTGCCTTCTGACATGTTTTTAACATAAGTGTTTTTTAACATAAGTGTTTTTCTTATTATGCTGTCTAGTCATACATTTTCATTTAGTCTGTCTCATGCTATTGATTAGTCACATTTCACATTTAACTTTGATTCTATTTTTTGTTCTTTCTCACTCCTTAGGAGGAAAGGAGGGGGCCCACCACTGGATCACACCTGCACGGGCGCACCCAACCTTTGCACTCCCGGAATCACTGCTCGAGGTTGTACCACACGTCCAGACACCATAGTCTTAAGGTTTGACCTTTCCAGATATATATGATTTCGGTCCATTGCAGAGAGTGAATACAACAGCATTGGGCAGTCACAATTACCAGGCATTGTTTGATTTTTATGGTTGGGTTGATGGTGACACTTATTCAGTAATACTTTCCCCAGCCATTGCCCGGATCCATGCCTACCACAGAGGCCCAGGATGGACTTCACACACTTGTATTATACATATATTTACAGAATTTTGGTTGGTAGAGATCCACGCCACGCAAGTGTATTTTACTTTTTATGCTGGACTATCACTTCTATAAGCTATGCAGCATGGGGTGCTGTTAACTTTTGTTTCGATTTGATTTAATTTGAGCTGTGTGCTGTTTTCTGCAGCGCATTGAGCCTGATTGGATTACTGCAGAGATTGCTCTGCAGTCCGGAGCTGCTGGCATGCATGTATATATATTTGTCTAAGTATAGCCAATGGGACTAGTGCTGCATAATATTCTCCTGGCAATAGATGCATAGTATGTGCCTCATTTTCACCTCTTGATGCCACTTGGCTAACGCAATAGCCGATATTCGGATTGTGTGATCTTCTCAAACAAAATGGGATTTCTCCACAACAATTGTTTTGATTACATGTTACAGCTTTATAATTATTGATTTGCTAATTTGCATGAATTATTCATTAATTGTGTGTATCATTCATCGAATACGAGCAAGATTTTATAAAAACGATGTATATTCCGTTTGACCATTCCAAAATGTCTGCCACATAACCGTATCTTTGCTAGTCCTACTTTGTTGTTGACTATGAGCCCACAGTCTGAAACAACTTTATTTAAACTTGGTGTCTATGAGTGTGGGGTTGCACGTGAACAAGGCTTTCTTTGCTGAAACGCGTTGTGCATTAAACTGCATTACCAACTACTTTGACCCTCTTCTTGCCTTCTTGTCTGAGAGCGCATGCAATTCACTTCGTGAAAGACTCCTATTACATTAATTCACCGGACTGCTTCGCCGGTATTTGCGCCACCTTCCACGGGTTCCAAGTGCTCCAGAAGAAGCCTTTATTTTTCTCATATATATATATATATATATATATATATATATATATATATATATTTGCAGCTTCTCTTTTTTTATTGTATTAAATAACTGGTATTCTTAAACATTGGGATTAAACAGATTCATTAACACTGTGGATGCAAGCTTATATGGAATTGGTGGGGTGTTGTTGCAAAAAAGTGGAAATGAAGAGTGGAATGTGTGTTTTGCCTCAAGAACTTTGAAGGCTGTCATAGAGAAAGAGTTACTCGAAAGGAGATTTCCCAGTCACAGAATGTGGAGTGGTACGATGAGACCACACTAGCTCTTGAATGGACTTAGCAAAGCAAGATTTGCTTTTGATATCGAAGATTGAATACATTCTACAAGTACTTTATTGAAACATTCAACGTTACCATTCCTTTGGGGTGGTAGAGAGGTGTTCTTAGATGTTTTATTGCACAATCTAAAAATGAAGACATTTCAGATGACATAAACTGAACCCCATTATCAGTAAGAATCTCACCAGGAATACCTTCTCTTGAAAACACTTTTTGAAAACATTCAATTGTTTTTTTAGTGGTAGGTTCAGAAATTGCTTCAACTTTGACCCATCTAGAAAGATGATCAACCATTACAATAAAGTATCTCATGAGATTGGGAAGGATTTGATAAGGACCTAAGAAATCAACCCCAATACGTTGCCATGGTTTCTTGGGACAAGGGTTGAATGACTGAACTTGAGAATCAGTAACTAAAACTTTGTCACTAAGTTTGCATTTAGTACAGTTGGATACAAATTCTTCGACTTCAGAATCCATGCGAGGCCATCAAAATCTCTCTCTGATCTTTTTCTTGGTCAAAGAGAAAGTTTGTCCAAAACCTTCTAAAATATTTGAAGTTCATGTTGTAGGACAGTTTCCTTAGGTTAGCCAGACTTTACAAATGTGATAACTTGGTTAAGAATGGGATCAGAATGAATGGCAGAGATCCAATCTTTTTTGCAGAAGGCAGCATCTCCTATGTACGCAATAAAACACTCTTCTATTTCTGTTTCCAATTCTTGATTTTCAGGTTCATCAATAGGAAGTCTAGAAAGACAGTATGCACGGGAATTTTTCCCACCAGGAATGTATTGAATAGAAAAAGTGAATTCTAGTAGTTCTGCTGCCAGCCTTGAAATGCGAGCTGTGGTACGTTTAATATTCTTGCCAGATAGTATGTTTACCAAAGGACAATGATCAGTTTTGAGTATAAAAGGTCTACCCCAAACATAAGCTTTGAATTTTTCTACACTCCAAACACAGGCTAGAAGTTCTTTTTCGCTCACTGAATACTTGCGTTCAGGGTTTGTTGTATCTGTTCGGGATAGCATAGCAAATGTTGAAGATTCAAATAACATGCCCATTACTAATTCTCCAATGTGTATTGTTCAGGTATCAAATGTAGAGTTAAGGCTCATGGCTGACTCTGGATCACCATGGACTATAATTTGAAGAAAAGCTTAGCGGGGTTTTTAATATAAATAAAATTTCCCCATCTGATATAAATCGGGTAAGCTATGATGGTTCACACATTGACATGGTAGGTTATTTTGAAACATTGTTGAATTTTAAGAAAATAATTGCAAATATACATCTATATATTTCTGTGAAAGGAATAAATGTACTTGGTTGGAGGGATCAATGGAAACTGGGAATAATGTTGAATCCCAGACTTGAGGATCCAGTTGTTTTGGGTGAGTCTGTTTGTGCTAATTGCATTTCAGTTACAGGTGGTGAGGACATGGTGAGATTTTTAAAAGACCCGTTCAAAGAAGTTTTTACTGATTCATTGGGAAAACTTAAAGACTACTCTCATCAGAGCAAACTTAAAGCTAATGTTACACCGGTTAGACAAAAAATAAGACCTGTAATGATTAATGTAAAGGAAGAGCTTAAGGAAATGTTAACAGAACTTGTGGCAGAAGGCATTATTGAACCAATCAACTCATCTGAGTGGGTTTTTCACCCATAGTTTTGGTCCGAAAACGAGATAAAAAATTGAGGCTATGCGTGGATTTAAGAGCGTTAAATTCTGGAATTATTGTGGACTGTCCCCCATTACCAAACATAAATGAGGTAGTTTCTATGTTAAAGGGGCCCAGGGTTTTCTCTACATTAGACTTGAGATCGGCGTATCATCAGGTTCCGTTGACAGAGGATTCGAAAATGTTAACGGATTTATAACTCCACAAGGATTATATCAATACATAAGAATGCCCTTTAGCTTAGCCTCAGTGTCATCTTTATTTCAGAGAATCATTTTTTTTTTATAATAAATTTTTATTAGTTTAAACAAAGCTTACATCAATTGGAACAGTCCCCACCTCCCCACAATTTATTTCAGAGAATCATGTTTAACATTTTCAGGGACATTGATAATTTTGTCAAATGTTTTCAGGACGATATTTTAATCTTTTCAGAAAATGATCAGGATCATCTAAAACATTTGTCTGAAGTGTGTTATAGGTTAAAAAAATGGTTTGACTCTGAAAGTTCACAAATGTAAAATGTTTAAGAAAAGGATAGAATATTTAGGTCATACACTCACAGGTGATGGTGTTGTACCAAAAACATCTAATGTTGAAGGTATACTGAATGCTCCAGATCCTAAGAACAAAGAGCAATTACTATCTTTTGCGGGCATGTGTCAATATTATTCTAAGTTTGGGACATATTTGGCTACAAAAATGGAGCCTTTGAGGAAGCTGTTAAGACAGAATGCTGTGTTTGAATGGACGTAATTGCAACAAGATGCATTTACTGAAATCAAACAGGATATTGTGAACGCGCCCACCCTCAAACTATTTTGCATGAAGAAACATTGCATTATCACTGTAGATGCAAGCTTATATGGAATTGGTGGGGTGGTGTCACAAAAAAGTGGAAATGAAGAGTGGAATGTGTGTTTTGCCTCAAGAACTTTGAATGAAACTGAAAGACGTTATGCTGTTATAGAGAAGGAGTTACTTTCATGTGTTTGGGCTATAGAGCATTATAGAAATTACATTTGGGTAACCAGTTTTACTTTAAGGACAGATCATAAGCCTTTGGTAAATATTCTTTCACCTGGGGGTGGTTGAATTCTACCGCAAGATTTGCCAGGTTAACTTCAAGATTACAAGAATATTGTTTCAAAACTGAATTTGTACCAGGGAAGAAAAATGTTACGGCTGACTTTATGTCACGTCATCCTTGCGAGTTACAATCAATTAAAAAAATGATGATTTAGATATTGTCACCACAATTCAGGATGTGGTAATTGGAGCTTTTTCCAGATATTTCAGAGGAAACATGGAAAGACAGTGAAAAAAATTATTTGTTATGACAATTGATCAAGAGGTATATGGTGGAAGGTTGGCCTAAAAGAAATAATATTTCTGAAGAAGTTATGCCCATTTTTAAAGTCTCAGACAAGTTAAAGTTGGATGGGGATTTCATTTATAAGAGTGGAAAACGTGTACCACCTTTTGGAGTACGAGAGACAATTCTTAAATTAGCTCATAATTCCCATCCAGGTATGTCTGCAATGAAACACTTAATTAGAAGTTACTTTTGGTGGCCAGGAATGGATCGCATGGCAGATCGTGTAGTTCAAGTGATAAAATGCTGAAAGTCAATGTTCCTCCTCTTAATAGTGTGGATTGGCCACAGGAACCTTGGAAGAAACTGGCATTCGATATATCTGGTCCATTTCTTAACTTACCATTGGATACACGCGATGCTTTAGATTTAGTAAATTACCACTCAAAATGGCCAGAGGTTAAGTTGGTTCCGATGGCTACCACTAATAAAGTGTTGGATTTTTTAAGGAAGTTGTTGCTAGGGAAGGTTATTCCTCAATCATTGTTACAGATAATGGGGTTCAACTGATGTCTAATGATTTGGAAGAATATCTTAAGTGTCACAGTATACAACACATTACAACATCCTTGTATGCACCACATGAAAATGGTCAGGTGGAACGCTTCAATCGAGTATTGAAGGGTTATATTTCTGAAGTGATTAAGGAAATAGAGGATTGGAGAAATTTGTTAAGGGAAAGATTGTAGATGCATAGATTACGCCACATTCTATTACAGAGGTTAGTCCATTCCGCCTCTTAAAGGGCAGGGATCCAGCTTCAAATATTTGTCTGTGGTGGCTTAAAGAAAAATGTGGAAATAACATAAGGAATGATTATAATAGATTTGATCCCAGCTTAAAAGTTAAGGAAAAACAGAAGAAGTACAAAGTATGGTATGACAAGAAGTGGAACACTAAGCAGCATAACTTTAGAGTAGGAGAATCGGTGAGAATTAAGAAACCAGGTTTATTAGGTAAGTGTATGAGTAAATTCTCTAAACCCTTTAGAATCACTAGAATTTTTAAAACTCTCATATAACTCAAGATGGTAAGTTGTGGATTATCAGACGTGTTTCTAAGTGTCCTAAAGGTTTTAGGACCAAGATTGTCAAAATTGATGACTTGGATTGTAATTTGATTGTTCCAAATACTTCTCATATTGTCCAACCAAGTGGTTCTGAAACCACCTATGTACATGATGATTCGGTGGCTAATGGGGTCAAGGACTCTACACATTCAAGATTTTTACCTGTCAAATTGGTAGATTATGTTAGATAGTTCCTTTCCATTTATGTTCATTGTTTCTTTCATACATGTCTTCTTTTTTAGGAATCGCCTGCTGATGCGCTTGCGCATAGCTGGCGAAGCTCTATAGTGGCTTATCCAGAGTTTAACCACTGGCGATTCCATGGAGTGCATGTGCGCTTTTTAGGTCATTGCGCAAGCCCTAAAAAGCGCGTGCACATGAAAGCCAGCCATCTGCCGCCAGCAGCTTCGCTTGGGATCCGCTCTGCCCCCTGCTGCATCAAAGGCTTTAATTTCGACAGGCCGTGTCGCATTTCTCCTCCCCCCTCCCCACAGTAATGCCAATTCTCTCGTTTTCGGCCTCCCCACCCCCTTCCTCCTTCCTCTTCCCTCTTTCAAACAAGCCTGCATTTTATTCCACAACTACAAAGTACCCTAAATTACTTGTGGAATACTTCGATCTGTACGGTAAACCCCAAGCTGGGACGTCTGTCTCATAATCCCACTCACACCAACACTTTATTTTTCGGCAGTTGTTTATAGTGGGTACTCGGCACGAAGGTATTAGCGTGTTTTACATGAGCACCAGTTACACTATTCAATTGCCCAGAGTCACAGCATTTTGAGTTGACACCGAAACTCGAAAGCAGTTCCTCAGATCCAAAGGCGGCTGCTGCTTCACTTGGGATCCGGTCCGCCCCCTGCTGCATCAAAGGCTTTAATTTCGACATGCCGTGTCGCATTTCTCCTCCCCCCTCCCCACAGCAATGCCAATTCTCACGTTTTCGGCCTGGCCCCCCCACCCCCCACCCCCTTCCTCCTTCCTCTCCCCTCTTTCAAACAAGCCTGCATTTTATTCCACAACTACAAAGTACCCTAAATTACTTGTTGAATACTTCGATCTGTACGGTAAACCCTAAGCTGGGACGTCTGTCTCATAGTCCCACTCACACCAACACTTTATTTTTGGGCAGTTGTTTATAGTCGGTACTCGGCACAAAGGTATTAGCGGGTTTTACATAAGCACCAGTTACACTATTCAATTGCCCAGAGTCACAGCATTTTGAGTTGACTGCGAAACTCGAAAGCAGTTCCTCAGATCCAAAGGCGGCTGCTCTTGCCGTTGCGCCACACCCTCTCCCCTTCTCCAGGGTGCTGCTTTTCGAATCCCCTCCCGCCCAGCATTTCTCCGTGTTGGGGACCCCGTTTCCCCCATCTTTCCACGTTTGTTTATCTGAGCAGTTCAGTACCTCAAGCGTTCTGTTATGCCACATCGCTCAGCTTACAAATCCCTTCGCTCTTTCTTTTCCTCTCCACGTTTCTGCCTCTTTAACTCTCTCTTCCAACTCTCTCCCTCCCTCTACATTTACTTAGACAAATCTCGCAGATACCCCGAGCAGCAGTGCCCGCACTACCAAGCGTTCTGTTATGCCACATCTCTCAGCTTACAGATTTCTTCGCTCTTTCTTTTACTCTCCACGTTTCTGCCTCTTTCACTCTCTCTTCCAACTCTCTCCCTCCCTCTCCATTTACTTACACAAATCTCGCCGATACCCCGAGCAGCAGTGCCCGCACTAGCGAGCGTTCTGTTATGCCACATCTCTCAACTTACAGATCCCTTCGCTCTTTCGTTTACTTTACACGTTTCTGCCTCTTTCACTCTCTCTTACAACTCTCTCCCTCCCGCTCCATTTACTTACACAAATCTCGCCGATACCCCGAGCAGCAGTGCCCACAATACCGAGCGTTCTGTTATGCCACATCTCTCAGCTTACAGATACCTTCGCTCTTTCTTTTCCTCTCAACGTTTCTGCCTCTTTCACTCTCTCTTCCAACTCTCTCCCTCCCTCTCCATTTACTTACACAAATCTCGCAGATACCCCGAGCAGCAGTGCCCGCACTACCAAGCGTTCTGTTATGCCACATCTCTCAGCTTACAGATTTCTTCGCTCTTTCTTTTACTCTCCACGTTTCTGCCTCTTTCACTCTCTCTTCCAACTCTCTCCCTCCCTCTCCATTTACTTACACAAATCTCGGCGATACCCCGAGCAGCAGTGCCCTCACTAGCGAGTGTTCTGTTATGCCACATCTCTCAACTTACAGATCCCTTCGCTCTTTCTTTTACTATACACGTTTCTGCCTCTTTCACTCTCTCTTACAACTCTCTCCCTCCCGCTCCATTTACTTACACAAATCTCGCAGATACCCCGAGCAGCAGTGCCCGCACTACCAAGCGTTCTGTTATGCCACATCTCTCAGCTTACAGATCCCTTCGCTCTCTTTTCCTCTCCACGTTTCTGCCTCTTTCACACTCTCTTCCAACTCTCTCCCTCACTCTACATTTACTTACACAAATCTCGCAGATACCCCGAGCAGCACTGCCCGCACTACTGAGCGTTCTGTTATGCCACATCTCTCAGCTTACAGATCCCTTCACTCTTAATTTTCCTCTCAACGTTTCTGCCTCTTTCACTCTCTCTTCCAACTCTCTCCCTCCCTCTACATTTACTTACACAAATCGCGCAGATACCCCGAGCAGCAGTGCCCGCACTACCGAGTGTTCTGTTAGGCCACATCTCTCAGCTTACAGATCCCTTCGCTCTTTCTTTTCCTCTCAACATTTCTGCCTCCTTCACTCTCTCTTCCAACTCTCTCCCTCTACATTTACTTACACAAATCGCGCAGATACCCCGAGCAGCAGTGCCCGCACTAGCGAGCGTTCTGTTATGCCACATCTCTCAACTTACAGATCCCTTCGCTCTTTCTTTTACTATACACGTTTCTGCCTCATTCACTCTCTCTTACAACTCTCTCCCTCCCACTCCATTTACTTACACAAATCTCGCCGATACCCCGAGCAGCAGTGCCCGCAATACCGAGCGTTCTGTTATGCCACATCTCTCAGCTTACAGATACCTTCGCTCTTTCTTTTCCTCTCAAAATTTCTGCCTCTTTCACTCTCTCCCAACTCTCCCCCTCCCTCTCCATTTACTTACACAAATCTTGCAGATACCCCGAGCAGCAGTGCCCGCACTACCAAGCGTTCTGTTATGCCACATCTCTCAGCTTACAGATTCCTTCGCTCTTTCTTTTACTCTCCAGGTTTCTGCCTCTTTCACTCTCTCCCTCCATCTCCATTTACTTACACAAATCTCTGCGATACCCCGAGCAGCAGTGCCCGCACTACCGAGCGTTCTGTTATGCCACATCTCTCAGGTTACAGATCCCTTCGCTCTTTCTATTCCTCTCCACGTTTCTGCAAATTTCACTCTCTCTTCCAACTCTCTCCCTCCCTCTCCAATTACTTACACAAATCTCGCAGATACCCCGAGCAGCAGTGCCCGCACTAGCGAGCGTTCTGTTATGCCACATCTCTCAACTTACAGATCCCTTCGCTCTTTCTTTTACTATACATGTTTCTGCCTCTTTCACTCTCTCTTACATCTCTCTCCCTCCCGCTCCATTTACTTACACAAATCTCACAGATACCCCGAGCAGCAGTGCCCGCACTACCGAGCGTTCTGTTATGCCACATCTCTCAGCTTACAGATCCCTTCGCTCTCTTTTCCTCTCCACGTTTCTGCCTCTTTTCCTCTCTCTTCCAACTCTCTCCCTCACTCTACATTTACTTACACAAATCTCGCAGATACCCCGAGCAGCAGTGCCCGCACTACCGAGCGTTCTGTTATGCCACATCTCTCAACTTACAGATCCCTTCGCTCTTTCTTTTACTATACACGTTTCTGCCTCTTTCACTCACTCTTACAACTCTCTCCCTCCCGCTCCATTTACTTACACAAATCTCGCCAATACCCCAAGCAGCAGTGCCCGCACTACCAAGTGTTCTGTTATGCCACATCTCTCAGCTTACAGATTCCTTCGCTCTTTCTTTTACTCTCCACGTTTCTGCCTCTCACTCTCTCTTCCAACTCTCTCCCTCCCTCTCCATTTACTTACACAAATCTCGGCGATACACCGAGCAGCAGTGCCCGCACTACCAAGCGTTCTGTTCAGGGCAGGACTAGCTACCGGGCAGTTGTGTGTGCTGCCGAGCAGAGGTTTGATTTCTCCGTGGTGTGGGCTTATTTCGTTGATGGGAACCTGCGTGCGCTTTGAAATAAAAAAAGCAAAACGAATTTCGTTTTGCACACACAGGTCTCCATTAACAAAATCATCCCCCTGCTCGTCAGCACACACAACTGCCCGGTAGCCAGTCCGGCCCTGGTTCTGTCATGCCGCATCTCTCAGGTTACAGATCCCTTCGCTCTTTCTTTTCCTCTCCACATTTCTGCAAATTTCACTCGCTCTTCCAACTCTCTCCCTCCCTCTACATTTACTTACACAAAGCTCGCAGATACCCCAAGCAGCAGTGCCCGCACTACCGAGCGTTCTGTTATGCCACATCTCTCAGCTTACAGATCCCTTCGCACTTTCTTTTCATCTCCACGTTTCTGCCTCTTTCACTCTCTCTTCCAACTCTCTCCCTCCCTCTCCATTTACTTACACAAATCTCGCCGATACCCCGAGCAGCAGTGCCTGCACTAACAACACCACAGCACCAACACAGCACCGCTCTGCGCCACCACATTATCACTAGGCAGCAACACATTAACACTCAGCGCAACACCAGCAACACCACAGCACCACTCTACACCACAACAACACAAATCAGCACCACCACAGCAACACTCAAAGCAAAGACCAAAGCCATTGGAATTTGTAATATCAATACATGGAAGTTAGGGGAAAACTAAACATGTAGCTTTACTAATGCTATAGGTGTAACATTAGCTAATTTTATAACTATTGGCATTTCAAAGAACAATATTAATAGTTTTAATATTTTAAAAACATCAAAAGAACTTAAGAAGGAATTATATTTACAATACCAATAGCTCCAACTTTTCTAATGCGAGACCTATTGCATTTCCAATGCTTGTCTTATATAAGGGAGGTATGTTACATTTGCAATATCCAGATTGTATTCTCTTGTTATTATTTGTTACACAGTTTAATTCTATTGGAACACAGCTTTGGAATGTTAGCTTCCAAGCAATCAGTTGCACTGTGTTGCTCTGGAGCACTGTTGTTTCTGTTGCTGTGCTGCAACCTTCTCTACATTAAATTACTTTAATTTAACCTGATTAACTGGAATTCTTTCAAAGCCCTATTGAACACCAGCTCTCAGTTCGTCGAGGTAAAGGGTGAAAGGTTAAGGTTGTCTTGCATAAGGGCTGAGAGGGTTGGGGGAATGTCCTGGCAGTGACAGCCTGCTCTGGCCTCTCGGCGTTGAAAACACGATGCAGTGCCCTTCTTTGGGAGACCCGGATATGTATAATGTGTATGCCTTCCGGAGGTTTTAACTTGTATTGGTATCAGGGCATCTGAATGTATAGGATGCCAAGAAGGAGGACCGAGTGCAAATGAGTAAGAGAACCTGCACTGACTTACTTAATTAGGATGCAGAATGTCCAAGAGACAGAGATAGGGGATAAAGTGTGTCTGCTTTCAGGTCAAGGGTTATTTAATGTTTGGTTGGTTGCTAAGAAACCAGATACCTGAAACTTGTCTGAATGTGTAAGAAAGCCCAGAACGAGTGAGGGGTGCAGGACCGGGCTTTGAACCAAAAGCAGTCCTGGCAGAACATTTCCGAACCAGCCCTGCACCCTTTCTCTGCTCTTTGTCTCTCTCATTCTAGCCAGCCATTCTTTGTGTCTTTCTTTCTCTCCTCTTGTTTTCCTCTTCTCCTTGTGATCTCTTTCCAAACCCTCTCTCTTTCCTTCTGCTCTCTTTCCCTCACCCTATCTCTTTCCTTGTAGTCTCTTTCCCTCACCACTCTCTTTCTCTCTTTCTGATATTTCTCCCCATGCTCTCCCTATTTCCACCCATTCACTTTTCCACATCTCTATTTCCCTTACCTCCCCTTCCTTTTCTGCAGCTGCCTCAGTACACCCCAGAGAGACCAAGAGAGTGACAGGGGATCCTTAGGCGACCTTCTACGGCCGCCCTCCTTTGGCTCCAGACCTCCAGGGCAATGTCTGATGAGATAAATGTGAGATGTGTCTGTGAGCTCTTGCCCTGAGAGCTCACCTAGAAGGAGTTTGTAGCTGCGGGAATCCCAAGATTTCCGCAGCAAAGATTCTCAAGATATCTTTGCAGCGACAGAGGTGGCCCTGTATCGTTGCAACGTAGACTGAAAGATGCGCGCCAATGAAGCCACTACAGTCTGCCACTGCTAATCTCATTCAGAAACAGAGTTTCCGAAAGGTGCGACAAGGTGGAAGAGCCTTTTTAGTTAAAGCTGCTCAGCTGTGGAAGAAGCTTCCGCCTACTCTGAGAGCACATACAGATCTACTGAAATTCAGAAAAGCATTGAAAATCTGCTTGTTCTCAAAATAAAAAGCAGCCTGTAGTAGTACATCATTCCCGGGTTTTTCCTCTCTCTCTCTCTCTCTCTCTCTCTCTCTCTCTCTCTCTCTCTCTCTCTCTCTCTCTCTCTCTCTCTCTCTTCTCTCTTTCTCTCGCTTTCTCTTTCCAACTCTCGCCTCAGCACAGGATACCAGTCTGGTCACAGTGTGCTCTATAAATGCCATGAATAAATGATAATAATAAAAATAAATATAAAGGTTTGACATTTTTGTACATGAAATAGATTTAATATTGAAAGAATTATAATTGGTTAATTACAACCCTGTTTTTCTTTACTTATCTGAAAATACCAGTGTTAAACATTTTCTGTACAGACTTGGGCGTGTTAGAACATTTTATTGAATTCTAAAAGAAGCCTGTAACCGATCTACTGACGTTCAGTCACATATGAAGAGTAAGGTGTGCTTCATAGAAGAGAAGGCCCAGCCTAGAAGTGCGCTCTAAGGGGTTGTATGTCCGACTATTATATACAAAAATATTTACTAACATAGTTTGCCCTAAATATCGTTTACAAAAATAATATCCCTTTGGTTGTAGAATTTCCCCTTTTAATACCAATGGGGACATACTTTAGTGGACGATATTTAGATTACAGTGTTTACGAAGATAGTAATCTGATATCAAATTGTGGGTATCACACCTCTAAAGTAGTTTTGCAAATGTCATCCGCAGTTAACAGTCTTTTCTGTAGACAGAAGCTCAGAATGTAGTCAAAGGATAAGGTAAGTGGTGCTAACTTATCCCCACTCAACCAGTCACAGCAGTTTTCATTGCCAATGATAATCTTAACATATATATATATATATATATTTTTTCTTAATAACAGATTTCATTGATTTTATTACACCCATATCATGGCTTGTGATTCAGCTATGTCAATGTACAGTCTTATATCACAGTATTCCATTCTGTTAATATCTGCTATTGATCACATCATTCATACATAACTAAACTATGCTCCTAGTCCCCCTCCCCTCATGTGAGTCAGCTATGTGCTATTCATATGGGCTAAGTGCTTTGTCGGGTGCAGCGATGTCAGCGTTGGATGTGGGTCAGGGTCTGGGGTAATTCCGGATACCTCAATCCGCCTAAGGGGCTGATTACAATGTCGGCTAGAAAAGGCTCCGAACGGGATCCTGATGTTCCTAACCCGTGTCGGAACCTATATTTCCGACTAATTTGGAAAAGTTTCCAACTGATCGATTACGATGCAGGGAAATAGTTCAGGCTGTCTGACTCGGTTTCGTCCGGCACTCGGAGTCCTGAGTCATTCGGAGCCGAATCGTACATCTCTATGGACACCATTTTCGACCGAGGTATTATGATGTCAGATTCTGACAGCTGTTCCGAATCTGTCTGCCTGACACGAAACCTCTGTCACAGTCTGATTTTGGGGGCCTGTAGCAGGCCCCCTTCACCTGGAGGCCTGCGGTTGGGGCCCGTTGCGGTACCCATGGAACCCCCCTGGAAAACCACGCACAGTGTAGCAGGCACCATGGGGTGCCTGCCACAGGGTGCAAGCTGTTCCACAGCAACACATTTTTTCAATGGGAGCCTGTGTTGTTGGTCAGAACACAGGCTCCCATTGAAGTCAATGCGTGTCCGACCGAACGATGTTCGGAAGCATCATAATCGGTCGGTCAGATTCGCCTAACCTGAGTCGGTCGGAACCGATTCCAAAACCGAGTTGGTTGGAAGAGTTTCTGCCCGACATCGTAATCGGCTCCTACGTGTTATGGTGAGGGAAGGTCTGCTCAGTTGGATCTCAGTCTTGAAGTAGTGCATGTCCCATTGTGCGCTCATTGGGTTCTCGCAGGAGTTCCCTCCGGAGTCTCGGAGTCCGGGTGTCATAGTGCATCCACCAAGGCGTCCCAGGCTCTAGCCACTTCTATATTCCCCATCCCCCTTCTGGCATCTCCTAGCAGTATTCAGCCATCACAGCTTGCCCATTTCCTCAACTCATTCTTCCATGTGGCCAGCCTAGGCCCCAGCTGTTTTCCAGTTTCTGGCTGTTTCACGCTTAGCTAGGAAACATACCAGGTCTTGACATTTACTGGTTACTTTGGTCTTGGAGGTATGGGGAACCAGCCCAACAGGCAATGAGCCAGTGTGCTTGGGATCTCTTTCTCATTTACCACTTCTAATTGGTTCAGGAGCTCTTCTCAGAACACCCATAGTCTCGGGCAGGACCAAAACATACGGAGGATATGTACCCTTTCCTCCTTGCAGTGAGTTCAAGCTGCCTCTTCCACTTGGAAGTATCTGTATATGCGCTCTGGAGTCAGATAAGATCTATGCAGCATGTAATAATTAATAATTTTTAAGCGCGCATTTCTGGATACTCTTGGTATTCTGGCTAGTATATTGTCCCAGTCTTTTGGTGGAATCGAGATATCTAAGTCCGTTTCCCATTTGGTTCGTCATTTCTCTAGAGGGCTCTGTACGTCTGCTCATAGGGCTCTGTACAAGCAGAATACTGCTTTAATATTGCCTGCTGGTAGGGCCATATAGTAGCGGGTCTGTCGGGGAGGGGGCTCCATGGTACCCATCCACCAGTGTCTGAGGATTGCTCATATGACTGCTCTATGCAGGAGAAAGTGACCGCAGGGTAGATTGAACCCTGTTCGGAACTTCTCAAAGCGGAGCAACTCCTCGTTCTTGTAGACCTCCCCCATCTTTGATGCCCCAGCCTCCACCCACATCTCTGGGTCCCTCCAACTACCTCCGTATGACAGTGCCCTAAGCATGTCTAGCGGTATATCCGGGGTGTATAGGGCCACAGTCCTCTTTTTCTGCCAGCACCGAACTTACACTTTAAATTCATGCGAGTCTCCTGGTGGCAACCTTGTTATTCCAAAGAGCACCCACAGGAGGTCGGGGAGTGGCAGCGCCGCTGGTCGCGGCAGTGCCACTGGTCGCGGCAGTGCCACTGGTCGCGACACTTCATTTGGTTTCCGCCGCTGCATAATGTCCCTAACCAGCCATTGGAGCTGAGCTGATAATCTTAATAGATAATGTGCTCTTTCCCCAATACAAGCCTATTAGTCTCACCTCTTATCCTCTCGCTTATGTGTTCATTCATTGGCTTTTTTTTATTCCTTTACCATCTGGTTGAGATGAAAAACATTGCATTGTTGTGGGAATAGGGCAGACGTGTTTTACTAGTGGGTTCATCTGCTATCAACAGTGCTCTGGTCAGAGTGATAAGCCAACCACAGCAGAAAACGAATATATGCATGTTCTTTTCCCCAGCTTGATCTATTAACCTACATTTTGAATATTGGTTCCTGTAATGTAGCATTGTGTTTGTATATAAAAGAAATTTTCTTAAACCTTTAAAGTGTGTCTGAAATATTTCCTAAATATATCAGGAGCGTCAAGTCGAAAACATGTCAGAGAAAGTGTGCCTGCTCCGGATAAGAAAACGAATGCAAATGTTCTGCATTTCCCTGTTCTCTTTGCTTGGCATGTGTGCAGACATGTTTGTGAGTATATTAACATGCTGGCTTTTCTGTTCCTGTTCTTGGGTACCCATCTGTGATAGGGTAAGCATCTGCTACGGGCTAAGAAAAAGCTGAGATACGTGCCAACATTGATGGTCACTGCTGGACCAGTCCTTCGCTCTCAATGAAATCTGACAGGAATAAATCACACAGGAAAATAATACCACTGACAGAAGACGATTTAGAGATCTCCAGGGTTGGCTCAGCCATTTGTGGGTTAAAGCATTTTAGTCAGCTCAAATTGAAGACTCGACCAAAGCAATCTATACTGAAATCAATACACACACATATGAATTGGTGCATAGTCAAAGCAGTCAAAAGACTTTCTGATCATTTGCCGAGCAGCCAGCACGCGCGACTGAAGATCTGACCAGTGGCGGGGAAGTTCTTTAGGTTGTTAATGAGCTGCTGGGAGAAGCGCTCCAGAGGGCCTGAAAAACACCGTGGCATACTCCACCGTCCCTGAGAAGGCCAGCATTGAAGGCGATTTAGGCGTGTCTCGTTCTCTTGGCTGGCACCGGACGTTAGCGTAGGTGGTCTCTTCTGACCCTGCTTTGGGCTCGAGGCGCAGAGTGGTGTACTTTATGAAGTCATTGTCATCCTGCAGGTCGCACGGCACGACCCTCCCACTCTCCTTTGATACCTGAAATAAGAAGCAAACAGATGACAAATGTTGGTATTACAGAGACCCAAATGTGGAGGCACCCATCTATGGAGCTGAAATTAAAACATCCCCTGTCATGGCGGCAGAGGTAGGACGGATAGAAACAGGTTTTTCATCAATTGAAGTGCTTGGAGAACATGTCAAGACTGATACGAATTGAACTGGAAGTGAACAGTGAGTAAATTGGTTACGAAGTATCTCATTGGGTGGTCATTCCTTGAGAGTAATATCTGGGGACCATAAAAGATCCCCCAACAAAAAGTTCACCAAAGCTCCCCTTTTTTAAGCCTGGATTTAGCCAAATTCATTTATTGTAGTAAAACGATATGTATAACGTATAGAGGCTCTCAGCCATCCCTCTGTATTCATTGGTATGTTGTTCTGCCATTTACATTTTTCTTCTGCCCAATAAAGCATGCAGCAATGGCCAATGAGTCATCCCCCTCTAGCCATTGGTTAATTTCACTGTGAGTGACGTCATTCTGCTCTTTCACAAGGTGCACACCTGCACACGAAATAGTCCCCATCAGTGCCAGGAACTACGATTGCAATGTGTGCTTTATCACACCAAAAGTATTTTTACTCTTAGTCAATTATTTTATATTGGTCAGTGGCTAACAATTCCTCCAACAACTTCTTTTTACCAAATCCACAATAAAACAAGCATTGCGAAAGCCAAAAGTTAGGAAGCTAATGCCAGGCCAGAGCTTTGCCAATGTTTTTTATTATAAGAGTTCTTTAGGGTTGAGATGGTCGAGAGTGATTTTGCTGTATACTTAGGATCCCCTCACCAGAGTCTTCCATGTGTGTGAGTAAAAAAAAAGCCTGGGGCGTCTTACAAAAACTAAGAGTTTACATCAAGTACAGACTGGGAGGACTGGACATTTCTTAGCATACTGAAATCCCTAAGGCAGTGCAACCTCTTTGTTTTTATACATTAGTTTTGATTAATTTCAAAACCGTACAATACTTGAAAATAAGTGCAGGTTCATAAACAAGAAAGTGCAGAACATAGCAGATCAAACAGTCATTATTCAGATAGGGAGCAATCACATTATGGCAGTCGTTAAATAGCAATGGAGTTGCATCAGGGATGCATCCTGGCACCATTCCTCTTTAGTTTGTATATCAAACGTTTGGATTTGGCCCTGTTGGATTCGGGTGCTGACGAGCCAACTGTGGGTGGGAGTTGTCTGCATGTTCTTTTTTATGCAGACAACGCCGTCCTTATGGCCAGTACAGCCAATGACCTACAGTGTTTATTTGATATATTTGTTATGTAGATGGTTGGCCTTGATCTCACGACCAACTATGTCAACTCAAACATTATGGTGGTTGGCCCTATGAACACCAGAACCAAACATTCCATAGTAAAAAGTAATCTTATCACCAGAGTTGATAATTTGTCTTATCGCGGGATACTTTTTGATTCCTGACCTTACTTGCATCCCCTCTAAAGAAAAATTCTTTCAGATTCAAGGTAGCAGTCAGTGTGGTTGGCCTCTTGGCTAAACCTTTGGGCCACACTTACATGGAGGCTATGAATAAAGTTTTTAGGGCCGAGTGTGTGCGGTTGCCATGATACGATTTCAAAATTTGGTGCCATGCACCCGCATCCGCGCTTCAGGTGGTTGAAAATTAATTTTTGAGAAGCTTGCTCAAAGTACCTGCTAGCACTGCTACTGAGATTCTGCATGAGGAAGTGGGCATGAGGTAAATCACTGATTTGATTGGACTTCGCCCTTTGCTACTTTCGTTGTCTATTTGGCTCAAGGAGGACCTGTCTCTGAATAGGATCATCATACAAGACTGCTTGGCCCTGGATGGTAGGTTGAACACCCCCGGTTTGCCTATGTTAGGTGGATCATTAAGTTATTGGGTCGCCATGAGTCGTTTACACACCTGGAAGCTATAGTAAGGAGGAACATACCATGGCTTAAACTGGCTTTTCATGACGTGGTTCTTGCAGACCGAGAGGCTGGGGCCCCCTTAATGCATTTTGTTCGTCCTTTTGTAATGATAAAATCAGTTCTTGAAGGGGAATCTTATCTGGCATTGGAGATGTCGAACTTTCATCGCACATTATTAACTTATTTTAGATTTAATCTTTTTCATCAACTCCTGCTGCCCAAAAGATCTTGGTGTAAAATTTCAGAACACTTTGTGTGTATTTGTGATGATATCTCCATTCCTGACCCATTTCATATTGTCATGGTTTGTCCAATTTTTAGCCATCTTAGGGAAAGATGTATTCGCCCACTCCTCCTACTTATGAACTTTACTTTAGTGAGGCCTGCCTTTCTTTTCCTTTGGTTGTTAAATTACATCACTATTTGTGTTTATTTGATTTGTTTTTTATCTGGGGTCATTCAGCGGGGACGATTGTTTGTGACCATGGTGTTTTATGCTGTGTATAATGAGTCTGTTATTTATTCTTATGCTGATTTCCAATGTTTTTATTAATGTATTTTGTGGTTTTAGATGTTTTTTAAGTATTTGAATTCTTGTATTTCGCTGATAGGTGTTTTTATTATCGGCTATATTATGTTATTTTATGATTTTCCTGAAAAATCGAATACAGCTATTCAATTCAATTCAATTCACATAGCAATGTGCATTAAGTTGAGTAATATTGGGACAGCTAGGGGTGCCAGATCATCTGAGGTTTTTTGATGCACCCGCTCCATTTGTAAATCCCTTTTTCAAGTGTGGATCAATAGTTCATTACTCATTCCTCTTACCCATTCATTAGGGGGAGGTGTAGTGTCCTCTCGCCAGTGTGGCGAATGTCTTTTTTAACTATAAGAAAACCGCGTCCCGCCAGCGTCCTTTGTGCTCGTGAGGCAGACCAGTCCTCCAATATGCCTAATAATGTTACTCTAGGATCAATAGTAATGAGTATATGTAAGACCTTCTCAGGGATTCATGTACTTGCCTCCAAGTGCCTTGTTTGCGATAGCACTCCATATGATATACCATCATCTAGTTCTCCCAAGCCTTGCTTCCACATGACTCGTAATTCTCGCAGTGGGTCTGGGTTGTTGAGGAGCAGGGACCTATATGTACCTGAAATTTCTTTACGGTCATGTGGTTCAATGATCAACTTGGGCTCCAATAGGTCGAAATCAGGGACTTCATCTAAAACATATTTGTATGTAATAAGGATGTGGCAGAGCTGAAGGTATCTATAGAACTGAGTCTTAAGTAATTCAAAGTCTGCTGATAGCTGTTCAAAGGATTTGATATGGTCGTAGTCCCAGACATCAACCAGGTATATAATTCTAATTAGATCCCAAGCCCTAAATCCGGGGAGTTTGTTCCCTCCATGACACACAACAAAGTTGAGCCTAATTTGTAAGTCTACCTAACCATTTGATGTGCTTTAGGGCCTCTCAAACCCACAATATTAGCAGCTTCGTAGTTTTTAGGAACTAACATGGGGAGGATATCACCATACAACAAGTGTAAAAACTTGTCTCCTGTAGGGCATTGAGTTCCAGTTGCAAGACTGAATCCTGTCTGGCTCCGAACAGCCAACTATTTATCGGAATAAGTTATGAGGCTCAGTAGTAGTAGTACTCATCATTTAGTAGCCCTCATCATAGAAACAGGCAAGGAAGCCCATGAACCTAGATCCCAGGAGTGCTGTATTAAGAGAGCGATGCTTAGGTCCCAGGTCCTCTGCTGATTCCATGTTAAGTTCATACCTAACTATTTAAAATAGTTTCCAGCCACTTGTTGGTGGGTGTGTGCATGTCGCCGCGGTGGAGTGCTACGCATCCGCACAAAGGTTGATTTGTTCCAGTTTATTGTCAACTGAGCCATCCCCATAGACCTTCAGCATCTCTGTTAGTCTCTCCTTTGTGCTTTCTATCTTCTAGATGAAATCCAGCATGTCATCTGAAAACAAGGACACCCTGTCCCAATCCTATTCTATCTCCCAATACATTCGGCTAGGGGTTTAATCACTGGAGCAAAGAAGAGGAGGGAGAGACGTCAACCCTGGCGGGTACCCCGCTCATTGTCCAACGGGGATTACAGGGCCCCATTTACCCTAACCAGTGGCCTGGGGGCATTGAAGAGGACAGTGACATATGCAAGGAACTGAGGACCAATTTTCATCTTTCAGAGCACCTGGTTTACAAAGGCCAGTGTACCGTGCCAAAAGCTTTTGTGCAATCTATAAGAAACAGCTCAGCCAAGTCCTTGTAAATCAGCTGCCCTATCTAGGGCTACCTGCAAGCTACGTAATCAGTGCATTTTGCATCTGCTTGGTAACAACCATTCTGGTCCTCATGGACTAGTTTACGCATCACCCTAGCTAATGGAGAGGCCAGGATCATTGCTAAGAGTTTGATTTCTACATTGCTTAATGATATGGGCGAGTAGGAAGAGCATTCTTCTAATGGCTTATTGGAAGGCTGTTTGTCGTTACACCACACCGGTCCTCTAGTAGAAAGGCACTCTGTCTGGCGTCCTTACACAGGGTCAACAAATGTGATGGCAGCAAAGAGGAGTATTTTTTTAATGTAAAAGTTGATGCGAAAACCATTTGGGCCAGGGTCTTGGCTGATGGCGAGTCTAATATGGGACATTGAATATCTTGAAGAGAGAGTGGTACGTCAAGCTCAGTTCAATCTGTGGGGGGGAGTGCCTATATAATTAAAGCATTGGTGATGGGGTTTTGCACTTCT
The DNA here is from genome assembly GCF_964261635.1 of Lissotriton helveticus. NCBI lineage: Eukaryota > Metazoa > Chordata > Amphibia > Caudata > Salamandridae > Lissotriton > Lissotriton helveticus. Next base: position 1,584,793,733 of record NC_136065.1, on the reverse strand, counting down.
AAGTGAGGGGAAGAGTCCTTCCAGTATAGCTCCTGGTCGCTTCGGTCGGGTTGCAAGTAAATGAAGACCCGAGCATTTTTCAAGCACCACGAATTACTAAATAACTGAAAGAGCCGAACCAGGACCTCTGTTTACTGGCTGAGTCTTTAACTAGCAGCTTTCTTTTGAAAACTTGGGTCATTGTGAATCAAGCTGCTTTGACCCGCTTTTGGAATTAACTTTCCGGTGAACATCTCTCGTCATTGATGGACTGAGAAACCTTTGTATTTGTTTTGATGATTGGAGCACATCATTTACTGGTGGATAACCTCCTTGTGTTGGGGCGCTGTCCTACTACAACTTAGGTTTTCTCTCCCACCCCCCGTCCTGAGGAAGACCCGTAGCTGAGGTGTTGATTCACCCACCAATGTGCAAGGGTCGAAACGTCGACGAACCCCCCCCCCCCCAAATTACAAAGCCTGAACCCTAATCCCTTCCTTCCCTGTTCCCCTTGTTCCCAGAATGATGCCAATTTTAGAATCATTTCACTAAATACGTGGGGCAGGCTCATATGTAGGGAATTGTACCTTATTTTGAAATTATTGGATTTTCCTTCTAATTCATTTTTCTATTCTTTCACTTGAGCGCAAACCTTTTCTCACTCTTTATTATACCTGGCAGCATCCCGTTGTGTTTTTTTTAAAACTGTTTTTACTGATATGTATATATTAATGTAAAATACATCGCAAACTGAACAGCATGTTATGCATTATTGATGGGTACACGTTTTGATTTTGTGTACAGAAACGTATTTGGCTATCTCTGATGTTTTTCTATTTCAGGATAAAGTCCTAGGAATTATATAAAAAACTTTTTGATTCATCAGCAGTGTATAACTGTAGGTCTATGACCAGACAAACTGCTAGGCAATGTGCAGGCTCCCAGAGTAGTATTGTGGTTATCGGCTGGGACAAACAGTGTCCAGTTGTGAGAAACAGCGATAGAGGACTGAATAATGTAAGAATTGTCCATTTAAGTCACACATCTCCCAGTCTCAGAGAGGCCGCTCCTTTAAAAAGGATAACCACCCTGTCTGCGGGAAGGCGCTGTCTGATTCAAGTGCTATGGTTCATGATGGCATTAAAATCACCTCCTGCCACAATAATCCCCAGGGAGTTATGAAATAAGGCATTGAAAACTGCCTGTTGACAACGGTAGGGGAGACATAAACACTGCAGAGCGAACAGGGCGACCCTTCCAACATGTCTGTTATAGTTACAAATGTAAATTTTCTGTATGTATTGTGGACACTGCTAGCGGGACGGTCACATGTCCAGGACATGTGTCTCCTGCTGCAAACTTTTAGTGTTTGTTTTTTGGTTTATAATATGACCTTTTGATGTAGTTGGAGTCCATTGACCTCCATGTTAATCCCTGTATTACCTCTAAGTGTTACTTGCAGTCATTGTGAAAGCTGTGCTGCGGTTTCATTCTGTCTCTGACAACTTTGCTTGCCATACTGCCGCTAACTGTATTCAACAAAACAACTTCCCCACTCCATATTTCCTATAAAGAAGCATCTATTACCCCAACATTAAATAAAACCCAAATAATGCAAAGGAGAGGCACCCACTCCCACCCCCCATCATAATTGCGTTGTTTCTAAACAAGAAGCACCAACTAAGCCAGTATGACTGGCCGACCGCATTGTAGTTGGTTGCAAAGCACCCCCTACACATATTGGGGCAGATTTATGAAGGCCTTGCGCCGCCGGTGCGTCATTTTTAACATGGGAAAAAGTGACGTACCGGCGGCGCAAGGCCTTCATAAATCTGCCCCATTAGTTTTAGAACCAGTGGCATGATGCCATTACGTCATCTTCTATGACCGTGGCTTTGGTGCCTTGTTGGTCCTTACTGCCTTTGTGCCTCTGAGTCGCTATCAGCTAGGTCAGTCTGCGCTTTGCTCTCTAGCTATGTGGACGCCACTTATCTTTCAGTTCTTGAGTTGCCTTCCTCTGATTTTAGCTGATTGCGACCCCAGGCAACATCCAGCAGATGGTGGAACACATACGTCCACCCATGCCAAGCCTGTTCCTTGTGATAAACATTTGTGTTTTCCCTTAGTGGATAACTTTTCAGTTCGCCAAGTATAGAAGTATATATTTAATCTCCATTGTGCAAAGCTTCTAGTTTAGCAGCTCAAAGGATTTCATTTCCTTCCGCATGAGTTTAGTGTAGGTTTGGACAATTATTATTGGTGTGAGACATGCATTACCTCAACCAATTCTCTTGCTACCCAAAGGATTAGTTTTCTGTCTCTGTAGTTCAGGAAACAGGCTATCATGGGTCTAAGTTGGTGCCATATGATGGTGTTTGCATGAAGAAGCAGTAGGTCCGCTCAGTCAAGAAGGAGGTCTGCCTGCCAAAGGCTTCATAGCTAGGCCTCCATAAATTGCTCTGGTTGTGAGCCCTCAAGGTTCACCCGGAGCCCCACAAATTAGTTATTTTGTGAGCACCCCTTTCTCTTCAACCCTTACCACAAACTCATCTGCTGAGCTTTTTAACTTTTGGATGGTCTTTTTAAGGTCTTTGCTGTTTCTTCCAGTGCCTATATGTGATTTTTAGGTCTTGCAGACCAGCTTTGCAGCATGCATGCGCTGCTCGCTCTGCGAGGCTTATTGTAATAGAGTAGATTTCAGAAGTGGAGTTAAAGCCCAGCCCATCATTCTGATTGGCTGGCGTCACTGTTTATGCTAAACGCTGGCTTCCCATTCAAAATGAGGCTTCTTTGTTACCGCCTTGTCTCATTTTTGGACGGCCCTTCCAGGCTGGATCTTTTGCTTGCAGAGCTATAGAGTCTCCTTTAACTACTGGGTAAGCACTTATTTTTTATCATTCTTGCAATGGCGACAGCTTGTTTAACATCACGCCAGCCTCACCACTGATAACAGCTGCCATGCTGTTCTTTTTTAACTTATTTTATTTTATTTGTCTCTCCCCTCCACATGTATTCAGTTTATTTATTTATGATTACGTGATACAGCCCACGCTGAGGCGCTCAGTTTATTATTATTTTTGTCCCCCTGCCCGCACTCCGTTGTCTGTGCATTTTCGCAACCCCCTCTCCCCGCCCGCACTCAGTTCTCCGTGCATTTTCGCATCCCCCCTGCACTCCGCTGTCCGTGGATTTTTGCACCTCCTCTTCCTACCCGCACTCCTCTGTCTGTGCCTTTTCTCCAATGGCGTTTTCGCACGTGCACACCTTCACTGGCCTAAGTTCCATGTTGATTCAGAAAAGGGGGTGGTGATGAACAGAGTGCCTGAATTAAGCAGACCACTCTTACCCAGTCCAAAGATCAGGGCTTGATCCATCACCGTTTTTTAGCTCACTGCACCATCCCAGCTCAGAACTTGGCTATATGCAAATTAGTCTGTTCCTCTCCCAGTGCATGATGGGAACAGGGCAAACCAAACTACCAAGCCAATTCTTATACTGGGAAGGAAACAAGCTTCCGGGGACCGGTTTCTGCCATTTCAGGCGGCGTCGGCCCGGCTTGCTTGAATCCTGATGGTGCAATGAGCAAGGGACTCACATCTGAGTATACCCTTCCACGCTTATGGTGGACAAAATGATTCAGAAAAGGGGGTGGTGATGAACAGAGTGCCTGAATTAAGCAGACCACTCTTACCCAGTCCAAAGATCAGGGCTTGATCCATCACCGTTTTTTAGCTCACTGCACCATCCCAGCTCAGAACTTGGCTATATGCAAATTAGTCTGTTCCTGTCCCAGTGCATGATGGGAACTGGGCAAACCAAACTACCAAGCCAATTCTTATACTGGGAAGGAAACAAGCTTCCGGGGACCGGTTTCTGCCATTTCAGGCGTCGTCGGCCCGGCTTGCTTGAATCCTGATGGTGCAATGAGCAAGGGACTCACATCTGAGTATACCCTTCCACGCTTATGGTGGACAAAATGATTCAGAAAAGGGGGTGGTGATGAACAGAGTGCCTGAATTAAGCAGACCACTCTTACCCAGTCCAAAGATCAGGGCTTGATCCATCACCGTTTTTTATCTCACTGCACCATCCCAGCTCAGAACTTGGCTATATGCAAATTAGTCTGTTCCTGTCCCAGTGCATGATGGGAACAGGGCAAACCAAACTACCAGGCCAATTCTTATACTGGGAAGGAAACAAGCTTCCGGGGACCGGTTTCTGCCATTTCAGGCGTCGTCGGCCCGGCTTGCTTGAATCCTGATGGTGCAATGAGCAAGGGACTTACATCTGAGTATACCCTTCCACGCTTATGGTGGACAAAATGATTCAGAAAAGGGGGTGGTGATGAACAGAGTGCCTGAATTAAGCAGACCACTCTTACCCAGTCCAAAGATCAGGGCTTGATCCATCACCGTTTTTTAGCTCACTGCACCATCCCAGCTCAGAACTTGGCTATATGCAAATTAGTCTGTTCCTGTCCCAGTGCATGATGGGAACAGGGCAAACCAAACTACCAAGCCAATTCTTATACTGGGAAGGAAACAAGCTTCCGGGGACCGGTTTCTGCCATTTCAGGCGTCGTCGGCCCGGCTTGCTTGAATCCTGATGGTGCAATGAGCAAGGGACTCACATCTGAGTATACCCTTCCACGCTTATGGTGGACAAAATGATTCAGAAAAGGGGGTGGTGATGAACAGAGTGCCTGAATTAAGCAGACCACTCTTACCCAGTCCAAAGATCAGGGCTTGATCCATCACCGTTTTTTAGCTCACTGCACCATCCCAGCTCAGAACTTGGCTATATGCAAATTAGTCTGTTCCTGTCCCAGTGCATGATGGGAACAGGGCAAACCAAACTACCAGGCCAATTCTTATACTGGGAAGGAAACAAGCTTCCGGGGACCGGTTTCTGCCATTTCAGGCGTTGTCGGCCCGGCTTGCTTGAATCCTGATGGTGCAATGAGCAAGGGACTCACATCTGAGTATACCCTTCCACGCTTATGGTGGACAAAATGATTCAGAAAAGGGGGTGGTGATGAACAGAGTGCCCTGTTCCCATGATGCACTGGGCCAGGGACAGACTAATTTGCATATAGCCAGGTTCTGAGCTGGGATGGGGCAGTGAGCTAAATAACGGTGATGGATCAAGCCCTGATCTTTGGATTGGGTAAGAGTGGTCTGCTTAATTCAGACACTCTGTTCATCACCACCCCCTTTTCTGAATCATTTTGTCCACCATAAGCGTGGAAGGGTATACTCAGACATGAGTCCCTTGCTCACTGCTCCATCAGGATTCAAGCAAGCCGGGCCGACGACGCCTGGAATGGCAGAAACCGGTCCCCGGAAGCTTGTCTCCTTTCTGGTGAAGAATTGGCTTGGTAGTTTGGTCTGCCCTGTTCCCATGATGCACTGGGCCAGGGACAGACTAATTTGCATATAGCCAGGTTCTGAGCTGGGATGGGGCAGTGAGCTAAATAACGGTGATGGATCAAGCCCTGATCTTTGGACTGGGTAAGAGTGGTCTGCTTAATTCAGACACTCTGTTCATCACCACCCCCTTTTCTGAATCATTTTGTCCACCATAAGCGTGGAAGGGTATACTCAGACATGAGTCCCTTGTTCACTGCTCCATCAGGATTCAAGCAAGCCGGGCCGACGACGCCTGGAATGGCAGAAACCGGTCCCCGGAAGCTTGTCTCCTTTCTGGTGAAGAATTGGCTTGGTAGTTTGGTCTGCCCTGTTCCCATGATGCACTGGGCCAGGGACAGACTAATTTGCATATAGCCAGGTTCTGAGCTGGGATGGGGCAGTGAGCTAAATAACGGTGATGGATCAAGCCCTGATCTTTGGACTGGGTAAGAGTGGTCTGCTTAATTCAGACACTCTGTTCATCACCACCCCCTTTTCTGAATCATTTTGTCCACCATAAGTGTGGAAGGGTATACTCAGACATGAGTCCCTTGCTCACTGCTCCATCAGGATTCAAGCAAGCCGGGCCGACGACGCCTGGAATGGCAGAAACCGGTCCCCGGAAGCTTGTCTCCTTTCTGGTGAAGAATTGGCTTGGTAGTTTGGTCTGCCCTGTTCCCATGATGCACTGGGCCAAGGACAGACTAATTTGCATATAGCCAGGTTCTGAGCTGGGATGGGGCAGTGAGCTAAATAACGGTGATGGATCAAGCCCTGATCTTTGGACTGGGTAAGAGTGGTCTGCTTAATTCAGACACTCTGTTCATCACCACCCCCTTTTCTGAATTAAGTTCCATGTTCAGGCCTGCAAAGACCTCAAACCAGCCGTGCCACAGCATTTTGCAAACACTGCATTTTTACCCACCGATAGTTGTGAACTCCTATGTACAGAGGCGGTGTTATCAGTAGTGCAGCAGGTGCAGTAGCACCAGGCTAATGAATTCCTAGATAAGAGGAAAATATGCAGTTAGTATCAGAAGACACGCCTCTTTTTACCCAAGCTGGTCTAATAGATTATGCTAAATAAAGCAACGTTCAGTTCTAGTGTACCTATATTGCCGGTATGTATCACGGCCTGGTATATCCGAGCCAGTTAAATAATTTGTATTTATCCAAGTACCTACCTTCAACTAGCAATATAGGACCCTGTTCCATTTTCAGTCTAGTAGTGATACGAGCATTGAATTCAACCTTATGCAGAAAAATGAATAGGGTATATAGCTTGTTGATCGTATGCATGATTCATAATATCTTCCAGCAACAATAGATTCTATTAATACTGGAAAAGTGTAAAAACAGATTACCGGATATTCGGAAATGCAGGTGCTGGTGTGAGAGTTTAGTTGGGGTTCTAGTAACTGTCCTTTAATTTAAGCAGTTGAGCTCTCATGCTTGCCCCCTCCCTCTCAGCCCCACCCTACCCCAGGCCCCGATTAAGCAGGTGAGACCGTTTGTAGTCAGTCTTCATTCCCCTTTCGGAGTAACAATTGTATTTCGAAGGGAAGCTTACAAAAACATCTGTTTCCTTTCTATTGAAACAAACGTGTGTCCAGAATGGGCTTTGAAGAGAGTTTGCTAACTACTCCAAGCAAATTTGGCAATCCTTAGCCAAGAGAGTTAGTGTGAGAGGACACTGACTCATTTTGAAAGAAGGGAGTCTCAGGAACCTCATTCTTGGAATTGTGGCAAGACTAAGATTATCTGAATGTCTGCAATACTATATATACACAGCCCCATAACAAAGTGCTCATTAGTAAAAGCATCTTGGTCCAGTGTGCCAGGTAGAAAACATTCAAGATGCATCTTGGCATGTAAATCTTTGCCACATCATGTTTCCCAGTGAACTTTAACCAAAACATCCACAGCAAATGTATGGCTAAAAAAAACTATTAAAATAAATTCCTAGAAATTTTTATAATTCTCTCCTTCTATAGTATATTTTTTTGATTGGAATGTTAAATTCATATTTAAGTACTGGCCCTATAAGATTTTAAATAGTTTTATTAATGCAAATGTTTGCCATCGTTCAGCTCCATTATCTTAACCAAGCAGTGTATTGCGAAAGGTTGTGATCTGCGAAAGTGGGGTACTTTTTTTTTTGGGCTGCCAAGGCTGAATTGCGGCCCCAATCCAACCCTGCTGACAGGCTTTCAGTGAGCCCAGGCCACTGCAGTTATTCATGTGCCTTCATATAAATCCATTGCACTTGTTATAAAGTTCTTACTGTAGCTCTTGCTCTAATAACTCCTGCAATGTCTTACCTCCGAAGTTGGTGCCGTGATATTTCTAGGGTATCCTGGAGACTCATGCAGGTCTGCTGTGGAAGAAACATTCAGATTTTTAGAGAGCATTTCATAGCACCAAGGGTATATTTGCCTGGTGATAGGATCTAGTGGAACCCGTCACCTTTTTGTCCTCTGATAAATACACTTTTTTTTTTATAATTTGTTTATTGAACAGCTTGTACTGATAAATAAACTTAAACTCCACTGATGGCATCGTAAACCCTTCTTAAAGTAGGAACTCTCTTAAAAAACACACACATCTGTGTTTAGTTCTTATATCAAATCCACATGCTTGCTTTACAGCAAAATGAGAACAGCTGCCCGCCACACATTTCATAGACCACAGCTGAAGATGCATACATTGATGCCAAAGCCCACGCATGTCAGATGCATGCTGGGTTATCCCTGCCCCATTTACATTGATGTGGCAGCCATTCATCATGAGAGTGACACACACTGGTCTGGTGAATAGTGACATCAGATGGTGAGCTACCTACCTACCCACAGGGTTGGTGACCTGCCCTCTTGGCAGACTGCCATGATTCCTGTCTTGGGCTTTCATTTTGTGTGAGTCTGTTCCTACAGAGTGAGGGAGCTGGTGAAATTATTCATTATGTACGTATGTATGTGGTATTTCTATAGAATAAACCTAGTCCAAAGCAGAGGTCTGCTGTGCAAGGTCCGAGTCAAGCATAACATAAACGAGTGATAGGAGAGGCAGCTGGTTTGTGGATGGCTAATGCTTAGTGATATAGTGTTCTTTAAGGAGGTGCGTCTTCAATTATTTTCTAAATTGGAGCAGTGTTTGGCAGTGCTGATAGATACAGGGGCGTTGTTCAAGGTCCCGGGTGCATATGTGGAAAAGGCCTACTTTCTTGTTTTTTCTTTCTTTTACATTTTTGGTCTGCAATCTGGTGGTGTCCTTGCTGCGGTGTGCTGAGAACCACCAGAGATGGTTAGCTTATCTGCAAGATAAGCGGGTTTGCTGGTCGTTATGGCATTGTAATTTATGAAGCTGGTGTTGAAGATGGTGCAGACGGGTAACAGGAGCCAATTGATTTGCATCAGGTTGGGGATGATGTGATCATAATTTCTTCAGGCCCTGCTGCAGCGTGTAGAATGCCATTAACAGGTGCCAGTGAGGAGTCTGGGAGGCCAGTGAGTAGGGTGTTACTGCCATCCAAATGTGAGAGAACGAACAATTGAATTGAACAGTAGTTAAGTCCTTTTCAGGAAAAAAAACGGTTTCACTTTCTCTAGAAGCGAGAGCTGTACCAGGCCGTCTGTGCTTTTTGGCAATGTGTTCCTTGAGAGTTGAGTGTAAATCTAAGTGACTTGGCATTTTGTGAAAATTGGGGTCAAGGCTCCTGTCATTGCATTGAGCCAGGTTTGCACTGTTTTCTTGTTTGATATTCTTGGCAAATAACAGGAATCCTATCTTGGTTGGTAGGCACTGGACATCCAGTTCTGGATGATGTGCAGGCAATGTATGAGGTGTTAGATGACTGAAGCAGAGAAAACGTTCAAGTACAGTTGTGTATTATCAGTAACTTGTTCACTGATGCTCATGTCATTATTAGGAGAATGAATGAACAGTGAGTGAATAATCCTGATCCCTGAACGTGGCAGTAGTGTACAGCTCGGGGTGTAAACTTTTTTTGAGCCACATGCAAATGTAATCTTGCTGTTTGTGCATTTCACGTTCTGAAGCAGTACTACCAATTTCTGGGGACATTTGTTTCAATCTGGCAATACAATCTAGCAATATCTAGTGGTCCTTTGTGGTAGCGCCATAAGACAACTGACTAAAGATGTCTTAATGATGCACCAGCCCTGGTACTGTTCTTGGCCTAGTGAGGTAATTCCCAGATATCCCCTGGCAATGGGAGAGTAATTGGAGTTCTTCATGGTCAGGGCCTGTCTGCCAATTAGTTATGTTATGTTATGTTAAATGGGATTTGTAAAGCGCGCTGACACCATGGGTTTCCTGGCGCTGTAGGACGGAGGTGGGGCTAAGGACAGAAGAAGCGGAGTTAGCAGGGTGGGGGGAAGAGGAAGGTTTTGAGCAGCTTCCTGAAATGAAGGAGGGAGCTACTGGATTTGAGGGTCAGGGGAAGAGGATTCCAGAATTTGGGGGCCAGGAGGGCGAACCGACGGCCACCGAATTTGTTGGTTTTGGTTTTGGGGACAGCAAGCATGTTGAGGTGAGCTGAGCGGAGATTGCGAGTTGGGCGGTGTGGGTTGACGAGTGAAGTCAGGAAAGCGGGGCTGGTGCAGTGGAGGGATTTGAACGTGAGGCAGCCCAGCTTAAAGGCCGCCCTTTGTTCTATAGGTAGCCAGTGCAGTTTGTGCAGTAGGGGTTTAGCCAACTGCCATTTGGGGGTTTTGTAGATAAGACGGGCTGCTTGGTTCTGCACGACCTGGAGGCGATGAAGTAGTGATTTTGGGAGTCCGTGATACAGGGAATTGGAGAAGTCCAGGCGGGATAGTATCAGGGAGATGATTACCTGGATCAGAGCAGCTGGTGGTAGTAAATGACTGACTTTGCGGATTTTACGGAGCTGGAACGTACATGATGAGATCACGGTGCCAACTTGAGGTCTGAGGGAGAGTTCGGTATCGATGGTCACACCGAGACTCTTTACTGATTTCGCAGGGATCGGGGGGGCCTAGTTTGTTGGGCCAGAACTGCGAGCCCCAGTGGGAGGAGCTGGATCCAGGGAGAAGGAGCTCAGTTTTTCCAGGATTTAATTTTAGTTGATTGCAGTTCATCCACTCCTGGATGTGTATCATGATGGAATGGAAATTGTCCACAGCGTTCGGGGAGTTGAGTGGAAAGATGATCTGCAGATCGTCAGCGTAGTTGTACACTGTGATGTCCCAGTTTTGGAGCGAGTGGATCAGGGGCCGAAGGTAGAGGTTGAATAAAAGGGGTGACAGTGAGGAGCCCTGCGGGACTCCACAGGTCTTGGGAGTTTTGGGCGCTGTGTAGGGGCCCAAGCGGACGGCTTGTGTTCTGCCAGTCAGAAAGGACTGTGTCCATTTGAGGGCAGGACCCTGGATGCCAGCCTGTTCGACACAGTGAAGAAGGATGTTGTGGTCAACCGTGTCGAACGTGGCCGACAGATCCAGGAGTACGAGAGCCTGGGGGATCCCTGTATCAGCGTTCCTCCTCAGCGTGTCAAGGACTGCTAGAATGACGGCCTCGGTAGAGTGGGCTGGCCTGAAGCCGGCCTGGTTAGGCTCCAGGTGGCAGGAGGTCTCGAAGTTGGAAAGACACCGGGTGACGTGAGCCTCCATTAGTTTGAAAAAGTAAGGCAAGAGCGATATGGGACGGTAGTTGGTGAGTTCCACCGGGTCCGCATCAGGCTTCTTCAGGAGAGGCACTAAGATGGCCTCTTTGAAGGTGCTGGGGACAGTACCCGTGCTGAGGGAACCATTCAGCAGAGGTAAAATGCAGTCGGGTAAATTGAGACAGACGTTCTGTAGGACCGAGGGGGGGCAGCAGTCATTCGGAGAGCCTGATTTTACCCGGGTCGCGAGTTCAGCTAGTCTGCTGTAAGGAAGTGATTTACATCATTGCAGGTGGGTGTTTCCGAAGGCACCTATGTCAGAATGCTCTGATGGAAAGAGTCAGTCTGAGAGGTAGAAGACTCTGAGGGAGAGGATATCTCAATTAGGCTACACCCTGGAGCATGAGCCACAGGGGAAGGACCAGACTATGATAGGCCCACCGAAAGCAGGACAAGAACTAAGGAGGATTCCAAAAGTTAGGCAAGTGGGCATGAGGCCTATCTTGATCTGGTGACATGTGATCCACTGGAGTGGCCTGTGTCATTTTCCTCCTTCCTTCTAGAGGACTACATAGCAGTGGACCTGACTGGCAACTCAAAGCTGCAAACCCCAGGACGAGAGGAGTAATGGGCCCTGCCATGTTAGTCACCAAAAGCGTCACCAACTCTGTGGGTGTGTCCCTCACTGAGTCAGTACAGCATCCACTATCTTTGGTCAATGCTCCCTAGAGAGCTGGGAGTCAACCAGGCAGCAGCCCAGATATCCTTGGATTTGGCATCACAGTAGCCTATGTCCTCATGTTGGTCCCTTTTGATAGGACAAGAAATCCTGTTCCCTCACAGTGGCTCACAGGTCTGAAGCAACTCTCCAATGAGACCGCTTTCATTTGGTCTAGTTGGTGAGTGTGCACAGAGCTAGGATTGCTGAATTGACCAGCATAGGCAGCCATGGGAGGCTGGCCATAATCATATCCTGCTCTTATTATTTGATGACTTTAGTAGATATCAAAGCTATTGAGGCATCCTCCCACTACGGATCAGTCGTGGGTTCATATCCCATCCTCGTCGCCAACTTTGTTGTGAAGGAAGACTCTGAGTACGGCAAGGCTTAACCAAACAGGTAGGTTTATTCACTGCAACAGCATGGTGCGGACTCCCCCTTGCTGGCCAGAGGCAAATTGACCACCAAGGAATGTTCGTTTTTAAAACAAACATGGGAACCTCACGGGCTTGAAATTTCACTCAACAGTGTGTGTGTGCGTTAACAAAATTCAGGAGCTACAATTACTTAAAGCCCAATACAACATGATCCTTGTTTGTGTTATCCTTTTGGTTGCAGTACTGACACCCAGGGCCTCTAAGCCTCTTAGTACAGGAGCATGCTCCTATAAATCGGTGGTCCTTTGGGAGGGGCGGGGCATGTTACTCTTCCGGGCCTTAAACAAACAGGTGGAAGGCCATTGTTGGTACTAGTTGCATCAGGGGTAATGCTCACGGGAAGACTTGCACTTCACCCACACACAATCAGGACTGAGGATAACCCATTCCTGCTCTGGCAGCGCAAGGTGTACCAGAGAAGCGCGGAGGAAACACAAGCTTGGCAGGGTGAGAGCAAAGCACCACATATTTACGGCAGTGCTCCTGCTCTGTGAAACTCTAAATAATGACCGTCAGGCTGCTTGGGTGTGTCCTTTTGTGATCTTTTTCTTTGCGGCTCTAGCAAAGATAAAATGGAAAGATTCTCGACAACACAAACGCCCTAGTTAGTGACAGGACTCAGCATAAAGAAGCTGACATTTTTGGTCCCTATTTTTATGTGCTGGTTAAAAGAAGGATTCCCGGCACGTGGAAGTCTTTGTCGGACATTCTAGTATTCTCAGCAGTCTTCAAGGTACTGCTTTATCATGCAAACGTGGCTGAACGGAAAGCGGACAGACAGAGCAAATGACTCTAGGATTTGATTCAAAACCAGTGAACGGAAATAGCGTGATTTTGTTGTTGTTGTTGTTACAGTTTTGTATAACGCGAACTGGACCCGAAGGTATCAAAGCGTTTTACATGAGCACCAGTTGCATTACAGATACACATTCATTTTTAGGCACGCGGAGATTAAGTGATTTGCCCAGAATCACAGGATGTTTGAACCTCTTGCCATTGTGTGCAATTACGTGAGCGCGCCTGATTCACGAGCGTGCTGCTCAGACTGAGACTTCCTAGCGCTGCTAAGCGCTTCGCCTGCTCCCTTCTCCTTACCAGGGATTTCAGACCGTCCTCGGCCGAGTATTGACGCCGAGGGCTGGGATCTGTTTGGGGCCGCCATCTTGGGGGTAGGACTCTCCGCCCTCGCGCTCTAGTAGCGCTACAAAAGGGAATCCTGCCTGTTAGTCAGGGATTACCACCTGCAAACAAACCATTTCCCTCCTGAGGCGGAAAGCCGGGAGGTCTCTCCTCTTTCCTTTTGCCACCTGTTTTTACTCTGTGTTTGTGACTTTGCATTTTTAAACATTGTGTGCAATTACGTGAGCGCGCCTGATTCACGAGCGTGCTGCTCAGACTGAGACTTCCTAGCGCTGCTAAGCGCTTCGCCTGCTCCCTTCTCCTTACCAGGGATTTCAGACCGCCCTCGGCCGAGTATTGACGCCGAGGGCTGGGATCTGTTTGGGGCCGCCATCTTGGGGGTAGGACTCTCCGCCCTCGCGCTCTAGTAGCGCTACAAAAGGGAATCCTGCCTGTTAGTCAGGGATTACCACCTGCAAACAAACCATTTCCCTCCTGAGGCGGAAAGCCGGGAGGTCTCTCCTCTTTTCTTTTGCCACCTGTTTTTACTCTGTGTTTGTGACTTTGCATTTTTAAACATTGTGTGCAATTACGTAAGCGCGCCTGATTCACGAGCGTGCTGCTCAGACTGAGACTTCCTAGCGCTGCTAAGCGCTTCGCCTGCTCCCTTCTCCTTACCAGGGATTTCAGACCGCCCTCGGCCGAGTATTGACGCCGAGGGCTGGGATCTGTTTGGGGCCGCCATCTTGGGGGTAGGACTCTCCGCCCTCGCGCTCTAGTAGCGCTACAAAAGGGAATCCTGCCTGTTAGTCAGGGATTACCACCTGCAAACAAACCATTTCCCTCCTGAGGCGGAAAGCCGGGAGGTCTCTCCTCTTTTCTTTTGCCACCTGTTTTTACTCTGTGTTTGTGACTTTGCATTTTTAAACATTGTGTGCAATTACGTGAGCGCGCCTGATTCACGAGCGTGCTGCTCAGACTGAGACTTCCTAGCGCTGCTAAGCGCTTCGCCTGCTCCCTTCTCCTTACCAGGGATTTCAGACCGCCCTCGGCCGAGTATTGACGCCGAGGGCTGGGATCTGTTTGGGGCCGCCATCTTGGGGGTAGGACTCTCCGCCCTCGCGCTCTAGTAGCGCTACATAAAGCTCCTCTTTCCCTCCGCGCAGCGGACGCGTACTGCGGACGCGCCTGATCTGCGCCTGAGTCGCGCCAGAGTCCTGCCCGTCTGCGCCCGTCAGCGTCCCGGAGGCGTGAGGCGTGGCAGGACCCTTTGGTTTATCTCCTTTCTTCTCCCAGCATTATTATGTTGTCGTATACATCCAAGGAGCTCCACTCTTTGCGCTCTGTGGAAGCCTCTTGCTTCTCAGTCTTCCCGGGGCGCTACAGGGGTAAATATAAATGTCCAGGCTGTAAGTGGCATCCTACTAGGGTTCTCCCTACTACCCCCCTCACGAAGGATTGTAGCATTATTCACCCTTGCTTACTCCTTAATACCAGGTCGCTGCCCAGACATACTCAGGAGATTTATGATGTCCTCTCAACTAACAACCCTACCTGCCTTATGCTCACTGAGACTTGGTTATATGAATCATTGCAACCGGATATTGCGGCTGCTATTCCACCTGAATACATCATATATCGACAAGATAGAGCTAAGGGAAGAGGGGGAGGCGTTGCCCTTGTTGTAAAGAAATCCTCTACGTGTGCTGTTGTGCCCACGCAGATTATCACGGGTTCCGAATCTCTCGCTTTTACCCTCTCCCTATCACCTCAGCAAGCTGTGAAGGGCCTTCTAGTATATCGGCCTCCGGGCCCTGTGGGGTCCTTTTTTGAGGACCTCCAGCAGGTCCTAGCCACACTTGTTCTTAGATCAGAACATTGTCTCTTGGCGGGAGATTTTAACTTCCATATGGAAGATCGGCAGGCTAAGGATGTTGTGAAGCTATTAGATATCACATCTGCCCTGGGGCTGCTCCCCTATCTTTCCGGCCCGACCCATGACAAAGGCCACACATTAGACCAGGTCTTTTCTACCTCACCAATTACGGTCACTGCACTCGTGCCTGTATTGTGGTCTGATCATCATCTCGCTCATTTCCAAATATCTGGCACTGAGAAACCATCTATCAGAGCCCCCAGGCAACTGGGAAGGAACTACAGGGCGTATCATCAGGTCTCCCCTGACATGTTATCTCAGGCCCTGGTGAATCGTCCTTTCTCCGTCACGGGGGATCTGGAGCTCGATCTAGAGACCCTGCAGTCCTGGCTCTTAGCTAGAGTGAATGAACTAGCGCCTGCACAGCCCCCTAGATCAGACACCAAACGATCTTCGGCCCCGTGGTTCACGGCAGAGGTCGCTCAATCCCGCAGACAGTGTAAAGCCGCTGAACGTGCATGGAGGGCCTTTTATGACGGGGAGGCTAAAGAGACCTATAAGGCCATGATGAAATCATATCATGCTTTAATCTTACAGGCTAAGAAGTGTTACTTTGCTAGGAAAATTGAGGAAGCAGCCAACTCCTGCAAGGAAATCTTTCAGATCGTACGCGAATTCACTACTTCCCGCTCGATCTCGGACCAGGAGGCTCCAGATGAGAGCTGGGCGAATACCATTGCTAATTTTTTTACAACTAAAATTAGACAGATTCAGGAGTCCTTCTCTCCGAGACTGGCAGGGGAACATTTGACTCTGTCTAATGAGATAGCACACCAGCCTATCTCTGGCCCGGCCCTTCTGGACTTTCCGCCCCTCACAATGGCTTCATCTCTAGCTCTGATGAGGAACCTGAAATCTGGCTCACCTTGTGATCCTTGCCCGGCAAAATTTTTAGCCAGAATGGCTGATGTTGTTAATCCATTAGCCAATCCTATTCTGAATCTTTCTTTGAGTCAGGGATTTCTGCCACCTTCCTGGAAACAGGCTATGGTGATTCCCCTTCTTAAAAAGCCCAATCTTGCCCCAGAGGTTCCATCCAACTATCGGCCTATTTCGCTCCTTCCAGCACTGACTAAAATCCTGGAGAAGCACGTTCATAGCGTGCTTTCCAACTTCCTGGAATCTTATGAGCTTCTTCATGCGTCTCAATCGGGCTTTCGATCCAACCTAAGCACTGAGACGGCGCTTCTGGAAGTGTCAGAGATTATAAAGGAGGTGCTGGATGACGGAGGCAGGGTGATGTTAGTCATGTTAGACTTGTCGGCGGCTTTCGACACCGTCCCCCATGAGGATCTCCTCATAAGACTTCATGACATCGGTATTGGGGGGACGGTGCTGAACTGGTTTTGTTCCTTCTTAGCCAACCGCCGGCAAACGGTCTGGGTCCCTCCTGGATCTGCCGAAATGCCGCCATTGGGAGTCGGAGTTCCCCAGGGCTCAGTGCTGAGCCCAACTCTATTTAACATCCTCATGACCCCTCTGGCGACTTTGGTGGAGTCCTTCGGGGCCCAGATCGTCTCATATGCTGACGACACCCAGCTTCTTTTCACCTGCCGTAAGAGCGAAGAATTCGATGGGGAAAGTATCCGTGAGTGCCTTGGGGCTGTTTTTAACTGGTTCCATCTGAACAGCCTCAAGTGTAACTCGGATAAATCTGAGATACTTTTCTTTGGATGTCCTCTGGAACCGAACTGGCATGATTGGTGGCCTGTTGACATGTTCCCTCCGGCTCAGGCGTCCATCTGGGCTAAGAACCTGGGAATTAAAATTGATAATGGGCTAACGCTTAATTCCCAGGTGGCTACCCTTACTGGAACCTGTTTCGGCATCCTTCGGATGCTTCGAAAGTTTTTTCCTCTTTTGTCCCAGGAACACCGGAGAATAATTGTACAGGCCCTCATCGGATCCAGATTGGATTACGCCAACATTCTGTACTTGGGCCTCCCAGAATACCTTTTACAGCGCCTGCAGGTGACCCAGAACGCGGCAGCACGAGCAATTTTTGGATTGCATCGTCGCGCCAGTGCCTCAAACCTGCTGCAATCCCTCCATTGGCTTCCCATACGGAAGAGGATAAAGTTTAAGGCTCTGACATTAGCTCACAAGGCACTGCATGCCACGGGTGCTAAATACCTACAGAAAAGGTTGGCTTTTTACCGGCCGACGCGATCTTTAAGATCGGAGTCTTTGGCCCTGGCCGCGATCCCGCGTATAAAGAGGGCACGCCTGGGAGGGCGATCTTTTAGATACCTGGCCCCTCAGTTGTGGAACTCCCTTCCCTTGTCGTTGCGGTCCACGTCCAATCTGTTGGCCTTTAGAAAGGATCTTAAGACCTGGTTATTCTCGAACTAGATTTCTTCTGTCTCCTTCCTCTGTGCTTCCTGTCTGTTGTTATGTTTTTTAGCTTCCTTTTCTGGGTCTGGAGCATAAAAGCGTCGGGACACTCCTTTGGAGTAGCTGTTGCGCTATACAAGACCCATATATAACATAACATATATAACATAACATAACTGCCAGACTCGAACCTGGTTTCCCAGCATCAAGATTGGCGCTATAGCGTTAGGCACGAACAAACCAGGCATCAAACCAGGCACGAACAATGAGCAAGTAGAATATTTTGTAATATTCCTCTGTGTAACATGTAATTCAAGTAACTTAAGCGACGTATCTTTTGTTAGGTATAATGACATATTAATTTGTAGTCAATGGAGTACATCGAGTACAAATTCCACACAAGACACTGCTGCCTCATCCTTGCACCGCAGTGCAATGATCTCAATCGCACTAAATTAGCATTTTATGCTGAAGTGTTGCTGATGACTTCATCGTGGAGTAGTGTGGCTCACTGGTTAGAGGCGGCAGGCCTGAGAGCAGAAGTCAGCCCGGGACCAGGGTTCAATTCCCGACGCGGCAGGGTCGTGGACCTTGGTCAGCGGACTCGCTAGTTCTCGCTCCGGTGCTTACTCTAATCAGGGGTTCCACTCGGCAACTCTGGGCATTAGCTTGCCTAATCTCCACAACGGCCCCACCAATTCCGGGGATGCCTGGCTCCACCTTGGGGACTCCCAGCAAGAGACCATCCCACAGGGAAAGCCAGGACGGGTTCCCCAGAGTTATACAGCGCCGGGACGCCCGTTGCTGGGGCAGCTGTGCGCTTTACAAGTATACTACATTTACATTTTACATTTACTGTACATTTGGCGTTGCCCATTTTTCCTTTATTGACGCATCGCAGCTCTGAAAATGTTCACTCAGTTCCATAATATCTGGGCCTCAGTGTCCGGTGCAGTTGGCCCACCTAAGACCCTGTATTCTGTGTCTAGTCCAGACACCGTTACACTGGAGTCCAGTTATGGCTAAGCTCATGGCTTTAAGTGGGCCGGGTCTCACCAGTGCTGAGCACCAGCATTTTTTTAAAGGGGGCCTCGAAACGGGTGTCTCTCGGGCTCTGTTTTGTGCCCTGGCACAGACTGTCCATTTTTTGGTGGACTGGAGTGACAGCAGGTACATTGATGTGCGCTGCTCACACAGCTCACTTCTCACTAGTGGGGAAGTTATGGCATGACGTCATGCCAGGTGAGCATTGTAGGGGAAGGGAAATCCTCTCTGGATTTCCCTTCTCTTTTTGAAACTCAGGGGCAGCAACATTGTTGTGGTGTCACCAGGGCTTTAAGTGGAAGCTTTTTCAATATTATATACAAGCCATAGTTGCTGCTCATTTATCAAATGCAACTAATAACCATTGACAAAGCCAATAGTCCTGACTTGTTGTAGGTATGATGTTACTTGTTGTATCATATCTGAATGCAATGACAGAAACAGCAACAGACAAGTCAGATGGCACACTGTGCTAAGCACAGATTTTTAGCTTATGTGTTTTAAGCCACACCCTTAGTTACATTGACCACACCCCTTTGAGAGACCCCCCTCCCCAGTTTTTTCATCCCACTTAAAGCCCTGGCCAAGCTGCTCTCTAAGTCTTAGTAAGTATTTTCAAAAGAGAGAGATGCAGTAATGGGCACCCTCATGTTGCCCCCCGGAGGTGAATTAGGTGCCCTGCTGCGTAACCCCCAGTGCCACATGTTACATTTAACTGTGCCCCATGCTCCTCATTCTGCCAGAGGAACCTAGGAGTATAAGGGTTTACATTCCTCCTTTTCTCCCAGTGCTAAGACCCCGCCCACTGAATACAGGCCCAGGAGAAGGTCCCCACCATTTCCGGCTAGCAGATGTGAGGAGATTGACCATATATTGGTGATTTAAAGTCAATCAGAAAGAGCTGGTGTGAACAGTGGTGCTGCTGTTTGAAACAGCTTGGGTATGTGTGGGAATGGTGACAGGTGTGCATATTAGATATATGACCAGGCTTTTCCATGTCAGTCTTGCAACACTAGCCATTAAAATATAATGGCCTAATTCAGTAACTCATTATGTCTGCTGTTCCCCTCTCACACTCTTGGGGCCTCATGTACAATGATTTGGCATAGGGCAGCACTGCAAGTCTTTTTGCTGAGCTTCCCCATGCCTAATCGAAAGGGCAGGAATGCACCATATTTGCGAGGTACGGTGCACTGCTGTCCATTAAACCAGCTCCGGCGTAACATTTCGTGCCTAGCGCCAACGCAGACACCCTTGTACCATGGTACAACTGTTTCTACTTTGTTGGCAGGATTGCTTTTGTGCAGGAAGGGACACTTTACTACACAGAAACAATCCATGAAGGTGTTTCCCTCTTTCTCCGTGGGCTTCTGTGTGCTGAATGCAGCACACAGAGAAAGAGGAAAAAATGAGAAGAAATAAAGATATTTATCCTTGTTACACCTGACCTGGGAAGGTGTACATTTTGATGCATTCCTAGGTTTACAGATCCTTGTAAATGTAAGAATGCGGCAAAACCCATGGGTGTTGTGTGGAAGCACCCACGGCAGCGCCCTTGGAACGCCTCCCAGATGCAGTGTAAGGTAACGCAGTGACTTGGCCTGCATTGTCTTACACCATATCTAGGAGTCCATAAAAAGCAGAGCAAAGTCTCTTTACGTGGCCTCGTAGATACAGGAAGCACTCTGTGCTGCCAGACCATCATAAAAAGGGACAGACCGGTGATGCAAGGGGCTTGTAAATAAACCATTGGTGCCTTCTGCTCTAGCTCTTTGGATTTGGCAACTTGTGGCTCTCAGCAGACACAGAAATCCTGACACAAAAGGAAAAGAGGACTTTGTTCTCCTTCCTCAATGCATCCTGATCACTTTGAAGTGCTAACAAAGACTCAAAACAACCACAAATCCATTTAATGCAGTACACCAACGACCTAGTTCTTCTGGACCACACAAGAACAAGCCACCAAAAAGCTCTTAATGCCCTAGCTGAATACAACACCAAAAACATGCTAACAGCTCATGCTAGCAAATCTGAAACTGTGATCTTCGGAAGCTATCCAAAGAAAAAGCCCATTAAGTGGCACTTAGGTACTTTGAGCCTGGACTGTGTCCAAAGCTACAACTACCTAGGTGCCTGGCTAAGCAAGACTGGCCGCCCTTCGCTCCATCTACAAAAACTGTTGTGGGAAGGAAAGATGGTCACGCACTCCCTTTGCCAGCTGCATGCCGCTCAAGACAGCCCAACATCCGAAGGGTATTGCGGGCTAAACTGCTACCATCACTTAACTACACGCAACAGGAATTTCCGGGAATGCTCACGGCACACTTGGAGAAAATTCAATGCGCTGTGTATAAAAACATTGCTTGCGCGCATCCACAAGAATCACCTTGATCCGCCTTGAGTTCGAGCTCATCCAACAAAAATTAGAAGAGCTGGCCACCTCAGCAAAATACTACCACCTGGTAACTATGGCCCTAGCTAACTCCATGAAGGCCATCATAAAAACCATTTTCACAAAACCAAACAATCCCTGGTCCCTTAAACTTTCAGCAGCCAAGGAGCTATTGCAGCTTGCCACTGAGAACTAACTATAAAAAAGCAACTGCGTTTCTGCTCCAGCAATCAGGACATTGAATCCCTTGTTGCCAGAGAATTCCATGAAACTCTGTGCCTTCCACCAGTCCTACAAGCAACCAAGCGCCACCTCACGCAGGCTGTGGGGAGTGAGGCATTATGTCAGTTCTTAGCCGCAAGACTACAGCCGCTTCCCATAAAAGAACTATATCCAACCTGGAAAGCGCTTACATATATCACAGAGTGTTGTCTATGGAACTATAGAAGGGAGTCCCTAGCACATATTCTCCTATGCTACCCAGCTCTGCAGTACGCCTGCCGAATCTACCTCAGACCCACACTCCTTCTACTGGGCACTCACACAGCAAAGGATGCCTTCTGCCAGCTCTACACCTTGAATACAGTGAAGAATATGGCCATTTTGGCAAATTCATTTACCAAGCACGTTTACTCTTGACATTAAAAATGGCACACAGAGAAAGTGACTAATAGTTTGACGTGTTACGTGCTCCACTATAACAGAACCCCACTTTGCAAGAACTACATTTCCTCAGGGACTCAATAAATGAACAATAGTGATATTTTATCCTTATGTGCTAACCACACGGTCAGCATCGGCTGCGCTCACACCCTCCCGCTGCTACGATTTTAAAGTTCAATTCCGTTTTAATTTAAAACATATGTTTTTTAATTTTATTTTGTAATGATTTTAAGTGATCACATAATAAACGTATTCATTCATTCATGCTAACAAAGACTGCGGAAAGCAAGACAGACTAAATGCTTCGTCAGAGACCGGGTTCAGCTAGCAGAATTCAAAGACCTGGAATCCACCACGTGTGGAGGGATCTCCTTCTCACAGGGATGTCACTGTGATCCCTAGAAGTCATGTACAACTTGGGGAAACGGCTATGTGGGTCTGGCAGCAGCCCCTGCTGCCTAAAACTATTTCTCTCACCCACATCCATGCCTGTTTTGATCTCTCTCTTAGTTCTAGGCTTTTGTAGGCAAATCTGTAAGGTCGTCATTTTTTATTTAGGCAATTTAGGAAAACCCTGAATCTCCATTGTACCAGACAGCACTTCTTGTAAGCCCCTCGCTTTCAAACAGGTACTCGGGCAGTCCCCTAAGTGAGGAAAATAGGTCTTAAAAACGTTTATGGAGGGGGTTCTCTAAACTTCCTTTGAATGTATAATTATATCTAGAATCACTCCAAAATCAACTTTATAAATGAACACCAGCTAGAACATTTATGTTATCAAGTGGGCCTTCAATGCGACCATTTTAGAGGCTTTAATGTGAACCCTTAAGAATGAAGCTCATGTACCTGGTCACATATATTCTGCACGTGGACAGCCAGTGACCCTCTTCACCCTGCTGCTGATACCTGCCAGTGGACTGTCAGTTAAGTGCATTGCTCCCTCTGCATAGATCTGGGATGGTCACCATCCCAGATGATCTAACTCATGCCACATCTGCAGAATAATAATACACCAGTCATCAGGAGCACGTTTATCTGAAATCCTCAACGAACAGGAAGAAGGATGACCCTGTGTTCAAATAGGAATAGGGAGAAGGAGCGGTCTCTCTGCAGAGAGTCTGAGGATCAGCTGGAGGGTAGGAGCCGCATAGTGACGTTTTCTATGTGATTTCTGCCAGACATTAGCACCTACCACAGGGATCCCCCTCCACCCGCTCACAAACGCACCAAGAAGGATTTTTTCCAAGGTGGATTGAGTCCATGTTGGGATCTTACTTGTTTTTCTCCTTCTCCGTATGAATATCAGCGCGCCAGCAACTGCGACGATGAGAAGAAAGATGGCAGCCAGGGAGCATCCGAAGATCATGATCATGTGCCGGTTGTTCCCCGAGGACCTGCCGGAGCATAGGGTAAACATGAGTAATATCATTAGCAGAACCTATATAACAACTGTGTCTATATGGCCTTCAAAGTCATGTCATACAAGGAGCAATCCTACACAAGGTGAAGACTAACATGTATAAAATTGTACAGAGGGCATCAGGCATACAAATGGAGCAATAAAATAGGAATGGAGAAATTATTGTATAAATGAAGTAGTGAAGTGGCCCTACATTATTTCTTTGGGCCAATGCTGATATTAACTTAAAAAAAGAAAAATATGAATAAAGAAAAGATATTAATATGAATTAATGCAACTTCGGCATATGCTAAGCCTTGAGGTATCCTTTCTATCTCCTTCGATTAACGTTCCTTTCCCCTCAAGGTCTTCCATTTCTACTGAGTCTGGATCTCTAATGTAGTCCTACACAAGCCCTCTAGGGCCATCCTTTCAATAATGTGGTGTGTTAGCCATAGAATCATTTATCCAGCCACCACCCACACCTAAATCGGAAGTACAAAACGAGCAATATTGAATATCCGCTTGAAAGGGGAACCTGAACGGACAGAGGGCACAGAGGCAGAGTGCTTCATGGAGGGCCTAGGGCACCATATGGTGAAACCTGAGGATCTATGCACCCTGGGACCCTGCCAAAGCTAGGTACCAGGCCGAGACTACTCTTGGCCTGCATCCTGAACTACCAGGACCGTAACACAATCCTCTGGACAACCCGCCAGCAGAGTTCCATACACATCGACAACCACACAATTATGATCTTTCCGGACAACACCCAGGAAGTCCAGTAGGCACGGAAAAACACAAATTCTAACATCTTAACATCACTCCTTCCGTTGGGAATGGAGGGAATACTGGAACATAAAAGTTCAAGCTAAGGCTCAGTATTGTGGAATGGGATGAGCGAAAGGCACCTCAAGCATTGGGGATGGTGGTAGTTTTAAACCAGCAGGTTGAGGATGGGGGGGGGGAGGGGTTGTTTGGTTGGGACAAGGGCGAAAGGACCATGGTGGGGCTCACACACGCATGCAGACCAGGGAGACCTATAGTGATGTATTTAACATCTTCTACTCATGACTACTCAGAGATGGGCTGGCACCCGCAGAGGCAGGTTAACTGTACTGTCCTGGAATGTTAACGGTCTTAGGCAAAAGTCGAAGAAGAGGGTGGTATCCAAATACATCTATCGGCAGAACCCTGACTTAGTTTTGCAACAAGAGACACAATTAGTGGGGAACAAGTGTGGGTTCTCAAGGAAAGGTCGGTACATATTTCTTGTACACTTTGGGACCACAACAGGATTGGGAGGGCGGGGGGGGTAGTATCCTGGCAGGTAGGTCCCTACCATTCCTAGTCGCGCAAACATGGACAGATCCAGGAGGCTGCTTCACGATGGCCAGTGGCATATTTGAATGGGAACTCCTGAGAGTGGCCTCTTGGTACTTCCCACCCGGATTACAGTCTATACTCCTGGAAAAGCTGGGGGACTGAATTATCGACTGTTCTCTGACAGCTACCTTACTAGTCGGGGGATTTCAATCTTGCCATGTGGGGCAACAAGGACAGTGATATATGGGGCGTGAGGGCTTTGGAAGTTGACACCCACCTATGTACCAGTACAGGGCAGTGGGGTTGGTTGACCTATCATGGGAGACGAACCTCACATGCAGGCAATACTCTTATGCATCGGCGTGGCTTGGTCTATGTCGCACATAGAGTAGCTCTTTGTGCCAGGACCCCAGAAGTCTAAGTTTTGAGGCACACACCATCTGGTGTGAGAGGGTCTCATATCATTCCCTTCTGGTTACGCAGTAACTAGCCCTGGCACGCCGAAACTCACAGAGCTGGAGACTGGACTCATGGGAGATGACAGACTGGCATTCCAAAAAGGTCATGAGGACAGCAACAGCAACAGGAAAACACACACTCAGTGCAATCCAAAATCATTATCTGGCAGTGATTCGGGGACACCTCATTTTGCACATTGTTAGCAAAAAGAAAAAGAGCATTAAAGGGAAGTCCTGACCCAGGAGGAAAACCTGTGCTGGTGGGAGGCAGAGAGCCTGGACAGTCCTGCTTTAGACCTCATGCATAAATTCATCCTCGCCAGGGACAAATACTGAAGGTTGGTGGAGCGGGAAGCTAGGGCTCAATACAAGGCCAAGCAGTACAAGCTTTACAAGGTGGGGAACAGGGCGGGCAAGTTATTGGCCTAGCTGGTGCACAGAGAAGTGGGTAGGCCAAAGGTACCTGGAGTGGTAAATTGTAAGGGAGGCACGGCCAAAATAACAGCAAATATATTGCAGGTGTTTGAGTCTAGCGCAGGGATGGAGAGGTAACAGTGTCTTCGGTTCTTCACTGAGATTCCTACTCCTTCATTCAACATGGACAATAGAGAGTTGGACACAGCAGTTGAGAAGATTGGGGAGGCAATTAGCTAGCTGAAGGAAGGGAAAATACCTGGCCCCAACGGGTTTCCATCCGATTTCTATAAATGGCTCAGGGGTAAGCTGACGAACTCCCTCAGGAAAAGGTTTTATGAAATGAAAAAGGAGGGATCTCCACTGAGAGATCTCTGAACAACGAAAATCCTGATGATACACAAGGAGGATAAGCCAGTAGGCCAATGTGCCTTCTATAGGCCCATTGCACTATTGAACCTAGAGGTGAAGATCTTAACCAAGGTGTTGGTAAATCGCCTGCTCTGGGTTGTCGATAAACGAATACACCTGGGCTAGTCCAGGTTTATGGCCCATAGCTCCACGAGACACAACCTGAGAAGGCTTTTTGGGAACCTGGCCAAACAGGAGGACGTTAGGGAGTCAGCAGTCCTGCTGGCGTTGTATGCTAAAAAGGCATTTGATTAGTTGGAATGGGATTACCTCCTGGCGGTGTTGATGAGCACGGTATGGGGGCCGGAATACCCGGTCACGGTCCAGCTCCTCTACACCAACCCGCGGGTTCGGATCAATGGGGAGATGTCCTGAGTGTCTTACAGTAGCAGTGAGATGAGGCAGGGAGCCCTCTTTCGCACTGGTGATGGAGCCTCTGGTCAACAAAGTGACGGTGGATGCCCAAAATTATGGGATTACGTTGGACCCCAGACTGGGAAAGTGTGATCTCACTCTATGCTGGCGATATTTTGCTTTACTGAACCGGACCAGTCTATACACCATATCCTAGAAATCCTGACTATCTTTGGAGACTACCTGAGTGTTCACACTAACTGGTCAAAATTGGTGGTGTTCCTGCTTGCACCTGGGCAGTACCCGGGGTGTGCCTGTTGCTCTGGGCACTGGAGGGCTTTAAATTCCTTGGCACATACATAACAATAGATTGGGCAGACTTCCACAGGTGTGATTTGGACTGTATCCTCCAGAATTACAAGACACATGTAAAGCACTGGCAGAGGCTCCTGCTCTCGATGATTGGAGGAGCTATCTTGTTTAAAATGATTACCAAACACCCCACATGCTGTGCCATAGCCGTTTTTCAAAGAGGTGGCTGCCACAATCAGGCTGCTCCTATGGGACTGGGACGTAGGGGGTGGGGGTTTCGGGTTCTCGTATAGCTTTGTCAACTATTACTAGGGGGCCCTACGCGGCAGGAATCTGCCTCCTCGACATGTTACTGTATTACTGGGCGACCCAGTTGCAGGTTATGAATGGATGGGCCTTCGAATCCCAACAAGAACCGGTGCTACAGGTGAACAACTATCACATGGGACTGGGGAGATACGCGCGGCACGGGATACCCGCAGCACCGGTCAAGCATGGCCATCGATCAACCCCACACAGGTAGTGATTGGGATCTGATGGAAGGCTACTAGGATGCTGGGCTGAATGGAAAAACTGACACCGGAGATGCCCCAATGGGAATACAGGATACTATCAGCAGTTAGAGGGATAGCGACAATGGTACAATGATAGGAATCTCATGGTTGGGGGATGTGAGGGGAAGTGTAGGGCTCCTCCCGTTTGAGGATCTCCAGACCCAATAAGAGCTAACAGACATACAACTCTATCGGTACCTACTGCTGAAACACGCCCTGAAAAGATATGGGGACGCCCCCTAGGAGGCTACAGATTAACCATCTAAAGAATATAGAGTATTGGCGGGCCTAGAGCGCACACACGCAATGCCCCAGATCTATAGAACTCTCCAAAACAATAGTCACCCTCACTTCCCTCATTGAAAGAGCAATGGGAGAGAGACTCGGGCACACTGGAAGATGAGGACTGGGGAGAGGCCTGTAGGCATTGGAAGGAGGTGGCGATATGGGCAGCGTATCAACTCGTGCAGCTGAAGATCCTGTGAAGGGCACACTACATCAGAACCAGGCTGCACCACATGGTGAGGTCAGATACAGACAGATGTCTGAGGAGGTGCGATCAGGGAGGCACACTCGTGCATATGTTGTGGGCTGCCAGAATCTTAGACACTGCTGGGACCAGGTGAGAAGCTGGCTGTTGGCGATCACGGGTGAGATTATACCGCTTGGTCCAATGCTGGCAATGCTGGGAATCGGGGGTAGCAGACGCTATCCAAATATGCATTGTTGCTGTGTAAGATAGCTCTCATGGTGGCCAGGGATGAGCTTTGTCGCAGTGGGAGTGCCCCCACAATTGAGCACTGGGTGGTGAAATTAGACTGCTGCATGTATGGCTGAGAAGTCTGTACACGAGGCCAGTGGCATGGGTGAGCTTGTGCATCCATACCTGAATTTGAGGCAATTCCAGATTCACAAAGGTATTGCATCAAGTTGGTATGCCTCCTGGAGGTTGCGGAACGAGGAGAAAAAATATGTATTTATCCTTGTTAGTTCCACTTTCTATGCGTGATGATTTCTGCTTTATGCATACAAAGACAAAAAATTCTGTCTGTCTCCCACAGCACATCAGGGGACAAAGAGGGAGTAACTGGGGGGTAGCCCACTTTTAAAGGGCTCTACTCGGCCCCCTCTCCTCTGTCTCATAACCCATGACCACTTCCGGTCATGACCCACTTCTTTGGTCCCCCAACACTCCACGGTGGAGCGACTAATGATGCCCACCTGCAAATGGCCAACGGGCTCTTGGCCAGGAAGGTATTCTTTCCTGCACATAAACAATCCTGCCCGTAACGCAGGCACGCTTGGACAAGGGACTTTAGGTGAATCGGAGAGCAGGAAGAATGGTGGACAGATTCAACTCAAGGGCATGGAGACATATAAAAAAGACATGACTTCTGTCATCGATGATGATGTCACTAACAGGATCTAGAAAAATAATTACAACTCTCCCAGACAAGAAACTGATCATTTGCTGTTACTGCTCAACAACGATTCTGACACACACATGCACATACATTTTATGGAATTGTCCTCTGTAAAGAGATTCTCCTAAACTTCAGCAATGATAGACAGGATTTGATGGAGTGACGTAAGACTAGAAACTCCCTGATGGAATAATACATAAGGCAAAACATAGCAGTCACTCACATGGGTTAGGTGGAATTTGACAAGATCCTCTACAGCCTACTGAGCACCACTGAAGAGACCCCTGCACCCAGCATACAAACCACATCTCCCACACTGAGGCCACGCTTTGCACTTGTGGTTTATTCGGAAAACCCACATATTACAGATTATAATTTTCCCACGAGCACCTAAACGGATTTTGTGATGCTGCATTATGCTAATACAGCCTTACATAACAAAACTAAAAGACCTCCCTCCATTGAAATAGTTTAGCAACAAATGTTCACTGAGTTTTTCACCCCATCCCTCCTCGTCCACATCCCTAGTTTCACATGCTCACCTCTCTTCAGCCGGGGTGCCACTGGTGGGTAGGTTGGCATCGATGGAGCTGGAGGAAGGGTGGAGAAGGAGCCTTCCAGAATCGTCCAGCTTTCCTGCGAAAGAGTACTTATTAGTTAACAGTCTGGGCTTTCAGTCCCATCACATTTTTTTGCTCCATGTCCGCCCTCCATTCACTTGTAGATAGTGCTTGCTGTTGTCTGACGAATGATGATGGAAGCATCTCAGAATCATTGGTTGATGCACAATCGTATTGACTGATCATATGGGTTCAATGGTTCGCATGTGCAGCTCTAATGCTCCATGTGAGCCAACCTGCCCTCATTGAATATAGAAGGATGAGGAACAAAATTAAGACATGCTTGGAATCTATGGTTTAAAAAGGGGTGTCTACTTTCCAACACAGGGAACACATGTGATTGTCCTGCCAAAACATTTGGCCCATTTGACAATCCAAAACTGCCCATGTATGTCTGCTTGCTCTGCCCCAAGGGATCCACCCCCTTCCGAGTGAGGTCAGAAACCACGATTCTTTGATGATTTTGTCTGATCTGCAATTCCAGAGTGGATTGGATGTGTTTCACCCCAGGGTGCTGTTGCGAGTAGTAGAAGTGATCACCACAGGCATATGTGGTATGCACAGGGTGTGTGCTCTATTGTATGCATGATGCTCAGGCATACACACACAGAATTACAAAAATGAAATGTTATGGTCAAATATTATAGTTAACTATACCAGTGCAATTGCTACATGGAGGTGAGAGAAATAACAAGGTAATTAGAAGAAACAAAGATACACCCTGTAGTGCAAACTTGAAAGAATTATCTCTTTACATTTTATTTTAATAAATAAGGATTAAATATCAAGTAATGATAAATATTTCCCAGGGGCTGATTCCAAGAAAGTCTTGTGTGGCATAAAATGGTCCATGTAGAGATCCTAAGTATCTTTGTTGAGCCTCTTGTGGTACATCAGGCGTGTTACACCACGGGTCATCACCAGGGCAGGCAAATCATTGGAATTGCATCTGAGAATGATGTCAATAAGTTAAATGCCCAGCCTCAGCACTTATGGCTCAATAAGATACTTAGGATAAATACAAGACTCTTCTACCCTGCAACTGCAAGACTATGGGGCCTATTGATCATTGTACTTCTATCAATTCACTTTTCACTAATGGGTGTTACACAATTTTACACTATACACTGTGTCACCAATACATAGGTCACATGTGCTGTTACGTATCGTCTGAATATATTTATTCAGTCTTAAGTTTTGAGTTTGTGTCTTTTATTTACAAGTTCATTGACCGAGCTTTTTCAACAATCCATTTTTTTTACATAGAAGTATGTTCAAAGAAAATATTCTTCAAGTTTTGCACCACAAAGTAGAACCATCATCATGGAGGTGCGTGTTAGATGTACATGGTGCAATGTCTGTTTTGTATATATGTGTATTGATTGTATGCTCAGGTATATTGATTGTAGGCAACTATTATGAGCACTTTCATAGGCTAGGCGCTTTATATTCTGAACTTCGATTTAATAAGTCCTAGTATACGTTTTGAGTGGTCCCAGGTGTGTAGAAGGCCAATCATACTCACTCACTTGTAGCTGGAATTTCTTCATAACCATGGGTGTCCCTGGGATCTGGAGTCGACACTCGTACAATCCAGAGTCTTCCACTTGTAGCCCTTCAATGGAAAGGTTGATAATGCCCCTTATCGTGTCATCCACTATTGTGTGTCTCTTAGTAGATCCAGAGATGGGGAAGGATTGAGTACCTCTGATCAACTGGCACCCCATTCCTGGCAGCAGCCGGCAAAAGACCCTGGGAACCAGATGGTAGTCTGTAGCACTGTAGTGGCATTGCATAGAGGTGGAGGCGCCCTCAGCAAACAACATCCACTTAGGAGCTGGAAATGGAGAGTAGATGGGAGCATTAATGACTCTACAGGAGAAGACCCTACAAAAAGCAGTCATAACTTCAGGTCAGAAATAACTTTTGACTAACAATGAGAACTTACAGATATCTAGATGGGATAGGAAATGTTGAGACTGGGCCCGAAGCTGAATGTTTGCAGATTTGGTGACATCACCTTTTGGACGGGATTCTCTTTAGTTGCTTAGGAGCAATGGTGTCCATGATTTTTGTCATGGAGTTGATGTGATGATTAGTGAGTTCATGAGCGTCATGCATGTTAGAAGGGGACGCAGGTTGTTTTTACTAATAGCTGACAACGTAGATGTGGGTCGAAGTTGCGTGTGTCTCTGACCCAATGTTTGGCGTTTCTAGGTTCGCCCCTAGAGCTAATCACTGTTTCAGATATAATGAAGGTAATGCATTTGTGGTCAGTCCAGTCGCAGGGTAGGATGTGTTTGATTTTAATGGTGTTTTCTTTAGCGATGATAAAATCTAAGGTGGGTCCTTTGTCCTCCTCTATCCTTCTGCTATCATTCCAAATCCAAATAACTGACTAACCTATCCACCACTTAAAACGTATTTGCATGTTTCACTATACTAATTCAACACTAATCCTCTATGGGTCCCGGAGTAGCGTGCTACCCGCCGAAAAAGCGATTCAACGCCTCGTATGGGGTAGTAAACGCTATATAAATGCAATTACAATACAATATAATACAATACAACCAGATGGTCATTGGGATTGTTCCAGTGAATGTAAAAGTCACCAAGAAAATTCTGGGTGTTTCATTCTTTGTTGGTGGAGGGGATGATCTCTATAATCTGTTCAATGAATGTGTGGTTATCTCCAGGAGGATGGTAAATTGTGAGAAGAGAGTACGTAGGGTTGTCATTGGTGGAGAAGTTAATTATACGGTGTTCACAAGAGGACAGTGATGGAGAATGTGCTAGTTTCATGGTTAATGTGTATCTGTGTATACAGGTTAGGCCACTGCCAGAGCAACAAGAACTGTCTAGTCTGATGATCTCATGACTGGGCGGGACTAGGGTGCCAAGAATATGGGATGAGAATTCATTCAGCCAAGTTTCAGTGAGTATAGGGATGTTAAGGTCGAGGTAAAGTATAAGATCAGCTATGTCAGTTGCGTGTTTTACAGATGAGTGACAATTGAGTACAGAGCATTTAAGGAATGGTTTAGTGGTAGGGGTAGAGGTGTGTGAGAGGTTCATTAATTAATGTACCTAGAGCTAGGTAGGGATTCCCTTGGAGGGTGCGTGATAGTCTGAATTTTTCCTGCAGGTGTCACAGGGACACTGTTATAGGTGACGATAAGGGAGATAATATAATTATTGGATAGTTGTCTGAATATCCTATTGGGTCGGGAGTAGTGGACAAGATTTAGTTTGCAGCTCCATCTGGGTTGTGGATCCCAGGTCTTGGTTGGGCTGACAGCAGTGTAGCAGTTAGGGGCTGGGGTGTTGAGTCTGAAGGTGCGTCAGCTGTGAGGACCGAATGTGTTCCAGGTGGGAGGTGATCGGCAAAAAATTGTGGATATCAGCCCTAATTAAAAGTAATTCTGCTTTTATGGCATCAAGCGTAGAATGAGTAATGGCTCTTGCAGGGCTCCTGATTGGTGGGAGTAGCTAAATCATGAGGGTTGGCCGAGTCAAAGAAATAGGGGTCACTCACAGGTGGGGTCCTCTGATGGAGAGTTAGTGGTGGCTGAATGATATGGAAAGGGGTATGTATTGTACTGGTTGATGGTAGAGTCGGTGGGATTCTCTAACGGTGTCTTAGTAGTGGGATGATGATATGGAGTGGAGTATGCACTGTACTGGTTGATGGCAGAGTTAGTGTTGCCTTCTTTAGAAGGATAGGAGGCAGTGTTAGTGGGATTTTGGTGTAAGACATTGTCCGAAATAGCAATAGAGGACAGGAAGTGCTGGACTGCAATTGTAACTTTGGGTGAGGTGGTGTCATCCTGGGGAGAGAGGTGTGAAGAAGGGTTTTGGGTGGTGAGAGGTTGAGGGTGTCGCCTAAGTAGGAGGCAAAGGGGAGTTGCAATGGGACAGGCTGATCCGTGGTCATATCTAATTTGTCTTCAAAGAAAGGTTGAAAAAAAGTTCCAGGTTGTGATCTGAAGCTTGGCTGAAAACTGTGCCATTCTTATAGAGGGAGATGGTGGCTTCCCCATTATACAGTGGAGAGTGTGCAATAGTGAGTTTCTGACCATGTGAGATTTTCTTGGTGGTGGTGGTATGGAGTAGCGAATATAACACTTTCCTCCACTGAGCACACCAATTGGAAAGTGAAGAGAAAATCCTTCAATATATTGCCCTTGTTGTGGCAGGAGTAGGGGTCTGTGATAAGAGTTTCTTCTTTGCTGTTCAGGATTTTATGTTTGAGATTTTTAATGTAATTTTTGGATAAGTTAGGAGGGTCGTTTATTCTAAATGAGTTATTTCGAGTAGGTCGTTCATCTTGTTATCTTGGTACATATCCATGTTGGGTGGTGAAGTCAAGGATAGCAAAAAAGGAGCAGGATGGGGACAACTTCTAAAATGGCAGCCCTTTTGGGAGCAGGAATGGGGGCTACTATTGGAGATGCTATGAAGTACCTTTTCTATTTTAATTACAAAAAAGATTTAGGTAGTCCTTTGTCAGTTTCCAAGATTAATATACCAAGATAATTAGACAGACCTTTGTCACGTTCTATGGAGGTTGAGGTATCGAGTCTCAAGTGAAAACATAGAGGCCATCTTGGCTGTAAAAGAGATAGAAAATCGAGTTGGCCTTATGGGCGAGCCCCGTGAAAGGAGATAGTTCCTAGAGATGCCAGTAGTGAAGCTCAATGCGAACAATATAGGAGTCATGTGTGGGATATTAGGGAAAAGAACAAACTACGGGCCATTTTTACAAGGACTCATCTCCGATTTATCTCCACATTAACACATCAAAAGTGGAGATAGATTTAACACCCCATTCACAAGCCGGTGCAAACTGCAGACATCGTCGGTATTCCCGTGATAACTGCCCCAACATTTATCTCCATGGTTGGACACCACCAACTAACACTAATGAAATGCAGAGTAGGCGTTCCTGTGCAAAAACACACAAAAAAACCACAGCCCCACATTCACATCGAACTGCCAGATCTGTGAAGCGAACTAAAAACAGGTGATAAACTGCGGTAGCACCAGGGTTTTTACACCTGCCTTCTGCTGGTGCTAAGCAGGATGACTACCCACAGCATGAAAGGGAGCCCAGCCAAGAGCCACATCTGACGACCCACAGATGCCATGGAGACAATGATCATGCAGCTCTGACACCCATGAGGGTCACAACACCCACCGCCACCTCCCTCAGCGCACATCCCCGCCCATCCCCCTCCCGGACATACACATACCGGCACTGGTTGACACCGAAGCTAGAACACGGACCTCCACTGAATAACATGGAAATCAGAGAATATCCCTGTGTATTGCATTTCAGGTGAAACTTGACCAGACCGCACTTGCGGGAATAATAACGCACATACCATTAATGAGCAAGCAGGCATCCCTGAGTCGGAACCGGGCTTGTATTTTATGACCGACAAAAGACCTCTGTGCTGCTGTCAGGGGAAGTCCAGTCCCACCGGACCCAGAGCAGCGATCCTGCCCTCCTGCCCTTTACCTGCTGCCTGACTGCGAAGATCCACTCTGATGCCAACACTTGATGCAAACTGAATATGAAGTCAGATGGCGGTCCGTGGAAAGGTCGCAAGCCTAGAAAGTTATTGAAAATAGTGTGGGGCATGTTCTCATGGCAACATCGACAGGAGTGAAGATGGTACTTTTCTGGCGCTGCTGTGCCGATCCCCAGGTATCGCCGGCTAACGCCGGAATTACCATTGCCATCGCGATAATATTATCGCCTGTTTTCTCCGCCGTTCCCTGTTTTTATCGCCATGTAGAGTGTGCTTGATAATATCACGCTAACATGGCAATGAAATACAGGATTAGGCGGCGTTAACTTTTCTTGCGATGACTGACGTTGGGGATAGTTATTGCACGTTCTTGTGAATTTACCCCTATGATACTTACATGCATTGCAGAAATTAACTAGAGTCCGATTCAACACGGAACATCAGAAAATAGGTTTCCAGATAATATTGTACACTTCCAGATTATCTGCTACAAAAATATTGTAGCAAGAATAAAAACAAAAATATTAAGAAGGTAAGTAGATAGGTAAGTGTAGAATTACTAAACTTCACTTCACATTAAAAAATATTTTGTTGATATTCCTGCTATTTGCTATTCTTTCTATATGCTTTTCTTAACCCCACAAGCCTTGGCAATATGCATATTAGAGTTAGATATAGTAAATCTATATTTACCTGAATATTTTTGCCTTTTAACATTTTTGTTGATATTCTTGCTATATTTTTGCATCACAATATTATTGTTTACGATATTCTATCATACAACCGATAGCAAAATGTAGGCTACAGTCCCTATCTTCCAGATTTTCTATCCTTCCACTCCCTCCCAACACCTTAAGTCAGTGTAAACCTCATGTAGTAGACTGACGCTGAAGTTGGTATACTGCTCTCTGGCTCTTACCCGACTGCACTTCGAGTTGTACCGTCCGGGTGATGTAGACACCCGTGGGGTCAATCGTCAGACAGTGGTACCTGCCTGAGTCCTGGATTTGGAGCCCATCCATTATTATCGTTACAATGCCGCTCAGTGTATCATCACGGATACTGGCCCGGTTGGGCACAGCCATGGGAGCATCAGATGTAGCAACCACACGTTGGCACCCGGCCTGGGGAGACTGCAGACACCACACTTTTTCTGCCGGGCTGTGCAGCCGTGGATTATAATGACAGCGCAAGGTGATCCAGCTTCCAGGCACCACTGATACCACTGTGGCAAGCTGACCAATGACCATGCTGCAGCCTGCTGGGAACAGAATGCGGACAAGATAGTTACCGAGAAAGTTATGACTAAAACACCAACACATGTTACAGAGATTTTTATATTAAACATTTTTTTTGTTTACAGTGGACATAGTACCAGGGGTATGTAAGAATACTGTAGTGAGGAGGTCCACGCGGGTATCTTGTAATTAAAGATGCTTTATTCATGTAAATAAGAAGTAGGATAGTTCAGAACAACAAGATGTTAAGTTGTGAAGGAGAGCCCCACCAGGAGCAACCTGTCTGCTGCTCAGCCCATGCTCAACTGTCACTTCACCTCTCTGTGTCCCAACATTCCGAGGCTCATCAAGACTCCAATATTCTATTGAGTCAGAGCACAGGCACTGGCTGAGCAGGAGTGGTAAAATACATTACATAAAAATGCAGGATACTACAAATACCTTACAGAAATCTGGAACCATGTGCTGTACAAAAAATGTAGGATGCAATCTTTACATTCAAAATAATTAGATCAGTGAGTGAAACCAATAATTTTGGCAAAAGTGTCTTGTTAATCCAGTGTAGTGATTAAGAGATTTTAATATGCTTGAGTAGAATGATACATTTTAAAGGTAAGAGCTACAAGGTCCTTAGAAGAGAGAAGAATAAGCTACATAAAATGAGGAACTTTCAATTGTTATAAATGTATGGCAAAAGGTAGGAGGTTAGAGGCCATCAGCAAGTAACTAGCTAATAGTGCCGTAGGAACAGATCATAGGAGTAAATTTACAGATCATTTAAAAGAAAGTGCTCTTTCACTTTAGTTTCCAAGTATTTAAAACATGGATCTAGGCTAATCCTCTTGGAGGTGACATTCTGTATTCTTGGAGGGAATCCTGAGTAGGAGTGGTCTAAAGTGGAAGTCCGATCGACGATCTTTGGGAGTGCTCATTTTTAAGGCTTTAAAAATAAGCCATTATGACCTAAACTTGTCCCTTGTGGCCTGACTTCCGTCATGGAGAAACTTGTAGTGTACTTCCAGTGTGGTATTAGAGAGCTGTGAGCAACATCTTTCACCAAGGTCTGTTAAATACTGTTAGATTTGGGGTTCTCTAGTTGGCATAGGTAGGTACCTGTGACAAATAGGGACACTTGCGTCTAGTCAGGGTAAGGGGGTACACTCCTAAAATAACCCCTGCTCACCCCCTTGGTAGCTTGGCACGAGCAGACAGGCTTATCTCAGAGGCAGTGTGTAAAGCATTTGTGAACACATACAGTAATCCAGTGACAACACTACAGATGAACACCACACCAGTTGTATATTAAAAATAGGTATTCTTTATATAGGTTTAGCACAAGACCACAAACGGCAAAAATCCACAATACTCTACTTAATATAGTAGAATTAGCTTAGTTCTCTTTAGATCTTAAAATGCGACACTTTGAGTCAATGTACCTTAAGATGCGTAACGCTTCTACAACGAAAGTGTTGCAGGGAGGCTGAGCAGTAGTTCCTTACACGCAAAGACGGTGATGCGTTGAAGATCCGTTGCAAAGAAACAAAGATGGCGTCTTCTTCTTGATGCGACACGCTCCTCCGATTTTGCGAGATGTCTCGACTTGATGCGACAGCTGCAGCAGTGACACCCTTGTTCAGCGATGCAAAGACAGCGGCTTTGGCGGCGACACTCTTCTCCGACGATGCGAGACGCTTCTGCTCGCTGCGACAACTGCAGTGGCGACACCCTTGTTCAGTGATGCGACAACATCGGCTTCAACGGCGGCACGCTTCTCCGTGGATGCGAGGTGCTTCTGCGGTGCAATGCGACAGCTACATCGGCGACACCCTTGCTCAGTGATGCGACAGCAGCGGCTGGGACGGCGACATGCTTCTTCGATGTTGAGAGTCATTTCCTGTGATGCGGAGCAATGCGACAGCTACATCGGCGACATCCGTGTTCAGTGATGCGACGGCTGCGACGGCGACACGCTTCTTCTTTGTGAGTCACGCTTCCAGCTTCTTGCGACACGCAGTCCCTCAAAAGGCCCAAAACAGCTGCAGGCACTTCTAATGAACTCTTGGGGAGTTGGTGGCTAAAGTCTGTTGTGCCTTAGACTTCAGCAGGAGGAAAGCTCTTCTCTCAAGCCCTTTGAGATCCTTTAGAAGTTGAATAAAGCACACAACGTTCCTTTCTCCTTTCTTTGGCAGTCAGGCAACCACTGCAGGCCAATCTCCCAAGCAGCACTTCAGCTTAGGGATAGTCTCTCCTCAGTCTCTCTGGTTCCACTCCTCAGCTAAGGTTTCTTCTTGTTTGTCCAAAAGTGATCTAAAGTTCTGGAGTTTGGGTCCCCTCTTTTATACACAATTTCTATTTGTTCCCTGAAGGCAGAGAACAAAGTTCTGGTCAGTCCTGGAGCACTCTGTTTACATGACTCCCTCTTTCCTTTCACAGTGTAGAGCAGGGACATCAGATGCACCACAGGTTGTGGAGCCGGCATTGTGAAAGGTAGGCACAGCCCTATTCAGGTCCCAGGTGCAACTCCTCTCACCCATCTACATGCGTGTCTCTCTATTCAGCCCTGTGCTGACTCTCCCTGTCTCCTGGAATCCCCCAACCCCTGTCACTCAAACTCCAGACAAGGAATACACAACCTAGCAGAGGCAGGCTTGGATGGTTAGACAACAAAATACCTAAAAGTGGTATTTTCAAACACAGAATGTTAAAACTAATTTCACTAAATTATGTATTTTATCATTCTGAGTTCAGGCATAGGCAACTCGAATTTCTACCTAGTTCCCTGATTCAGTTAGGATTATAAAATGTAATAATCTAACTGCCCATTCTGGCCTATGGGGAATAGGTAGAATTGGAATAGTGAAAAACGAAAATGGCTGTAATTCACTATTAGGACATGCCACACACATCAGGGCTTGTCCTACCTTATACTTACAATGCACCCTGCCCTTGGGCCTACCATAGGGGTGTCTGATATGAAGAAAAGGAAAGGTTTAGGGACTGGAAAGTGGGTGCACTTGCCAAGTCAACATGACAGTACCAGATTGCACACAGGCTCTGCAATGGCAAGCCTTAGGCACAAGCTACTCCTGTGGGTGGCACAACCAGTGCTGCAAGCCCACCAGTAGCATTTGGATTACCAGTCCAAGGCACTCCTGGTGCACTGTACTAGGGTCTGACAGGTAAACCAAACCAGCCAATCATGGAGTCACTAATCCATACATCAATTTACAATAGGGAGAGCATATGCACTTTAGCACTGATCAGCAGTGGTAAAGTGCCCAGAGTCATAAAACATCCAACAACAGGTCAGAAAAAATATAGGAGGAAGGCAAAAAGTTCAGGGATGACCCTGCAAGAAAGGCCAAGTCCAACAAAATCATAGAACATTTCTTAAATATTTTTTTTTAAAGAATTTGGGGTTATGGTTACTTTTTAGTTTGGTGGTCTACCTGCTATCCAGGCAGGACAGAGGATGAGTGCTATATCCTTGGTGAGGTCGCCCAGCCGTATTTTGAGACCCTTGCCTTCCTTATGTGGATTACTGTGCCTTCAGTCTGTCCAACCTGGCCGCAGATGCACTGAAAGTATGGATTAATGGAGAGTTGGTGTTATGTTTTTTTCACTGCTCAGCATTTACTTTTTTGTTTTACTGATTTAAACTTTTATTCTTTTTTTTTCTGTCCTGACTGCTTTGTCCTGCATGGCGATCCCAGGGAGGATCCATCCAATGATGGTGACTCCGCCCTGAAGAATGTTGGTCAAACACCACTGTAATTTTGCAGTTTACTGGTATATGAACCAAGGGGTTTACAACTACAGAGACAGCTGAGACTCCACTATCAGAAACTCATTAGTTCCACTGCCTCTAACTGAGGGGTGACGGGAGCTCTACCAACTTATGGTAAAGATCCCGTTCCACCAAATTCTAAGTAAGGCGCTATAGATGGCCCGAATATAAGGTACCATTTATGACGATTACAGGATGTTTGTAGTGGTTATTTGATAGAGATGTTGTAGGTGTTTATACAATTTCTCCTATTGTGTGTACATTGAAAATTATTCTGTAATGAAGAATTTTTTTTTCAGTTTTTAGATGTAGGGAGAGAAATTCGTAGCTGATGTGATTTGATTCTCTCCAAATTTAGATAAAGCCTGGTGCTTTATCGCTTGAGATCCGTTCGATGGCCGAAATGACCTCATTAAAGTAATTTCAGTGAAATCTATGTTTCCCTGGGTTTGAACATTCAATAAATTACACGCCCAGATGGCTTGGGGCAGAGTGCTATCATACACCTTAGAGAAGTGTGTCCTCCACAACAGTGGTGGGATGTTTTCGTCCAGACTAGTATTGTGGTTCTCTGTGAAAAAAGATGTATTCATAATTTTCCCAAAACGGGATGCATCATTCTTATCACTTGCCTGATAATGATAACGGGTATTTCGAGAGTGCTCGTTCACCAGCGGTTTCTTGGCGCTAAATTGGGAAGTGCGTGGACAGGTGCAGTGGGTGAGCTATTGATCGTAGGCCTGAGAGAATAGCCAAGTTTTAGGAGATTTCCTAAACATGGAATATGAATCGATTTGACGTAGTTCCGGAGGTAGTGTGTTCCAGAACTTAGGTGCCAGAAACGTAAATCGAAGTCCGCCAAGTTTCTTCCGTGTAAAGGAGTGAGGGGTCAACAGATTGGAGCTGGCAGAGCAAAGGGCGCGGCGGGGGACATAGCGCGAAATTCTGTTGGCTATGAAGACTGGCCCATGAGATGACATGGCTCTGTGGATCAGACAGCCCAGTTTGAAGAGATAGCGTTGGGTGACTGGGAGCCAGTGAAGGCTTTAAGCAGGGGTTTTACGTGATGCGACCTAGGTTGCCCGTATACCAGTCTGGCCGCTTGGTTCTGCACCAGTTGAAGCCTCTGTAGCTGGTAGGCGGGGATTCCGGCATATAGTGAGTTGGCATAATTGATGCATGACATGACTAAGGCCAAAGTGACCTGAACAAGGGCCTCAAAGGAAAGAAATCGACTTATTTTTCGAATCCTGCGTAAATGGAAAAAGCAGGAAGAGACTACTGTATTGACCTGAGTCTTTAGGGTGAGATCGCTGCTAATTGGGACACCGAGGCTTTTGACTGCGCTGACTGGAGAGGGAGGAGGGCCCAGAGTGGGTGGCCAGAAGTTGAGGTTCCAAGGGTTGACTGAGGACCTAGTGAGAACCAGC
Source organism: Lissotriton helveticus (assembly GCF_964261635.1). Classification (NCBI taxonomy): domain Eukaryota; kingdom Metazoa; phylum Chordata; class Amphibia; order Caudata; family Salamandridae; genus Lissotriton; species Lissotriton helveticus. Next base: position 1,584,752,801 of record NC_136065.1, on the reverse strand, counting down.
TCGGTCTTATCTGGGTTTAATTTTAGTTGACTTAGGTTCATCCAGTTTCTGATGAACGTCATGGTGGATTGGAAGGTTTCCATTGCGTGTGAGGATGAGTCAATGGTAACGACCAGCTGGATGTCGTCAGCGTAGTTAAAAATGGCTACGTCTCTCTTCCGTAGATCAGAAATCAGCGGTAGGATGTACAGATTGAGTAGGAGCGGGGAGAGAGAAGACCCCTGGGGAACCCCACAAGTAAGTCTCTTTTTTCCGAGGAGAAGTCAGAGAGGCGAACAGCTTGATGGCGGTTGCTGAGGAAGGAGGAAATCCATTTTTGGGGAATGCCCTGGATGCCGGCGCTCTCGACCCGCTCAACCAGTAGGTTGTGTTCGACACTGTCAAAAGCCGCCGACAAATCCAGGAGCACTAGAGCCTGCGAGATGTTTTGGTCCGCCCCCTTTCTTAGTTCATCATGAACTTCCAGCATGATGGATTCGGTGGAATGTTCCGGTCTAAAACCCGCTTGGTGTGGGTCTAGGTAATGTGAATGTTCCACGAATGCGCTAAGGCAACTTGCAACATGGGCCTCCAGAATTTTACCCAGAAAGGGTAAAAGCGAGATAGGTCGGAAGTTGCTGGGTACCAGGGGGCAGCCCCTACTTTTTTCAGGATAGGTCTGACTTCTGCAGTTTTGAAACAGTTGGGGACAATGCCAGTGGCTAGGGAGTTGTTAAGGAGGGATAGTGGGGGTTGGGGGAGCTGAAGGAAGATCTCCCGGGCAATGTGGGGGGGACAGCTATCTGTGGGGGAGCCAGAACGGACTCTTTTGAGGAGGGAAAAAAAAGTCTCCTCAGTGATAGGTGGAAATAGGTCAAAAGAGAGCGGGTTACGATGCATCAGGACAGGCTCCGGTGGGGAGAGGGTCTTAGGGATGCTGGCTTTAATTTTGGAGATCTTGTCAATGAAATAGGTGTTGAGGGAGTCACAGAGCTGTTGTGAGGGGACTGGTTTGGTGGTAATGCGATCGGGTTTGACGAGTGTGTCTACAATGGAAAAGATGTCTTTAGCTTTATTGGTAGAGTTAAGGACTTTTAATGAGAAGTAGTCTGATTTGGCTTTTAGGATGGCACCTTTGTATTCTTTGAGTGCGAGCACGAAGATAGATTTTTTTATGGGGCAGTAATCCTGTCTCCACTTGCGCTCAGATTGGCAGAGGGTCAGTTTCATTTCCTTGAGGTTATTGGTGAACCAGCGATGGGCGTCATGTGGTCTTCTGTATTTGACCTTCCTAAGGGGAGCCAGTCTGTCTCTAGCTGTAGCCAGCCAGGCATTGTTGTTGTCTGCCTGGGCATGGGGGGATGCCTGGGGACCGTTGGGTGGGGGGCCGGGGGGGTTTAGAGGTGGCTAAGATGGAGCAGAGCTCGGAAATGTCAACACGGCTCCAGTTCCTTGCCTGGCCGGCCCCTGGGGGAGGGGTTTTAATGAGGGGAGAGGTCGGGATGGAAAAGGAGATAAATTGGTGATCCGACCAGGTGCAGGGGGTGACCTGTAAGTCTGAGATCTCCAGGTTAGATGTTCAGACCTGGTCCAGTATGTGCCCTTTGGAGTGAGTGGCTACTTTAATGTGCTGGGTAAGATTCATCCCGGTCAGTGAGTCCGTAAAAGCCACTGAAGAGGTGCTTTCACGAACGTCATATAGCCAGTAGTTGAAGTCGCCAATTATTAGTAACCTAGCATGTTTTATGGCAAGTTCCGCGATAGTGTTTGCAAATGTTTGCGGGAAAGTGGGCATGTGGCTGGGGGGTCTGTAGACTAACGCACAAACAAAGGGGGAAGAGATAGAATCAAGTTTAAAGAGAAGGCAGTCTACCAAGGGGATTTGTGAGGTAGATAGGGAGGTGAATTTATGTGCTTGTGAAATTATGGCCTCCACCCCGCCACCAGCCTTAAGCTCAGATCTATTGGCCTGAAGGGATTAGTAGTTGTCAGGGATGGCTGCTAGTATATCTGGGGTTGATTCTGCTGTCAACCAGGTTTCAGATAAGAGTAGAATATCGGGCTTGTGGGTGTCTAAGAGGTAGAAGATTTCTAATTGGTGTTTGACCATTGAGTGGCTGTTAATATACCAGATGGGCAAGTTATTATGGGTCTGCGTTCTGAGGGAGGAGGGAGGTGTGTGGAGGATATCCTTTTGGGGCTTGACGGGTGGTGGGGTATGAAGTAAGAGGGGGTTGACATTCCCACCCGTGGTCCTGGGGAATAGCAGCCCGGATACCTTCAGGGTTCTACTGATTTCCGGGGATATGGCCCGGAATGACCAAAAAGAAATTAGTTCTGCTCGGGAATAACAAAGGGAAAAATGGGCAGGGTGCGTGGCCCCTGGCCTCGGCTGGCCCCGGACGGGCGCAGACGGGCTTGCCTTTGGCGCGCCAGCGGCGCGCCCGCTGTGTGCGTCCGCTGCGCGACGGGTAGCACATAGGAAGATATAGGCTGCAAGCCCGGCGCTAGTCGCGGAGCTCCGCCCCCAACTGCCACTGAAGAGATACTGCTGCCTGTGTCAGCCTGCACCCTCTACAACACTCGGGATAACCCGTGGTGGACCAGGGTGCAGGGGGCAGGACAGGGCAGGAAGTGCAGGTGAGCAAGATACAAATTCTGACAGACCTGAGGAAATAAATGTGCAAATTAGCAATAGGTTAACTTTTTAAAACAAAGTATAAAAATTTCAGAGCGCAGGCGGTTTTAAGCAATTATGGCTGAGTAGAGAGGCACACCCAGACTTACATAACAAATTTCTGTGCCGCTGCAGTCTGTGATCACGCGTCACGCGTGCCTCTTGCCATTATTCCACGCTTCCCATCTGATTACTTTTTTTCTTGCTATGATTGCTCCCTTGTAGCATAATCTTCAAAGCCTTACTTCTTCCATTATTCTTGACGACTTCATCAAGGCCTTTATTAAGCAACTATGAATGGTGGATCAGATCCCATCAAACCATTTATTTTTCCTTGATTCCCTATAGCATTACGGTAAAGCCAATAGCTCAGTTAAAGAGTTACATATTTTGTTGTATGCTCTCAACAAAAGAGCAGGATTAGACCCCAGACACACTTTCAGATGTTCCTGGCTCTTGACAACCAATTTTCTCAGTAAATGGTCAGAGTCTACAGTAGCCTATTTACGTAAAATACCTCTATTCTTGTTCATCTCAATTGGAGGAATTACATGGGTGTGCTTTAATTGCATCAGACCTGTGATAAATCTTAAGGCCAAGGGGTTGTGATCAGTCCAGCAAGTTTGCATAATAGTAAAATGAAAAACCTTCAGAAGCCATGAGGTTGAGACAGCTATAATGTAAATCATACTCCCTGCGCCTGTCCCTGTGACAGTGATTTTGTTCAAGGCCATAGTTGGTGTAAGACCTATTGTTAATACTAATAATCTTACTGAAGTCATTCCCATAAGGATTATATTCAAAGTGCAAATGGTCCACTTAGTTGTCCTATCCAATAGTGCCACATAAAACATAGGACAAAGTCTGCTGTTAACCCCCCCGCCCCTCTCCAACCCCCCATAACAACAGAATCCACCTTTAAGTCTTCATATATTGTGAGCAGAGACATTTCAAGTGAGTTTACTATTTCAATATGTTTAGAATTAAAAAATGTATGATAAAAGTTGACCAAAACAATTCTCAGATAGGCACAAAGAGACAGGCGAATGATTTGAAAATGAGGTGAATTAAAAAAAGACTTTGCCTATCATGCCTGCAAAGGAGACAAAGACAAAAGTTAACAAACCTCCCCTATGATGCCCAGATCGAGATCCAGTGGCCGGTGTCTCAAATCAATAAATCCCATTGATATGTACGCTATTGTACGTCCAGGTTTCCTGCAGGTGCACAATTTGATAACTTTTTATCAAGCAGAGCCAACTGTCCTTCAATTTGCCAGTAATGCTAGCCAAGTTCCAGAACAGCAGATTAAGATCTGGACTCAATACCCCAAGGCATGATTTAGAAGTTGACCTTGCTTTTACTTGCAGTGATAGAATAACCACATCAGAGTCTATAGGAATTGGAAGCCAGGGTTGCAGTAGGGGCGACTATGGTGGGAGATCTCTTTTGAGACTCTGAGCTACTCCGGTTTGACGAGTTTCATGCAGAATTTGATCTGCTCCAAGGTCACTTTCTCCAACACAGGGCCCTCACCTTGGTGTTCAGAAAGCACGGTTACCGGGTCCACAGAAACACAGGCGCTGAGTTGCTGTTAAAATGTGGCCTTCTCGGAAGGCACACTCAAAACAATCTCATGTGTTTACAAAGTCATACATTACGATCTCCAATAACCAATGGAACAAACGCAATGGAAGGAGCAAATGGGGCTCCCGATTCCTGAGGCGGACTGGGATACCATAGCGGAACGGACACCAAAGGTCCAGCAGAATGTGTGTTGCAAGTTAATTAACTACTATATCCTGAACAGGGCGTACCTCACCCCCGGTGAGAATGAGAAGATATATCCAGTCGTAGATAGTAGCTTGCCTCCGATGTGGGGAAAGGGAATCACATATCCTACTCATGTTTCCTACTCATGTTCTAGGAGTGTCCCACTCTGAGTGTCTTTTGGGAGGAAGTCATACATATAGTTTAAACTATCACAGTAAGTGAGATTCCTCACACTCCAAGTCACTGCCTACTGGGATGGTTCCCGCACACAAATAAAACCAAAGTAACAGGGAAATTCCAAGGTCCTGCATATGTCCTGGCCAAACGGAAAATCACCAGGAACTGGAAGTAAGTGGGGGGTCCGAGGGCAGTGATATGGAGGAGAGAACTGGAAAAATGGGCGGGCCGTGAAGGGAGAATTCTCCTGAGGGAAGCCCAACATGGCATTGGCACGCTAGATGCAGCCAGCACCTGGGGAGGGCTAGTCGATGAATTAATAGCTATGGATTCAGATGCTGCTGTGACTTTGCCCTCATGAACGAATGAACCAGGTCGCACAGCTAGCGGCCCCTCTTTGATCACACCAACGTCGCCCATATCCATATCCAACATGCCCCAACGTGCATGACTTCTAAAGCATACACATATATCACACAAGCTGACAGCCGAAGGGAGGAATCAACTCAAGGGTGGAGGGTAATTTGGGAAATGTTATTGATGTTGAAAGAAATGGGGCTGGCAACAACATAAAAATGTTTTTTAATGAAAGTCAGTAAATGTATATTGAGGATGAGGTACATATGCAAAACCCCAATAAAATCTGGTTTAAAAATAAATAAATAACATCTATATGAATTAAATCATTTATCAACTTTAGATCGGAGTGTTCTGCATTGGCATAATTCCATGAAGGGTAGATGTTTGATTCTATTTGCCCTTTGATCGGTCCAATATTGATCTTTAGGTGGTAAGTTGAATTTTTCCTTATAGTGGGGAATATGACCTCATGCACCATCCTGCAGTCCCAATCGATCATTAGGGGCAATGAATTTTGAGACTTTGACAAGCCTTTTCTGTTTGCAAGTCTGTCAACCTGCTCCAGTGGGGAGACAACCTCTGTAGCACAAAACCCACTAGCTGTAGATCCCTAAAACGAATTACAATACAATCACTTGTCTCCCTTTTTGGGCTGCTGCCCATCCAAGAAACTCTGTGAACAGCGATTATCTCATAGTTAAATACATCACAAATGAAATTTCTAAGTACTTTACCCATCCAGTGAATTACTTTCTTTTTTAATTCATCACCACTTTCAGCTACAGTGGGCTGTAGAGTTGGAACATTTTTTAGGCACTATCTCCACAGGTGTGGCCTCTGGAGGGAGTTGCAGAGCGTTAGAATGCTGTTTATAGCCAACAGCCCTATTACGTAAATTAGCATGATACAGTGTTGTTACTTCCAGGGCTGCAGGAGGTAATGTGGGCTTTATGTCTGACACAAGGTTAGAGTAGCTTGCTCTCACGGTTTACGTAGTATTGGCACAGGGTGCCTTTAATGCAGTAGCTTCCAGTTGGGAGTTGGTACAAAAAGGGGTGGTGATGGACGGAGCATCTGAACCAATCAAACACTCACACCCAGTCAATAGATCTGGGTTTAATCCATCCCCATTCTTTAGCCCACTCTGCCTCCCCAGTTCAGACATGGCCATATGCAAATCAGTCTGACCCTGTGCCTCATGGGAACAGTCCAGCCCGACCTGCCAAGCCATGCCTTCCCTGGACCGGAATCAAGCTTCCTAGGACCGGTTTCTGGCATTCCAGCCGTCTTCAGCCAGGTTTGCTTGAATCCAGTGGCAAAGTGAGCAAGGGACTCAACGTCTGAGCAAACCCTGCCAACTTATGGCGAACAAAGCGGTACAAAAGGGGGTGGTGATGGACGGAGCATCTGAACCAATCAAACACTCACACCCAGTCAATAGATCTGGGTTTAATCCATCACCGTTCTTTAGCCCACTCTGCCACCCCAGTTCAGACATGGCCATATGCAAATCAGTCTGACCCTGTGCCTCATGGGGATGTACGACGGTACAACGCGTGGTATTACCACGCGTACTGTTACAACGCGTTTTTTACAACGCAAGTCGTTACCACGACTTGCGCTGTAGGGGTGCTGGACTTAGAATAGTTAAATTTACTATTCCAACACCAGCCTACGTACAGTAGGGAAGGTGTTGGAATAGTAAATCTACTATTCCTTGTCCTTGAACGCCCTCCATCGCAAGTCGTGGTTACGACTTGCGTTGTAAAAGACGCGTCGTAACTGTAGTGCGGGGTAACATCAGCGTCGTAAAGGATGTTCCCCGCCTCATGGGAACAGTCCAGCCCGAACTGCCAAGCCATGCCTTCCTTGGACCGGAATCAAGCTTCCTAGGACCGGTTTCTGGCATTCCAGCCGTCTTCAGCCAGGCTTGCTTGAATCCAGTGGCAAAGTGAGCAAAGGACTCAACGTCCGAGCATACCCTGCCAACTTATGGCGAACAAAGCGGTACAAAAGGGGGTGGTGATGGACGGAGCATCTGAACCAATCAAACACTCACACCCAGTCAACAGATCTGGGTTTAATCCATCACCATTCTTTAGCCCACTCTGCCACCCCAGTTCAGACATGGCCATATGCAAATCAGTCTGACCCTGTGCCTCATGGGAACTGACTAGCCCGAACTGCCAAGCCATGCCTTCCCTGGACCTTGCCACTGGATGCAAGCAAGCCTGGCTGAAGACGGCTGAAATGCCCGAAACCGGTCCTAGGAAGCTTGTTTCCGGTCCAGGGAAGGCATGGCTTGGCAGTTCGGGCTGGACTGTTCCGATGAGGTACAGGGTCAGACTGAGTTGCATATGGCCATGTCTGAACTGGGGTGGTAGAGTGGGCTAAAGAACGGTGACGGATTAAACCCAGATCTGTTGACTGGGTGTGAGTGTTTGATTGGTTCAGATGCTCCGTCCATCACCAACCCCTTTTGTACCACTTTAACTAATTTGAGGCAGAAAATACTGGCGGGTTAAGGCCAGTTGCTGCTTGGTCCATATAGATAGCCACAGCAAAAAGGGTGTGCAATATAATATAATTGGTATAGCCTAGCCTCAACTCTGCGTGCACAAGTATGTTGATGAGCTGTTAGGTACTGCCAGCAAACTCCTCAAAAATCCATTCTCTAGTTTCCGTAGACCAGGATAATCTTGCACATTTAGGGGCATATTAACAAGGGCTTTGTCTCTGCTTTTTTGGCTATAAAAGCCAAAAAAGCAGAGATAATATTATCGCCCTATCTACAAGGGGATGCTAACATGCATTAGCGCATGTTAGCACCCGTTTTCCCTACGCATCGCTTTGCATCTCTAATGAGATGCATAGCTGGCATCTGTGGGCAGTACTGCCTGTAAATTATCGTTGATGTGCGCATCGCGATATTTACAAGGAGGCCCACGTATTTTAGCAGACGCACGTTTTTGGTGAAAACCACGGTTTTCGCCAAAAACTAACGTCTGCTAAAATGCTGACTTAGCTATACTTACCATTGGGGTAGATTATGCTGATACGACCACAGGGTCGTATCGGCAAGGTTATCGCCTTGCCAGCGATGTTCCATGGAAAACATCGCTATCACTGGTATAATTATCTCCATTGCGCTATGCGTTGTTAATACTGCGCTAGCATGGCGGTAATTATCAGCGATAGGCGGCGATAAACATTTCCGCGCTGAGGACGGCCAGCGATAATTATTGCTGCCGCTTGGTAATATGCCCCTTAGTTTTATATACTGACACCAGTTCCTTGAGAGGTTTAATCACAATTTAGAAACAAAATCATAAAGTGACTCAGCAGACATTGCCCGTCCCAGTGGTTTCTAAATACACTTCATCAAATATAACCTCCAAAGATGGAAAAGTGGATGTAATTCATCCTTTCAGACCATAGACCATAATGTGAGTTTTAGAATTATTTATGATCGGATCTAGATCAGTCATAAACCGAGAAAACTGGTTCAACAACCTTTGAAGCCCAAGTGGGGCCCTAGCGATAAGCACTGCATCATCGGCAGAAAGTAGCACTGGTATACAGTGAGTGCCTACTCAATCTAGGTCTATGCTTGAGCTAGACAGATGCTTCTCAAGACCATGAATATATATAATGAAACAAGAAAAGGGTGAGAACACAGCCCTGCTGCACTCCACTCACTATTTTGATTGCCTTAGTGGTTTCCCCCTGTGGGCCATATCTGGCGCTTACAGTCACCTTACCGTACAGTAGCCTAAGAAAACAGACAGTGTGGTCATCCACTTCCAGAGGCGGACTCATAGAATAAGATCATCCTTGAATAGATCTACTGGGATCCCTTCAGAGCCAGGTGCCTTACCCTGGGGGCACCTACATAGGTGGGCTACCACTTCTGCAAGCTCAACATCCATGTTGCAGGATCCCTATCCCTGAAATCGCTACTCGTGGTGACAAATTCTTTTATTGAAGGTGTGCCAAAACAAACCCTAGAAAAACCAGTTACTCACCAGGTGGGATCAGGGCATCAATGCCCAACGTTTGGGTGTCCCTAATATACGGAAGGCTTACAACCTTTCAGAACAGAGAGTTATCTTTATAAGTGCTGGCTGCTAGCAAGGATTCACGTGCTTTGGCTCTGATGGTGTACTTTCTACAATCAAGAGCCCTTTTATATGCCATCAAACAGAGGCACACACCATTAGTGCTTCTAGGTATTGCTTTAAGTGCATTGAGAAGATCTCTTTGGGGGGAGATTTACTAAGATATTCCGCTGTGTATGCGTCACAAAAGTGATGCAAATCAGTCCAATTTATTTCCCACCTATTTACTTTCCAGCGCTAAACAAGTTTAGCGCTGGAAATAACTGAAAAGTAATGTGAATCAGCACATAGTGCTGCTTTGTATTACTTTGTGCCACGGGGGCGTACCAAGGGTGCAGCATAGGCATTCCCATGCAATCACCCAAGGTTTCTCACGCTAAACCCAATTTACTAAATAAGGTAGATTGGGTTTAGCGTGAGAAAACTGCGCCCTTTACAAGTAGGCGCACATAAGGAGAAAGGCTTTCATTTCTCCTTCCTTTTCTGACTTTGCATGCGTGCTGCGCTGTGCTGTGTGAAGTTTTTGTAAATCTCCCCCTATGAGTCTTAGAGAACTGCGAGTCAATGCACATAGCTGGCTTTGACCTATAGTGGTGCAGGGGAAACGTCAGGAGCTCCTTGATAGGTCCATATAGAATAGCATAGGAGCTAACAATGTACTTTGCCTCTGCTTTCACGTCCAAGAAGTTGTATAACTCAACTAATATTACACATTACAAAAATATACTTATATAAAAAATATGAAAAATGTATAACGGGGCAAATATAAAATAAAAATATGTTCTTTAAAATAATCATCCAAAATACAAACATATTTTTTTTAAATAATTATTATTTAAACATAAAAACTATAATTGCAAACAGTATTAAACATTCAAAACAATTATACAAAGACATTAAAATAAAAATAAAAAAATGAAACAAATAAAAATATTATTACAAAAAGCAAACAATACAAATAAGTACCATCTTTTGGGGACCAGAGACGAGAACATGCAGCTGCCCACTAGCCGGCCACGAGCTCTCATCAGGCAAAAATCTTTGTAAAGATGTACAATTTAAGCTGAACTACTCCCTATCTGCAGAATTGCATGATCAGAGACTGAGGACAAATAAGAGCATATAGGTGCTTTACCTGCGAGAGCAGCCTTTGTGGATGCCCCGATCACACCCCTGTGCCTCTGCTCAGCCCCCTAGATGGAAAGACACCGCGGGTAAGATACAATATCGTAGGGAAGCACTCCCCAGGGTTCTGTCTGGCAGAGCCAGCACAAGCCCAGATGCACAGGAGAAGGCACTTGGGATAGTCCATAGGAGCTCAGGAGCTAGTGGCGGCTCCTCCGCTAACACAGAGGAGCTTCGACCCACTGCTTTTGAGCAGTGCAAAATAAAGGAAATATAAAATGATAAAAAACCTTGAGTTGTTATCATTTTAAGTTTCCTTTGTGGGAGGGCGGCCGGGTGGATGGGGCTGCTCTGCTCTTGGAGCAGCAAAATACACAAGATGATGGACGGAATGTTGCACAATGGCAAAACATTCACACCCAGTCAGAGATCTGGGTTTAATACATTGTTATTTTGCTCACCAAGCCATCCCAGTTCAGACATGGCCGTATGCAAATCAGTCTTGACCCTGTGCCTCATGGGAACAGTTCAGCCCGAACTGCCAAGCCATGTCTTCCCTGGACCAGAATCAAGCATCCTAGGACCGGTTTCTTGCTATCAGCCGTCTTCAGCCAGGATAACTTGACTCCAGTGGCTTAGTGAGCATGGGACCCACGTTTGGGCATACCCTTCCCACATAGGGTGAACAGCAAAACACACAAGATGATGGACGGAATGTTACACAATGGCAAAACATTCAACCCCAGTCACAGATCTGAGTTTAATCCATTGTTATTTTGCTCACCAAGCCACCCCAGTTCAGACATGGCCATATGCAAATCAGTCTTGACCCTGTGCCTCATGGGATCAGTCCAGCCCGAACTGCCAAGCCATGTCTTCCCTGGACAGGTTTCTGCCTATCAGCTGTCTTCAGCCAGGATAGCTTGACTCCAGTGGCTTAGTGAGCATGGAACCCACGTCTGGGCATACCCTTCCCACATAGGGTGAACAGCAAAACACACAAGATGATGGATGGAATGTTGCACAATGGCAAAACATTCACCCCCAGTCACAGATCTGGGTTTAATCCATCGTTATTTTGCTCACCACACCACCCCAGTTCAGACATGGCTATATGCAAATCAGTCTTGACCCTGTGCCTCATGGGAACAGTCCAGCCCGAACTGCCAAGCCATGTCTTCCCTGGACCGGAACCAAGCATCCTAGGATCGGTTTCTGGCTATCAGCCGTCATCAGCCAGGATAGCATGAGAGCACGGGACTCACGTCTGAGCATACCCGTCCCACTCGGTGTGACAAATGCAAAAACAACAATTGATAGACAAAATGTTGCACAATGGCAAAACATTCACCCCAGTCACAGATCTGAGTTTAATCCATCGTTATTTTGCTCACCAAGCCACCCCAGTTCAGACATGGCCATATGCAAATCAGTCTTGACCCTGTGCCTCATGGGAACAGTCCAGCCCGAACTGCCAAGCCATGTCTTCCCTGGACCGGAATCAAGCATCCTAAGACCGATGTCTGGCTATCAGCCGTCTTCAGCCAGGATAGCTTGACTCCAGTGGCTTAGTGAGCATGGGACCCACGTCTGGGCATACCCTTCCCACATAGGGTGAACAGCAAAACACACAAGATGATGGACGGAATGTTGCACAATGGCAAAACATTCACCCCCCGTCACAGATCTGGGTTTAATCCATCGTTATTTTGCTCACCAAGCCACCCCAGTTCAGACATGGCCATATGCAAATCAGTCTTGACCCTGTGCCTCTTGGGAACAGTCGAGCCCGAACTGCCAAGCAATGTCTTCCCTGGACCGGAATCAAGCATCCTAGGACCGGTTTCAAGCTATCAGCCGTCTTCAGTCAGGATAGCTTGACTCCAGTGGCTTAGTGAGCATGGGACCCACGTCTGGGCATACCCTTCCCACATAGGGTGAACAGCAAAACACACAAGATGATGGACGGAATGTTGCACAATGGCAAAACATTCACCCCCGTCACAGATCTGGGTTTAATCCATCGTTATTTTGCTCACCAAGCCAATCCAGTTCAGACATGGCCATATGAAAATCAGGCTTGACCCTGTGCCTCATGGGAACAGTCCTGCCCGAACCGCCAAGCCATGTCTTCCCTGGACCAGAATCAAGCATCCTAGGACTGGTTTCTGGCTATCAGCCGTCTTCAGCCAGGATAGCTTGACTCCAGTGGCTTAGTAAGCATTGGACCCACGTCTGGGCATACCCTTCCCACATAGGGTGAACAGCAAAACACACAAGATGATGGATGGAATGTTGCACAGTGGCAAAACATTCACCCCCAGTCACAGATCTCGGTTTAATCCATCGTTATTTTGCTCACCAAGCCACCCCAGTTCAGACATGGCCATATGCAAATCAGTCTTGACCCTGTGCCTCATAGGAACAGTCCAGCCCGAATTGCCAAGCCATGTTTTCCCTGGACCAGAATCAAGCATCCTAGGACCGGGTTCTGGCTATCAGCCGTCTTCAGCCAGGATAGCTTGACTCCAGTGGCTTAGTGAGCATGGGACCCACGTCTGGGCATACCCTTCCCACATAGGGTGAACGGCAAAACACACAAGATGATGGACGGAATGTTGCACAATGGCAAAACATTCACCCCCAGTCACAGATCTAGGTTTAATCTATCGTTATGTTGCTCACCAAGCCTGGGGAGGAGTGGTTTGCCCACTCCTAAGAGCGCAATGACTGTTTGGTCGGCCCTCTCGGGCCTCCCAAAACAGTCATGAACACTTTCCCTGTTCTCCATGCAGGATGTATTACAGCCTGCATGGAGAACATGCCCAGGCCCCCATTCCCTGGTTGAGCATCGAACTAGGACGCTCAAAACCAATTGCACTGTTGTGATTGGTCAGGGGAGCCTGGCTGTTCTTTCTAGCTTCTCCTGTTTCTTGAGACCCACAAGGAGAGCAGGAGCAGAGACGCAGGACCCAGCGGCAAGGTAAGTGTATATATATATATCCAGTCTGGCTATCAGCCGTCTTCAGCCAGGATAGCTTGACTCCAGTGGCTTAGTGAGCATGGGACCCACGTCTGGGCATACCCTTCCCACATAGGGTGAACAGCAAAACACACAAGATGATGGACGGAATGTTGCACAATGGCAAAACATTCACCCCCCGTCACAGATCTGGGTTTAATCCATCGTTATTTTGCTCACCAAGCCACCCCAGTTCAGACATGGCCATATGCAAATCAGTCTTGACCCTGTGCCTCTTGGGAACAGTCGAGCCCGAACTGCCAAGCAATGTCTTCCCTGGACCGGAATCAAGCATCCTAGGACCGGTTTCAAGCTATCAGCCGTCTTCAGTCAGGATAGCTTGACTCCAGTGGCTTAGTGAGCATGGGACCCACGTCTGGGCATACCCTTCCCACATAGGGTGAACAGCAAAACACACAAGATGATGGACGGAATGTTGCACAATGGCAAAACATTCACCCCCGTCACAGATATATATATATTTTTTTTGCGTTGTGCAACTCCCACCCCAACCCGCTCCGCCTCACCAACTGCAAGTCTTGCTGGCCACCACTGTCAGGAGCAGGTTCCATAGCGGATTGTCCTGGATTGGCGGCCCAGCATCCTGATGGCCGCACAGCCATTAAGGGGGCAGAAGCTGAGTTTTGTACGCCTCAGTGTACCACTAGGAGCTGAATGGGAAACAACTTTTGATTTCCTACCTGTAGCCATATGGATGGGACAGTTCAGGAGCCAGATTGATGCTCCAGGTATTTGGGGTGGCCTCATGCAATAATTAAAGCACTAGCAGGAAAGACCCCTCATTGTCCCCATAAGGCTCCTGAGTACTTAGCAAAGAGGGAGCAGAAGGCTGGGAAGGCGTACAATTGTCAAAAACGAAATCTCCCATCTGGGGATAGAAGACAGGCAAAGTAAAAGGGCCAGCAGTAGTAGAAAGTAAAAATAACAAGAAAGCTTCTGTTTCTGCTGTGGTGCAGCGGCCAGGGTGCCTGACATTGGACCACAGGGTTCACAGATTGATCCCCAGAGTCGGCTGCAGGTTAGCCCAGCAACATGTGACTCTGGGTAATAGCTCGCCTAATCTTCCTGACGGCCCCCAGCGCCTTGACACCCTTGGGTAATTGTGCGCTTTACAAATACTGGATTTCACTTACAAATACTGGATTTCAATTCCTTTTATAGAGCCATGGCCTTATCTTCCACTCACAACACAGAGAAGGTGCCTCCAAAATAATTCAGGGTTTAGGGAGAGGAAACTCCACTCCAGATCCAAGATCGCCAACAGACGGGGGGATAGTGACTCTAGAATTACTAGCAACCAGGCAGGCTGACCCTTTTGATGTAAAGATCCATCAAACTACATACCTGAGTATCAATAACACATTAGGGATTCTTGGATCTGTTCCAGTGGGGTAGTGCGAGAATGTGAGTGAGCTTGGCTCTCTAATCACACAACAGCCAGAGGACAGAACTCCATCAAAAATACCAGTACCTTGACCGGAATATCAGCCGAGCCTGAACTGACTGAAGGGTCAGTCACTTTGATTCTGCTGGGCCTCAAGGTAAAATGCTAAAGAGATTTGACATCTCTGAAGTTAATCAAAATGAAATACAAGCCTCTTGTCAAGCTCTAGGTAAAAAGCTAGACGAGGTTGCCGAGCGCACTAAAGCACTGGAAGATGAGCCAATCTCAAAATAAACCTGAAGAGTTATGGGAGAGCTGTAAACCCAGGGATGAATTGAAATGTCAGGAGAAGACGAAGACCAATAGTCTGAGGCTTTTTGAATATGGAGAAATGTGTGAGGCTCTTTTAGCATAGGAGGTAAAATCGGAGAGATCGAGGAATCATATTAAAGAGCTGATTGTTAATAGCAATGGGACCACCTCCACTAAAGCAGGAGAAATTAGATTATTATAGACCAAGCTCTCTATTAAATTTTCTTGAGCATCTCTTGAGCATCACTTGTAGGTTGGTCAAGTTAGCGCCAAAAATAATTCACCCTGACCAGAAAGGAATTGTACGGAAACAGCAGATACACAAGCTTACTCAACTCCGAATGGACTCCAGTGATCTTGCAACAACTCATTCAGACCCGTTGGAGGTAGCAACGATCAAGGCCATATAGGCTTTCGATAGTGTCTGCTGGGTATACCTTTGGGAGGTTTTGAAGACCCTGGAAGTTAGCCCCAAATTTTATCAAGGTCCTTCAAAACTTGTATGAATCCTATTCTGCTCGATTACTGCTTAATGTGTTGTTAACAAAAAATCTAGCATATTCAGAGGCTTTAGGCAAGGCTGCCCTCTCTTCCCACTCCACTTTAATGTATGTATTGAGACATTGGCACAATCTCTTAGGTTGGACCCAAAGGTAACCACTTTTGTCTTCCAGGGTTTCAGATACAAGATAGCCTTGTATGCAGATGACCTTATAGTCTATACAGCTGACCCGATCAAGACTCTCCCAAGATAGGAGAAGTTATTTGGGGACTTCGGGAATGGACGAATATTATATTTTGCAGTATAAAAAAATAAAAAACAGAGATTATGTGCTGGAATGTGCAATATACTGACATAGCAGTTAAGAGGGAACTTAAATACCTCGGTATCACCATTATCCATACTCTAGGCAAAGTCCCGCAATGCAATTGGGGGAAGGTGGCTAAAAATATCAACCGCTACTGGATAAATGGAGGAATCTGCCATTAACAGTCTACGGACATGTTAATCTATTAAAAATGTTGATTCTTCCAAAGTTGGCATATCTACTTAATAGCATTCCTATATCTGCCCCATAAAAACTTTTATTGGGTATTCAAGGGAGGATAACATCTTTTACCTCTAAGGCAATCAGCCTCTCATGGAAAAAGATATGCCACATGTTGGAGATAGGGGGATCTGTCACTCGATGATGTGAGGTTGTACTGGTTTGCAACAACCTATGAATCAGTAAGGTATAATGAAAAACAAGTAATTAGGAAAATCAAATATCTTCTGACTTCATGGTTTCCCAAAAATATATCTTGGCAGGGCACATTGGATACACTAAAAATGAGGACTACCCATTAGTTAATTTCCTTTCCAGTATGCTGTTCGAGACAATGTTTTCCTCAGTTGACAAGATCACTTCCAAATTCCCATGGAACAATAAGAAAGCCAGAAACTCTGAGTGGATTATTGTGATAGTGTTACAGACTACTGAACTGGCTCAATTAGCAGACAGCATAACTTGCCTGTCAAGGAACCTGCTAGCTATCCGATAACCCAATTATGCAACCACTGTGGCAACATACTGAACAAGACCTCTGCTCTCCATTTTTGCAATCTTAACCATGGACCAACACAGCTTTTCACACTCTAAATAAATTCTAGTGGATACAGTTTTGTGTATAGAATTTCTTTATTGACGCACTAAAATTGTTAGACAAAAATGTATCTTTACGTATAAATAAGTCTAAACTCTTGTCTCTAGGGAACAATAAAAAAATAAAATGAATCAACTCTTCTGTGATTGGACATCAATGGTACTAGAAAGGTATATACCTTGTCAACAACATATCGAGGTTCCGAACTCGCCAATCTTCAGTGTAGTTTCTCATTATCCAATT
This sequence comes from Lissotriton helveticus, assembly GCF_964261635.1. NCBI lineage: Eukaryota > Metazoa > Chordata > Amphibia > Caudata > Salamandridae > Lissotriton > Lissotriton helveticus. The sequence goes on along the minus strand of NC_136065.1, from coordinate 1,584,735,963 downwards.
TGAACTTTTATGACTTCCTGACAATTAAAGAAAACACCTACAAAGTAGGTTCTCTCAATAACCCTACCTTGGTGACATTTCTTACACAGTGGCTCTCAACGGCCAAATACACATTCTCCGCACCTGGCAACATTGCCCATAACGCACCTCTCGTACGCAAACGATATAGTCTTGCTTAGTCTAACCCGAGTAGGCCTACAGAGAGCACTTAATGTGCTCCTAATTTTTGCTAACACCAACGCCCTGGAAATTAACAACACGTAAACAAAAACTATGTCACTCACGAACTGCATGTGACATCAGTATCAATTTAAACTGGGAGAGACGAGCCTTGGAATAGTTAGTACTTATAAGTACCTGGGGGTATATAGAGACAATAAACTAAACTTTCAATTTCAGAAACAATATCTGGAAAAAAAAGGAAACAGCATTTTTTATACTTTCTGTGCCCTTTCTAGAAAACTATATGGTCCCTCCTTCACGCCACTAACAGCAGTGATGGCCACTAAGTTACTAACTGCAATAACCTATGTAAGCATAGTGTTAAATGGCAAAGACGGAAAACTCCTAGACTGTCTGCAAACAAAGGCCCACAAACAAGTCTTTAGTCTACCTAAGACAGCATCCCTGGCTCAGGTCTGACTGGAATTCGGCCTCATCAAACAGGAGATAGGGAGAAAATATGCTGCGATTAAAACTTGGTACAAACTTTGGCAGAACCGATCTAATACCTTAAATGACGCCTTGTGGCGAGCCCAGGAAAATGATCCAAGCTCAAGTTACAGTAAATTCCTGAAAATGGCATTGAATGAAACTGAGACAAGCAAACTTTGGGCGCAGAACCCTTACTTCCAAGTCTTCCGTAGCATAACAAAGAAGGCGGCTAACCTACAATCATCCCTAGAAGATAAATGTACATTAGCTAAAAGATCCCATGCCTGGATGGTTCTCCAATCATATACATCACTCCGACCGGCGCAATACATCGGTACAACATACTCGTCCCACTTGAAACGCAAGTTAATGGCAATCAGATTTGTGGTATTACCGAGCCTGGGTGATCAACCTGCATGGAAGTATACAGGCGTCTAAACATGCAGCTTATAAGGTGCAGCATGGCAAGATTTTATCCATCTCATGTCTGTCCGCCTCAGCTTAAAATCGAAACGCGTATTGCTCCTAAAAAAGGCTTTTGATGACAGAGGGATCCAAACTTGTAGATCGGCCATCTTTAGAGGACTTGGTACAACAGACCCTCAGCTGACCTGTAAAATGATAACATTTCTACTATTTTATGCAAAAAAACTATATGGCTGATGAAAGTAGGCACTGCCAACCCAGTAATGTTTAGTATCTTTATTGCAATTTTAAAAATGTTAAAAAGTTTTCAATGTTAATATTTGATGAAACCGTAATCCTGACAACAACCTTACGACACAGAATCACAAACTAATTTTAACTGGTCTCATGGTAGGGACATCACTTCCAGCTTTTAGGATAAAATAAGTAACATGCCCTTTTTTATTATAAATACATTTTAAATCATTAATATGTTGTTAAACTATAGATACCCTATTTGCTTATGAAATTGGTATGGTTTTAGATAACTTAAACATTAAAGAATTGATGCATGCTCATCTTTGCATTCAGTGGCTGGTCCTCTGCTAAGGCGGAGGAGCTTTGCCCCACTGCTCTCAGAGCAGTAAAAAAGGGAAAAATTAAATGATAATAACTAGTTTATTATGATTTTATTTTTTGTTTTTGCGGGGCCAGGTTAGGGTGGGCGGGACTGGGCTGGTGGTGCAGGGAAGAGGAGTGGACTGTGCACACTAAGTGCGCCCTACTGCTTGGCCAGCCGTCTCGGGCTGGCCAAACAATCAAGCGCACTTTGCATGTTCCCCACCCAGGCTGCATTACAGCCTGGGCTGGAAACATGCACAGGCTCCTTGTCCCAGTCTGAGTGCTGAACCACGACACTGCAGTGTTGTGATTGGCTCAGGGGAGCCTGGGTGCTTCCGGACTCTTCAGCAATGATGGAGAAGAGACTGAGGCTGTGGCGTAAGTGTTTTTTTTTTTAATATTACGTTCCACCTCACCGCCTGCCAGCCGCCACTGGTTGCATTGGCTACTGATGGAGAAGCGAGTTCAAATCAAAACGCTATGCTATAGTCATAAAGCATTGTAGAACTGGGGCCCACGCTATATTCAAACTGTGAATAGGCCTTACATCCCTGCAAGATACTCAAGATCCAGTGGTGGCAGGTTAGCACTGGTTCTGAAGATTCACCAAACCAGAATAGGGGGCAAGTTCTTTACGAATTTTTTGCCCCTAAGCTCTGGAATAGTTTCCCAGTAAACGTCTTCAGAAGTTCTTTTGAGGAAGCAATTAAATGTTTGACTTTTTAACCTATAATTATTTAGTGTTACATAAGAATGATACAGCTCCTTTTAGATTAAGCAGAATCTTAGCACTGGGACGCTTCAGTAGAAGTAGCCTTGTGCTCTACACATGAGTTATTATTATTATTGCTAGTGTTTTTTATAGAAAAGTGTTGTACATAGAATAAGTAGGCAGCAGGACACGTCTTCCAGTAGTTAAGTTGGATTTATTAAGTTACAAGGAATAAGATAAGACAGCAGAGCACAAAGCCTCACAGCTGACCAGACCAACTGCCAGGGCTGGAATCCCACACACCAGATAGAACACAGCTAAGTAAGAAGATAGAAACACAAAGAAACGACTAAAGACACCAAGAAGCCATATAGAGCTAAGTATGAATTTATAACACATCTTCCCCCCTTACAAACAACACATATGAAAACCTCAAACACATAAGAAGATAAAGCATGGAAAACACGAAGAAGAAAACGTATAACACTTAGGAGGTCGAAGACCTCATGAACTTCCAGAACAGGGAGAAAAGAATCAGGATCAAGAAGTGAAATAAGATGAAGATCACTATGACCACCTTCTCCCCTTCAATTGACAAAAATGAAGAGCCAGACAACTCTCTACGCTCCATCATTGTGGCCACCAAAAACAGAAATAGAGAGTTCACTTTCTCCAATAATAATTGTCCATCGCAGATATTCGCTATTTTGAAGATAGAACAGTTCTGGAAGAATACTTCTGAAGAAAATTTGGATCTAGACTTCTTTCAGACCAAAAGTTAGTTCTGAACCAGGTGTACAGGTTCTGGATCTTTCCTTCGGGTTAAGAGCCTCAGATTGTTTTTAGGCTTCCGAAATCTCTTAAATTTCATTTCTCAAGCTCTAGTCCTTCACGAACCACGGTCGTGAACCCTGCCGGACTTGAGACTCTCTTCATCCTCTTCCGGTACAGGTTGTGGGAGTTTTGTCCTCCACCGGTCTTGGGACGTCATCTGTCCCCTCCCGGTACTCCTCCTCTGGTCCTGGGACATCCTTTGTCCTCTCCCAGTCCTAAATCTGGAACTTTTGTCCCCTTCCAGACCAGAGACATTCTTCTGTCCCCACCCATCCCTTGGTTTAGCGGGTCCTGGAATTTACTTTGTTCCCTTCCAGTCCAGGGGCATTTTCCTGTCTCCACCCATCTCTTGATTCAGCGGGTCCAGGAATTTCTTTTGTTCACTACCAGTCCAGGGGCATTTCTCTGTCCCCACCCATCTCTTGGTTCAGCGGGTCCTCGAATTTACTTTGTACCCTTCCAGTCCAGGGGCATTTTTCTGTCCCCACCCATCTCTTAGTTCAGCGGGTCCTGGAATTTCTTTTGTTCACGTCTTCAGGTAATTAAGATGTATTTATTAAGTTAGACAAGATAAGATAGCAGAGCACAAAGCCTCACAGCTGACCAGACCAACTGCCAGGGCTAGAATCCCACACACCAGATAGAACACAGCTAGGTAAGAAGATAGAAACACAAAGAAAGGACTAAAGACACCAAGAAACCATATAGAGCTAAGTATGAATTTACAACAAAAAGACTATCTTTTAACTTCCCCACAATAATTCTGGATCCTCATGTAACCCCAACAGTTTATCCTTATCGGATTCAAACTTTGCTTTATTAGACCCTCCACTCACAATTGTTATCAATGCAGTGCTCATAGACTGGAAGTCTGCTTATCAAATATCATTCCATACTTGGTGGGCTTTGGTCACATATCTTAGAAGCACACACAGTGCTCAAGACAAGCTCCCAGAAAATCCTAGTATTTCACAGAAAATATGGAGTACACTTGACACTTATTTAAAAAAAACACAATCGGGAAAAACCCCATTCTTCATGATTCTAATGTCTGAGGCTGATACATCATTCCACCATCATATTACAAGCTGTTCACTTGCAAACCCCCTCAATTATGCTCCCCTTCTTCAGTTCATCCTTGCCCTCCTCTTATCTTATCATTTCTCCTTAGCCAACAAAAAGGTACGTTTCTGTCTTATTTGCTCTATTTGATTTTTGTGACCAACATGTCCACCCAATCATCACCATCTACTACACTGCTTTTACCTAAACCTTTATTCAGTACTATGTGCTTAACATTACATGTAAAATTGAGTTTGTTATATGTGATATTGATCATTTTGTATTATTATAATTGACATTTGCATATTTTCTCACCCCCTAACATGTACCATAATGTATAAGCTTTATGTTGACTTTCTTTAATTGTTCTCAAAATGTCAATAAAAAATGCACTGAACAAAAAGAAAGATCTGGTCAGACTGGTGCACTGTGATTGGTTTGTGGACGAGTTCCTGGAACCACTGGAATTGTTCATTGTCAGTTAGGTAGGAGTTTAGGGTAACCGCAGCCTTGTCAGCCTGGTCACTCCAATGGAAATTGAAATCTCCTAGCACAAATAAGTCTTTGGTTGTCAACAGTGGATTGGTTGTGTATTCTATCCGATCTCCTCTGGCGGAGTCGTCACTGTGTGCAGCGAGTTTGTGCTAAATTATTTCTTATTCAAAGCATTGCAGTCCATATTGTGCAGAATTGTATTGCACAGTTTACTCTATTGGAATACAATGATGGCAGTACAGGTGTAAGAACACGCAGCTTTGCATTAATAAACTATGATCATAATATTCAAGTCATCCCGAGAAGGCTTGGAAATGCCTCCCTTCTGTGGAAAATTTGAATGACAGGTAGGGGAAGTATAGTTGAGCCACACTCAAGCCACTGGCCCCTCACTTTAGACCAGTACAGTGAGCACATGTCCATTATTCACTTTCAGAGGCAAATCAAAGAGTTGCCTTGAGCTCGAGGCCTCTGGTAGAACTGAAGGGCGATGGCAGTAATCCGTGTACTAATCTAAATGTGCAGGAAACCTACAGGACTCTTCTCCTTGAACAGAAATGTAGTTTTAGCATAATTTTGTACAAGAACGGCCACCTATAAGTGTTAGGACAAGGGGTCTTGGCCATTATTTCCAATGCAAGTGGACAGTTGCTTCAGGGTTGACCAAGTGGAGCGTGTTAGCAAAGTGCCATCTTGAATCAGAAACACATAAATCAAACCTCATCTGGTATCGCGAGCATCTTTACAGCTGAGGTAGTCAGATAGTAAGTTTTCACTTAGAAAGTAGATAAATGCATGGACACTGATATGAACACACAATATAAAGACAGTCCCAAAGCTTTGGCGTTCTGACCCTAAAGTCAATCGAGGCAAGTGTTGGAGCTTAACTAATATGATGAGATTTGTTCAATCTATTCCGTAAAATACGCAGTCATTCCTCACAAAATCCTTTGACTAAGGACGATTGACATTCTTCCTGCTGCGCTAACTTAACCGCGAGGCATAGAATCCGCTAAAATGATTTGAAATATTTGAAACTTGCAATAGTTTTAAAGTTTTAAAGTCTCAAACTCTGATTTGAGCAGCTTCAAAGGACCAGATATACCATTATATTTAAGAGTAACCTTGATTTCATTTTAGAAACCCTACGATATTGTGGAATTTTGGGATTATCATGGTTATCAAAAACCTAATGATTGGATCTCCAAAGTCTCACACATGTGACATGCAAGGTGTACAAAGATCACCGCTGGAACGCCCAACCCAGTGATCTATTTCGCCAGTCACTTCAAGTTGAGAGATCATCCTCTGGCATACTTTAAAACAATTCGCACAGTGCAATCCTAACAGAAAGAGACTGATTATATTTTTACCATGCATTAGTTGATCTCGTGACTCCTAAAAAGCATGAAGGCATTAATAAAAGGTTGGAATAAAACTCCTTCTGTTTCTTATCCTATCAAGTTCTGGAGCGTCTTCCAATGCAAATCTATAAAAGTCCTTACATCTGTAATTCTCTGTGGATCAAAATCCCCAGCCTGCCTTTTGGAATTCCTGCTTACTTGGGAAAATCTGCAAATTCTCCAGTGACTGGCTGCGGCGATGCATTTCCATCTTTCATGATAAAACGTTTTTAATGTAGTTTTACTTGTCCTTGGCCGTCAGTTCTCTTTACTACCTCACTTATCCACTGCTTTGTGATATAGAAGAAGGACTTCAGGTATCACCTCAGTACCCCCCAAAGGACATTTAATGCAAATCATGTATCTTAATATAGTGGTTTATAAAGTGCAGACCCACACAAGCATCAGCAAAGTCAAAAGCGTTGACTTTGACAAGCTTTGCTGACATTAATAGTTTTGTATGTTTTATTGCAAGCATATGCCACCAAATAAAAAAACTAAACGTGGCTGTCACATGCTTGTAAGAAAAAGGTTACATTTCAAAATCCTTCACCGATGTGGCTTCTTCAGCCCCTTCCAGTTGTTCAATGTATTTTTTTGATTATTATTTGTCAAGGAGACTAGAATAAATCACGGTGTAATAGATCACTCAAATCATAAGCTAAATGTTACATACATACTTTATAACTTTAAAAAGAGATACCGAAAATAAATAACCATCTAACTGGGCACCCAACATAGAGACAAAATAAATCGTTTTTTAAATGAATACAGTTTTTTTTAAGTTAATATGCAAAAGAAATAAAATAAAATATAAAAATATAATTCTCTAAAGCAGCTTTGTCACTAAAGAGAAAGGTGCTATTTTAAGTAGATGTGAAGAATGTGCACATGCTTTGTGCAGTCACTCAAAGTGAAGGGAGCCCATAGGTAAAAGTAGGCTGACCCATTGCCTCATGTTGTGTGCTGTGATGGGCAGAAGCCAAATGTGAATGACAGCTTAACAGGCCACTAGATGAATCTGCTGACCAAAAGTCCCATTGACTTTGCATGTTATGTATGATTTGCTGTAAAAAGCTATCTCAAAGGTCAGACTGAACAAGAGTCCTCTCAGTGCTAAAAAAAATTCTGAAGGACGCAATTAAACCTGAAACTTTAGAGGCTACAACAAAAACAGTCGAAAGTCACGTTTGATATATTTTCTTACACTTAACAAGGTATTTTTCAACTCTAATAGCATGAGGACGTTTATTTCATAAATAGCATTTTTCCACAAATTAGCTCCAAACGTTTAAGCATTTTTTTTTTTTTTTACATATAACATATTTGCACTCTGGATGCAAGATTGGATTTTTTTTTTTTTCTGATGGTGCGAGGTAGATTTTCTGGGAATCTTTAATATCAGTGAGTGAGGTGCTGGGAACTCAGTGAAAGTGGAGAGATGGGAACCTAGAAGCTACAAAAGGAGATTAAGGTCTAACTAGGACCTGTAGGTTGGCTGATCGTAGATTGTTAAAAAGGTTTCATGGGTTAAGGTTCTATTAATACCTCAGACTCCTAGGCCAGAGAGTGAAGAATGTCTTTCAGACGAGGTCTTATGAAAATCCTATTTATAATAATCTGCCTAGACATCTTCTGGACACCTAAGGTTTGGGTGTCTGAGACCTGCTTCTCTATAGCAGAAGTTTTGTGAAGGACTCCTCTTGTTCAGTTAGGTAACAACCCTCAATGGATATGGGGTCCCAGGACAGTGCCCCCTATAGGGCTAGACTGCACAAACCACTTTCTGGTCCCTACAGTTGGTTCAGTTACTAAAATTATAAGCGATGGCCAAAGCGTCCTCATATGCCTTTCGCCTCCAATGACACCACAAGAAGTATCATCACGTGACCTTCAGACCCCGTCTACGCAGTGATCGGCCATTTTATGTTTCTTTTTAAAACCAATCTTTTTGACATATGAGAGGCTGCAGTGTGTTGATCAACTATGATAGATAACAGTCAAACACACACACGCTACTATATCTAGTAAAAGCTCAAAGCCTACCTTTTATTTTAAAGGTAAGACGTTAAGTTGCAGAATCGCAAATCCATGCACTGGGAGCGAGGCAAGGTGCAAAACGTCCGCTGTGACTGCCACCCCTGCCTGCACTAAATGATGCTACGACTTGCTCATCAGATGGAATACCATTTACATGCATCCCCGGTGCCTCGAAACCCCTCCAGGTATTGTATGCGCTATATAAAAGTATTAAGTCAGTTTGGCACGGAAGTACTTCCCGCAGGATGTCTAACCCCTCTCCCCAGCCCTCCTCTCCGCCCCTTCAGGGCCGGGACCAGGCACCCATGGGCTGTCCATCAATGCTGACAGAGGCCGCGTGCAGCATGCATAGCATACCTGAGAGCACCAGGAGGCTCAGGAGTGCCGGGGGCGGACGCATCCTTCATTCGGGACCAAAAGGGATCCGTCTGAGATGCTCCTCGGCACTAGCCTGGTTTATAGTGGAGGGAGCGCTCACATTTTCCAGGAAGTCCGTGTGTCTGTGATCCAAAACCACAGCCGGCAGAGCTCTATTTATAACTGGAAAACAGTGAATCGTGCACATAAATGCTGCACCTCAAAGCCAGCGAAGACACTCAGTGGATTTAAGCATCGCTGCACACATAATATGCATACTCTTATTGACTCCGTCTTTTCTCTTTGAAGGTCGATAATCATGTTTGCCAAATACTACGAGTAGAAAGAATCGTTAATGATAGAAACATACTGTATAAAGCAAACAGACACCTGTAGCCGGTGAGGAATAGCAGTAGACCTGTGTGTAACCCTAAAGACTTAAGGGCAGATCTACAAGAACTGACGCATCTCTGCATATTAGCAGAGATGCGTCAGTTAATTTGCGTCACATAAAAAAAAGCCTTGCGCCACCATGGATGCGTCGCATTTACAATGTGGCGCACAGTGGCGCAAGGATGGACAGATGCGTGACTCATCTATTGGCGTAAAGGCAACACATTGCTGGAGACGTGTCGCAAGCACGACGCAACTCCAGCAATGCTTCGGGCTGCCTATTTCCATTATGCTGCGTCACTCTAGCAGGCGTAAGGTTTTGATGCAGTGGCGTCGTAAAAGTGACTCATTAAAAACTTGTGGATTTCACTGCGTCGCTTTTACAAGGCTTTCTTGCGTCAGAACGCCCACCCTGCATACATTATACCTGACGCAGGTATAATGTGACACAGGGCTTTACAACGTGACATATCCCCATAGATGCGTCATGTTGTAAATGTGTTGTAACGTGGCTCATAGTTTACGAAAGTCGCTGCGTCACAGAAGTGACACAGGGGCATAAAAGTGTCGCAAGTGCCCCTCAGCCTTTTCTCTTTCTAAGGTTGACAATAATGAGAAGTAGATCTTGTGTGAAAGCAGCCAATGAGGAAGCTCTGTGGACTAATGCAGTGGCTGTGGATATCTGCTGGTGACCTTAAATAGTCAGACATTTGTCATTAAAAGGTTGTACAGCGAAATATCAACTACAGAAACATTGTGCCACCAAAATATCGTAGCCAATATATAGAGGACCAAATTATAGATAACCTAAGTGCACATGGGTAAGTATAGGTTTCGTATTCTTAACTCTGCATTGTCATACCTCTAGGTACATAAATGTAGTGTCAAGCAAAGTAATCATACACTTACTTATATTTACTTTATGCCCATGGGAAGGTTTGGCAGGTGAGTAGCACTGGAGGCAGACTGCATTGGTGACTGTCTTGTTTATGTGCGTGTGTGTGTTGCAGCTTGTATGTACTGCAGCCAGTCATTGCTTTATATGCATGGGATGATCTGACGTGGCTTCAGAGGGCCTTGGTTTTAGGTACAGTATGTGAGTAAAATAAATAAAAATAAAAAATGTAGTACTTGTATAGCGCACGTATCACCGCAAGGGCATTAAGGCGCTTGTATGCATACCGCTGTGGAACCCTTCCTGGCTTTTCCCTGTGAAGTGTCCACTCCTGGGCACCCCCAGGGTGAAGCCAGGCATCCTAGCGCTGTTGGGGCCGTTGTGGAGATTAAGCAAGCTATTGCCCAGAGTTGCAGAGTGGGACCCATGATTAGAATAGGCACCGAGGCGAGAGAGAAATATCAGGTCTGAGGGAATTATTGCGCCCAAGACCCGCCGAGGCGGGAATTGAACCCTGGTCCTGGGCCAGACCTCTGCATCAGGGTCTGCCGCTCTAATCATTGAGTCACACTTCTCCCTTACCAAGGCACTTTGGGACATCGGTCAGCCATGCTGACGTGGACTGGAGTTAGAAGTGGGAGCGCTCGACTACACCGCTGATTGGATGTTTTGTCAGCCTGCACATGCTGGACGCTGTCCACATTGTGTGCAGGAGCTGTTCTGTTGAAAGCAGGCACAGCAGCCAGGGAGCGTGCATCAGGAATGTGATGTGAGGTTGTGAGTGGGCAAGGAGTCAAGAAACCCTAAATATAACCTCAAAGTCAGAAGAATGTGAAGGTACGACAGAGACATTGAGGGAATGACAGGGCACGAGTCGAGGGTACACACGGGTACACTCCATCCACCCTGCCAAGAAGTTGGGCCCCAAAAACATAAGTTGAACTTGTCCCGGTGTAATGTTCAGACACCAGGACACGTTCAGCAGCACCTGTACGTTGTCTGTCTCTCATTCCCAGCAGTAACGTGCAGGCAGGAAGGGGGCTTCTTTTTCACCTCCCGTTGGGCTGAAGTTAAGGGGCCATCAGGCCTTCTTTTGATCTAGTTTTGGACTGGAGGCGGCCTGGAACCTCACACTTACATGCAAATGCAATGGAGAGGAAAGAAAAGCTCACAGCTTATCTCTTCCCAGGTACTTAATAGATGCATGTTTTTTACTTTGTCCAGTCCCTGTATATAAGAGCATGCACTGTAAGAATGTCAGATAGGGTTGTCTGTCCCAGTATTTACACAAATAACAATTGAAATAGCACTATTTTATTTCTTTTATAGGGCTACTCATCCCAATGCAGAGTGTTAGAGCGCTTTACATAACATACACATTAGCCATTCAAACAAATCATGTAAGTGTGCAAATCAGCGTACAAGATGTGTTACATGAGACAGTCAGGGTTACAAGGTGTAGGAGTCAAATACTTTTCATAGCTCACTGTAGTCTACTAGAAGGATTACAATTTATAAACTGTAAGTAACAAAAAATCTATCATCTGCATGTTTCCTGATGTGCTTTGCAGGAGACTACTTTCTCTTTTTTAACATATTTTATTGCATTTTCAGTTGGCTTATGTTATAATATCCACATATCATAGCACTATTGCATAATTAAGTGGTACATTTATGCTCACAACATTGTATAAAATGCACACCATGTGTGTTGCAATATCATAAATAACAAACCTGAAGAATATAAACAATCCCCAAATGACACGCCTCCCCACCCCACAAGAACAATGGGTGATTATGTTTTGCAGACAACAACTTGATCTTCTATACTACTTTGATTCAAATTTTGGACTACACAAAACCAGATCTCTCCAACAAATGCGTTAACCTCCAGGGTTATCTCACCATTATTATAATTCCCTGAGATGTACTGGCCACCTCTGCAGTAGATGCCTTAACCCCATAAAATATTTAAAAATGCAGACTTTGCAATCAATTAAGCGAAACAGATGTACTACCTTTTTTTCCTTGCTGCCAGTTTCTTTTTTTTTTTTTTCAGTTTCTTTGTGGCAGGATTTTTAAAAAAAGTATTAGCCGAGGCCCAGGATTGTGCCTCTTTTTTGGCACAGCCCGACTCCAAATCTCATTTGTCAAATTTCATAATACACTTAAATGTAGTCATGATACACATATGTGTGAGATCTTAGTATCTGATGTCACTTCTTGTGATGTCACTTCCAGTGAGGTTACTTACTGTGCTGCCACCTGGAATGTCATGCGTCGTGACGACATGTGCTGTGATGGCATGCGTCATGATGTCACTTGCGTACTGCTTAACTTCGTCAGTCCCCCCACTTCTTTTTATGGGACTTGTGGCCTGGGGAATATAGAAGGTGCTGGCTGTGCTTGTGGAGACTGAGGAGGCAGAACAGCAAGAAGGACTGTCAAGTCAGAAACAGGTGGATGGCCATTGGAAGCACAGGAGAATCTGGGTCAGCACTTCCTGGTGAGCATAAATACAGTCAGCAAATCAGAAGAAGTCTTTTGTTTTAGGGATTCCAGCATTCGTTTGTCATTTCTCTTACGTGTCTGTTTTGTCTCCATTCCCTCTCTCCCGGTTTTTCACTCTTCCTCTTGCTACCCATTACTTGAAGGATTTTGTCTCACTGATGATTCCTGCTACTGTTGGCATTCTGCACAAGTGTCAGCCGCTGGTGCAACAGCAAAATGTTATGCTCTCTCTTAATCGTATGTTATCTAGTGAGTTAATGTGTGGCTATATACATATAAGGAAGTCACCCTTTTTATAATTGAAGTATAATAATTTAAGCTAAAGTATATCTACATTAACCAAATGTACATTCGTAACATTGGCCTAAGTGCGAGTTGGCCTCAGCTGTCTAAAAGCCTTTCACTGTTATCATAATGTTGATTTTGAAATGTGCTTTCATATTTTCCTTCTGGTTGCAGGAGCAGGATAACCTACGCTAGTCAGAAGAGAAGCCCATTGTTTGCTTTTAGAAATGTTAAAGTAGATCATTTTAATTGGAAGTTTGTTGTGATTTGCACCATGCGTGGGGATGGGAACGATCCTGCTGTACCATGTAGTCCAGACCGCTGATACATCCAAGGTTGTGCAGCTTGGTGCGCTTTTGTTCAATGTTGAGAACAAGAGGAGTTTACCTGTTCCAAGCAGACAGCTCAACCTGATTGGTCCTAATTTGGAGGAGTTTGAGGGGAGAAGTTATGAAGAATCACAGTAGCGCAGCAGAGTACCTCTGGGAAGCCATCGGCCGCCATTAAGTAGGTCCTCGGAGGGAGGGCAGGGTGTGGAGTGAAGTGGCTGGGGTTTATCATGAGTGTGGGAGAGGAAACACGGGAGAAGCAGGTAAGGAGCAGGGGGAGAACGGAGGGGGTGCGGGTGGAGGGGTGAGAAGGGAAGCATGTCACCCAAAGCACAAAGGGTGGAAAAAAAGATTAAAAAAAAGAGGCACAAAAGTGTGAAAGAGCGAGCAAAAAAGACGCGAAAGGGGCGAAAAAGCCACCAACAGATATAAACAAGCACTGGCGTTGCCAATAGGTTTCGCATTTAGAAAGTTGGAGCTATTGGTTTTGTAAATTACATTTTATATTTATATATTGTTATTGACAATGCCAATAACGATATATAAATATAAAATGTCATTTACAAAACCAATAGCTCCAACTTTCTAAATGCGAAACCTATTGGCAACGCCAGTGCTTGTTTTTTTTTTCCACTGGTTTGTCTTTTCAGCTGAGCTTTTGTCAAAAATGTGACTTTGAAGACCTCAGGTGCTATTTCGTATTTTATTTTTGTCAGCTGTCTCTCTAGGAAACATTTTATATTTGTACAGATGTTTTAAACTGAGAAAATGTTTTTCATTATGTTCGTTGGTGGGGAGATAGTTCCGCGGGTTCTGCTCTCGCTGCGGATAACCAACTCCGTGCGAGTTTTACACATTGGAATTGAAGCTGGTCCAACTCATTTCCCCTTCGTTGTGTGGTTGATGAACTGAATGTTATTATAATCGGGCAATAATACGCTTGAATTCCAATTTCCACGTAGGGGATTTAAAAAATCCGTGAAAAATAGTATTTAAAACACCATCTATGTCATGAAGGGAACAGAGAGAGCCACGAATGTCCTGTCGCTCCGGTTGTTTGACTCTACAGCCACAAAAATTATCACAAGTTAACAGTGAAATGTCGCATTTATTTTAATGACTTGGGAGGGACTGCACAGCTCGTTAAATGTCATTGTAGTGAAGAATGTTCACACCGTGCAGAGCAGCTCTGTACACATGTGCGTGTGCTCTACATGTATGTGCACAGATGTGTGAAACTCTCACACACATTCCCCGTGCAAGGGTGCCACGTGGTCCTTCATCTGAGGCCTGTCAGGAACACGTGGCCGTGGCACCTCGCTGGCTTTCCTATTTATTACATCCGAGTGGCATTAAATGCGCATCGGAGAAAGATTGGCCAATGGGCGGTCTCGAACAGATGGTTTCAGTCATTTTCTTTTCGAAGCCGCCGTCACTATGCACCCTCTTTCCTCTGCCGCAGGACATGCGACCGTGCACACGTGCAGCATCGCAAGCGTGTTACATCGGTAGGGATTGCGGGTCAGCGCAACTTGCACACGCGTCGTATAGTGCCAAGTGTGTATGCTTCTGTGAGCGCACTTTACAGCGTCTGACAGAACAAGGGAAAAAGAGCTGGAGAGCAACAGAAGGAGCCAGGGCGGTAGCAGGTCAAAGAAGGATGAAGTGAGAGCGACAGGAAAGAAAGGATGAGAGCGAAAAAGGCTGAAAGGGAATAATGTAGCAAAAGGAAGAGTTAAGAATGGTATTGAGGAAATAAGGAAGGGAGGAAAGTGAGAGAGGCAGAGTGGATACAGAGAGCAAAATATTAGGAAGGGACAGAAAAAGTAGAGAGGTCGAAGAGAAAGGGAAAGAAAAGGATAATGTTAAGTGTTATGGATAGGCAAATGCGAAACCTGAAGCCGGATGGGGGCGGGAGAGCCTGGTGGGGGGGCGGGAATGCGAGCGAGGGGAGGAGAAGTGTGGCGGGCAGATGCGCGGAGGGAAGCCGGATGGGGGCGGGAGAGCCTGGTGGGGGGGGCGGGAATGCAGGCGGATTAGGGAGATGCGCGTGCTTGTGTGGTCACGTGACCCGTTTTTACTCACATGCACTGTGGAAAAACCGCAGTGGTTTGACCAGTCGATCGAGCCCTTGAATTTTCGCCTATTACATTCGCAAGCGAATGATAATAGGCGAAACCTAAAAAGGCTCAGGCCAGCATATCGGTTCACATGTTCAAACTAGTAGCTGGTCACTTGCCAATAAAATGTACCCTAGGTGATTCTTTCTTGGCAGCCCAAACAGATCTTCACACATTCTTAACTATGTTCTACATTTTATCAAGTGAATCAGATCAATCCCTTGACCCTCCTTCAGATGAAATCAGTCACATTAATCACATAGTTCTGTCAATTAATTGATATAGTTTCACGGTGGTGGTGAATTAAAAATAAAACATCTCCAGTAACCTGCATGTCACAGGTTTTAATGGTGGCCAACTCAGCCTTCCATTCTTCAGGGGTAGTTCAATTGAGTACCATTAGATTGGACAACAACACCTATTTTTTTACGGAGCTTAAAAATGGCAGAGTTGAAACATGAAGAGCTATAACAAGGTATTATGTAATTACTATTATTAAAGGATTGCCCACGTACAACACAGATCACAAAGCAACACTTAATCAGTGTTCAAACACTGCAGCACAATGGGTGCTAGTGTGTAAATGAAAAGGGGGGGCCCTCGGCCCCCCCGCACGCATGGCGGCGCGGCGACCGCCTCACCCCTTCTCCCCTCGGGTCCTTCGACGGTGGGGGCGTGCCCTGGGGGCGCGGCCCACCGCCGATTGGCCGGCGCCCCTCCTGACCCGGAATCAATGGACTGGTTCCGGGTCGGGGGGGGCGGGCGTGAGGAGGGGCCACCCGGCCCCTCGGGAATAAGAGGTAGGGAGCGCCCAGGAGACTCCCTTGTCCCTGGACGCTCCCTCGCTGAACGTTGTGCCCCGCGTTCGGGGCTTCTTTGTTTTCTAATTTTCCCGCTTTTATATTTCAGGTCGGCCAGCTTTCGTGGAGATCGACATCGGTCTGGGATCGGCTTGGGACGCGAGGCAGCCGTGTCGGAGACTTTCCCCTGTTGTTTTCTTGCAGGGTTACAGGGTTTCCGGGACGTGGATCTCGCGCCGGGGGACGGAGGCTGAAGCCGCTTGCTGATCGTCGGCGCCGGGGGACGGAGGCTGAAGCCGCTTGCTGATCGTCGGTTTGTTCCGCTTTGGCGCCCGCGTCGCCAGTATTTCCGAGAGCGGGGAACAAGTGAGTGTTGGGAGAGCGGAGCGAGAACAAGCGTGAGGCTCTGTCAGGTACCGGGTGCGGGCGGTTTGGGTAACGCGGTCTAAGGGGTTTGAGAACAGCGGCAAGGCTTTCTGAAACAAAGGTCGGCTACATCAGCCTGTGTTGGGGTGTATAATTCG
Source organism: Lissotriton helveticus (assembly GCF_964261635.1). Lineage (NCBI taxonomy): Eukaryota > Metazoa > Chordata > Amphibia > Caudata > Salamandridae > Lissotriton > Lissotriton helveticus. The sequence goes on along the minus strand of NC_136065.1, from coordinate 1,584,719,523 downwards.
GGTGCATTTAGGAATTTAGCGATTTAGACGCTCTACCCCGCCGCATTTGATCTTTACGCGGGTGCACGCTTGATTCTTTATTCTTGTCTCCACCCTAGACTCGGCAAGTTGTGGTTGTGCCGGTCTTTTACTCGAGCAGCAGGTAACGAGGCAGGGCCAACACGTGGAGGGGAGACCAGTGGAGGAACTGCGCAGTGGTTTATGAAAAAGCAAAAGCTTTCTATTGATCATATGATTTGATGCTTGTTGGATGGTAACTGTGGGTTACAAGGGGTGCATTGAATTTTGTAATTTGATGAGTTAGGTTTGGTGCACATTGTTGAGGGGAGGCCCACAGCGGGATGTTTCACTACTGAAAGGTATTAACTACTAAATGAATTGCTTTCAAGAGACAAACAAGGTGGCATTTTATTAAAAGTTTTCACTGTTGAAGTTTGGTGTTCTAAAACGTTTTTCTTGCTTTATTACACGGAATTAATACCTGTTTTCAATTCCAGGCAACCTTAACTACATTATTGGCACGTTTCACTCGCAGACAGGGCACACGACGTGGCGAAGGCTGTGATCGCAGATCATCACCGCCGGCGAGTGCACGGGACTGGTCGGTAAGAGGGGTACGGGGGGCTAGCATTCATTGCTCCAGGTGGCCGCCGGGTGGGTCTACATTAGGTTTACTCACCCCCTTACATAAGCGGACAAGCCGCTAGTGTTGCGGTCGCCGTTGCATGGTGCTGAAAGCCCCCTGGTGACCCTCCATCTGAAAGGTACACACAGTTGACGGTTGGGAACTAAATAGGCAGCGGGTGTTTTGTGGGGTAAGCGTCATGCCAGGTCCAAGGGGTGGAAAAAGGGGGTCCAACATGGAGGCTATGATGCGGGCTATGATGCGGGAGATGAGCGACATTAAGCAACAGCTAGGCCAAATTAAGGAGCGGGAAGCTCGGTTGGAGGACAGTGAGGGCGAGGCACCGGGCCCGTCCGGGAGACCGATCCGCAAGAGGGTGGCACCATTGCCAAGAGGGGAATTTGTCACCCCGCAAGGGAAACCTAGGTCCAAGAGACCCAGGGAGGCGGTCCCCACACCAGGCCCAGTGGATCCGTTACCCGCCGCACCTCCCGCGGTGGTCCCACCCCCGCACGTGCCTACACCCATTGCCCCTGTGGTGCCGGTGCCGGCAGGTCAACCAGTAGACGCTGGGTCTGCTCCCGCACCAGTGCCCACAATCCCAGGTACAGGCGGGTCACACCCGGCGCCCGCCTTGCCAGCCATGCCAGGACCACTGGGCATAACCCCAGTGGTACCTGTTGTCCCGGGGGGTAACGTAGATTCAATGCCACCCGAATTGTTATCTCAGTTAACGGCTATGATGCCATGGCTCCAAAAAGGGGGAGCCTTCCCGAATTCTGCAGACTATGCGGCAGAGGCGGCAAGGTTCGTAGACAAAATCAGGTCGGTACCGGTCCCCGACAATGTTGCATTGCCGATTTCTTCTCCCCTTGCAGGTCCAAGTGTTCCCCAGCTGGACGGAGTACAAGGGCAGCCGCCCCCGGTGCCCGCACTTGGTAAGGAAGTGGCATTGCCGCTCTTGGGGGACGGTGTAGTACCTTCCAGGAGCGAAAATCTAGCTCAACATGTGTCTTTAGCTGTGAAAGAAATGATTTGGGCTGATAAATACGTGTACATTTATTCTTTATTGTTGGATAATAGGGAAATGGAGCAGGCAAAAGCACTGAAGGAGTGGATGCTCCCAAGTGAATGGAGGGCCCAATGTACTAGATTCAGGGTTGAGGAAAATCTCAATAATTGGATGCAAGCATGGGCTGTTTTCACTGCAGTTAAGGCTGAGCGTCCTCCAGATCTGCAGGCGGCATTGGCTTGCTACTCGAGCAGGATTGTGGGGTGGAGTCAACAGTATTCTGGGGAAGCATGGAAGGGTTATGATGTCAACTTTAGGAAGGCATTGGAATTCAATAGATCATTGCCCTGGGACTCTGTAGATTCCTTGGCTTGGCACAAACAGTTCTCTGACACGGCACCTCCCCCTCAGTTCGGTGCGGGCAAGGTGTTCCCTAGACCGCAGCAGCCCTTTCGGCCCCCCCAAACGAGTGAAATACCTGGGAAATTTAGGGCAGGTGGGCCGGAGAAGAAAGGGGTGTGCTGGGATTTTAATAAGCGTACCTGCACAAGGGCCGCGTGTAAGTTTAGGCATGCATGTGCCTCTTGTGGGCACCCCTCTCACCCAGAATCTACCTGTAGGTCCAAGCAAGGTAACACGGGACAGAGGGGTAGGGGAAGGCCACTATAAGTCAGACAGGGCACGCCCCCCCACTCCAGTGGATGTGGTGGCAATGATTCCATTGTTGAACAGATACCCGGACCACAAAGCGGCCACCCTACTCCAGGAAGGTTTTTCTGAAGGTTTTAGGATCCCGGCCGAGGGATACACAGGCAGTGCGCACTGTAGAAATCAATTATCAGTCACACACAATCCGGCTGTTGTGGCCGCCAAAATTGACAAGGAGCTTTCCTTAGGCAGGATATCTGGCCCTTTTTCTACAGTACCAGTACACAATTTTGTGTGTTCCCCACTGGGAGTTGTCCCCAAGAAAGAGAAGGGGCAATTCAGATTGATTCATAACCTATCAGCGCCAAAGGGGGCCTCACTGAATGATGCCATTGACGAAGGTATCTGTAGTGTCAAGTACGCCTCTTTTGATCAGGCTGTGACCTTATTACAGGCCACTGGACCCGGGGCGCTGATGGCGAAATCAGACATAGAGTCCGCCTTCCGCCTCCTCCCAGTCCACCCGGCGGATCAACATCTTTTAGGTTTCACCTTTAGGGATAGGTTCTACATGGACAAATGCATGCCTATGGGTTGTTCTATTTCTTGCGCCTACTTTGAGATGTTTAGTTCATTTCTAGAATGGGCCATGAGACAGGTGACAGGCCATCGAAGGGTCATGCATTACTTAGATGATTTCCTCTTCCTCGGTACAGCGGGTTCTCAGGAGTGCGCACTAGCATTGCAGGAATTTTGCGTGCTCATGCGGGCTTTTGGGGTCCCGCTTGCGCCTGGGAAGACGGTGGGCCCGACCACCTGCTTGGAATTTCTGGGCATCGAGATTGACTCAATGGAGAAATGTTTCAGACTACCTAAGGATAAGGTGTGCAAATTCAAGACGTCGCTACAGTTATGCCTCCGGAAGGAGAAGGTCACTTTGCAGCAATTACAGGAGGTCGTAGGGCAACTGAATTTCGCACTAAGAATCATCCCAATGGCGCGCCCCTTCTCTCGCTCCATCGCGCACGCGATGAAGGGGCTGAGGGAAAAGCACCACCGCACGCGCCTATCGTCTGAAATTCGCCAGGATATGCTTATTTGGATGGCATTCCTGGAGGATTTTAACGGTAGGGTGGTCTGGCCCGGCCCGCTCACTACATCAGCGGAGTTAGGACTATGGACTGATGCGGCCGGTAGTGTGGGCTTTGGTGCCATCCTAGGGAATAGGTGGGTCGCTCAACAATGGCCAGAAGAATGGAACACATGGGGTTTGCTCGGCAACATTGGCTTCCTGGAACTGTTTCCAATATGGGTGGCACTGATGGTCTGGCCCGAACACCTATGTAATCAATCAGTGGTGTTTTGGTCAGATAACATGACGGTGGTGGAATGTATCAATCAGCAGGGGGCGCGGTGTCCTTTCATACTTCGCCTGATCAAAGAGATTGTTCTGCGGTGCCTTAAACTGAATACTAATTTTAGAGCCAAACATGTCCCTGGTGTTTTAAACAATGCTGCTGACTCCCTTTCTCGCTTCAAAATGCAGGTTTTCAGGGAACATCTCCCCACAGCAGACCCCTCGCCAGCACACTTCCCAGCGGTACTTTGGCAGATTGGTGCCCCAGATTACAAGACCTCGTGGTCGCTAGCTTAGCCCCCAGGACCAAGACGGCGTATGAAGGGGCGTTTCTGTCTTATTGTTCTTTCTTGGGGCCGCAGTGGGAAGTGCTTTGGGCGAAGGAGGATGGGTTTGCAGCCTACTTAGAATGGATGCACAAAGAGGGGCGCTCAGTGGCAGCGGCAACCAGACATAGGGCAGCTGTGTCATTCTTCGCGCAAGCTAGGGGCTTTCGGGATCCCACCAATACCTTTATGATACGCAAGGCTTTAAGGGGATGGCGCCGTATTCAGGGACACCAGAAGGATAAGAGGAAGCCCATGGGGTTGGCCCGGCTAACAGCCTTACTGGGCACGCTGGAGATTGTTTGTAACTCGGAGTGGGAAGTGCTTCTTTTTAGGGCGGCATTCTCCCTGGCATTTTATGGGGCACTGAGAATTAGTGAACTTGTGGCAGGATCTAAAGCTGACATACTTGGTGGCTTGCAGAAGGCTGGGGTGACGATAAGGGGTGACACCATGTGGGTAATTATCCAGAAATCAAAGACCGATCAAGAAGCTAGGGGTCACACCATAGTTCTGCAACGGGCCCCCGCCAACCCGTGCTGCCCGGTGAGGCACGTGGAGTCACTCATGGGACTAGTGGTCGGTTCAGCACGCAGGGCGTTGCTCTGTCACGCCGACGGGAGCCCCTTGACCAGGTATCAATTCAGGAGGGTGTTCGAAATAGGGGTCACAAAAGCGGGTCTTGATCCTAGAGATTTTGGGTCTCATTCCTTCAGGATTGGGGCAGCAACTGAGGCGGTGGCGGGGGGCCTCCCAGTGGAAAGAGTGAAGACAATTGGGAGGTGGTCGTCAGACTGCTATAAACGTTATGTTCGGATTGACATGCTATGATTACCTGTCACTCACGCTTGGTCTCTTTTCCGCTCTCTTACAGTTTCTCAGACCTGTTACGCAGGGGAGGAATTTGTCGTCGGGCATCGCCAATATTCATCAGCACGGAGCGGCGACCAGGAAACAACTAAGAACAATGTCTGGATTGTTGGTCATTCATATGTGAAGCGAGCGGAATGTGTCTTCCTGTCAGGTGACAAGAAGGAAAGGGCGGCGCAACTAGGCTTGAATATCACGTTCTTTGGCAGAGGAGGGTTGTGTCTTCACGAGTTTAGGGGATTCTTCCAAGGGCTGTTAGCGCGCCGGCGGGCTCCACCGTCAGTGGTGATACTTCACCTTGGGGAGAACGATTTGGCAACACTGGGCAGGCGCATCTTGATTGAGGAGATTATCTCGACAGCGGGTTGGATAGCTAGGACCTGCCCCGGGTGCACACTAGTATGGTCACAACTAATACCTCGGCTTCAGTGGCGGGGGGGCGATTCAGTCAGGGCGTTGAATCACTCGGTAAAGAGGATCAACACACGGTTGGATAGGTTGTTCCGAACCCCCTTGTTACAGTCGATACCTCATGGGTGCATCTGGGGTCAAAAGTTTTACTTGAAGGACGGGGTTCACCTAACAGAAGAGGGTAATGTCCTATGGGCTGACAATATCTGGGCTTGGCTAGAGGGCTGGGGTAGGAGGATGTGTCCTTAGATAAGGGCTAGAGGGGGAGGCCAGATCGTCGGTTAACAATACTGGCCTGTGGCGGTAAGGTCATTATCGGTGAGCACATATTTGAGGTCTGAGGGGGCGGGCATCATCCTATGGAGGTTCCCGCCCAGGGGGAGGAGCCTGCGGGCCACTCCCAGTACTCCAGGGGCAAGGTAATATGCAAAGGAGCGCGGGTAGGAGTAGTTCACGCTTTCCTTAGGCTGGTAGCCACCCCGCGCGCGTGGACTCATGACGCCACCGGCGCAGAGTAAGGGCCCTCCTTTAGTGGGTAAATGGAGTTTGGGGCGTAGACCGGGCAATTCCCGGGGTAACACTGCGCATGCGCACTTCTAAGGGGAAGGCGCCGCTTGTAGGACCTGACACCGGTAGTGACCCTGCCATATGGCCAGAAATGTACAAAAATCAAGATAGGATGTTTAGTTAAGCTAGGAACTACTTGTATTAGAGTTTTGTTAAGGTCAGGCTCTCAAACTTGTTGATAACGATTGTACAACTGAATGTCCTGCTGATTTTTGTATTTCATTGTTGATTATGCAATTAAAACCCTTTTTTAATTTCATACTTTAATAAATACGGCCGGGCGACTAGCGCCCGCCTTCCAAAGAGTAAACACGTCTCGTGTCCACGTTCCTTGGTGTTGGGTGCCGGATTAGGGGGGGGGGCGGCAGCTAGTCGCTGACCATGTGAAAAGGGGGGGCCCTCGGCCCCCCCGCACGCATGGCGGCGCGGCGACCGCCTCACCCCTTCTCCCCTCGGGTCCTTCGACGGTGGGGGCGTGCCCTGGGGGCGCGGCCCACCGCCGATTGGCCGGCGCCCCTCCTGACCCGGAATCAATGGACTGGTTCCGGGTCGGGGGGGGCGGGCGTGAGGAGGGGCCACCCGGCCCCTCGGGAATAAGAGGTAGGGAGCGCCCAGGAGACTCCCTTGTCCCTGGACGCTCCCTCGCTGAACGTTGTGCCCCGCGTTCGGGGCTTCTTTGTTTCCCACCCACCATCCCTTGGTACAAAGTTTAAGCAGCGTTATGTCCGGTCTCATGGTAAGTTTCATAGGTATAGACCGCGGGAGAGAGTAGGTTGTTGTGGTACTTTGTGATCTGTTGTCAGGACCTTTTTTCCCTTTGTAGAAAAATGATGTGTGAAGTGAACTATATTCTGAAGATGTGTGTCTTTAGGCCTTTTTTCCCTTTGTAGATATACGTAGTTATTGTGATTATGAGCAACATGCGTGAACCGAATTGTAATTTTATGCCATGTGTCGTTAGGCCTTTTTTCCCCTTTTAGCTATGCGTTGATACTGTTCTTTATTAGCCAGTGTAGTTGTCCTTTAGACTTTTTTCCATAGGTCGTCGTATTTATTAGGTATGGGGCATGCGGTAAGGTCATTATCGGTGAGCACATATTTGAGGTCTGAGGGGGCGGGCATCATCCTATGGAGGTTCCCGCCCAGGGGGAGGAGCCTGCGGGCCACTCCCAGTACTCCAGGGGCAAGGTAATATGCAAAGGAGCGCGGGTAGGAGTAGTTCACGCTTTCCTTAGGCTGGTAGCCACCCCGCGCGCGTGGACTCATGACGCCACCGGCGCAGAGTAAGGGCCCTCCTTTAGTGGGTAAATGGAGTTTGGGGCGTAGACCGGGCAATTCCCGGGGTAACACTGCGCATGCGCACTTCTAAGGGGAAGGCGCCGCTTGTAGGACCTGACACCGGTAGTGACCCTGCCATATGGCCAGAAATGTACAAAAATCAAGATAGGATGTTTAGTTAAGCTAGGAACTACTTGTATTAGAGTTTTGTTAAGGTCAGGCTCTCAAACTTGTTGATAACGATTGTACAACTGAATGTCCTGCTGATTTTTGTATTTCATTGTTGATTATGCAATTAAAACCCTTTTTTAATTTCATACTTTAATAAATACGGCCGGGCGACTAGCGCCCGCCTTCCAAAGAGTAAACACGTCTCGTGTCCACGTTCCTTGGTGTTGGGTGCCGGATTAGGGGGGGGGGCGGCAGCTAGTCGCTGACCATGTGACCAAAGATCCTCTGAGTGTAACACAATGTATCTACACCATTTAAAACAGTAAATATTCCAAACAGCATTTTCTAGGTATTCCAAACAATTTGCAAATAAATGAAATCATTTTTACTATCACATACTTTTTCAGGTCTAAAAAACTGTGATAATGGTACTTTTAGAAAGCCAAACACCCCCGTTAAAATAAGAAATTCCAATATGCTCAAATTATTTCCACCACCATCTATAAAACTTTAATTATGTGTTTTACACGTAAAACGGCCTCACAAAAAGACATAATAGGGACAGAGTGAACTGAAAAGCTTCTTTTCTAATACCAGCTATCACAGACTACAAAACACATTTCTTTCTTGCATCAACAAGACCAGCATCGTTTAGGAAATTAAAAAAATACTGTTCAAACCATCAATATTTTATGAGAACACTTTGTACAGTGCCAAACGGGAGACAGAGATAGAAAGAAGCCAACACAGAAATCTGATGCCAGAAAAGTACAGTCGGGGGGGGGGGGGGTCATTACCCTGCCCTCTCTAAAGTTAGAAACACTGGTGTCAATGCTGCTGAGACATCCTCTCTCCCATCCTCGCCCCTCTTAAAGTAGCCTGGAGTATGTTCTTCGCTAACCCAGAGCATCTTTTGCAGCACCCTCTCAGCTGCCCTCGCTTTCCACGAACAGCACTACGTTGATGTGGTCTGCTTTAAACAGTAGTTAGTTGAAAATGCTTTTAGCATGACCAACATTGAGTATTTATTATTATCGTGGTGAAAACAAAACGAATTAATGAATTGCGTAGGGAAGAGCTTGTGTCTATTTTGGTGCCCGAGTTGTGTGTTAATGATAGAAGTGACACTGGAATCCAAACAGAGTTGGGTTGGTAGGGCTGTGGGGAGCATCTGTACTGGAGAGGGAAAGAGGAGCCGAGCTTCTCATTTGCAATTCTTACCGAGTATCTGAAAGTATCTGAAAGTGCAAGATGGGTGCAATAGGGATTCGGAGATGAAATGTCATTTGCATACTGCCAAACTCTCCTTGGCAAGTGCTGGAGAAACACGGCTGGGCAGGCGAGCACATTTTACACCGCGAGCCAGCAAATCCCAGAGTCAGGGGCGAACAGCGTGAAGAGACAGTGTAGATAGAGACTACGAAAGGCAGAAACGGTCTAGGAGGAAAGAGATCGCAAGAGAGAAAGTGGAAGGCAGAGCAAGGGGAAGAGTGGGAACGAGTGTGTGTATGTTTGTGTGAAAGAGAGAAATAAGCAACGATGTGACATATAGAGAGAAAGGAACAAAGAAAGAATGACCATGGGAAATAGTGAGAGAGACGGCGAAACAAAGAGAGAGGGAGAAACAATGAAAGAGTGTGTGTTAGTGTGTCTTTATGACTGTCTGAGCGGGAGTTTGCGTGTGAAAGAGACGTATGTGCACGTGTGTGAATGATCGCCTCAGAGGGCGTGTGTAAGAAAGAGAGAGTGTCGAGCAGCTTGCTTGCCAACAAACAGCTCCTGGAAGGCTTTGTTCCGAAGTACTTAAGACAAGCACCGATATATCTCGGCACAAACTTGGATTACAAACGTGGTAATGGCCTAAAGAAAACCACCAGTTCAACGCCAATCAGCATTTTCAATTGTAGATAAAAGCACGCAGGGGATATCCCCAAACTTCAGGTCAACTCTAGCAATTTTTCAGTGGGTATATAGAGAAATACCGATATAGTGCTTAGCAAGATAAAGCTATACTCCGACAGTGTGGCTGCAGGGCATTTGAACAGCCTGGTGGGTGGATCAGACTGCTTAAAAGATCGGCCTCAACCTATTCTGACAAGTTAAATTACCCAATCACTCTTTGCAAGCGAGGATTACAGGAGGGAAAGGCTCTTCAAGAACCAGCCTCCCGGCCTCCGGAGTGTCTACATTCTGACACGGCCCACTTCTCACTTGGTAGAGAACCACAGCAGAGAAAGCATCGTTATACAAGTCAGGTCCCGGGCCGCGCTGTGATTGGCTGACGTCACGGGGGTGTCCCGGGCCGGCAGCCAATCACAGCGCGGCCCTGGAATGACGTCACGGGGGTGTCCCGGGCCGGCAGCCAATGGCAGCGCGGCCCGGGACAAAGGGGCGGGGCTTAAAAAAAGCACCAGAAACGCCCCCGAATCGCATTTTCGAGAGAAAACGCGATTGACAGCCTCTGCCTCCCAATGGCTAGCCTCCATTTATGGAGCTAGCCAATTGGAAACAGAGGCTGTCCTAACCTCACTATTAAAAACAACAGATTTCGATCTGGGAGGGGCTTCGCCCCTCGCCAGGTTACGAAACCTAAAAAGGGTAAAGAGCGAGCCCAAAGAGGCACAAAACAGTAAAAGAAAGAGGTAAGAGGCTCAAAAGGGTGAAAAGGCGAGCACAAAGAGGTACAACAGGGTGGAGAGAGAGAGAGAGAGAGAGAGAGAGTGTGTGTGTGTGTCAGTGTGTGGCATGTGGCGAAAAAGGGCGTAAATGCAAGCTCAAAGAGACACAAAAGGGTGAAAAGAGAAAGAGTCAAGGGTGAGAGAGAGAGAGTCAGAAGAGAGTGAGTGAGGAGTGTGGAGGATGAGGCGGTAGCCTCAAGGAGTAGGAGCCGTGTCTGCAAGGGCCATGACTAGTCAGAGGACTGGTCCAGGTAAATCAGGGTCTGGGCACCTGCTTAATTACAACAGCACAGAATATCACATTGAGGCGGTGCTTGTGTCTTAACCCTGCCAATTGTTAACATTGCCTGAAACTGAAACTGAAGTGGGAGGGGAGAAAGGTTACCATGACTGACTTGAGGTAACTAAGTTGTGCACCAACCAAGATCTGACATCAGAAATTACCCCCTTGCAGAGTCTGATTATGTATTGTTTGTGGACTGCCCTTGTTTAAGCGATAAGAGGGGAGTTTGTGAGCTGCTTATGCCGTTCGCACCTTATAGGGTCTAGTGGAAGCCTCCTGGTTGAGTGATGGAACCTCTGCCCAGGTGGCCGAATTGGTCACTCTTACAAGAGCTTGCAGTGTTTCTCACTAATTGAGAGTTTCCATTTACATTGATAGTCAGTATAGCTTTGGAGTGATCCATGACTTTGGACAGTTGTGATCACAAAGACGGTTTATGTGTTCTTCTGGGTCTCCAATTAGGAATCGAACTGCATGACCAGTGGTGCAATCTGTTTGACGCTTACACCAGAGCCCGAAGGTATACAAAATTGTGTTGTATCACTGTTGCACCAGAGTTTGGGCAGGGTTCCTAGAACTCTCTGGGGTTATCAGCAGCCCCTTTACCAGAGCATCATGTAGGGGAGTAAGGGGATTCAATGAATGAATGAATGAATAAACAGAGCTTATAAAGCACCCAGCTACGGTGCTAGAGGTTCATGCATGACTGCACTGAGAGGCCGACTTATCTCTTAAAGAGCCAGGTTTTCAGGTGTTTCTTAAAGGATGTCAAATCAGTAGCTGAAAGATTTACCACCCCTGCGCGCCAAGCATAATTTGGGGATGCAAGCGAGGTCAGGGGAGGATGATCTTAGCGATCTGATGGGTGCATAGCGGCTAGCACGCCTTCTGAGGTATCCCACACCCTTACCATGGCAGGCTTTGAAGAATATTACCATGGCCTTGAACTTTGTGCTATCCTTCACTGGAAGCCAGTGTAAGGCTTTGAGATGAGAGGCCATATGAGACCTGGGTTTTAGCCTAAAAATTGCCCTGGCCGCTGAGTTTTGCACCACCTGGAGGCGCTGGAGGAGGTAACCCGGCAGGGCCATGTAAAGGATATTGGCATAGTCTAGTCTAGACATCACCATAGCCTGAACCACTATCTTTCTGGAGTCGGGTGGAAAGAGCGGAAGGAATTTTTTAAGCATGCGAAGTATGCCATAACAAGTACCCACCATGGCCTGGATTTTGGATTTCATAGAGAGGGCATTATCAATTTAGATGTCCAGGTTTTTAAGGCTTGGGGGGGACGATTCCTCCAGCCACCAATGACTCCAGTTGCTCACAGAAGGCAGGCCGAGGAAAACAATCTCTGATTTGTAGGGTTGAATTTAAGCTGGTTTGCCTTCAACCATTTAAAAATCTTCGTGAGACAGGATCTGATTGCATCCCCATTGAAGTCTGCACCTTTGTCACAAGAAAAGATCAACTGAGTATCGTCAGCATATGAAATTATCTTGGCGCATTTTGCCCCAGCAAGGGGTGCTAGGGGAGACATATATAAATTAAAAAGAGTCGGGCTCAGGATGGTGCCCTGAGGGACTCCTACATTCATGTTGGGAATGGGGGCTGCAAAAGGGGATCCATATTTCCTGATTTCTATCCTTCAGAAAGGATGTTATCCAGACAGGTGCCAGATCCCCGATGCCAGTATTCCTCATTCTATCAAGGAGCATATCATGTGGCACTGTGTCGAACGCCCCTGACAGGTCAAGTTGTATGAGAATTGCTCTGCCCCCTAGTCAAGTTTTTCCTTAAGGTGCTCCTTAACCTCCAACTGAGCTGTCTCAGTGCTGTAATTAGCCCTAAAGCCAGATTGAGTCAGATGCCAAAGATTGTGACTTTCAGCATAATCCGAGATTGCTCTGTTGACATGGTTTTTCAACACCTTGGAGAAAGCCGGGAAGAGGGAGATGGCCTATAATTCGTGGGAACTTTTGGGTCAGCAATAGGTTTTTTAAAGAGTGGCAGGATTTTTGCTTCTTCCAGAGGGACAGCACAATACCTGTGGAAAGCGATGAGTTTAGCACCTTATGTACTATGGGGTTTGTGTTGGGGGCTAGGGCGGGTAATAATTTACCTGGGCATGCGTCCGCCGGTGCGCCCGACTTATGGCCCTAGAGGTGTGCGAGTCATCCAATTGTATAGCTGGGAATTGTGATAGTGACGGGAATTGTGAAAGTTTCAGGGGAAACTGGATCCTGGCTATTCCTTTGGAAATGTGATGGCAAGTCCCCCTCTGCCCCCCACGAAAATACTGATGGATGGTCACAATCTTATAATGGAAAGATAGGACCACCTAGCTGGTCCATTTTGTCAAGTGTGGGGTCTTCCTTATTGGCCACCTTAGGGGCAGTAAAGGACTTTACAATGTTGAACATCTCCTTGCCCTTGTTATTAGTGGTCACAATCTTGGTCTGCAAGTAGCTTTTCTTGGCCGTTTTCACCTTCTGATAGTGAGATTTTAGAGCAGCTAATGCAGCCAATGTAGTAACCAACATGTTTAAAGCAAATGAACAATTCCATTCATTGATTTTTTATTATATTTCGAATGCGTCACATATGTGAGAAGCCAGTATCCAATGTGAGTTTGGGATGAGTTACTGGATTACTGACAAGAACCGAATTAAGATTGAACAAGTGGCACTATCTTCAGTAGTTCTGTTTCCCTACCCCCATTTCCCCCGAGGTAATGGCAACTGCAAGAGTTTCTTCCTCTATTCTGCATACTCTCTCACTTCAGATAGAAGAGTGGTGGATGATTGTAGGTAATCTTTGCCACAGCATTGTTACTAAACTCTGCTTCATGACAGAGTGATGCGGAGTGCAGTTTTAGGGGCTATCTTCCATCTGATACTTGGCCATAGTGGTTTGACTCACTAGTGGATGTGGTGGAGTGCTGGGCTGCACTTTTGTGCATGTGTGTGAGACTGTGATGGAGTGTAATGTCCTTGTGAACATGTGTACGTTGCTTGTGGAAAATAAAGAAGAGGTGAGAGTTTGTTGGTTGATACTGAATGATTGTTGCATCAGTTTGACATCTGTACTGATCAGTCACTAACTTGTAAGCAGATACGTTCTGGGTCCTAAACTTTTTTTTTTTTTTTTAAACTTTATTGACAGGAAGGAATAGTGGTTAATTAGTTGCATACATTCTTTTGGCAATCAATACGTATTGTACAAATTATCATTTCTATGTTTGATGAGCGACTTTTTCGTAACAAGGACTGTGTCGCCTGAAGCTTCCCGAGTCTTGTATATATATCAATCGTCTGTTTCATCGTGTAAATTACAATCCTCTGATATCCCCTCCCTCCTATATTATCAATGGTAACATCACTTTTCATTTAAAACATTAATAACAAACTTCCCAACTTCCCCCCCCAACCATGTGTCATCATAGCCCTTTTGTTTCACCCACAGCTCGTAGTAGCCTGTGTCTCCACTTGCACTTTGGTATATGGCCAGGTTAGCGCCGCTAATGTCGCGTTGTCCTGTTATTGAGGTAACTACCCCGCATCCGTTCTGTTACTCCTCCTCCCCCTCCGAGTCAAAGTCCTCCCCCTCCGGTAAGGGTTCACAGATTTCCCCTCTGCATATGTTCCATGCCGCCCACACTTTGTTCCACTTTCGGGGCGCTGCCCGAAGTACATAAACTGCTCTCTCTGTTACCATTAGGATGTCCATGTTTTTAGCCCATCTACTGGCGGTGGGTACGTCCGGCGCACCCCATTTCTGTGCTATATCCCGCTTAGCCACTGTCATAGCCAATGTTGCCCAAATCAGTTCGTATCTACCCAGGTCATTGGGGTCCCAGATGTTCAAAAGGCATTTGCGTGGTTCAGGTAATATGGAAAGTTTAAGGGCCTGGGAGATTGAGCGGAGTATCTGTCTCCAGAATTCGCGTATTTGTGGGCATTCCCATAGTGTGTGAATCAGTGTCCCTTCCTCCCCGCAGCCTCTCAAACAGAAGGGGTGTAGTGCTCTCTGTATTTTATGCAACAGTGTCCTGGTGTAGTAGATGCGGTGTAGGATTTTAAGTTGTACCAGTCTGAGCTTACTAGAGATTCCAACCTCTTTCGGGGAGGCCAGCGCCTCATTCCATTCGAATTCGTCTGTCTCACCTAATTCCCCTTCCCATTTTTCTTTAAGTTGCAGCGTTGGGTCTTTGAGATTATTAATCAGTTTTTTATATGTAAGGGAGGTGGCGCTTCGGAGCATGAATTCCGTTAGCAGTCTATCCTCCAACGGGGAGGAGTCCGGGAGAGTGGTGCCCGTAGGGATTGCCTGCAGTAATGCATGTCTAATTTGGACATATCGAAATGTTTCTGTGGGTCCAAGGTTGTACTGCTGTTGTAGGTGTGGAAACGGTATTACCGTGTCATTGTCCCGGAGGTCCCCTACTGTAGAGATGCCTATGGAATCCCACCGCTCAAACCCCTTACAGCCTCTCAGGTTCCCCAATGTCTTCGTGTCCCACAATGGCGTCATTTTGGTGATTCGACCTGCCCATCCCAGACGGGCCTGTGCCATGTGCCATAGGGCCACCGTGTGTTTGGTCGGACCAATTAGGGTCTTCAGTTGTGACTTGTTGTAGAGCACGGACAGCATACAGTCCGTCCCAAGTTGTGACCAATCCGCCCGATAGGCTGGGTCGTCTTTCGGGGCGTGGATCCAGTAGTTTATAATTTTGAGTTGGGCCGCCCAGTAATATAGCTGAATGTTGGGGAGCGCTATGCCCCCCTCGTACCAGCTTTTCACCAGCTTGTCGTACGCTATACGCGCCGGGCCCGCATTCCAGAGCAGGACAGTAACCAGCGCCACTATCTGCTTGAAGTAACGCGGTGGTACCAGGTGCGGAGTATTTTCCAGAACATAGAGGAGCCTCGGGAGGGCCATCATCTTGTACAACGCCGCCCTACCCAGTAGGGTCAGGGGCAGGGCCGCCCAATGCTTGACATCCGCTCGCAGGCGATCTATGGGCGGTTTTAGGTTGCTAACAAAAAAGTCTGCCTCCACGCTCGTGATGACAATGCCTAAGTATTTGAAGGAGGCAGATGTCGTAAGCAGCGGACAGTTCCCCTGTAGTCTCGGCGCCGGGCCTTTTAACGTATATAAGGTAGATTTCGACCAGTTGAGAGTGTAGCCCGATGCGCGCCCATGTGTGTTACATAGGTCTAGCAGGGCTGGGATGCCGGTATCAGGTGCGGTCATGTAGATGAGCATGTCGTCCGCGTATAGTGAGACTTTGTCCTCCCATCCCTCCTCCCATTTGATGCCTGCGAACAGGGGTGTGGATCTGATCTGGATAGCCAGAGGCTCAAGCACCAGTGCGAAGAGCAGGGGGGACAGGGGGCAGCCCTGTCTAGTCCCCCTGCCCAGTGGGAATCTCGGCGATATGTGGCCATTGGCTACCACCTGTGCGACGGGCTTCGCATAAAGCAGCCGTATCCATGTTATGTATTTCGGCCCAAATCCCATGCGTTCCAGTACCACGAAGAGATATTCCCACTCTACTAGGTCGAACGCCATTTTAGCGTCGAGAGAGAGAATCACAGCCTGCTCCGTGAGGAGGTGCGCTCGGGCCAACACGCCGTGGACTCTTCTGAGATTCATCGCAGTGCTCCGGTGGGGCATAAAGCCCGACTGGTCAGGGTGGATCAAGGTACTGAGGTGGGGCAGCAAGCGGGTAGCTAGAAGTTTAGCTAGTATCTTGGCCTCGATGTTCAATAATGATATCGGGCGGTATGAGGTACATTCTGTCGGGGGTTTCCCCGGTTTGGGTATCGTTACAATCGTGGCCGTGCGTTGATCCAGCGGCAGCTCTACTCTGTCCCTGCTCTCTAAATACATGGCCAGTAACGGGGCACTGAGGTCCGGAGCCATGGACTTGTACCACTCTACCGGTATCCCGTTAGGGCCCAGTGCTTTACCGGACTGTAACGCCTGGATCGCCAGCTGGATTTCTTCCTCCGTCGGGTCTAGTTCTAGGGTGTCCCTATCTTCCTGTGCAATGCTGGGGATGGTAATGTCCGCGAGTGTTGCCGTTGCCATTTGTTGTGTGACCCTCTGTTCCGGTGTGTATATTGCCCGATAATGTCGTGCTAATTCGCAAACTATTTCTTCTGGGTGCACCAGTGTCCGCCCATCCTCTGTGTTAAGTCTCTGAATACCTCTCGCTCCACTCCCTCTCTTATCTAGCCATGCCAGCATACGACCTGCTTTGTCGCCCACATCGTAAATTCTATGTCGAGTGTTTGCGATATACCCTTTCTCAGTCGTTTTGAGGTGAGCTAGGTATTGTTGTTGCCGAACCATGAGGGTGTGTGCCGTGGACGGGGAGGGGTCTGTCATATGTGTATTGTTGGCCGTGTCGAGTGCAAGTTCCAAGTCTGTGAGTTCCTTTCGGGAGTCCCGTTTGTGTCCCGTAATCGCTGCAATGGCCGCCCCCTGAGGACTGTCTTGTAAGCCTCCCACAGGGTGGAAGGTGACACCACAGTGCCTGTGTTTTCAGCAAAATACTGCGTTGTCACAAGTTTTAGTTTCTTTCGAATCTTGGGGATTTAAAAAAAATTGGGGTAGATTGGGTAGATCCGAGCACTCCGTTTTCCCCCGGTGGTAAGCGATAGGACAATTGGAGAATGCTCGGAGATTCCCCTGGGTAGTGTGTCCACCTTGTCCACCATGTCTAGTCCCAATCCCAGTGCCATGAAGTAGTCTATACGAGATAAGCTATTATGTACCGCTGAGTAGTAAGTGTATTGGGTGGCCTCGGTGTTTAGCTGTCGCCAGATGTCTATAAGGCCTAGGGCTTCCACAAAATCCGATAGTGGTGCAGTACCTCGTGGCCGGGTCCTAGAGGGAAAGGTGTCCTTAAGTGGATCCATGATTGCATTAAAGTCCCCCCCAACAATCGTGTCGCCATCGGGGAGGTCAAGAAGGAATTTGCCCAGTGCTGGTAGGGCCACAGAGTGTAGAGCTGGGGGGATATATACTGATATCACATTTAGAGCCCTGCCCTCCCACTGCCCATGGACCGCCGCAAAGCGACCCTGGTCATCCGCCACATGGCGGGTTACAATAAAGGGGGATGATTTTCTCACTAGTATGCCTGTTCCCCTGGAGCCAGTAGTGAAGTCTGCGTGTACCGCCATTGTGTAGCCACGTCTGTCTAGTGCCTTGCAGGCGGACCCTGTGAGGTGGGTTTCTTGTAGGAGGACCATATCCGGGTTTTGTCATTTTATGGCCTGCAGGACCAAGCCTCTTTTGATTTTGTCACCCAGGCCTCGGACATTCCATGTTAGCATGCGTAGTGGGGGTATCCCCCCGGCTATGGAGGAGCCCTCGGCGGACGTGTGATTAAGCGGCCTGGCCATTAAGCTGCTGAGGGAGTCTTGCATACAACGTGTGCTGTGGCGTAACCCGTGTGCCGATTCGTGTCGTGTTGCGTAGGAGACATACAGATGTCAGGGTGATAGTGCAATGTAGGTGCCGAACGATGACTACAAACAAAATTAAACATTCCAACATGAAAACTTCAATCCCATCCCCCCTCCCTGCTACCCTGCTCCACGGACTAACCCCCGCCCGTTTCCCCAACTGTGCAGAGTGCTTTAGTCCGTCCCTAGTCATCTTACTTGCTTGTGGGGTTGGTGAGTCCCCTTTGGGCACTGCCTGTGCCCACCTTACTCAGCCGCGTCCGAACCAAGGCACCTGCGGCACACTCAGTCTCGAAATCAATATAGTCCAGCTTCATACCGGAGCCAATTGTCCAGAATCCAGCGGGTCTCTCTCAAGGTCCGATTCTATTTCCTCCGCGCCTCCCTGATGTGGCAGTTGGGAGGACTGACTGGGTATTGTTTTTTCAGTACGGTGTCGCGGTCGGTCTCGCTGTGAGCGGTGTCGCTGCCCTGCTGGTCTCCAGCCCTCCAGCCATTCTTGTGCCACCTCCGGCGTGTCGAAAAACCAAGTCTTCCCCTCGGCCACTATCCGTAGTTTAGCAGGGAACAACATGGAGTACGGTAGTTCCCTGTCGCGTAGCGCCTTTTTAACCTCCGTGAAGGACTTGCGTCGCCTGGCCACTTCTGCCGTGTAGTCTGGGAAAAACGCTAAGGTTGCATTTTGAATCCGCACTGGTGGTGAGTTTCTTGCTGCCTGTAGATTTGCGTCCCTGTCTCTAAAATTAAAGAGCCGGGCTAGCACAGGTCTTGGTGCTGCCCCCGTCTTGGGCGGGCCCCCCGGGACTCTGTGCGCTCTCTCCACCGAGAAGAAGTGGGATAGGCCTTTGGGCTGGAGTTTGTGTTTGATGAGGTCTTCTACATAGAGGTCCATGGCTCCCTTCCCCTCCGTCTCTGGAAGCCCAAGGATACGTACGTTGTTGCGTCGCGAACGCCCTTCCTGGTCGTCCAGCTTGTCGTGTAGGAGCTTGGTCACTTTCTGCATCTTTTCCATGGCCACTTGAAGCTCTGAGGTGTCTTCCACAAGTGACTTTGTCACCACTTCCACCTGCGACACCCTCTCCGCCATTTTGTGAAAGTCTGTTCGCAGCAGTGAGACTTCCGAGGAGATGGCGCCCACTGTAGTTTTCACCTCTGAGAGTGTTCTCATAATGTCTTCCAGCGTTATTTTTGTCGTTTTGTCCGCTTCCTGGGCATGTCCTGTGGAGGATCGCCCTGTAGTTTGTTGTTGTCCTTGGTGTCCGTAGGCGAATTTGTCCAATTTAGCCTGCGTGATCCCACTCCTGAGGCCTTTACCCGCCATAGTGCTGGGGCCTTCGAAGTCCAGAGCCTTGCCTTGCGTATTCGTGACCTGCGTGACGTCTGAAGTCGCCGTTTGTAGGTATCAGCCAGGGAACAGCAGGTTGATGGGTGTCGGACAGAGTGTCACCCTCCGCTGTCTGCGCAAGCCTCACTGGTCGTTTGTGTGGGTTTTGGTGAACCGCTGGTATACTCCGTGCTGTTGCCCCCGATACTCTCCTTCAGGGCCGGAACGGCCACTGCGGCCCCCACTCTCGTTCTTCCGCGCCGGTCTGCCTCTCTCGGTCACATCGGATAGTTTAGGTTTTGGGCCCGGGCAGCCGCTTCCCCGCACACCGGACAGGCCGCCGCGTATCGGGTCTCTGCCTCTGTATCAGTGCTGCTGGTTCTGTCCGGTAGGACGCGGGCCCTGAGGATCCCCCCTGAGCTCCCGCGTTTATGGTCAGTATGGCGCCGTCCCCCGGGGGCACCGACATCTCTCACCTCAGGTCTGGGGCGATACTTTCGTCCACTGCTACCCCACAGTTACGCGGGGTCCGATGAGTTCCTCCGTTGTGTTTTGCCGCCCGCTAGGCTCCCGTGGGAGGGGGGGGGGGGTCAAGGTGTCGGCTCCGTTCCGCGCGGCCAAGGCTGGGTGCGCACTGACCTTCGCGCCGTTCCGGTCCCGCTAGGAGGATGTGGCAGTCCGTGTGTCGCCGGATGATGCCACCAGGAGTGTCAGGCTGGTTCTGCGCCGTCCGGCAGGTACCGGGGTGCGTCCACCTCTCTCGGCCGGCTCGGCCGCACTTCCGCCGGGGCCTGGATGGTACGCAAGGCCGGTGCTGTTCCTCCGGCTGTAGGCCCCGACTTGACACACGAAGTAAGTCAGGCTCCGGTGCACCGATTTCTCCGAAAATCAGACCGGTGACACCGCTTTGGTCCCGGACCCGAACGCCGCCGCTTCAGGCGGGCTAGGTAGCGGATAAGTGTGTCGGATATATTAGAAGGCCACAGTGCCCTCGTGAGCTCTCACTCTATGCGGCCGCCATGCTTGGCTGCTAGCCACGCCCCCTCGGGTCCTAAACTTTTGCCCAGGGATGGTGCTATCGAAAGCCTTGGGTGTTGAATACCAAGCCTCCGTAGTCTTGATTCCATCTCATGCCTCTTTAACATCCATCACTAGGCATTCACAATCTCTTTACATCACTTTTTCATCTTTGCTTTCTTTCTTTGTCAATGTTTTCCAGCCGTTATCTTCCTCCTTCTACCCCTTTTGTGTTTTTCACTCTGTTGAACTGGGTCAAAGTCTAAGGAGGAAAAATATATGCCGGTCCCCAATGATTAATGCCGGTGGAACCCAACTGCAATCACCGGCTCAAATTAAGCACAATGGATGATGTAGTAACATGGCATGACTGGGTTGTACTGTTTGTAGGGCAAGGGGGTGGATGATGTAGTGGCATGATGTGACTATGCTATCCTTTGAGTAAGGAAAGGGGATGATGTAGTGATGTGGCGTGACTCTGCTGTTTGCTGTGAAAGGAAAGGAAGGGGGATGATGTAGCGACGTGGCGAGCCTCTGCCGTCCACTGTGAAAGGAAAGGGGCCGATGTAGTGATGTGGCACAACTGTCTTGCCCTATGTGTAAGGAAAGGAGATGATGTAGTGAAGTTACGTGACAGCATTGTCTTCTGTGTAATGAAGGAGGACCATGCAGTGACATGATGTGTCAGTGATGCGTGAGGCAGGTGATGGTGCATAGAGTAGAATGTTGAGTCTGGATTTGTGAGAAAGTGAGGATGCGTGTTATGTTGCTGTCTGTGTGCTGGCTGAAACCTGGCTGTAAGTGCAGTTGGAGGTGGCTCTAACTTATGGGTTTAACATGAAATAAAGAACTTACCTACAACCTGAGTGGCTAAATCTCTATGGTGTTTTTTCACAGAAGTATTAGAACTTCTTGATACACTTTGGGAGCAATGCCATCCAGATACCCATGGATTGCTCGGCTCTCTCTCTATATATAGCTAATTGCACCCTTTGTGCTGGAGACCAGCGGCATTTTTTACCCACTCTTGAATCTTACGACCCAAGCAGGTTCCTGGTTACCTTCCTAGGAAGACGATTAAACTAAGGCCTGATATGAAGTGCATTCAAGTTCCTCTCAGTTTATTGTGATGCCATAAAACGAATAGCAATCCACCTATACGAATTCGACTGACTCTGAAGACTTGGGGGAGGCGCACACTCCTACACTTTAACAGATGATTGATGGTTGTGGCCTTGTTGCACCGATTGGGGCTCTGGTGGGATGGGTGGGGGGAGCATTAGCCCCTAGGTAGGAGGCCACAATTCAGATGAACGTTGGTTTCCCTCCCCCTCTCTCCTGATGCCCCCCATGCCCCACAACAGTGTTGGCTCATAGCTCAGATGTTTATACAGACGAAGGACCCCTGGTAGTTTGTCATAAGTTTTAGTTGTATGTCTATTTTACAGTGACACGGAGTAAGTTCTCTTGTGTTGTTCCAGTGGTGGCTGGTGGATTTTGAAAGTGGTGGGGCGAAAAAGTAGCAATCACTGAAGTTCTAAGAGACAATTTTTTAAAGAATGACAATGAAGGGTCACAATGAAGGATGTTAGGAGCACTGTATGCTCCGTAAGCCAACACATTACACATATAAAACCTAAAATAAGAAAATAGGCCCTATTGAACAGTAAAGCATAACCATATTATTGATCCTAGACAGATGAACGCTGAATGCCACCCATCCTCATCACCACTCCCAGAATTGGGTTGCATAATGTTGTAAATCTGATCTCTACTGTACCTTTAAAAAATCTGATTGCTTTGTCTTTACCTATGCCTCATTTCTATTAAAGTAACTATTTACTGTGTAAATCCCTCTATTACTGAGCGATAGGTTTCAATGGTGCTATATAAAAACCACTACAATGATTGCCAAACGACTGAGTTGGAAAAATAAATAAGTAAACATGATTTTTTTTTAAATCCTGCATGTGATTCAATGGTCTTTACCTCAAAGACTTGTATTTTAATGTGCTGTTACTTATTCGTGGTTTTCTATTTCTAAGAAACACTAAAGAAAAAAGTGCATTGTTTAGTTGTGTCGAAGGGCTGATGCACAACATTTCAAACCAGCGCCAATGGGGCCTAAAAATGCAAAACCACAGTTAATTGCACAGATCAAAGGGGACATTAACCCAGGCTGGATATTTGTACAGTACAGGGCAAGTACAAATGGAATGCGCGGATAAAAAGGCATCAGACCTATTATTTAGGCTTTGGCCTATTGTAGCTCGTATATAGGGGTCGATTACGATGGCGGACGGAAGGACGACCGCCGGCCTGGAGTAGGTGGAAAATGCCTTTTTTCAGGCGGCCTGCCGCGGGCACTCCGTCCGCCATATTAGGATGGGAAACACTGTCAAATATCCGTACGCGGCGGAAAAGCACGCACCGCCGCCGAAGTACACCCGACCCCGCGGCAGACGGAACCAATCCAGAGACACTGCCGTATGGAATGACGTCTTCGACCGTCCTCCAAATCACGATGGCGGAAAACACACATCAATTCGCTGCAGAAAAACAACCTGCCTGAACACGGCGGAATCACCACAGCGGAGATACAACACATTGCAGAGATACCCACCACAAGCAGATCGCCGTCATGGACCCAGCGCTACACGCATTTCCGATACTCTTCGTGCTTCACCACCAGCAAGTCATGGCCCATCGCCAATGACGACGCAGGTACGCCAAACACCAATTGCTGTCGGAAGGGGAACACCTGCCAGGGCTGTGACGTAGGGAGGGGGAGTGTCATGTTTGAGAAACTGCATTTATGATCGCACCAATATATCAACAATTCAAGTACACAACCAGGAATGACAACGACAAACCACGACACATGATTGACTTGCTTTATTAAACATAATAGGGGTATAATCGTACACTACCCAAGAGCATGGGCACTGGGTAGAACAGAGCAGGTACATCTGAAGCAGCACATGAGGGCACAATGCAGTGTCATAACAGCAACAGGGCAGTGTTTACAACAGAGCAGGTACATCAGAAGCAGCACATGAGGGCACAATGCAGTATCATAACAGCAACAGGGCAGCATTTACAACAGAGCAGGTACATCAGAGGCAGCACATGAGAGGGGCTAAGTGCAGCAACAGTCCATGGCAAGGCACAGGTACATCAGAGGCAGCACGTGAGAGGGGCTAAGTGCATCAACAGTCCATGGCAGAGAACATAGCAGGTACATCAGAGGCAGCACATGAGAGGGGCTAAGTGCAGCAACAGTCCATGGCAAGGCACAGGTACATCAGAGGCAGCACGTGAGAGGGGCTAAGTGCATCAACAGTCCATGGCAGAGAACATAGCAGGTACATCAGAGGCAGCACATGAGAGGGCACAATGCAGTATCAGAACAGCAACAGGGCAGTGTTTACAACAGAGCAGGTACATCAGAGGCAGCACATGAGAGGGGCTAAGTGCATCAACAGTCCATGGCAAGGCACAGGTTCATCAGAGGCAGCACATGAGAGGGGCTAAGTGCATCAACAGTCCAAGGCACAGAACAGAGCAGGTACATCAGAGGCAGCACGTGAGAGGGGCTAAGTGCATCAACAGTCCATGGCAGAGAACAGAGCAGGTACATCAGAGGCAGCACATGAGAGGGCACAATGCAGTATCAGAACAGCAACAGGGCAGTGTTTACAACAGAGCAGGTACATCAGAGGCAGCACATGAGAGGGGCTAAGTGCATCAACAGTCCATGGCAAGGCACAGGTTCATCAGAGGCAGCACATGAGAGGGGCTAAGTGCATCAACAGTCCAAGGCACAGAACAGAGCAGGTACATCAGAGGCAGCACGTGAGAGGGGCTAAGTGCATCAACAGTCCATGGCAGAGAACAGAGCAGGTACATCAGAGGCAGCACGTGAGAGGGCACAATGCAGTATCAGAACAACAACCGGGCAGTGTTTACAACAAAGCAGGTACATCAGAGGCAGCACATGACAAGGCACAATGCTGTATCATAACAGCAACAGGGCAGTGTTTACAACAGAGCAGGTACATCAGAGGCAGCACATGAGAGGGCACAATCCAGTATCATAACAGCAACAGGGCAGTGTTTACAACAGAGCAGGTACATCAGAGGCAGCACATGAGAGGGCACAATGCAGTATCAGAACAGCAACAGGGCAGTGTTTACAACAGAGCAGGTACATAAGAGGCAGCACATGAGAGGGCACAATCCAGTATCATAACAGCAACAGGGCAGTGTTTACAACAGAGCAGGTACATCAGAGGCAGAACATGAGGACACAATGCAGTATCATAACAGCAACAGGGCAGTGTTTAAAACAGAGCAGGTACATCAGAGGCAGCACATCAGAGGGCAGAATGCAGTATCAGAACAGCAACAGGGCAGTGTTTACAACAGAGCAGGTACATCTTAGGCAGCACATGAGAGGGGCTAAGTGCATCAACAGTCCATGGAAGAGAACAGAGCAGGTACATCAGGGGCAGCACATGAGAGGGGCTAAGTGCATCAACAGTCCATGGCAGAGAACAGAGCAGGTACATCAGAGGCATCACGTGAGAGGGGCTAAGTGCATCAACAGTCCATGGCAGAGAACAGAGCAGGTACATCAGAGGCAGCACTTGAGAGGGGCTAAGTGCATCAACAGTCCATGGCAGAGAACATAGCAGGTACATCAGAGGCAGCACGTGAGAGGGGCTAAGTGCATCAACAGTCCATGGCAGAGAACAGAGCAGGTACATCAGAGGCAGCACGTGAGAGGGGCTAAGTGCATCAACAGTCCATGGCAGAGAACATAGCAGGTACATCAGAGGCAGCACGTGAGAGGGGCTAAGTGCATCAACAGTCCATGGCAGAGAACAGAGCAGGTACATCAGAGGCAGCACGTGAGAGGGGCTACGTGCATCAACAGTCCATGGCAGAGAACAGAGCAGGTACATCAGAGGCAGCACGTGAGAGGGGCTAAGTGCATCAACAGTCCATGGCAAGGTACAGGTACATCAGAGGCAATACAAGTACGTGGATCAAGCGCCCCGTCCCAAGGACAGTAACAATGCAAGGGTGGTTACAATGGACAATCGAGACACAAAGTCAAATTACATGTGAGTGATGGGAGCTACACCTCACAGCACAGAATCTGGTGGACTGCTTGAACTAGTCACCTCGGACACACTGCCAGCACCAGATACAGGAGTGTGAGACACAGCCACAGCTCTAGTGACTGACACATGAGCCAAAGACCCTGCCACACTGCCAGCACCAGACACAGGAGTGTGAGACACAGTCACAGCTCTAGTGACTGACACATGAGCCATAGACCCAGACACACTGCCAGCCCCAGAAACAGGAGTGTGAGACACAGCCACAGATGTAGTGACTGACACATGAGCCATAGACCCAGACACACTGCCAGCACCAGAAACAGGAGTGTGAGACATAGCCACAGCTCTAGTGACTGACACATGAGCCATAGACCCAGACACACTGCCAGCACCAGAAACATGAGTGTGAGACACAGCCACAGCTCTAGTGACTGACACATGAGCCATAGACCCAGACACACTGCCAGGACATGTCCCTGTTCAGTGACCAACAAATACCATGCCAGCATCTGACACATGAGAGTGGCTGACACACACAGTGCCAGTACCTGAAACAGGAGAGGGCACAACTGACACAGTGCTACTACATGATGCATGACAGCGAACAACAGACACAGTGCCACTATCTGACACATGAGAGTGAACGGCAGCTAACCCACTAGGACCACTGAAATGATGAGCCACAGGGCTGTATGGGCCAGGAGGCAGGGTGGCTCTGGGAGCTGGGGACAGCTGTACTGGAGCGACATTGGGGTGGTCAGGTCTCACTGGTATGTGTCTCTGTTTCTTTGTGAAATGTAGGGGCACCCTGGACATGACTGGACTGGTAAGTGTTGTGGCCTCATCAGACATCAAAGAAGGATCATGTGCTTGCGGTGGTCTGCTCTCTGGGGACGTGCTGGACCCTGCTTGACGTTTGCTGTGGCCCTGCCTTCTGCACTCTGCATCATGTGTAATGGGGATGCAACAACAGTGTACTCCTTATTCTGCTTCTGCGGGGTGTGGATGGGAGTTGAGGTATGTGGGGACTCCACCGCTGACACATGTGTTTTATGTTCCTTCAACACAATCAGCCTCAGGGCAGCCAGGCGTGATGTATGCCTGTCCTTGATGGAGCTTGTGTCCATGGGAGAACCCTTGGCCCTGGGATGTGCCTTGGACGTAGGAGGTGTCCTGTCTCTGGAATATCCCTGATCCCTGGGCGGTGCCCTGTCCCTGGGAGCAGACTTGTCCATTGTAGTGTACCTGTCCTTTGAAGTGTCCTTGTCCTTGGGAGTGTCCCTTCTCTTGGGAGGTGCCCTTTCCTTTGAAGCGTCCTTGTCCTTGGTAGTGTCCCTGCTCTTGGGAGGTGCCCTTTCCTTTGTAGTGTCCTTGTCCTTGGGAGTGTCCCTGCTCTTGGGAGGTGCCCTTCCCTTTGTAGTGTCCTTGTCCTTGGGAGTGTCCCTGCTCTTGGGAGTTGCCCTTTCCTTTGAAGCGTCCTTGTCCTTGGGAGTGTCCCTGGCCGTGGGAGGTGCCCTTTCCTTTGTAGTGTCCTTGTCCTTGGGAGTGTCCCTGGACTTGGGAGGTGCCCTTGCCTTGGGAGTACCTTTTGAGGGGAATGCGTCTGTTACATGTGAATCCCTTTCCCCCAACACCCCTTGAGGATCCTGTGTGTCAACTCCAGTGTAGCTCATGTCGTGATGGGTGAAAGATTTCCCTGACCTAGGGGATGGTGTTTGTGCCCTCCGTGCCCTGCCTTGCTGCCTGTGGCTGCTTCTAGTGCAATACCCCGAAAATGGCGCCTGGTCTGAAATTTCACTCTCCCCTGAGACATCTAGTGGTGTGGATGGGGGGGTATACAACCTTTACAACGCAACTTTTACAATGCACTACCATTACAACGAAACTTTTACAACGCAAAATCCATTACAACGCATGCATTTACAACGCAGTCATTACAGCGCATGACACTACAACGCACACCACTACAACGCATGCCATTACAACGCAGTCATTACAACGCATACCATTACAACGCATAGCATTACAACACATAGTACCCTACACTATCCAACACTTACCCTACTGTTGCACCCCCTGGAGTTAGAATAGTAATTTTTACCCCTACACTATCCAACACTTACCCTACTGTTGCACCCCCTGGAGTTAGAATAGTAATTTTTACCCCTACACTATCCAATACTTACCCTACTGTTGCACCCCCTGGAGTTAGAATAGTAATTTTTACCCCTACACTATCCAACACTTACCTTACATGCTATGTAATGTAATGCGTTGTAATGGTATGCGTTGTAAATGTAGTATGCGTTGTAGTGGAATGCGTTGTAAAGGTAGTTTCAAAGAATTTGTTGTAATGGTATGCGTTGTAATGGTGTGCGTTGTAATGGATGTTGCGGTGTAAAAAATGCGTTGTAAAGGTAGGCGTTGTAAAAGTATGCATTGTAACGTCATACATCCGGATGGGGGAACAGAAGCAGCACCCTGTCCATGCGACTGAAGAATGGCTGAAGACACAGTGTTTGCTAATGACTGAACTGTTCTGTGGAGACCAGCAACATCGCTATGCATCCCCTCCATGAATGCTACCACCTGCCCCAACTTCCTATCGTGGTCTTGGAATGCATTGATCATGTTGGTCTGCCCTACACACAGCTGTCGCAGCAGATCAACAGCCTCAGCACAAAGTGCACTTCGTGGCACAGGGGCTGGGGCAGCGGTGCCTGCGCCGAAGGCAACTCTGCTCCCCCTACTCTGGCGAGCACGAGCAGTACTTGTTGCAGTTGGTGGCAGTGTGGGCCCTGTGTGCTGTGTACCGACTGAAGGTGTTGATTGCCCACTCCGTGTCTGTGACAACAGTGCTGACTCACCACCACTGTCTGAGGATGAGGACGATGGTGTCTCCACATGTGAGCCCTCAGGGACGGTTCTGTCCCCCTCTCCAGGGCTGCCCCCTTCAGTGTCAGTCCGTGTGTGTGTCATCTCGGATCTGGATGCATTGCCACCACTCATCTCCGTCGTCTGTGGGTCAGTGCCCTCGGCCAAAGCTGAAAGAGAGGGAAGAGATGTTAACCTAAGTGCCACACTCACGTACTGAAGGTTAAAAATTCACACCTTTCCTTACAGTCGATTGACATGTAGCACCCATCCTGCACATGAACCACCCCTACTAGACATCCTCATATCAAAGAACCGGGGGTGCCTGTGAAACATGTACATCATACAAACAGGGCAAGTACATGCAGACCACCACACATGTCATGCCATGGGACCACAGACCTCAACGGCATGTCCAGGAACCCTCAACTACAAATCAACTGGTATGTCCACCTGGCGGACATTGGTGCTAACGCTCATTCCGCTAATGGCACCAACATGCAATTGCTGCAAAACATACGCACCACGGATGTCACTACTGTGTCTGAGCACCAATACATGCATGCACTCACAAGTTACAGACACATACAGTCTGCTTACCGCTAGTTTGCTGTTGATCCCCTCTCAGCCGGGCGGACAGGTCAGGATGCGTCACAGCAGTTATACGGTGCATTAGAGGGGTCATGGTGCGTCGGGCAAGGCGGCTTGATCTTGGAATAATCCCCAGTGTCATCTCCGCAACATTCTTGCTGAGCCTGGATATGTTGTCCCAGCGCTTGTGGCAGTGTGTGTGTTGTCTATTGCACACCCCCACTGCCCGTACATCATGTGCTATGGTCCTCCACACGGCCTTGCGAAGGTGCAGCTTGACCTACCATGATGGGAGACAAGAGGGGAACGTCAGTGGACAGTTTGACATTCACAAACATCGTAGAAACACATATCTTCATGCAGCCATGCTCAGTACAACACATTTGAATGTCCCACAGCACACCGCCAAGCTTGCAGAATCCAGGAGTTAGTGACCACCTCATGCCCACCAACATATTACCCACTGCACTTACCACCTGTCCGGGGGCACCGTAGAGCCGTTCATAGTGGCTGAGCACACCGTCCACAAGGACATCCAGCTCCGCTGCGGTGAAGGGACGAGACCGGATCTCTCGCACTCTCTGCATGGCAAGGTCCAGGACTGTGGCACAACAGCAGCAGTTGTTGGATAGCTCAGCAGCAGCAGGTCGAGGTGACGATCGCAGGCAGCAGTTGTTGGATAGCTCAGGAGCAGCAGGTCGAGGTGACGGTCGCAGGCAGCAGTTGTTGGATAGCTCAGGCGCAGCAGGTCGAGGTGACGGTCGCAGGCAGCAGTTGTTGGATAGCTCAGGAGCAGCAGGTCGAGGTGACGGTCGCAGGCAGCAGTGGCTGGAAGCAGTGAATGTGTGCAGAAGAATTTCACACATATATAGGGCCCTGAGCTCGTATCTGTGGCACACGTCTGCAGCAATTGGTTTTCCCTGGATGCATCATTCAAAAAGAGCCAATGACTCGCCCTGGTGTGGCGGTGCATGGCTTCCGCTATTTTTGAATGCGCTTACGTCCCCGCTTAACCTGTTTCCATTGGCTACATGTGCACGGACCCTCACGGTCACACACCGGCAACCGCATGTACGCGCTACCGCGACGGTGCATCATTTGAAAATAATCACTCACTGGCGTCGCTATGGCGGTGCACGCATTCCGCGGGGGCGGTGCAGGCTAACACATACATTTGAATATGCAATTTGAAATGGCAGTTGATACCCCCCTTACAGTCACATTGTGTCACCCACCGCCGGTCCTGGCCGGTCACCCACCGCCGGTCCTGGCTGGTCACCCACCGCCAGTCCTGGCCGGTCACCCACCGCCGGTCCTGGCCGGTCACCCACCGCCAGTCCTGGCCAGTCACCCACCGCCAGTCCTGGCCGCTCACCCACCACTGGTTCTGGTCGGTCACACACCGCCGGGTGCTGGCGGTGGGTGAGCGGCCTGTGCATTGAGGTCACCATGGCATGGGTGGCACTGGCCGGTCACCCACCACCAGTCCTGGCCGGTCACCCACCGCCAGTCCTGGCCAGTCACCCACCGCCGGTCCTGGCCGGTCATCCACCGCCAGGTGCTGGCGGTGGGTGAGCGGCCTGTGCATTGAGGTCACCATGGCATGGGTGGCCCTGGCCGGTCACCCACCGCCAGTCCTGGCCGATCACCCACCGCCAGTCCTGGCCGGTCACCCACCACTGGTCCTGGCCGGTCACCCACCGCCGGTCCTGACCGGTCACCCACCGCCAGTCCGGGCCGGTCACCCACTGCCAGTCCTGGCCGGTCACCCACCGCCAGTCCTGGCCGGTCACCCACCGCCGGGTGCTGGCGGTGGGTGAGCGGCCTCTGCATTGAGGTCACCATGGCATGGGTGGCCCGGGCCCGTCACCCACCACCAGTCCTGGCCGGTCACCCACCACCAGTCCTGGCCGGTCACCCACCGCCGGTCCTCGCCAGTCACCCACCGCCGGTCCTGGCTGGTCACCCACCGCCAGTCCTGGCCGGTCACGCGCCACCGGGTGCTGGCAGTGGGTGACCGGCCAGGACTGGTGGTGGGTGACCGGCCAGGGCCACCCATGCCATGGTGACCTCAATGCACAGGCCGCTCACCCACTGCCAGCACCCGGCGGTGGGTGACCGGCCAGGACTGGTGGTGGGTGACCGGCCAGGGCCACCCATGCCATGGTGACCTCAATGCACAGGCCGCTCACCCACCGCCAGCACCCGGCGGTGGGTGACCGGCCAGGACCGGCGGTGGGTGACCAGCCAGCACCCGGCGGTGGGTGACCGGCCAGAACTGGCAGTGGGTGACCGGCCAGGACTGGCGGTGGGTGACCGGCCAGGACCGGCGGGCTGCGGTGGGTGCTGCAATGTGACTATAAGGGGGGTATCAAATGTCATTTCGAATTGCATTTTCAAATGTATGTGTTAGCCTGCACCGCCCCGCGGAATGCGTGCACCGCCATAGCGACGCCTGTGAGTGATTAGTTTCAAATAATGCACCGTCGCGGTAGTGCGCACATGCGTTTTGCGGGGTGTGACCGGGATGGTCCTTGACCATACAGCATATGTCATGCTTAATTGCTGTGTCAACGATCATCTTCTGTGTTGGTGGAAGGCGTCCCCAGATGGCGTATGTACACACACTGCATGTCTCCGCACACATGTAATGTTCATAGTTGTACATGTGTGTCAGGACATGTCCAGAATGCTGCAAGAATAATGATGTCAAGTCAATGGCCCGTGTCCACGTGTGACATTCATGTTCATTTGTTGCATGTGTGCTCATACTGTTGACCTTGCCAATGGTTAACAAAGGCTAGTGATGTACACCCAAGTTGCGTCAGATGTGCATGTTGACGTCTTGGTTTTGCGGACACGTTTCCATTTGTACACATCTACACAGTACATCAAGGGTGTGTACCCACATTTAGAAGCTGTTGTGAGTGTGTGGTTTGTGTGTGCAAGTAACAATGATGGGGGTGTACATGCATTCTATGTATGCGTGTCTGTTGTTGTGTGCCCATGCATGTCATGTGAGGATGCCCAGCATTGTAGGTGGGGTCATGGGTGCATGAAGACAAGGAGGGTGTGTTCCATGTTCGTGTTGTGTGCGCACGTACATGTGTGTCTGTGGGGACGCTTGTCCACATGTGCGCCCTCAGTCATGTGTTGTTGCCAGATATTTCAACATGTGTGCACGTTACATTGGACATGTTTGCACACAGGATGATGTTTGTGGGTGAACATTGTGTGTGTAGTTAGCTGTATTGCCTTATATATTGGTCACGTCACACATATAATCACTGTCTGCAACATGTATTATTTGCATTGTGTTGGTCAAGATGTGATAGTGTGGCACAGCTATGCGTTGTTGGTCAATTGACATCTGCTACCATCTACTCCCACACAGGAGGGCTCCAAATGTGCATCGACCATACACTGTGCTGGAGGACATGGTTAACGAGGAGGTGATCCGCAAATTCCAGCTTGATCGACGTAGATTGCAGGAGCTTGTAGCACAATTGTCACCTCATCTGCAGCCACGCAGGACATATCCAGGAGCTATTACACCCACAGCAAAGGTGATGGCGGCACTTCACTTCTTTGCAACTGGCACTTTCCAGTACACAGTTGGTCATGCCGGGGGGATGTCCCAATCCATGTTCAGCATGGTACTGCGGGATGTTCTGAATGCCATGATGCATTACAAGGATGATTACATCCATTTCCTACGTCCGGCAGAGTTGGCAGCAGTCAAAGGGGACTTCTATGCCCTGGCCCAGATACAATACGTAGTGGGTTCCATTGATGGCACACATATTGGTCTCATTCCACCCCAGGCATGTGAACCTGTATATCGGAATCGGAGGCACTACCATTCGATCAACGTGCAAGTGGTGTGCCTGGCTGACAACATCATCTCCTATGTGTGTGCCAGATTTCCCGGCTCCGCCCATGACTCACACATCCTGTGGAGCAGCATTGTCCCCCAACTGATGGCTAATCTGCATCCAGAACGTGCATGGCTTGTAGGTGAGTGTGCTGTGAGGACAATTGTGTTGTATGTGTGGCATGGTGTTCCCACCAATCCTGGTAATGATATTTGTGTCTGTCATCCCCCCACCTAGGCAACTCTGCGTACCCAAACCGGCCGTGGCTGCTGAGCCCCATACGGAATCCTACTACCCCTGGTGAAATGCGTTATAATGATGCCCATGGGAGAACACGTCGAGTGATAGAACGTACTTTTGGACTGCTGAAGTCTAGGTTTCACTGCCTTGATAAAACCGGAGGGGCCCTGCCATACTCACCAGGCAAAGTATGCCAAATCGTGATTGCCTGCTGCATGCTCCACAACCTGGCCTTGTGCAATAACATTGAACTGATCATGGACCCTGAAGACCAACAGGTTGCTCCGCCTCCCATCCCACCCATGTCCACTGATGAGGATAGTGGGGAGGAAGAAGGTGTGGACCAGAGGCGTCAGCTCATTGATTGCTATTTTCCTTGAATGTGAGTAGCTACCTCTTGTGCAGCTAGACAATGCGTGATGGATGTTTGCTGGTGATGTGTGGGTGTGGTGTGTCTATGCTGCCTGTTCTGGTATGTTCTGTTTGCAGATGTGTGTGTGAGATGTTGTACATGCAATGTTCCCTGATGTGTGTCTTGTGATCCACTTAATTGGTGATGAGTGTGGTTTGTGGGATTTTGCAGTACAGTGTGTTGTTATGGGTGTGAATCCCTTTCCTGACCTGTGCTTGTTGTTCTCTCATTATCCCTAGGTCACTCACACAGAGGCATGATTCTCCAGAACATTGATCCCTGCACCTGGTAATGACAATTTATTAGACAAACATGGAGGTCACACAGCATAGAGTGTTAACGTGATGTTTATTTACAGGTTGTGGATTGATGTTGGTGCATATTTACAAGTAGGTGTTGGGGGGAAGTGAGAGTTGAAGGTCATGGCAGATGAAAACACAGTGGGGACACCACATTGTGTGATGTCCACCTAGTCCAACAGACGTGTGCCAATGCTTGGCATTGTGGGGCAGGATAGTTGACAGGGTGAATGGCAGGCTCAAGGAAGGGTGAAGTCAGTGGCGGCCCCTCTTCGAGCGGGTAGATGGTGCACTTCCACTGCTCTCAGCTGCATCCAGCCTCGGACGGCCCCTCCGTCTTGGAACCGGAGCGGAGACAGCTGTGGGGGCAAGTTGGTCAGGGTCCACCTCCCTGTCTGTGGCCTCAGGTGATGGTGGCGGTGGTGTTGGTGACCTGTTCCGCTGAGCACTTGGGTGAGGGGGTGGTGGTGTGGCGCGGGACAACCACTCCCTCCACAGAGCAACTTGCTGGCCCATGAGGTCCACAATTTGGCCAATGCGAGTGTCGATGGACCGCAACAGCTGGCAGCTCTCTTGTGAGTCTTGGTGGGCCCGATCGGACTGTACCTGCGACCACTCATAGGAGGCATTGACTCTGGCGATGGCTTCCAGGGTCTCGGCCCCAGTATGGGGTGGGTCTCCTTCCCGACCTCGCCTAGCAACTACACTCCTGGTTGTGAGCTGTGGCCTCACCTGTGTCCTCTCCCGCCCACTGTCCCTGCTAGCCTGGGATGTCGATGGCCCATCATCGGGCGATGGGTCAGGCAGGGTGGCACAGGCAGGAGTGGTGATGGTGGTGGTGGTGGTGGTAGCTGCACAGCTCACAATGGCAGGTGTTGGTGTAGTGACACAGGCAAAGTTGGTGGAGGCCGGGATGTCCTGGGAGCCTGATGGCCCTGGGAGTCTGCTTGGGCCAGCATCGTCCTCTGCACCCGAGCTGTCAATGGGATCGTCCCCAGAGAGTCCTGGCTGTGAGGGGGGCGACTGGTGCTGGCGGTTGCTGCTTTAGCCGGTCAAGTTGCGATCACCTGAGGGACAAGATTTTCACAATTAATGCTGTGGACATGACATGTTTTTGGTAGCAACATTACAAATCACTATGGAATCAGGACATGGTTGTTGTTGTCATCATGTTGTTGTGGTTGACAGTACAGGGCAATATGGTGGCGTGGAGTTGGGAAGGCAATACTTGGATATGTGTGGTCCTGTCCTGCTATTGGATGTTCCCCCTGAGAAAATGTTTATCTACCTGTCAGTTTGCAGGAGGAGATGCACTGGTCACCAAATGGTGGGCGGACTCAATCTTGCTCTAGGGTGAGACATGGGTGCTGGTCTCTCACACACCCCACCCACCACCACCCTCCCTGTAGACATGGGGGCCTGTTGGGAGTTGTAGTGCTGGTCTCTCACACACCCCACCCACCACCACCCTCCCTGTAGACATGGGGGCCTGTTGGGAGTTGTAGTGCTGGTCTCTCACACACCCCACCCACCTCTCTCACACACCACACACACCTCTCTCACCCCCCACCACCCTCCCTTTTGACATGGGGGCCTGTTGGGAGCTGCAGTGCTGGTCTCTCACACACCCCACCCACCTCTCTCACACCCCACATCCCCCACCACCCTCCCTGTAGACATGGGGGCCTGTTGGGAGTTGTAGTGCGGGTCTCTAACACCCCACACCCACCACCACCCTCCCTGTAGACATGGGGGCCTGTTGGGAGTTGTAGTGCTGGTCTCTCACACATCCCACCCACCACCACCCTCCCTGTAGACATGGGGGACTGTTGGGAGTTGTAGTGCTGGTCTCTCACACACCCCACCCACCACCACCCTCCCTGTAGACATGGGGGCCTGTTGGGAGTTATAGTGCTGGTCTCTCACACACCCCACCCATCACCACCCTCCCTGTAGACATGGGGGACTGTTGGGAGTTGTAGTGCTGGTCTCTCACACACCCCACCCACCACCACCCTCCCTGTAGACATGGGGGCCTGTTGGGAGTTGTAGTGCTGGTCTCTCACACACCCCACCTACCACCACCCTCCCTGTAGACATGGGGGAGTGTTTGGAGTTGTAGTGCTGGTCTCTCACACACCCCACCCACTTCTCTCACACACCCCACACACCTCTCTCACCCCCACACCCCCCACCCCCCTCCCTGTAGACATGGGGGCCTGTTGGGAGTTGTAGTGCTGGTCTCTCACACACCCCACCCACCACCACCCTCCCTGTAGACATGGGGGCCTGTTGGGAGTTGTAGTGCTGGTCTCTCACACACCCCACCTACCACCACCCTCCCTGTAGACATGGGGGCGTGTTTGGAGTTGTAGTGCTGGTCTCTCACACACCCCACCCACCTCTCTCACACACCCCACACACCTCTCTTACACCCCCTCCCTTTTGACATGGGGGCCTGTTGGGAGTTGCAGTGCTGGTCTCTCACATACACCACCCACCTCTCTCACACACCCCACACACCTCTCTCACACACCCCACCCCCA
Organism: Lissotriton helveticus; assembly: GCF_964261635.1. Lineage (NCBI taxonomy): Eukaryota > Metazoa > Chordata > Amphibia > Caudata > Salamandridae > Lissotriton > Lissotriton helveticus. Next base: position 1,584,683,509 of record NC_136065.1, on the reverse strand, counting down.
CCACCCTCCCTGTAGACATGGGGGCCTGTTGGGAGTTGTAGTGCTGGTCTCTCACACACCCCACCCACCACCACCCTCCCTGTAGACATGGGGGCCTGTTGGGAGTTGTAGTGCTGGTCTCTCACACACCCCACCCACCTCTCTCACACACCCCACACACCTCTCTCACACCCCACACCCCCACCACCCTCCCTGTAGACATGGGGGCCTGTTGGGAGTTGTAGTACTGGTCTCTAACACCCCCACCCACCACCACCCTTCCTGTAGACATGGGGGCCTGTTGGGAGTTGTAGTGCTGGTCTCTCACACACCCCACCCACCACCACCCTCCCTGTAGACATGGGGGCCTGTTGGGAGTTGTAGTGCTGTTCTCTCACACACCCCACACACCTCTCTCACACACCCCACACACCTCTCTCACCCCCCACACCCACCACCACCCTCCCTGTAGACATGGGGGCCTGTTGGGAGTTGTAGTACTGGTCTCTAACACCCCCACCCACCACCACCCTTCCTGTAGACATGGGGGCCTGTTGGGAGTTGTAGTGCTGGTCTCTCACACACCCCACCCACCACCACCCTCCCTGTAGACATGGGGGCCTCTTGGGAGTTGTGGTGCTGGCTGCTTTGACAACATGCAAGGCTGGGAACGTAGGAGGCAACATTTGTGCTTGGTCATGGTGTGGGGAAATTTGAGCCCAGGACTTCACATTTGGGTGACTATGTGGCACACATGCATGGATTGGAGCCAGGGAGATGTGTGTTGGCAGTTGTGCAAGGCAGACCATGGCAGTGTGATAGTGGTCATTGGTTTGTACTTACCAGCCTCTAGTCCCTCCTCGATTCCTTCCAGGCTCTCAGGGTGCAGTATGCCCAGCACCTTCTCCTTCCATTCTGCAAATGGTATGGGCTCCGGGGGAGTGCCGCCGCCAGTGTGGTGTGCCCGCAGGTGGTTCTTCGCCCTGATGCCTTTCACCCTTGCCTTGAGGTCGTGCCACCGCCTCTGGATCTCGTGTTTGGTGCGTGGCACGGTCCCTGACGCATTCACTCTGGTCACTATCCTGTCCCACATGTTTTTTTTGGTTGCCAAGTTGGTCTGCTGGACTAGGGTGCCGAAAAGATGTGGTTCGACACGGATGATTTCATCCACCATGACCTTCAACTCACTGTCTGTGAACTTGGGATTTTTCTTTGGTGCCATGGTGTGTGATGTGCAAGGTGTTGGTGTGGTGGGGTGTGCAGGTGGGTGGTGTGTAGGGATGGTGTTGTGGGGGTTTGAGTGGTGGGTGTGTTTGTGTGCAGGGTGTATGTGTGTTTGTGTGTGTCTGCTGTTAGTGGTATTGTGGCTCTTGCTTGCAGCTATGCTGTGATGCAAAGGACTGTGGTAGTGGGAGGGATTCATTTTATACTCTGTGTGGTGGTGGTGTCCCAATGGTTGTTGGCAATCAGGTGTTCTGTGGGTGGGGTGATTTTGGTGCATTTTTCGGTGCTTGGGGGTGTCATTGGGGCGTGTAGTTGCTGGGGGTGGGTGTTTCAGGTGGTTTGGTGTCCTGTTTAGTGTGTTTTCTATTTACTTCCGTCTGTCATTTTGTAATCGGTTTGACGGCAGGGATGGTGTTTGTGTGGTCCTTCCGCAGTCATGGTCCGTTTGGCGATGCATTGTTTCCGCGACGGTCGAGGACGGTGGTGAGTTCCGTTGGAATGGCGGCGTTATCCTAATCGCGCGGCCAGACCCTCCGCATGTATAGCGGCGGTTGGGCCTGTTCTCGTGGTCATGTTCGTCGGCGCGGGAGGGTGTTTCTTTGGTACCGTCCGCTTACGGCGGTCTTTGGTGTGCTCCGTCCGCCGCGGACGGTGTTTGATGTGATCCGTCCCCCGCGGTCGGAGTTTCTTGACATAAATATCCTAATCGTAACCGTGAGGTCGGGAGTGGTTTTGACGCGACCATGGCGGACGGAACCCTTTTCCGTCCACCATCCTCATAGGCCCCTAAGTCTCTACCCCTAACCCCGTGTGCTCCTTTGTGTGCTTATGCAATAAAAATGCCACAACATGGCAAAGATTCTCTGGCCAGTAAAGGCAAGCAACTATTACTTGTTGCTTTACAGGTTTTTGTTGTTTTTTTTTGCAGTTTTATATGGCGTGATATCAACCTGAAAGTATTGTCGCTTTACATGAACACCAGCTATTACAGAACAACCCATTCATTTTTGTTGCCATGGGGAGATCAAGTAATGTGCTCAGACTCACACGATCTTGATATGGCGCCTAAAATAAACGTATGAAAAGCAGGTCTACTGTCTGGGAGTACAACTCAAAATGTGTGAAAATTACCCCCGTTCAAGCCGAATCAGATATGACCTGCAGATGAAACTCCTCCTTTCTGAAAATCAAACAGGCATGGGCCATTAGAACAGGTCCTGAGCCCTCGCCAACCCTACAACAACTCGGGCAATGTGTGAACCTCAACCTGATCCCACGCACCAGAGTTAATAAAAATCGATTCCTTGAGCATTGTTGTGAAGGGCAGCCCCCACGCTGTAAGTTAATTAGCAACTGGCCCTGAAATAAGTGAAAGAGAGCAAGAAGGGTGTGATGATGAAAGAACACACATCGAGGCACACCGGAGTAGAGGATTAAAAGAAGGTTTATGCCGATGTCCCGAGGTGTAGGAGGAGGGACCCAAGTACATATGCCTATAGTTAAGGCAGGTTGGTGCAGGCATAAGTTAACCCCCCTAGTCTTCCTACCTATTGTTTCTGCAGCCCAACTGTAACGGGTGACCATGGCTCGGAGGAAGGCATGTGGAGGCTCCGAGGCCCGAGCCGAATGGAGCTTTTGAACATGAACGCTGCCGCTCTGACAGGAATATGCATCTAGACATCACATGCGTCCTGGGCATTGTAACTAACTGGTTGTATTGTACAGCACTCTGACACCTTCAGGTAATGTCTGCGCTTTAAAATGCATTAAATAAATAAATATTGTGGGGAACGAGGCTTTGATGTTTTACTCCATGCCAAAGGCACGCAGCTGATTTGAGCCGTGCAAGCTGCTAATGACCAACCTACTGCAAAGTGTTTCTTTTCACTCGTAACCTGTCCTCGACCAGCAGCATTCTCACAACCCTAATTATTTGCCTGTTTTGGTTTTGTAAACTGGGAGAGGTTCCTTGTGAGCATGGCAGCCATGATCACAAGACAAACCCCTCCAGGCCGACTGAGGTGGTTGCTCCCGGGCCTGGAAGTCCCCCAGCACCATGGCAGTAAGCCTGTAATGGGCTGCTGCATTCCTTTTCAGTGTGCCCTTCATTTACTTCAGTCTCTTCACTGCAAAAGGGATAAACCCACTCACCACGAAGAAGCTCTCGCTGCGTTGCATCTAATGGCGGAAAGGAGCTCCAGTGTCGGGAATACTTCCCCTCACCGTCCCACAAGTACATGACAAGGAGAGACACAGCAGATCTCTCTCTGGCGCCGTTCTTTGTCCTCCTCAGCAGCGGTGGTAGCCGCAGTAATTCCTCCAACGGACCACCGCCTGTGAGCCTGGGTGGTTGGTGTTTGGTGTACATTACAACGGACACAAAATCTGCATGGCGCCACTTTGACGTGCAGGCACCATCACAGCACAACTTTCACGGTGCACAGCAGGGCCGGACTGAGAACCAAAACCGGCCCTGGCAAAGTGCTCGGCCGGCCCCCTGGGGGAGCGACCGAGCTCTTTGCCGGGGCCGGTTTGCGGCCGATTTTGTTACAGGGCCGATTTTGCAGCTATCGGTGAACGCCCAAAATATAGAATCCAAAATATAGACAGGCCAGACTATTGACTCCAAAATAAAGATAGGACAGAATATTGAATCCCCAAAATATAGTTAGTCAGACTATCGTAATTGGGGTAGGAAATATCGATTTCCATGATATCGAATTTAAAATATCAATTTCCATAATATCGATTTAATTTTAGTGTTATGTATGGTAGTATGAGTGTTAAAAGTAAGTATTATTTTTGTAATGTATGCTTAATTGTAATGAATGTTATGTAATTTAATTTTTGCGTAATTTAATTCCTTAGCGGGTTGTGGGTTTATAGGGGAATAGGGTGGGAGGTAATTTAATTATAGTAAATTAAATATGAATTTTTATTTATATATATTGACAATTAATTGATTGATAATTAATTATTAATTTGTCATTACGTTTAATTAATGTGTATTAATTGATTAATTGATAATTATGTTAATTGTAATATTTATTATTTGGAGCGGGTTGTGGGTTAATAGGGAAAAGGGTAGGAAATAATTTAATTGTAATAAAAAGTAAATATTTTTTTATGTATATGTATTGATAATTAATTGATAATTCATTTTTATTAATTGGCAATTATTTTTAATTAATTTTTTATTTGTGTTGATAATTAATGTAATCTTATTTTAATATTAAATCATTACTCTCCCTACTGTTGCACTCTCAGGAGTGGGAATAGTATTTTTTACCCCTTCACTATCCAACGCTTTCCCTACTGTTGCACTCTCTGGAGTGGGAATAGTAATTTTTACCCCTACGCTATCCAACGTTTTCTCTACTGTTGCACTCTCTGGAGTGGGAATAGTAATTTTTACCCTCCCGCTATCCAACGCTTTCCCTACTGTTGCACTCACTGAAGTGGGAACAGTAGTTTTAACCCCTATGCTATCCAAAGTTTTCCCTACCGTTGCACTCACTGGAGTGGGAATAGTAATTTGTACCCTCCCGCTATCCAACGCTTTCCCTACAGTTGCACTCACTGGAGTGGGAATAGTAATTTTTAAAACCAGAAGGTTGAGAGCTAGGACTATAGGATGGCCGTCCGTGTCCCTAAATATATTTTCGTAACCAAATGAAACGGCCAAGAACAATGGCTGTCTGATGTATGTGATGTCTGGCACCTCAGGGGTTTGTTAATAAAACCCTCACACACCAACCTGGTTGGTGTCATGCTTCATCAACGGGTCCTAGCCAGGTAGCCGAATGCTACCCGGCTGTGCTGCGACACCTGTTTACAGTGGAGCGGGTTTTGAGGTGTAGTAAATGCGATGAAGTGAGTGAAAATACTATTAAAAATACCTCCAGATTGCTACCCGTTAATTTATTATTGGTGATCTGGGGTATGGTTAAAAGAACTAGAGAGTGGATAATATATTACAGATACTATGTGTAGCTGTATTTATCATCAGATGGTCGACATGTTTCAGCCCGTGGAAAAAATATATGGGCTTTCTTCAAGACCTCTCTAAACAAGTGAGTGATGTGAAAATAAGTGAGTGGTAAAAAATTACCACGTGAAGAGCATTTTAACACTCACGCTAAGGAGTGCTTTGCATGCATAGAGGACTAACCGTGTATGGGTCCTCTAAAAAACTGTAGAACACCTGCAAAGGAAAAAAGGCAATAATGACTTTTAAAACAACAGCATTTGGTTCATGCCACTTGAATTGCCACACTTATCGCCAGTGCTGGGACGTGATATCGGGTGTTCATAAAATTCATTCCATGGATATCGCCAGTACTGGTGGTAAATAACAGGTGCTAAGTACTGGGCGTAATGTCAGACATTCGTGTATTCCGTATTTGGACATGCCATACCATGCACACAACCAAAACATGTAGATGCAGTGCACACTTTGTTGCATAAGAGGTGATGGTGCCTTTCTATTTTGTGAAGACAGTGCTGACTTTATTGTATTATTGCAATGGTAACACCTAAGTGTTTGGTGAGGTAGAAGCTTCACTGTCTTAATACTTGGATTATAGCATTAAGTACATGCACCAATACTCATAGATATGTTATATTTATATTTACATTTGTCCAGTATTAGGTTGGCTAGAGCTGGCTAGAGGAAATTTGAGCCTCTTTCCTTTCATATACTGTACGAGAACGGGGTTAAAAATTCGGAGGAAGAATGAAAAATGGCAAATTAGAAGTACATCATTGACCGTATATGTCACAAAGGATAACATTAAATATTTACATATTTACATTGCAGCCCGAGTCCAGCGCTAAATGACCGCTGTCCCCTGAACGATATTACTTTGAATAGGAGAGGTGCCTGCTGCTAAACCTGTTATGGGCCCCGAGGAAAGGCTGGCGTGTAATGGATCCTGGGGAAATCCTTTATGGAAGTTGCTCCTGTGTGTTGCAGCTTCCGGAGTAGTCCGTGCGTCATCACGCGATGGGCGTGTGACGCATACACGGACTCCTACAGCTAGACTGCTAACTCTGCAATGCGGAAGTGCTGTCTGGAATAGACATTTAGGCCCGCAATGCTAAGCCAAACTTCTTAACCTACGTAGTAAAGGTAATGATTTGCTGTAGGTTCTAGTATGTTGTGAATACAGGCCACAAAGTATGTAAAGGTATTGAATCTTATTAGTACATGGATATTGTAATTTTAAGCCACAAAGTATTTTGAGGTATTAAATACTTGTCTTTATAGTGCAGGGATATTTGTGGGGCCCTGACTATGGATAGATGGTTGATTTTAGATTGTGCAGGTTGCAGGATTAAATTAAATAAAATTAAAATTAAAATATCTGCAGACCGGATGATCACTGTCCGTGTTTGTTATCAGGTTAAAGAAGGGCCCACACTAGGGATTGGAGATTGTAACAGTTATTGCAACCCCAGTTAGATTATGGGCAAAACCCTTCCATGAAAAACTCTATGGTAAGGTTTTTCACCGTCTCAGGCAATTCCAAGGAATATTATCGTTGAGTCCTTGGGTGTGGGTGGACAAACAATATATCTATCTCTGTTCTTTATCCAATAACTCCTGTTGGATGTTGTTGGTGTTCCGATCCAGTTGCTCAATCACCACTCACTGCATATCGTTTGGAGTGTGGTTCTGTTCCAGATAGTAGTTTGTAGTTTGTCATGCTGGATATATTGCACTTACAGCGGATGTTACTTCTATGCTCAACAATTCGAGTCCTTACTTTGCGGCTGATCATGCCAACATATCTTAAACTGCAGGGGCAGGTTATTAGATAGATGGCATTTGAGGAGTTACAGTTTGTGTCGGCGTATCTCCCAACTCTTCCCTGCTTCTAGGTTAAGGGTTTTAGTGGTTAATGTCAAGTGACACCGCATGGGTAGTGTCCAGTTATCCTTGGTAAACCCTACGCGTTGGTTATTGTATTTTCTTCACGTTGGGACATTAGGGGTCTTGTGTGCACCAAGTTGTCCTTCAGACTCCTCCTTCTTCGATATGAGAATAGAGGTTTTTCCCAGTCAAAAGTACCTGTGTTAAGTATGGCCCATTGTTTTTGCACTATTGTAGTCACTTGATTTGACACAGGGTTGTACATTGTAATGCAAGTTAGTGGAACAGTGTTGTCTCCTGGTATTTTGGGCTCAAGAAGGCATTCACGGTTTTGATTACGAGCTCTTTTTTCAGCTTTTTTGGTTATTTGGTCTGGATAACCACTGTTACTTAGTTTAGTGGTCAGCATTTTTGCCTGATTTTTAAAGTCTCTCAGATTACTGCAGTTCCTGCGTAGTCTTAAGTATTGCCCGTAAGGGAGGTTCTCCCTCAAGGGTCCAGGGTGGAAGCTCGTGTAATGCAGTAGCAAATTTCTCGCTGTAGGCTTAAAATGTGTTTTCGTGACCAGGCCCCCATTGTGATGGATGAGGTCCAGTAATTTTAACCCCTATACTATCCAACGCTTTCCCTACTGTTGCACTCATTGGAGTGGGAATAGTAATTTTAACCCTCCCGCTATCCAACACTTTCTCTACTGTTGCACTCACTGGAGATAGGAATAGTAATTTTTACCCTCCCGCTCTCCAACGCTTTCCATACTGTTGCACTCTCTGGAGTGGGAATAGTAATTTTTACCCTCCCGCTATCCAACGCTTTCCCTACTGTTGCACTCTTTGGAGTGGTAATAGTAATTTTTACCCCTACGCTATCCAACGTTTTCCCTACTGCTGCACTCACTGTGGTGGGAATAGTAATTTTTACCCCTACGCTATCCAACGCTTTCCCTACTGTTGCATGCACTGGAGTGGGAATAGTAATTTTTACCCTCCCGCTCTCCAACGCTTTCCATACTGTTGCACTCTCTGGAGTGGGAATAGTAATTTTTACCCTCCCGCTATCCAACGCTTTCCCTACTGTTGCACTCTTTGGAGTGGGAATAGTAATTTTTACCCCTACGCTATCCAACGTTTTCCCTACTGCTGCACTCACTGTGGTGGGAATAGTAATTTTTACCCCTAGGCTATCCAACGCTTTCCCTACTGTTGCATGCACTGGAGTGGGAATAGTAATTTTTACCCACCCGCTATCCAACGCTTTCCCTACTGTTGCACTCTTTGGAGTGGGAATAGTAATTTTTACCCCTACGCTATCCAACATTTTCCCTACTGTTGCACTCACTGGAGTGGGAATAGTAATTTTTACCCCTACGCTATCCAACGCTTTCCCTACTGTTGCAATCACTGGAGTGGGAATAGTAATTTTTACCCTCCCGCTATCCAACGCTTTCCCTAATGTTGCACTCTTTGGAGTTGGAATAGTAATTTTTACCCCTAAGCTATCCAACGTTTTCCCTACTGTTGCACTCACTGGAGTGGTAATAGTAATTTTTACCCCTACGCTATCCAAATCTTTCCTTACTGTTGCACTCACTGGAGTGGAAATAGTAATTTTTACCCTCTCACTATCCCAAAAAATCTCTACTTTTTTACATTACATTTATTATTTTTATATTTTAAGCTTTTTTACATTATTTTAAGTATGTTTTATTTTGTTTTTAATATTTAATTACTTTTCTATTATTTTTAATACATTTAAAAAAATCGATATTTTAGTTAACTATATTTTGACAATCTATATTTTGGATTCGAAATTTTAGTACTTACCTATTTGTAGATAGGTATTCTATATTCTGTACTTCGATATTTTGGAGTCGATATTTTGGGCATTCTATATTACGTCCCTCGATATTTAGTCACTGAACCTTGGAAAACTGTACTCCCCAGACCTCAAAATGAGGTGTGTTAACTGAGAGGAGGGCGGATAGGAAAGTTGCCAATTTTTGGCACACATTGACACATGTTCTGTTACAACTAGGGGTGTGCAGAAAATTCAGCTCTACCAGCGTAGTGGATAAACCCAGCAACCACTGCTCCCCGGCCCGGCCCCTGCTTCTGAAAGCAGCCAGGCCGGGGAGAGCCTCTCCGGGCCCCGGTGGACCCCCGTCCCCAGCACCCGGACCCTCGGCTGGCTTGCAGGAAGGGGGGCATCAGCACCCGGGTCCCGCCGGACAGAGCTCGAGCCCCGGGCCCGGTCCCAGCTTTGTAACCCTAGCTAGGAAGAGAAGAGCCTCCCCGGGCCCCGGTGGACCCCCGTCACCAGTGCCCAGACCCTCGGCTGGCTTGCAAGATGGGGGGCTCCCATAGCCCCGGGACCCGTTGGACAGAGCAAGAGCCCCGGGCCCAGTTCCAGCTTTCGAACACTAGCCTGGCCGGGGAGAGCCTCCCCAGGCCCCAGTGGACCCCCGTCACCAGTGCCCGTACCCTCTGCTGGCTTCCAGGACGGGGGGCTACCGCAGCCTGGGACCCTGGGATGCAGCACAAGCCCCGGGTCCGGCTCCAGCTTCTGAACCCTAGCCAGGTCAGGGAGAGCCTCCCCGGGCCCAGGTGAACCCCTGTCACCAGTGCCCGGACCCTCGGCTGGCTTCCAGGACAGGGGGATCCTACAGCCTGGGACCCTGGGACGCAGCCTGATCCCCGGGCCCGGTCCCAGCTTCCGAACCCTAGCCAGGCCGGGGAGAGCCTCCCTGGGCCCCGGTGGGCCCCCGTCACCAGCGTCCGGACCCTAGGCTGGCTTCCAGGATGGGGGCTCCCGCACCCCGGGACCCGCCGGACGGAGCAGAAGCCCCAGGCCCGGTCCCAGCTTCCGAACCCTAGCCAGGCCAGGGAGAGCCTCCCCGGGCCCCGCTGGACCCCCATCACCAGCGCCCGGACCCTCGGCTGGCTTCCAGGAGGGGGCTTCTGCAGCTTGGGACCCTGGGACGCAGCACAAACCCCGGGTGCGGCCCCAGCTTCTGAACCCTAGCCAGGCTAGGGAGAGCCTCCCCGAGCCCCCGTGGACCCCCGTCACCAGCACCCAGACCCTTGGCTGGCTTCCCAGACGGGGGGTCCCGCAGCCTGGGACCCTGCAACGGAGCACGAGCCCCGGTCCTGGTCCCAGCTTCTGAACCCTAGCCAGGCCGGGGAGAGGCTCCGCGGGCCCCGTGGACCCCCGGTCCCCAGCACCCAGACCCTCGGCTGGAACCAAGAAGGGTTAAGCCCAGGCCACATCCTTGCCACGACGGCCTGCCCGGGGAGCCCATTTTTCTCAGCAATTAAGCCCCCACCTAGTGGGGGCTTACAGAACTTTGGGGAGGGACAAAAGTTGGAGTTATCACGGCCGCCAGCCCGCAGGGCCATCTGGTCACCCAGCCCACAGGGCCATTTGGTCATCCTACCTGCAGGGCCATCTGGTCGGTCGCCCTGCCCACAGGGCCATCTGGTCACCCTGACCGCAGGGGCATCTCTTCGCCCGGCCTGCAGGGCCATCTGGTCGTGCAGCCGGGCAACCAGATGGCCCCAGGTAGCCCAGTGCCCAGATGGCCTGGGAGGGTGCCATACCCAGTCGCCCTTGCAGTCCGGCAAGGGTGGCTGGGCTCACCGAGGCAGCCGCTCGGGAGGCTCCTTCCCCGGGTGGCTGCTGCTCGCCTCCCTGCACGACTTGCCCGGGAGCAGCAGGAAGGGGAGGCCCGGTCGGGCCATGCCATCTGGTCACCCTGCCGACCCGCAAGCAATGGTGGCCCTCATCCCCGCACCCCAGTGGTGCAGGGACAAGAGGGGGAGGCCCCCGAGCCGGAGGGCACATGGTGGAGGCGGCCTCCCGCGGGCCCGCATTACCGCCTCCGCGTCCCTCTCCTCCGGCCAGGCGGCAGAGGGACTCACCCCTGGGTGTGGTGGAGGAGGGCATCCACGAGCACCCATGCACGGAGAGACAAAAGCTTGGCTGAGAGGATGACTTTCAATAGATCGCAGCAAGCTAGCTTCTCTGCTACTTACGAAACTCTGACCCAGAATCAGGTCGTCTACGAATGATTAAGCACTGGGTGCCCCACAAACATATGGTGCACTAAGGGTGATGGAGGCGGCCCCCTTCTGTCTGCGCCCCAGTCCCCAAGCGAGCGGCTCTACGCACCGGCCCCCCAAGAGAGGCCGGCTATCCCAGGCCAACCGAGTCTCCACGGCACTGCGGTATCGTTACGGTTTAAGGGAGATTCAGACTTAGAGGCGTTCTTTCATAATCCCACAGATGGTAGCTTTGCCCCATTGGCTCCTCAGCCAAACACATACACCAAATGTCTGAACCTGTGGTTCCTCTCGTACTGAGCAGGATTACTATTGCAACAACACATCATCAGTAGGGTAAAACTAACCAGTCTCACGACGGTCTAAACAAAGCTCACGTTCCCTATCAGTGGGTGAACAATCCAAAGCTTGGTGAATTCTGCTTCACAATGATAAGAAGAGCTGACGTCGAAGGATTAAAAAGTGGTGTCGCTATGAACACTTGGCCGCCACAAGCCAGTTATCCTTGTGGTAACTTTTCTGACACCTCCTGCTTAAAACCCAAAAAGTCAGAAGGATCGTGAGGTCCCACTTTCACGGTCTGTATTCATACTGAAAATCGAGATCAAGCAAGCTTTTGCCATTCTGCTCCGCAGGAGGTTTCTGTCCTCCCTGAGCTCGCCTTAGGACACCTACGTTATCGTTTGACAGGTGTACCGCCCCAGTCAAAATCTCTACCCGCCACTGTCCCTGGAGCGGGTTGTGCCCAGCGGGCACCGGGTGCTTGGAGCCAGAAGTGAGAGCCCCATGGGGCTCACCCCCTCGCCTCACCGGGTAAGTGAAAAAACAATAAGAATAGTGGTATTTCACCGGCAGCCCGAGGGCCTCCCACTTATCCTACACCTCTCATGTCTCTTCAAGGTGCCAGACTAGAGTCAAGCTCAACAGGACTTTTTCCCCTCTGATTCTACCAAGCACGTTCCCTTAGCTGTGGTTTCACTAGATAGTAGGTAGGGATAGTGGGATTCTTGTTCATCCATCCATGCGCGTCACTAATTAGATGACAAGGCATTTGGCTATTTCTATACCACCTTGCGGTGGCTCATTCTGGGTTATTATGTTGCCCATCAGCATCAATTCGGTTTTGCTTCCATCAATACAACATTCTTTCGCTCTGGAGTACAGCCACACTGAACGCTGTCCTCACCGGAACTGGGATCACGTATAGGCCAGAGATAGTACACCCTGCAGTACCATTCCAACAATTTAAAATTGTCTGAGGTCTACTTTTGTGTCTTCTTCTTCTACAGAGGGTGAACTAAGGCCTATATCGTGATCTGAATCATTGTTGCTTGTTGCATTGTTTGAAGCGGGCGCTGGTTTGTCAAATTCGGTGAGTAGGTTAATGATTTCTAGGAAAGACAGCACCTCCTTAGCCATCTTAACAGGGTTTTTATTCTCCAGGAACTACCCTATCTGGAATTGGGTTTGTTTGCTTCACCATTTCTCACTAGCACGCACGCTCGCTGCCATGATAGAACCTTGTTTGGCCTGTCTTTATAGACTTTTCTACGCAGAGTCTAGCACTACAGAGGCAGTTACTGGCGGGACAACTGGGAGGTAAAGGCCACCCTTTAGAGAGTCATAGTTACTCCCGCCGTTTACCCGTGCTTCATTGAATTACTTCACTTTGACATTCAGAGCACTGGGCAGAAATCACATGGAGGCGGTCGCATCTCCCTCGGCACCGCGGACACGGCAAAGTTGCTGCCAGGGGGGCTGTAACACCCTCTGCTGGAACGGAGGGCCACCTGCCACCCATAAGCCTTCCCAGCCGACCTGGAGCTGGTCGCAGTGCACTGCCACAGAGGAAATGCACCCTGTGGGGGCCGGGTAGGGCCCGGGGCCGGTCCCGCGGAGGGGATCTGGAACTCCCAGGCCATCAACCTTCCCGTCGTGTTGAATCCTCCGGGCGGACTGCATGGACCCCACCTGTTTAGCTCTTGATGGTTTCACGCCCTCTTGAACTCTCTCTTTAAAGTTCTTTTCAACTTTCCATTACAGTACTTGTTGTCTATCGGTCTTGCGCCCGTATTTAGCCTTAGATGGAGTTTACCACCCACTTTGGGCTGCATTCCCAAGCAACTCTACTCCAAGAAGACCCGATCCTCGTCCACGGGGTGAGCCTCGATCGGTAGGACTTGGGCCCCCTGAACGCTGCCGGGGAGTCGGTCTTCTGTACGCCACATTTCTCGCGCCCGCCACCGGGCGGGTATTCAGAGCTGGGCTCTTCCCTCTTCACTCCCCGTTACTGCGGGAATCCTGGTTAGTTTCTTTTCCTCTGCTTAGTAATATACTTAAATTCAGCGGGTTGCCACGTCTGATCTGAGGTCGTAGTCGGAAGAATAACGCCAAAGCATCAAAGGGGGTTGCCGGGGAAGGCCAGGCCACTGCCGGATCAGGGGCCTGGCTTCCCGACAGCATGCGCCCTCTTTCCCTGGATCAGATCTGGAGGGGTTTCACCCTCCCTGGGAAGCCGGCCGCGGAGGTGGGCGCCCGAGGCGTGTGGACGCAGGCAGCCAATGGGACACCACAGAAAGCCACGCGCGGCAGGCAGTCAGGGCGGACCGGTCGCCAGACCCCTTCTCAGGAGCCAGGTGTGTCGGCAGCGTACCTCCGTAGCAGGACCCGTCGAGGGACCCTGCCACGGGCGATCGAGGGGTCTGACCTTGTGGGGGGAAAAAAGGAAGCAGAGCTATCCCTGCGACGACCCAATCGTGTCCAGGGGGAAAGCCCAGGACGATTGACGATAGAGCAACCCTCAGACAGGCGTAGCCCCGGGAGGAACACGGGGTCGCAAGGTGCGTTCGAAGTGTCGATGATCAATGTGTCCTGCAATTCACACTAATTCTTGCAGCTAGCTGCGTTCTTCATCGACGCGCGAGCCGAGTGATCCACTGCCAAGAGTCACAAGCAACTTTTTGAAATTGTTCACTCACCTGCAGGCACAGGAGAGGCAGGAGGAAGGCGATGCCATCCGTCCACCGCCCGCGCCGCGAGACGGCTCGGGCACCCCGTTCATGGCTTCTCCTCTGGGAGTCAGACTGCACCGTTGTGATAAAAAAACAGTGCCAGGCGCTCGGCCTAGGAGTCCCCCCCACCCACCCGCAGGCGAAGGAAGGGGGCTCCCAGTGTGTCAGGAGCAGGCAGTCCCACAGATGCGCGTCATTCCCGGAGTAACCGGGAGGACACGAGTCTTCAAACTTCTCAGCCACAAGGGACCGGGTCAAACCGGGTACCTGGCATCGAGGGAGGCTTGCCCCACCTGCACCTCAGCCGTCCATCACCGGGTGGCTCTGAGCCGTGCACCAAGCTGGCTTGTGCAGCCCACCCCACCCTTGCCCGTGCCAGAGGTGCCAGAAGGGAAGAGACAGGCAGCTCCCCATCCCGCACGCCTCCCACTGAGAGGAGCCAGGATCCCCTCGCATGCCCCCGGCCCATTCTCTTCCAGGCTGCCCTGCCACATGAGAAGGGCCCCACCTCAGTCACCCGGATCTCGGTCCGCCCGGGCGTAGGGTGCAGGAAGGCTCAGCCAGCAGCAGGACCTTCTAGGGGGGGGTGGTACCAGCCCACTGCCATTCAGTTTACCTCCACCGTGGGGGTGGTGCCGGGTGCACTTGAGTTCCACCTCAGGAGGGCCTACCGCTGTGCCCCTCCCAGAGAGGGACAGGAGATGGGGGCCACCCCCCGTCCCCAGTCCCTCACGCATCGGTCAGGTCATAACCAGAAGAAGAAGCCTGTCGAAGGCCCAGTCCTCACTCAAGCGCCCCATGCAGCCGCAGACCGCTCCACCGGCCGGGGTGTGCAAGGGCAGGGCTGGGTCCTGTGCCTATTGTGCGTGCATGCAGGAGGTGGCCAAGGGCTACAGGCTGGCGCCGTCAGTCGCTCGGGCCGCTCCACTGTTAATGATCCTTCCGCAGGTTCACCTACGGAAACCTAGTTATGACTTTTACTTCCTCTAGATAGTCAAGTTTGATCGTCTTCTCGGCGCTCCGCCAGGGCCGTTGCCAACCCCAGCGGGGCCAATCCGAGGACCTCACTAAACAATCCAATCAGTAGTAGCGACGTGCGTTGTGTACAAAGGGCAGGGACTTAATCAACGCGAGCTTATGACCCGCACTTCCTGGGAATTCCTCGTTCATGGGAAATAATTGCAATCCCAAATCCCAAGTAAACACAAGGGGGACAATGAGGGCTTGATAAAGGTCCACCGTACTTGACCTGGGAAGCACTTGATGCCAAAAGAGGTACGAAATGCAGCGGAGCGGGTGGGTGAGCCGGACTGCTCTGAGCGGGAGCAGTGACACTACGTTGAGTGTCGATATACTCCACTGCGGTCTGATGAAGCAGCACATGAATCCTTAAGAGGTTGGCTGCTTTTCTCCGGGGAAACATCCTACTGAGAGAAGAAGTGGTATGTAGAACCACACCACATACTGTAGATAGTTTTAATTTAGTCACTAGGTCCTGAGGAATCGCCAACTGATCTATTAGAGACATTTTATAGGCGAGAAACATGTTGACCACTAAGGGGTAAAGCTTAATTTTTGTTAGATTAAAACAAAATAGTCACCCTCCTTCTTCTTTTTACTTTTTAATCAGGTTGTGACCTCTCCAGAATAAAAATAATTCTAGAGGATTCCCTTACCTGTCTTAACCCACACACCACATCTACATCTTACCAGGCCCCTCACACCCACGGCACCTATACGGCAAGGAACAAAAGATCTCCGATAAAGAGCCCCTTTATGGGTGCACGTGGAGCATTGCAGCGCTGGCTTGACGAGGAGCAGACCCATATGATGAAGCATGACACCTAGCTTCCTGGGTGTGTGAGGGTCCTAGTTCTGAAAGGAGGTATTCCCCACCTCCCCACCACTCTGAGTACTCACCATGTGGCCAACTTGCCACCCAGGAACACCGTACCTCTGTTGGCTTCTAATGCCCAATCCCTATCATGAATGGGGTTCAGCGGGTTACCAGCACCTGTCGGTAAAGGGTAGACACACGCTGATCCGTTCAGTGTAGCGCGCGTGCAGCCCCGGACATCTAAGGGGATCACAGACCTGTTATTGCTCGATCCCGTGTGGGTGAGCGCCACCTGTCCCTCTAAGAAGTTGGACGCTGACCGTTGGGGGTCGCGTAACTAGTTAGCATGAAGGAGTCTCATTCGTTATCAGAATTAACCAGACACATTGCTCCACCAACTAAGAACGGCCATGCACCACCACCCACAGAATCGAGAAAGAGCTATCAATCTGTCAATCCTTTCCGTGTCCGGGCCGGGTGAGGTTTCCTGTGTTGAGTCAAATTAAGCCACAGGCTCCACTTCTGGTAGTGCCCTTACGTCAATTCCTTGAAGTTTCAGCTTTGCAACCATACTCCCCCGGAACCCAAAGACTTTGGTTTCCCGGAAGCTGCTCGGCGGGTCATGGGAATAACGCCGCCGGACGGCTAGTCGCATCATTTATGGTCGGAACTACAATTTTATCTGATCGTCTTCGAACCTCCCACTTTTGTTCTTAATTAATGAAAACAGACAGGCAGGCCCAGGCGCTGCCTTCCCCAGTCTCAGCATCGCCGGACCTCTGGAGGTCTGCCTGAGCAAACTCGGAGAAAAAGGGCCATCGGTAAGGGGCTGAGAGGCAGGGGCCTCAGTGGGCGGTACCGGGTTCTGCCTTCCCCTGTTTCAGAATCGCCGGACCTCACGGAGGTCTGACTGACCCTCTCCCTAGTAATCCAGAGGAAAATTACCCTGGGAGCCCCGGATGGGCAGGCCCGGGTGCTGCCTTCCCCAGTCTCAGCATCGTCGGACCTCACGGAGGTCTGACTGACCCTCTCCCTAGTAATCCAGAGGAAAATTACCCTGGGAGCCCCGGATGGGCAGGCCCGGGTGCTGCCTTCCCCAGTCTCAGCATCGTCGGACCTCGCAGAGGTCTGACTGAGGAAAAACGTGGAGAAAAAGGACCATTGGGAAGGGGCTGAGAGGCAGGTGTGTACCCGGGCCCCTGGGGGCCCTGGCAGGCGGACCTTGGTGCTGCCTTCCCCGACCTCCTGGAGCCCTTGCTGGGTAGGACCGAGGACGGAGCCCAGGGTGGGGAGGCCGCCCTCTCTGGGGCCTTCAGGGGCCCCGGCCGGAGCTCCTGAACCCAGCCAAGCAAGGGGAGGCTACCCGGGCACAACAGAACCCCATCCTGGGCCTTTGGCAGTGCAGCAGGCTGGGGGACAGGGCCCAGGGCCAGAGCAACCATTCCAGGGCCCGGCAGGGCCCTTGGACCCAGCCAGTGCTCCCAGGCCCGGAGGCGCTGGGAAAGCCTCCTCGGGCACGCTGGACACCATCCAGGACACCCTGCCACGCAGCAGGACTGAGGACGGAGCTTGAGGTGGAGAGGCTGCCCTCCCTCAGGCCCTCAGGGGCCCCGGCCGGAGCTCCTGTCCCCAGCCAAACAAGGGGAGGCTCCACGGGCACAACGGAACCCCATCCTGGGCCTTTGGCAGTACAGCAGGCTGGGGGATGGGACCCAGGGCTGGAGTACCCGGCCCTGCACCCAGCTGGGGCTCCCAGGCCCAGAGGCACAGGGTAAGCCTGCCCGGGCCTGCCGGACCCCATCCCAGGCACCCTGCCACATGGCAGGACCGAGGATGGAGCCTGGGGTGGAGAGGCTGCCCTCCCCGGGGCCCTCAGGGACTCGCCGAACCCAGCTGAGCAGGGGGAGGCTCCCCGGGTACGATGCAACCCCGTTCCAGGCCTTTGCCGGGGCAGCAGGCCAGAGGAAGGCGAGCAGGGCTGCAGCACCCGAGCTGGGGCCCAGTGGGGCCCCTGGACCCAGCCGGGGCTCTCGGGTCCAGAGGCGAAGGGGAAACATACCCGGGCCCGAGGGACTTCGTTCGGGCACCCTGCCAGTGCAGCAGGACCGAGGACGGAGCTTGGGGTGGGGAGGCCGCCCTCCCCGGGGCCCCTGGACCCAGCCCAGCAGGGGGAGGCTCCCCGGGCCTGCCAGACCCCATCCAGGGCAGCCAGCCACGAGGCAGGCCCTGGGACTGGCCCAGGGCTGGGGCGGCATCCTGACCCGTTCAGCTGCTGGCTGAGGACCGCTAGGCTGAAGGGTCTGAAGGAAGGCTACCCCCCTTTCTGGTAACCTGTGCGCACCACAAGACTGAGGGGACCCTAGGCGCGGACCTGCCGGACCTCCTGGAGCCCTGGGTGGGGATCCGGGAGGCAAATGGCCCTTCATCGGGACTTCCAGGGAAGCCCCATAGGAAAGCATTGCGTGCGACCAGATGGCCGTGGGGAAAGGTGCGACCAGATGGCCGGGACCGAAAGGACTCCCATCTGCCCACCCCGAGACGAGCCTTTCCTGTAGGGCTCACGCCTGCCCTAGCAGGGCTC
This sequence comes from Lissotriton helveticus, assembly GCF_964261635.1. Lineage (NCBI taxonomy): Eukaryota > Metazoa > Chordata > Amphibia > Caudata > Salamandridae > Lissotriton > Lissotriton helveticus. The sequence continues at coordinate 1,584,664,944 of NC_136065.1, read as the reverse complement.
GGCAGCTCAGCTTGCCAGGGGCTCGGGACCCCGGCTGGGCCTTAGGTACGGGGAGGCCCGCCGGAGCTCTCTGGCCCCACACCCGGGGGAGGACTGCCCGGGACCCATGGAGCCCATCCCAGGTACTTTGCCACGCCGCGGGCCGGAGGAGGGAGACCCAGACACCTGAGAGCTGTTGCATGGGAATAGCCCATCTGAGTCCCCGGCAAGGAACCGCCAGCCCGGGATGGGTGTCTGGGCATACCCTTGCCCCTAGTAATCTGGAGGAAGGCTACCCCTCTTTCTGGGAACCCGTGCGCGCCGAGTGATGGAGGGGTCCCAGGGCGCTGACCAGCCCGACCTCCTGGAGCCCTGGCTCGGATCGGGTAGGTGAATGAGCCCTCATCGGGACTTCCAGGGCCGCCTGGCCATCTGCTCGCCCCATTGGAAAGCATTGCGTGCGACCAGATGGCCAAGGGGAAAGGTGCGACCAGATGGCTGGGACCGAAAGGACTCCCATCTGCCTGCTGCGAGCCGAGCCTTCCCGGTAGGGCCCCCACCTGCCCTTGCAGGGCTCGGGGCTACACTTCCTGGGAGGCTTGGGGACCCCGGCTGTGCCTCAGGCATGGGGAGGACTGCGGAAGCTCCCGGAGCCCGCATGCCCGGGGGACGACTGCCCGGGACCCATGGAGCCCATCCTGGGCACTTTGCCACGCCCCGGCTGGAGGAAGGGAGCCAGGGACGCCTGGGAGGTGTTGTACGGCCATAGCCCATCTGAGTCCCCGGCAGGGAACCGCCAGCCCAGGAGGGGTGTTCAGGCATACCCTTGTCCCTAGTAATCCGGAGGAGGGCTACCCCTCTTTCTGGGAACCTTTGCATGCTAAGTGATGGAGGGGACCCAGGGCGCGGACCAGCCCGACCTCCTGGAGCCCTGGCTGGGATTGGGGAGGCGAATGAGCCCCCATCGGGACTTCCAGGCTGGCCCGGCCATCTAGTCGTCCCATTGGAAAGCATTGCGTGTGACCAGATGGCCGGGGGGAAAGTTGCGACCAGATGGCCGGGACCGAAAGGACTCCCAGCTGCCCATCCTGAGCCTTTGCGTTAGGGCTCCCGCCTGCCTATGCAGGACAAGGCTCCGGGGCTCCGCTTCCCGTGGGCTCAGGGACTCCGGCTGGGCTGTGGACCAGAGCCCCCGGACTATCTGGTCACCGGCAGAGAACCGCCAGCCCGGGAGGGGTGTTCCAGCATACAATGCCCCTAGTAATCCGGAGGAAGACTACTCCTCTTTCTGGGTACCTATGCGCACCGAGTGATGGAGGGGACCCAGGGAGCGGAGGCGCCCGACCTCCTGGAGCCCTTGCTGGGATCGGGGAGGCAAATGGCCCCTCATCGGGACTTTCAGGGAAGCCTGGCCATCTGGTCACCCCATTGGAAAGCATTGGGTGCGACCAGATGGCCGAGGGGGCAGGTGCAACCAGATGGCCGGACCAAAAGGACTCCCAGCTGCCCACCCCGAGCCTTCGCGGTAGGGCTCCCACCTGCCCACACAGGGCAAGGCTCGGGGGCTCTGCTTCCCACGGGCTTGGGGACCATGGCTGGGTCTCAGGCACGGGGAAGACCCCCGGAGCTCTCAGGCCCGGACGCCCAGGGGAGGAGTGCCCGGGACCCTATGCAGCCCGTTCTGGGCACTTTGCCACGCCGTGGACCAGAGCCCCCAGAGGGGGAGAGGTTTTGTCCGAGCATAGCCCATCTGGTCACCGGCAGAGAACCGCCAGCCCGGGAGGGGTGTCCCGGCATACCCTGCCTGTAGTAATCCAGAGGAAGGCTACCCCTCTTTCTGGGAACCCACACGCGCAGAGTGACGGAGGGGACCCAGGGCGCGGAGGCACCCAACCTCCTGGAGCCCTCGCTGGGATCGGGGAGGTGAATGGCCCCTAATCGGGACTTCCAGGGAAGCCCGGCCATCTGGTCGCCCCATTGGAAAGCATTGCATGCGACCAGATGGGCGAGAGGAAAGGTGCGACCAGATGGCCGGGACCAAAAGGACTCCCAGCTGCCCGCCCGAGCCTTCGCGGTAGGGTTCCCGCCTGCCCACACAGTGCTCTGGGCTCCACTTCCTGGGGGCTCGGGGACCCCGGCTGGGCCTCAAGCCTGGGGAAGGACCACCGGATCTCTCGGGCCCGGACGCCCGAGGGAGGACTGCCCGGGAACCATGGAAGTCATCGGGACTTCCAGGCCGGCCATTGCATGTGACCAGATGGCTGAGGGGATTGGTGCGACCAGATGGCCCGACCAAAATAACGCCAATGTGCCTGCCACAAGCCTTAGCGGGAGGGCACCAACCTCCCCTTGCAGGGCTCGGGGGCTGCAGGGCTCGGGGTTGCAGGGGTCCGGGGCTGCAGGGTACAGGTGTAGTGTAGTTCCTATTATCCCAATAGGCTCTGCGCATTGGAATAATACCTTCAATAGTATAGGCCTAGACCTGAACTAGGTCTTCTATTGTCGATATTAGACTTAAAGTGTTGGGTTTGCCAGCTAGCTCAGAGTTCACTAGAAACTTCCTCGAATAGGCAAGGAGGAGTTGAACCTCCCTGGATAGACAAGAAGGGATTTAGTTTCTGACAACCATAGAACATGACAACTTTGCTCTCCCCTAATCAAGAGTGTATCTCTAGAGTCGTGTGAAAACAAAAGACAACTTATTTTACTCAGTCAGTACGTGCATTCTTAGTCTCACCAGATTGTAGAGAAAAGGAAGAGACGGGCGTGTTCAATAAAAGATGTTATTTATTGATCAGTCTCTTTTCTCATACAAGGGAAATGGATCGATATTATCGCAATACTTATGGTTAAGTAAAGTGCATACAATAAAAGCAGAAGTATAAAATAATACTGTAAAAACATTTATATGGTTTCTAAGCCATAAGGTGGTTTAAAATGAATAAAATAGATACATACACATATACATTTGACTAATCGTACTCAACTGGTGTTTCTAACTACGCCTACCCCGGTGTACCTGACCTAAGCCTAATACGTGGGCGGGAATAGAAAGTAGCAGTTTAAGTTAAGTTTGTTTTGCCAAGTGACTGACTCAAGAATTCTCTGCAAGGGGTTATTCAGTTCTGTACCTTGAATCTAGGATGAATGAGGGATGGTATCTCTCGTCTCTGGTCTCGATATTCCAGGCTGCCTGCGAGGGCTACCCGGAAGCGCCGGAGCTGGATTTCTCGGCAGGAGAAAGCAGCGTCTCGTTCTCAGCGCGTCAGGAAGGCGGGGCTGCGCCAGCGGGGTCTGCTCCGCTCTGGGCTTCGGCAAGTCTGGCTGCTCCGATCTCGTCACCACCGCGTGTGTTTGCTTAAGGCAATACCGGTAATATTTATACCTGTAAGGTGCCGAGATTGACGTAAGGATGGACATAGATACGTCAATAAGGATGTCATACGACTTGGTCGTTAGCACATTCTTTTGCTGAAGTTCTCGATGAAATCAAAACAATGGCCGCAGGGTTTTTCCCAGGTTGTCATAGGTTTGATTTGTTTTGAGAACTCCGTATGCCTTATCAGGGGCTGGAGGAATATCGCTTGTCTAATTAGATGGCAAGCGTTATGACCTAATCAGATAACACGTTCCTGTGCCGTAGTGTGGCTTAATCAGATAACGGTTTCTGCATCATGGGATGGCTGCTAGTTAACTTGTTAACCAGAACAGGGTCAGGAATAGGGGGATCGATACAGAACCTATAAGAATACATCACACCCACTCCACGCTAACTATGGCCATGTTTACGAATCTAGGCATAGTAAAACATACTGTAGAGTATCGTGTATACCTTACCACCCCAAAATACATATAATGCATTTCGAATAATGTAATGTAATAATGTAATATACGGAAAAAAATATTCACATGTACTATATGCACTCAAGCTGTAGAATAATGCTAAAGTAATCACGCATATGTATACATTATTGCTAATTGGTATATAAGAATTTACACATGAAATGGCTCTTAATACAGAAGAAAAAGGTTCGAGACCATTTCATCACAGAATAAAAATAATTATGAACATACCAGCGGGCAGCTAATGTCTATAAAGTTTCTAAAAATAGAAATTTTAGTTCTCTAAGAATAGTTCTTACTTTAAGCAGAAGATAAGTGTCCCGAAAAATCGTAAAAATATTTTGGGGCTGCTGAAAAAATCGCTGTCCGTGAACTGGAGGGAAAATTGTTCATGTTATTTTGCTATTAAGTTGAAGGCCAAATTCAGGGTGTTGGGAACGCCGTGTGCTAGCTTGCTAAAAAGTCTCTATTTCTGCTCTGGTGAGAACATCATATCATTTAGACTGTCGAAAAAGCTGTCAACAGCTTCCTGGGAGAGTTCCACTAACTCGGAAAAAGGTGTAACCATGCATTCGTGCGCATGATTGTCTCCATTGACGTTTTGATTAGTATTGCTGACAGAAGGTCGTACCTGATCGATGCTGCTTTCATCTTGAACTCCACTACCCCTTAATCGTAGTGGTGAAGTTTCCACGAAAGCCGTCATCAGGATTGGCAGCCGTTGAGGGCAGCACAAAGCATGAGCCTTTATCGGACCCAACAATGTTTCTGCATCCATAGGCGCATCCGATTGTAGCGTCAGACAGGTGTCCAACACGCATTCTTCTCCGCACAGCAGGCACCTTAATACAGGTAAAACACATCGATGCCACATTGGTCGAAATGAAAGTAACCAAGTCATGTTCAGGTCTCTAAGCCGGGATAGTCCCAGGATTTTTGATATCCGGTCCCGGTATCCAATGGCTCGGATTGTTTCTTCCCTTGTCGCAGGTGTTTTGTCTGTGACATGGTTTGCCATAACGAAATATTAGGACCAGGAATAGGATTCCTGCAATTAGTCCCAAAATGAGGGGAAGTCCGCCAAAAATCGAATGGACGAAATCTGGAAAAATACCCAGTATGGCTTTTAATGGTGTTAATGCCATCGAAAATACTGTCTAAAATACCTTTGAGACTCCACTGGTATCAGAAATATTTAAGATTTCATTCAGGATTTCCGCGAAATGTATGGGGGAATTAGTTGATAACAATGAGTGAATCTCTGCAGTCGTCCTTGCGACTAGGAGATCATACGTTTATTTTGATGACGTGAGTCTGGTCGGCGTCTGAAGAAGCACTGTTTTCATTCTGCTTAAAGTATCTATTCGAATAGAAGTAATTTTCAAGTTAGGCCATGCCCTTGCCTCCCTGTCTGGAAAGGAGCTGGGGAACAATGAGTGTCCACAGCACATGACCTTCGCAGTCGTAGTTACGAGATAAGGAGTCCCGGGCATAAGACTACAACATCTGCGATCCATAATTAGAATGTAACTCCCATTATAGAGTCTTTTAAGGAATGGTTCTATCTCTGTTGCAGGTGCGCCTAGCTGGTGACATGAAAGGTTATTTGAGTTCCCTTCACAGGCTCCATGCAAACTAATTCCATTACACAGAAGTGTACCGCTTAGTGACATCGCACAATTATTGCCACTAAGACTCACTTTCTGTCCTTTATTACTGACACATGCATGTGAATAGGGCAAGTTCCATGTTGTCTTAATGTACCCTTTTCCCAATTTTTCGTACATGCCAGCCTGTATATATTTTTGGCAGTATTGAAACCTGAAGGTTGATATTGGAATATTAATTATCCCATGTATTATCCATTCACTGACAGGTCGTTCTGACATTGTCACTGGTAATCTCTCGAGTTTCTCAATGCTCAGGATTGTATAATCAGCACCCTTCTGTGCCATACTGATTTGTTTATCAGTAAGGTTAAAGATATTGAATAGTGACGTTGTGTTGATTAAACGCCAAGGCACATAGCCTGAACGCAGATTTTGTAACGTCCAGCCAAGCTGTACAATAGAACGCAATTGAGACTGACCGTGTTGTAACAACAGTAAGTCTTGCGATATTATGTCGATTGCTGAAGACACAATGCTGTCCAAAGAAAACATTCTGGAGGACAGAGTCATTAACCCATTGTCCACTACAGAAAGTGATTTTTCCAAATTAATACGGTCAATTTCCCGTATACTTTCTGCTGTCTCAATTTGAGTTACCTTCCAGGCCTCATTGAAAGCTGCATATACAGAGGCTGCTATGAAGCGTTTTTGACACTGTTTGCGCGGTCCCTTAATGAAATCACGCAAGTCAGCACCATCAGTAAGTAAAGTTAGGTGTTGCTTAATTTCTGTCAGTGTGGAAGTTTGTAGCCATTGAAAGCATAATTTGCCCACACTGTAGGTGGTTATTATCCCTGGGTGTTGTCTTTGGGAATATCTAGGGTCTGGCCTGGTCAATTTGAACCCCTATGTTTTGTTCAGGAATCTATCTTGACAGTTATTAGTATCTGTGGGCCAGATCAACCATTGTTTCCAATCAGGATGTGTTCTGTTTTGGTTTAATACATAGTTTACGTCTATCTCTTCATCTGTAGAGCTATTGCTGTTCATTGTTGGCTTTGGAATAGACGGTTTATTTAAGTCTTTGATTTTGGCTAAGCCAAGACAGGTGGTTTGTTGAACAGTGTCATTTAAAAATATAATTTGTTCTGGGATCATGCAGGCTCTAAACAATGATTCTATACCTTGTACTTGCCATTCTTTTGTACCCCAAACACTTTTAACTTCAACATTTTTGTCCCAATAATCAAAACCAAAAGTATTCATTTGTTCAAAAAATGAGTCTGAATATATCAATTTCGTGTTTGTAAGCATGGTCTTTGTCCCTGTCTTATTTGACAATTTGAAATAAAATGTTTCAGCATTACTTGTGTTGAACCCTGAAAAGTATGAATATTTGTCGTAAAAGGTTCTTGAGCTTCCTTTTGGAGGGGTTGCACAATGTTCCCATTGATTATAATTTAAAACATTTCTAGGTTGTACAGATTTATGTAGAAAATGGTTACCATAGTGGTTGTAACAGTACATACTATCATAATTAGTCGAACCCTGCAAATAATCATGTTTGGTAAATTTAGCAGACATCACTAAGTCAGACATCATATTATTTATACTTTCAAAGTCCCAATCATCAGCAAATGAGCTTGGTTTTACAAAGTCACTCAACGAGATCTTAATTTGGTGTGGATACTTCAGGATCTCAACCGGACCATAAATTTCGTAGTCAGTATTGTCCCATGCTACCCCACCCAGTATAGGATTGGCTGTGAAGTTGACTGAAGAAAGTTCTCTTTTCTCGACGTGTGAAGATGTGTGTGGCTTGAGGATCAAGTTGATTTTCTGACTTGCTGTGTCCATTTTAGCATATTTTCCCTCAATGAAGCGTCCCAAAGTTAGTACCATGATGAGCCAAAGTATGAGGATAAATGCACCAAAGCCCACCCAAAATTCAATCCATGGAGAAATCAGATATGTTTCTTTCAGCTGTTTCAAAAGTTCTTTAGCTTTATCTTTAAAGGTTTTTGTTGATGGCTGTGTTTTTGATTCACTTAGGTCTTCAGAGGAATCATCGAAGTTTATGAAGTAGCCGGATGCAGTTCTGTCAATTGTTCCAATTGCTTCAGGATTACTGTTTCTTGCATATTCGTTTGTTACTTCATTGTAGGTTGGTGTGTCTCTACTAAATGTTTTTATTTGGGTTTTCAGAGGTTTAAGTTCCAATGCATTGTTGCATAGTCCTTGTTGTTCTTCTATAGGCGTTTTGAATGTGATTAGCCTCTTAGTTTGGACCTCTGTATTGGTAGCAAATCTTGGTGTTCTACTACTTATCGGGAGTCCACTTGGCCTACTGTTTGTTATCGGCCACATGATTGTGGTTTTACCAGGTCGATGGATACAACTCGGTTCTCCTTTTTACCAGCAAGCGGCGGTAGTACAACTGATCTTGTCCCGTTGATAGACAAGACAGGAACTGCTTTTCTGTAAGAAGGCCCAAATTCCTTCTTTACCGCGATCTTTTCTCTGACTAGATCCCCGACTTTTGGAATCCAGACAGGTCTTGCTGGGACAGGTGGTGGTTCTTCAGTGGTTGTTGGCTGCTGTTTCAACTTTATGTTGCTCAGGTCTTTTCTTGTTTTGTTTAAGTCCTGCAAAATAGCCAAACGATCTTTGATATCAAAGCTTTTTTCCTTTACCACTGAAGTCTGACTGTCAAGATCTAAGATTAACATCCTAGTTCCAAACAATAATTCGTACGGACTGAATCCCTTCAGAGAATTTCTTGGCAGGTTATTTAGACTACGTTGGACACTTATTAGATGTTTGACCCACCCAGCTCCCGAACCTAATACCTTTGCTGTTATAGATTGCTTTATGTCACGGTTTTTTCTTTCTACAATTCCGTTCCCCTCAGGGTGAAATGGACAAGAGTACCGCAATGCAATGCCCATGCTGGTCATGGCCTCCTTATAAGCTCGAGAGCTAAAAGCAGGACCCTGGTCAGAATGCAGCATGCCAATTGCGTATGTGCCGATAAAGACCCGCAAATCTTTTATAACAGTTCTGGCGTCAGCCGAGCGCTGGGGCCACATCCATATGAATCTCGTGCATGAATCCACTGCGACCAGGATATATTTATAGTTACCATCCCTTTGTAAGGGACCACAGTGGTCCAGATAGACACAGGCTAATGGTTTATCTGAGATTAGAAGGGGCGTCTGCGCTGGTCGTCTCACCGTTGATACTTTCATTCTTTGACATATTTCACATTCTAAAACATAGTTCCTTGTTTGTCTTCTCATTTGTGGCCACCAGTATCTCTGTTTTAACAATGATACTGTGGCTGAGACGCCAGCATGTACAGAAGCGAGCCCTTCGTGTGCCGCTATTATTAGTCCTAACCTATGTTCCATGTTTGGAATTGCCCTATCCCCCACTCCAGGGATTCGAGCAAAAGGAACATTGTTTGCATCAGTTATGTATGAGTATTTTACTGGAAAGCCTTTCGGGAGTGTTTCTATCGAATCCTTTTCTGTAGCGCTAATATTTCGCTGTCTATTTTTGTTTTTGACCGTGTGATGGCAGCTACGGAAGCCGTTTGCACAGCTGCCTTCGCGGCCTCATCAGCCAATGAATTCCCTGCAACGTGAACGCCATCACGTTGATGACTCAGTGTATGTATCACGTGAGTCTTCGGTAGTTCTTTTTGTAAAAGAACTATTTGTTCCCAGAGCATTTTATGCTTGATATTGCCTCCTTTTGCATCCTTAAAACCATTCTGAAGCCAGATCTGCAAGTATTCATTGTAAGACTGAACGCAATAATACGAATCGCACACTATGAGTGTGGGGAATTCTCGATCGGTATTTTCAAGCGCCATCTTGAATGCTAGCAGTTCAGCTCGCTGAGCTGTACAGTCTCCCAGAGATTGTGTTTTGGTGATAGCTGGTTTAAATTTTCCTTTGTGCCAGCGACCTTTAACAATCGCGCACGCAGCACTGTAAGCTTGTTTACCCCCCACTGCGGGTTGTGCTGATCCGTCTGTATATATTATACAGCCGTAATGTTCTAGAGGCAGAATTTCCGTCGGCGGAGGACATTCGAACTCGTATTGGAGAAATTCTTGTGTTTTTAAGTTGGGATCAAATTCGTATACCACGTCTGTTGCAGCAAGAGAATTAGCCCATTGTATCCATCTCGGATGGAGCGCTTTAGCATTTGGAATGCTTGCTTTTGTTACAGCCTCTAGGGCTGGTATCGGTGTTACAATTATTATTCGTTTACCTTGTGCCAGGGCTCGTTCTTTCGCTATAGCTGTCTGTGTTGCAGTTAGAATTTTTTCCGTTGGGCTAAATTTCATTTCAGCTTTAGTGTACAAGTGTGATTTGAATGCAATTGGTACCTTTTCTCCCTCATTAGAGGTCAGGTATGTGAATCCGCATCTTCCTGGGATGACTCGAATCACAAGATTGCGTGTGTTATCACGTGTTTCTAATTTTGTTTTAATTAACATGTCTGTTTGTAAGGATCTCAAAATTTCTGTGTGTTTTTGAGTCCAATTTGTTCTTTTAAAATCTGGTTTTATTAGATCATAAAGGGGCTTGACCCTTTCTGCGTAATTTGCAATGTATGTTCTTCCGAAATTTAGGAAGCCTAGAATTGACTGTAAGTTTTTTAGTGTTCTAGGTGCTTGGAGTACGGCACATTTCTCTAGGAAATTGTCAGCCAGGCTTTTGCCTTCACTTGATAATTCATATCCTAAGAACAGGACTGTTAGATGGGCAATTCTAGATTTTTTAAAGTTGAATTTGTAACCCTCTGCTGCGAACCCAAGTATTATGGTGTTCACTCTCTTCAAGTGAGTATCCAAGTCATCATCTGTTAGGTATATGTCGTCGACATACGATAATGCTTCGTCATCATATGTTTGTAGTAACTCTGTTACTCTCGCTGAGAATAATCCTGGGCTGTTCTTGAACCCTTGGGGTAACCGACAGAATTGTTTTTGAGCGCCATTTATTGAGAACGCGGACAAATATCTGCTCTCTGGTGCTATATTTTGACAAAAGAATCCATTAGAGATGTCTAATGTTGTTTTGTATTTTTTGCGCACTATGTTATTCATTAGCGCTGCATTATGCGAGTTTTGCACTGCAAAAGTTTTGCAACATGAGTTAAGGTGTCTGTAATCCAAAACTAGACGATATGAATTGTCTGGTTTGGAGACAGGAAACAAAGGGTTGTTCATTTGTGAGGTGCAAGTTTCAATCACCCCCTGGTATTCTGATTGGTCTAGTATTTCTTTTACCTGTTTTTTAGCTTCTTGCTTAATTGGGTACTGTCTTTGTGCAGTAGGTTGTGATTTTAACTGGATTTTGTGAGGAGGAGAGTCCTCATCCCATCCTACGTGATTTTTATATAAAGCAGGAGCTTGAGCTACTGCCCACTTTCTGGCAAGTGTGTATTTTTTATGAATTGGGATATGATTTGAGAAGGCAGGCATAATTATTTCTTCGCCATGAGGGCAGTCCCTGACAAACTCTGGTGGCCAGTCTTTTTCAGCTAGAAGGATGTCATAGCCCTTGGAGAGATTATCCCAAAATAGTCCCCTTATTTTTCTAGTCTTATCCCCTTCTATACGTAAAGTTATTTCATATATTTTGTGAGGTTTGCTAACTCTGGTGTCTGCAGTTTCCACTTGAAGATATTCATTCATGTCCACTGTCTCCAGATGATTCATAAGGACTTTGCGAGCTATGCTCACTTCTGCTGCGCTGTCTAGCATTGTCTGAGCCCATTCTCCGTTTTTCAGTTGTGTCCTCAGTATTCTCGGCATTGTTAACTACTTTAATACTGGCTACCTTCTTTTTTGGAAATTGTAATAATGAGCAGGTTCCTTGTCTTTGGACTTGACGTGCCCTTCCCTGGGTTCCGATCGTCCTCTTCTTTCCGATTTCTGCGAGGAAGTCTGAAAAGATTGAGAGGGACGTGTATCAAAATCTTGATATCTATCCGGTTTCTTTATATTATCCCTATTTCTAAGGTTGTATTTTTTCACAGAGGGCTCACTTTGGGGAGACTTGGGTCCTTGGTCCGGAGATCTTTCTCTCCGCCGAGGAGACCTTCCTCTGGACTGGAATCTCTTTTCTTTTGGATTGGATTGTTTGTTTCCATCCCAGTTCTTCTTTTGACTGTTTAGATGATTTTTAATAAATATTTTTTCAGGACTTTCAATCAGTTGGGGTTTTACTGGTATTCCACCTAAACTATCTCTACCTAGTTCCTCATAGGATTTTTCTATAATTCTGGCAATTTCAGCTGGTTGGTCTGCTATATCTGTTTCTCCACGTTTGCTGCTTCTCCCTTTATATTGGCTAGTAATATAGCCGAGACCTGCTTGAAGTCTTTCAGTAATTTAATACCAAGAGTTAAAGCGGGTTCTGGACCGTATTCGTCTTGAATTTGTTTTAGCACATCTGGTATTACCGAAATGGATGGAACACCATGCGTTTTTGTGTAGATGGAAGCAAAGACTGTACCCCAAGTGTCACAGTCCTCCACGTGTGGTGTGATTCCCATTGGAAGACAGATAGTCAGAATCCTGTGTTTATCCACAGGGGTGGTGTCTGGAAACACCGCCTCTATTTGGGTGATTTTTTGTGCTAACCAGAACGGTATTTGTTCCCTTTTAGCTGGTACTTTACCTAGGCAGGACTGTATGTTCTGTGGTGTAATTTTATTTGTGTTCCCCTGATGAGGGGTCAGCTGTGGAATTTTAATTGCTGTTTGGATTGTTGAAGTCCGCATTACATATTGGACTAATTGTCTATGTACTTTTATTAATTGTTTTAGTTGTATTAGAAGATCTGCTGCAGACATTCTTTCGATGTCTGGATGTGGTGTGTATCCGGCTAGGACCGGCCACGTTGCTCCTGGTCTACCTAATGGACCGAGCCTGGTGATGTGATTGTTGTGTTTTAGGGCGCCATTAAACAAGAGCAGGTGCTCTTGAAATTTAAGTGATACTTCCACCTCCTCGAAAGGAGTGTACTCTTCAGGAGGTTCCTCTGTTTTGTAATGGTGGAAGTGCTTTGTTACAGCGTTTGCTGCTGGAAAGTTTATCCATGAATATAATACCTCTGTCTGCCGATATTCGTGTGCCTCTATTACGAATATGACTGTGCCACCTCTAGGTGTCAGTCCATTTTCTATAAGTTTTAAAGTTATAGATTTTCTTATGTTGACCGGGATGAGTATTAAATCCGGGTCTGCTTCTTGCATAGTATTATCAGCTGCTACGAGTTCAGCTGCTACTCTAGCTATCTCTCTTTCTTCTTCAGTGTCTGACATTCTACTGTCAGGAAGGTTATTTTGTTTGTTTGCCGATCAGGTTTCTTATGGGAACAAAGATTAGATGCACAATATTTTGGAACGGTGTATCCTTCAACGTTGACTATACCAAGAACCATACATAGGAGTTTCCTCCTGCGAGGTTTGGCGGATATGACCTTTCACCCACTCCAGACGTCTTTGGAGTATTATGGGAAAAAATGGGTCTGAGTGAAAAAGCCCGACTGAGTTACTCTAATGTCTTGCGTTAGTTTTATCGCCTTTCCAAACGTTTGGCGCCATGTAGTGTAGTTCCTATTATCCCAATAGGCTCTGCGCATTGGAATAATACCTTCAATAGTATAGGCCTAGACCAGACGTTAACTAGGTCTTCTATTTTCGATATTAGACTTAAAGTTTTGGGTTTGCCAGCTAGCTCAGAGTTCACTAGAAACTTTCTCGAATAGGCAAGGAGGAGTTGAACCTCCCTGGATAGACAAGAAGGGATTTAGTTTCTGACAACCATAGAACATGACAACTTTGCTCTCCCCTAATCAAGAGTGTATCTCTAGAGTCGTGTGAAAACAAAAGACAACTTATTTTACTCAGTCAGTACGTGCATTCTTAGTCTCACCAGATTGTAGAGAAAAGGAAGAGACGGGCGTGTTCAATAAAAGATGTTATTTATTGATCAGTCTCTTTTCTCATACAAGAGAAATGGATCGATATTATCGCAATACTTATGGTTAAGTAAAGTGCATACAATAAAAGCAGAAGTATAAAATAATACTGTAAAAACATTTATATGGTTTCTAAGCCATAAGGTGGTTTAAAATGAATAAAATAGATACATACACATATACATTTGACTAATCGTACTCAACTGGTGTTTCTAACTACGCCTACCCCGGTGTACCTGACCTAAGCCTAATACGTGGGCGGGAATAGAAAGTAGCAGTTTAAGTTAAGTTTGTTTTGCCAAGTGACTGACTCAAGAATTCTCTGCAAGGGGTTATTCAGTTCTGTACCTTGAATCTAGGATGAATGAGGGATGGTATCTCTCGTCTCTGGTCTCCATATTCCAGGCTGCCTGCGAGGGCTACCCGGAAGCGCCGGAGCTGGATTTCTCGGCAGGAGAAAGCAGCGTCTCGTTCTCAGCGCGTCAGGAAGGCGGGGCTGCGCCAGCGGGGTCTGCTCCGCTCTGGGCTTCGGCAAGTCTGGCTGCTCCGATCTCGTCACCACCGCGTGTGTTTGCTTAAGGCAATACCGGTAATATTTATACCTGTAAGGTGCCGAGATTGACGTAAGGATGGACATAGATACGTCAATAAGGATGTCATACGACTTGGTCGTTAGCACATTCTTTTGCTGAAGTTCTCGATGAAATCAAAACAATGGCCGCAGGGTTTTTCCCAGGTTGTCATAGGTTTGATTTGTTTTGAGAACTCCGTATGCCTTATCAGGGGCTGGAGGAATATCGCTTGTCTAATTAGATGGCAAGCGTTATGACCTAATCAGATAACACGTTCCTGTGCCGTAGTGTGGCTTAATCAGATAACGGTTTCTGCATCATGGGATGGCTGCTAGTTAACTTGTTAACCAGAACAGGGTCAGGAATAGGGGGATCGATACAGAACCTATAAGAATACATCACACAGGGGGAGGAGGGGGCTCTGAAACCCCACGCTGGGTCTCAGGCATGGGGAGGCCCGCAGGCGCTCCTGGGAACCAGCCGCCCAAGGAGGACTGCCCGGGACCCATGGAGCCTTGCAGGTCTCCGGCACTCTGCACCAGTGACCCTTGTCCCAGGCAGATGGACTTTTGACAGGCCGCAGGACGGGTGCTCACAAACCCCAGGCCCTGACCGAAATCCAGGCCCCGGGGCCAGTACCTGCTTTCCAACCCAGCCAGGCCGGGGAGATCGGGGCACCTGCCCAGGCACGAGGGACCCTTGTCCCGGGCACACGGAACCCTCAGGACGTGAGCTCATTTTCCACACATTTTTTTTTAATTCTGCGTAGTGTGCATAGTGGCGCTATGCAAACTATGCCCAGCCCTACTTACAACCCACCTCTAAGTGAGGCCATTAGTCTTTTTCTAAAAAGAAGGAAATGGCCGACTCAATAGGATTTTTTTTCCTAACTGATTATTTGATTGGAGAACTTGATTGAGCCACAGGTATGTTCAGCAAGCATTTTGTTTTGTGGTTACGTCTATCAATTACATGTTCCTTTTGGTCTTCTTATCATTACTGTGATTGTTGGTAGATAATAAATAACCAGGCTGCTTAAATATGCACATGTCGTACTGAGGAGGTATTCTCCCAAGTAGAGAATAAAAGATAACATACCCAGTTGTATTCACCCAAATAATCACTTTTTCACAAATGCGCAACTGGGCGAAAGAAAGGAGGAAGGGCTGGAGTCCAGTAGAGGCACGACCGCTTCACAGTCCTACTCCAAAGATATTGGAGTAGACGCCTCACTCACTTAATCGTGATATGCCTCATTATCGGCATCCAACCACACCCTGATAGGGTGGTTTTACCAGGGCAGACCAACCAAGAGAATGGGAGTTCTTAGGTAACATCTTTCTGGATAATGCAGGAATGAAGATGAAAGGGGGAAAGTTAAAAATACCTCACCACCCAAAATAGATCTTTATTTGTAGGGTATTGGCGAATGAATAAAATATCTTACAGGGTTTTGCTTGAGCTTTTAATTTTTCAATTGAACATGATTTTTTAATGCCAACATGTTCAGTCCACACCAAGAGGCCAACCGGATCTTTGTCAGGGCTGAGTACGTATTCCTGCTTACCTACCTATGCATTCCATGCATGTACGTAAGGCCTAAGGCTCTCACCTAAGTCAGTTCTCTATCAGTTGAGGATACCAAGGGACAAAGTGGCATATTATCAGAGAAGAAAAAACTGACGGTCTGTATACCCATTCTCTAGAAAGTGGTTGTGTTTAAAAAAAGAGGGTCCACCACATTCTAGACTTAGAGGAGCAACTAGTAATTTGCTGCCAGTATAGATTCCCCACTACACTGGTTGGTGCTGGAGGCCAACTCTCCTGGTTGAGAGCACCTCCCAAACCCATGTAATGCAAGAGATTTAATCCCAAGTGAGAGGAGTATACCATTAGAGTTTTCTTGACATTCATTAATTGCCCAAGCTCCTTGTAAGCATGGTAGGCTGGGTACTGTACTTAATTAAATAGACAGTCACTAGATAATTACACAGAAACAGTTCATTACAAAGAAAATTCAGTGGTGTCATGTGTTATACATGCATTATAATTAGGCTTTCCTGCTTTCAGGTTCTATTTTTGGTAAATTCTGGTGTGTTTTTTTCAGTGTTTTCAATACTTTAAAAAACAGTGGTTATCAGTGGTTACACATTTTCACGCCATTAAAAACAGAAGCCGTGTTTTTCCGGTGTTTATGGAACTTTTTGCTTTTAATATTGCTTGCTTTATGCACTAATAGAGCATGGTATATAGACAGTGTACGTAATAATAATAATCCACATTTGTATAGCGCACAATCACCCGTTAAGGTCTCTAGGCGCTGGGGGCCGTCGGGAAGATTAAGCAAGCTATTGCCCAGAGTCGCATGGTGCTGGGCTAACCTGCCGCCGGAGCCGGGGATCGAACCCTGATCCCCAGATTCCAGCGTCGGTCGCCCTGGCCGCGACACCTCACCTCTCCCTACGTACAGTGTATATGATGTCCAAATACATTTTTACAAATCAAATATCGTAGTACACCATTCAATACTTCTTCAGTGAGTCTTTGGTGATGCACGCTCACTCTTTCCTTCCCATGTAAACTTTTATCTGTGAAAAGGCCCTCTCAACATTGGTGCTTGATATGGGCAAAGCCAAAACATCCAGTACACGATTTTCTCTAACTCTGGCCACTGACATAGCTTTCCATGCCAATACTGGTGCACCTGAAGTTTGCAATTCTCTGTGACAGGTTCTGCAACATATGCGTTGAACTGGGCGCATATGCCCCCAGAGTTATTGAAGTAGTCAAAAACAAAGCAGCACTTTTGAAACTCCAGAGAAAATGTCCATTTGCGGAAGGGATCTATAACTAACAATGAGGCTTCATTGACTTCAAATGCCATGGTTGGTGAAAGGCTATTTCTCTTACATTGTAAAATAAAGGTTCCTGAATTGCTCTTCAACATTTCTTTGCTTACCAAGTGTCAAGCACTCTAACATGGAACATGTTGCAGTTCAAAAGTCACTAAAATTGTTGCCCAGCCTGCTCTCAAGGAGATGTTTCACATCTACATCAATTTTGCTTAACACTTAGTTGACAGGTGTGTATTCAAACTATATTTGTTTTATTATGTCCACAACAGGAGGCATGCTTTCCTGTAAAAATGTTAGAATGCAGTAGAGTGTACTTTTTTTTACAAATCACTATCAATATGTGACCAAAGATCCTCACATGTCTTGCCTTTGGCATCATCACTTATCAAAAATTCTGTAAACGGTTGCCACATGGATAATATAGCATTCATGGCCTCTAGGACTGAGAACACCAGCTAAGAGACACAGGTGGGATGACTCTTTCTTTGATGCCACACAAAGCACAAAATGAGAACTATTTGCGTTTTAGTTTCTGTGCAAAACAGTGCATCAGAATAGACAAAAAATAGCATTCTTCATTAACTCTGAAGAATGTAAAGATGCTTTCAGCATACCATCTAACAAGCGACAAAGATCTCTTAGAGGGAAGCACTTCAGCCCAGGTATTGTTTTTGACAGGTTATCACACAACTGTTTCATATACGTAGCTGAATCACTGCAAATACAAACAATATCACTCAAATTTGTGTTGAACTTGGTAAGAACTTTTTGCAGCAGCATTCCAAGTGACACTGCGGTCCATGTTTTCCAAAAGTCTGGTGTCATGTTTTCACCAGTATCCCAGATGCTTCATGACTGCACTCTTTTCACATATACCTGTTCCTGTACCTTGCATTGAATGTTTAAAGCCTGGGGTGTTTTGCAATTCACCAAGTATCAATACTGACTCACAAGAAAAGGGGGCTGATGTATCAAGGGTTTTTAACCATTCTCTTTGGGTAAATGTGATGGTGCATATTGGGAAAGATTCTTATGAAACCTACATTTTGGCTATCAGTGAAAGACTCAAATGTAGTAAAAAAATAAGATATGATTTTGATATTTCCTGATTCCCTACCGTTTAGAAAATAATTAAACAACACCTAAAACATGCTTCTGACCCCCCTGTATCTTTAGACCAAAGACCATAAAACTGAAAAAAGCAAAAGAAGAAACAATATTTTAGTGACATCCCTAAACAACAAAAATCAAGCAGAATGTTAGCCCAGTCTTTCTTACTGCTACCTTATATAACAAAGTTACAGTGTATTGGCCTCTTCGGGAAGAAATAAAATATTTCTTTCACTCTTTTCAATGAATAGCATTTAGTTTGTGGTTGTTCAGTTTTTTTTTTCAGTGTTTATTTGTTTACACTGGTGAGGGCTATTTCCCTTCCGGTGGGGTTTTATCAGTTATTATAAGTTTGAACCTAAAACCAGACAGCCTAATTATAATGTAAGGGTTTAGTGTTTGACTCACACTTCTTACCCTGTCTTTGGGCTGTTCAAGGGTCATACATTTCTGGTGCCCAGTGCCATCCTACAGTCACAGTCTTGTCAAGGAAAATACATAAACGACATGTTGGCCCTGGATTGCTCGAGTCTGTATGCTCATTGCCGTTCAAGGACCATCTGCCTGGATCCCTTGTATCTCTTTGTATGCTCATTGCCGTTCAAGGACCATCTGCCTTAATCCCGTGCATCTTTTTGTATGCTCATTGCCGTTCAAGGACCATCTGCCTGGATCCCGTGCATCTCTTTGTATGCTCATTGTCGTTCAAGGATTTTATTTATATTTATTTATTTATTGAAAGTTTTGTATAGCGCGAACAAGACCCGTAGGTATCAGAGCGCTTCACATAGAAGTAGGATAAGTATTGATAAGATGTTAACCATTAGACAACAAATAGCTATGAGGTAGATAAATATATGGCTATAGTTGATGCTTATTTAACTACTATACATTCCACCCAGGTTACTATACACTGGCACAATATGGGTTGCCATATACATACATTCAACTCAAGGTTATTCGATTATAATACGAATTCACTAAACAGCATAGGTTATGTCATTTGTCCATTTCGTCGTACATAGGAGGTAGCGGTTATATAGTTTACTATGTGAGGTAACTATATGAGTTCCCTTTGACATGAGGTAGCAATTGGTATATATATTAGTTACAAAGGAGAGTCTTCAGTTTCGGGTCAACATTTATCTTTTAACTAATTCCCGTCAGTCCTTCCCTTTCTTATGAGGTAGTATTTGGTTTGAGGATAGAATTCGCTCGTCTATATGAGGTATTTACTCATAAGGAAGCTCTTCACTTCTCGTTTAAATGTTGCGGTATTAGGAATCTTCCTAATGTTTGGAGGGAGTGAGTTCCAGATTCTGGGGGCAGCTCCTGTGAACGCTCTGTCATAGGTTTTTTCTTTCTGAATATGGCTGGACGTAGCACCAGTTCTTTGGCATTTCTAGCCGGTCTGCTGCCTCCTGATAGTTCAATTTTCTTAGATAGGTATCCAGGAGTCTTGTGGTGGAGTGCTCTGTGGGTGATACATGCTATCTTTAGTTGGATTCTGGCCTCATAGGGTAGCCAGTTTAATGCTTTCAGGTGAGGGGATATGTGGTCAAACTTCCTTGATCCGGTGATGAGTCTCGCCGCAGCGTTGAGGCAAGCTTTTAGTGGTGCTGTGGACGTTTTTGGTAAACCTGCTAAGGTGGTGCAACCATATTCAATTCTAGAGATGACTAAAGATTGTATTGCCAGTTTCAGATCTGCTTCAGAGATGAATGGTTTCAATTTCCTTAGGTAGTTCAGGTGTAAGCGCGCGCTTTTTGCCATAGAATTAATGTGAGCTTTCATGTCAAGATTCTCGTCTAGAGTAATTCCTAGCGACTTGGCTGAGTTGACTAGAGTCGGGGAGCAGTTGAGCGCGGTCACCAACTTGGTCCATTCCTTTATTTCCGTAACGCATCATCTGCCTGGATACCGTGCAACTCTTTGTATGCTCATTGCTGTTCAAGGACCATCTGCCTGGATCCCGTGCATCTCTTTGTATGCTCATTGCTGTTCAAGGACCATCTGCCTGGATCCCGTGCATCTTTTTGTATGCTCATTGTCGTTCAAGGACCATCTGCCTGGATTCCGTGCATCTCTTTGTCTGCTCATTGTCGTTCAAGGACCATCCGCCTGGATCCCGTGCATCTTTTTGTATGCTCATTGTCGTTCAAGGACCATCTGCCTGGATCCCGTGCATCTCTTTGTCTGCTCATTGTTGTTCAAGGACCATCCGCCTGGATCCCATGCATCTCTTTATATGCTCATTGTCGTTCAAGGACCATTAGCCTGGATTCCGTGCATCTTTTTGTATGCTCATTGCCGATCAAGGACCATCTGCCCGGATCCCGTGCATCTCTTTGTATGCTCGTTGCCGTTCAAGGGCCATCTGCCTGGATCCCGTGCATCTCTTAGTATGCTCATTGTCATTCAAGGACCATCTGCCTGGATCTCGTGCAACTCTTTGTATGCTCATTGTCGTTCAAGGACCATCCGCCTGGATCCCATGCATCTCTTTATATGCTCATTGTCGTTCAAGGACCATTTGCCTGGATTCCGTGCTTCTCTTTGTATGCTCAGTGCCGTTCAAGGACCATCTGCCCGGATCCCGGGCATCTCTTTGTATGCTCATTGTCGTTCAAGGACCCTCTGCCTGGATCCCATGCATCTCTTTGTCTGCTCATTGTCGTTCAAGGAGCCATCTGCCTGGATCCCGTGCATCTCTTTGTATGCACTATGCCGTTCAAGGACCATCTGCCTGGATCCCGTGCATCTCTTTGTATGCTCATTGCCGTTCAAGGACCATCCGCCTGGATCCCGTGCATCTCTTTGTATGCTCATTGTCGTTCAAGGACCATCTGCCGGGATCCCATGCATCTCTGTCTGCTCATTGTCGTTCAAGGAGCCATCTGCCTGGATCCCGTGCATCTCTTTGTATGCACTATGCCGTTCAAGGACCATCTGCCTGGATCCCGTGCATCTCTTTGTATGCTCATTGACGTTCAAGGACCATCTGCCTGGATCCCTTGAATCTCTTTGTATATTCATTGCCGTTCAAGGACAATCTGCCTGGAGCCAGTGCATCTCTTTGTTCTGTGACTGAGGTTGCCAGGCGTAGGGTTTGGATTTCCTGTGCCTCTGTGAGTCTACCAGCCTAGTCAAGCCCTAGATTCCTTGCATGTGTGTGGGCCATGCCAGGGAGGGACCAGTGACATGAGTCCTGGATCCCCTGTAGGTGTGTGTCCATGCTTCACAATGACCGGCAGGGAGAGGTGGATTGAAGAGTGGCTTTTTCTCAGTTAGAGAGCTGGGATGGAGGCCGGGCGAGGCTGCGGAGGTTGTGGACAGGATGAACTCTGGCTTGGTACCCAGCATGAAGCCTACACCGCTTCTCTTGCATCCCATGCAGCTTTCTTCTCTTTTTTGAAACAGCTCTGAAATCCTCTCAACAAATACTGTCCCTAAGTCAGTCCCTGCGCGTACATTGTAAGAGACATTGGCTTCATGAGCCAGTGTAATGAAGGCCTGGGCATTAGAAGTGGCAACTGAGCCCTTGGTGTGAGGGCGGGGGGACAGCCAGGGCACGGGAGCGAAGGCTCTCACCATAGCAAAGAGGAACTCAGACAGCTGCATAAGAGTATTTTGGAACGTCTGCCTGTTCCTGGACTTCCGCATTCTGGGGTGAGTCTTCGCCGCGTGCTGGTGAGGTGGCCAGGGGTCACCCTCTTTCGTGCATGCAGCCTCAATATGGCAGACATTATTTGCTCCTTTTCCTGCAGTCACGTTCCTTCCAGCCGCCAGATCGGAAGGTTACGCGGTTTTGAACTTCGCAGTAGTTTTAACATCCCCATTATAAAGGTTTGACTGCAAGCCCGAAGCAGGCCTTGATAAAATATCACATCTGATAAAATATCACATCTGATAAAATATCACATCTGATCTGGAACAACTTAAGATTTTTCTTCGACTTCAGCCTGATAATGTTTAGGTCTGTTTTTCAGCGCAGCTGTTGCTTCCACCTATTGTTACAAATTCTTTAATATATACATAGAATGGGCTTCATCTCCCTCCACAGCACTATTTCCCTGTCACCTTATGCTGTTGGCACTATATTGTATTATGACATCTCAAATGGAGAGCTTGTAATGCAATGCAGAAAGGACTTATTTCCATTTTAAAAGTGCACTGAAACAAGACACATAGAGGGGCAGATTTACAAGGATTGGCGCATCCCTGCATATCAGCAGGGATGCACCTGTAAAGATGCGACACGCAGGAATACCCTTGCGCCACCATGGATGCGTCGTATTTACAATGCGACACACCGTGGCGCAGGGATAGCCAGATGCGTGTCTCATCTTCTGGCGTAAGGGCAGCACATTGCCAGAGTCGTGTGGCAAGCTCAACGCACCTCCACAATGCTCAGGGACGCCCTATGCCTAACATGCTGCATCACTCCTTACACCGGCTTCAAGGCGCAGGGTTTTGACGCAACATGGACTTAAAAGTGATGCACTGAAATCTTGTAGATTTCATTGCGTCACTTTTACGGGGCACGCCCACCTGGCATACATTATACCTGACGCAGGTATAATGTAGCGCAGGGCTTTACAACGTGACGCATCTCACTAGATGCATCACGTTGTAAATCTGTCGCATGAAGGCACATTGTTTAAGATGCAGCTGCATCACAGAAGGGACGAAACGCTGTCGTAAACATGTTGCAAGGGGCTTGTAAATCTGCTCCTGAATTTTTTATCTTACAGATGTTTTGCATACAGAAAGCAGTCCTCTTTTTTTTCTTTTGTTTTTTCACTGCAGCTGGCTTTGTTTTAATGTTTTACTCGGGACTCAAAATGCAAACCAGATATCTTAGCTTTGCAATGTTAGTTTTCAATGCTGTTATGCACGGTCTCAGCATCACAAGTCACCCTCACATGGCACCATGCTTCCGGAACCGGTACCTGAATATTATTCTGGCATACCTCAGTATATAATTTAGCATCTAAAATGTTTCTTTTATGCTTTTGGGTTCTGAATTTCAAAGCTTTCGTTCACTATGTGCTAGGCTTGCACATGGGTCCAATTTTACGCAAAGAAAAAGTGTAAACCCTGCATGCAAATTCCTAAATCGCAGAGTAGGTTTATGGATGTTTGCTAACCGAGATATTAGCTATGGCTGTAAAAGCTGTAACAAAAGAATATCTTTTTCTTCATTCGTGACATCAGTGAATGGGAAAACAGTACATGATGCTGACATCCACTTTCTGGGTTTATGAATGCATTTACTTTGTCTTTTCCACAATTTCATGCACTTCTGAACGTATTCTTTGGACGATCCAGTAGTTAGTGGTGCTGAAAGATTAGATAGATCAGGAAACTCTCCTATTGTTTACAGTTTGGTGTCTAGAGGCACGTCTGATTTAATGTGGTTAGTGCGAATATTGAACATAAATTCAAATTTTGAGAAACCATTTAACCTATTCTGTTTTCTTCAAATTTCCAAGTTAAATGCTATTCACTAAAGTTTCCAATCCGATAAAGGGAATCCACTTTTATTCTAAAAACTATCCACATTTTTTTTTCTCATGGATCACACCCTCTCTGCCCTTTCCACTATTGCTCCGTTTGTGCCAGGGGTTCTATATGGCGAGCACTCATTTTTGGAGGCCAGCACTTTTTTGCAATCTTCATCAGGCTTTGACCTAGAGCAACAGAGGGAAAGGCAGAAAATGGAGAAAGGAGGAAAAACAGCGAAGAAAACAAAGACAAAGGAAGAAAGCTGGATGAAAAAGAACCCACAAGAGTGAGAACAAGAGATAGGAAGTGTTGGGTGGTGTTAACAAGTGGCGTGAGGTGCAATCAATGCTAGGAAGTCTTATTATTTGGTGACCTCAGCATTCAACAGTGCCAGTGGTTGGCTTCTAAGAACAGCATTGGTCCACTGCACATATTGTTTTTTTAAGCTAAGCACAGTCTACCTCGTCCTATTTAACCCTCCTCAAATTGGGGAAGTATCCTACATCCCGCATGTGACTCCACTTCTATTTTAGCCCAGGCCCAACCTCCGTACACTTTGGTCCAGATCTACTAATGCTTTACGCTAGGTTCAAACCCAGCGCCAAGTGATGGAGTGGCATTTACTATCCAATGCAAACCAGGATTTATGTTGAAAAGTATCCCAAAATAATGCAAAGTTGCACTATGTGCTACTTTACATCAAGGGGTGTTAGAACTGGGGATCTCAAGTTGGCAGAGGTAGGTACCTTTGACCAAATAGGGACCTTGCTACTAGTCAGGGTAAGGGGGATACACTCTTTAGATAACCCCTGCTCACCCGGTTAATAGCTTGGGTCGAGCAGACAGGCTTATCCCAAAGGCAATGTGTAAAGTACTTGTACCAACACTCACAGTAACACAGTGAAAACACCACAAATGGACACCACACCAGTTTAGAAAAATAAAGTGTCTTTATCTAAACAACGCAAGACCAAAACGACAAAAATCCAACATACACAGTTTAAAAATATGACTTTAAAAAGGTTTCAAGAACTTGTACCATAGAAATGTATGGATGCCTGACTTTGCACCAAAATACCTGGAGATGCGACAAAAGTTTCCAAGCCAAACAGCTCCAGTGTCGAAAATCAAAGAGATGCGTCACTCCTGAGATCCTGAAGAGGCAATGCGACAGCCCCCGCTGCACGCAGCAGACGGGTTGCGTCGAGTCCGGTCTGTAGGGGGAGCGATGCAGCGAGTCTTCGTGCTGGTTCCGGTTCGCAGTTGATGCGTTGGGAAAGCGTCTTGCACAGGTATGAGTAGATGTTCGGGATGCTACAGAGATCAATGTGGCGGTGTTGCACTGGTCCTCTTCAGCTGCGATCCCTCGATGCGTCGGTTCTTGCAGCGGCGACAGGCGCTGCAACGATCTTCACAGGGGCACGGCGATGCGATGGAAATCTTATCGCGCTGTCGAGATGCACCAGTGAAACGTGTTGCAAGAAGAGCGATGCGACGGGTTTTGCAGTTCTTTTCACGCTTCTTCTTCCAACTCCCAAACAGCAGCAACAATCTCCAGAGGCCACACAACTGGATCAAGCACTCTAGGCAGGTCAGAACTAGCACAGCGGAGTTCAGGGGGAGCTAGGGGTGAAGTTCTTTTGTTCCTGGGACTTCAAAACAGGAGGCCAGTTCTCCTCAGGCCCTTGGAGATCTTCCTCAAGCAGGGGACACAGCACACAGCAAAGTTCTTCTCCTTTCCTTGGCAGAATAGTAAGCATGGGCGAATTTTGCGGATCTGCGGTCCGCGAATTTGTGCGAAATCGCAAAAAAGTCAGCGAATTAGCGGATTTTCCCACGAAATCGCAGATTTTTTTGCGATTTCCAACTACTCAACTGGATTACTTTCTACTGGCTAATCAGTAAGTGCTACCTCGTTGGGTAAATGTATAGTGCTTTTCCTACACTGCAGCTGCGTAAAGGGCCAGAAGATTTGTCTCCACTGACCATGTGTGCTTGTAACTTTGCCACCGCGCCAAAAGGCGCCGAGGTCCCTTGAGTGAGCTGTCCATCATAGTTGGGAAAGGGCGGGAAGACGTTTGATACCGCTAGTGTGTGGTGCGGGGCTTCTATGCGTGTTAACATGCCTCTTCTGTATAAAGGGTCAGAGAGCGAGCAGGGCAGCAGGTGAGGAGAAAGCAACCTCCTGGTCACAGGAACTACACTTGGATTGCGCTCGAGAAACTCATGGATTCAAAGACCTCCCTCGAGTATTACAGCTAATTTTCGACGGCAGATATGGGGTTAAAGCACACTTGCCCAGCTTCGACCGTGCTCACTAATGTTTCGGGCTGATTAAAACGTTACTGAATTTGAGCTTCAACTCGGGCACCTGCTTTATTTATATCTGTAAGTGCTTCCTGTTGAGGTATAATTTTTGTGACAGGAGCCACATGCCAGAATGAATCCTGCCCTGCATAGTTATCCACAGAAATGCCACCGTTTTGTGCAATACCTCTACTCAACTGAAGTACTTTCGACTGGCTAATCAGTAAGTGGTACCTCGTTGGGTAAATGATAGTGCTTTTCCTACACTGCAGCTGCGTAAAGGACCAGAAGATTTGTCTCCACTGACCATGTCTGCCTGTAATTTGCCACCGCGCCAAAATGCGCCGAGGTCCCTTGAGTGAGCTGTCCATCATAGTTGGGATTGGGAAAGGGCGGGAAGACATTTGATACCGCTAGTGTGTGGTGCGGGGCTTCTATGCGTGTTCGCATGCCTCTTGTGTATAAAGGGTCAGAGAGCGAGCAGGGCAGCAGGTGAGGAGAAAGCAGCCTCCTGGTCACAGGAACGGGGATTGCACTCAAGAAACTTAAGGATGCAAAGACCTCCCTCGGGTATTACAGCTAATTTTCGACGGCAGATATGGGGTTAAAGCACACTTGCCCAGCCTCGACCGTGCTCACTAATGCTTTTGGGTGGATTAAAACGTTACTGAATTTGAGCTTCAACTCGGGCACCTGCTTTATTTATATATGTAAGTGCTTCCTGTTGAGGTTTAATTTTTGGCCCACATGAAGCACTTACAGAGTTAAGGCAGGTGTCCGAGTTGAAGCTAACTTTGTAACCATTTTAGAATGGCGCCAGCAAGCACTCTGGCAGCTTGCCGGCGCCATTCTAAAATGGTTACAAAGGTAGCTTCAATTCGAGCACCTGCCTTAACTGTGCTTCCTGGGCCCCCCCCAAAAAAATCCGCCCGCTCGCGAATTCGCGAATTTTTCGGCAATTTCGCGAGATTTTCGGATCGTGAAATTGCCGAAAATTCACACATTTGTCAAGCGGAGCTGATTTTGGGCCCATACTTACAGAATAGCAACTGCAGGTTAGCCCCAGAGGACACAGCAAGGTCAGTCCTTCTCTTCAGTTTCTCCAGCTCTCCTCCTCGGCAAAGTTTCCTCTTGAATTCCAGGATGATCTAAAGTTCAGGGGTTTCAGCTCTCATACTTATACCCCAAAGGTCTTTGTACTCCAGGTGTCAAGGGTCCTGGATCCAGTCCAAACCAGTTCTGGGTGCAGTTTGCCTGTGCACAACTTCTTCCTTTGTTAGTGTGGGCCAGGGTAATCAGATGCACCACAGGGGGTGGATCCAGCATTGTGAAAGGCAGGCACAGCCCTATTCAGGCCCAGGTGCTACTCCTCCCACCACTCCAAATGCAGATCAGCCTATTCAGCCTAGTGCTGACTCACCCAGACACCTGGAGCCACAACAGCCCCTGTCACTCCCAAGCAATACAGTTAATCAACAAACAGGCAGAGGCACACAGAAAGGTTGAACAAGAAAATAGACACTTTCTAAAAGTGCTATTTTTAAACACAGAATTTAAAAACCATCCTTCCTAAAATATGTGTTATTAAATTCTGAGTTCAGGGATACCAGACTCTAATTTCTTATCTTACTCCTATGGGAAGATATGCTTGTAAAACTGTTACACAGCATTCCCCATTCTCTCCTATGGGCAATTTAGTTTTTCACTATTGAAAGCCTTTCAATAGTGAAAAACTAAATTGGCAGTATATCACTATCCGGACATGTTACACACACCAGTACATGCCCTACCTTTCACATACACTGCACCCTGCCCAGGGGGGTACCGTGTGCCTACCACAGGGGCGTCCTATGTGTAAGAAAAGGGAAGGGGAAGGCCTGGCAAGTGGGTACACCGGCCAGGTCAAAATGGCAGTTGACAAACTGCTCACAGGCACTGCGTTGGCAGGCCTGAGACATCTTTTCAGGGCTACTTATGTGGTTGTCATAATCAGTGATGCAAGCCCACTAGTAGCATCTGAGTCACCAGCCCTGGCATACTCAGTGCACGTTACTAGGGACGTATTGGTAAGTCAAATATGCCAGTCATGGATAACCAATCACCATAACAATTTACACAGAGAGCATATGCACTTTAGCACTGATCAGCAGTGGTAAAATGCCCAGAGTTCTATAGTCAACAAACACAGGTCAGGGAAAACAAAGGAGGAAGAAGCAAAATGTTTAGGGATAACCCTGCAAAAAGGGCCATTTCCATGGGTGGTACAGTGGCATTCCAATGCAACCGCTCATGGGTTGTGATACAAATCCCTATCTACTAACATTCACAGACAGGGATATGCACAAAAATCTTATACCTCCGTGATGCAGATTTAGCAAGGAGACATTTTTAATTTCTCCTTTTTTTCCCAAACTTGCATGTGTGCTTCAGTGAGAATAGTATTAAAGGATCATTTTTCTACTGGAAGGATCAATTTCCAGTTAAAAACATATGCTTTAGAGAACACAAACACAGTTGCACTATGGAGTAAGGGTGTGTGCATTACCTCATGCAGCCAAGAATACGCCATCAACGAGGAAGAGCAAAATGCACCATATCTTAAAAGATATGGTACGTTTTTTGTCTTTCCCCCTGACACAAGGCAGGCCTTTGTCAAATATCAGTAAATCTGGGCTCTTATCTCGTCTTCACCCACTCCCTTTTCTCTTCCGTTGTGTTGTTCTTTTTTCACCACTACCCATGCTCCCTTGCCTCAGTTTTATGTGCTCTCTTCCCGTACCCAACTATGCACAATCGTTCCACCTTCTCTTTTTACATTTTTGTCTTTAACAGGAGGAACATTTACCCCATCACTTTTCCCCCTTAATTTCACCCTTCCTTGCTGCACATCTGTGCTCTCCCTTCTCGAGTGTGGCAGGAAATACATTAAATGATCTTGCTTTTGTGTCCCACTGTGTACCCCTCTACCAATCCGCCCTTACACTGGTGCTTCCTTGAAGCTGTCCTCCTTAACGCCCCATCGCTCCCTCATCTTTTCAGATACTTGTAGTGATAGAAAATAGATGAATGGGACCCTGAGCATTTTGATGCCTACCTTTTTGTAAAAGAAACTGCACAGACCTTAGTATTATTTTTCTTTTGGAATTGTAGTAATTTCTGGTGCTATTTTAAACTTATTAAAACATTTTTGTACCTGGTATTTGACACAAGGTCCCTCAAGTTTTTGTCAGTTTTTGCACATTATTGAGCATTCATCCCTAGTTTATCCTAGACGGCCAGTTTAGCCAAGCTACAGGTGCTTTTACTATCTGGCCAACCAAAGATTTCACTTCAGAGCATCTTGTACCTTGGGTGGCCCAAAAAACTATTATAAGTCCCGTCCAGTCAGCAGAATTCAGAAGATAGATCAATAACATAGACAAACATAACTCCATTGAGGTGATTCACATCATTTATATGGTCGAGGTGGATAACCACAGGCCTCAGGTTTACAAGAACACGCTGTAATTGCTCCCTGTGACAGAGGTGATTCCTTGAACGCTTTGTCATCAAACAATCCCTAAACCTTGACTAACCATCCATCCTGACACTATTGGGTTGTTTATTATCAACAGTACACATGAGAGCTACACAGTCCCAGCCTGAAAGTCCATTATGAAGAAAGAAAAATAATGTTATTCAGTCACTGCACTATCCAAACCTTTCAGCTAATTGGCATGCTAGAAGAGTTGGAAACAGTGAGGCACATTTATTATTATTTCACACAATGTATTGCTGCAAGAACGCTTGCTGTGCTTCATTACGTGAAAGAAAATAAGCAGAAATGCTCAATATTTGAAATGATATGGAGCATTTCTGCTCCCTCCTTATGCTAGTGCACTGTTGCTGCCCAGCACCAACACAGGCAACTGTGGGTCCCACCAATT
Source organism: Lissotriton helveticus (assembly GCF_964261635.1). NCBI lineage: Eukaryota > Metazoa > Chordata > Amphibia > Caudata > Salamandridae > Lissotriton > Lissotriton helveticus. The sequence goes on along the minus strand of NC_136065.1, from coordinate 1,584,635,228 downwards.
GCTGTGTTACACAAGCTAAACCAATCTGGAGAGGTGTAAGTGTACAGCAACATATGCCTCCCAAATCCTATAAAGTAAAAAGGGCACCATATCACCACACATGTGTATCAACTTAGGGCTGAAATCAGAGCGCCTTCCTGGCATTGGTGGCTGGTGACATTTGAAAGTCGTGGGACGTAAAAGTTAGGTATGACTTTAATGTAGCGAGCAACACAAGCAAGCTTAATGGACAAATGTGGGGTCCAGAGTGGGTTCTCGTCCTGAGAAAAAAAATGAAAAAAGTTTGGCAAATGGTGCATTTTAAAGCAAATGAATTTAGTGATAAAGTAAGGCTTTTAGAGCAGTAGAAATGTATAGTCTTGAAATATTAAACACATTAAAAACTGCCCCATATCGTACTGCATTAATATATTCAACAGTTAATGTAACGTGCCAATTGTACAGCGCAACAACTTCAGCCCTTTAAAGTGTGTGCTTACCCATTGTCTTACGTGACTGCGTGCAGTATAAATTTTGGAAGAAAATGCTGTAACCATGCTTCGTGAATAAGACAGATCTTTAAGTGCGATGAAAAAAAAAGGGAGCTCTCAATAAGGGGGACTGTAAAATAAATGTCTGGGAGTCAGATAGTGTGCCACCGATCAGTTTCTCTCTGAGATGTAATTGCATCCAGATACATAATACAACCACTAAAATACACCTAAAACCTGTCAGTACGATTGGCTTTGTCAATGATTGTTGGCGGTTTAGTTAAATAAGTAACAGCAAAGATTTGTGATGGGGCATGGCCAGGCATGACAGCCGCCAGGAGGTAGCTGTCATATCTCCCATCCTGGCCTGTGAATATCCTTCGTCATTCTCGCTCACTGCCTCACAGAAAGCGGATAAGAGGCGTGCTGATGCTCTGGGGCCCGGTAGATGTGTTCTGTGTCGGCAATGCAGTTGGGGGCCCCAGTACCACTTGAAGAAGCTGTCGGCCATGTAGAGAGCCACTCGGGCTCTCTCATACAATGTATCCTCTCACGCACGCATGCACGCACAACCTCGGGGCGGGCTCGCTCCGAGGTATAAATAAACAAGCGGAAGACCGCTCGTGGTCTTTCCGGCTAACCCACTATCAGAGTCTGTGTCCATTACTTTAGTGTATAGAGCCCACGTGGTAGGCCTTACCGTCACACTCTACATTGGCGACGAGGCCGGTGTTGCTTCCCCACGTGTGCCGGGTGCTCTGCTGCACTGCCTGCCTCCTGCCGCGGTGCCCACCCGCTGTGGTGTGCCGGTCCCCCGTCGATCGAGACCCGCCCACGCGTCTCCCGTGAGGGAGCGCCTTCAGCCGGCGGGACTCGTGGGGTCGGCGTGTGCTGTGGTGCTCCTGCGGGTGAGTAGGCCGTCTGCCCCACTTGCGCGGCCCCCGCCCTGCCTTCTCCCGCAGGCCTGCGAGGAGGAGGTGTGCCTGCCGGCCGCAAGCCGTCATCAGAGCCCGGAGCCGCACCACGTGACTGGGCCTAGTGCGGACCCGCCCCCCCCTCCCTGAGAAGACGCGCGGACGGCGCACCTCCGCGGCGCGTGCTGCGAGACACGCTGGACTCCTCCCGCTCCGCACCTGCCCCCGCTGCGAGCCGGACGCCTCCTCAGCTCCGTCACGTGAGCTGCCTGCCAGGCCTCACGCTCCACGCCCGGACCAGGGACATAGTGAATTCAAGGAAGGAGTAATACAAAAAAAAAAGGGACAGTAAGGTGGAGCTAGAAGGGGTGAACACCTCGTCAGTACAGTTAAACAAGCATTGGCACACGCAAGGCACCAGCTGCCAAAGGGGGGTTCCTAGTGCCCCACACACCCCAAAGCTGCACCCCAGCACCTCGGCCCTATCTACACGGCGCCCCAATCCGGAAAGCACCTGCACAGCCAGCATATCGCCACGCCATGAGCCTGAATGCTGGAGGGGCGGCCCAGGCAGGGGCTGGCCAACCCCAGCAGCAGGCGGTCCAGCCACCGCCAGTCGTGCCCGCCGCACAGCCGCAAGTCCAAGCCCAGCAAGGAGCCCAAGCCCCGGTGGGGCCCCCCACACCTGCGCCTCACGCGCATCAGCACGCCGGCGCAGCGCCCATACCGCCGTTCAGCGAATCTGCGGACCCAGCGACGGCTGCTATCCGCTGGAAAGCATGGGTCGGACACCTCAACCTATACTTCAAGGGCACAAGAGAAACGGATGGGACGGTGAAGAGGTCGCTCCTCATCCTATATGGGGGTCAAGAGATTTATGATCTGTTCGAGTCGCTCCCTAACACCGGGCCTGAGGATAACTATGATGCCGCTGTCGCGGCCCTCAACGCACATTTTGATCCCCAGTTGAACAATGATTTTGAAAAGTTCAAGTTCAAACGCGCCTGGCAGATGGACTCCGAGTCGGTCGACATGTATTACACTCGACTCCGACGGCTGGCAAGCACGTGTCCGTTCACCAATCCCCGTGACGAGATCAGGGATCAGATCATAGTTGGCTGCAAGTCAAAGTTACTGAGAAAGCTGATCCTCAGGCAACCAGGTATCACTCTCGACGAGATCCTCATCCTGGCAAGATCACATGAACTGTCCGATGCCCGTGCAGAGGAGATGGAGGCAGCGCTGCGCACCCCGGTGATCGCCCCGTCGGCGGCGAGAGCCCCGACCATCAAAGAGGAACGAGTGGATGCGGTACACAGACGATTCCCGCCCGCGAGGCCGCGAGGTGGCCCGCCAAGAGGCAGTCAGTGCGGGTATTGCGGTGAAGACCACCCTGCCACAGCCACGTGTGGCGCCAAAGGCAAGACATGCCTCAAGTGCGGACGTCTGAATCATTTCGCCGCTGTCTGCCGGGGAGGGAAATTCCGATCAGCAGGCCCGCGCGCCAGGACGGTAACACAGCGCGTCCGGCAGCTGTCTCTCGACCAGGAGAGGCCCCCTCCCGACACAGAGGCACAAGACCGCCGGCCCAGATACGAAGACGATGAAGACGACGAAGTGTATGGCATCTCCTATGTGAGCCGTGCATCCACGAAAAGAAGACCGCCTCACATGTGTTCCGTCTCGATTGATGGGACGAGTGTCAACGCGCTGATCGATACAGGGGCGTCTGTGAATGTCATGGACTCGGACCAGTACGAGCGTATGTCCCCGAAGCCGACGTTGGCACCGTCCGCGGCACAGATCTACACCTATGGAGGGACGGAACCTATGCCTCTTCGTGGAGTGATCCAAACCACTGTAGTCAACGGAGAGTACTCCACAGTGACCAAGTTTCATATCACCGAGGGCAAGAAGGGCACCCTCCTGAGCTGCCACACAGCAGAGGACCTGGGACTGGTATTCTTCGCCAACCAAGTGCACCAGGCTCACGCAGACTTCATGCTAAAAGACTTCCCTGAACTATTCAAGGGCCTTGGCAAGCTCAAGGGAAAGACGTTTAGGCTGCACATCGACGCAACTGTAAAACCTGTTGCTCTCAGGCACCGGCGAGTGCCTTTCAACCTTAGGCCTCAAGTGGAGGAGGAGCTTCGCAAACTTGAAGAATTGGGGGTAATCGAGAAAGTGTCGGGCCCGACGCCCTGGGTCTCACCGCTGGTGGTCGCCCCCAAGCCGAAGCAGCCGGGAGCCATTCGTCTGTGCGTGGACATGAGACTCCCCAACACCGCCGTCAAGCGCGAACGGCACATCACCCCTACTATGGATGACATCATAGCCGACCTCAACGGGGCGAAGTGGTTCTCCAAGCTGGACCTCAACTCAGGTTACCACCAGCTTGAGTTGGAGCCAGCTAGCAGATACATCACCACCTTTTCGACGCACGTGGGGCTGCGTCGCTACACCCGGCTCAGCTTTGGTGTCTCATCGGCAGCCGAAGTCTTTCAAAACGCCATTCGCGAGGTGCTATCCGGCCTACGGGGGGTGATCAACCTGAGTGATGACATCCTGGTGTACTCCACGACCCTCGAAGAACACCATGCAAACTTGAGGGCGACCCTGCAAAGACTCGCCGATAGCGGCCTGACCTTACACCGAGCCAAATGCGCATTCTATCAAGAGTCCGTGGATTTCTTTGGATACACGTTTACGAGGGAAGGCCTGAAAGTTGATCCCAAGAAGGCGGAGGCCATCAAAGCAGCCAGCACCCCACGGAGTCAAACTGAAGTCCGCAGCTTCTTGGGCATGGCCACGTACTGCGGCAGGTTCATCCCGAACCTAGCTGCCATCGCGGAACCCCTCCGAGCCCTCACTCGTGCTGATCAGAAATGGGACTGGACTGCAGCCGCTAACAAAGCGTTCCAGACCATCAAGGCCAGTCTTTTGGACAACACCACCATGGCCTACTTCCAGCCCCGCAGGCGGACCGAATTGATCGTCGACGCCAGTCCAGTAGGGTTAGGAGCCGTTCTGCTGCAAGAGTACGGACCTGAAGAGTGGAAACCGGTCGCATATGCCAGCAAGGCCCTGTCAGACACTGAGACCAGATACGCCCAAATTGAGAGAGAAGCCCTGGCCATCAAATGGGCGTGCCAGCATTTTCATCTCTACCTCTGCGGACAGGAATTCACGGTGGTCACAGACCACAAGCCCCTTCTGCCCCTCTTCGCGGGGACGTCACGACTATCTCCCCCGCGCATCGAACGATGGGCTGTTCAGCTGCAGGGCTACAGATTCAAGGTGGTATTCAGGCCAGGAGCGCACAATCCCGCCGACTACCTGTCGCGACATCCTGATGTCATCCCGCCACAGTCCCTCGCCGAAGACGGAGAAGAAGTGGAAGAGATCGTCCACATGGTCACGCAGGCAGCGTGCCCTGAGAACATGTCTCTCAAGGAGATTGGCGACGCCACGGCGGCGGATGAGACGTTGGTGAGGGTCGACAGGCCCTCGAGGGAAATCGCTGGGCCCATTTTCTCGACGGCGCCTCCTGCCTCCGACCGGAAGTGAGTCACGCCAGGCAACAGCTGTGGCAAATACGCAGTGAACTAAGCGTCGGAGACGAGGGAGTGGTGCTACGCGGACATCTCATCGTCATGCCCGAAGGTCTCCAGCAACGGGCCCTGAGCCTAGCCCACATAGGACACCAAGGTATGGCTAAGACAAAGGCCCGTTTGAGGAGTAAGGTGTGGTTTCCCGCGATGGACAGCCAGGTGGAAGCAATGATACGGTCCTGCCATGCATGCACGATCACAGGTGGTGAGCCTGCCCCAGCACCCGTGCTCACGGAAGAAGCACCCCAAGCACCGTGGGCTCAACTCAGCATTGACTTTGGCAGTTTCCCGGACGGACGGCACATGCTGGTGCTGGTCGATTCCTTCTCAAAATTCCCAATCGTGGAGGTCATAGCGTCCACTGCATTCCCGCAGGTTAAGAAAGTCTTGAACCGCGTGTTCGCCACGATGGGGCTCCCCGAAGAAATCAAGTCCGATAACGGACCCCCTTTTCAAGGAAGGGAATTCCAGGCATACCTAGAGGCTCTCCGGATCAGGCACCGGAAGATCACCCCGCTGTGGCCCCAAGCCAATGGGGAAGTGGAGAGGTTGATGCGAACATTAAATAGAGCCCTCAGGATAGCTGTAGACAATGGCGAAGATCCAGAAACTGCCCTAGGAGCCTACCGTCAGACGCCCCACTCAACAACGAAATGTGCCCCCTCACATGTACTGTTCAAACGAGCTCCAAGGGATGGCATCCCCACTGCGAGCACGTGGGTGCCGGAAGAGAGAGACGCCGAGGCCACACAGGCCCGGAGACAAGCTACGAACATTAAAGCAAGTGTGCACCGTCACGCCAAAGATCCCGCCATCCGAGAAGGGGACGCGGTCATTGTCAAAGATCGCCACCCAGGGTGGAAGTTTCGGACTCCCTTTGAACCCGAAGTATGGATAGTGGAACGAATGCAAGGAACAATGGTTACAGCAAAGAGAGACGGCCAAACTGTAACGAGAAATGTATCGTGTTTCAAGAAGGTGGCCGACACAGCCGCCGGACAGCTGAGAACAAGAAGAACGGAACCTGGAGACCCGGAAGATATGAATTTTGACAGTCTTCCTGGTCCGGCACCTACCCCACCACGAGAGGACACTCCGCCAATGCCACCAGGCCCCGACATCGGGCGGAGTCAGGCAAGGGCTGAAGAGGCGAGCGAAGAACCAAGGACAGCCCCGGCTGGGGTTGTCGAACTGCCATGGACTAGGAATCGCCGCTACAGTCTAAGGCCTAATCCGAGGCCGAGCCAACGGTTGGTGGACTTTGCCTTGTCATCCCCTTGACCACGAATTTCAGAACGTGCTGGCTGAAGAGGACTAAAATAAAGGAGGGATGTAGAGAGCCACTCGGGCTCTCTCATACAATGTATCCTCTCACGCACGCATGCACGCACAACCTCGGGGCGGGCTCGCTCCGAGGTATAAATAAACAAGCGGAAGACCGCTCGTGGTCTTTCCGGCTAACCCACTATCAGAGTCTGTGTCCATTACTTTAGTGTATAGAGCCCACGTGGTAGGCCTTACCGTCACACTCTACAGGCCATGAGCGGCATCTGTGCGGCCTGAGGCGCTGCGGGCTAGAGCGAAGGGGTGTGGCTGAGCGAGGCATACGGATCACCTGACTCCCGCTGGTCCAGAGTGACCCAGGGAATGCCCGGAGAGCTGAGCAGACGCCATGCAGAGGTACTGGTGATTCCGCATGCGGCGCTGGAGCAGCAGACCACGGAGCGGACCTAGGAGATGTGCCCTGCAGGAGTGCTGCAGCAGAGCGGGATACCCAAGTGAGAGATCTGAGGTGATCTGCGACTGGTCCCCCTGCCCCTGCGAGGCCTCGCTTTGGTCTCTTTGGTTTCGAGGATTGGACCCTCCCTCACTCCTGTGTGAGAGTTAAAGGGGGGCAAAGGTGTACATTTGAGGAGGCCTTTGCTAGTGCTACCGGAGGATTGCTGTCCTGCGGTTACTGTGTCCGGGTAATGGAGGACCGACAGCGGGAACCACTACTGACCGGTAGAGGTTTTTGCTGAGCCACAAATATGACCCCCGGGAGCCTGAGTGTGGGAGGCGGGGGCTGGAGGCACCTGCACAGTAGGCGCTGTGAGGTGCATGCTCTCTCACCGGCAGAGACCTGTGTTCTCCCCACTGAGGGACCTACTTAACTTCTGGGCACACGGCTCCATGGTGTGAATCAAGGCACCAGCAGGTGATTGCACCTGCGTCCCCACTGTGGTGGGCTCGGGCCCCAAACTCCCCCCCTCCCCATCCCCAAAGTGACTAGTGAACTGCTGAAAAGCAGACGATAAATGCTGTGGAGGCCTCCAGAGTCTACTTCTTGTGAATGTGGTGGGGATTGCCTTTGCTGCGGTGCCTCCATGATGGATTGAGTTCCATGCTTGGGTCCGTGGGGCTGTTTCTTCATCCTCCCCTCCACCCCCCCCCCCCCCCCCCCCTCCGGCCCTCTCCTCATGCCTGGTGGTTGCGCCAGGACAGTCTGGGACTGTCTCTGCTTCAATTCATTTTGCATCCCTACCAGGACACATACTACCGCTGGTGAGGCTGGAGCTGGTCGAAGACTGTCCCTAGCTCTTGCCCTCCCTGGGTGTTACCGGTGAAGTTGGTCGTTTGGTGGGAGCGTGGACCCTGCTGTTGCCTTCGCTAGGGGAGATTGCTTGTTGGAGTGACTTGGGGGTTGAAATGGCTGGGGCCACCCCGCCATATCCTGGTAGAATTGGAGTATGGGAGTGGGTGGGTCACCCCGTCCGTCCCGGCAATGCATGCTTGGGTGCCTGTGGGGTCTGCTGCCGGTCTACACTTGTGCAAAGCCTGTGGTTGAGCAGATGGGGGTACAGTGCTTCTGATTGCCCTCCTTTTCTTCTTCAGGACATCAATATAATGGGGAAGGACAGGCCGCAGCGGGAGGTGCAGCAAACCAGGATGAACAAGTTCATGAACCCTAGGACAAGTATGAGGGGAGATCATCTATGGGAGGACCCTGTGGGGGACCAGGGGAGTGCCGCAGAATCCCACTGGGGCACAGATCCTGGCTGCTTTAGAGTCGTCTCACACAGTGTTGCAGGCTAATGTAGATGCCAGGACGTTGGCCTACTGAGAGTGAACCTGTGTAAAGTGGCAGAACGGTCACTGGCCACTGAACAGGATGTGGCCAAACTACAGGAAGAGGTCTCTGCCTTGAAGACTGCTTTGATCAGCCTGTCAGCCAAAACAGCTGCGTTGGAGCACCGAATCGAGGTAGCGGAGGGTCGCTTCTGGCGCTGTGATCTTTGGTTTGTTGATTTTCCAGAGAGGTTGGAGAGACAGACACCCAAACTCTGTCCTGAGCGCTGGATTAGGGAGGCCTTCCCATCTGCCACTTTGCCCTCTCTATTTGTGGTTGAACAAGCTCATCATGCCCTGACACCGCAGCTGCCAGTGGGAGCCCTTCTGCTCACAGCCACTGCAAAAATACTCACCTATAGAACCAGAGAAGCAGCTCTACAGGCGGTCCAGCTAGGTGGGGATCCCACCTTTGAGAACCATGTGATCTGCATTTTTCCGGAATATACAAGGCAGGTGCAGCAGATGTAGATCTCCTTAAGGGGGGTAAAAAAATAACTGAAGGCAATGTGGCTGCTCTACATGCTTTTCTACGCTGCCAAGTTGAAGGTGCTCTATGCGGACCATACACTTTTCCTTACCACTCCAGAGGGTGTGTGGGATTGGCTGGAGGTGAACGGAGAGGGTGTGATCCCGGCCCTGGCATCTCTAGCCTCCAGAGACTGTGCTTCAGATACCTACCGCTCGACAAATAAAGAAAGTTGTGGAGGGAGCACTTAAAAATACATGCACTCCCATGGAGTGGTGCTAGGTAATTACAAAAAGAGTCCCCCCAGGGTAGCAGTGGAAGTATACAATTCATTCAAAACGCTGTAAGACAAAAGTGCTACTGGGCAAGACAAATACAAGACTAGAAAGGTGAGCCATTGCCTTTTAAAAGAACAAGCCAAGCAAGAGGACTTCATTTCCCACCACACATCAGCACAGGCAGTGACATCACTGGATCTCCCATCAGCCACCTGCATGGGAAGTGACATCACTGAATTTAGCATCATCTATCTGAACAGGAAGTGAACTTACTGGTTTTCCCGCCAAAACCGTCTTTTAAAGAAGAAGAAGCCAAACAAAAGGACTTCAATTCCCATCACCCATTAGCACAGGAAATTATATCATGGCACCCTGGACCCTTACCCCTCCCAGTACCTACTTGATGACTGCTGCAAAATGGACACGCGATGGACTTGCGCAGCGGATGCTCACATAGAGCGCACTAAAGGCAAGTCCATCTGTGTCTGGACAGCACCCTGCAATTGTAACCCAGGTTCAATCACCGCACAGTGAGACTCTGCAGGATTTGTTAGGTCACTAGACACTAGATGCCATTCTTCCAACTGCTGCCACACCGCACCTAACACCATGGTAGGGGCTTTCACCTGTACCCTCTGCTGGTTCTCCAGCAGCCCCCCACCCACATCCCCCAAGCAAATACTAACAATGCCCTCAACACCCCTTCCCAACACACACACCACACAAGCACCACAAACGCCTACACTCCCACCATACACCACACACCACAGCAAACCTGTGCCTCAACACCGACTCCCATGCATTATTCTCAACACACAATCACACAGCAAACACACAACCGAAATATAGGAGCTTCTGAGTAGCAATGCACCCAACAACGTCTTCATTACAGAAACTTGTCTCAACCTCTGATCGGCTCCCAACATCACTGCAGCAATCCCAGCGAGCTACAAGATCGCTTGACAGGACTGCCTTCACAAGCTAGGAGGAGGACTGACTATCATCTCCAAGGAATCCATCAAATGCACAAACTACATAGAATGCCGCCCCATTCATGGAACACTTGTACTTCTGCAAAGCTCCAGAAAATGTACCCTGAACAGACCCCTCGCCTATCAACCACCCGGACCACGAGCAACCTTTACCAACCTCATCACCGACTTTGTTGTGCCACTCATCATCGGCTCCAGAACCTACATTACCCTCAGTGACCTCAACTTTCACTAGGAAGATCAAAACGACCCCTGCGTCAGAGCACTCCTCAAAAGTTTGAGCAACATTGGACTAACACAGCTCATCACAGAACCAACACACACTGCAGGACACACACTTGACCCTATCTTCACCACAAGTGACAGCATCAAATACAACTCCACAACACAGCTCACATGGCCTGATCACTCCATCAGCCATTTCCAAATATGCACACCTCAAGTCAGCATTCCTACCAGATTCAGCACTCCAAGCCGCAGCTGGGGCAAAATCTCAGAGGCGGACTGGCTCAGCTTCCTCAACACTGATTAGCCTAGCCCCCAAAACAACCTTGATTAGGACTTCAACAACTTCAACAACTGGATCAAGAACTGCATAGACTCCCTTGCACTCATCAAACCTATCAAGCAAAGAAGATCAAACAAGCAGGCCAGCTAGTACACAGAATACCTCAGAGACATTAAACAACACTGTAAACAGCTAGAAAGGAGATGGCGAGACAGCCACAACACCACTGACAGAACCACTTACAAGGCTGTAGTCAGGCGCTATCACCAGCAAATTAAAGACACCAAGAATTAAGCACTAGTGGACCACATTGAAGGAAGCTCCAACAGCTGCAAAGGGATCTTTTCAATTGTCAAGGATTTCGCCTCACCCCAGCCACTGTCAACAGCATTGCTGCCTCCTAACAACTCTGCAACAACCTATCCAACTTCTTCCACAGCAAATTCTAAAATATCTATAGCAACTTCCCACACCAACCCAAACCAAGAAAACTCATTGCGAACATAGCCACCACCAACCAAGATGGCCACCTGAGTGAATGGACCACTCTCTCCAGAAAGGACATAACAACAATCATGCACAACATCCACTCAGGGGCCCCAACAGACTAATGCCCCCACCACATCTACAGCCAGAACCTACTTTACCAACTGCATGACCATGGTACCAGACTGGATATGAACTAGTTGCCTGAAGCTCAACTCCCACAAGACGGAAGTACTGGTCTTCGGCAACAAGACCTCGCTATGGAATTCCACCTGGTGGCCATCGGAGGTGGGACCAACACCCACACCCAAAGACCATGCAAGAAATCTAGCGATCATCCTAGATGAAAAGCTCAACATGATGGCTCAAGCCAATGCAGTAAGCACCTCCTGCTTCCACATCCTATGCATGCTGCGAATGATCTTCAAAGCACTCATCATCAGCAGGCTGGACTATGGCAACACTCTCTACACCTGAATCTCCAAACAACTGCTACAGACTTCAGATCATCCAGAACGCAGTCACAAGACTCATACTCGATACCCGACCTCCCACGCTGCACCCACATCACACCGTACCTCAGGAAGCTTTACTGGTCCATATTCACAAACGCAGCCAATTCAACCTTCTCACGCACACAAAGCCATACACAACATAGGACCAGAATACCTGAACACCTGAATACACTTTCCCTGACCCACCAGACACATATGCTCAGTCTCACTCTCACTTGCACACACTCACCCATCCACAAAAGTAAAACTGAAGGTCGCTTATTCTCATACATTGCACCCAAGACATGGAACAATCTCCCTCAAAACATCAGAGCCTCGTCCTCATTTCTTGAGTTTTGCAAGAACCTGAAGACCTGCCTCTTTATATAAGCTCCTTAGGACCAAACACCTACACACCTTGCCCAAGTGCCTAGATACCCTTTCGGTGATTAGTGCGCTATATAATCCAACATAACATTGAATGAACAGCAGGCTTCTCAGCTAGACAACATCATCCAGTCAAAAGCTAGGGGGTGACTCAAAGCCCACTGTAAACAGATGATATGTAATAGACACAAGAGGTCTGTCAGCACAGGTCGGCTAAAGTTGCCTGTAGCTGCAACCTAACACCCAACAGCCCAGAAGGCATCGCATCCCTTACTCCGTCTTTTGACTCTTAGTGTAGTAACTTTTAAGGTTAATCGTAAGTTGCACAATATACGAAGGCTCTGGTGTCTGGGCATCTTAATATACTGTTTTGAGTTCTACCTCAGCCAGGGAAAAAACAAACAGAACATCAAAACACCTTCCCCAGATAAGCAGATGTTTGTTAATAGTGACCCTTAGGTTTTTTTCATAAGACATGTTTTCAGTTTGTAAACACTTTTAATCGGTCTACTCCAAACTTGTCCCCATTCAAGGAGACTTGAAATATATTTTTACAAATTCTTTTTATTTGAGTTTCCATCATTTGTTTTCACTTTATAATTGCAAAAAAGCTGAGCTGGGCCACGGGGTACCAACAAAGAGATAGATTAGACACTTGTGTCAGTGACTTCTGAGTATTTTGGGCGCAGGTGAGTCTAATGTAAACATTTCCATAGGTGCTAGATTCGGTGCACCAGTCTTTTAACATTCTCCGATGTCCGGTGTTCTCTGGGCTGAGATGAGCAGCCTCAGAGGACAGTTAGCTTTGTCAGTTCGTTCTTTAATTCCAGTATTTGGAGTGGCCCGTGCAGAAAGGGTGGTGAAACTGGTCAGGAAGTGCTGAGGTGAAAGTGCTGCAGTTCCGGAGTCAGGCTCCTCCTCCTGGTGCTGGTTTCTCAGAACTCCTAAGGGGAAAGGACACATCAGAACACATCAGTAAAAGTCCCCTCTAGAAAAGACAGTGGGCCATATTATCACGAACGGGCGATACATTATCGCCGCTTTTATCGGCAGGAAACTGCCGCTAAAGCGGCGATAATGGGCTTGATAATATACCCTTGTGAATTCCCATAGAAGCCCAGGTTAACACCAGAACCTGGGCTTCTATGGGAATTCACAAGGGCATATTATCAAGCCCATTATCGCCGCTTTAGCGGCAGTTTCCTGCCGATAAAAGCAGCGATAATGTATCGCCCTTTCTTGATAATATGGCCCAGTGTCTGGGGACCAACCCCCATGAAAAGAGAAGGCGGCGGGATGCGGGAGGCAGGCGGCAAGGAGTGCACATAATGTAAAGCAGACCGCTAAAAGACAGAGGAGGGGAGCTCGAGCTCTGCTGGAGGAAAGAGGGGGAGGAGTGACTTCAGAAATGTGAACATGCGGAAGAGACCTCGCTCTAGAAAAGTCAACATAGAAGAACGGAGGCCACCCCCGAAAATAGACACACAGCCGAGTTAATTCCATAAATTAGATGAGCAATGCAACTCACTCCAAAACTGAAGGCCAAGGGGAAGATTTCACACACCAAGAACGTGAGCCGCGTGCAGGGAGCTCTCTCCAGAAAGGAGAAGGGAGCTGAATGGAGACCCCTCCCAACCTGAAGAGCTATGGGGTAAGGAACTTGCTCGAACTTGCTTAATTATTTGCAACATAGAGAAAGAAAGAACATTTCATAAATCAGAACACAGTAGAAGGAGGCCATCCAGGTAAATAGACAAACTAAAAGGTGGGGTTATGAGAAGGGAGCACAAATCTAGAAAAAAAAGACAAAGGGTCCGATTCACAGAACTAACTCAAGACAAAATCCTAAACTTACCTCCATTTTGGTATTCACAGAAGGCAAATATCGCTAAAAACTAACGCCTGGTCAGACCAGTTCTTAGCCATTATATCCAATGGGAGGTGGATATTCTGGCTAAGACCCTATTGGCGATGATGCGTGAATATCGCTGTTTTTTCAGCGATATTCACGCATTTTGCAGCTATCGCCGGTTATTTTATCGCATTGGAGATAAACGTTGCTATTAGCACGTTATCACTGTGATAAAATCCGGCGATGCTTGGCGATAAAAAAAATGTAGCTAAGGTTCTTTAGCGATAAATATCGCTAGTTGTTGATAATATGCCCCTATGTTCGCAGCTTTCCTCTCAGTCTCATGTCTCCTTAATATAATCTAACTTCGACTTCTCCGTTCACGTCTTCCTACAGTGTCTACTCGACTTTGGAACACATCCCTATATAACAAATCTTGTTTCCTAGTCTTATCGAGTGTCGTAATCTTCTGTTTAGCTCCTTGCCACCCTCTGAATGCTACTTGTGCACTTATGTGGCTTTTAGGTGTATTTTTAATCAATGCCCCAACCTTCTTATGGGAGGACTCGCTTGCCTGAGTCACCTATTGTCCGGATTGGACAATTGTGTGTTTGTGTGTGCATCATAATCATGCCAGTCCTTCCAACGTATTCACATATGTACCTGGGCCCGGATCCCTGAATGCAGCTGTGAAACTGGTATCCTGATCACACTAATCTAGCATGTGCGCAGAGGCCACACGTGTGCCTGGAAACACGAGTCCCAGAACTTCTTCTGTGAGCTGGAGAGGCAAGCCAAGCATGCCGGCTTAGCAGACACAGGGCTACCGTCCTTACCCTGGGAAAGTCACGTGAAGCTTTGGCGACAGGTACTGAGCTGATGTGAATCTTTAGCGTGACCAGACCTTTTTCACTGTGTCAGGAGACAGTGTGGTCTATTGTGTAAAGTTCAGTTTAATGTGAACCTCTGACCTCACGCTTGTATTCTGTACACGTAGTGAGTGCATATATGTGCAGTGAATGTGTAACACATGGATGATAGTTAGTAGGGCTCTATGCGTTGTGAGAGTCTGGGTACTGAGACCAGTGGGATCCATTTTGAGTGACTGTTGAAATATCAATTGGAATATGAATATGTGTACAATATGGAGCATGGCAATGCATTAATATTTTTTTGGGAGGGTGAATACAATCAGATTTTGTTGAATAAATTCAAATATTTCTACTTCTGTGTGAAACAATCCCTTTTTTATACATATGAATTAAAGAGTCAAATTACTCCTTTTTAAACAAAAAGTAAATTTGGAACATTTAAAAAAAAAGGTTGCGCCAAACAGTGGGTGTCTGGGATAGATGTCCACAGGTTGGTGCAGTTATTAGGGGTGCTGGTTTCAGTGCACTCACCCTGTGCACCCAGAACAAATTCAGTAAATGTAAAAATAATTACCATCAAGACTATTCTAAACACTGAAATCTGTGAACAGCGTGCCACAGGGTAGTAATTTAGCATTAACCAATGCCCATGCCCTTGCTATCCTCCAGAGGCTTCAGCTACTGGAGAACTTTTTTTTTTATTTCAAGTGCATTTTATTGAGAAAGAGTTTTATATACAAGGTACAGTATACAGGAAATCAGGGAGAGGGTGGGTACTGGAAGAGGTGTGAGCTTCACTAAAGATTATAAATAAGATTACAACCATGTAACTGAGAAACCTACTGAACTGTTTAACATTTATTTTGCTGTTTGATTAAAGTATTTTCCTTTAACTAAAATATAAGCACAGAGCTGGACAATACAGAATTGTGTTCATTTGATGACTGGTGAATTCTTGTCTCCCACACTGCCTAACTGTGAAAACTATAACTGCTCACCCTCCCTACCTTGAGAGTCAAGTGTGGAAAGGGTAGACTGGCTTTACTTTGCAGTCTTTCTCAGCTGAGGTGTGCTGATCTCTATTTCCTCTGTTTACCTCTCTCTCATTCTTGTCCAATCAACTCTCTGTGCACTATCATGTGTCCTTTCCTCTCACTTGCTTCTAATCAGTGTCATTGCCTCCTTGCCCACTCTCATGTGTCCTGTCCTCTCGTTTGGTTTGAGTGAGTGTCCCTACCTTACTGTCTATTGTGATATGTTCTTACCTTTCTCTTGGGTTTTGTGAGTGCCCTTACCTCCCTGTCTGTTGAGATAGACCCTTTCCTCTATCTCGGTCTATATGAGCTTCCTGACCTCCCTGCCCACTATCATGGGTACTTACCTCTCTCTCTGCTGTCATGTTTCCTTTCCTCTCTCTCTTGTTTTTTTGTGGGTGCCCTTGCCTCTATGTCTGTTCTGACGGGTCCTTTCCTCTGTCTTGATCTTTGTTGGAATCCTTACCACTCTGTGCACTGTTATGTGTCCTTCCTCTATTTCTATTTCTGGCTACTGCTAGGTTTTCATACCTCTCTCTTTGTGTGGGTTTGTGTCCCTACCTCTCTCTGTCAGCTGACACGTGTTTATGTCTCTTTACTTTGACCTTACTGCTATGCCCTTTATTACTGGTTGCCCATTCACAGAGTGGGGAGGATTCCAGAACCCTAGAACTGGGGCGGCAGTTGCCAACCACTGCCAATAAAGATAGAAATAGGACTTGGTCCTTGGGTACATTAACAATGAACTACTCCATGGCAAAAGGTATCTATAATAAGTGCAGGTTCTGTAGTTTTGAAGGGATTTACAAGAAATTATCGGGGATCAAATGATAAACAGAACCAACAACATGAAAACACAGGAAAAGTTATTGCGGTTGAAAGATCCTTCTTTGGAAGATATGAAAAGGAATTAAATGAAGGACAAGCCGATGACAAGTGGAGAAATTAAGATGTGAATGATGTGAGTTTATTACCAATGTCACCTTCACAGGGTAATAAGAAAATCTGAATTTCCAGTTGAGCACGTTTACATACGGATGATAAAAATAAGTACTGTTACTGGTGTGGTAGCTCGAAACACCTGGCTGAATCTAATTCATGTCCTGCTGCTAAGGCTAGATGTTAGAAATGCAAGAAAAATTGGACATGTTTCCAGGGTTTGCATGATGGGTGGAAAAAAGAACTAGGAACAGAGAGTAAGTTGGGTCAACTATCAAGAGGAAGAGGTACCTGTGAAGGGCAATGTTCATGTGGTGGAAGTGATGGAGGTGGGTGATGTTAAGTCCCCAGAAGTGAGTGGGGCAGGTTATTCACAACCAAAATGTGATGTAAAAATGAATGATAAACTAATCCAAATGTGGTCGGGTTCCTGTTCGGCACACACTTTGATAAACCAGTCGGTATGGGCAGACCTGGGCCATTGTGAACTGAAACCTGCTGATGTTGAGCTTAAAGGGCACAATGATGGTAAATTGCCAGTTATGGGATACTTTACGACCCGTTTGGAAATTAAAAACAGAAAGGTTAAAGGTAAACTATTTGTAGTCCAGAGAGGAAAAGTACTATTATGTACCATCATCATCGTGTGTTCAAAGTGACAGAGGAATTAAACAGATTGTGTGAGTGGGGTATCATAGAACCTGTTGGGTCATACGAGTCCTGTTGTGTTGGCAATCAAGTGACATGGTAAATTACTTGTGCGTGTGTGTACCTTAGGTATCTCAATTAGTGTATGTGGATTAATTGCCATCCTTTACCCCATATTAACGAGGTGTTTATGAACTGAGGGGGGCCAAGTGTTTCTTCACATTAGAATTGTTAAATGCCTTTCATCAGGTACGACTACATCTGAAATCAAAACATTTGACTTCATTTAAAACTCCACATGGAGCATCTCAGTTTGTACGCATTCCATTTGGACTTGCTTTGCACCTGCCATTTTCCAGAGAGTAATGCAGCAAGAGTTGTGTGAATTAGACAATGTCCTGTGCCTTCAGGATGATATTCTTGTATGGCGTTCTGATGTCGGAGAACATGATAGTGTGTTGGAGTACATGTTGGAAAGACTAGAGCAGTCAGGATTGTCTTTTGGAGTTGAGAAATGCAAATTCGAAGTGCGTGAAGTTGATTATTTCGGGAATACTATGAGGAAGGTGTGAAACGCTGTGGCGTAACAACAGCCTCCATCGACATCGCAGTGCGTGGGGCCTCTGGGTGCAAGAGGGCCCCTTCAGCACGGCACTGTGCACCACGGCCGGACCTGCCCCACCGGGCATTTCCTTATGAGGCTCAGGCTACGAGGGTGGAGACCGGTTTATTTACTGGGGACCGATTTTGCCGCATTGCTGCAAAATAAGCCCCCAGGGCCAGCAAAATCAGCAGCCCAGTCACTTTCCAGACAGGGCATCAGGGCAGTGCAGGATTGTAGGGCAGTGAGTCCGAGATAAACCTAAATCCTTCTTTCATTTAGACAACATCAGTCATGGAGAAATAAGACAGACTACGCCCTCTGTGCATGGTGACAGATGGTGATGCGGGTAGTTGTAGGGAATGGAATGCCATTGCCTGGCCAGATATAGAAATGCTGCCACCTGGTCATATGAAGGTGGAACATTTCCTTTGTGTATTTTGTAAAGGGGAATGAGATTGGACACTGGTGGGTAAGTGATGGATTGCAGGAACATATTTAACATTTTGTAATTGCAGGCCCTATTTCCTCCCTCCTAATGCATATCAGAATATTTTCTGCATCACTGCAAGTTAAAACCATTTACGCATGTCATCAAGGTCATTTCACAGCTGTTCTTTTACTCTCTCTGTGCGTCATTGAATTGGCACAGCCCCCTTGTTAGGTGAGGCCACATATAGTGTCAGTTGGGGAAAACTCTAGTTACTCACTTGTGTGCCCTGTGTGGGGTAGCAGTTCGAGGTGGGAAATCAAACAAATTACCAGGGTGCGCAGAGCCAAGGGTCTGGCTTGGTACTAAGAGCATACCGTGAGCTTCCTCCTGCCTGATATCTTCTTCGGCCGTACCCCATTTCTTTATCGCCCCCCACATACTGCTATTGGGTGGCCCCCTGGTGAGAGCCAGTGCATTGCTATACTACGCTATGCTAGGAGTACGGCCAACATTGCAAATTAGGTTTCTACCTTTTTTTACTTCTGGCGCTTAAAAATGCCAAGGGCACATGCTTTACACGTGTGGAATTCTGTCAGACCTGTGACTTTTTGTATTCTGGTGTGTACAGTTGCCCAAAAGGCTTGTATTGTGGGGAATGTCCAAAACATGTGGATGAATGGGGCGTCAGGAGTGTGGCAGCGAGGCGGTCAAAGTGTGACGTCGCGTAGAAGCGCTTAAGTCGGCGTGAGATAAGTATGGTGCAGCACGCTGAACTGTACATTTTTAATTCTTTGGTTACGGGACACTTTTTTGTGGTGTAGTACCCGTGTCCCTTGGGGAGGCCTACTAGCGGCAGTAATGGGGAATACATGGGTGTCCCCTTGGACAGACGGTGAATCCGTAGGGTGCAGGATCTGGCCACTTTGACCAACAGCGGATGAGCAGGGTTGGGTTTGGTCCTTGGGAGGAGTATTCGGGTTAGTTCCGGGACTGCTACCTGTCCCGCCTGGGTGTCCATCTCTCCGAGGTTGCGATGCGCTATCCAGCGCAACAGCCACTGCAGCTTTGCTGCCAGAAAATAGGCTTCAAAGGACAGGGCGCCCATCCCACCCTCATCACGGGGCACTTGCAGGGCTGATAGGGCTATTCTGCGTCTGTCCTTCCCCCAGATCAGGGAGATTAGTAATGAGTTTAGCTCTCGGAAAAAGGAGCTTGGTGGGATGACCGGGACGTTGGCAAAGTAATAAAAGAGCCGGGGTACCATATTCATTTTGGATAGTGCCACCCTTCCTATTGGAGATATGGGTAGCATCCGCCTGAAGTTGATTTGGCTTTTAACCCCTCAAAGGGCTCAGTAGTGGTTGCCCTCCAGGAGGTCCTGAGGTATGTGGTAGAGTCTGACACCCAAGTATCGCGGGGGATCCCCTGTCCATGCTAGTGTGGCATCTCCCAGCCCAATTTCTCTGTGGGGTGTATTAGGGTGCAGGGGATAGATGGAGGATTTATCCCAATTCACCTTCAGCCCAGTAGCTTTCGCGAATTCTGCGAGCGTGGTCCAGAGAGTAGTGAGGTGTGATGTCCCCGACATAGATGAGATCATCCGCATATAGGGACACGCTATGTGTACGGCCTCCCTACCGAATGCCTCAATGCTCGCACACCTCTTGCCAGCATACTACAAATATGTTCCCCCCCTGTCCGGGATCGGCTTCTTGTATAGTGTGGTGTAGTAGTCGTGAAAGGATGATAGAATGTCCGCTTGCGTGTATACCACCTCCCCAACGGTATTTCGGATGCTCGGGATCGGTTGCGCTTGCGTGTCTTGTCTAATGAGCCAAGCTAGTAGGGTGCCGGCACGGTTCCCTTCATTGTGGGCTCTGGTGGTGTATGCACAAAAATTATATCGCCGGAGGTTGGCACACGCCTCCTGGTAGTTGGTTTTGACTTCCGCTATTTGCACGGGAGGGAGCTCCTGTTGGTCCGCTGCCTTAGATAAATGCGCCACTTGTTGTTCTGTGGTTTGTACCGCCCTCTTCAGTGTTTACCTCACTCCTGTAATTTGCCAGATGCATGCTCCCCGTAACACTAACTTAAAGGCGTCCCACTCGAGAGATCTAGCTGGTGTAATGCCCGTGTTTTCGGTGAAATAGTGTTGGATGGTTTCTGACTGCTCGTGTTGAAACACCAGGTCTGTGAGGCAGTCCCTTGGGAGGTGCCATGTAGGAATCGGTGGCATGGGTGGGCGCCGTGTGAGAGTCACGGCATGGGCGTCATGGTCTGATATGACCCTGCCCTAGTAGTCCGAGTGTCGAATGAGTGGAAGGATAGACTGTGTGCACATGAAGCAGTCTAAACAAACTCGTAAGTTGTGGTGGATAGAATGGAATTAATAGATTTGGTAGTCGGGTGTGTGTCGCCATGCATCTGTTAAGGACGAGTGGGTGGCCCATGCTCGAAGTGTGACTGTATGTGTGTGGGCTGGGGAGTGTTTGGCAGGGGGGTGGGATCTATCCAGTGCAAGATCTAGGGAGCAGTTGTAATCCCCTCCTAAAATCCACGGTGAGGAAGTAAACCGCGCCAGGTTGCTTGTTAAGGTCCCCCAGAAAGGTGACTGATCTATGTTGGGGGCGGATATGCTGCCTATGAGGATGGGCTATCCATCCAATAACCCCTCCAGTAGTGTGTAGCGTCCCTCTGGATCTACCTTCCTGACGGTTTTGTGAAAGGGAACTCCCGGCCGAATCCAGATCAGCGTTCCTCACACGAATGCAGAGTAGGTCGTGGCACAGAATGTGCCCTGCCATTTCTTCTGCAGTTTGCCCAGTTCCTCACGCGTGAGGTGGGTCTCTTGTAGGGAGATGATCTGCGCTTGTTGGCGTTTAACATATGCATAAATCGCATAGCATTTCCTGGCTGTGTGCATCCCCCTGCATCTGTTTGTTTTTGACTCAGAGGGGGCCCGATTTTCTGGCGGCTCTGAGCACCGCGTCGCGGTCTCGAAAGAGGAGAAATTTCACCAACATCGGGTAGGGGGTGCCCCGGGCTAAGGCCTGCGCGCTGGGACCCTGTGAGCAGGCTCAATGGAGAAGAAGGCCGATTGGTCGGTAGTTGGAGTGAAGGATTTCACCCACGCCTCCATGTGCCCCTCCGGATCTGATCCTTCAATTCCTTCTGGTAGCCCCAGCACCCGGATATTACAGCGCCTCGAGCGCCCCTCCAGATCCTCCACTCGCTCCTCCGTAGTGGTTAGGCGGGTCAAGACAGTTTGGAATGTTGTCTGTTGTGCCTTGACTGTGGGCTGCAGGTCAGCCACAATCTCCTCCCCCTCGTTCACCTTGCCGGACAGTTTTCAATGGTCATCCCTGATAAGGCTTATGTTGCTTGTTAGGGTGCCGAGTCGTTCCTCCATACACACCCTGGAGAGTTCAATAGCCGCTAATACTTGGTCAAGCTTGTCTTATATGGATGGGTTGGACGGGGTCGCGGCGATCTTGGGTCTGGCCCGGGGATGCTGCATATTTTCCGGCACCGTCTCTGGCACAGTCGAGTTTTGTGTGCTTTGGGCTTTCCTATTGTGCCACCTGGGGTGCCGCCTCCCATGTGGGCTGATGTGATGCTGGGTTCTGAGAGGCGCACGGCCGAGCCCCTGTCCCTCTGAGAGGGGGGCGGGGTGTACTCTGCTCCACACTGGTACTTCGATAAACGGTGGTTGCCCCGGCTGCTGGATCGTGTGCCCTCCCCGAGGACGCCGACCTCCGGCCAAGCGCCAATGCTGGTGCAGTGTGGATCAGCTTCTTTTGGCCTGTATGGTGCATCCACAGTGGGCGCAGGCCCCTCTCACCTCCCCCGTCCGCTGCTGCGGTCGCCAGGCATCTCATGGGGTCAGGCGGGCCCAGTGGTGAGCGGCCCTCCGGTGTGATGTGGGGTTGGAGGTGGGCACGCCACCGGTAGCGAAGAGTGCATTGAGGAGGCGTATGCTGCTCTCACCACGGCTGATGGTTTGTTTTCCGGCCCAGCATCAGAGCGGGCGCTGAGTTGGACACAGGTACTCCATCTTAGGGTCAGGCAGTGTTTGTGCTGGGTACAATGCGTAGCGGCGGGGGGTTTGTCATACGTGCTCGCCCCGTGCACTGGGCAACTTAAAGGGAGGACCCGCCACTCACCGTCTCTGAGCCTGTGCAACCCGCTCCCAACGGGCCTGGACTTCTGCTCCCCCCGGGTCAGCTGCTGCATTCATCGGGCGCCATGTTAGGGTCATGCGATCTTGGGACAAGCAGTTCTCCAGTCCTTGGCGGCCTGTGGGTGGAAGTTGTTCCGGTGTCTCTGGGCCTCCGCTGTCCGGTGAGTTCCTCCTGGCACTGTTCGGCTGCGCACTGTGTGAGTCGCACCTCGGTTCCTGTCCGCTGTGTCTTGTGCGGTAGGCCGTCTCCAGGCACTAGCTTGGTATCTGACGTTTTTCCTGGTCCCCCATCGGCCGCTACCGGCGTTCGGGTGTGCTGTCTTCTCCGCACCTCCAGATCCCGGTCTCGCTGGTCCCACAGTCTGCGCCCCGGAGCTCACCTCTCAGCTCAGGCCCAGGTCTCTTGTATTCGTGGTTAGGTGCGGACGGGCGCCATCTTGCCGCCGAGTGTTGGGTTCCTTGATGGCACAGTTTGCTCCGCAGATCTGCTCTGTTTCAGAAGAAGTTAAGCACCATTGAATGCTCCGTGTGTTCCGACGGCTGGATGTCGGTTTGGTTGCCAGATTCGACGTAGTGGAGTGGGCGGAATGCTTGCCCGATCGCGGAGCCTCAGCAGAGCACGTCCAGCATCGTAGCCTGCTTGGCCACGCCCCCCCCATATTCTTATAGATAGTGAAACATTATTGTCTTTTAAATTAAACACAATTATTATTTGTACAGCTTGTATTCTGAACTTGAAGGTGCTTTAATATGTGGCAAGAATCGTGGAAATAAAATATTTGACAAAGACCACACAATTTAGTTAAGTGAGGAAGATAGGATTAATCCCCTGTTTTCTTGTTTCAAATGGGTGTCTGTTTCTCTATTTTACCTTAAATATGAATACTTTGCTTTTAACTGTTTGTGAAAGAGGGTATAGTGACCGCAGAAGGCAGAAACAACATTATTTATTGGCTCGTTTTGGGCTCAAGCTTCCAGGAGGCCCTGAAACTGAGCCAGAGCCTTGGATATGGCTCGAGTTTTGAGTGGCTCACCCACCTCTAGTATCAGTTGTGCTGCTCTGTTTTAGGTAGAGCCTAGACAGCGCTTGGGCTGTGTGGAAGATCTGTTGTATGTACTTTGTAGGATCTGGAGATCAGCCCTAGGACTTGTCTGTTTCCGCCTTTGCTTAGGGACTATTATTTCTGTTCTACTGCCTCTATTTACCTGTCTTGATAGAAAATGACCAGTAGAGGTCAGTAAAATACCAGATTTGATTTCTAATTAGGGACTTTCTTTTTTTATTTTTCTGGCAACTGTCTCTATTTAACTTTCTTGATTGAAAACGACCAGCAGAGGTCAGTAAAATACCAGAATCACTTTAGCATTCCCTAGATTGCAGGCCATAGAAACGTGTATTCAACAAGTACCCGTAGACAATAATATTTGTTTTCAACTCTTGTATTTTCATTCATAACACCACCAAACAGGCCTATTTTATATGAAAAACAGAGCTTTGGACAATACATTTTCTCGCTGATGGGCTGTATTTCTCTCCATGTGTTCCCATACCTGGCGTGTTCCACAGTTTGGTGCTTACTTTCTCTCCATGTTAAAGAACAGTAGATATTACAGCACCCAGGCTAATGTGCTGCATAGCTAAATACATATAAGGTCCCAAAGGCGAGACCAATTGCATTGCAAATGCTTGTTTTGCCTTAAAATGTTCATCGCCTCGGCCGTCACTGATTGAGCACTTGCTTCAAAGTCAGATCCAGCACCGGACTGGCAGTACTAAGCACCGGGTGTTTCCTCTGGAGGCTGGAACTGTGAGTGGCCGGTTTTGTGACATGGTCTGTGTAGTGACTGCACGTCATACTTCTTTCCCCATAGTTTCCTGCCCAGCACAGTAGAATGTTGACATCATGATGATGTATGAGAATTCTACAGAGCTCTTGGATTTCAGTTGAGAGTTAGGGCTTTGCTGGTACCATCCTGCTCCTGATGGGGTTTTTATTTCCTTTACTTTTACCTAATTAATGTACTACTATTCTGTACCATCTTATTTAACTAAATATTTTTCATCAACTAACTGGATTCCTGATCATCCTTCACTACACTTATTTTGGCGACAAGTTGGGGGTACCTTTAATTTCAAGCAACTACAAGGTAACCTGCTTCCTACAAGGACCTTTAATTTCAAGCTACTACAAGGTAACCAACTTATACTTTTTTCCCAAGCATACTGGCTAGCCCCTCCAGTGACCAATCCACCGGTCGCCCTCTTCCTTAAACTGCCAGTCCCTGCTGTAATTGATACATACCTTCTTGAAGCAAGCATTTCAGTCCTTGCTGTAATTTATTTCCTGTCTTCATGAAGATTCTCATGCTTTTCTGCTTGTTTTGCCACGTTCTCCGTGAACTACGATCTGTTTTCAAAACAAACTGGCAGTGTTTACAAGTACTTTAATGACTTAATCTGTCAACGTGATCTGTTACCTTACTGCTACCTTTGAAGTATGTTTCTTAAAGGCACAGTTTTCCGCAGCGTTCACTTTCAGTAAATGCTTTCTTTAAGCCTGCATTCTACATGCTTTTTGCGATGCCTTTTTTTAGTGCATTTTCTTATTTATTCACTATGTTCACTCTTGAGTTTTCACAGTGGTTCTATGCACGGAACACCTGTTAATTAATGTTCTTCTATAGTTATGCCAGGTTCTTTCAATTTTGCGCAAAGTTTTCATTCTGACATTTTCCTGGCAATTAAGGTTTACCTTTAATTTATTCTTGATTATTACTCCTTTCGGGTGTGGTTTTTCTCACTCTTCTTCTTAAAACTTTCATGTGTTGGAGATCTCTTATGCTCTCCTGCTGGAGTAATTTTCTTGCTTTTATTGGTTATCTGTTTTTATTTTCATTATTCAGCGTTCTTTGATTCATGCATCCATTCCAGTATGGCCAACTGCTGTGCCTCGCTGTATCTTGAACGTTTTTTTTATACGTGTTACTTTACGTCCTTCTGTGCATTCTTCATTTTGTTTTCCTCTTTCTCTTTCCTATTTTGTCGTTGAAGGAGAAGATGTCTTGTCTTCCTTCTTTCATCCTGGCTTATCTTTCTTCTTTCATCCTGGCTTAGTTCTTGTCCTACTCAGTGCACCCAAGCATTGTTTCTTTCATGTTTTCTAGTTTTTTGTTCTTGTGTTGTATACCTGTTCCACCTTATGCTTTTATTGCTTTCTCCTATTCTTATTCTTGATGGTCTTTTCTTGTTATTCTTTCTTTTAGTGTTTTTCTTATTCTTCTCTACTGTGTCTTCTTCTTACTGCATTGTTAAAGCCTTATGTTTATGTTGATATTGTAAAAGGGGAAGATGTGTAGTGACTGCACTTCATACTTCTTTCCCCATAGTCTCCTGCCCAGCCCTGTAGAATGTTGACATCATGATGATGCATGCAAATTCTACAGAGGTCTTGGATTTCAGTTGAGAGTTAGGGCTGAGCTGGTACCATCCTGCTCCTGGTGAGGTTTTTATTTCCTTTACTTTTACCTAAATAATGTACTACTATCCTGTACCATCTTATTTAAATAAATATTCTTCATCAACTACCTGGATTCCTGATCATCCTTCACTACAGTCTGGCTTTGACTGAATGAGTATGCAATTAACATATAATATCCCAACTGGTATAACTTGGAGACAAATAGTAAAGATATGTGTTAAACATTATCAGAAGGAAATAAGGAGCCTCTTTTGGTATTTCACTTATGTGCACTTGGCATCATATTTATTGTAGGAGTAAGAGGGAAAAAACACAAATCAAAAGAAATAGTTTTTGCAGCGCTGCAAAGGGCAATTTAACACAATCAAGGAAAACCCAAATTGTACTTGGTGCTCAGTGCGAGTGAGTGAGCGGCACGGTAGCAACACAAGTGACAATAATCAGCGACGGCGATGCAGGTGACTGGTGATTAATATATACAGTGAGTAAAAGACACACAAAAATGGTTCCTCGTTTGTTTGAAATTGACTTTGACAAGGCAAGGCAGGTATTGTTTTAGGAACCATATAGTCTGGGGCGCCTATGTTCGCGCTGGACGGTCGATGGCGTTTCGATCCTTTTCAAGTCAAGATCATCATCAGGACTTGGGTAAGGTGCAGTGCGTAAACAGCGCGAGTGTAGCGCCTGGTCCGTGGTTCAAAGGAATCCGATGGTTGGAAGACAACAATGGTGTAAATCTAGTCGACAGGGAAGTCGATCGGTCAGTGGATCCGGAGATGGATCAATTTGGTCGATCCAGGGTGGGATCTGCAATCTGGGAGTGAATCTCCAACCGGCAAGGTCTCTGCAGGGGAATGAATCCGTGCTTGTGTTGCCTGAATGAGGGCTGACATTAAAGGAGGCCTGCTGCCTGGCCAGTGGCCACCTCCCTTCACTTTCAGCCTCCAGGGGACTCAAGTGAGTCGGGCCAAAGTCTGTGCTGCACAATACAATCCTACCACCCAGTATCACATTCAGAGGTCCTCCAGTGTCCTCCTCTGCTCCCAGTAATGAGATTAGTTAGGGAGCTGTTTCAAAATTCAAATTGTATTAAGCAAGCTGAGAGTAGTGTAACAGTATGGTGTTTCTGCATGACGCTTCATGTCAGGAAAGAAAAGGGCTTTCCCTTTATTACTTAATTCTCGGTAAATGGGCCGGTACAAGAATTTTTCCTACAAACATCAACAAATTCATTGGTATAATTATGAACTGTGGTTCTTACATTGTTAAGATCTGCCTTAGCAGGACTTGTATGCCCTCCCATCTATGAATTCCATATTGTTATTGTTTTGAGACACCTGTTAAAGTAGATATTTGCTGATTAAAAAAACCATTATATTTACTGGCTTAAAATGGCATACATTATCACCTGCCACCTGACTGGGAGTTCCTGACTGGGCCCGGAGCATGGGGAGCCCCATAATTAAACCCAACATGAAACTGTTGGATGCAATTGAAAAAGCACTTTCTCCTAGGAACAATTACGTTCCTTCCTGGGTCTAGCAGAACACTACTCCATATTTGTAGTGCAGTTTTCTGACAAGGTATATATATTACAATTACTCATGAAAAAGGGGGCGAATTTTAATTGGAGAAGTAATTGTCAGCAAGCGTTAAAGGAAATCAAGGATTCAGTAATTAAGGCGGTGGCATATAAACTGTTTAATCCTCAAGATAGAATAATTGTTGTAACATATACTTGTACTTATGGGTTAGTAGCAGTACAAATGCAAAAAAGTGAAGGTTTTGAAAGAGTGGTGACGTTTGCTTCGCATACTTTAAAGGGATCAAAAGCAAGTATTCAGCCATTGAAAAGGAAATGTTGTGTTGGTGAGGTGTAGAATATTTTAAAACTTTTGAATGGGGGTCTCATTTTGACCTGCACATTGACTACAGGACGCTAGTAGGTCTGTTCTCTACTAAAGGGGCTGGCAAGGCAACTCCTCATGTGGCGAAGTGAATCTATAGTAGGGGCAGGTAGAATTTGCAGAGGTGCAAGTGGGCAGAATATGGCACGTTGCACTGCCCAGTCTTATTTTTAGCGCTGGGAGCTTGTTCTGCTCTGTAACATCAGAGCGAGGGGCACTATGTGGTGCGCCAGAGGGCACTGCTTTTTTCTGCCACTCGAGTAGATTTTCTATTTGAGCAGCAGTTTTCTCACGATCAGTCGGGACCTTCCAGTACTGCCTCCATTGAGAAAACTCATTGGGAGGTGTTCTAGCTCCCAGAAATCATGCTAGAGCATGCAAATTCTTGCTCATCAACTTAACGTTGGTGAGCTGTGTGTGAGAAAAACCTCTGCCACAAGCCGGTTGGTGGAGTTTTGCCAGAACTCTGCGTTCCAAGCAGAACACAGTGGACAAAACTCAGCCGGCAGAATTTTGCATCCCCTCAATCTATAGGTTACAAGAATACATGGTTGATGTCAGATATATACCAGGCATTAGGAATATTAATGTAGACCATTTGTCATGATTGCTATTATCTGACAATTCATGTGAGAAGGATAGTAGGAGGTGTACAGGAAGCGTGTGTAGAAGCTATTGGCGAAGAGAAGCGGAAAAAAGGCTGATGAGGTGTTGCTTTTATTGATTACAAAGTCACCTGGTGGGAAGTTGTCACAAATGGATGATAAGAATTGTTTGAATGAGTTTCTTCTGGTTTGGGATGGTTTGATAGGAAGGGCATGGCATTGTTTGAAGGACTTTCAGATTAGTTCTGACAATTCTGAGAAATTAGTTATTGGAACAACTGCATGTCTGGCATGCAGGCATGTCAGCCATGAAGAGGAAGACCAGAGTAGATTTTTGGCGGCGTGGCATGGATCAGGCAATTGAAAGATTTGTTCACAACTGCATACCTTTCACTTGCAGTAACAAGACACACACAGCTGTTGAGACACCTGTTGTACCTGTGAAATGGCCGGATAGAGCATGGGAGAAAGTGGCTATAAATATATGTGGTCGTTTAGACTATCTAGGTATAGGAAGTGGATTTTCCATAGTAATGATGGATTATTATTGAGAATGACCTGAGACTGCTTTCACTTGAGAGGTTAAAGCTTACAATGTTTTTGTGAAGAAGTGTTCAGGAGAGAGGGTTTCCCCACTAGAATACTATCCAATATTGGATCACAAGTATTCCTGAAAAAAGAATGAATCAGACACCTCAAAACAGAAGTATATCATCCACATGGAAATGGGTTGGTTGAATGTTTCAATCGATTATTGACCTAATGTATTCAGTTGGCTATGTGAGTAGATTATGCTGGAAACAAGAGGTAAAACATATGCTTTGTATTAACAGAACTAAACCTCATACTGTCACTGGAGAAAAACATTTTTTCTTATTGAGGGGTAGAGTGACACGTACCTTGGTTGTTCCTGTAGGGATCTATAGAAATAATCAGTCTACTTTGAATAAACCTGCTTTGTGTGAAAAGTTTAAAAATATCAAAATTGGTATGCAAGTAGACATAATGGTAAGTTGACAAAGAAACCAAGACACTGAAGGAAAATTGGTGAGGGCATGTGCTGGGACAGCCGGTAAGAAAGAATGTTATAAATGGTCTTGTCACCAATTGGTTTCATGGCGCTCAGAGGCAAACATAACGAAGGGTCTGAGGGTTCAGTTGTAAGCTAGCTGGAAAAGATGAGTCTTAAGGAGTTTACGGAAGCACATGTAATCAGGACAGAGTCAGATAGTGGCGGGAAGGGAGTTCCAGGTAGAGGGAGCAAGGAACGAAAAACAGGAGCCGCCATGTTTTTTACGTTTGAACCTGGGAGTGGTTAGAAGGTTGTGATCAGAAGATCGCAGGTGCCTAGACGGGATGTAACACTTGAGACTGCGTGAAGTAAAAGCAGGAACAAGACCAGTTAGTGACTTAAAAACAGTGCATTCCCAGTTTGAAAATACATCGAGAGGCTACAGAGCCCAATGTAGTCTCCTCAACAGGGGCGAGACGTGTTGGTGTTTTGGCTGTTGGAAAACCAGTCTAGCCGCCTGATTTTGCACCAGCTGGAGCCGATGGAGATGGTAAGCAGGAGTCCCGGCATAAAGGGAATTGGCGTAGTCGATACGAGAAATAACAAGGGCCATGATCACAAGTACAAGAGCCTCTGTAGTGAGGAACCTTCGGATTTTGCCAATTCTGCGCAGGTGGTAAAAGCAAGCAGAAGTGACGGCGTTGATTTGGGGTCTCATAGACAGATCGCTGGAAATAATCACGCCAAGGCTCCTCACGGTATCGACAGGACAAGGTGGAGGGCCAAGAGATTGGGGCCAGAAACTGGAATCCCAGGGGTTGGAGGACCCTCCTGACAGGACAAGCTCTGTCTTACTGGGATTGAGCTTCAGCTGGCTAAAATGCATCCACTCAGAGATGGTAAGCATGGTGGACTGAAAGTTGGTACGGGAGGCAGAGGAGGTATCGATAGGGAAGATTAACTGTAAGTCATCTGCGTAGTTGAAAATAGTTACAGGGGTGTGACGAAGGTAGGCTAAAAGAGGGTGCATGTAGAGATTAAATAGAAGGGGCGAGAGGGCAGAACCTTGAGGGACACCACAGGAAAGTGAAGAGAAAGGAGCAGAGAAGGTAGATAAATGAACCGATTGAGAACGTTGGTGTAAGAAGGAGCTAATCCAGGTTAAAGCCAGGCCCTGGATGCCCGCATTTCTGACACGGTCGATCAAGATATCGTGATCGACCGTGTCAAAAGCCGCAGACAGATCTAATAAAACCAGGGCCTGGGTAAGGTTCCGGTCGGCACCTAGTCTCAGCGCATCCATCACCGCCGCGATGACCGCTTTGGTTGAATGGGCTGGTGTAAACCCAGCCTGCTGGTCATCGAGGAAGGAGGACCTCTCAATGAATGCGCCGAGGCATCGAGTGACATAAGTTTCCAGAACCTTCCCCAGATACGGTAAAAGGGAAATAGGCCGGTAATTACTCAGAACAGATGGGTCAGTGCCAGGTTTTTTAAGAATAGGTACAATGACAGCTTGTTTGAAAGCATTAGGGACAGAACCTGTAGCCAGTGAGTCATTGAGAAGAGCCAGGGGGGGCCAGGGCAGGCCAAAAAAGCAGCTTTTAGGATTAGGGGGGACAGCAATCGTTGGGAGAGCCTGAACTAACTGCATGTAACAGAGAAATAAATTCAGTCTGGGATAAGGGGGGGAATTCAGACAAGCAGCAGGGGTTTCTGGGGGGTAAAAGGTGAACACTAGAAGGAGAAGGGGAAGGGATATTATTTTTAATGGAGGAAATCTTTTCAATAAAAAATGAATTGAGTGAATCACAGAAAACTTGTGAAGGTTGGGGTTGCGCAGTAATACGGTCAGGCAAGGAAAGTTCTCTAACGATTGAAAAAATATCCTTGGTTTTGGAAGCAGAGCTGAGAATTTTTTGTGAGAAATAAGAAGTTTTGGCCAGGAGAATGGAGTTTGTATACAGTTTTAGGAGATTCAAATAGATGGTTTTTGATGAGGGATCATAGTTGCGTCGCCAACTACGCTCGGCTTGTCAGACCAAAGAAGATTAATGATTACTTGTGTGGTTAATTTGAGTAGATCCCTTTAATGGTATTATATGTAGACCCATTAAATAGATAGTAAAAATACAGTTGTATGTTTGTGTTCCAAGGGTTGTGTATTGATTTATTACATTTTGTTAGGTTTATTTATGTATGTATTAAATTATTACTGTTTTTGTTCAAGAAAGGGAGATGTGTTAAGTTCTGTATGATTAGTTGTACATTCTCAGGGTGAGGATTCCAGAACCCTAGAACTGGGGAGTGGCAGTTCCCAACCACTGCCAGAGTTCTTGTACTGTCTATATTTGTGGCTCCAATAAATCCGTTTTGGGTCAATTAAATTGGAATGTGCTACTTTGGAAAACTTACCTCGCTCTCTTTTTCTTGTGCTCTTGCCTCTGTCATCGCTACTCGCCTCCTCACCATCATGTACACCACAGGGACCACCAGCACTTTACTGAGGAGGATCACAGCCAAGATGGTAGTTACCAATCCAGGTGTCATCACTAACAGCGAGCTGCAGAAGAGGAAACATGTAAGACAACTCATTATGGGAGGCAGGGGTTTCTATGCACACATTATTATAGGTGGAATGGACTTATGGGGAAGATAATTAGGAAGATGTTATGGACATGAATAGTAAAGGATTACTCGGGCAGATATTATGGATGTAGGTAATCTGCAGTGTCTGGTGAATTGTATTTTATATATTCGTATAGCACAACCAAATAGCAAGACACACCCTGGTTTCCAGATACAATCTTCAATAAACAATGCAAAACACAACAATAAACAAAACAATAACTCATTATAGAACAATAAAGTAAAAGTATAAGAATACTGTAGTATAACTTTATAAAAGTCAGTGATAATGGGGAACAGATGAATATGGGGGTCTCGTGAATATAGATATTCGGTGCTTGCCATTGGGTGTTTGTTCACTTCGATAGCAGGTGGTTATGGGAGACATGTGATCAGGTGACTAGGGAGATCTTGTAACTGCAGAGGGCAGAAGGTCAATCAGGAAGAAGGAGGTACACACTACAATCTCTTATTACCTATTGGTGCTGAGCAGATTTCAGCAGCTTTGCAGATCAGTCTCAGATGTGCCATAGAAAGGAGGGTGCTGATCTTTGTGTATAATGTATATATAAATCCTACGTACTTGTCTAGACAGTGGAAATCCTAACACAGCTAGCAGCTGGGGTGCCACTGCTATCCCAGCTCCCTCTGATGTGTTGTACCCTACTGTACTGAACACATTGCTAGAAGCTAACAGTGTGGCATGAAGAAGCATCAGAGAGCACTGTTGTCTAGATTAGGACACTTATGTTCCAGGTTCTGCAGGATGCCAGTTCCCCCTTCTGTTACTTTTATAGTGCCCAGTTCGCGCCTAAAGAATTTTTATGTGTGCGACCGAAACATAAAATAGAGTTAGGCCTTGCGTGGCCCTGCGTGGCTTGATACATCTGGAGTATTGCAGGCAGTGCAAATCACTGTCCTGCGTTACTGTACCCCAGGGAGACATCGCATGGGTGGCACATGGGTGTTTCCATGCGTCCACCCATGGATTTTGGAGCATTCACAGATTTACCATTAGTGGTAGACCTGGGAAGCATCAAAATGCTATGCGTCCCCAGTGGTGGCGTAACAAGGAGAAATAAAATGACTCTGAGAATTTTGTGCAGGAAGGTGTCTCTTCCTGTAGAAAAACAATCCTGCCTATAACACAGACACCCCTACATCATGAGGTGTAATGTTAAATATGGCACTTTCTTGCCCTTTCCCATTCATGCTCCACAGCAAGGTGGCTTGCTGTGTTGAATTGTGTGAAAGTACAATAAATCTGGGCCTACGTATATTCACTCAGGGATGGAAGAGAATAGGTGATTATAATGATGAAAGCAGCACACAGGTGACGAAAAAAGAAGACAGGGTAATTTAGTGTGATGGAAACTGTGCTTAAATTCAGCCAGTGGTTGCAGGTGGGGAGCAACGGCATTCATTTTTGGGTCTGGCACTTATTAACAGAGGGAAAAATACACACTGGGGAAGAAGGAGGAAGAGAAACATGGAAAAACTGTCACAAAGGGAGAAAGTAGGAGTCTGCAAGAGTGCTATAAAGGGGCAGAGAGTATCTAATAGTGGATTAAGGAGGCATGAGGTGGATTCACGATTACCTGCCTTCGTATTCTGAGCACCCACATGTAAAAGCACAGTCCGCAGCATTCTGAGCAGAGCTTTTGGCACAGGCACCCATTCTTTTACAATTTAAGCACTGGGCAGGATGTGAGGTGGTTGCTGTCAGAATGATAGGACAACAAAGGCACAGTAGACCTAGGAAATCTGAAAGTTGGTGAAGGGCAAGGTGGCGAAAAAGCTTTGGAAAATATGGAAGAAAGCCGATCGGTTAAAAGTTGACAGAAAACCAAGCATGGTAGCTTTAAGTTAAGGCGATTTATAGGCGTGATGGGTGACAATATACATATAGGGCAGACATCTGAACCAAGATATGCAGTGCAGACGGTATACAAATCCCTTAGAACAGCCCAAAAGGTGGAAAGCTCATCAGAACGATGACTTCAAAACGTGTAATGGGGTCACAAAGAGCTGTGAACAAGTGTTTGGAACTTGTCCTTATTGGACATGCTTCTGTTTTAGCAAAGCCAGGACCACGAACTTGTAGTTAATGATAACTGTCCATCCAACTAAAAGTGCCAGGTGCAATCATTTGGGCAAAGAATGTGCTAACATTTTTGTGCTCCCGGGCATTCCTGATTACTTCCCATCGAGTTTGGAAACAGGTGTAAAATACAGCTGATACTTTCTGCCAGTGTTATTTGCACCTGATTATTTTTGCACCTGTTATTAGCTCATAGGTGACAGTGACACTGCAAGGGTGCACCAGCAAGCCTTGGTGAGTCCAGCTGTACAGGGGGAGGTCAGTCACTAGTAGAGTCTTAACCACTAAGGGCAGTTCCCTGTGATGAATTCATGATGTGTGTGTGGGGAAGGGGTAGGGGGAGTAGTTCTCCCATTGGGATATTGGCAAATATAGATCCTTGCATAGGCTGACTTTCTGGACCTACATCAGCCTGGGTACAAAATGGTACCACCTGTTTAACGAAACTTCAGGGGGGGCCCTGAAAAGTACTTGGTGGGGCACAATCCGGACTCAATCGGGTGCTCGCCGGCCTGTGTTGAGGGGGTCGCTTGGAGCTTGGGGCCCCCACACACCGCAGGGGCTGCGGAGGCCTGTGTTACTTCACTGAATGGCACAGCTACATGTAATTGCCTAACACTGAGTTTTTTTTGTGTAAAAACAACAAACTGATGATTTTTTTGGATTCTTTTGGTTTGACTTCACCAAGATCTAGACACGAACGCACTGTCCCTGACTCTTTCATGGCACTCTTTGATGATGCTGGATGCCACTGGAAGTAAATACAATGCTGCAGACTGACAATGTACTGAACTGGTGTTGTCAGTGATTAGCGCCAATATAGTGCTTTCTACTGTTTTTTGATCTGTCAGGAGCCTTCAGATCAGCTCTTTTAAGAGTGTTGCATCATCTGTCATAAAAGTTTCTTATAGCTTGGGCTGGTGGCAACTTCTTTTTACTCTGAAAGCAAAAGCCCCGAGAGCTTCACATTTCCAGGCCTTGCTGCACAGGTGTCTAGATACTTGCGTTTCCATCAGGTCTTCTACTTGGAGTCTCCTAAAGTTGCTGTGACTGCAGGATGGCTGCTGAGAGTCTTTCTAGTTAAACTGTGCATTGACCCCTCTGCTCTTCGTGTACACATAAAATGACCTGAATTCTATATGTCTTGAACCTGGGCAGCAGACAGCAATCTGATTTGTAAAATATCCATAAATACAGTTTGTTAGAAATGGTACGCACCCTGTTGAAGCAGGAACTACAATCCTACTCAGGGTCAGTAAAACACACTCTAAATTAACCTGTGCTCAGCACAGAGCAGTCAGGCGTAACTTAAAAGGAAATGCGTAAAGTATTGGTGCAAGACTTAAAACAGGTAAAACACCACACAAAAAGATACCACGCCTGTTTAGAACAATAGAGCTTAATTTAATGAACAAAACAAGACCAAAATGACAATAATCCAATAAGTAGAACCCAAATGTAGTGCTTAAAAGCATAAAGTGCCAACCGGGGCTATCTGGTTGCGTTTGACCGGGACAAAACTGAAAGTTCAGGCCAACCGTGTTGGTACGGGGTTCAGATACAGGGATCAGCCTTGGCCCTCAGTATAGTACTCTGCATCATCGCCAGGAAACATGCAAGGAGCAGGAGGGAATGTGCCGTCGACGACCCTTAGGATGGAAGGGATGCATCGGCTTTGAGCCGCATAAAGTTGAAGATGCGTCGGAAATTGAGGCGATGCACTGTGCAGTCAGCGAAGCGATACACCCGATCCTTGTAGCAGCCTGATGCGTCGTAATAGATGGAAATGTGCCGTTTCTGAGCAGTGCAACAATGTTGACGCGTGGATTTTGGTTGCAGCAACACTTTATACCCACTTTCAAGTGACCAGGAATGTGTTGGCACCACTTGGCAGAGAAAGACTCATAGATGGTAGAGTCCAGGTGCTATAGCAGGGTGGTTGGAAGTCTTTGATGTCTCTGAGATTTCAGAACAGGAGGCAAGCCAGCAAGCCCTTGGAGTCACTATGGGTTCAAGTGATGCAGGTCCAGTCCATCTCACCCAGGCAAATAGGGCAGCAAGCAGGTCAGCACAGCAAGAAAGCAGTTCTTCCAGAGCAGCAGTCCAGCAGAGTGGCAGTCCTTCAGCAGCACAGCAGTCCTTCTTCCTAGCAGAATCTTTGTGTTCATAGGTAAAATCCAGTTCAGCGCAATTGACCGACTGACATCATTTCTGAGCCACAATTACTGAGAAGGAGTTTAGGCTCCTCTGCTGGCTTCTAGGCACTATGCTACATCCAGGCAGGACCCAGTACTGTCTGAACATTTTACATTCCCATTTCTGAAGGCCTAATGTGCTTGAAAGCACGATGCCCCCTTTTCCGTGCAAAGGGTCGCATAGGATCACTTTTGATTAATGCTCTAGCTGATATGTTTTCTGGCGATGGCACCGGCACTCATTTATGGGATCAGTACTTTTTTCCATCGTTAGACTTTGACCGAGAGCAAGAGCGAGAGAAAAGCAGAAAAGAGCGTGAAAATGAGGAGAAAAAAAGATAAGGTGAAAGTTTCAGATGTAAAAAGCTGGGATAAAAGAGAACAGGAAAGAGTGAGTTAGAAACAGGAAGTGGTGGAAGGAAGAGGCATCAAGTATAATTAAGGCTAGGCACCCACGGTATTCAACAAACCCGCTATTCAGCAGCAATGGTGGCGGGCATCCTGCAATTCCTCTGGCCTCGAAACTCATTTCTGTTTTTATAAATGAAGAACTCTCCTTGCCTCCTGCTTCTGTTTTCGAGTACAATGCACCACCTCTTCTGCTGCATCACTAAACATCACTCTTCAATAAAAACTCCCACTGACCCACTCTGAGCCTCTCTATGATTTTGAAGGCTGTCCGACCACTCGGCTTCAACCACCCATGAAAATTCGTCCTGTCCCACCCAGGAATACCCTCTCTGCCACCCTCTTTGAGCTTCAGTACCACAATATCCCCCATTTTGTACCTGTGGCTCTTGCTGTCGCTTCGAGATTCCTCTGCCCCTGGTATCTCTTCTAGGTCTGGAGATTGAATAAGAGGAACTTACAATCAAATACCTTTCCATTGCTTTAGGAGCAAGCATCAGTAAAACAAGCACCGACAAATCCAATACGTCTTGCTTTAAATTTGTATATAAGACATATAAAAAGGTGTTAATAATAATGGAGGCAACATACATAGAGTGATGAGGTAATAACAGCAAAACGTGTTTTCTTATATGAATTTTGTATAGCATAATGAAAAGTATGAACTCAAACCCACTCACTGAGGATCCTGGCATTGCCCACACAAATATGGGTCTAAACCCCCTCACAACACATTATACCCACAAATGGGAAAAAACCTTTACGATGCAACCATACCACACAATGTCAATTCACCATGCAAATTTTTACCATGCATATGCCTTTAACATACACAGTAAGGATACTAAGGGTAAGTATATGTGTGCGTAGTGTATACATTTGTGTCTGTGTCAGTATGTGTGTATGTATATAGTAATTTGAATAAAACTCGAGCGGGAGAATGCAGTTGAAAATAGAGGCTGCTGACACGAAATCAGATCAAAATATTGTTCCCGCCCAGAGAGAGCACCATTAGTAGCAGATCCCTCTGGGTGGGAGTAATGCTGGCTCCCGCTACATGCAGGCTGCCAGCTGGGGCTGCATGGGCCTTGAGGCTCGCCACGCAGCCCCCTTAAGAGTATGGTTGGTGCCCTGGGTGGGCTCCAGAACACCCACCTTTAACTGTTAGGGCACTGGGGGATGTGGTCCTCAGGCCGAAATCATCCCTAGGAGGGGAGCTGCATGCCACCCTCCCCCTAGAAATCACTCCACTCCACATTGATGGGGTCCCTGCGGTCGAAATCAGCGCAGGAATTGGGGCTGCATGCCCACCTACCCCTGATATCCCTCCGGGCCCCGCGAATGGGAGCCTGAGGCCTGAAATTGACTTCGGGAGGGGGGTCATGTGTGCTCCCTCCCCTTTATTTAATAGAGTGGCCCTGAGGGATGGGGTCCCCAGGGCCTAACAAGGCTCGGGGAGGGGGACCACACAGCAACCCTCAATTTTAATAAAAAACAACAGCCCTAGGGGATGGGGTCCACAGGGCCTAACCCCCCATCCCCCCAATACATGTTGGTGGGTGGGCTGCGGAGCCTTACCACAGGACAAGCCCTGTGACCAACCCACCGCCGTGCACGGCCAAAGACCTTGTGCAGTGTGGGGTTGGCTGCCTTTATGGGGGTTAGCTGCATGTGAGGGGTTGCCCGTAGTGCCTGGCCACAGGCTAGGCCCTGCAGCCAACCCCTCCTGTGCACAGAAAAAGGTTGTGTGTGACAGGGGGGTTCGATTTATGTATCATAATTAAATATTATTTTACGTTAATAAAACTGAAATTCACTGAAAAAGCAAAGGGAAAAGTTATATTATAGTTTTTTTTTTTTTTTTTTTTTTTTTTTTTAAAGTGCAAAACATTTATTTAGCATTTCCAGGAGTACACAGCGTCTTACCAACAACCCGGAGGCCGGCCGCCATCAATGCATACAGAAATATAAATCGTAGCAGATATGCATGAATGTGACAACAATCCAGGCCCCAGCATAATCAGAGTGGCAAATGCAGCGTCAGTACAGCGAAATCTATGAGTCTTGCATTTTTTCAAGTTATACCTTAAACTAAACATGAACAGTAACATGTGCAATGTCTATCCGAACCCAAGCAGGAGGGGGGGGAGGGGGGGGGGGGGGAGAAACAGGCATGTCGGGCATAACAAATCCTGAGGGGCACGTGGGCAGCAGAGCTACACAACTACAAGCCAAGTGCGAGGCGGGTCATAGTATCAGAGGTAGTAGGCCGCGCGAGACTTGGGGGAGGACGTTCTGAGTGAAACGGGGTGACCAGGGAGCACAAAGAGGGGGGGGGGGGGTGGCAGGAGCAACAAGCAGCGCACATATCATGCCAGATACATCAGACCAGGAGTGTCAATGTGAGATCAAGAAACTACAACCGCTTAATATCTCAATAACTCAACCTCAAGTGCTATCACCCTCTAGCGGGTCAGTTACCAAATAGCATTGTAACGGGGCCCAGATGTCAGTAGGCCTAGAAGTGGGCGGCAGTAGCTCGGAATATGTATTTAACTGCTCCTGGCAGTACACCATGTCACTCATCCAGTCCTTAAATTTTGGCGCCCTTCCTCTCCCCCATCTACAGGCCACCCTGCGTTTGGCCAGAAGCATAGCCAGCGCCACATATTTACGGTGAGCCGCCTGGAGAGGCGCAACATACCCCAGAAGTGCCACCAACGGGGATGGATCAACCGTCATGTGTATCATTTTGGATAGTGCCGTAAACACTTGAGACCAGTATAAGTTCACTTCGGCACACCCCCAGGCAAGGTGAAGGAAATCCGCCCCTGGAGCCCCACACCTGTCACATGTATCAGTAGGCCTAAGCTGGAACCTGTGGAGGCGCGCTGGAGTGTAATATAGCCTGTGTAGGAATTTATAATGAAGTATCCTATAACGGCTGTTAGAGGAGATGCGCTCGGTCTGTTGCAGGCAAAAATCCCATTGGGTGTCTGTGAGAGCGAAGGCCAGGTCCTGTTCCCATTTACTCCTAGCGGGCAGATCATCATAGGTGATGTTAGACCTAACAGATTTATACAGTGTGGACACCAGTTTAATAGGGTTATCAAGAAGCAACATGTTTTGCAGGGGAGGAAGTACTGAGGGCTCGCAAGGGAAGTCAGGCGTTATGGCTTGTAACCCGTGTCTGAGTCTGACATAGTAAAACACGTCAAGAGGTGTGGGTTGTATGCTCCCGTAAAACTGATCTCTAGTCCGGAAGACACCGTCCAGATACAGGTCCCCCCATGTATTGACGTTTAGCTTCCCAAGCAGTTTTTGAAAGCCAGCCTCTTGCAGGAGCGGCAGTTTCGGGTGATAGGCTAGCGGCAGCCGTGGGGCATAAAGAAAGTCCAGGTCAAGCATAGCACCAATGGAGTGCCACGCCGTCACCGTGCTGGACACCGTGGAAGGAGTCTTATCCCTACCCTCAACCCGGGAGTAGAGGGCACCTTCAATGGGGATCGGATGGGCCAACCAGTGTTCGGCCGCTAATTGCGGCATATACCTCTGCTGGCGTATCCAGAAGTATGCATAATGGGCCTGAGCAGCTCGGTAATAAAGCTCAAAGTCAGGTATTCCGAAACCCCCCTGGGAGAATGGTCTGACTAGAATATCCCACTTGAGCCTGGGT
Organism: Lissotriton helveticus; assembly: GCF_964261635.1. Taxonomy (NCBI): domain Eukaryota; kingdom Metazoa; phylum Chordata; class Amphibia; order Caudata; family Salamandridae; genus Lissotriton; species Lissotriton helveticus. The sequence continues at coordinate 1,584,594,941 of NC_136065.1, read as the reverse complement.
GTCTTACCGCCCCATACTAGGCGGAGCATTTCCGAACGCAGTAACCGAAAGAAATGGGATCCGGGGTGAAACGGAATGTTCATGAAGAGGTACAACAGCTGAGGGAGTATAACCATTTTAATCAATGAGGCACGACCCGCCATGGAGAGGGGGAGTGTGATCCATCTAGATATACTGTCACGCATCTTGTCCATTACAGTGCCATAATTGGCACGTATCAGCTCCTCTCTGCCTCTTTCCACATGTATGCCTAAGTATTTGAAACCTCCCGAACACCATGCAAGAGGGAACTCCAGCGGAAACGGACTTGTCGAGGCAGTAAGGGGGAAGATACATGACTTCTTCCAGTTAATCTGGATGCCAGAAAGGGCACCAAATCGTATGAACTCCCTAAGTATGGGGTGCAGGTTATCGCTAGGGTGGCGAACATAAAGGGTAATGTCGTCCGCATACATAGAGACGAGTAACTGTCTCTGAAAACAACGCAGGGCACTATCCCGATGCCGCTGTCTCAGTTTGGCAGCTAGTGGTTCGGTGGCTATGGCAAAAAGGAGGGGGGACAGGGGGCAGCCCTGCCTCGTCCCTCTGGAGATCGGGAAGGCTGACGACAATTTCCCATTAATGAGGACTCTGGCCTCCGGCCTGGTATACAGTAATCTAATCCAGGAGATAAACACAGGCGGGAATCCCATTCGCTCAAGAACCCTGAACACATAATTCCATTCGAGCGAATCGAACGCCTTGGTGGCGTCCAAAAAAATAGCCGCCATCGGGAGGTCTTCATGAATGGAATCATACACCGAAAAAAAAGTGCAGAGATTGTGTGACGTCGCCCTTCCAGGCACAAATCCGGCCTGATCGGGTAGTATCAGAGTCGGCAGTAGGAGGCTGATGCGCGTTGCAATCAGTTTCGCGAGAATTTTAACGTCACATTTTAGGAGGGACAACGGTCGGTAGGAATCGCAGCTCGAGGCGGGCTTCCCAGGCTTAAGCAGTGACGTAATAAGGGCAATTCTCATGGAGGCCGGTAGATGGCCCACCTCCAGCGCGTCCTCATAGACCTCCCGCAGTACCGGCGCCATGAAGTCAATGAACGTTTTGTAGAACTCAATGGGTATACCATCTAATCCAGTGGCTTTACCCGATTTCATGCCCATGATAGCCTCTCTGACCTCATCCAGCTCAAAGGGAGCGCTCAAGAACTCTCGCTGTGCATCGCTCAACCACCCTAAAGAGACATCAGTCAGATAGTCGTCTAGTGTGAGCCCGCCAGTCCCGTTAGAGGTGTACAGCGTACCGTAATGCTGCACAAATTCATTCAGGATTTGGGTAGTGTCCCTGAGAACCAATCCCTCAGCCGTTTCCAGTTCCAGTATGACCGGCGGCGATCGCATCAGTTTGACCGTCGCCGCCAGAGCTTTTCCAGGTCTCTCGCCCTCCCCATATCGCCTGGCCACCCAGTACTTGTTCCTAAACTTCACCTCACGAGCAGCCTCCTCGGAGAACTCCGTTAATTTCACACGAATGGTTGCAAGGGTTGCACCATCAGGATTAGCCCTAAGGCGGCTCTCAGCACTACGCAGGTCATCTTCTATGGAGCGCAATTCAGCCAGTATACTCTTGAGTACCCCCGAGCCTTTTGAAATACATAAGCCCCGGAGCGTGGCCTTAAAGGCGTCCCATATGGTCTCAACGTCCTGGACAGAGTCCTTATTTCTTTTAAAGAAATCCAGACATTCCTCACGGAGCTCATCCTGGAACACCGAGTCCAGTAGCATAGAGGGTTGCATACGCCACGCCGTCACTGGGGGGCCCAGCTCAGAGCCGGTCAGTGTAATAAGAACAGGGGAGTGGTCGGAATATGTCCTAGGGAGGTGTGACGCGTGTGTAAGCGCCGTGTACAGTTGTGAGGTTAGGAGGAAGTAGTCAAGCCGCGCCCACGACTTGGCCTGTGCCGTAAAGTGTGTACCCTCCTGTCTCGTCCCGCAATGCGATCGCCAGGCATCAACGAGATTGTTATCGGCAATGGTCGCACTAAGGACTTCTCGCCCATTGGTATAATGGTGTGGGGCAGGGTGCGACCTGTCCAAAGGGGGGCGCAGTGTCACGTTAAAATCTTCTCCCCACATGAGGTGTTGTGGCCCTGTCTCAACTATTGCAGCCCATAAGGATGTGAAGAAGTGCGGGTCATCTGAATTGGGCCCATAACAACATGCGAATGTCACCGACATATGCCCCAGCCTGCCCCATAACAAACAATACCTCCCCTGTGGATCAGCCCTAGAGCCCACCAGCTGAAATGGTGTGGACCTCTTAACTAGAATGGCCGTACCTCTTGCATACGAGGAGTAATTGGCGAATATCGAATGAGAGGCCCACCTATTCCCAAATGCGCATGTTTTGTTGGGTGCAAAGTGTGTTTCCTGGAGGAAAGCAATGTGGATGCTATGGCGATCTAGGTACCTCAAGATGTGCCTCCTCTTCCTATGGTCCCCCAGCCCTCGCACATTCCAAGTGACAACATTCAGGCGTGTATCAGCCATGTAGGAGGGTAAATGAACAGTAGCAACAGCAGAGAGTGGAAACAGCTAAACAATGTTCAGCAAACAACATGCCATTGGCCAATCGGCCCAGGTCAACGACACCCCACAAGATAGCAGAATGGCGCAGCACCGAAACGCCTTTGTCGATCGTGCCACCTCCCAGCCACAAATAACGCACAAACCACCCATCCCCACCCCACATCCCCCAGTTTTGTCTAAGAAGCCCTCCATAGGGCAGACAATAGAGCACAGAACATCGCATGCACATGTTAAAACCAAAAACCCAACAACCATCCCGGCATTTCTCCCACCCCTCCCCCTCCCCAACAGCCTCAACAGCCAGCCGCAGCTGGAAAAAGGGCAAACATTCCTCAATACAGAACCATACAATGCTAATGTCACCAGTTACTCTAACAGATGCCGCATCTCGCCTATTGCAAGGTCGACACCTCCAAGAAGTAACCCACCACCCCCCGCCCACTGAAGCCACCCCAACCAGCCAGCACCCTAGTCCCGCCCCCCACCCACAAACACAGAAAATACTCAAAACTATCCAATAAACATGAAACCAAGTAAAGGTCATTGGGGAACACCCAGTAGAGGTCATCAGAGGTGCACGTACCGCCACCCCCAGCTATCCCACTCCGCACAAGTCCACCCTTGGAGTCGCCATCCAGAGCATAGAGGGAAGAAGGGAGGTGGGGGCCTGGCATACATTACCACCTGCAGTCCAACACTCGCCCGCGGCACCCCGTAGGCGGCCGCAACCACCACCACGGTGAAGGAGTCCCCGCTAGCCGGGAGGGAAGTGAAGGCAAATCAGTGAAATGCAAGAAGTGTAGCTGCAGAGAGTCAGTCGCGGCCTACTCAACGTCAGAAGCATTCAAGTCCGCAGCGTCCGCAGATCTCCTGGGCCGTTTGGGCAGAGTCTTAAGGTAGTCCTCAACCTGTTGCGGGTTGAGAAAGAAGTGTTGCGTACCCTGGTGTGTAACACGCAGCTTGGCTGGGTACAGGAGAGCATAGTCAATGTTCAAGTCCCGCAGTTTCCGTTTGACGGCAAGAAACTTCCGTCGCTGTTCCTGGACTACCGGGGTAAAGTCTGGATAAATGGAGAAGGGCACGCCATCATATGTTAGGTTCTGGTTCGCTCTGGTGGCTCTGAGTGCCGCATCTCGATCCCGGTAGTTGAGTAGGCGTGCTATGATGGGCCGCGGTGGGGCTCCGGGTTTGGGTTGAGGACCAAGGGAACGATGTGCACGTTCCACAATAAATTGACTCGAGAGCGCGTCCTCCCCCACCGTCCCTGTTAGCAGTTTCTCGATGTAGAGCTCCATTTTCCCGGTGTTGGTCGATTCGGGAATGCCCGTGACGCGGACGTTGTTCCGCCGGCTCCTCGCCTCCAACTCCTCGTTCTTGGCGGCAATCACCCTCAGTACATTGTCCATCCTCGCCAGGCGAGTGTCATGCGCCGCAGTCGCGTCATCAGCAGCCGAGATCCTGCGTTCCGCCTCATTTATACGTTCTTCATGCACGTCCATCTTTTGGGCTATGCCATCCATCCTAGACGTCAGCCGGTCTACCTTGTCGACCACCGTCGCGAAGCCCTGGCGCATCTCTTGCAGTATGGTGGCCATATCCGGGGTCAATGGGGGCGACGTCGAGGCCCCCGCAATCGGGCTTCTAGGTGGCGCCGTGTCCCCCGTGTGCCGCGTCGTCTTCTTCTGCGCCGCGCTGTCAAACTGCAGCTTGGGTTGGCGACTGTCAGGCTTGCCCATGCTGCCAGCAAATTGTGTGAGTAGTGCGACTATGCGCTGTGTGCACCGCCGCCGGAGGTGAGGCGGAAAGAGAGACAGTTCTCGTACCCTATGTGGCACAGCAGTTTGTCACCTGCAGCCAGGGCCCCAGGCAATGCAGGGCGGCACAGTGATTCTCAGCGGGGCTGGTCAGAGCGCTCAGAAGTGCAGGTCAGGATGAGAGAATTCACCAGCGCTCCAGCGCGGGAAGCACATCAAGAGGCGTAGCGCCTAGAGGGGCAGAGGCAGTCACCGCAATAGAGTCGGCCGCACACCAGGGAACAAGCACAGGCAGTCCCCAAGGCCGTGAAGGAGGCGGGAAAGCAGTCCTTCGGCCGCGCCGACCCCCCGCTGGCGCGTGCAGCCGGTCCACAATGGCGCCAAAACAATGCGCCCAGAAAGTTAATAGCGGAGCGCCAAAGAGCGTGATACTCGCGGGAGGCTTACACCGTCTCCCCTCCCGCGCAGTACTCAGTGTGCTTCACAGGTATCCCACCGCTTTCCGCTCGCCGGCAGTCCCAGCGCCACAGCCGGTCGCGTCGCCCACTCAGTGCCAGAGGCCTACCTGCCTCGTGGGGGTCCCCGGGCTCGCGCACGTCCAAGCGCCGGCTGCAGGCTCCGTCACAGCAAGGTCCGCGCAGCCGGGGGCTCCGCAGCTCGTAACTCCGGGACACAATGGAGTAGTGGATCCAAACTTGCACCGATTGTGGAGAGTGGCCCGCCGCCCCTCCGTGGGGATTTTCGGGCAGGTGTGTGCAGGGGAACAGGAGAAATGCAGGATAGTTACGCCAGGCAGCTGGAGCCTCACGTAGGTGCGGCCATTCAGCAAGTGCGCCCTCTAGCGCCTCCGGAAAAGTTATATTATAGTTAGGTATGATACAAAGATAATTTTTTTTTTTTTTTCAACTTTGAAATTTACAGAAAAAACAATAGGCTAAGGTTTTGTTATAGTTAGGTGAATTTGTCAGCTACAACATTAACGTTTTCAACTAAAAAAAAACACAGAAATTGACCAGTTAATAACTATAACGTGTGCCCCACCATGCTCTGCTTAGGACCTCACATATGACATCACTTATGACATCTCAGTTGACATAATTTACGACATCACTGATGACATCTCAAATTACATCACTGATGACATCATCCAAGGAGTGTGTTAGTTATATAATTTACCTATTGGTGGGTAACTACCACATTACTTTTCTACCTAATTTTGTACTGCCTCTGTCCAGCTAATCGGTATAATTGTTTAAAAAACGCATGTGGTCCTAATGCACTATATGTGTGTAGAGGTATTTAACGCATTATAAATCTTTGTATTGAAGAGTAACTCTGTGCAGCTGACAGTTGACTTGTGTTTATGTTCCACATATATTTTTTTGTACTCCAGAAAAAGATTCCAGGAGGGCCAAGATTCTGCATACTACATACTAATGCAATGATTACGATCTTGGGAGATAAGAAATACTCCGTCACAAATGTGACGGACATCCAGTCCACCATATTACAAGTTCCAGGGATATAATGGAACTTGTAATACGGCGGATGGGATTATCATCACGTTTGTGACAGAGTATCCCATCTGCCAATATCGTAACCAGGCCTAAAGTATTGTGAGCAACCTTGAGCTATTAGAATCGTCTCAACATGACAATTTCTACGTAACATAGAAGACTGTGTGCACCAGATACTAACCTATGTACATGTGCTAGTTTTGCTTCAGAAGATGGGCTATCAGTAAAGTTTTCACCACAGTATGAAGGTTGCAGGTAGTATAATCATTTGCACCTTCAGTCATTGGTTAATCTAGGTGATTTGTTGCTCTTTGGACAGGTTTTGCATAGAGTGAATGCTGTGCTTAGTAGATACTTTTCAATACTCTTTGGTGTATTTCTCATGAGAGTTTCACTGTCTGCAAACACTCTGGTGCAGAGTAAACTCTCACTATAAAGAAAACACCCACTGTATTACTCTTATCCACTTCAATTCTCATTTTAGGTTCAGTGACTTGCAGGGGTTGGATACAGGTAAATCAAATCAAATGAAATCAAGGGGACTTGCGAAGCGTACGGCTACTGAAAGAGTGTCTGTAGTAGGGCATTAGCTGTGTAACACGCCTTGAGTATCTAGAGGAACTTGGTTTTCCCTAATCATTCCTTTCACCTGTGGTTCATAGTCAACATGAATTCAGCTACCTATGAAGTGTATGGTATAGGGTGAATGTTGTAAATAACACAAGCTTGCTTTACCAATGGGGGTTAAATGTATGACATTATTCTGAGCTATTTTGCACTTACTTTCATAGCTCTTAAGGTATTCCTGTTTAAAGAGTAATGTGTACAAAAGAAGCTTGGGTGATATCATCTGTGATTTCAGCAGTGATGTCATAAATTATGCCATTCTAGGTGTCATGAGTGATGTCATAAACTATATCATAGAAAATGTCATGAGTGATGTCAGATGTGAGGTCAGATGCAGTGCATGGCGGGGCGCAAGTTATAGTCAGCTGTACTAACTACGGCGAGTTTCTGTGTTTTTTATTTTAGTTAAAAATGTTAATGTTAAATACCCTAGGGAATTGCTTTAACCTTTGTTTTTCTCATTGTCGCAGGTGTTGCAGGGTGCTCTATATAGGAGCTGTTCTTCACCTACATTCTTATTTTGCATAAATATATAAGTATATTTACTGGTGTGAGCAAGGCAGAGATGCCGAAAAGCATTACAGCAAAAGAAAAAACGTGAAGAAACTTTAAAAAGGTCGAGCCCCTCTGTCGGTGTCTGATTTCTGTCAGGGAATTGGAGCTGGTGTTCGAAGTTATTTATATATATGGGTTATGGGGTGGGTATTGGGGTGAGTATAGGAGGGTGATAATGGTTGTTTCAGCTTTTAGGGGTGGGTAAGGGTATTGGGTTGTAAGGGTGTTTTATGGTTTAGGTGTGGTTACAAGAATATGGATGGTAAGAGTGATTTTAGGGTTTAAGGATGGGTAAAGGTATTGGATGATAAGAGTATTTTTATGGGTTTGGGGTGGATATGGGCATAGGATGGTAAAAGCATTTTTTTTTAGTTTAGGAGTGGGTAGTGGCGTAGGGTGGTAAGGGCAATTAATAAAGGAAGGATTAGGGTGGTACCCCCCAATAAAAAAAATCAAATTAAAAAATGTTGTGAAAAATATTTTATTGGTTTTCAACCCAAACAACTTCCCCCCCACACAAGACCTTCATCAGTAAGGGCAACATTTAGGATACAGTGCGTACAGTCGTTGTCCTCAGGTAGGCTTAAGCTTACATCAATATTAACATCAGAGTAATAGTTCCAGCCTCCCCTCCGTGCTCTAATGTTAGTAACGCAACTTGCATCATATGCACCACCAATATGATGGGGCCCACCACGGTACCCCCACTGGCTCAAGCCTTGTCTGCCACCCCCGCCGTACCCCTTACACTGTGTGCTCTATGTACTCTAGGCCAGGATGTCCAATCATCTGTAACAAGTTAGGGTGCACTAATGGCCTACCACGGTTGGACTATCTTCAAATCCCCACCATGCCCTGGCTCGCTTCCACCCTCCCTATGGCCACTCATATCACAACTATATTCAGCATGTCTCAACAGGTTCCTACGGGTCCCCCAAGGAGTCCGAGTCCGGCTCCGGTCGTATTAATAGTGCCACTAGCGCTTCCCATGCCTGTGCCGTTTCCATTGCCTTCTCATTATTCGCTCTTCTGGCTTGTTGGAGCCTCACCATTCCCTCATTAGCCGCCCAGCTCCTGAATTCCGTTCTCCATCGCTCTACACTAGGGCCCTGCGTGGATTTCCACTTTCTTGTTAGTTCCCGCTTGGCCAACAGCAATCCCAAATCAATAAATGTACACGTTACTTTGGTGCGCGCTGTATGAGGGTACCAGTGCAGTATGCATGTTCCCATGGTGGGTTCTATCTGCCTATCTGTCACCCCTCATAGCACCTCAACTACCTCCACGCAGTATGAATTTTTTTCTTTCATTTATAAACAAAAATAAAAGATATATATATATATATATATTACCTACTGGCGGTCGCCAGTAGGTATATATAGTTAGGATTTTTTCTCTATGGGTTTTTTGAAAATTCTATGTCTAATAACTTTGGCGTTTGTGGACGGAATTGGCTGAAATTTTCAGGAAAATGGCACATTTTGTTTCTGAGCAGCCCTTGAAAATTTGGGGGGGGTTCGTCCAGTGGGGGCCGAGAAAAAAGGGGGGTCCCAAAACGTGTTTTTAACATTGAGTTTTCCATAGGGCGGTTGGCCTCACTTTTAGCCCGAACGGCTGAATGGATTTGCACGAAACTTGGCAAAATTGTAGGGACTGGTAGCCCGATGTGCCTTTTGTAGGTCTCAATATATGTGCTCCAGTGGATTTTGAGAAATTAACGTTTAAAAAAAGATATATATCTGTAACAGCGGACCGGGCAGCGCACTGGTTCGCGGACTTTTCGCGCAACGGAGCTTTGTGAAGCGAAGCTGATTGGTTCTCCGGCGTCTGTCAACATTCCAAACAGTCCGTAGCGGCCGCCATCTTGTCTCTCGGTAGGATCGAGAGACAAGAGGAGGTCAAAACAAAGGGGGAAATAACTATAAGGGGGCATAGTAGATCCTCGCTGACCCCCTAGGTTTGATGTGGAGGTTTTAAAAGGGCCCCGCGGGGCAAAAAAAAAAAATAATAATAATAATTGAACGGCTGAATGGATTTGCACGAAACTTGGCAAAATATTAGGGACTGGTAGCCCGATGTGCCTTTGCTAGGTCTCAATATATGTGCTCCAGTGGATTTTGAGAAATTAACGTTCAAAAAAAGATATATATCTGTAACAGCGCTCCGCTTCGCGTAACGGAGGTTTGCGAAGCTGATTGGTCATTCTGTCACTGGGCTATAGTTGGGCTACATCTGGCTGATATTTGGGCTACATTTGTTTTTTTGTGTGTCTGGCGGCCATCTTTGGGCTACATTGGGCTACATTGGGCTTCATTGGGCTACATTCGGCTAATTAGCAAATAGCTCATCGCAAACTAGGAATGGTAAAGAATCGCTATTTATTCCTTAAAGTTCGCTATTTAGGAAATGCAAATAACTTTGATGATACATATGGCGGTTCATCTCTAACAAGATAAGAAGCATAGGGATACATTTATGATGACTGGCGCATCACCAGGGATGTGTTAGTCATTTTGTGCCGCTGTTCCGTCACCTATGGTGTGCTGCATTTACAATGCGGCGCATCATGGGGCAAAAACAGCACAGATGCGTGATGTATCTGTGCCGTAAAGGTGGCGCATTGCTGGAGTTGTATCGCAAGTGTGATGAAGCTCCAGCAAGGGTCGGGGGTGCCCCTGTCGCAGGGTTTCTGTTCTCACACAGAACTGTGGACAGAGGATTGGAACCTCGGCGAATGCATTGCTGGAGTTGTATCGCAAGTGTGATGAAGCTCCAGCAAGGGTCGGGGGTGCCCCTGTCGCAGGGTTTCTGTTCTCACACAGAACTGTGGACAGAGGATTGGAACCTCGGCGAATTAGGGTGTCCCAAAACTCACGTTAGTAATCAAAAACTCCTTAGCAAGCTAGGTACAGTGTCACATTGGATATAACAAACTCTCAATGTTTAGACAATCCAGAATATGAACTTATAGTACCTCAGGATACGTGGAACTCATGAACAGTCGGTCGTTATAGATTTCTTAGAAACCAGAACATGGAGTTAAGAAGAACAGATGTGTATTTGAAATGTTTATTTACTAATGCCGTCTTCTCAGGCGTAGTACCTTAGATAATAAAAGTACACATATTATCAGTAGCAAAATTACCAGCATAGTTACTAGTACATAAAAAGTGAATGGTGATAGTATGTTAACATGCTGTAAATGAATAAGAGTTAGCAACACTTATAAGCAGCCGCGGGCCGTGGAGGGAGTTACGGTGAGGCGGGGAGGGGGAGAAGCAGGGTGGAGAATACAAGTACACATATTATCAGTAGCAAAATTACCAGCATAGTTACTAGTACATAAAAAGCGAATGGTGACAGTATGTTAACATGCTGTAAATGAATAAGAGTTAGCAACACTTATAAGCAGCCGCGGGCCGTGGAGGGAGTTACGGTGGGGCAGGGAGGCGGGGAGGGGGAGGGGCAAGGTAGAGAGGGCTCCACCCTGCTTCTCCCCCTCCCCGCCTCCCTGCCCCATCGTAACTCCCTCCACGGCCCGCGGCTGCTTATATCTCACCCTCCCTAATACACATATTATATTATTTGCTAAGAAGGTCTCTTTGTGTTGGTTTAGGGCGTGCCCATACTTTAGTGTCTTAGATTTGAAGGAATCACATCAGCATACACCAGCTCTCTCTTCATGTGAACCGCATCAACTGTTGTGTATGTGTGTTCGGCAAAGCAATATAAAACCCGCCTCATGCCCGGAATTGGCAGAAGTTGCACTTATGTTATGAGTATGAAGTCGTGGAGATCAGACCTCATAACAATTCTGTATCGTGTTGTTCTTGAAACTTTAGCACTCGCTGTACAGCTATAGTTTAACAAGTAAAGCAGATAGTAGACCAATAACATATTATTCTCATGTAAACCACGATGAACTACTAGGTGGAAAGCTAAAGCAACAACTAAGTGTCGTGTGCAGAAGTTGCAAAAAAGGAAAAATGGCGTTTAAACCGGTAATGAGCCCATGCTAACTTAACACGGTGTAAAGATATCCAGGACCTAGATGACACCTCCTCATGATCCGGAAACGAACTGAATAAGATAATAGAAGTGCCATCTCATGAGAGCAGATTGCAAGTTTATATGTGGACGGTCCGCAAGGTAAAGCATTAAAAACTAGGAAAATTTAATGCTAAAGAAAAATAAAACAGCCAAGTACTTTATCGAGTCTTAAGCCAATAGGCAAGGTAAATAATAAAAACTTGACAAATAAGTCAATGAATTGTCAATGAAATGCTAGTACTCAGCATATCAAACATGAAAAAGGTCTATGACATAACTGTGTATGCAAAATAAGCTGCAACAGCCTCCAATAGGAAGTCACCGTCTTCATCCGAAAACAGTTCAGCCATCCAATTTAAAAGCGGAAAAGAACATACGTGCTCTCCCAGCACCGGATCCTCTATCACCATCAGAGGACAGCTCGGTGGGTTTTCAAGAAAGCTCTGTTCCAAGAAAGACTGTGCTGCCGCCAGTAAATTCCAGGGACCAAGTAGTCCATGCATCAATGCCACAGCCATAATCCTTTCGCCAGGACAAACCAACTCGTGAGTAATGATAGGAGTCATCAGCTGATTAAAGTCGACGTCAGGAGAAACCGGTCCGCAGAGACACAAATCAATGGCCCAATCGAAATCACAGGTCAGGCAGTGAAATACAGGCTGGACACAGGTGAAGTAGGAGAACCGAAAAGATAATCCATATGCCGTGCTTAATATCGCCAACGGCATTGTGCCATAATATTCTAGCATGCGATTGCGGAACAGTGTCAGCAGCTGCAGGGTCGGAGGTTGCATAGGAGGGACATCCATATTTAAAAATGTAAAAAAGCACAAGAGCGTCCGCTGGTAATGCAAGTAAAAATGCCAATCTACGAACCAGAGTGCAGAAAATACAATGAAAGGAAGCAGGGATGACTCCAAAGATTTTCTCAAATGAAGTCACGAGACCACTGGTAACAACTTTAAAAAAGTGTGCCAGGGACTTTGTGGAGGATGCGTTAAAGATAGTCGGAAACATGTTGCTGAAATTGAAAGGCAAATCTTAATTGAAAAGGGTGTGCACCTCTGTATGGGTGTTCGCTATGTGAAGTACGAAAGTTTCACGGGCCGAACTCAAGGCCACCTCTCTCTGAGACAAAAGAGCTCTTATTCTTGCCATGCCGTTGAAACGTGTCCCAAGGTTGGTATTTGTGGCCAGATTGAAAACTCCCTATGTTCATGTGTGGGAGGAAATAGAACATTTCTGCAGCAAATAACCCGTTCACTTACTGTTACGATAAAAGGAATACTTTTAATTAACTCAGAACAATCTTCATTATTGAGCATCAAATAACTACCATTTTCCAACAACTTGAACGTGGGGATGATAGCAGGAACTGGCGTGCCTTGCAACACGCAAGCCATATTTGGTCGGTGTTTGTTGCATGAACCGTGTAACTGTATGTGCCTACACATTAGTGAATGATCTGGCGTCTCAGTGCATTCCTCTCCATTCAGATAAACTTCTTGATCATCTTTGAAACATCTGTATGTGTATGGAAGCGACCAGACCTCATGAAGAAAAGCACTACCTAAAGGTTCATAACGACCTATTGGTATATATTTCATACAATTTGAAAACTTATATAAAGCAAAAGGCAGCGTTATTAAACCGTGGATAAGGCATGTTGCCAAAAAACCCGCAATCCTCTGCTGATGATGTCACTGAGCATGTCATGAATGATGTAATATGTGACATCATCAGCAGTGGATTACGGGTAATGGTATCTCTAGTTTACTCCCTTATAGCTGTGTTTCTTTTAACATAAGTGTCTGTTTCCTTCCCTTATACTTACTGTTTTTGGTTCGCTTCCGGTTCGCGTACCAGCGAGCGAACTAGGAAGCGAACTAAGAGAAATAGAGGTTGGCACAATTCCAAATATTGTACCAATTTTTTAATAACGGGGAGGTAGTTCTGAAAAGAACTTTTTTTTTTATTTTTCTGAACATTTTTTTACTGTTTTTGAATTTTTCGGAACAGTTTTATATTTTTGGGGGTTTTTCTTGGAGGGGGCAATGAAAACGATTCATTGTAAAGGGCTCAACAGGAGCAACAAAACAAAAAAAAGAAGTATTTATTATTTTGGGCGTTTCGGACAAACTTGCATATGATAGTCAATAGCTCTGTTGATCAGAGTGATGCTTTTTTCTCCGTAGGAAATGAATCCATCGCAAAATGCGCAGATGTGTTTTACATCACCAAATCTCATTTGTATATTTGGCACCATCTCCCTGCCCTCTGGTCCCGTTACTTCCGGTACAACAGATCTTCTGGCCATAATAGGGAGATTATCTAGGTCGTTCCGAAACTGTGCAGCACTGTAGTTGTTAGGATGCCACCTAGTCATATGGCGATGCATTGTGTAGTTTCCGAAACTGTATTTTTTGTCGGTCCCTCTGGACAGTCTATCTTGACATATAAGGCAAGTTACGTATCTTGCATTTACTTTTTTCTGACCTTTGGGAATTTTAAAAAATTGCCAAATGAAGTTTTCCTTCCGGTGAGACGTCCTGGGCTGCTCAGGCAAAAACTGCCTCTCTTCGTGCTCGTCCTCCTGTTCCTCTTCTTCTTCTTCTTGTTGAATTAGAACTTGAGCAGGTGGTCCACTCTTCCTTGGATGTGGTGGAGGTGGTGGGGAAGCACCAGCTGAAGCTACTAAAGAAGCCATTGCTCAGTGATCACAAAGGGTCTTTCTCTCACAATGATGAAAGTCAGAGTGAGGAAAGAAGGAGGGATTTTCATCATTTGGGAAAAACAAGAGTTCTCAACCAATCAAAAGTGTTCATTTTAGATTATATGACCTAGTCTTACATCATTAGGAAACCAAAAGTGAAATGAACCAATGAAAAGTGTTATTACCAAGTCACATGACTTGCTGTGTTTACGTTAAGCGCTTTGCAGGGCCTCCCGGTTTGCTTCCAGAAACCTGCGCTTTGCGACTCGCTTCGCGTACCAGTTCGCTAACGTAGCACGTCATATGACGTATCACGCGACAACGTGAAACGTCATGCGGACGGGAGGCGTCACGATGTTGTTTTCTAACGCGGCACTTGCGGTAAAGAAACGTTTACCGGCTCGCGGTCTATTTCGCGGCATTAAGGTCAGCTAACGGGAAGCTTCCCGATTCGCGAAGCGGGAACGAAGAAAAAAAAATATTTTAAAAAAAAATTATTCATAAACATATAAAATATATTTTTGGATTTAAAGAAGAATACATTTTACAGCTACAGATATTAGCTGTTAAAAAACCAATGAAATTCACAGAAAAAACCATAGGTTATAGACCATATATAGTTAGGAATTAGCATTTACAAAACCTTGAAAATTCACTGAAAAAACCATAGGTTATAGACCATATATAGTTAGGAATTAGCATTTAGAAAACCTTATTTTACTCACACAAAACCATTGAAATTCCATATATAGTTAGTTGCACTAACTATATATCGCGCACCCGCAATCCACTGCTGATGATGTCACATATTACATCATTCATGACATGGTCAGTGACATCACTGATGACATCACTGATGACATCTCAAATGACATCACTGATGACATCACTGATGACGTCTCATTTGGCATCATTCTTGTGCTAATACGATAAACTTCTTCAGACTCTAATATAACCTTAGATACACTCAGTGTATACAGACACTCACACACTGCCACTCATCCATGGAGTTACTCACACACCCAGTCAGTCATGCAAAGAAACAATCTCACCTCCATTTCTTCAACTATACAGTTATACACACCTTACTTATTGAAACATATACTAACACATATTTACTCTCTTATACAATCCCTGATACAAGTTCACAATGATCGATACAACCACTCACTCAGTGGCTCTCATGCACAGTTATTTATATATGCCAACTCTCACATGTACTGTGTTTTACATATGTACTTACTATGACATGTAGCATTGAGATATCCATTCACTCATCAATACACTCATGCACACAGTCAACTGCCCATGTAGCTGTTTCCACATGCACTCTTGAACTCATACACCTAGTGAATAAACTGCTCACACATCTATGCACAGAGTCACACACCTTCCAGCCACCCCCACACAAACTCAATCTCCCATAGAAATACTTGGGCAACCAATTAATAACACATATAGCCTCTCGTATAGCTAATGATCAACACATGCAGCAGTTTACATCACAACAGACATAATGATGCACAAATTAAGACAGTTTAGTCACTAACCCGTGCATTCAGTAAGACGCATTTAATCACTCACTCATACAGTCAATCACGCACCTACTAAAACCTTCATTCAGACACTTATACATCCACTCATTCTTCAATATGTAAAACATATTTAAACTTTACAGAAACACATAATCACTGGATGTTGTCATCAGTGATGTCATCAGTGATGTCACTGACCATGTCATGAATGATGTAATATGTGACATCATCAGCAGTGGATTGCGGGTGCGCGATATATAGTTAGTGCAACTAACTATATATGGAATTTCAATGGTTTTGTGTGAGTAAAATAAGGTTTTCTAAATGCTAATTCCTAACTATATATGGTCTATAACCTATGGTTTTTTCAGTGAATATATATATATATACATACATGCTATAGACCTATGCGTGGTAAAGGTAAGTATTGTAAAAAATGTGTGGTAAAAGCATGTGTTATAAACCATACAAATCTGGGTTCAAAATCCCTCATTGAGGATCCTAGCATTGCAAATGCAAACATGAATTCAAACCCCTTCACTGAAGATCCTAGCAGTTCACATATATGGCCGCAAATCCCATCACTGGGGATCCTAGCATTGCACATACAAATATGGGCTCAAACCCCTCACCAAGGCCCCTAGCATTGCACATACAAATATGGGCTCAAACCCCCTCACCAAGGCCACAGGCTAGGCCCTGCAGCCAACCCCTCCTGTGCACCAAGCCCCCTAGCATTGCACATACAAATACGGCTCAAAGTCAAACCCCCTCACCAAGGCTCATAGCATTGGACCAAACCCCATCACCACGAATCAGGGCCCGAATCCCCCTCTCCGAGGAGCCTTGCATACAAGTAATAACACTGGGCCAAGTTCCACTCTCCTCGCCCCCGTCTAGCCAGTGGCCACTGAGGGCACCATGGCGAAGAGCGGGCCCAGACACTTACCTTCAAGCACCTCCACCGTGACTGTCCTCAGGGTGTGAATGTCGCCCCCCGCGTGTGTCTGACAGCGATACACACCGGTGTCTTCCCTTCTGAGGTACTTTATGGTGACGGAGACGCGGTGCTCCCGGATATAGTCAGTGATGGATGTGTTCCCGCTCTTCCTCCGGACAAAGGGCAGGTAGAACCGCCGGGTGCGGACGATCTCCTCACACTGGCCCGGGCCGAGCTCCTTGCACCAAACCTTCTGCTTCCACAGGTCCGTCGTGCTGCGGTAGGGGCAGTCTACGGTCAGGGTGCCGCCCACCAGGCCCGACACCCAGGAGTCAGGGTCTTCGGCGGCCAGGGCTGGGGAGAGAAGGGAGCAGACACAAGAAATAAGGGAACGGTCCATGGATTGGTCAAGACGGGGCTAGTGGAGGAGCGTGGGAGGAAGGAACATGAGTGAGCGCGGGAAAAGGGAGATTGGGAGGAAGGAATGGAGTGAGGGAATTCATGTCACAGAGGCAGGGATTGAGGGCTAACGTATAATGAAAAGAGAGGTACAAGGCTGGAAGTAGAGAGGAGCAAGCACCAGAGGAAAGGAAAATACATACATGGCGTGAGTAAATAAGAGTGGACTGGGGGAAGAGAAGGGACTCTGCGCACGAGTGACTGATGTTCCCTTTAATGTTTATCACATGGATTCTCCCCGCGCTCATCCCACGTGAATAAATGTTTCTCAGAGAGCCCTCTCGACCACACGCCTTGCGGCTTTGAAGCGTCGCAAATGCCACTTAAAAGTAAATACTGCCCAGTTTGAAGGTACTCCTCTTACCGATTTAAGAAGGATGAGCAGCAGAGCCCGGCCGCCGTTGAGGCGCACGCCTGGCACCCGCAAGAAGTACATTGATGATTGACGCAGCCGGCATGTACCACTCTGCTGTACAACCAGTTGCTCTGTGATGGAAGGTGTAAGGTGCTACCTCACGTTGGAACAGCTTTGCCACTGAAAGCATTATTCTGCAGTACTTCATGATTCCCCTTGATCTTGTTTCTTCTTGCTACCAATCACTGTCTACATCAAAGAGGCAGGCGGGAGAGGCAGACCTATTATATGAGATAAAGTGCCTTATAAGGGTCCTGAAGATCAGGTCCCGGCACTGAACATTCTCACAATTCCCATCTTTCCCGAATAGTATGGTCATGTCACCAGCAGTCTGACACAGTGTTCCCCTACTCTTGCTCTGAGTAACTCCATGTACCATCTGCGGAAAAACATTCTGAACACCCACCTTCGATGATCCTCTTCACTCCATCCCCACCTCCTGCGATCGTTTTTTATGATCTATCCCTGCATCCGGTGGTACTCTTGTATCCCTCCTCTTCTCCTGTGATCTTCCTATATCCCTCACAACCTCCCGAAGTCCTCTTGTATCCCTCCCACCTGTTATTGTCCTCCTCACCTCCTGTGGGTCTTTTGTACCGCTACTCGCTTGATATGGTCCCTTCTATCCCTCCTGGGCTCCCGCAGTCCTCTTGTATCCCTCCCCTTCTCCTGTGTTCCTCTTATATCTCTCACAACCTCCCGAAGTCCTCTTGTATCCCTCCCACCTGCTATTGTCTCTTTTATTCCTCCTCACCTCCCGTGGCTCTTCTGTACTACTACTCGCCTCATGTGGTCCCTTCTATCCCTCCTGGGCTCCCGCGGTCCTCTTGTATCCCTCCCGGGGTCCCTTGTATCTACCTTGAGTCGTGCATGTTGGACTGACGCAACTCACCAGTCAGAGAGATGATGGAAGCGGTGAGCAGGAGCCACACTGGTGCCATCCCTCTAAGGAAGAAAGTGATGGATGCCCGCTGGAGACTGGGTAGGTTGTGGTACGAAGAAGACGCACGTGTCAATGTAAGAAGTCTCTGAAGAGCATCAAGAATCAGATTCCTAGGCAAGGAGCGAGTGCGGAGGATTACAAATCTGCCTGTTAGGTAAGCAGACGGCTGAGGAAAGTCAACGACCTAATATCTGGGAAAGGACCTGGTTGAAGAGAGCAGAGCACCCAGCATTGAGCAGAGAATGGAGCTGGCAAGGGCTGAAGATCCGACAGTCCAAGGAGGGGTTGTTCTTAAAGAACAAACAACCAGGATGAAGGAGAGCCAAAGACCTGGCCATCAAAGGTGGTGGCAGCAAACAGCTGGACGCCCGGCAGCACGAGAAGCTGTTGTTTGAATAGAAGCGATGATTGTACAGCAATGGAAGCTGGTTCAATAGAGCAGGCGACCAATGACTTGGCAGCAATGAAAGCTGGTTCAATAGAGCAGGCGACCAATGACGTGGCAGCAATGGAAGGGGGTGGCAGTGGCGGCCACAATACAACTAAACGTCCGACAGTCAGAAAACTGGAGCAGTAACAGAACCCGAGATCCAGCACTGGGTAAGGGACGCGGCTGATGGGGGCTGAAGACCTGGTAATCTGGGAAGGACGTGGCTGAGGAGAGCAGAAAACCCCTGGCAGCTCCTTCTGACAAGAGAAAGGGAAAGAGATCCCTGCAGAGAGGAAACACATGTCCAGGGCTCTGACTTATGCTTGCTGCTGAGGATTGAGCAATTCAGAGTCGACAATGTGACTGGAAGGAAACTGACATCATCTGCTGCACTAAACAAAACGATTGCACACTAAGCTCCAAACCTGCACTTCAAGCACAAACCTGCGCATTAGTCACACAGCATCGCCCTGCTCCTGGGCATCTGCCTGCACTTTGCACAGCTCCATGCATTTGGGCACCAGCCTGCACCCTGGACATTGGCCTGCTCCTGCTGCATCGTGGGCATTGGCCTGCACCTGGGTACTAGCCTGCACCCTGGACATTGGCCCGCAACTTGGCACTTCATACCAGAATGGTATGCACATTCCAAGAAGTGAGCCATCACAGAATACATTATCACATGCGGTGTACTTGCAACATGCACATTCCAGTTCTATTATCACAACAAGTGTGTTAATCAACTGACCAGTTACCAGAACACTCTTTATCTACAGTGCTTACGGCTGGCATAGCCTCAGGAGCTATGTGTATTCATCATTGGAATGTTGAGGAACTGTGAGTTCCTGTGCATGTTTGTACTGCGACTTTCATATAGTGCAGAAAACTGAAGACACAACTTTCACTGCTGGCGCATTGTGCCCCGAGCCCCACAACCAAGGCCTGACAAGAGCTTGAAGATCTGGCACTGTGCACTTGTGCGGGGTCGAATCATCATCCCAGGCCGCACACACAGAACTGGAGTGAGTGACAGGAAGGGGTCCTGGCATCCTTGCCAAATCTACATCAGATCAACACAACAGAGTCACTTCCAGCACATCTCTCGGACTCAGGCAGCAGGAGAGACTAGCACTGTCAGGCCATGACCAACTAACACAATATTTAGGGGGTGTCACCCTATACACCACCCCTGAAGCCACGCCCACGCAAGGATTGTTACAATGGTCAGGCAGGTGCAGTCATATGCATTCAGAAATAGCTTACTTTTTACTAGCGCCACTTCAACGAAAAAACTTAGGGAGGGACTTATTTACAAGCGCCATGCATTGTCGGTGTGTCACTTTTCCCCATATTATAAGTGTCAACCGGTGGCCAAAGGGCTTGTAAATCAGCCCCTTAATTGTTACATTTGTGCGTAAATATATCTTCAAGATCCAACATATGCTTTATGTCTGCCAGTAATTCACAAAGGGATTCCTGGCAGATGTGAACCCATTTATGAGTGTAGAGATCTTAGCCGTGAAAGTGTGAGAATGGCCCCAAATAGGTACATTTCCAAGTCACAACCTGACACTTCCCCACCCTGGAAATGGTCAGGGATTTACGCAAGCACTGATCTGTAGTAACTCTACTTCTTGGAAGGAAAGGGATACATTGAATAACATGTAGAAGACAATATAGAACACTTGTCTGTATGGTGTGTAAATTCCAGAAACTTGGGTTGAATTATTAGCACGAGTATATGAGGCATTAGTAATTAGAGAAGTGCAGGCCAATTGCTAAATACAATCAACAAAGTTGATCACGCAAGTGTTGGTAACTTTGAACATGCGCAGAAGTACAAAGGGATGGAAAATACAAAACGTGATTGATACTTATGTTGTCCAATTGATTGGCTTTGTTGAGTTCAAGTGATTTAATGTGATTCCTTTATTGATACATTGATGCAGAGTTTGCAGTGGGAGTTTTCTCTTTTCATTTTGGAACCCCGAATTCGGAAAGGAAATGTGTCTTATTTATACTCTTTTGTAAAATAAATTACTTAATTCTGAGATAAAATAAATATGTCTGATGAGAAAAGACTTGATTTACTTTGAAAAGGAAAGCATATACCCACACAACTGGGTGTGTTGTGCACAGCACACAGGTCATAGCAGTGACTAGAGATTACTACTGTAGGGACATGCACTTCTTCAACATGCATCTCTAATGAAAACATTAGATGGCATACTAGCACAGCAACCACCCCCCTGAAGCATTGTGCTGTCATGCCTTTTAAACTCTTATTAAGCTGGAATGACACACACCACAACCGTGGCCAATATGTGAAGTTCTCCATGAGCTTGGCATGAAAGGTCTGCTGGATTTGAGATCGATAAAGTGAAAACATGCCTTAAATGCAGGGGCAAAGCAGTGACCACGGTTGCTTATTTACTAGGAACAGGCTGTGTTTTCTTTCCGACTGCAGCTCACAGCCAAGCAGCAATAGCAGCGCGGGGGCAGGAACAGGAGAGGGAGGACGCCGAAAAAAACGCCGAACTGCTTGCGGCACCAACTCCAACTTCTGATTACCCTGCTGATTTCAGCATACAGCATTCGACGATAGAAGGGTAGTTTGATCGACTGTTCACCCGCAGGTCGCGGGGCCATCGTCAAAACCCTGCGCTCAGATGGTTGTGCAGAACTGAGGGCCATATTATCAAGAAAGGGCGATGCATTATCGCCAGGAAACTGCCGCTAAAGCGGCGATAATGGGCTTGATAATATGCCCTTGTGAATTCCCATAGAAGCCCAGGTTCTGGTGTCAACCTGGGCTTCTATGGGAATTCACAAGGGCATATTATCAAGCCCATTATCGCCGATTTAGCGGCAGTTTCCTGCCGATACAAGCGGCGATAATGTATCGCCCTTTCTAGATAATATGGCCCTGAGTGCCTCCTGCTGCCTCAACCCCCTTGGGGCATCCCACGGGTGTTGCTGACCTCCTCTGATCCCTGCGCAGTGGGAGAGAGGTCAAACACAACTGACTTTGGAGGAGGCGTCGCATGCCTGAACCCGGGCGGACGCTGAGTAGTTGCATCTGAATACACTTACCTGAAATACTCGCCTGAACAGACAGTCACAGAGCCAGGCAGTGAAGAACGCCGAACGCCGAACAAAGCTGAACCGCGGCTCCCGGCTGAACCGCCGCTCCTGGCTGAACCGCGGCTGCCGGCTGCCATCTTTCTGCTGCGCTTTGCCCTCCAAAGCAGTGGGGGCCCTTACACTACTTTTGAAAGCATTGGTAGCTTTGGAAGTCGCGGGAATCCGCGAGCAGTTACAGGCAGCCACGGGTGCTGACTGTGAGTGCGGCGGCCATTTAACCACTGGTCCAGATGCCGAATGGGGGAAAATAGGAGCACAGTTGAGCCTGAAAGGCAGACGGCAGACGGCATGCGGCAAGCGGCAAGTGGCGTATAGCAACTAGCAAAGCAGTGGCTGTGGCTAGCCAGTGACTTTGTGTACCTTTGTATCCAGCTCTTCCCCCCTTTCACCTGCCCTTATATCTGCCTCCTGCTCCGGCTTCCTCGCAACTTGGTTGGAGGCTGGAGGCGACCACAATATTTTGTGTATATGAACTACTAACTACACTACTAACCAAACCAACCTTGCAAACAAAGCATTGAGTAAAAGAACGGAGAATCTGGCTTAAACTCCGGCCTAGGTTTTTATAGTGACACGGTACTGCAGCAAAGGAGCGGGAGCGTTTCAGCTACACGGTGGGGACCCCCGAGATATGGAAGACGGAGGTATTTTGGGATAGTCTCTGAGAGCTCCCCAAACCTCCTACTGTGCGCAAGGGATTGCAGGGAAAGGTGAGCACGGCCACCATTAGAGGCAGCCGCTAGGTGCGAGCCCAGTGAGTCTGTGAAAGCGGCTCAATTATGTTGGGTGCAGCCAACGGGTCACCAGTGTGCCCTGCTCACAGTCTATCTACATCCATCTACGCTTACCTAGTAACTACTAGACCCCCTAGCTCACCATCTTACTTTGTCTCAGGATCAACCAACATATCACGTTGCGCGTTTATATTGCCCCAAGATATCAAAAAGGATTCCAGTCACCAGGTCAAGGTCAGCAGCTGACGCCAATGGAGGCGTAGTCCCAGCAGGGCTACTGACTAATGATCCCAGCATAATACGCATAAATGCTCAGAATCCAGGCCTGTTTTTGGGAGCCCTTAAGACACAGAATAATCTAAAAATTGCCAATACTGACTTGATAACTAAATATTTGTTCTCAAATCCTACAAATCGAGCTTCAGCTAATGGCAGGGCAGACCACCCAAGAAACAACTCAAGTGTCAAGGAAGACCTTTTCCCCTCCGCAACACACTCCCAGGGCCTTTGCCCTACAAAGTCAAAACGCCGCTATTTTTCTTGCCCAAACATGGACACTGTCAACAGTCTTACCCAACTGCTCTTCGGGCCAGACTCTGTCCCTAATGCTAACACAAGCTCTGCTTCAATGGACCATCACTCATCATGTCCTACTGACTGTTCTAAATCAGCCTCATGTGCGCCAAGAAGATCTATAACAACTGAGGCACAAATACACCAATCTCATTCACCGATCCGGCAGCATTCTTCTTTGATTGCTATCACAGGCTCTCCCACTGCTTTGAAAAAACAAGATCTGGGAGAACTTTCAGCATTTTTTTTACAGCAACTTGAAACTAAAATTGAGCAAACCCTCGAATCCACTCCACAGCTGTATATAATATCTAGTGGAACAAATCAATATCACTGTACTTCTCAAAACATAGAAAATCCAAGTTTCACGGCTGCCTCCGAATAGCCAAAACTTACCAACCCACAACTTATAATGGCCAAAGCTATACTTTGGCAACCCTGTAAAGATGGATTTGCAAATGGACTCTTGCGGGCAATAGCTCTGTGTTTGGCAGATTTGAAAGGAAAAATGGACAATATCACAAATCTGATTCTTACTTCACAAACAACGTGCTCATGCTCATGTGCGGCCATTGTGGACCAGTGGGAAATTATTCCTGCGGTTTTTACCATCTTAGAAGACTCAGTCCGGTACTCAAGAGCCCCCTCTGATCCATCCACACAACTGTCTCCATCTAAAACTAACACAGAATCCACCAACAAATCAGTTAACATACTTGAAGACCCGCTCTCAAGCTTAAATAAAACATCACATTTGCCATCACCCACTGTTTTAAGTTTAACAACTTCAATGAGGCCCATAACCGGTGCAGCCAGTCTTTCAACTAGCTGTCAAATAGTAGAAGAAATTGATGGCGCTTCAGAGAACAAACAGAAGGAAGGTTCACTCTCCAGGAAAGCCAAGAAAAAACTGAGGAAAGCCCAATAAGGGCAAAAGCCAACAATAGAGCATCGTCCCTTCTTACTCGTACATATAAAACTAATTCAGATATTGGTACTGTTAAGCTCTGTTAATTATTTCAGGAAATACATCACAAAAGAAAGATAGAGAAGTGACATCAAACCATCTACAACTCAGCAAACCACCATCAATAAAGAGTCTAGCTGATGATTTTGACAGAGGGGCAATCCCTTCCAATGCCCCCTCCACTACTCTTCCTGATAATGAGAAAGGGGAAGCCATATATCATCAATTCAGTCCAAGTCCATGGAAGGCGCCGACGCGAGGTCTAACTTCGTCCCTGGGCTAACATTGTTGACCACAGCCTCAGGGTCACAGGCGGATGCTGGTATGCAACCATCGTCCAGTGCCGCATACAGCACTAATATGCAACATCAATAGGTGGTAAAATCCCCTCCTAAACCAATGGTATATAGAACCCCCCCAATATATCAACCAACACCTGCACCTGACAACCAAGCCACACTGGGAACCTTAATGAGCAGCAGCCGTTCAACATCAGGAGTAGTGGAGGTTGCACTTACACCATGATACCATGCCAAAAGCAACTATGATGTTTTGAATAGAGGCAACATCCTGAGCTTATTTTCTCACATACTGTCATTGGAGCACATAGGCTCGGCAGATGTTGCCTGGGTTAAATTTCAAAGCTTGTCAGGCGACTCCCACGACGAATCTACAGTGTTTGGGCTATACCAACAGTCCCACCAGATGGCAATGCTGTGCGAATCCAATCAATTGGCAGACTGGGGTATTGAGATTCGGCTCTTACCTCAAGACAGATACCCTCATGTTTTAGTCAATAAACCTTTCAATACTTACTCCATCTTAAAATGTGCTGAGGATATCCGCCCTGGCAACAATCTTACTAGCACTCTCTCCCAACATGAACCTCTGAGGATTATCTGTTCTACTAACCAGAGAAGAGTCTTCACCAGCAAACAGGACACTAACTTCCAATCCGGACATCAGGCCAAACGTGCCCACTTTTCGGTCCGACGGCATTTCTAAGCCCCCAAGAGGCAATACAGACTATACATTGAATGAGCAAAACAATTACTTAACGATCATATCTTGGAATGTGTCTGGTCTTCAGAAACTGTTTAAAAACGATTTGGCCCTAGATTATCTTCAAAGCAGCGATATAATCTGTCTCCAGGAGACATGGGCAATGCCTACTACAGCTCTTTTCGGGTACTTTAAAGTCAACGTCCCGGCTGTTTACATCAAGCATTCTCAAAGGTTGGAAGTAATCACACTTGCACCTCCCTCACCTGGAATCGAAGTATTATTTATTAGTGGAATAAAAAATCACTATAGACCGTTTCAAATGATATTATTCAACTGTTATGTCAATCCAGCTTTGTATCAGAAAAACCAAGCACTTGATGATCAGGCAGCCATCATTGGAGATTTCCTCATCAAATATCCTTATCATAATCCACTTATAGTTGGGGACTTTAATAATAGATCACTTGACAAGACAGGAAAAGAAAACAAACAACCTAAAGAGGTCGCCGTATTACAAACTTTATTCGACGCCTGTTCTATATCATCCGCTCATAAACTCAAGAAAGTTAAGGATCAGACATGTGCCCCGCTTCCAACATACAGGAACTTCTCTACAATCGATTATCTATTTATCAGCAGTACAATAGCATTACATCTGAATGACTTTGATATTGACAATCGAGTAGAGAGTGACCACAGGCCCCTTAGAGCATCTTTCAGTCTCTCCACTGGTGTATCTTGTAAATTCATACCTCTAGGTGAATCAACGGGCGCAGGATGCGATAAAGTCCAGCGCAGGATAAAATGGACCGCCAATCTCGGTACAAAAGTGTCCGCATGGATAACTAAAAATGAACATTTAAAAACTGCTTTTGGTTCACAAGCCCTCTTAGACTACTGTCCCACTCTCCTGATGGACCTGCATCGGACGTTGGGGGGAACACCGGATGCTCAACAGAAACAGGGGCCAAATGATCCAAACCAGCATCCAAATAAGGAAAAGCCGGAAAGCAAATGGAAGCGCCAATATACCCCAAATGCAAGTCGAGGGGGAAAAGTGTTGCAGGGCACTGCAAATGGATTACTTTGAGCTGCCTACAAGAAACGTGCATGTGAGCGACGTAATAAATAAATTGAGGATGCCTGGCTTAAAATGTTCTCTCTTCTTAAAGAAAACAATCCAGCTTCATTTTGGAAATATATTAACCAAGTCAGCAATAGTGGCCAGTCCAAGGAGAACGGGGTACCCGAGAATGTTTGGGTGAATCACATCAATCAGCTCTACAGTAGTGGGTAAGTATGGGTGAATTTTGCGGATCTGTGGTCCGCGAATTCACGCGAAATTCCCCAAAAATCCACGAATTAGCGGATTTTACCGGGAACTCGCGGATTTTTTTGCGATTTGCACTGGAGTACTTTCTACTGGCTAATCCAGTAAGTGCTACCTCATTGGGTAAATGTATAGTGCTTTTCCTACACTGCAGCTGTGTAAAGGGCTAGATGATTTGTCTCCAGTGACCATTTGTGCCACTGCGCCAAAACACGCCGAGGTCCCTTGAGTGCGCTGTCCACCATAGTGGGGAAAGGGTGGGAAGACGTTTCATACCGCTAGTGTGTGGTGCGGGGCCAAATGGGCGGGGCTTCTATGCGTGTTCACATGCCTCTTGTGTAAAGGGTCAGAGAGCGAGCAGGGCAGCAGGTGAGGAGAAAGCAGCCTCCTGGTCACAGGAACTACACGGGGGTTGCGCTCAAGAAACTCATGGATGCAAAGACCCGGGGCTTCTTTGCGTGTTCACATGCCTCTTGTGTAAAGGGTCAGAGAGCGAGCAGGACAGCAGGTGAGAAGAAAGCAGCTTCCTGGTCACAGGAACTACACGGGGGTTGCGCTCGAGAAACTCATGGATGCAAAGATCAGGGGCTTCTATGCGTGTTCACATGCCTCTTGTGTAAAGGGTCAGAGAGCGAGCAGGGCAGCAGGTGAGGCGAAAGCAGCCTCCTGGTCACAGGAACTTCACGGGGTTGCGCTTGAGAAACTCATGGATGCAAAGACCCGAGGCTTCTATGCTATGTAAAGGGTCAGAGAGCGAGCAGGGCAGCAGGTGAGGAGAAAGCAGCCTCTTGGTCACAGGAACTACACGGGGGTTGCGCTCGAGAAACTCATGGATGCAAAGACCTCCCTCAAGTATTACAGCTAATTTTCGACTGCAGATATGGGGTTAAAGCACACTTGCCCAGCCTCGACCGTGCTCACTAATGTTTTGGACTGATTAAAACGTTACTGAATTTGAGCTTCAACTCGGGCACCTACTTTATTTATATCTGTAAGTGCTTCCTGTTGAGGTTTAATTTTTGTGACAGGAGCCTCGTGCCAGAATGAATCCTGCCCTGCATAGTTATCCCCGAAGATGCCACAGTTTTGTGCAATACCTCTACTCAACTGGAGTACTTTCTACTGGCTAATCAGTAAGTGCTACTTCATTGGGTAAATGTATAGTGTTGTTGGGGGAGGAGCTTGGCGGGCATCCGTGATGGCCGCGTGAGCACAGCGCTCTCCGGACCCCCGCCACTCCCGGCATGATATCCTGAACATATCCTGATTTCTCACAAGGATTAATGAAGAGGACCCTGGGCTGATCTTAATATTGTTTTCGGATTTTGAATTGGACCAGGGGCACCGAAGCTACATCGACTCAAACTTTCGGGGCCCGCCTTGGTGGCGCGCCCGGGTCTTGGTGAGGCTCTGTTGCCGTGTCTGAGTTGAACAACAGCGGCAGGGGGACTCGACTCATGGGTCCCCCTCTTAACTTTCGGTTTCGATTCTGACTCAGACTACGTCTTCCAACGGAGGTGTCTGGCCGGTGCTGAATCCAGCGGCGCGAGATTGCAGTTGCACCTTTTGTCTGCTTCGTGTCCCTCCGGGCCGGTTCACACCTCGACTTGCCCTCGCTGCTGACTTTTGGCTCCGGCGCCCTGTCTTTCTGCGGCCATTTTCACCAGGTCGCGTGGGTCCCGTGGGGACGCGGTCTCCACTATGACTGGCAGAGGGGACCAAGAGCGGCGGAAGACCAAGACGCCCCTCCGCGGGGGCCCGGTCCAGTCTAATATCATGGACCGGTACACACAATCGAAGGTGTCCCCCAGTGCCGCCTTGCCTGGCCCGAGTGCAATGGGGCACCCTTTGGAGGCTTCGGCGGAGCCGTCCCTGCAGGACATCATGGGCGCCATCTCTGGCATGAGAGAAACCATCGGCCAACAGTATGAAGCTCTGGCCCACAAAATTGATACTGTGGCTATTGATGTGAACCTGATTCGGGCCGACTTATCTAAAACCAATGAGAAGGTGAAGTCATTGGACCTCAAGTCATCTAGCCTCACGGCCGACGTCTCGGAGATGCAGACGGAGATCGGCAACCTCAGAAAGGTGAACGATTTCATGACTCAGCGCTTGGAGGATTTTGAAAACAGGGCACGGCGTTGTAACGTGCGTGTGATTGGTGTCCCGGAAAATCCTGATCCGCATTCTGTTGATCTCCTGGTTGAGGACTTGATACAAAACTACCTTTCTCCATCCGGATTCAGCAAATTCTTTGCGGTGGAACGTGCCCATCGTGTCCCCGGTGGCCAGGGCAAGCCGGGCGCCCCGCCGAGGCCCATTGTCGCAAAACTTTTCTATTATAGGGACCGAGACGCTATCCTGCAGGCCTCGAGAGCTAAGGGCCCGGTGGCCTTCGAAAATGCCACGGTGAACTTCTATCCGGACTTTTCACAGCTTGTGCAGAGGCAGCGAATGGGCTTCCGTGGAGTCAAGAAGCGTCTTCGGGACCTGGGTCTGCGATACGCCATGCTTTTTCCTACCAGGCTACGAGTGGAGTACAATGAACGGACCCTTTTCTTTGATCGACCTGATTCGGTAAATGACTGGCTGGACTCTCTGCCGGACCGGCCTAATTTGACTGATCCCACCGAGCACCCGGGTGGTGCCGAGGGTGGCGTGGAGAGCTGAACTTGTTATCTGGGCCCCTGTTTCCGTATCATGTAATTTCTTCCTGGGTTCTGTACTTGAGTGATCTGTTTTCTGTGTACTCTCTTCTTCCTTTATCTCTGTCGGGGTGGCAGGTGGGACAGGGCCTTTTCCTCCTCCGGGGTCTTTTTGTAGAATGGGGGGTTTTTGGGCGACAGGCACACTGCATGTTGGGGTGGCTTTTTTGTCTACTGCAGGGGTGCAGGGTGGGGGGTGTTTCCTTGGGTGTTGGGGGGGGGGGTTGTTGGGGCGCTTGTAGTTTGTGTTTTGTTTTTTCAAGGCGATTCTATTTTGATAATTGTACTTTCAGTGTCATGCTCATTGGGGGATGGTTTCTGCATTACTTCGTGGGATGGGGGGTAGCGGGTTGAGGTTTATTTCATGGAATGTCAATGGTCTAGGGGATCGTATAAAGCGAGGGGTGGTGTTGCGATGCCTGCGACGTTTGTCTCCCGATATTGTCTTTCTGCAGGAGACACACCTAGTGGGCAATACTTGTCGCGCGATGAATAGGTGGGGCTATCGTCTTGTTGCGCACTCAGGGTTTACAACGGGTTCCAGGGGGGTGGGCATCCTTGTCCGGGCTTCCCTTCCCCTTGCGATAGATGATGTCATCCTCGATGATCGGGGGCGTTACGCCGTCCTCGTGGGACGATATGAGGGCAAGACCCTTTCCCTGTTCACCGTTTATGTGCCCCCTGGCCTGCAGACCTCTACCTTCTCTGATTTGGGCCGAGTTTTGTTGGGACTCCCTGATGGTGCTCTTTTCATGGCTGGTGACTTTAATTCTGTTCTCTCTGGTCTGAGTGATCGTTACCCCCCTAGGGATACTCCTTCGACCCATTTATGGCTGAGTGGCTTTTTGGATACTTTTGGTTTGGTGGACTGCTGGAGACTTATGCACCCCACTCAACTTCAGTATGCTTTCCACTCTGGGGCCCATGGGAGTTTGTCTAGATTAGATTACTTCCTCATGCCAGCTGAACAGTCGTCGGCTGTCCGGGAGATTAGGCACCTCCCCCGGGGCATCTCGGACCATTCTCCGCTCTGGCTCTGTTTTGATGTGGGGGTGGAGGCGGCGGGCCGGGTGGCTCCTATCAACCCTTGGTACCTGGCCTCCCCTGAGACCCGTGGTCAATTGATTACGTCCCTGGACAATTACTTTCTGGAGAACGAGGGGTCTGTCTCTTCTGCGGTATCCCTATGGGAGGCTTTTAAGACAGTAATTCGTGGGCAGGCCCTGTCCCTTATTGCTGAAACCAAAAAGGCAAGGAATCGGGAGGTGGTGGAACTTGAGACGGAAATACTTGAGATGGAGGCTGACCTGGAATCGGGTGTCACTCGTGACAAACTCCATGCCCTGGGTCTGAAGCAATTTGCCTATAAGTCTCTGGTCACAGATGCGGCCAAAATGATGTTTAGGGAGCAACAGGGTTGTCTGTATGATGTTGGGGACAAAGCGGGTAAATTGCTTGCCTGGTTGGACAAGAAGGAAAGGGCGAATCGAGTAGTGCCTGTGATTCAGACTTTGAATGGTGTGAGAGTAACGGACCCGGTTGAAATAGTGGAATGTTTTGCGGACTATTTTCGTACGGTTTACTCCCCAGTGTCGGTAAGGGATGAAGACGACTCTCGCCTCTTGCTGCGCGACATAGCTTTGCCCTGCCTCTCCGATTTGGAGCGGTCCTCCATGGAGGCCCCATTCTCTACGGATGAAATCGCGACTGCAATTCGCTCTCTCGTTCGGGCAAGGCTTTGGGCCCGAACGGTTTGCCAATCGAGTTATACAAACTGCGTCCTGATAAGATTGCGCCCTATCTTCGAACAATGTTTTCGGAGTCCCGTGAGCGGGGTGCTCTCCCTTATGACCAGCGTCTGGCTACGATTGTGGTAATTCCTAAAGATGGTAAGCCCCGGGATCTTTGTTCGTCATATAGACCCATCTCCCTGTTGAATGTTGAGCCTAAGGTTCTTGCCAAGGTCCTGGCTACTCGCCTCCTAACGGTCATTAGTGACTTGATTCATCCGGACCAATCCGGATTTATCCCGCACCGTAACACAGCTCTTAATCTGCGTCGCCTTCATGGAGCCATCGCGAGGGCGGGGCTTCTGACGGAGCCGGCCATTTTGGCTTCGTTGGATGCCTCGATGGCCTTCGACACGATAGAGTGGCCCTACCTTTGGGCGGCTCTTGAGAAGTTTGGTTTTGGCCCGGGGTTCATCGGATGGGTGAAGCTGCTGTATACCGACCCCCTGGCACAGGTCGTGGTTAACGGTCGAGTGTCGGCTCCCTTTCCCCTTGGTAGGGGGACCAGACAGGGGTGCCCCTTGTCTCCACTACTTTTTGCTCTCGCATTAGAGCCGCTAGCTGCGTGGATTCGCTGGGAACCTTCTCTCAAAGGTATACGTTGGTCCCCAGATTTTGAGGACCGTGTTTCGCTTTATGCGGACGACGTTCTTCTTTATCTTACTTCCCCGCGTAAATCTTTGAATGTCCTGTTTGACGTTCTCGCCTCGTTTGGTAAGAATTCTGGTTTGATTATAAACTGGGCTAAATCCTGCGTCTATGTTATTTCGGGTGATCTGCCCCCGTTGCCGAATAGATTTCCCATCCAGGTTGTTCAGTCCGGTTTCAAATACTTGGGGGTTTTTATTACATTGGATTCGTCGCTCCGGTTTGAACGTAATCTCCTTCCCCTGCTTCATAGATTGAGGCTGGACGTGGCTCGCTGTCGTAAATTACCCTTGTCGCCGCTGGGCAGGGCCGCCCTTTTCAAGATGATGTCCTTGCCGCGATTCCTTTACGCACTCCAGAATTGCTATGATGATATCCCCGCTACTTATTTCCGAGAGGTCGAGAGTCTACAAAGGCAACTGATTTGGGACGGGCGCCCACGTATTGCACTGGCGAAGCTCACCATCCCTTGGTATGACGGGGGCATAGCACTTACTGATATCAGGAGATATTATTGGGCTACGCAACTGTCTGCCATTAACCATTCGATGTATTCCCCGGGTCCGGATCCGGCCTTTGAAATGGACAGACTCCAACTACCGGGTGGTGACTTTAATAGAGCGCTTTACTCTAGGTCGGCTGGGCTCCACCTTACGGGACCGACTAGGATTGCGGTTCGTGTGTGGCGCGCTGCGAATGTGAGCTTAGGGTGGGATGAACGAGTGACGCTGGCGACTCCGCTTTTTGCGTCTGAGCTTTAGGGATGTCTTTGGACAACGAAGGGGTTTGACCGCTGGGACATGATTGGGATCTGTAGAGTGGGTGACGTGTGTGCGAATGGAACGGTGAAGTCCTTCGAGGCCCTTCGGAATGATTATGACCTGAGTGAAAGGGAATTTTTTAGATATTTACAGGTCCGTCATGCCCTCACTTCTGTTCTGACTTCCGGTACCGCTGTCCCCGAGTCCTCCCCCCTCGAAGATCGTATCCTGGATGGTCATCTCCCTGATAGCACTATCTCCTTGATTTATAAGAAGCTGATTCACAATCGCACTAACTTGCTCGTTCGACTTCGAGAGGCATGGGTCGGCGACGGGCTGGAATTGGATGACGAGGATTGGCAATTGGCGCTATCTTCTCCGAAAGAGGTCGCCATTCCGGCCCGTCTCCGTCTGGTTCAGCTCAAGATCCTACACCGGGTGTATGTTACTGGTCCTCGTTTGGTTGTGATGGGTTTTTCCCCGGATGGCCTCTGCAAGCGTGGGTGTGGGATGAGTGCTACGTTTCTTCACATTCTTTGGGAGTGTCCGAGAGTGGCTGCCTATTGGACGGGGGTGCTTGCGGTGATGGCTGATGTGACTGGAATTGCCCTGGTGCCGGAGGCAAGGAGATGTTTGTTGAATGTTTGGGAACCTACCGATTGTTCGGTGGCCCAAACCAGATGGGCGACCCTGGGGTATATGGTTGCGAAGCGGGACATAGCGCAGCTTTGGGGCTCGCACAGGCCCCCCACTGTCTCTGTGTGGGAAGAAAACATGGACTGGTCTATGTTCCGCGAAAAGACTGTCTACACAGCCAGGGGCAGACCTAGGGCATGGACGAAGATCTGGTGTCAGTGGAATGCATATCGCGGGGGATATATGTGCTCCTCCCCTGGTGGAGGCCCCTGATGTTCCCTTGTCACCCTAGGTTGGCGTTCCTGAAATTTCGTATACTGTCCTTTGGTTTGATTGACCTCCCCGCTGTCCCCCCGCCTTGACTTATCCTACTGATTGTGACTTTGTATTCATGCTTAATGAGTTTCCCCCCCCTCCAGGGCTGACTCTCTGTGTATTACTCCTTCGCCTTGTTTTTGATGTTTGTTGTTTTTGGTGTGCTTTAAAATAAGAAAATTGTCTTATCCTGTTCCATATTGTGGGCGACATTTTGTATCCGGATTGTGCCTGACCGCCAGAGTGGCGACCACTGTTTTATACCGCGTTATGCTCCGATCTTAGCGGCCAGCCCGTGCGGTTGTAGTCCCATCTCTGTACACATGATTTTGTTGCTCAATAAAAGTTTTTAACCAAAAAAAAAAAAAAAAATAAAAAAAAAATGTATAGTGTTTTTCCTACACTGCAGCTGCGTAAAGGGCCAGAAGATTTGCCTCCAGTGACCGTGTGTGCCTGTAACTTTGGTCTCTTGAGTGAGCTGGCCATAAAAAATAAAAAAAATCCACCCGCAAGCGAATTTGCGAATTTTGCGGCAATTTTGCGAGATTCACGGATTGTGAAATTGCCGAAAATCCGCAAATTTTGCGAGCGTAACAGATTTTTGGCCCATGCTTAGTAGTGGGACAGAGGAGCTGTCAGCCCTCTACTCGCCTCAAGCTCCAAATCAGGAAAGCATTCAGGGCCCAGGCATCTCCGAAGCCGAAGTGATCAAGATCATCAGTTGTATGAGGAATGATGGTGCGCCAGGGCCAAATGGAATACCAGCTACAGTTTTTAAATAAAATCGATCTTTCTGGGCAGAGCTCCTTACACCGCTCTTTAAGCAAGCCTTTCTTACAGCTACAATTCCATCTACCTGGCAGGGCTCAATATTATATTCACCTTACAAAAAGGGTAACCGCTCAGATCCAGCCAATTATAGGCTAATAACTTTATTGGACATCGAAGCTAAGGCCTATGCTCACGTCTTGTTGGCAGAACTCAAAAACTGTGTTACAGAAAACAGCATCCTCCCCCGCACTCAGTCAGGCTGCAGATCAGGCTGTTCCACGATAGACAATATAATAGCACTGTCCTACCTATCGCGGAGAGCCACTCTGGCCAATCATCTACCTCTATTCTGCTGTTTTGTGGACTTTAGTACAGCATTCGATAGAGTCAATTAAGGGACGTTATGGAACAAATTAAAATCCTGGGGAATACCATCCGTACTCCTCTCTGCACTGTCACTGCATCAGAAAACTTGGGTGAGGATTAGAACAAGCGTCACAACTGTATCTGCAAAAATTACAACAAAAAATGGTCTGAAGCAAGGCTGTGTACCCCCTCTACTATTTAATCTTTATACCGCCGACTTGTCTAAAGAACTGGCAGGCTCAACTCTGGTAGCTCCAAAATTGGGTGGTATCCAACTACAGATTATGCAATATGTCGACGACATCATTATTATGGACCATACAAAAATAGATCTACAAATAGCGTTCAATACCCTTAATAAATAAAATATAAAAAACAATCTTCTGATGAATGAGTCAAAAACTAAAGTTGTGATTTTTGGGAAACATCCAAAAAAGAAAATATTGTCTTGGCGAGCAGGTGGTCTACATATAGCGACCTACACTAGCTATAATTATCTTGGAGTTTGGTTGAATGAAAGAGGAAATCAAGTAGCCCATCTCAAACACCTTCGGCCCAAGGGAGCAGGGGTCACACATAGTCTGAGGTGCGTGAATCGGCATTTACACAGTCCCACAGCCGTACCAATCCTGAGGGTCCTATGAACCAAACTTCTTCCGGCAGTGTCCCATAGTCACCAAGCTTTTCCTGGTAAAATTGACTCATTTTTAGTGAATTATTACATAATGGCCTATAAGAAAATATTTTTGGCTCCCCAGCATGTAAGGAGGGTGGGGCTGAGACTTGAGCTGGGCCTGGCAAGTGCAGATCTTCACTGTCTAGGAGACCTATTTAAATTCTATATCTACACTTTGTGTGCAACAGCTCAATCCATGAAAGAACAATTGCAATCAGTGTTCACGGACAAACTCTCTCCCTGGTACAGACAGCTGCACCTGGTCACTTCCACATTGAAGATTGAAATCTCAAGCCTCTCTAATTGAATCATTCCCCTGTCAACGTGGAAAAAAAGCGATAAAAGGCCAAATCACTTTAATGTCATTCGAGAGAGATATTGCTCAGCTTCCCAAAAAAACACTCCTTACATCTCTTGATACCTCGTATATTAAGGGGAAACCTCAGTCACAGAGTCACAGACTAGCAATAAAATTATTTATATGAGGCTTTTAGCCCTTCCAATTTATGATTTTAACCGGTTGTGGGCTCGGAAGAATGGTGAGTTATCTTGTAGGCTCTGCAATTATCCACATGAGTCCTGGTTACATCTGCTATGTTGTTGTCCCCATCTTGCCAACGAACGTCGACGTCTACTGGTCCCAGTCTATCGGGAAAAACTACTGAGACATTGCACGGAAGCATCTGATATGTGCTTCAGTAATAATTCAGCCCAAGTTCTAGCAAGGGCTGGGAAGTTTGTTAACATTATTTTAACTGCACTGCATAATGCCCAGCACTAAGAGAAGACAAGCACAAACGAACGTTAATGAAAGTTAACTATCAGTAATAAGCATTGTGACATTTTGTTATTGTCTCTCACACAATATACTACCCTTTTGGACTAATCGGCTAATTGGGCTATATTGCCATCAACCTGAAATGCTGCTTTTGGAATTGACATTTTTCGTATTGCCAGATTTTATAAATGTGTATACAATTTTTAATCTTTGAAATTTTATTAAGTATTACTATGTAGATTGTACATTATGGTTTTAATTAACTGTATAATGAATACACACTGATCTAAAGACTATGAACATTTTGGTTACTTTTGCAGTTATTCCAGGTTCTGTGCATTATGGAGAGAGGAATTAAGGAAACTATGAACAACCTACCTCTTGTAAATGACTATGAACTCCCACCCACTGCTCTGTGCTCCATACTTCCCACCCAGATTTGAGTAGAGGCGAGCGAGACACTGAAAGCTAGAGGCAGTGTTGAATCAGATACCTGGCTGTGGCTCAGCAAGAAGGCTTTCTAGACCCTTGAGCCCATAGTGGCCACAGCTGCGGTCCATGCAAAATAGGGATCCAGCTTTGAATCCTAGCCTCGACTCAGTATCTTTTGAATCCTAGAAAATCTCCCGGTGCTGAAAAAAACGAGTAACTCAGTATGTGTACGTTGTGGAGCACTTTTCTTTCCGTTGACAAGGTTTGCATTATGTAAAAGTGCCAAAAATAAAATGCTTATTCTGCCTGTCACCCTTCATCTAACCTCATCCTACAAGAACTAGGAAAGAAAACAATAACTTTTGATGCCAGAGAGAGATACCCATATAGTCCTGAATTGCACGGTGTGAAGCTGGAGAATTTGGGATCAATCCCTGGATGACCAAATTGTGCAACTGTAGGCAAAACATGTATTTCACCGAGCCTCCCTTTTTTTCATTGTCACATGTGAGAGAACCTTCAAATATTGCAACTTCAGAACGTGTGCTACACAAAAGCCTCTACTATGTTTGATTTAACAGACTACAATGTTACTCCAAGCATAATTAAAATCTGAGACACATAGAGAGTGTAAGCGACCCCTGACCCTCCTCTTGGTTCACACGTGCCACTGCTGTCAGGGTGTGGGGCGGGGCAGGAATGTTTTCAAGTTCATGCTTAACAACTCTCCCTTTTAATAAATACTTCTCAAATTATCTGAAATACTAAGGGGAAATGCTTACCTCACCTGGTCATATTCTAACATTATGTTTGTTGCATGAATTACATGCCAAGTATTTTCAAGGCTCAACTTGTGTAAGGGCTTCTAGAGCCAGAGCCGCCCCTTGGCTTAAGTTTGTCTCAGCTCTCCCTGCTAATTTGTTGGCTCGCCCACCTCTAGATTTGTGGTATTTAATAACGATAAATACGTACATACATACGTATGCCACATAAGGAGGGTTGGCTCCTATTTGATATTTTTCAAAACCACCATTTATTTGCAAGGAGTGCAAGGGGCACGGTACAGCTTACAGGCAGAATA
Source organism: Lissotriton helveticus (assembly GCF_964261635.1). Classification (NCBI taxonomy): domain Eukaryota; kingdom Metazoa; phylum Chordata; class Amphibia; order Caudata; family Salamandridae; genus Lissotriton; species Lissotriton helveticus. The sequence goes on along the minus strand of NC_136065.1, from coordinate 1,584,557,706 downwards.
TTCCTGAAGAGTGTAGAGCTCGTTTAAGTTCTTCCTTTGCTTCAGTGTTTTGCAGCCGGGTGGGCTCTGGACTCCTGGCACATTGTTTTCATGTTCTCAATCAGATGTTACTATGCTAGGTCATGCAATGTAAAACATTTTATGAAAAAATGTGCATTGGACTGACTTCTTATCTCTTTCCTTTCATGATTGACCTATTCGTTTGCCTTAATAGCTAACCATGAAAAAACAAGTCCACGAAATAAAATAATTCTCCTCCATACCATGTAGTTTAGTTAAGAATGTGTCTTTCCTTTTAGCCAGTGTTGTTTCTCTCCTTACACAATTTCAATCAGTGGCTATTTCTGGGGACCAGGACTCTTTTGGTCACTCCCGCTGGCAATGGCCAGATCTAAAGTTTTCCTGGCTGCTTGTCCCTCTAGACCCAAGTATTCATGGCACTGCATCACTCCGTCGCTGTGCTCTCATTTCCAGGGATCCTGCTGCACTCACTGGTAAGATTGGCACTCAATCACAAGGTCAAGCTTTACTCTCTTGGGTAACGTTCTTCTTTGCACATGGTATCATTGTTGTTATTATTTATGGACAAATAGTGCATTGCATCAGGGGTTGCAGTGAGTCTTCATACAGGGAAACAGCTCTCTCAACCACTGGCTTTCAATACCTGGTTACCCCAGACTGGGCGCAATGCCCCACCAGGGCAACTTGGAACTTTCCAGGGAGGAGATGTGGCTGAACGGCCATAGCTGCAGACGTTCGTGCTGGAGAACTGGGAACGAGTCCCAGCGATGGCACAACATCATGTGATTCTGGGCATATCAATTAATCTTCCCATACCATAAAAGAGTTGGCCTAACGGCTAGGGCGGTCGACCTCGAATCTGGGGAACTGGGTTCGAGTCTCGGCAATGACGCTGTACATCCTGTAATTCTGGGCAGATCACTTAATGTCCCTGTGCCTAACAACAATTAATGCGTCCTCATGTGATGAAACTGCTGCCATGTAAATCGCTCCGATACCCAAATCAGGTCAAGTTCACGCTATATAAAACTCTCTAAAAAAAAATACCTACAAAAAAAGACATCTGATCTTGTGTAATGTAATCTGGTGTTCATATAAGAAAAGGGTGCATCACAGAGACATTGATTCTTATTATCATGGATGATATACACAAGTCCCTCGATTCAGACCAATGCTCCCTACTCATCCTGCTGGGTCAGCAGGCCTTCAATACGGTTGACCACCAACTACTCATTAAGGTACTATAAGAAAGGTTGGGGCTGAAGAGGTAGTCTTATACTGGTTTGGCTCCTTTCTCCAAAATCGCTCCCAAAGTGTCAAAAGCAACAGCTTCATGTCGGACCTTCACCCTGTCAGCAGAGGCGTCCCTCAAGGATCAGTCCTCTCCCTGCAACTATTCAACATATACATGGAACCCCTCAGCACCATACTCAAAGGATCCAACATTTCCTTCCACTTCTATGCGGGTGACACCTAGATCTATCTCGAAACCTCCTCCATTGAGGACATCCAGAAACTCAACGACACTCTTAGAGAAGTCCAACACTGGCTCTCATTAGACCACTTGAAATTGAATCAAGACAAACCGGAAATCCTCCTAATTTCCAACAAAATTGAAAACCCCCAAGTCACAGAATCGCTAAACGCAATTGATGCTCTCAACGACAATCTCTCCCTGGCCGACTCCGTCAAATCGCTGGGAATCACCTTGGACCCTAAACTAAGCATGGTCAAACACATCAAGCACAAAGCAAAGAGTGCTTTCCTCAACCTGACACTACTAAGCAAGATAAAACCCTTCATCCCGACCAATGACTTCAAACAAGCGACACAATACTTGGTAGTTTCCAGATTGGATTACGGGAATGCAACCCTCACAGGCACAGCAAAATCACATCTAGCTCCCTTCCGATCAACCCTCAATGCAGCTGCAAGAATGGTCACAGGAGTGAAAAAATATGACCACATCTCGCCTGCACTCAGAGAGTTGAAATGGCTCCCAGTTGAAATGGGTGCCAATTTCAGAACTGCCAGCCTCACGCACAAAGCCCTTCACACAGGGAAACCCGCATACCTGGCCCACAAACTCACGAAGGCCGGTCAGACAAGGAGCCTCAGGAGTTCCAACACTCTACTCCTCATCCCGCCGAAAACCTGTAAACAAAAAAACGCAGCACAATTTTTCCCTAGAAATGTGCCCAAAATCTGGAACTCCATCCCAGTTCATATCAGGACCATCCCCTCTTTTCCAAAATTCAAAAGGCAGCTCAAAGACCTCTTCCTCAAGATCACTCTCCCAAATGGATAAAGTGCCACTAAAATCTCACGAGAGTGCGCACTTTGGCACAAAGACACTTTGAAGCTAAGACCTCTACCTCACGCCTAGCCCGACTCTTTCCCACCATACCCCCATTCAGAAGGATGCGTGGCTTGAACTACTGTGCTCACTATTACGAGACTATGCAACTTCCAGGCCTCTAGCATCATACAACGTGCAAAGTCTCCTACTGCACCTTGAGGCTTCTTGTTTGACTACTGCTATAATACCTGTCTGTTTAATACTGCTATAATATGTATTTTCCTCTTTACTACGTGTTGTACAGCGCACCGATACCTTCAGGTCAAGCTAGCGCTATATAAAACTCCGAAATAATAGATCTACTTGTTCACAGTGATTTGATACCTAGTTCAGGGGGAAACTGGTTTCCACACCGAAGGATTTCTTTGAATGTGGCTGATGTAATGCGTGTACATATGGTAAGAATGTTAAAACAAAGAGCGACAGGTTTGCCCAGGAATATGTTATTCACTATGCCATAACCTGCACTACAGATCTCTGTGCATATGCCTTAGTTTGTCCTTGTGGCCTAAAGTATGCGGGCAGCTCAATTTTGCCTCTTAAGAAGAGAATCCTGGAGCACAGAAGGGCAGTGGCCAAGGCAGACCATGTACATATCCTGTGGCCAGACATTTTTATGAAAAACATGAAAAAATCCTAATCTTTTGCCATTTTGTGAAATTTGTAGGATTGAGGAGAGACACTGCATTGAGGAAGGCAGAGTCATGCTTTATTTTTTTGCTGTCACAGTAGAACCATTTGGGCTTCATAAGAATGATGAACTGGCTATACATCTGTAGAAGTGAGGAAGGATAAGCAGCAGGCTGGAGCAGTCACCTGAGAGTGGACTTCACTCCTCTTCCTTTTTTTGTGTTTGAAGAGACGTCATACCCCACCTGCCCCTGTTATTTTTTTAGCTACATTTTCATGTTGAATTGGTGTTTCCCACTACATCCTCCCCCTTCTTGCCTTTCAGTACTTGTTTCCATCTATGTACATCTACTGGCACAGGATTCATACTGATGTTGATTGTCACATACCTTCCTAGAAGGGAACACGTACCATAGCCAGTACGTAACATTTATAATAATCTTCTTTGAGTAGGGTCCTGGTGAAATATTTTTGCCATATTGTAATATTTGTCTATTAGGGCAGTTAAATGCAATTAGAATGAGTGTTTTTCTCTCTCCTATATTCATAGTAGTATGATGTACCTGGTTATCTTACTGATGTCATCGTAGTTAGCCATTAGCGTAGTGGGAAATGCAAGGGTATTGGTAGATTACAGATCGTGGCGACCCCGTTTGGAATATTATGTGGAGCATTAGTATTTATTTTGTTTTTATTTAATTTTTATTTTTGGTTTTGGATTTACTTCGCTGAAATTTATTGTGCAGAATAAGTAACACACAATGTGAACTGGTTGACCTTTTCTGCATGATAAACCTGAACTGAAATTTATTGTAGCACGATGTAGATCATTTTAATTAGTAGAAAGAAGGCATGATGAAGTTTGTCTTCAGTGTCCATTGAAATGTAAATATATTATGAATGGTGGTGGGGTATTGTGATCAGAGGAATGAGTAGTGTGCAGAAATGCGTTATCCCAAATAAATTTGGCCAAATGAAATTTGGAGTGCCGGCTATTTGCATGGGCGTCCGCAGAAATTTTTCCAGGGGGGGGGCAAAATGTTAACTTCATCACCATCCTCCGACATGATGTGTGCCAGGTGGGGCACAAGAAACACTGGGGCGCAGGAGGAGCCATGGGGGGGCAGCAAGCAGGCCGCATATGATCTCATACACCATAGGGTTGTTGTGCCACAGCCATCTCTTTCTTTTGTGGGACCCCAAAATCCACACCTGCCCTGGTCCCTAAAATAATCCCCTAGCACCCCAAAACCCATACCCACCCTGAACCCTAAAATTACCCCACCCCCCTAAACTCATACCCTCCCTGAATCCTAAAATTATGCCCCTGGCACCCCAAAACCCATACCCACCCTGAACCCTAAAATTACCCCTTAACACCCCAAAACCCATACCCACCCTGAACCTTAAAATTACCCCTGCCCTCCCAAAACTCATACCTGCCCCAAACCCTAAAATTACCCCCCCTGGCATCCATAACCCATACCCACACTGACCCCTAAAATTATCCCCCTGGCACCCCAAAACTCATACCCACCTTGAACCCTAAAATTCCCCCCCTGGCACCCCATAACCCATACCGCCCTGACCCCTAAAATTGTCCCCATGGCACCCCAAAACTCATACCCACCATGAACCCTAAAATTACCCCCCGTGGTACCCCAAACCCATACCCACCCTGAACCCTAAAATTATCCCCCTGGCACCCCAATCCCTAACCCACCGTGAACCTTCAAATTATTCCCTGCACCTTAAAACCCACACCCACACTGAACCCTCAATTTACCCCCTGGCACCACAAAAGCTGAACAGTCCATTCTGATAGTGTATTGCGCCGTCTCCCTGCTCAGGGAGGATCTGCTGGTCTGGATCGGCTCGCCCTGGTCCGGTTCTGCTCGCCCTTCTCTGGAGCTGTTCTGCCTGCCCTGTCCCTCTTCCGGACCCACCGAGCCTGCCTCCGTGCACACTGCCTGGACCTACTCTGTCTGGCCTGGTTCTTTCTCCTTTGGACCTGCTGTCTTCACTGGCGGAGTTAGAACACAGGTCTCACTTCTCTGAAGCTGCTCTCCCTCACCCAGACCCCAACTCCCCCTCCACTTGCTCTCTCATCTTCCTTTCTCCCTTCTTCTAGGTCTCTCTTTCCCCACTGCTTCTCTCTCTCTTTCTCTCCCCCCTCTTCGTTCACTCTCACCCCCACCGTATATATGTCTCCCCGACCCCACCAAGTCTTCCTCTGTCCTCCCTGTCTCTTCCTCCTCTTCATGTCGGTGATAGGGCGCCCGGGGCCCTCTCTGAAAATGGTAGCTGGAGGTGACGTTAAGTGTGAAAGCACCAAGGTGTGAACCAGGAGAAGAGGCGGGTCAGGGGGTGGGCGGTAGGTAGAGGGTCAAAGGGGACACTGGCTCTCAGAGAGGTGAGACGGGGCGGGGAGCAGCCTGAGGACAAAAACAACACCAGAGCAAGAGGCAAACGCTACTCTTTTATTCAAATGTGACTATTCTTTCTGCTTAGTAATATACTTAACAGCAACTGTTCTAGGCAGTCAATCACTATAATCCAATAATTATTTGAAAAGACTTTGCCTCAATCTTGTTATTGTGTCAGAGCGCGCTATGAAGTCTGAGGTCTCCTGGCGCTTCTGACTAAATTATAAGATGGAGGGGGGGCAGAGGGTACTCAGAAGGATCTAGAAAAGAGCAGAGTCCCCAGGTGTTGTCTAGATGTGACATGCGATGAGATGCACAGGAGTTCACCTAGAAGAGAGTGCCAAAGGGACGGTGCAGGAAAATGAAGCCTGCGTCTTGTCCTACTGAGCCCTGAAAGGCAGAGGAGCTTCAGAATAGAACAGAGAGTGCGAGCTGGAGAGGAACCGTGGCTGGAGCACCATGTGTAATGCATAGTGGCATGGGCGTCCGCAGGGGGCAGGGCCGACTTTAGCGCTGGTGGTACCCAGTGCAACAATGTTAGTTGGCGCCCCCAAAGACCACCTCCACCACGGATTCTCTCACTAGCACCCTTTAACAGTGACCAAGTATCCATAACCACTCTCTCAGATGCATTGAATTCGTTATATAGCGCTCCTCATACCAATAAAGTATGTCAGAGCACTTTGCATCACACACTCATTACACAGACAATCAATCATACTTGTGTAAATCAGTGTATAGGAAATGTTACATAAGCCAAAGGACAAAGGGGCATATTATCAAGGCCTAGCGATATTTTTATCTCTGCGTTTGCATCCGTTTTCAGGCGAAATGCGACGATAAAAATATCACTTTATTTACAAGAGCACGTCAACGCGTGTTCAATGGGATTAGCGCTGGTTTCAACATCGCATCGCCTTGCATCGCTAATGAGATGCAAGGGAGGCGTGTCCCGTGAAACAACATGGGATATCATCACTAACCCTGATTCTCTCTATTTTCAAGTGTATCGCTAACACACATAGCGATATTATAATCCGCACTAACCGGGTTTTTCGCCGGTTTATAATGCCTGCTATTTTCCTTACTAAGCCATATCTATAATGGGATATGGATTGTTATGCTGAGTCCACGTCTCCCATTATAGATTAGGTTTTCCCTAACGCGGTTCTCTATTGCTGGAATTCCGGCGATTTCGACTCTTTCCGCCGCTTTTGCCTGGATTTCTATCGCCTGGGCGATGCGCCTTGCTGATAGTGCGCTCACCAAGCGATAGAATAAGGTGATATGCGGCGTTAATTTTTTGCACGCTACCCATCGCTGGCCGTTGATGATATGCCCCTAAAAGTGTAGGAGTCACATGTCATCCATGCTGGTAGGCAGTATAGTTTAGGAGTGCTTAGTGTGGAGAAGCACAAACTCAGAGTCGAAAAAGAAACAGCATAGTTGGGAGTTTTCTTTAATAATAGGAATCCATTTCTACCCAAATTAACCTTTTTTGCAACATTAATCAATGTTCTATACTTAGCAGAGTGTATGCACTTCTATGATGAAAGTTAATACCTCACTATTCTATAATAGGACTTTAAGTTATAAATTGCAAGTAAGAAAAGGATGGCTCTTTAAAAAGCAGGAACCTGCTGATCTATTTACATTAAATGCACTCTTTAATCTACTTGGTACACGTTCTTTGCAGCAGGCATATTAACCCTCTGTACTACCTTCACATAAGTCAAAAACCTCAACTACACAAAACTCTGATCTCTGGCCAAGAAGAACATTAATCACAGGAGTTATCTTTACACTTTTGTGGGGCCCCGTAATTGCAGGAGGAAAGGAACGCAGGTGCTTTTAAAATCATAATTAAGATGAAAGACGGCGCCCCCAGGAAGCCAGCACCCGGTGGGTCAGCCGGCCCTGGCAAGCGCCCCTCCTTGCCCCCCCCCTGCGGACGCCCATGGCTATTTGATTGCATTTTTATTATGATTTTATCTGCAAAACATGAGACTGGGGACACAGCTCAAGCTATTTCTAGGTCTAGCTAGCATTAGCTGGCAGTCTTTTGGCTTTGTCAATGCTTCTTTTCTTTTGTGATTTTTTTTTACTTTATTGTTGGGGTAGCTGCTTGGCTTTTGCCAATATAAAGAATAAACATGGACTAAAGGCAGACTATTTTTTTTTGTCTCAAAAAGCAAGAATTTCCATAGTACTCCTTGGCACTCAACAGAAATACTTCTTGTGAGTATGTACTCATTGTGAAACAGCAGAATGTTTCATACGTAGTGAAGTTATCCAAGTTATCCAGTGGCTGAAGCAGGCTGAGGGGGGGGGGGGGGGGATTAAATTGTCAATGAAACAACAAGAGACCAATAGATGAAGAAGCTGGCCGAAATCCCCTCTAAGTATACTAAATATATAATTTCTGTAATATAATGAAGTGCTGGCCAACGCCAGACCTAATAATGCCGAATTTAAATAAATGCACAATTCTTACTAAAATTAGCACCGTCCACCCATTACGCCTTATGATTAGTCTGTGTGCGCCCTCTAGTGTTTCTCTGAGAAATTTCAATTGGAAGTTACGTTGGACTTGACCATTGTACAGAAATTACCGTGACAATATTTGTACCCATCAAAGTTGTCTTCTTAACTCCCAATGTCTGCTCTATGATACTTTTACAATTTAAAAACTTTGTGGATGGGACGGTGTATTGAACATCTTAATGCTACACCCTACCCCTCTCTAAGGAGATGCTACCTGTTACTTTCTCCCCTCATAAAGGGATGCCACCTGTTACTTCCCCCTTCATAAGGAGATGCCACCTGTTACTTTCTCCCCTCATATGGGGATGCCACCTGTTACTTTCTCCCCTCATAAGGGGATGCCACCTGTTACTTCCACCCTCATAAGGAGATGCCACCTGTTACTTTCTCCCCTCATAAGGGGATGCCACCTGTTACTTCCACCCTCATAAGGAGATGCCACATTTTACTTTCTCCCCTCATAAAGGGATGCCACCTGTTACTTCCCCCTTCATAAGGAGATGCCACCTGTTACTTTCTCCCCTCATATGGGGATGCCACCTGTTACTTTCTTCCCTCATAAGGAGATGCCACCTGTTACTTTCTCCCCTCATAAGGAAATACCACCTGTTACGTTCTCCCCTCATAAGGGGATGCCACCTTTTACTTTCTCCCCTCATAAGGGGATGCCACCTGTTACTTCCCCCCTCATAAGGAGATGCCACCTGTTACTTTCTCCCCTCATAAGGGGATGCCACCTGTTACTTCCCCCCTCATAAGGGGATGCCACCTGTTACTTTCTCCCCTCATAAGGGGATGCCACCTGTTACTTCCCCCCTCATAAGGAGATGCCACCTGTTACTTTCTCCCCTCATAAGGGGATGCCACCTGTTACTTTCTCCCCTCATAAGGGGATGCCACCTGTTACTTCCACCCTCATAAGGAGATGCCACCTGTTACTTTCTTCCCTCATAAGGAGATGCCACCTGTTACTTTCTTCCCTCATAAGGAGATGCCACCTGTTACTTTCTCCCCTCATAAGGAAATACCACCTGTTACGTTCTCCCCTCATAAGGAGATGCCACCTGTTACTTTCTCCCCTCATAAGGAAATACCACCTGTTACGTTCTCCCCTCATAAGGGGATGCCACCTTTTACTTTCTCCCCTCATAAGGGGATGCCACCTGTTACTTCCCCCCTCATAAGGGGATGCCACCTGTTACTTTCTCCCCTCATAAGGGGATGCCACCTGTTACTTCCCCCTCATAAGGAGATGCCACCTGTTACTTTCTCCCCTCATAAGGGGATGCCACCTGTTACTTTCTCCCCTCATAAGGGGATGCCACCTGTTACTTCCACCCTCATAAGGAGATGCCACCTGTTACTTTCTTCCCTCATAAGGAGATTCCACCTGTTACTTTCTCCCCTCATAAGGAGATGCCACCTGTTACTTTCTCCCCTCATAAGGGGATGCCACCTGTTACTTACACCCTCATAAGGAGATGCCACCTGTTACTTTCTTCCCTCATAAGGAGATTCCACCTGTTACTTTCTCCCCTCATAAGGGGATGCCACCTGTTACTTCCCCCCTCATAAGGAGATGCCACCTGTTACTTTCTTCCCTCATAAGGAGATGCCACCTGTTACTTTCTCCCCTCATAAGGAAATACCACCTGTCACGTTCTCCCCTCATAAGGGGATGCCACCTTTTACTTTCTCCCCTCATAAGGGGATGCCACCTGTTACTTCCCCCCTCATAAGGAGATGCCACCTGTTGCTTTCTTCCCTCATAAGGAGATGCCACCTGTTACTTTCTCCCCTCATAAGGGGATGCCACCTGTTACTTCCACCCTCATAAGGAGATGCCACCTGTTACTTTCTCCCCTCATAAGGGGATGCCACCTGTTACTTCCCCCCTCATAAGGAGATGACACCTGTTACTTTCTCCCCTCATAAGGGGATGCCACCTGTTACTTCCCCCCTCATAAGGGGATGCCACCTGTTACTTTCTTCCCTCATAAGGAGATGCCACTTGTTACTTTCCCTGGTGAATTATGTCTTGACCTGTTTGGCCGGGCTACTCCATGAACATAAACATCCACAGAAATCAGTCATATTAACGCCTTTCTCCTAGAAGCACATGAACCTGATTTTCATGTAACACCTTCATACCATACTGTGTGCCATCATTCGCGCTGTAAATAGAGGTTATTATTATCATTACATTTAAAAGGAACAACCAGTGTAAAGAAAAAGCCATTTTCTATGTCCCATCCTGCGTCGCTAACAATCACCAACAATGGGTACTGTAGAAAGTTGCTTTTTTGCTGATGTCTGCTTGGGTTTTCTTTTGAAATGGACTGGGTTATCATCATCATCAATTAACTTTATTTTAGTTTAGTTTACTGTAACATAAAAGTGCAAAATACAAAATAATAAATATACCTAAAAACTTTATAATGCAAATCTCAACTCATTGCAGTATAAATATATCAAAGCACATTGTCACAATGCTACCACAATACTCAGATAAAAGACCATGGAACAAAACCTCAGAGAAAAGTCATTGTAAGTGGGCTCATTAAGGGTCCACTATGTCACCCGAATGATATGAGTTGTTGCTTAGTGTGAGGAGCTCAGATATACTCAATGAGATAGGTTAGATAAAACTGTCCACTATGATAATGGATAAAGTATCATTTGTAAAACATAAAGCCTGAATATCTTTTTGCTTGTGGATTTCTCCCAGCAGTCCTTGCCCTATTATTAACTACTTTACTATGTTCATTACTATATTTGGACCTTATTTCAATTTTTAAAGACCCTAGGAGTTCATTGGAAAATTAAGAAGGCATACCCCAATTATATGCAGGTTAAGATCCTTTTATAATGTAAAAACATTTGGTAATTAAAATACACAGTCCTAAAACATTATGTATTACTTTCTTATACCCCAAGTCCTAATATCAAACTCGAGAGCCATAGCTGCATAATGCCTGCTTTCCATTCCTATTTTCAGAGTTCATGTAAAATCTCCGGGCCATATTATCTAGAAAGGGCAATACATTATCGCCGCTTTTATCGGCAGGAAACTACCGCTAAAGCGGCGACAATGGGCTTGATAATATGCCCTTGTGAATTCCCATAGAAGCCCAGGTTCTGGTGATAACCTGGGCTTCTATTAGAATTCACAAGGGCATATTATCAAGCCCATTATCGCAGCTTTAGCTGCAGTTTCCTGCCGATAAAAGCGGCAGTAATGTATCGCCCTTTCTTGATAATATGGCCCTCTGTCCTTATCCTAGGAGCCTTTCCCTAAGACACTATATAGAGAAAAGAAATCTGGATACCGTGAATACTATTGCTTGATGGGAACCATATTTCAGAATTCCAAGCGCCTCAAGATCGTTAGACATCCCTATGTTCCTACAAACCTGCACTATCCACGTTTGTCTTTCCCTATTATAAACTGGACAATAGAAAAACATGGGTGCCTCAGTTTCTTCTGCTGCACCACAGGTGGGACATTTCCGGTCAATTTTCCTTGCCCAGGCACTAGTGAAGTTGCGCAAGGAGAGCGAACCATGCCTGAACTGCAAATATAGCTTCCTGGCTAGTGCTGTCTGAATCTCATCCAGAACATTCTCATATCTATAGACATCTTTAATTGTATAAAATTCCTAGTTAGGGTGCCTGCTATTGAACTCATCTTGAGAGAGGAAAGTCTTGAGGCCCTGTAGCAATCCACCAGTTTTTCCTGGTGATCACAGAAGAGACTGCTAAAGAGTCGTATCATGGAGAAGCCAAACCTATGCTAGGAAGAGTGACCCTGAGATGGGATAACCAGGGTAGACTTTTAGCCCCTGTTATCTCCAGAAGTTCTTCTAATGCTTGCCAATATGAGGTCTACTCAGATGTCAACCAAATTCTCCTCCAAAAGAGGAGAAGTCTTAGGGCAATGACCTCAGAGATGGGAGTTAGCCCTAGATCTAATCAGAGTGGAGTCAGGGGACTACTAGGGGGAAGATTCACTAGTTCCCTAATACATTTGTTTTCTACAGATGCTATGTCTTTAACAAATTTATGTCCCCATAGCTCTGTCCCAAAAGTAATGGCTCCCAGGGATTGTGTTTTGTAAATTTCCAACAGGGTCTGAGAAGCTTTGAGCTGTAAACCTTAGCCAGGCCACCTGTGTTCTGTGCTAATTTCAACCTCTGTTTCCCCATGTTAAAGGCCCTATCCATGTGCTTATTGAGAGTACCGAGGTACCCAAAAATAGCGACCCTCTCCGATGGAATTCCATGCAGCACAGGATTGGTCCTAGTGAAATGTGCAGAATTCAAAAAACATAAATTTTGTCTTAGCAGCGTTAACCTCGGGGCCCGCCCAATACAAAAGGTACTGAAGCCATTGAGTATCCCTTGGAACCCCATGGGAGATTTTGAGAGAAGGAGGGTATCATCGGTGAACATCAGGGCTGGGATTTTGGTCGAGCAGATCTTAGGAGCGCCATTGTCACTGACCCGGTTCAAGGTATCAACCAGCCCATTAATGTACAAACAAAAGAGGTTAGGAGCCAATACACAGCCCTGTTGGACACCCCTAGTTAACGGAAATGGTTCAGAGAGCTCTCCTAATTTCCCACATCGAACCTGTGTAAAGTTTGTCTCATGCAACTTCTTAAGTAAGAAGTGAAGACACTCATATTAGACATAACAGACCAGAGTTTTGACCTGGGAACTAGGTCAAAGGCAGATTTTAGATCAGATATAAACTACCACCTTTAACCATCACCTTTTTAAAGTAGAGGAGTAGGAGGTGGAATACCTGATAAATGGTGAAAGTTTGGATTCTAAAACCTGTTTGTAAGGTACTGAGGGCGTCATGGGCTTCTATCCACTCTTGAAGCAGATCTAAGATAACCCTTGCAAAGACCTTCTGCTTCACATCTATAAGGCTAATGGGCCTATAATTTCACGGTAGGAGCGGTGACCCTTTCTTTTACACAGGGCTTATTTCAGCACTGGCCCATGTCTCGGGGATGGGCATACCACCGAGTATGGCATTAAAGATAACTATCAAGTAGGGGCGCCAAACATTGGGTTCTGAGAGATATAAATCCCCAGGGAATTTGTCAATACCAGATGCCTTGCTAGAGGCTTTCTTAGAAATGGCTTTACATACTTCCTCAAGGAAGACAATAGGAAAGGTCTCTTTATCCGTTGTACCATCCCAGTCCCAGTCTGATGTTTTCAGATCCGCATTTTTGTTCACCTTTTCCTCGGGCGATCCTGGCCAGCATAGAGAGAGCAAAAATGGCCATTCCAAACTTCACCTGCGATGTTTGGCTCTGGATTGTTTCTCCCTTCCCATTACCAAAGGTGACTATATCCCAAAATATGCTAAGATCTTTGGATTTGAGTGCCTGTAAGAGAGACACCCATTTGACCAGTTCCCATTCTATTTTGGCCTGCTTAATAGCATCCTTGTACTTGGCTCTAGCACTAGAAATCTGGATTTTATCCTGAGATTTTATTGCTAGCACCAAGCTAGATTTAGCTTTCCTACAGTACCCATTCTGCCAAGTTGGAATGATCTGTATGTTCTCTCTAGATCTTACTTTGTGATAAAACAGGTCCCTCAGTGAGGCTACACAGAGTGAATGAGTCTCGGTCATTTTCTTATGGCTGGTTTCTAAATTCATTAGTTCCATACAGGCACTCAAGTCTTCCATAGTGGTCCCAATTTTATAAATGGTAGAAATAGAAATCGGGGACCCCTTTATTTTGTCCGAGGGCATACGTCTCCATGACGTCGACAGGCAAAGTCTAGGGTCAGATGGATCCCCTTTTTTCCATTTATGTTCCCTACTTGGGATTGCAGATCTAATGCCAAGACATTATATCGCTATCATGGTGTGTTAGAATGGCAAAGTCTGAAAACGAGGCCCACATTTTTGTATCCACAAGGATATAATCAATTATTGACTCTGACCCGACCTGGTTAAATGTCGGGTGGCCATGTTTTTCTGATGGTGTATGTCCATTACAAGTCCGAACTGAGGGATGGTAGTGGCTGGTATAGCTCACTGCCTATCTTCTTCTCCCAAAGTATCACTCAAAGTAATGCCCAATGGCTCAAATTCGCAATTAAAATCACCTCCTACAATCTTAAAGTCATGCCTAGGGATGGAGGATAGCAAAATTGATAGTTGCTCCAGTTCCGGAGATTCAAGAACTCTGCTGACAGTTCTTGAGTATACATTAACCAAAGCTTGAGAGTTTCAGAGGTGAATTCCAGAATGATACACAATAAGTCAGGGGACCCAGTCTCAATCTCCCTTGCTGAGCATCTAAGTAGGTGGCAATCCATATTGTAAACCTCCCTGAAGGTCTACCTCTCCCTCCGTTCACAGCAGGTTTGGAGAATGCCACATTTCCAGAGCGCCTTAATTCCTCCATAGACCAGGTTTCCTGGAATAGCACTATGTCATAGTTGTCTATAAATGCCCCCCCCCCCCCCCGGTCACTGCAAACTAACTTGTTCCTAAGGCCTGCCACATTCCAGGATGCAACTTTTATGGTATTTGTCAGGGTTTTGACAACTGTCAGAGTCCCGTCGACTTTTGTCTTTCTCTGACCTCCGCAGGGCAGGCAGCCCTTATTATTGGGGCTAGGGGCCGTTCTTGAGTCTGCAGCCCTCTGGTTCACACCAGCCCTTACGGTCACCCTCCGACGCTTTTCTATCTCTTCCAAGCTAGGAAGACCCTCGGTCTCAAAACAAGGTAACACAGGAGTTAGGCTAGAACTTTCCTCTGGCCCTTCTCCACCCAGGATGCAAGCCAACTGTGCTTCTGAAAAAGCTACTGACAGAAGAGCCTCGTTCTCAAGACAGGGCAACACAGGAATTAGGCTAGGATTTCTGTCAGGCCCTTCTCCACCTACTATCGGTTCAACCCCGCTTTGTGACACACCTGACCTGGAGCTTCAGGCTCTCCCAACAACCGGTTTTGATGGAAATCTTCTTGTATGGTCATGAGAGTCATGGGCACCACCGTATCTTCCACAGTATCAGGGAGTCAATCAACCCCACTAAGGCCTCAAATCTGTTCTATACAGGTACAGCATAACTGAATGGGGGGTGGGATTAGAAATACGGATCGTGGGGCGGGCATTAGAATGATGAGATCTACCTGAACACTGGAATCATTCATGGATGACCCCTTTAAGGGACCTCAATTTACCGACCTCGGAAGGATGAAGGCTTAACTGCCACTGTGTGGATTTGAAGTCTGAACTTGTGAGCAAAGAAAGCTTAAGTGTGTGTGGCGGTTGAAAGGAAGCGTCCCCTACCATCTGTTATCACCAAAGGGGGCTCTGGTGAGTAGGAAACTTAGGCACGTTGGACATTTGGGACGGAGGAGTGTCCCAACTTCCTACCTGCCACAACCAGTTTGTCCCAATAGAGTATCATAATTATCAATGATTCGTATAGGGGCATTTCTAGTATGTATATAGACTACTACATAATACATAATACTACATCAATTCAACTCACCAGGGGACCCCTAAAAGTATGGTGGATCGAAATTCACCGAATGCGGGGTGTACGAATAACAGCAGGCTAGCTTTTACGCAAATGTTCTTTTTGTTGAATGATTGGCTAATCATGATCTAGCCGTACTTCGTAAATTCAGACGGCTAAGTACCCATGTGTCTGCTCCTAGGCATGACCTCCATATATGAACTAATAGGTTTTTACGCCTCTAGTCTAGACAGGCGCGCAACACCCATTGGGCTCACGGGGCTTCAGCCCAACCCGTCGTGTGTGTCAGCCCAGGCTGACACAGCTTTGTGGGCTGGCGACAATCTAATTGCAGCCGCACCCGAGTACTTAACAGGTCTTTAAAAGACCATTTACTTGTAAATTAGGCTTTTGTTGTGTTTCCACCCACTCTGTCTATGTCCCGAAATTTGGCTCTAGTTGCCCGCCTGAGTCTAGATGCAGTGGCTACTCCGAGATGCAGCCCCGTTTCTCCTACCAGAGGTGGGGTTACGAGTTTCTACAGCCTGGGGGCGACGCGCAGGGCCCGTTCCTGGTCTGCTGCGCCTCCACGTGTCCGCCTAGTGGGTTCACTGATCTCCACGTGTTCTGATGGCATGCAGTGTTCCAACGTGGCCTCAAGATGGCCTCGGAGCGCCTAATAAAGTATTTGCACTTTCCGCGTGTACAGTCATTACTGAGAGGATATACTGGTTTGGCGGAGAGAGCTGAACTGCGGGGCTTCTGACTGTAATACTTGTGGCGTCAGTGTCTCTTCTGCGGCTGGCGGTTGTTCTGAGAGGTATCTGGCTGTACGGGGAGGTGCGGTATTAGTACCAGGGACCGAGCCGCTATGTCGGCCATGTGGCTGTTCTGCATGCTTCAACTAGGCCTCGCCCTGTGCGCCCACGGTTGTAAGGGAAGTTGGCTGCGTGTTTGTGTTTGAGACTTGTACTAATGTAGCCACATTCTCTGCCTGAAAGTGGGGTATATAATATTCGAATTTTTTATGTTATGCAAGTAAGAATTTGGCTAAAATGGTTTCCTCTTTCCTTGCACACCGCCCCATTATTTGTGCAAAAAGGTATTATGGTTGTGGGGATCGCCTGTCCCCGAGGCCTTGGGGGTCAATACACACGTGCGTTGCAGGCATGCAATGAGGAGACACACACACTGAGAGTGCTGGTCCGGACAGGAAGTCCCGTGCCACTTCTGTCCTTTTATTTATATCTTTCTGGCCACGCCTGGCCAGAAAGTGATACATAGTGTGCTAGTGCTTCCGGGGCTCAGGAGAGACCCTCGGAGCACTAGAGCGCTACATCCCTCCCCAACTTGGATTTTGAAAACTTAACTTTTGCAAACAAAATGTCAGTGGTAGCTCAGCACCTGAAGTCAGCTAGCTTCTGGCTTGGCTTTGGATTAGGTCTAAGTTCATACCTCCATCTACCTCGAGCCGGTGCTTGCTCCCCCTTCGGGCTGGGTGCAGAGGTGATCGCTTCGTCCTGGCCATTATTGTTCATGAGCGTGCTCGCATCACTGGGTCTACCCGCTCCTGCCTCGGGCTCATCCTCTGCCTGTTCTGCGTGATCAGGTGTGTGTTGTCGAGTAGCCGGTATCTGTTTGAACCAGGATACATTCCTAGTTACCTCTTCTCCGTCCCGGCGAGCTGTGACCGCGGTACCTCGAGTTTCCTTGACGACCCACGGTTCAGGCTCAAACGCCATGTTGAATTTCCCTCCGGGCCTTCTGGTCCGGATTAGTACTGTCTCGCCAGGTGTTATGTTCCGGGATCGGGCATGTCTTTTGTGACTTGCTTTCTCATTCGTTCTTCTCCGCCTCTCTTGGGTGTGTCCGGGGGAGTATGGCGCTGGTGCCCAGTTGTCGGCCATAGGGAGTAGGTCTCTTCTTGGTCCGGCAAACATCAACGCCCATGGTGACTGTTGCGTGGTGCTGTGGGGTGTGCTTCTATACTCCCGTAGAAACAGTTGGAGTGCTTCCTCTGGGTCCTTTCCTTCAGCAGTGGCGATTCGCAGGATTTTGTTAGTTGTCCTCATAAACCGCTCCACTTCACCGTTGGCTTGGGGCCATTGGGGCGTAATACGGTGGTGACGGATGCCTAGGTTGTGTAGGAACTCTCTGAACTCACTCCCCTGGAACGGGGGACCGTTGTCCGTTTTGATGACAAGAGGAACTCCAAACATGGCAAAGGACTTGCTCAACAGTGGGCGGACGTTGGCAAAGCTGGTGGAGGCGGCAAGATCTACAATCGGGTACTTCGTGTAATTGTCAATTAGCACGACAGTGACTCTCCCATCTGGGAAGCTCCCAAAGTCCAGACTGAGCCATGACCAAGGTGATGGAGCATGTTCTTCCGTGATGATTGGTGCGGGATTGTCTGCAGAGCTGGTTATCTGGCATGCTCGGCATTGACGCACCACAGTGTCAACCGCTTCCTCAAGGTTTGGGAACCAGACTTTCTTCCGCATCCTGGCTTTCATTCGGCGGGTGCCTTGGTGTCCCTCGTGTGCTAGGATAGTCGCCCTGTCTTGTAGGGTCTTGGGGATGACCACTCGGTGACCTCTGAGGATAAGGCCATTGCTTGCTTGGCTTAGGTCGTGCCGCACTCTCCAGAATTGTGTCAGGCGTGTTCGGTCTGCTTCACTCCAGTCACTGACGCCCCTCAGAAAGTTTTCCCAGGACCCTGACTGAATGGCCGCTGTCACCCGCTGGATGACCGCGTCGTTCACATATTCAGGTAGGATGGCGTCGGCCGTGAGGGCCTGGGGACATGAGGCAGCCGACAACATGTTCACGAAGTCCTCCGTGGGGTTCTCAAGTTCTGCTTGTCGGCACTCGTCTTGGCCTGGATGTCTGGATAGGAAGTCTGCGGGATTCTTGGCCCCAGGGCGGTAGGCGAGGTCCATTTGGTACTGTTGCACTTGGATTGCCCAGCGTTCTATCCTTGGAGGTGGATGTGGGGCGGTGCCCTTGAACAGAGGTATTAGCGGTTGGTGGTCTGTTATCATGCGGAAAGGGTGTCCAGAGATGTATAGGTGAAAGTGAGTACACGCCCACTTCACTGCCAGGGCTTCCCTCTCGACCTGCGAGTATCTTGCTTCGGTCGAGGTTAGTGCTTTGCTTGCGAATGCCAATGGTGACCACGTGCCGGGTTCTGTTTCCTGAGATATCAAAGCTCCTAGACCAACTGGGCTGGCGTCAACCACTATCTCGGTGGGTTTGGATGTGTCGAAGTAAGCCATCGTTGTGCTATCTAGCAGTGCCGTTTTTATTTGGTCAAATGCTTTGGCTTCAACCTCAGTCCATCGCCATGCGTTCTCTTTCTTCGTTAGGTTTCTCAGCGGTTCCGCGATGGTGGCCAGGTTGGGGACGAACCTCGCACAATACTGGGCCATTCCCAGGAAGCTCCGCACCTCCGACGCTGTGGTTGGTGCAGGGGCATTTTTGATGGCTACTGACTTGCGTGGGTCAACAGCGACTCCTTCCGACCCGAACACATAGCCAAAGAACTCGATGGACTTCCTGAAGAATTGGCACTTGTCTTTGTGCAGGGTTACGCCATACTGTGCGAGTCTATGCAGTGTTGCCTTTAGCCTGTTGTGGTGTTCTTCGCTCGTTTTGGCATGGATCAATATGTCGTCGCTAACGTTCAGCACCCCTTGGAGCCCAGAGAGGATTTCTTTGATCGTGTTCTGGAAGATCTCAGCTGCAGAAGAGATTCCAAAGTTCAGTCTTTTGTAGCGTCTCAATCCGAGGTGCGTCGAGAACGTTGTGATGTATCGGCTTTCTTCAGCTAGTCTCAGCTGGTGATATTCTGCATTGAGGTCCAATTTGGAAAACCATTGGGCGCCATTTAAGTCGGTCAGAATGTCATCGACCGTAGGTGTGAGGTGTCGTTCACGGC
The DNA here is from genome assembly GCF_964261635.1 of Lissotriton helveticus. Classification (NCBI taxonomy): domain Eukaryota; kingdom Metazoa; phylum Chordata; class Amphibia; order Caudata; family Salamandridae; genus Lissotriton; species Lissotriton helveticus. The sequence goes on along the minus strand of NC_136065.1, from coordinate 1,584,538,283 downwards.
GAATGGCTTTATTTGGGATCCTCATGTCAATGCAAATTCGGATTTTGCCCGGTTGTTTCGGTTTCTCGGCTATGACCATGGGGGATACCCATGGCGTTGGTCCAGACACTTTTTCGATCACCCCCTGTGACTCTAGCATGTTCAGCTCTTGCTCCACTGCGGCCCGCAAGTGGAATGGCACCCTGCGGTGTCGGAGCGCAATTGGTTGTACAGTGGGGTCTATGTGTAGCTTGATTGGTGGATGCTTGATCGTGCCAAGGCCTGTGAACAGCTTGGGGAACATGAGTAAGATGTCCTCTACTTGCAGTGCCCGTACTGCGTTCGCGAAGGCAATAAGGCCCAGGTCCTCCGCCGTGTTGCTTCCTACCAACAAGTCCGCCTCCTTGTCGATCACATGGAACGTCGTTGTGACTTCATGATCCTCTGCTCGGACTTGCACCATCATCTTGCCCCGTAGCGGGAGCGGGTCGTGACTGCCATAGGTGAAGATCCTGGCCTTCGATGGAACAAGCGTTGGCTTGGGGTTGAGTACTTTGTAATGCTGAATGCCCATCACATTCACCGTGGCTCCGGTGTCGATGACTCCGATGGCCGGTGATCCGTGGATCTGTATCTGGCATTTGGGTTGCGGTCGTCGGCTTTTCTTTAGTTCACTGACAAAAGACACGAAATAGCACTCATCTTCGTCATCTGTAGACGAGTCGTCGTACTGTGGCTGCTGTGGTTTGTGTGATCTCGTGGAGCGTGATGCCGTGGTTTCCTCTAGCGACAGTTGTTTGATCGCTCCGGCGGCTGATCGTCTTCCTGGAGTGCTCCGCCCTCGGGAGCCTCCTCTGCACACGCTGGCAAAGTGGTTGGGGATGCCGCATTTGGAGCATGTCTTCCCACGTGCTGGGCAGCCATCTTGGGCGTGTTCATCTCTGCCGCAGTAGCCGCATGGCGCTTGGCGTCTGGATTTCGTCGTCCCACGACCTCTGCTTCCTCGACTCGACATGCGCACTGCATCCACCCGTTCTGTCTTGATCGCCGTCCCTGTCTCATGGTGTGGATTGAGGGCCGCCTCCATCGCGGTGGCGCGGGCATCAGACAGTTCATGGGACCGCGCAAGGATCAATATTTCGTCGAGGGATATCCGCGGCTGTCTCAAGATTAATGTACGCAGGTGCTTGTTGCGACAGCCCTGGATGAGTTGAGCTGTGACTTCCTTCTTTTCGTCATCCTCGGTGCACGTGCTTATCAGGTCTCGCAGTCGTGCGTGAAACGCATCCATTGTTTCGCCTTCCCGTTGTTTAGCTTGACGGAACTTGAACCTCTCGTAGTGGGGATTCAGCTGGGGGCCGAAATGGGCGTTCAGTGCGTTGACGGCGGCATCAAAGTCGTTGGCGGCACCTGTGTTGGGGAGGTGTCTGAATAGTTTGTACAGCTCTGTGCCTCCAAAGTGCAGGAGCAGGGAGCGTTTTACTTCATTGTCTTTTTCTCGGGTGGCCGTGAAGTAATTGTTGAGCTGTCCCAGCCACACTGCCCATCGGGGCGCTGCTGTCCCTGGGTCAATTAGTTCACTGAAGGGCGGTAGCGCTTGTAATTGCGCATGTGCGGAAGGTGCTGGAGCCTGAGCCGCAGGGGGCGCTGTTGCCTGTGACGCCCCTCCGGTGGCCCCTCCAGTGGCCCCTCCAGATGTCCCTCCTGTCGACATGCGTGCGGGGCAATGTGCTGTCTACTACTCTGGTGTTGGTGGAGTTTAATGGGACTTCTCTGCGTTCGTCTGGCTTGTTGGGTTGCCTTGTGCTTGTTATTTTGTACTTGCTCGTGTGAGCAGCGCTCTGCCTTCCTGCTTGCGCGGGTGGCGCTGCGTTCGCTCCTCTGGCGCTGGCTCAGTTCAATATACTGGTCCTTTGTTGGTCTGGACCCTTGAGCTGCCTTGTGCTTGTTGTGTGCCTGCTGCCGGATGCGCGTCTCAGCGCTGCCCCAGTCTCCTAGGGCCTGTGCGCGGCGTCTCTCACCTCGCGTCTTCACGCGGTGGGGGCTTGACACCTGCTTCGGCCTCGTTCCTCTGCGCATGCGCGCACTTCCCCGGCGGCCGGCTGGGCCTTCTCTCAGCGCTTCCTTGCTTCGCTGCGGCGCGTCGCTTGGACCGGTCCCTGACGCAGCTCCTCACATCCGCTGCTTACCGGTAGGCGATTTTTTGTGTTTTCTTCTGCTTCTGGGTTTCTTGCGTGGACCTCCGGTCGTTGGGCCGGCGGGCCTAGGCTGGCGCGTGGTCCGGCGTCTCCGGTGCTTTCGTCGGCTGGTGCGCTTGGGGGTTTATTCAGATCCCACCCTCGTCGCCAGTGTGGGGATCGCCTGTCCCCGAGGCCTTGGGGGTCAATACACACGTGCGTTGCAGGCATGCAATGAGGAGACACACACACTGAGAGTGCTGGTCCGGACAGGAAGTCCCGTGCCACTTCTGTCCTTTTATTTATATCTTTCTGGCCACGCCTGGCCAGAAAGTGATACATAGTGTGCTAGTGCTTCCGGGGCTCAGGAGAGACCCTCGGAGCACTAGAGCGCTACAATGGTGATTTTTGATTAAAAAATTTTTTTCCTGTTTGGTTCTAAGCAAGCGACTAGATGTGATTGCAGACCGGTACGATGCCAGCCTGCCTATATCAATCCCTGGGCTGTTGTGCAGTGATTGTGTTGGGGTATTCCAATGGCAATGTATGTTGACCAGCAGGGCTCAGTTATTGTTAGAGTGATGTAGTCTTTGGGTGGCGATGCCTTGTAGCCTGTTGTACCGATCCCAGGTTGCACAACCCAATGCCACTGTTGTACAATCGCATAGACACCTGGGGGCAGATTTACAAGGCCCCTGCGCCAGTTCTGCGTCTTTTTAACATGGGAAAAGTGACGCAAAAGTGGCTCAAGGGGCTTGTAAATAAGCCCCCTGGTGCTTCTGCATTTAAGCCTTTGGCTGCTTAACATGTTTGTACTTCTTCTGAATTAGTGTTTGGCGACCACACAGCACCCCTTCCTCCATTTTCCGTACGTATTGTCATGGGTGCATGCGTTTTGTCACCTGCTGTGTTTCAGTGGTCTGTCCGGACTGGAACAGTGCATATAGCTGCCAAAGTTTCAGATTGCTTATGTGTAACATTTTCATAATTTCAGTGTAATTATTAGTGGCATTCTACGACTATGATTGACTCTTTCTTGCGTACAGTATAATGTCACCCACACTTAGTGGAAGCATGGCACATCCTAGGTCGGACATCTGTTTCTGGGCGGTGCGGCAGAGAAACAATACATTAAAACATTTTTCCTTGCCTTACCCAGCCTGCGCGTACCCAGATCGGTCCTCCTGGCTCCTCCCTGGCTGGCAGTGAATCAAATTAATGGCACGATCAGATCATGATCAATTGCCAGAGTCTGTTCCGGCTCTCTGCCACGTGGGACCCAATGCTGACTACAGGATGGGAAAGGGGAGATGGGAGAGTTCGGGCTGGACTGTTCCCATGAGGCACAGGGTCAGACTGATTTGCATATGTCTGAAATGGGGTGGCTGAGTGGGCTAAAGAATGGTGATGGATTAAACCCAATTCAGTTGACTGAGGCTGAGTGTTTGATTTGCTCAAACGCTCCGTCCATCATCCCCTTTTGTATCGCTACGATCAGATCATGATCAATTGCCAGAGTCTGTCCCGGCTCTCTGCCACGTGGGACCCAAGGCTGACTACAGGATGGGAGAGGGGCACCAGCGTGATCATTGGCTTCCTGATAGCTAAGCTGGGAGGCCTGAGCAGCAGCAATAATTTTACTTTAAGACTTATGTGATCATAAGGAGTCACGCCCTCTTAAAAGTACATTCAATTATTAGGATATTGGAGAAGTGGGTAGTGACATAAAAGTAAATTCAATTATTATTAGGATAATGGAGAAGACAGTCAGTAAAATAGACAGTTCTGGCTGCTAAGCCACATCTTACCGGCCTCCTTCTCTTTGTACAGTTCTTCAATTAGGACCCACTCTTACTGCAGTTTAGACTGACCCCGTTTTGGCATGTATTTAGACGCTTCGTTTAGCGACTGGACATCCACATCTGCTTGATCTTATGGTTTGAGCAGGGGGACTTTTACATTAGGCGGGTGTATGGTTCTGTGTTTAGGTCTTCAAATCTCTGAACTTCTTTTGGCTTGGATGTGAGCTTCTGTGATAGCAGAATATTTCTACGTGATAATATATTGAGAATCTTATACCTCTTGTAGTACGCTAGCGCCATCTTGTGGCATCTGAAAAACAGTGCTCAGAGTTCAGGAGCCCGTCCCAGCAAAGCAAGAACTTCATGGCTTTATTCCACTTCTTTAGGACACGGTTTGTTGGTGTGACATTCTCAGGCATTGCTGTAACGTGGGAAAAGGTCTGTAAATGCGTATGTGAATGCGCTATTCTATTACAAGATGCGTGGTACTTGGCAGGGCTGAGTGCAGTTTTAATTGTAACAAAGTAGCTTACGAGTTGGATTTCAGCTGCCGAGAAAAAGCCAGTTGTGTGGCCTGGAATGACCGAAGGTTAGAGCTGACTGTGGCGACGCGCTCTAGTGGTTAGAGCGTGCGCCTGGGGGATTGTGGGAATGTACGGTGGCCATTTTGAGGTGCCGCGATCAGCGCTGGGAGAGAGTCGCGTTTCCAGGCGCTCGGGGAAATAAATCTTTTAAAAACCACAACATGTCCTAGTCTTTCACATAGAACTGTACCAGTGTAAATTGGCGACGAGGCTGAGGATCCCTACACCGCCCCCCGTGAGGCACAGGACCGCATCCAACACCACACTAGGACCCCGAGCGTGGCAGAGGAGTGCCTATGCGACGAGGCACAGGAGACAGTTCCAGACGTCCCCGAACACGGCGCAGCAGTGGTAGCTTCCCCAGGGGAGCGCAGGCTACGCGCAGGTGCTGGAAAGGACCACAAAGGCAAAGTGAGTGGACTACAGATACCTAGAGGCCAACCACATGCCCAGGAACAAGAATGACTGACACACACCAGGCACCAATCTGGCAGTGACCAGCTGCAGAGGCACTCGGCTCATAAAGTGGCACACACAAAGGCAGCCAAGCCTGGAGAAAATACCACTGCTCACAGTGAGTACAATTTCAAAAGGGGGTGGTGATGGACAGAGTATCTGAGTTAATCAGAACACTCCTACCCAGTCAACAGATCAGGGCTGGATCCATCACCGTTCTTTAGCTCACTGCACCATCCCAGTTCAGAACCTGGCTATATGCAAATTAGTCTGTCCCTGGCCCAGTGCATCATGGGAACAGGGCAGACCAAACTACCAAGCCAATTCTTCACTGGAAAGGAAACAAGCTTCCGGGGACCGGTTTCTGGCATTACAGTCGTCTTCGGCCCGGCTTGCTTGAATCCTGATGGTGCAGTGAGCAAGGGACTCACGTCTGAGCATACCCTTCCACACTTGTGGTGGCCAAAATAATTTCAAAAGGGGGTGGTGATGGACAGAGTATCTGAGTTAATCAGAACACTCCTACCCAGTCAACAGATCAGGGCTTGATCCATCACCGTTCTTTAGCTCACTGCACCATCCCAGTTCAGAACCTGGCTATATGCAAATTAGTCTGTCCCTGGCCCAGTGCATCATGGGAACAGGGCAGACCAAACTACCAAGCCAATTCTTCACTGGAAAGGAAACAAGCTTCCGGGGACCGGTTTCTGGCATTACAGCCGTCTTCGGCCCGGCTTGCTTGAATCCTGATGGTGCAGTGAGCAAGGGACTCACGTCTGAGCATACCCTTCCACACTTGTGGTGGCCAAAATAATTTCAAAAGGGGGGGGTGATGGACAGAGTATCTGAGTTAATCAGAACACTCCTACCCAGTCAACAGATCAGGGCTTGATCCATCACCGTTCTTTAGCTCACTGCACCATCCCAGTTCAGAACCTGGCTATATGCAAATTAGTCTGTCCCTGGCCCAGTGCATCATGGGAACAGGGCAGACCAAACTACCAAGCCAATTCTTCACTGGAAAGGAAACAAGCTTCCGGGGACCGGTTTCTGGCATTACAGCTGTCTTCGGCCCGGCTTGCTTGAATCCTGATGGTGCAGTGAGCAAGGGACTCACGTCTGAGCATACCCTTCCACACTTGTGGTGGCCAAAATAATTTCAAAAGGGGGTGGTGATGGACAGAGTATCTGAGTTAATCAGAACACTCCTACCCAGTCAACAGATCAGGGCTTGATCCATCACCGTTCTTTAGCTCACTGCACCATCCCAGTTCAGAACCTGGCTATATGCAAATTAGTCTGTCCCTGGCCCAGTGCATCATGGGAACAGGGCAGACCAAACTACCAAGCCAATTCTTCACTGGAAAGGAAACAAGCTTCCGGGGACCGGTTTCTGGCATTACAGCCTTCTTCGGCCCGGCTTGCTTGAATCCTGATGGTGCAGTGAGCAAGGGACTCACGTCTGAGCATACCCTTCCACACTTGTGGTGGCCAAAATAATTTCAAAAGGGGGTGGTGATGGACAGAGTATCTGAGTTAATCAGAACACTCCTACCCAGTCAACAGATCAGGGCTTGATCCATCACCGTTCTTTAGCTCACTGCACCATCCCAGTTCAGAACCTGGCTATATGCAAATTAGTCTGTCCCTGGCCCAGTGCATCATGGGAAGCTTGTTTCCGGTCCAGGGAAGGCATGGCTTGGCAGTTCGGGCTGGACTGTTCCCTTGAGGCACAGGGTCAGACTGATTTGCATATGGCCATGTCTGAACTGGGGTGGCAGAGTGGGCTAAAGAACGGTGATGGATCAAACCCAGATCTGTTGACTGGGTGTGAGTGTTTGATTGGTTCAGATGCTCCGTCCATCACCACCCCCTTTTGTACCACTTTGTTCGCCATAAGTTGGCAGGGTATGCTCAGACGTGAGTCCCTTGCTCACTTTGCCACTGGATTCAAGCAAGCCGGGCTGAAGACGGCTGAAATGCCAAATACCGGTCCTCGGAAGCTTGTTTCCGGTCCAGGGAAGGCATGGCTTGGCAGTTCGGGCTGGACTGTTCCCTTGAGGCACAGGGTCAGACTGATTTGCATATGGCCATGTCTGAACTGGGGTGGCAGAGTGGGCTAAAGAACGGTGATGGATCAAACCCAGATCTGTTGACTGGGTGTGAGTGTTTGATTGGTTCAGATGCTCCGTCCATCACCACCCCCTTTTGTACCACTTTGTTCGCCATAAGTTGGCAGGGTATGCTCAGACGTGAGTCCCTTGCTCACTTTGCCACTGGATTCAAGCAAGCCGGGCTGAAGACGGCTGAAATGCCAGAAACCGGTCCTCGGAAGCTTGTTTCCGGTCCAGGGAAGGCATGGCTTGGCAGTTCGGGCTGGACTGTTCCCTTGAGGCACAGGGTTAGACTGATTTGCATATGGCCATGTCTGAACTGGGGTGGCAGAGTGGGCTAAAGAACGGTGATGGATCAAACCCAGATCGGTTGACTGGGTGTGAGTGTTTGATTGGTTCAGATGCTCCGTCCATCACCACCCCCTTTTGTACCACACAGTGAGTACAAGGCCACTCACTGCGTAGATAGGCCAAAAGGCACCAGCGTGGGCCCACCGGCGGGAATCTTGACACCCAAGCCCCACCCCCACAGGGCACAGCGCTGGAGCTCAGAGACAGAGAAGGGAGCCCTGCACACGTGCAGGCAAGCAGAACAGAGGAGAGACAAGCCCCGGGGAGTCCACCAGGAGCTGCCACACAGAAAGTTCCGATCCAGCGCAAAGGGGGAGAATGTGTGCGCAAACGTCATCCCTCACCAACCTGGTCCCATTCTTGCCCAAAAGGGTAGCGCCAGCGATGCCACGGGAGGACTGGAAGAGCTACTTCCTGAACTACCTGTCCGCTTTAGAAGACGAGGGAGAAGGCAAATTCTCCACAGTGAGGAGGAAAAGACTACTGCTACATAACCTAGGTCAGAGGGGATTAGAGTATACCACAACCTAGTAAAGAAAACCAGGCCCCCGAACGACAAAGATGAGTTCCAACACACGTTAGAGGATTTGGACTCACACTACCGCCCGGTCGTGTGCATAGCAAGAGACAGGTGCAACTTTTTCCAAAGAAAACAAAGTAGCGGCGAATCAATAGATGAGTACGTAGCGGCTTTGCAGAAGTTGGCGGTGACCTGCAAATTCGGCACACTGCACGATGAGCTCATCAGAGATCAGATCATTATGCACATAGAAAATACGTCGATTTAAGAGAAACTGTGGGTAAATGGAGACGCTCCTCTCAAGGAAGTTGTTGAACTCGTGAAAAAGGCGGAACTGTCGAAGAGGTGTGCAGAAGCAGCGAAAAGGGAGAGCACCAACAAAACTCCAGTATGCAAAGTAACAGACAGAGGCAAACAAGAAGTAACCCAGCAGCCTACACAGTCGAACACCAGATTTCAGAAGAAATACCCTCAGAGACCCACGAGAACACAAAAACCGCAGGGAGAAAGCAGAAATAACTGCTACAGATGCGGTAGCTAGACGCATGCCGGCAACGACAAGGGATGCCAGGCGTTTAGAGCTAAATGCTCCTTCTGTGGGATAATGGGGCACTATGGAAAAGTGTGCAGGCGGAAACACAGGAGATCAGAGGTGAAGTATGTAGCCCAAGAGATGGATAGAGAGGAAGAGGCACCTGAAGGTGAAGACGAAGAGGATGAAGTCTTGTGTGTGGACGACCAAATTCTTAGAGTGAACTGCACAAGGTCCAGAAAACCAGCGTTACAAATGGAAATAGGTGGAGTGCCGATCAACGTGGTAGCGGATTAAGGCTCCCCATATACCATCATCCAGCGGACAGTGTGAGAGAGAGACTTTGAACCACGGATGAGCAGGGAATTACTTCCAACAGGCATACACCCGGTCACGTTCACCGGGGAGCCCATACCCATGGTGGGGTATTGCACCCTCAAATTCGAGTTCAGAGGAGGAACAGCCGAAGGGGAGCTCTTTGTCGCTGAAAAAGGACCTTCGGTCCTAGGATGGATGGACCAAGGAGCTCTGGGGATCCAACTCAGCCCAGGAGGAACCAACCAGGTGATGATGACGGACGCAGTACAGGCATATGAAGAAGAAGCATGGAACACGGAGTATCCCAAGGTCTTCAAAGGGACGATCGGTCGGATGACGAAATTCTCTCACAAAATATGCCTGAAAGCGGGAGCACAACCAGTGAGCCATAAAGTCCACAACATTCCCTTCAGGAGAAGTTGGCCTGATGTGCAGTGCTCACTATTCTAGTGATCACTATATATCAGTCCACACAACCCTTATTGATGATTGGTTGTAAGTCAACCTTATAGACCAGCTATCCTAGTAGCATGGATACGAGCAGTCTAAGGCTAAGACTCTAGAGGGCGTGTTAAGCCAGCTGTTTTACCATCACATTACCCCTTGAACACCCAGTGAAAGGACACCACACAAGTTGTTATGAAAATAAACAGTGTATTTATTTATAACAAGACTACCCTGGCTCTTTATGAGACAGGGAGCTAAGCACACAACAAAACTCTTACGAGAATACTTTAAGTTAGCACGTTATACACAAATGCCCGAGGGGCACGAAAAACCATATACTTTAAAAGTGGAATGCGAATTACTAGTAGGTAAGTAACAGTTCTAATAGGCTTTGGGATCGCTAGGACTGGACTAGGGAATCGTTAGATTACTACTAGGAGACCCAGGGGACTCGGGTGCAGAGTGTGCACTCTCACGCGGGATGCGGGACAAAGTCTATGGAAGCTAGAATTCACAAAGTTAGTGTTCACGGGCGAACCCGACCTGGTAGGGAGAAAATGACAGTGGATCCTGACCCTTGGATAGTGAGGCTATGCTGGGACACCGGAGTGCCGAAGTTACCTAGCCCAGGGGCTGCAGCTGCATAGGTCTGAAAAGACGTCGGGGATCTCGTTGCCGGACCAGGAGCCTGGAAGGAAGAAGTTGCTGGCAGGCGACCAGTGAAGAAAAGTTCGATGGATCCAAGCCTGGATCAAGGAAGAAGAAAACCTGAAAGCAGAGGGGACCAAGTTCTTGAATCACTAGCCAGTGATTAAGTGGGCACCAGGATGGCACCGGGCGAAGTCACCGCAGTCAGGTGAGTGGGCGCTGCTGGGCTCTGCAGTCTCTCGGACCAGGAGGCGCTGTCGGCGACCAGGATGGAGGTGCGAGCTGTCCCACGAAGGATGAAGTCGTTGGCGTCGAAGTTACCCAGGATTGGGCAACAAGCCTTGGCTAATTCAAGCCCACGCGGTGGACTCAAAATGGCGTCTTGAGTGGACCAGGAGGGTCCGGGGTGCTCCTCTTCTGGAAGGGAGCAAGGGCCAGTCTGGAGCAACCAGACCAGCAGCAGAAATGTCGTCGGTCGTCGTCAGGAAGGCCACAAGCCAACGGGCTAGTAGCCAAACAACGCGGTGAGCAGCAAAAAGGAGAAGGGCCCCACGCAGATCGTGGAGATGCTGGGGGGCTGCACTTCGGAGCTGGGGCTGCTCAGAGTCGGGGCTTCTCGGACCCCAAAGCACTCACCAGTAGATTACTCGGCGGGCTTGCTGGAAAGAAGTCGTGCAGTCTTGCAGATGGCCGGTCCCTTGAGGTCTCGTGTCACCCACGGTTCTCAGCTGGGCTGTAGAGGTGGGTAGAGGTCAGAGGTGCCAGGGAAGCCGGTTCTCGTCGAGCTGGGCAGTCGGATTCCGGAGGAAGGACTTGCAGCAGACCGCAGTGTTCTTGGATGGTGCCTGCGGATGCAGGGTGACTACTCCTTAGTCACAAGGGAGAAATCTTAGGAAGAAGTCTTGAGTTCCTTTCGCAGAAAGTAGTTTCAGGATTCAAAGATGATCTGATTTGGAAGGGGGCCAGTTCCTACCTTTATCCTGTAAAAGGGGGCTGGCACGCGACTAAGTCCTGCCCTATGGGTGGGACTAGGAGGGGGGTGGTTACACCCACTTCCTTGGCGGGCTTTTCCCCAGCACAGGGTCTGGAGTGACCCTGGAACTGGTTCCAGCCAGCCTATGCACAGTGAGCACCGGGGTGCCACGTGCAGTCACCTTCCTCTAAAGCCCTGCCTACCTACAATACACAAAACCCTGTCTGGGACGGTGCTGGCACCGCCCCTGGCAGGAAACCCTTTGTCCTTATCTCCTGCTCTGGGAGGACTCCCAGCAGCAGGAGGGCAGACTTGTGTCTCGGTGGCAGCATCCATTTTGTGGAGCTGAGGCTCTGTTTGACTTTAACCGGGGTTAGGGGTTACATACATGTCGTGTCCCTCTAGAAGGGTGGAATGCTAACCCCGTCGCCAGGATTGGCGAGGGGTTAGTATTCCAATTCGTATGACACCTTACTCGACATGTTTTGATAAAGCGATACCAGAGTTGGCATATAACCGCGAGGATTATAATGCACTTAAGAGTATATGGTATGCGATATCATGGAAACGGCTAAGGGATGGATCCCGAAAGCCGCAGACGGGCTCAGCTCATGCCAGAGCACCATCTCACACGATTCCAAGCACTCTGCCTTCAGGATTGTTAAGGCCTGCCATAGGAGTGACTGATAGGAGATCTGTGTGTCCATTTTAGGGTTAGATATAGGTATACTATATCTAAAGCAAAGGGTGATTACACCACCTTGCCCCAGCTGTCAAGCAGCCAGTTGTGTCAGATTTGGATGGCCAGCCAGGGGTGGCATAATACATGCTGCAGCCCCTGGCAGGCCCTGGGTACACCTATGCCCTGGGTACCTAAGGTACACTGTACAAGGACTGATAAGGGGACTCAGTATCCAATTTAGATATGTACCTAAGGTACATGGAATCCATTTTACAGAAAGAGCAGTGGGCCTGAGGTCCTGAATAGCAGGGCCTCAGGTCAACTAAGTCAGAAAACCAGCAAAACACCAGGCAAAAAGTTGGGGGCAACCATAGTCAGGGTTCTACCTTCCTACATAACCCCCCCCCAAACGAAAGGAGATAAGGCTATCCTTGTCCAGGTAAGCCTATATTGCCTAAGTGGCCATTTAAGGAAGTACCAGCACTGGCATGGTTACCCCCTATGTCATGGTCCACTAAGCAATCCCTCACCCTAAGGGTGTCTGAGGGTCTCCACCATAGGGAATCTCTACCTGTGGTGTGTTTTGTCAAAGAAAAAGGCTGGTGCTGAAATGGGGTACTGAAGTGAGGCTCCACTAACTTTGGGCTCAGCTTCCTCCAATCATTATCCACCATAGAGGCCTTTCTTTCCAAGACTGAGTTGTTTTGGGCTCTCAGGGTCAACCTCTGGCTACCTACAGCTGGAGGTTGGGTCCCTCTGTTTGGCTTACTGGAGGGACAGGTCAGGTTTGGGGCCCTCAGGTCCCAAGTTTGGCTGTGCCCAACAGTGTCCATCTGTGGGAGGTCCCTAACTAATTTTAAGGGGGATCCCTCAGGAGTATGTTTTATTTTCACTTGGCTAGGACTACTAGCTTCAGTGCCCTTAATCTGTTGATTGAGAAATTCTTTTGGACAGGGGGCCCCTTGGGGTCCACCACTGGCCTCCCTGACCTCTACAGCCCTGGGCTGACTGAGGCAGGGTAGAGAGGGGCAGGTTACCTGCTCCAGACTGGGTCCCATCTTGGAAGGGTCCACTGACATCAGGGGTTCTGCCAGGCTAGGCCTGACTACCTCTGTGGCAGTTTCTTCACAAGGGGTCAGATCAGTTCCCTGAGGAGTCTGATCCTTTCCTAACGTCTGGTGGGAGGGAGATTTCTCTTCCTCCTCAACACTCTCTGTCTGAGTGGAGTGATCCATAGTTTCAGGCTTCACAACACTGTCATCTGTCTGAGTTTGAGCTGTGGCCATCACAACTCTCCCAACCTTTTCAGGAGGGGGCTCAGTTTGGGTGTGGGCTGTGACCATCACAGCCTTGACAACCTGTTCTGGGAAGGAAGTTGTCTGAGATTGGGTTGTGACTGGCACAACCCTCCTGACCTGTTCAGGGAGGATATCTTGGACTGGAGCTGTGGCTACCACTGCCCCACTACCCTTACCATGGATGTTCACCATTCTAGAATGGGTTTCTTGCTCTACTACAGCCCAGGCTGAGAGCTCTAAATCATTCCCCAGTAGGCAATCTACAGGCAAGTTTGGTGACACTGCCACTCTCTTGTGGCCAGTGACACCTCCCCAGCTGAGATTGACCACTGCCATGGGATGATCTCTCTGTACTCCATCAATATTGGTCACCTGGTACGTGGCACCAGGTAAAAGTTGCCTGGAGGGGACTAGACTCTCAGTCACCATAGTGATGCTAGCCCCTGTATCTCTATAGGCCTCAACTTTTATACCATTGATGAGGGGCTCCTGTCTGTACTTGCCCAAAGTGTTGGGACAAGTTGTGAAGTTGGCAAACCCCATGCCAGTCTCACAGACAAGAGTATCTAAGTCAGGGGACCTGGTTAGGCCAGAGTCCCCAGGAACTCCCAAAGTAAATGCACCCAAATTCTTGGGGGCATTCCCACCACCTGGGGGATTACTACTAGTAGTAACAGGAGGTTTGGGAATGTTACTTGGGGGTATGTTTTCCTTATTGTTATTCTTTGGGCAACTGCTGTCAGTTTTTAAATGACCCACCTGTTTACAGGGATAACAATAAGGTTTCTTCTGGTTATTGGAAGGATTCTGGGACCCACCCCCCTCAGAGGATTTTTGGGGCCCTGGTGTGGTTTGATCTGTAGATTTATTCCCACCCTTCTCTTGAGGCTTGGTTGATTCCTTTTTCTGGTCACCACCTTGGTTCTTGGGCCTAATCCTGGTTCTGACCCATTTGTCTGCCCTCTTACCCAATTCTTGTGGAGAGGTCAGATCAGAGTCTACCAGGTGCTGGTGTAATAACTGGTTCTGACAATTATTTAAGACTTGCTCTCTCATCATTAGATTATACAATCCTGTGTAATCTGTAACCTTGCTACCCAGCAACCAGCCCTCCAAAGCCTTAGTGGCACAATCCACAAAATCAGACCAGTCCTGAGACTGAGTTTTCTGGGTGTCTCTGAACAGCAACCTGTACTGCTCAGTGGTTAAACCAAACCCATCAACCAGTGTATTCTTCAGGACCTGGTAATTGTTAGCATCCTCCACTCTTGTAGTGAGGAGCTTATCTCTACCTTTACCATCAAAGGAGAGCCACAGTATAGCTGCCCACTGACTCTGGGGAATGTTCTGCACAGTGCAGGCCCTCTCCAGAGCAGCCATCCATTTCTGGATGTCATCCCCTTGCTTAAAGGGGGGCACTATTTTAGTCAGGTGTTTAGTATCTAAACCCTTCTCTCTATCTCTTGGGAGATTGCTGCCACCAGTGGGAGCTAGCCCACTCATCTGCTGCTCTCTTGCCAGGGCAAGCTTCTCTTTGGCCAGGGCAATTTCTTCCCTTTCAATCCTCAGTTCAGCTTGTCTCATCCTAGCCTCATGCTCCCTTCTCTGAGGGGAAGTAAATCTCCTCTGTGGAGGATTCCTTCTCCCCTGAGAAGAGGCATTAGAGTGCAGAGATCTATTGGAGTCCCTAGAAAGAGATCTATCTCTCCTAACTCCAAGGTTAGGCCCACTTCGGGTTAGTACTGGGGGTCCCCCAGATCCTAGCCCAAGTAAGTCTGAGTTGGTCCTAGTTAGCCTTCTGACTACCTCAAGACCCTTGTCTACCTCATCCCCAGAGAGTACCTCCTGATCCTCCTCCTCAACTGCTGAATCAGTGTTGGGGAGATCTGGATCCCCAGAGGTTCCCTCTAAGGCTGGCACGTTCTCATGTAACTGAGAAAGCTTTCTGGCATCATATGTCTCTAAGAGACCTATCAGAAAGGGAGTGGTGGGGTTAGACCCCTGCTTCAGTTTCCTGGAGACACAGATTTGTCTCATCTCCTGAAAACTGAGAGCTGCATATCTTGAAGTGACCTGTGGAGGGTCAACACTGACCAGGGGAGTCTCAGTAGAGTCCCCCTGAGTCGACATGCTTTTCTAGTGAGGTGTAAGTGGTGCACTTACCTACACTATATGTTTGCCTACTGATCCCTTGCTAGAGTTGTAGTTTAGGGTGTGCTAGGCCCTAGGAGCTACAACAGCTGGTTCAGTAGAACTCAGAGTATTCTAAGCTAAGTTATATGTACCTTTAGTACTTATGTGATCTTTCACAAGATATTCTTAGGGCATGTGTGGTAAAACAACAGCAAGCTCAAATCCCAACCGCTGCTCACCAATGTGAGAAGTTGGCCTGATGTGCAGTGCTCACTATTCTAGTGATCACTATATATCAGTCCACACAACCCTTATTGATGATTGGTTGTAAGTCAACCTTATAGACCAGCTATCCTAGTAGCATGGATACGAGCAGTCTAAGGCTAAGACTCTAGAGGGCGTGTTAAGCCAGCTGTTTTACCATCACATTACCCCTTGAACACCCAGTGAAAGGACACCACACAAGTTGTTATGAAAATAAACAGTGTATTTATTTATAACAAGACTACCCTGGCTCTTTATGAGACAGGGAGCTAAGCACACAACAAAACTCTTACGAGAATACTTTAAGTTAGCACGTTATACACAAATGCCCGAGGGGCACGAAAAACCATATACTTTAAAAGTGGAATGCGAATTACTAGTAGGTAAGTAACAGTTCTAATAGGCTTTGGGATCGCTAGGACTGGACTAGGGAATCGTTAGATTACTACTAGGAGACCCAGGGGACTCGGGTGCAGAGTGTGCACTCTCACGCGGGATGCGGGACAAAGTCTATGGAAGCTAGAATTCACAAAGTTAGTGTTCACGGGCGAACCCGACCTGGTAGGGAGAAAATGACAGTGGATCCTGACCCTTGGATAGTGAGGCTATGCTGGGACACCGGAGTGCCGAAGTTACCTAGCCCAGGGGCTGCAGCTGCATAGGTCTGAAAAGACGTCGGGGATCTCGTTGCCGGACCAGGAGCCTGGAAGGAAGAAGTTGCTGGCAGGCGACCAGTGAAGAAAAGTTCGATGGATCCAAGCCTGGATCAAGGAAGAAGAAAACCTGAAAGCAGAGGGGACCAAGTTCTTGAATCACTAGCCAGTGATTAAGTGGGCACCAGGATGGCACCGGGCGAAGTCACCGCAGTCAGGTGAGTGGGCGCTGCTGGGCTCTGCAGTCTCTCGGACCAGGAGGCGTTGTCGGCGACCAGGATGGAGGTGCGAGCTGTCCCACGAAGGATGAAGTCGTTGGCGTCGAAGTTACCCAGGATTGGGCAACAAGCCTTGGCTAATTCAAGCCCACGCGGTGGACTCAAAATGGCGTCTTGAGTGGACCAGGAGGGTCCGGGGTGCTCCTCTTCTGGAAGGGAGCAAGGGCCAGTCTGGAGCAACCAGACCAGCAGCAGAAATGTCGTCGGGCGTCGTCAGGAAGGCCACAAGCCAACGGGCTAGTAGCCAAACAACGCGGTGAGCAGCAAAAAGCAGAAGGGCCCCACGCAGATCGTGGAGATGCTGGGGGGCTGCACTTCGGAGCTGGGGCTGCTCAGAGTCGGGGCTTCTCGGACCCCAAAGCACTCACCAGTAGATTACTCGGCGGGCTTGCTGGAAAGAAGTCGTGCAGTCTTGCAGATGGCCGGTCCCTTGAGGTCTCGTCGCACCCACGGTTCTCAGCTGGGCTGTAGAGGTGGGTAGAGGTCAGAGGTGCCAGGGAAGCCGGTTCTCGTCGAGCTGGGCAGTCGGATTCCGGAGGAAGGACTTGCAGCAGACCGCAGTGTTCTTGGATGGTGCCTGCGGATGCAGGGTGACTACTCCTTAGTCACAAGGGAGAAATCTTAGGAAGAAGTCTTGAGTTCCTTTCGCAGAAAGTAGTTTCAGGATTCAAAGATGATCTGATTTGGAAGGGGGCCAGTTCCTACCTTTATCCTGTAAAAGGGGGCTGGCACGCGACTAAGTCCTGCCCTATGGGTGGGACTAGGAGGGGGGTGGTTACACCCACTTCCTTGGCGGGCTTTTCCCCAGCACAGGGTCTGGAGTGACCCTGGAACTGGTTCCAGCCAGCCTATGCACAGTGAGCACCGGGGTGCCACGTGCAGTCACCTTCCTCTAAAGCCCTGCCTACCTACAATACACAAAACCCTGTCTGGGACGGTGCTGGCACCGCCCCTGGCAGGAAACCCTTTGTCCTTATCTCCTGCTCTGGGAGGACTCCCAGCAGCAGGAGGGCAGACTTGTGTCTCGGTGGCAGCATCCATTTTGTGGAGCTGAGGCTCTGTTTGACTTTAACCGGGGTTAGGGGTTACATACATGTCGTGTCCCTCTAGAAGGGTGGAATGCTAACCCCGTCGCCAGGATTGGCGAGGGGTTAGTATTCCAATTCGTATGACACCTTACTCGACATGTTTTGATAAAGCGATACCAGAGTTGGCATATAACCGCGAGGATTATAATGCACTTAAGAGTATATGGTATGCGATATCATGGAAACGGCTAAGGGATGGATCCCGAAAGCCGCAGACGGGCTCAGCTCATGCCAGAGCACCATCTCACACGATTCCAAGCACTCTGCCTTCAGGATTGTTAAGGCCTGCCATAGGAGTGACTGATAGGAGATCTGTGTGTCCATTTTAGGGTTAGATATAGGTATACTATATCTAAAGCAAAGGGTGATTACACCACCTTGCCCCAGCTGTCAAGCAGCCAGTTGTGTCAGATTTGGATGGCCAGCCAGGGGTGGCATAATACATGCTGCAGCCCCTGGCAGGCCCTGGGTACACCTATGCCCTGGGTACCTAAGGTACACTGTACAAGGACTGATAAGGGGACTCAGTATCCAATTTAGATATGTACCTAAGGTACATGGAATCCATTTTACAGAAAGAGCAGTGGGCCTGAGGTCCTGAATAGCAGGGCCTCAGGTCAACTAAGTCAGAAAACCAGCAAAACACCAGGCAAAAAGTTGGGGGCAACCATAGTCAGGGTTCTACCTTCCTACAATGGGGCACTATGGAAAAGTGTGCAGGCGGAAACACAGGAGATCAGAGGTGAAGTATGTAGCCCAAGAGATGGATAGAGAGGAAGAGGCACCTGAAGGTGAAGACGAAGAGGATGAAGTCTTGTGTGTGGACGACCAAATTCTTAGAGTGAACTGCACAAGGTCCAGAAAACCAGCGTTACAAATGGAAATAGGTGGAGTGCCGATCAACGTGGTAGCGGATTAAGGCTCCCCATATACCATCATCCAGCGGACAGTGTGAGAGAGAGACTTTGAACCACGGATGAGCAGGGAATTACTTCCAACAGGCATACACCCGGTCACGTTCACCGGGGAGCCCATACCCATGGTGGGGTATTGCACCCTCAAATTCGAGTTCAGAGGAGGAACAGCCGAAGGGGAGCTCTTTGTCGCTGAAAAAGGACCTTCGGTCCTAGGATGGATGGACCAAGGAGCTCTGGGGATCCAACTCAGCCCAGGAGGAACCAACCAGGTGATGATGACGGACGCAGTACAGGCATATGAAGAAGAAGCATGGAACACGGAGTATCCCAAGGTCTTCAAAGGGACGATCGGTCGGATGACGAAATTCTCTCACAAAATATGCCTGAAAGCGGGAGCACAACCAGTGAGCCATAAAGTCCACAACATTCCCTTCAGGAGCAGGGAAGCAGTAAAAGAAGAGCTCCAAAGATGGGAGAAAAATGGAATCATAGAAGGCATAGAAAGTGCCGAATGGCTCGCACCACTAGTGGTCGCACAGAAACCCAACAGAAAGGTGTGTTTGTGAGTAGATTTGAGGGAACTTAACAAGAACATTATAGTTGATAAGTTTCCGCTACCCCGAATAAACGAGATGTTGGCGAAAACCAAAGGGGTAAAGTGGTTCTCCACGGTGGACCTCACATCCGTGTACCACCAAATTGCCCTGCACCCATCGTGCAATCACAACATCGTTCATCACGCCTTTTGGATGCTATAAATTCCTATGGATGCGGTTTAGGTTAGCATCCGCGGCTGCGGTGTTCCAAAAACTTGGGCACAAATTATTTCACAAGGTAGAAGGCATGCAGTACTTCCAGGATGGTATCCTCATTATGGGCAAGTCCAAAAGTGACCATGACGCAAAACTACACGAAGTGTTGACCATACTCGCGCAAAACGGTCTCACCACGGAATGGGACAAATGCAAATTCGGAGTTGGGTCAGTGACATACCCAGGCCACGAGATCAGCGAAAAGGGGATAGAACTGAAACGGGCCAATGTGACAGCCATTAAAGAAGCACAGACGCCTAAACGGAAGGAAGACGTCCGCTCATTCCTAGGCATGGCAGAATTTTATAGCAAATTCGTTCCCCACTTTGCGTCCAAAACTTATCATTTGAGACAACTCCTGAAAGAGAAGAACATCTTCAAATGGACTAACGAGGAGCAGGCAGAATTTGATCTACTTAAGAAGGACATCTGTGCGGCCATTCCGCTCAAAGGATTTGACCAAGCCACACTATCTATACTGACCACCGATGCCAGTGACAAAGGGCTAGGAGTGGTTCTAATGCAGACATCCCAGGAGGGAGGGATCACCACGGTCAGCTTTGCCTCCAGGTCGATGGCTCCCAACAAAGAAAAGTTTAGTGTTATAGAAAAGGAAATGTTGGCAGCACTGTGGGCCATGGAACGGTTCAGGCAATTCTTTTGGGGTTCGAAGTTCTTACTCCGCACAGATCACAAGCCGTTAGTGAGAGTCCTGACCTCGAGTGGGCATGCACATCCGACGCCACGAATAGCGAAGATGACTTTGAGGCTATTAGATTATGTCTACGAGGTGGAGTACATCTCTGGGACAAAGAACAAGGTAGCCGATTTTTTGAGTCGAGCAGCTGCAATGGAACCTGCAGTAGAACAAGAGCCCTCAGAGTGGGAAGATTACATAGTGGCAATCATGCAAGACCATGAAGGAGTGATCAGTAGTCAAGAATGGGAGGAAGCGTACTCCAATGATGAAACCATGAAAGCAGTGAAGAGCTACGTGAGGCAAGGATGGCCAGACAAAAGGCACCTAGACAGCCAGTTGAGGAAATTCTGGGAAGTCAGGGAAGAACTGTCCATTGGAGACAATCCTGCAATTCTGCTCAGAACAGACAAAGTGGTGCCCCCCCCAAACTGCTAATTGACCACCTGTTAGCCATCCTACATGAAGGACATCTCAGAATAATGAAAACAAAAGCCAGAGCGAAGCAGGCATACTGGTGGCCGGCAATGGACAATCAAATAGAGAAACACGTCAGGATGTGTGAAAGTTGCTGCCGGGCAGACAAGGCACAAGTCCTACTACGTCCACCCCTAGGGAAATTCACTTGTCCCACAAGTCCGTGGGAAATTCTCTCGGTGGACATCTTGGGCCCAATACTGGATAACAATGGCATACCCAAATATGCAATTGTCCTGGTGGATAGGTACACCAAGTGGCCGGAAGTAGACATTTGTGAGGAGGCAGACACCGATGCTGTACTTTCCTTCCTCACTGCCACATTCTTGAGAGAAGGAATTCCCAAGGTGATCACGTGTGACAACGGACCGCAATTCATTTTGGCAAAGTGGAATGCATTCATGGTCCGCAATGCTATAGAGGTCAAGCACACCCCGGTGTACCATCCAGCGGCGAACAGACTAGCGGAGAGAATTAACAGGGTAATAATGAGCTCCGTGCAAGCAGCAATAAGCGCAGGAAAGGACTGGGAGAAAGAACTTCAAAGGATGCTATGGGCATATCGCATCACCCCAGCCAACACAGGATATAGTCCATTTAAAGTACTCAGAGGGCGAGATCCCTTCACAAAAGATAATCTCGCCTGGAAAGAACTTGTGGTCCAAAGCAAATGGTCCCCGGCTGTTGTACGTCGCAACATAGACAGTGCACAGGCCTTGTACACTGAATACTACAACAAACGTCGCAACGTCAACGAAGTGACATTAGAGAAGTGCGAGTGGGTGAGAGTGAAGCAGGCGGTGATGAAGAAGAAAGGCGACAGCAAATACAGCCCTCCATTGCAAGTTGTAGAGCCATATGCCACGTTGGCCTTGCTAAGCGACAGAAAGGTATAGTCGCAAGATAGAATGGCACGGTGCAACAAAGTCATGAAGTGGGAAGATTCGGAAGCGTGGACTTCACCCACCCCAGAGGAAGAACGAGAACCCGGAAGGGAGCAAGGGTTGGAAGGAACCATGCAAGAAGCAATCAGCACAGAGCGGAATGACGAAGAACTGTATGATCCAGTAGAGCGCGAGGGTGAAAGATCAGCCTTGACATTCACATCTCGCGGCCCAGGTACTGAAGGTAAGGAAGGAGAGCAGAGGATCAAGGCGAAGATGGGCGCCTGCCCACCAGTCAGTGACCGGCGAACAGGAGGCAGCCCGATAATAACACGTACCCGGCTGGACAGGCTGATCCAAGCACCCAAGAGGTTTGATGACTATGACATGGAAACCAAATAAGACTATATGAACTCACCCACCCTCCCCCGACTACCCCTGTAGTGTTTTGGGCTTTCCCACCAAGCTTCCGTTGTTATGTTAAATTGTTGTGTAATGCCAAAGGGGGGAGATATGTGGCGACACGCTCTGGTGGTTAGAGCGTGCGCCGGGGGATTGTGGGAACGTGCGGCGGCTATTTTGAGGTGCCGTGATCAGCGCTGAGAGAGAGAGTCGCGTTTCCCGGTGCTCGGGGAAATAAATCTTTTAAAAACCACAACGTGTCCTGGTCTTTCACATAAAACTGTACCAGTATACAGACAAAGGGGGTTTCTGCTGTGCCGCCCCTGCTGCCTTGAGCTTCACACCAAGGGTCACAGCCTTTTCCGACAACGTATGCCACCCTCCCCTCACAGCGACGGGGTTGCCTGGATGACCTGGGGAAGCAGTTCCTCTTGCTTCCGTTCCTCGTGTTTTATATATTTTTTGTACAATACAGTGAACCATCTCACGCTCTTGCATTAGGGACTGCAGTTCACTGTTGAGACAGTAGTTAATGGCAATAATACGTTTAAACAGTCTGCCCCACGTGAGAGCGTAGGAGAGCTCCAGTATAGTAGTGGGACTCGGGTTTTCAGCCTGTGGTGTAAACACACGGTCTGCCTTGGACTGGCCCTCATCAGTTCCCGCTCCCCTGAGCCAGCAGAGATCACATGAAGTTACCTGGATGAAGCAGTCTCTACAACACTTTTCTCTTGGCCAGGTAATAGATGGTTTTGTCCTTACAATATCCCATTCCCCCTTGTGCAGTATATGCTGGCCTTCCAGCTTGGCTGGAATCACCAATAGCTCTGTACATTTCTACAGAGCTTGCAAATAAAACAAAATAGTGGTATTTAAATTATTATATGTGTAAGCACTATGACGGCCAACTCATCTGACATTCTTACAGTGTTTGCATATCTCTTATATACAGGGACTGAACAAAGCCAAAATCATTTTTCTCTGTTATTACCTTCATATTTATTACTTCACTCCTAATTCAGCATCTCCAATGCGCTACCCTATATTTCACCAAATACCTCTCTCAATATATTCTCTATCTCCACTACGACTCATCTCAAACCTCATTCTACTACACTCTCCAATGCACCACCCTATTTCTCACACTATACTTTTCTCAATACATCCTCTACCTCCAATCTCTGATTCATCCCCAATCTCATTCTACTATCCTCACCAATACAATATCCTATTTTTCATCCTATACATCTCTCAGTATATCCTCTATCTCCACTCAGTGACTCATCTCAAACCCTATCATACTACTATGATCCCCTAAATAACCCTTTATAGACTCTTCCGTCCTCTACCCCTCCATGGCTCACCCAAACCTCAATTTACTACTATGATCTCCCATATAACACTTCCTAGACTCTTCCATCCTCTATCCCTCCTTGCATCATCTCAAACCTCTTTTACTACTCAGATCTCCCAAACCCTTCCCTCATGTATTCCTCCTAGACTCATTCAATACCTTATCTTTCTTTCTAATCCACTTCTTTATACTCTTCCTCCCTCCATCTCTCCTTTACTCATCCAAAACCTCCTCCTACTGCTATAACCTCCAAATAAACACTTTCTAGACCCTTCCCTCTTCTATCTCTCTACTATCCTTTTCACTCCAGCTAACAAACTCTCAGGTCCACCGCTCAAAGGAATTTCATATTCCCCCATACTAATTCACCACAAATCCTTTTTGGGTTCCAGAGCACCATGCTACTCACAGAAAAGCACTTTAACGCCTCGCCAGGGGTAGCAAGCACTATATAAATGCAATTACAATTAACTGAACTATGCTTGCACTTCCCCAGAAACCAACAGGATGGACACAAACTGTGATGATGCCTACTATTGGAACACTACTTCTACAGGGTCTACATGTTTACATTACATTCTCAGTCCCATTTGTCAGTTATGTCTGCAATGTACTCCTTCTGTCTCTGTAACTTCTCATGGCTGCTGTTCCTTGTGCTCACTGCTTCTTCTTCAAAAACATATTTTCACCTGTTGATCTTGAGCTTGTTACTCTCTAACTTTTACAAATAAGTGTAACTTGGCAATTCAACCCTCCAAATGAGGGGCAGTGATGCATTTGTGAAACTATCAGCAAAGGTTGGTGATGTACAGAAAAAACATCCCCAACCACTGCAGGTGCTGAGACGAACCAGACCCAACCTCTGGGGATGAATGATTGATATTGTTCAGAACCCTAAGGGCTCGAGCCCCTCCCACTCCCCCAAAGCTGTACCAGAAGAGAATGATATAGAAGTATATTCTTTGGTATTTATATAGCGCTTTCCATACCTCTTATGAGACATCAAGTCATGTGTCTTCTGTGGAACCATTCTCTAGAGCAGCTGGGCAGCTTAGCTACAATGCCTTCCTGTGGATAGTAGAATCTTCATCAGGCTATTTTAAATATCTGGTGTTCTGCTTCCGGCCCCCGCTGGATAAGTCCATTCTTGGTGCCCATGTACAAGAACACAGGCCTTTAGACTGAGCCTTTGAATAATCGTATGGAGCCATTGCTGCTAAGGCTCTTTCGCTGGTGGACTGGCCTGCGTGGAAGCGCCCATTACGCTCTACAAAGACAACAACCAGTTCTAGCCACTACATGTGTGATCCAATAAACTGCTTACTGTTGCATTTTAGCTGTTGCCATGGTTCTAGGTAGGGTCGTAGAAGCGCATCTTTGTTTCAGTTTGTACAACTGGGAAAACCCTTTGTCAAACAACACGGAATCATTATCTTAATTATAGTATCTGTTTTATTTGATCATATGACGGTTATCCTGAAGTTAAATACATTTTGTCTCTTCTTGGATTTTGGATCTTCCAGCCTTCCCAGCCACCAGTGCCTTCTACATAAAGGATATCTTAGGTAAGTGACTATTTTAATTTTATAACATTCGCCTCGTGGGGTTAGCTTTAATATGATTATTTTCCTTTCACTTAGATTGAAAGTCATATTAGTAACCCTGGGCGCAGTTCGTGAAGTAGCGCTACGCGTAGTGCACTTCGCACTATGTGAGCTACGCGTAGCACTACGCAAACTGTGTAGTACCCTGTTCGCACTGTGCAAGATGCCGTTTTCAATGATTGCACAGTGCGGACAAGCATCCGGCACTGTGCAATCATTGAAAACGGCATCTTGCACAGTGCGAACTGTAGTTTTCTGCCGCTCGAGTAGATTTTTACTCGAGCGGCAGCTTTCTGAACGTGGACTGGTAGTTTCTCATCGTGAGCGGTTGCGAGAATACGCGACCACTCGCATTGAGAAACCTGACCTCCCCGCGTTGAGAATCTCGCTGGGAAGTTTATTTTCCATGCTCGCAATCGGCAACTTGATGTTGCTGATCGGGAACGAGGAAAATGTCTCGCCGGGATGTCATTTTGCTTGCTCGCGTGCGCCAACTTGACATTGAGGACCGCGAGCAAGCAAAAAATGACCGCTGCACTATGCTACCCGTGTTTACACTGTGCTACGTGCAATTTGTGTAGTGCGAAGTAGCGGAAATGTCGCAAACTACACGAGCGTAGTGTAGTGCTTTGCCCAGGGTTACATATTAGAAAGTGTTCCAAAACAAAAAGACTATTAGAAAATGATTCCTTCTTCAACAGGGCTAGACTTATCCTCACTCTAGTGATAATTCCCTCTTTTTACCTTAATAAATTGGAATTGAGGAAAAAGGGAAACAAAACGATAAGGAAGAAAGAGGGAAGGGAAAAATTAAGATTGAGACAAATTTTCCCCAAATTAAGCTCTGGTCATAATCATAAATCCATGCTCATTTCCTATTTCCCGAAGTTATCCCTTTTTTTCCCGAAACTGCCCTTCCTTTTGTAGTATGCGGCTACACACCTGGATAAGCCACTCTCCTCCTGAAGCATGGCTGGTCTGAAGATTTTGCTGGCAGCTGCTCAGCATTTCGGTTTCTGCTGCTCCCCTCTTTGGACTCTCGTTCCCTCTCAGCTGCGGGTCCTTCTCGTTATGCAACGATTCCGGAAATCTTCTTTGTGTCCCAATATCAGGTTTCTGGTTCAAAATTCATGAACACCATCAACTCTGTGCTCCGCTCAAGCTTGATTTCTTTCTTCGACGTACGGTAATTCCGCCTCTTGTCCTTTCTCCTCACACATACTCAGTAAAGTCCTTGTCTCCCCTGCTCTGCCTGACTTCCTGTTTTCTCATCTTCACCATTCCTGCTCTGCAATATAAGAGCTACGCACGTTCTGTTGGGTTTACAACGCAATACCTTTACAACGCATACCATTACAACGTAAGTATTAGTAAGTATATAATTATAGTAAAAATGTTTTATTTTTGGGTTTTTGGGTAAAGGGGTATTTTTAGGGTTCAGGGCAAGGTTTGGGTTTTTGGGTAAAGGGGTATTTTTAGGGTTCAGGGCTAGGTTTGGGTTTTTGGGTAAAGGGGTATTTTTAGGGTTCAGGGCAAGGTTTGGGTTTTTGGGTAAAGGGGTATTTTTAGGGTTCAGGGCTAGGTTTGGGTTTTTGGGTAAAGGGGTATTTTTAGGGTTCAGGGCCAGGTTTGGGTTTTTGGGTAAAGGGGTATTTTTAGGGTTCTGGGCCAGGTTTGGGTTTTTGGGTAAAGGGATATTTTTAGGGTTCAGGGCTAGGTTTGGGTTTTTGGGTAAAGGGGTATTTTTAGGGTTCAGGGCTAGGTTTGGGTTTTTGGGTAAAGGGGTATTTTTAGGGTTCAGGGCCAGGTTTGGGTTTTTGGGTAACGGGGTATTTTTAGGGTTCAGGGCTAGGTTTGGGTTTTTGGGTAAAGGGGTATTTTTAGGGTTCTGGGCCAGGTTTGGGTTTTTGGGTAAAGGGGTATTTTTAGGGTTCAGGGCCAGGTTTGGGTTTTTGGGTAAAGGGGTATTTTTAGGGTTCAGGGCTAGGTTTGGGTTTTTGGGTAAAGGGGTATTTTTAGGGTTCCATTACAACGAAATACCATTACAACGCATTTTTTTTACAACGCAATACCTTTACAACGCATACCATTACAACGTAAGTATTAGTAAGTATATAATTATATTAAAAATGTTTTATTTTTGGGTTTTTGGGTAAAGGGGTATTTTTAGGGTTCAGGGCTAGGTTTGGGTTTTTGGGTAAAGGGGTATTTTTAGGGTTCAGGGCCAGGTTTGGGTTTTTGGGTAAAGGGGTATTTTTAGGGTTCAGGGCCAGGTTTGGGTTTTTGGGTAAAGGGGTATTTTTAGGGTTCAGGGCTAGGTTTGGGTTTTTGGGTAAAGGGGTATTTTTAGGGTTCAGGGCTAGGTTTGGGTTTTTGGGTAAAAGGGGTATTTTTAGGGTTCAGGGCCAGGTTTGGGTTTTTGGGTAAAGGGGTATTTTTAGGGTCAGGGCTAGGTTTGGGTTTTTGGGTAAAGGGGTATTTTTAGGGTTCAGGGCCAGGTTTGGGTTTTTGGGTAAAGGGGTATTTTTAGGGTTCAGGGCCAGGTTTGGGTTTTTGGGTTCTGGGGTATTTTTAGGGTTCAGGGCTAGGTTTGGGTTTTGGGGTACAGGGGTACAGGTTAAAAATACATTAAAAATAATATTACATTAAAATAAATTAATTTTAATTAATTAAATTAAAAAAATTATTATATACTTACCATTTTGGGGTACAGGGGTACAGGGTAAAAATAAATTAAAAATAATATTAAATTAAAATACATTAAATTAATTGTAATTAATTACATTTTAAAAAATACTATATACTTACCAATACTTACGTTGTAATGGTATGCGTTGTAAAAGTATTGCGTTGTAAAAAAATGGGTTGTAATGGTAGTTCGTTGTAATGGTTCCTGCGTTGTAATAATTGCGTTGTAAAGGTAGGCGTTGTAAATGTATGCGTTATAACGTCATACATCCGTTCTGTTGACTTCCATGCTGACTTTATGATGTTCTAGCTCTTCATCCTGCATACTGTGACACCCTTGTAACCTTATCTACTCCATGAAGCCATTCATAGAGACACAGCATCAGTAGGACTCCTTCTAGCAATATGTCTTCAAACAGGAATGAAAAATGAGTAGGAGTCCTGGTTCCTCCTTTATTATTCATTTGTATATCTAGGGTATTTAGGGATTGAATGTGACTTTGGGGGTAGTAGACTTTATCCATCCAAGATAGGTGAGCATATCTCTACTCTCTTTACATTCCTTCTTATGATGATAACTAAGTTCTCTGAGATGGCTCCTGTGTGGGACTGCAGGAGGCATTAGGCTTTCTGGAGGCTGCTTGTTATGCACTTCAGATAAGTAACCAGGACCAAGACTAAGGTGGACTAATAAATTGTAGAAAAAAAATAGTGTTTTGCTTTGGATCCCATTGATGGTGTTGTTTGGTACCGGGATTGCTGAATACCAAGGCTGCTTAGATTTGATTCCACCTCATGTCTCTTTTTTACACTTATTTACACTTTCTGCCTCTTTATTTCACTTACATAGGTTTATTTCACCTTTTGTTCTCCCTTTGTCGCTTTTTTCCTATCTTTCTCTTCTTCTCTCTTAGCCTCTTTCTTCCTTTCTCGCTTTTGCTTTGGGTCAAAGTCTGTTCAAGACAAATAAATCATGGTCTGCAAAAATGACTGCTGGTGCTCACCAATGCCACCTCTGAAGTGTTTTCTAGGGGGAGAGGGGGCATATTATGGGCCCTGAAAAAATGATAGGCCTCATCTACAACAGTCAACTATGAAGAGAGTGTATGCATGCAGTGTTTGATTTGAACTAGTGTCTGCCGTGGGGGCCACTGGCACTCATATTTTGGTGACTGGCACTTATTTTTCTGCATAAAACATTTACCGAGAGCAAGAGAGGGAACAACAAACAATGTGGAGAGACAAAGAAAGAGGTACCAACGCGATCAAAATGATCGCGGTATGTTACATCGCAGTTTTTGCAACGCAAGTCGTTACAACGGCTTGCGCTGGAGGGCGCTGGACTTAGGAATAGTAAGATTTACTATTCCAACACCAGTCTACGTACAGTAGGGAAGGTGTTGGAATAGTAAATCTCACCATCCCTTAGGTTATAGTGCCATCCAGCGCAGGTCGATGTAATGACTTACATTGTAACGGCTACGTTGCAACTGCATCGCGTTGTACTCCCCGCGATGTAAAGGATGTTTGCCGGAAGAGGAAGATGGAGAAAGCGTCATAAAGAATGACGGTCTGGATTAAAATGGGGCCCTATGTCTCGGATCTCATTCAGGTGCGACGGGG
Organism: Lissotriton helveticus; assembly: GCF_964261635.1. Taxonomy (NCBI): domain Eukaryota; kingdom Metazoa; phylum Chordata; class Amphibia; order Caudata; family Salamandridae; genus Lissotriton; species Lissotriton helveticus. The sequence continues at coordinate 1,584,509,528 of NC_136065.1, read as the reverse complement.
GACCCGGAAGGGATGCCCGCTGTCTCCTCTTTTGTTCGCACTAGCAGGCCGCAGGCCGCACCCACATTGACATGGGTATTGTTCTAGGAGATGGCACACACACTATTGCATTATACGCGGATGACCTGTTGCTGTATGTCTGTGACCTTCACAACATTCCTCCCTCTCTTGATCATGCCCTAAGACTCCTAAGTCATTTAGCACAAGCCTCAGGACTGTGGGTTAATGCAGCGAAATCTATTCTTTCACAGTCCTACAGGAGACTCCTGATCTGGGATGTGTCCTAGGGGGAACCCCAGTATCATGGTGCATAGATCCTTTCCGATATTTGGGGGTGCCTGTATACTGCACCAGAGCTGACCTATTCGATGAGAACATACTTAGGGCCGCCACAGCAATTCAGTCACAAATGAGTTTCTGGAAAACCCTTCAGCTGGCAATCTCCGGGAGGATTGCTCTTAATAAAATGGTAGCCCTTCCCCGCCTCCTCTACTATTTCACCACTTTACCTATTATTATCTCCCCTACATCCTTCAGATACTGGGAAAAGGTTGTGAGGGACTTTATAGGGGGGACATCACAGCATAGGGTGCCAATGGGAAGCTATATTTGCCCGCTGAACGATGATGACTAACAGTGCCTAATTTCAAGCATTATTACTTAGCCTCCCAGCTGTAATGGGTTGCTAGGTAGCTTTCATCCCGATATTTAGTGGGCACAGCTTCATTACAACCCCCAATAGTGCACCATATCTTGCTACAGGTTTTTCACCCATGCACCAAGCCCAGACCCCCAGACACACTCCTACTCACCGTAGTCTATAAATGATTTTGAGGTGCCTCTTCCTCACCAGAGCCACCACCCCATATGCACCCGCTATCCCATTGCTGGGAACTCCGCGAGGTGACATTCCTACCACAGCTGCAAAGTTACGACACTGGGCCTCTGAGGGCATCGAAGACATGGGAGATCTTTTCCAGGACAGCTCATTCATCCCATATCAGGAATTCATAGCGGAATTTACCCCCTGTACAGATTTTATTGCATCGAACACTTATAGCCTTGTTATCATTTAAGTGGGGTACACTTGCTCTGGAACCGCCCACACATCACACACTGCAATACCTCCACGTGTTGGGAACCGGGAGGCACTTGACACAATGGTTTGCGTCCTCCATTTGTCAACATATGGAGGACGATCTCACCCACCTGGGCACCACTGGGAGGGGGCCTTGGCGAGGGCATTCACAGATAAAGAGTGGACTACTATCCGGGGCAGACCGACGTACATCCTGCGTAATCAGCGGTTTAAGCAAATCCAATTCTTTGTGTTACACCGGGCTTAACTCACCCCAGCTCAAATTAATAGGTACTTCCTCTATACCGATGCGCCATGCCCTCGTTGCCAGCAGTTAGAGGCCAACATTCTTCATATGCTGTGGCATTGCCCGGTTCTGGTTGAATACTGGAGCAATGTGACAAACACACCGGCCGCTTGCACATCTCGTGCTGTTCCACCTCACCGGGAGGTGCATATATTACACCTATTTAACAGGAATACAAACCACAGGCTGCCACCTGTTTCCTGGATCTGTGTCTAATAGCAGCTAAACGCTTGATTACCAAATGATGGAAATCCCCTCAGCCACCTCACACATTAGCCTGGCGCATATCTCTACTTAACTGGTCTAGGGTGGAGGCAGTGGTGCTGCGCAGGGAAGACCTGCTTGGTATCCGTAAGTTCCCCCCTAGCGTCTCAATGGTACACAATGGTGTCGAAGTTACAGGAAATGATAACTAACACTGGTGAACCCCAGGATGATATTTAGGACTGACACCCACAGCACATTCCACCCTTGTTCGGAGTGTTGAGTAGCACCGACTTTCAGAGAGATATAGCCCCCTTTTCAGAATCCCGTTGTCATTGGGTGCTGATAGGGTTGGCTCTCCCGGTCATAATAGGCACGACAGCAGGTCTCATGCGGCTCCCTTACCCCTCCTTGGCTTAAGTTGTCCTCCTTTTGTTGTACCCTCTGTCCACAGTTTGGACTAAGATGCACCATGTCTGAAATGTCCACAAGCCGTCCAGTGGTAAGATTCTTAAGCACCGCTACGCCATCTGTGCAGGTGCTGTCATGAGACTCCTTTTAGCCTCTGTTGTACAACTCATCTGTTCCTTTCTTTACAGATGGGTACTGGATAATGTAACATTTGCAAACAACTTCCCATGGGGTTTAGGGATTGTTCTGGTTGTATGACACAGATAATGTTTTTAGAACCTCCATACCGTGCATGACAGTCATGGCCAGGAAAAAAAAACAACTGACATGGTTTCAGAAGGCTGCCCATAAATATGGTGTCGCTTCTAATGCCACGTCAGCCAGTGGTCCAGAGAATAGGTTTTCTGATGGTGAACCTCTTCCTCTCCTCCAAATAAGGCAGGGGAACCAAGTTGATGTGGCGCCCGCAATTTTCTCTTCATGACCTGTTGCCTTCAATGACTAAGTAAAGCCCCGTTTGTGCTTTCCAGAAGCCCTCTGAGGGACGGCCAGCCAGATATAATTCAGCCTGACTCCATTCATAAGGGAGTTGTAAGGCCCAAACTGCAACAGCACGTGTTCTCTTCACAGAACAAAAACAGCCCCAATTTCCTTTCAGCCTTCTTGGGGAGCATCAGTAAGTCGTAGCTCAACTCCCAAGGCACTGCAAGCATCTAGTGCAGCCTAGAAATATAAGCTACACCGCAGTGAAGTAGCTCAAAGAGGCAGAAATGCATCTGGGAATGTTACTACTCTCCAAAGGGATGACTTGGAGGGAGGGAGGTCAGATGGATTTGGAAATGGTTGGTTTTACTTTATAAAGGCTGAAAAAAAGAACTACAGAATTATTGTATTGTAAAGTTGCAAACAAATGAATGTATCACTGCATTATCTTCAAGTCCTATAACAAAACTGTAGCATGATGCTTTTAATGGTTTATTATTTATTCTATGTATTATTTGGGATTTGTATAGTACAACAGCTACTCAAAGAGTGTCCCGGCGTTTAGCAGTGATATCTATACCCAACTAATAGTAGGTGCTTGAAGGCCGATCCAAAGAGCCATGTCTTAAGGAGTCTCTTGTAGATCAGAATGTCCCCAGTTTGACAGCCAGGTAGAAGAAGGAGCTGCCACCCCACTTTCCCCCTTGAATCGAGTGATTACCACCAGCAGGGAGTTGGGCGACCGAAGTGACTTGACCACTTGGTAAAAGTTAAATCTGTTGGACAAGTAATGAGGGCCTTTACAGAAAAACACTCTATAAGTTAGAAGTACGCCTTTCAACCGCACACGTTCTTTAATGGGTAGCCAGTGCAGGTCTTTTAAAACCGGCTGGATGTGAGTTCTCCTGGGGAGTTGCAGCAAAAGCCTGACGGGACATTCTGCTCCAGCTGCATTCTCTTCAGGAGCTAGGCAGGCAAACCCCAGTAGGTACCTAATACCAGGGCCGGTCCTAGGACTTTTGGGGCCCTGGGCGAAAGGGAAGATGCGAGGCCCCTCTAATTTGGGACATCTAGTGCCGGCGTTAGTGCTGGTGGCCGTCGGTGCGACAATGTTAGTTGGTCGACTCGCCAATGAGCTCCTTCGCTATGAATTCCCTCACTACCACCCTGTAACAGTGCTCCTCAAGTTATGCTATGTAGATTTATTCTATGCAGATTTATAAAGCAGATAGCCGCCTGAGGGCTTCCCCGTGCTGCGTGAGTGGATCACTGTGTACACTAGCGGGATTCTGAGGCGGTACATGTCTAGAGCAAGTGGGGGTAAAGCCATGTTTTAAGGTTTTTTAGGTCTCGCGACCTATCGATGCGCGCATGCGCATCGAGCGGAGCGAGGGTTCAAGTCGGCAAAATCTTCATGAAACCACCAGCTTTTTGCCTGGCGTTTTCATGAAGTTCATGTGAACCACGTGTTCAAACATGAACGCGCATCAGCCTCCCTCCATTTGCCGCACAGCACATCAAAGGGCTTCGCCCAGCGTGCGCTCTGCGGCTTCTCGGCTTCTCCTCCCCTAATTACGCCGCACACAGTCTTCCTTGCATTTCTCCTCCCCCTCCCCAGCCAGCTTCCCCCAGGCCGTGTTCCCTCATCCCTCGCACCCCCTCCTCCTTCAGGCCCCCACCATTTGCTTCCATTTGCTTTTGCTTTTGCCCGTAGTTGGTCTCCACAGGCAGTCTCGTTTCGTCATTGCTGGTCTTTCGCTGCCCCCTCTTTCCACTGACACAGATGTATCTTTCTATCTCTTCTTTCCACTGCTCGTGTCATTTGTTCCCTCTCTCCTTCCGTTCCTCTCCATCACTCTCTCTCTCGCACTCTCGAGGTTAGCGTTTCACCCCTTCTGTCTCATCTAGATCGCAATCTTTCTCTCACACGCAATCCCCACACACTTGCACTTCTGTTTTCTTTCGCGTCTCTCTCCCCACCCCCTTCCTCGATCTCTCTCCGATCCCATCTCTTCCTCCTACTTCTCCCCCCCTCCTTCTCATCCTCTCTCCCCCTCGTGCTCATCCTCTCTCCTCCCATCTCGGTCCTCTTCCCTTCTTGTCATTACTTTCCTTCCTTTCCGCCTCACACCAGTTCCGTGTCCTCTCTGCGCATCTCTTCTTCCACACCAGCGTCCAGCCCAGTAGCTTTTGCTCACACTAACTCGCTATCACACAGTCATCAACACACAACATAGCCTGTTCCTGGTATCTTATCTCCTTTGTTTCGGAACTCATCTGAGATTTTTGTAATTCTGCTTTTTGTTTGCCGCTTTCTTTATCTGTACATCAATGCGGTGCTCTAGTTGAGAATGCCAATTGCTAGGTGCGCTGATGTTCCCCTCACGAGAACGCGATAACACAAAACAAGCCCCAGAGAATTTAAGCTTGACTCGACCATGAAGAGGAGATGAAAAAGAAAACAAGCATTGGCATAGCCAATAGGTCTCGCTTGTGGGACCTTATAAGTATTTTGTTTTGCAGCACAGTATCCTTGTTGCATAATCGGATATTGTGCTACAACACTAAATACTTATAAGGTCCCACAAGCGAGACCTATTGGCAATGCCAATGCTTGTTTTTAATCGGGTCTTGTTCATTTAGTTTCTGAGCTCAGTCGGCATAGCATTCCAAAGCTTAGGGGTTAAATGCAAGAAGGATACACGCCCCTGCCCCAATCTGATCCTTTGGACCTTTAGCAATCAAGCATTGGAGGATGTTACGGTACTGCTAGGAGTGTAAGGTATCAGAAGAGCCACTATCGAAGAGGGTCCATTATAGTTGATTCCCCTATGCGCCAAGTAAAGTGCCTTGAATTCAACCCTTTCCTCCACTTGAAGCCAGTGCAAGCCGCGTTACTTTAACGGCCGCACAACCAATGCTTGTTATTTGTTACCCTTGTTTTTACTTCACTTTCTCCTCTCATATTACCTCTCAGTCACTTTCTTTTCTTCATCAGTTTTCTCCCTCTCGCGTTTTCTTCCATCAGATCCCCTATTAGTTTTGTCCCTTCACATTTTCCTCTCGCTCAACCTTCCCCAAATAGCTTTCTCTTCTCACACCCTCTTCTCCCTTAATCTCAATATCCGCCCTCGCTTCCCCTTATTAGCCTTTCCCCCTTTTCTTTGCCTAAATGCCCTCTCTTTCCAGCACTCTTTCTCCCCAGTTCATCCACATGATTACTTTCCTGGACTTTCTCTTCTCACTTCCTCCTTACTGGCTTTCTCCAATATCTCTCTCTCTATGACATTCCGCTCTTCTCTTCCTCAAGATGCCCTGGTCTGGCCACACTTTCTCTTCTCCTTACGTCATCCTCCTCTCGCTCATGCTACCCTCCATCCATCACTTGCTCACTCACAGTGGTGCAATGATTCTTCGATGGGCCATAACGAAAGCAAAGAAAAGTTTTCCCCGCCCCATGGTTGGGTAGTAAAAGACGACCATAAATAATGTGCAGTGGGTCCTTCACGCCCTCGGTCCTGGTGCCACCGCCCAAACATTTACTTAGTTGTTCTAAAGCGCAGGGTACAGCACAGACCCAGATGTCAAGCAACACACACAACAAATGTGACAACATAAAATCAATAATTCTAAAGCATCTTCATTGCTCCTTTACCTTTGGAACAACAGAAGGGTTTTTATGGGGTGCTGCAGCACCATACTCACCCCTATTTCCAGCGCATGTGAAAATTCTCTGGACGGCCCCCACAGCAAATGCACCCACAAATGTAAAACTCTGCTGTGTTACATGGACTGTGGCAGTAAAGTCAGGCATGACTCACAGTTCCAGAACGTGAGGGGATTTGCAGTTTCATATTATGTGAAATCAGCTCTAAGGCATTAAAGAGCTTTACATGATCACCAGTTACCTTACAAAAGGATATTTTCATTTTTTAGGGGCATGTGCAAATAGATATATGCCCAGAATCACAGGATGTTCAGCAGACGCTGGGACTCTAACCTAGTTCCCCAGTTCTATTAAGCCGCTCAATGCGCACAAAGCCCAGGGGAAAGTGTTTAGTCCCATGGGCTTCAGAGCCATACTTTAGTGCTACAAAGGTCAGGAGATGGGGTGGGGGGCCCTACCCTGGGTGTCACCGTTCTGAATAACGACTATATGTCCCAGGGCAGGGGGCCCCACACTTGGGCCTAGAGGTCTGATCCATTGCTGCATAGCACAAGGGGCCTCTCCTACCCTGGGCCTCTTTGCGCTGCATAAGGGATGTGAGGCCGAGAGAAGGGGGCCCCACACTTGGGCCATGATCCAAAGCATAGAAGCCCAGGGAAGTGGGGACCACCTCCCCAGGGCTTAGAAGAGGTGTGTGGCTTTGACTATAAACTTTGCTAAGCCACAGCTTCTCCCTCTTCTACTTTGCCGCCTCTCCTCACCTATTACTTTTCAGCCGATCCTGAAAACAAAAGGGCCATTTGTTGCGTGGAAACGCAAATGGCACCTTTTCAACAGAGCAGAGCCCCGCCCTTGACCTGCTCACACACAATTTATTTATTTATTTATTTATTATAAAGTTTTGTATAGCGCGAACAAGACCCGTAGGTATCAGAGCGCTTAACATGAGGTAGGAAAAGGAAACACTGTTACATATGTATACGTCGTTAGCAAGCAATCGCAGTGAGGTAGATGACATATAAATCCGTAACACATGTGACGTTAGCAAAAGTAAGTAAGCTATGATTAAATACAATACAAGACATGTATATATAACAAATATGAGGTAGCACGGTATAGGTTCATGTATGAGGTAGCACTGTATAGGTTCATGAAAGATATTGTTCTTCTGTTCAATCAAATCTCCATTCCTGTTGGCTTTGGGTTGTTCCCATATCCTAGGATACATATTCCATTATAATATTGTCTGAACCTCCTATTTTGATGGCGTACATGATCTGTACTAAGGCAGTATTATAGCAGATCCAAGATCAGTGATCTTCATTAGGTAATGTATCTATCCATCAGCAGGCTCTTCACTTCCCGTTTGAATGTTACCAGATTCTGGATCTTCCTGATGTTTGGAGGGAGTGAGTTCCATATTCTGGGGGCCGCTCCTGAGAACGCTCTGTCATAAGTTTTTTTCTTTCGGAAGAATGCTGGTCGTAGTAGCAGCTCCCCAGCACTCCTAGATGTTCGGTTGCCACCGGACAACTGAATTTTCTTTGTTAGATATCTTGGGGTGTTGTCGTGTAATGCTTTATGTGTGATACATGCTAACTTCATTTGGATTCTTGCTTCATATGGTAGCCAGTTTAATGCTTTCAGGTGTGGGGATATATGGTCATATTTCCTAGTTCCGGTGATAAGTCTTGCTGCAGCGTTAAGGCAGGCTTTCAATGGTCCTGTGGACATTTTTGGTAATCCAGCCAAGGTGGTGCACCCATATTCAATCCTCGAGATAACTAAGGATTGGATTGCCAATTTGAGGTCTGACTCTGTGATGAAAGGTTTCAATTTTCTTAGGTAGTTCAAGTGAAATCGGGCACTTTTCGCCATTGAGTTAATGTGGGCTTTCATGTCTAGATTCTCATCTAAGATGATTCCTAGCGATTTGGCTGAGTTGACAAGGGTAGGGGTACAGTTTAGCGCAGTCACGACTTTCATCCATTCCATTATTTCTGTATTCCTCTTTGGTGGAGAGATTAATAGGAACTCTGTTTTATGTGCATTCAGCTTCAGGTGGTTTGCCATTAACCATTGAAGTGTCATTTTTAGTGTCTCATTCATTAATTCCAATTCTTTTATGGATCCAATCTTTACGTATATTTGCGTGTCGTCTGCATACATGTGATAGGATATTTGAGATTTTTGTAGAATTTCTGTGAGTGGCTCGACGTATAGGTTAAACAGATCTGGGGATAATGTCGATCCTTGAGGGACTCCAATTGTGGTAGGGCACGGAGGGGAGATTGATTGGTTAACCAGGAAGCGCTGTGTTCTGTTCTGTAAAAAGGACTCGAACCATTTCAGCACTGTTCCTGATATTCCCATCCTGTCCCGTAGCCTGGCCAGTAATGCTTCATGATTTACCGTATCAAATGCCGATGACAAGTCCAGGAGAATCAGTAAGCATGCTTGATTTTGGTCAAGGGCCTGTAATGCGTCATCAGTAATGTGGAGAATCGCTGTTTCAGTACTGTGCCCTGCTCTGAATCCTGATTGGCATTCATCTAACAAGGAGAATTTGTTGATGTGTTGGCACAATTGGTTCTGCACACATTTCTCAGTCAACTTGGCCAGTAAAGGGATGTTGGTCACTGGGCGAAAGTTATTTGGATCTGATGTATCTGCTGTGGGTTTTTTGATTATGGGAACGACTTGACCTGTTTTTAGGCAGTCTGGAAGGATCCCTTGTGACAGTGACGCATTTATTATTTCGGTCCATATTGGAATCAAGATGTGATTGATTTCTTTTACGCATTTTGCAGGTAGAGGGTCTTGGTGGTGGTTGTTAGGTTTGATTCCTGAGAGCGTCTTGGCAATCGTGTGTTGGTCATACAGTTCAAATGTTTCCCAGCTCGCCTTGTTTTTTGCCTTAGTGCAAGCTGTTGTAGAGTTGGCATCGTTAGTAGCCCAAGGTTCGTTGGGAAGGTTTAATGCTGAGTTTTTAAGCTCTATTTCGAGTGCTTTGGCCTTTTCCATGAAAAATGTGGAGAAATCATCACAGCTTAGAGATGTTTTTGAATGTTCTTGCACTGTTTTGGCTAGTTTGTTTGATTGCTCCTTTAGGATTTCAAATAGTTTACGTGGCCTGTTTTTGGCATTATCGAGTTCTTCTCTTATAAATTCCTTTTTTGAGTTGATGATCTTTTTATTATATTGTTTCCTTGTTTTTCTGAGGGCTTCCAGTTCCGGAGTTGATGGGTGTTGCCTCCATTTTCTTTCGGCCATTCTCAATTTGCGTCTATCTTCATTTAGTCCTTCGTTAAACCACGGGTTTTTTGTCTTTTCTGAGATTCGTTTCAATTTTAGTGGCATGGTGTTATTAACGATATTTTCGACAGTTGTTATGTAGTGTTCCGTCAGTTCGTTAACTGTTTCCATATCGTTGGGTGGCTTTAAGTCTCTTTCACAGCTTTTGACCAGTAGTTCCATATTTGTTTCTTTTGTGTCTCAAGTCCATTTTTTGGTCTTGATAGGTTGCCTGGTTCTACCTTTTCTCGTTGCAGGTATCATGAAAGTTATGGCGTGATGATCCGACCAGTCACATGGAGTTATGGAGTGGATTGTAGCAGCTTTGTTTCTTGAGATTATCCAGTCTAACGTCCCTCCTTTCGAATGTGTGGGCAGTGTGCACGCTTGAGTGAGGTTTAGTTCAGTGAGGAAACCTTTAAGCATGTTGACCAGTTTGTCATTGCAGTTCTCCCAATGCAGGTTGAAGTCGCCTAGGAATAAGTTATTGGCAGCGTCATTCGAGTTGGCTGTTATGATCTCCATTAACTCTGCTATAAACTTTGTGGTCTTCCTTATAGTCTTCCTTGCTGTCCCAAGACCCTCCCCCCCCCCCCCGGCCATTCTTTCCATCCCCCCATGCCCGTAATCCCAGGGCTGACACCACGCCTTTGGCACCTCATTAGCTACATGTAAAATTGCAGTGATCGGAGGGGAGGGGGCCCCGGAGGAGCAGGTGGCCTGACTTTAATGAAGCCTTTCACGTCGAAGTGAGGCCGAAGCGAGGCCCCAGCGAGGCCCCATGTTTTTGAGCTGAGCGCGAGGCCCTGGGCAGCTGCCCATACTGCCCATGCCTACCGCCGGCCCTGCCTACTACCCCCAAAAACCTGGAGAGCAAAAGATGCACTGTTGTAAAATTTTAGCCCCAAATGACGTGCTCCCCTAGACGGGGGGGGGGGGGCAGAGGCGGTAGGCAGAGAGCTGTTTATGAGCTTCTCCAGTATCTTGGCGAAGGCTGGGAGCAGAGAGATAGAGCGGAAGTTGGCAACACTGAATTTGTCAGCCGAAGGTTTCTTTAGGAGGGGAATCAGATTATCTCGTTTCCAGCCGCTAGTCGAATCGACTTATTTAAAGTCTGATTTAGAGGCTGATTGATAATGGCACATTTGGAGACCAGAATGTGAGGAAGGCAGGGGTTATCTGGTGACCCGGATTTACAAGGTCTTAGAGCATAGGTAGAGTCCTCTAGCGAGATTAGAACAAATTCCTGTAATAATTGGCAACCAAATGCGAAGAAACCTCCTGCTGAGCTAAAGGGCCAACAGTATTGACCGAACTAATATCGGCCTCCCTGTCACCACTCATATGAGGCGGATGCAAACTCAAGGCGAAGCTACTCATCTGAAGAGACGCTGGGCCAATTTCGACACAATACAGCGGAATGTATCCTGGAAGCACGAGGGCCGTGGTCCAGAAACCACTGGAAGTAAATAAGTGCATGGTCAGACCAGGTCAGGGATTTTATGTCAAGTACGGAGACTTCATAGTTAGAAAATAATGGGGCAGATTTATGTGGGACTTGCGCCACTTTTGCGCCACCATTGCGTCACTTCTGTGATGCAGCGGCACGCAAACCCTGCGCCACGTTGCGATATACTTACATCGTGACGCATCCATGAAGATGCGTCACGGTGTAAGGCCCTGCGCCACATGAAACCTGCCGTTAAGAAAGCAGGGGACCCCTATCTAACATCTAGCCAAAATAGGGAACAGTAGACTATTTAGGAACAACTTTAGCTAGGTATATGTTTAAAATACTATTCATATTGCAGTGAAAGAGACAACAAACAATTAAGGTATCACCCTATCGAGTGACACTAGATATACACAAAATTAGATATCAAAATATAATTTTTATTTATGATTATTTTCATTTGTTATATATAAACACATTGAGACATTTTTACACATTTGTAAATCAAAAAATACATGATAGACGAAAAAAGATGATGGAGGCAGTGCGGCAGGTGTCTTTACATAGGTTGATACCTTAATTGTTTGTTGTCTCTTTCTCTGCAATATGAATAGTATTTTAAACATATACCTAACCACATGAAACCTGCGTCAGGTTTCATATGGGAGTTTCCACGCAGGGGGGGGCGTTCCGTCGCAGGAACGCCCTGAGTCACTTTACCAACGCTGATGCGTCAAAACCCTGCGCCTGCTTGAAGCAGGCGTAAGGCTTGATGCACCACGTTACAGATAGGGCAAGTTGGAAAAGTGCTGGAGTTGCATGCCTCACGCAACACAACTTCAGCACTGCGCCAACTTCACGCTCTAGATACGACACGCATCTGTTTATGCCTGCCCCATGGTGCGCCGCATTGTAAATGCTGCACATCATGGGTGGCGCAAGGATAAACTTGCGTGCCATATCTTTCTTGACGCATCTCTGCTGATTTGCAGAGATGCGTCAGGCAACATAAATCTGCCCCATGGTTTCTAGGATGTGACCCGCTATGTGGGTGGGCTGGGTTACAAACTGTTGCATATCCCAAGAAGACCTATTTTCCAGGAGGAGTTGACCATGTGAATCAAAGCATGAATTGACGTGTATATTAAGGTTCCATAGGACCGTAAAATTAGCATATTTTACCATGTACTTCAAGAGGAACTTGTCCAACAAGGACAGAAATTCCCCTTGGGGCATGGGAAGTGAAAACTTGGCATGCAGGCTAGACTTTTGTTTGCAGAGACACCATGGATTCCGCTCCGAGAACTTCCCGAGTATCAAATGTAGTACAGGTAAGGGAGTGCCTATAAATGATAGCAATCCCACCACCTTTTTTCTCCTCACTGGCAAGGTGCAGCATGGAGTAGGTGATTGGGAAAGCTAATTCTGGATCTGGTGCTGAGGTGTCTGACATCCAGGTTTCAGTCAAGAAAAATATATTGCCTTTGTCTTCCGCCAGTATATCATGAATATACAAGGCATTTTTATGTAGTGACCAAATGTTAGAGAGTAAGGCGCTCATCACCTGCCCATTAGAGGGACATTGAGGGCTGCAAGGGGAAAGGTTGTGGGGGTAGTTCCTTGTATCTGTAAGGTAGCGAAATAGTGCTGGCAGGCTTAAGGTAGGGTCAGCCCAGGAAATTGGACACCTCAGGACAGTGGCTTCAATATCAGGGAGAGAAATTCAGCGGTCGTGTAGGTGATACGCTGAACGTGGGAGTCAAAATGGGCAGCGTGGCTGGCACTGACTGCAGGTTGAGCGTGGACGCGCACAGACGCGTCAGTGATATGTCTGCTCGCCGACCCGCTTTATAGTCATGGGCATCCGCAGGGGGGGCAAGGAGGGGCGCTTCCCCCCCCTGGAGCACCCTCCCTTGCCCCCCCCTGCAGACACCCATGCTTTTACGGATGCCGTTTGTCTATAATTCTAGGACCTGCAGGGAGCAGAGCTGTGCCCTGCCAGAGGCCTCAACTTCCTGGTGGGGCGCAACCCCTCCCGCCCATTGTCATTCTGTCTGTTGCTGATTATCCCATACAGAATGGCAATGGTCAGTTTGAGCTGAGAAAGCACCTTGCTAACAACCTGATCTTTATGTCTAAGTGTGTGGGCCAATCCAGCTGATCGTGACGAGCCTTTGAAGAGCTCGCACTCCTGCAGGCATGCACAGTACATGTGTGTGAGCGCCGAAATTCGGGGCATGAAGGAAATCAACTAGGTTCACTTTCAAGGTACTGTAAAGGAGGAGCAGCGCGATCTCCACTGCTGTCCTGCAACCTCGTAAGGCTGCATTTCAATACCGCAGTCGAGCCCCAGAGTCCCTGAGAAACATTGCAATCTCATCTCCAAGGTACCGGGAGTGGTGTGTGCCCAGAGGGTGATTGTGGTAAGTTCATTACAGCTGAAGCCTTGATTTTATGAGATGCAACACAAGCTGTCTTCACTGTATTTTGCAGCGCCTCATGTTCTGTGCCATATTCACCTGGATTGGGATTGGAAAGGTAGGGCATGTGAAAGAACAGTAGTGTGCACATGTGTGTGCTGTCCTGGGGGTTCCCACCCTTCACACCACCAATTATGAAAGATAGATCAGTAAAAGGATGAATTGATGAGTGAAAGGGTGGATGATGGGCGAGTGAATGGGTGGATGGATGAGAGAAAGGATGGATGGATTAATGAATTAAAAAGTGAAAGGGTGAATGAATGAATGGATGGATGGATGACTGAATAGATGGATGGGTGGAAGAGTGGATGGATGAGTGAAAGGGTAGCTTGGGTGAAAATGTAAATAGTTGGATGGATGAGTGAATGGAATTCATGAGTGGAAGAGTGGGTGGATGAGTGAGAGGATGGATTGGGTGAAAGGGTGGATGGTTGATGGATGGATAAGTGAAAGGGTGGCTGGATGGGTGAAAGGGTAAGTGGTTGGATGAAGGAGTGGATGCAGGAGTGAATGGATGGATTGGGTGAAAGGGTGGATGGAGGGATGGATAAGTGAAATGATGGATGGAAGAATAGACGTTGGATAGGTTTGCAAATGGTTGAAAAGGTTTGGATATGGATGGGAACACAGATGGAAGGACAGAATGAATGGTGAAAGACTGAATGGTGGATGGAAAAATTAATAGATAACATAAAGTACATTTGAAATGGTGGATGTCAGGGGTTTGATGGAAGGACGAATGGCTAGATCCCTAGGCAAGAGAGCTCTTCTGGGCAGGGTTGTGATTACTTACTTTGCTTTCTTGGTGCCATAAGAGCTTTAGTACAAAGTGGGAGTTATTTCACTTTTCTGGCTACTCCTTTGCCTTTGTATTACTATTCTGTATTTGCTGTGTGCTTATGTGTGGGATCCATTCATCATGCATACAACATTTTGAGTGACACCCAACTGCTACTTGAATGTTACACTAGTAATTGTAAATGTTTGCTTTGTTTTAGGTGTAAGGTTTTAGGGAGAGCCTCAGAGTACCATAAGCTGTTCTTGAGATGTATATTGTGTTTGTAACAATAGGCAAGGTGTCAAAAATAAACTATGTAATAGTCTATTGACAGTGCGTTCTTTAAGAAAGCTGCAGGGAAAAGCACCTTTGTGACTTCCGTCAGCTAGTGCAACTCTCTGCAAAGCCCCCATAAGGAAAGTCAGATTCCATATTTTAAGTTCCATTTGCTTAAACACCCATAATGCTTTCCCTGTAGAGGGTTCATCACAGCAATCCTCCCTTTGGTTCACCTCTGCGTGCCACGTTACATCTCACAATGGCACTCAGATATGAGATGCTAAAGTAACAAAGTCTATCTGAGCAGACCTTCCTGAGCACTTTTCTCACCATACATGTCTGCTCAAGACCATGAGTTGTAAACAAAATTTTAGACTGGCTAACCCAGGCGGGTAACCATATAAATAGATTATTATCATATGAAATACCTCAAAAAGAGCTGCACAGTTGCTCAAAGCGGTGCGCATACCAAAAAAACGTGAAGTGCACGATTGTCTCAACCTAATGTAAACTTATTTTGACTTGTACTTAAGTGGTTGTCTATTTACTTACTTTTATACTATTGCGCAACTTCCTCTGATGTGTCTGTAAAACGTACCTTTTGTTCCGAAGATTTGCCCTGAATTTTGACCTTCTGTCCTGAATTTTTGTCCTGAATTTTCGTCCTGAATTTAGACCCTTTGTCCTGAATTTTTACACTTACCATCCTGAATTTGCGACCATGTCAGTTGGTCACCCTACATTAACTTGTGAGTTCACTTCAGGGAGCAGGGTTCACACATGACGTCACCAAAATTTCAGAGTTCACCCGAACGTGTCTGCAAAGCATTCACCAACACATCCATGGTACTTACAATGTGAAATGCTCGGATGCGCAGATCTGGACAGGACTTAAGCCCAGAAGCATAACTGAAGCACGCACCTCCACTAGCAGGGAAAAGATACGCTACAAGCCGCGCAGGAACCATGAGCCTCCTTTCCCGCCACAAACGTCCTGCTCAGCCCCTATTCCAGGACAGGGATTTCTCAAAAAATCTTCTGCATGTGGGGGCCCTTTTGTTGCCGATCTTCATCTCACATTGAAGTGACCCCTCAGCCAGGGCTTTAAATGGGCCGGGTCGCAGAGGACGTTGCAATTGGGCCTTATTATTATTCCCGTATGTTGTGTTTCTGTATTTTTTCCGTGTAGCATATTACGCTTGTAAAGCGCCTACTTTGATCTGAGCCACCACCAGGTGTTAAGAACGAGCCATGGTTGAATGCTAAGCATCCGAGAATGTGATTTTTATGACCCCTTCTGAGAGGCCCAAAACCAGCCCGAGACAGCCCGCCTATGAACGGTTTCAGCGACCCTCCCTGCCCCCACCCTTTGTTTTCTTTTAGCCTGGTGCCACTTAGGTGATAGCCTTGCCTGAAGGCAGGGATTTCACCTAAGCACTTGATGTGTTGTGAATATGAGCATGGGGTGGGAGTTGGAAGATGTGCACAGCAGTGGGAAAGGGATGGCCAGTGCAGGTGACGCTTTTCTTTTGTATAGGAATTTCTGTTGGCGTCATAGCCCAGGGTTTGCTGTCTGTGCACTTGTATAGATGTGTATACTGTACAGGTGCACTGACATCAAACCCTGGGCTATGACGCCAGCAGGAATTACTTTTCAAAGGAAAAGCGCCACCTGCACTGTCATCCCTTTCCCCCTGCTGTCTGTGCACGTGTATGGAATACACATCCATGGCGCTGCTCACCAGATGAATGGTGAACAGTGCCATGGATTTGTCTCTTTTTGCATCCAAGGGCACCGACAAAGAAGTAGAGGAGGCCCTGGCAAGGAGAAACCAGGAGACATTTGACCCACATCTATCTACATAGTGTGACCTTCAGGAGGGGCTGGATGCCAGGACGACAGTGCTCCTGATCAGCCCGACTCCACTTATTAGTATCAGAAGAGCAGGCAGCAGTTTTTAAGTAACTTTAATGCATTCTACAGCATCAGCATTGCCTACTGTGTGCATATATAGGTTACTCTAAGTGAACAGTGTTCTAGACTTACATGCATGGAAACGTCAAGGACAGTCCTTTCCGAATATGCAAATGTAGTGTAAGCTCTTATTGTTCAGCTTTTGGGGTGCCAGGGGGTAACTTTACAGTTCAGGTTGGGGGTGTGTTTTAGGGTGCCAAGGAGTAATTTTAGGGTTCAGGGTGGATTGGGGTGCCAGGGGGTAATTTTAGGGTTCCGGGTGGGTATGGGTTTTGGGGTCCAAGGGGTAATTTTAGGGTTCAGTGTGGGTATGGGTTTTGAAGTGCCAGGGGGATAATTTTAGGGTTCAGGGTGGGTATGGGTGTTGGGGTACCAGGGGGGTAATTTTAGGGTGCAGTGCGGGTATGGGCTTTAAGTGGCCAGGGGTGTCATTTTAGGGTTTAGGGTGGGTATGAGTTTTGGGGGGGCAGGGGTAATTTTAGGTTTCAGGGTGGGTATGGGTTTTGGGGTGCCAGGGGGATGATAATAGGGTTCATGGTGGGTTTGGGTTTTGGGGTGCCAGGGGGTAAATTTAGGGTTCCGGGTGGGTATGGGTTTTGGGTTGCCAGGGGTAATTTTAGGGTTTTAGGCGGGTGTTAGTGTGCCAGGGGGTAATTTTAGGGTTCAGTGTGGGTATGGGTTTTTGGGTGCTATGGGGGAAATTGTAGGGTTCAGGGAGGGTATGGGTTTTGGGGTACCAGGGGGGTAATTTTAGGGTTCAGGGCGGGTATGGGTTTTAAGGGGCCAGGGGGATAATTTTAGGGTTCAGGGAGGATATGGTTTTGGGGGGCAGGGGTAATTTTAGGGTTCAGGGTGGGTACAGGTTTTGGGTGCCAGGGGGATAATTTTAGGGCTCATGGTGGGTATGGGTTTTGGGGTACCAGGGGGGGTAATTTTAGGGTTCAGGGTGGGTATGGGTTTTGGGGTGCAAGGGGGGACATTTTCGGGTTCAGGGCAGGCATGGGTTTTGGGGTGCCAGGGGGACAATTTTAGAGGTCTGGGCGGGTATGGGTTATGGGGAGCCATGGGGCTAATTTTAGGGATCAGGGAATGTATGAGTTTTAAGGGGCCAGGGGGGTGATTTTAGGGTTTATGTGTGCTGTAATTGTTGTCCAGTTTCAAATGCAGAATTCACCATTTTCTTTTCTCAGCTTGGCCTGATTGTCTGCCATTTTAGCCCCGCCCCTTTTGATTAAAATTAGCCACGCCCCTTCATTTGCCAGGTTAGCCCCCCCCCTGGAAAAATTTCTGCAGATGCCCATGTTCATAGTAAGTGCCGGTATTAACAACTGGCTCAGCACTAGATCACTAAGCGGCCTAAAATGACAGCCAGAGCAGTATGAAAACTAAAAGGAATCCCCTCCACCTGCCCCGACAAAGATTCTTAAAGCTTTCAGAGCTTTTCAAAGTTTTGGAGTTTCAAAGTTTTTAGAGCTTTTCATTAGAGGGGAATCAAATATTACTATGTGGCGTGTGCTGACTGGCCCACTTTATAGCAGGTGCCGTCGTTTAGAGCTGGCTCAGCACTAGACCGCTAAGCTGCCCAAAGTGGTATAAAATTAAAAAGAACCCCCTCCACCCTCCTCAAATAAAGTGCAGTTGCAGCTATAGAAGTTCAAATAAAACGGTCTGTGTACTTTTAACCAGCATTCCTAAAACAAGTAACTGTGCAAATGCGGCAAAACATGGCAGATATACTCAGAATCAGTGCAATAATCAAAACAAAGGTTCTTAAAATAATTAAAACAGCGCGCTTTCAGAGCTTTTCAAACCTTCGGAGTTTCAACGTTTTTAGAGCATTTCATTAGTAGGGAATCAAATCTTACTATAAGGCGTCTACTCACTGGCCTGCTTTATTTGTAGGTCGCGGCATTAAGGTCTGGCTCACACTGGACCGCTAACTTGCCCAGAACGGCGACTGGAGCGGTGTGAAAACTAAAAAGAACCCCTTCCACCACCTCAAACAAAGTGCAGTTGAAGCTATAAGTTCAAATGAAAGATGTTTTTAGGTATTTATAACCAGCTTTCCTAAAACAAGTAACTGTGCAAATTCAGCAAAACATGACTGATAGGCTCAGATTCAGTGCAATAATCACAACAGGGATTCTTCAAATAATAAGAGTGCTTTCAGAGCTTTTCAAAGTTTCGGAGTTTCAAAGTTTTCAGAGCATTTCATTAGAGGGGAATCAAATCTTACTATAGTAATCAGCATAAGTCAAAGGAGCACGTGCATGGGTCTTGGGTGAAGGAGGAAAGCCATAAAGTTCATTAGGGTTCTGGAATGGGTGATGCGGGCTCTCACAAAGTAAAACGGGATTACGTGGCCTTCTTCAGGCCAATTTATTTGTCCACAGCTGGGTCACTAACTGTTCACTGCCAGTCTGTAGGCTATCTGCATAAGGGGCAGATCAACATGGCCCTGCAGGCCCCCAATCAGGCGCAGTTCTTTGGTGTCTAAGGCCATTTTGTAACCCTCTTGTGATGCAACTATTGTTCTTGCTTCAGTTCTCAGGTTTGATCCAAGACCTCTGGACATAAGATTCTCGTGGTGTTTTGGAATGTCTCTCACTCTTAGTCATCCTCCTCAGTTAACTCGGCCATGTCCGTGTTCTCAAGGTCAGGGCAGCAACACTACTTTCAGTTACTTGCTTTCCAGGGAGAGCATAGCAATACTGCACATTTATGTTCCCAGACGTCTTTCCAACATTAGGCTAACAGCAGTACAGGGTGTCCTGAACTGTCACCCTCCTCTCAGCTGGTTCTGCTGAGCTTCAGGATAAATAGGATAAATACAAATTACTGGCTCTACAGGGTCAATACGTAGTCAAGCCTATAGCCAAACATGGCCAGAAGTCTGAATGGACACCCACTTCAGATAACAGAGGCACTGTCAATCCTCCCACGTTTACCTTTGTGCTTATTTTACTGGGCATCCTAAATTGGGGAGAGGAGATGACCAGGGAGAGGTGTATTATGAAGTCTAAGAATGTCATTCCAAGTGAAAATGTGCTGTTGATTGGTAGATCGTGGGACTGGCGTACACCAGTAGCAAAAACATTTTGCATTGTTGCGGGACATAGCTTTGGATAGAATTTTGTATTCCAGTCCAGATACTAAATGAGGACAATACCACTGTAGGGTCTGCAAGGCACAGGCACTAGAAAATACTTCAAAGATGAGGAAAGCAGAAATAGTAGTTAATCTGATGGTAGGTACCACCCTATTGTGATAGATGTAGGTGTCCTCGTGAAGGACATGGCAGGCAGGTCACAACTTTTACCCAAGGTAATCAGTATCCCACTGCCAATGATACAGGTAAAAAAACAGGTATTGTAGATCAGCCTAAGCCAGCCATTAGTCTCACGTACCACAGAGGTCGAGTCTATTGGGATCACATAGGACCAGATAGAATGATGACCGTTATCTGTTCTGCATGAAGGCTTTCAGCCCTAATCTCCGAGGCTAGAGCTATGCAGGAAGTGTCATCCTGAGCATGGGTCTGGTGGATCTTTTTGGATCCCAACTGAATGCGCAACTGAAGGACCTTTACAGTTAGATACCGTATTCAATGGCCCTGGTCATGGATGCCTTTTTTCAGAATTGGGCCGGCCAGGTGAACTACGCATTCCCACTCTATGCCATGATTCTGAGAGTCACAGCTCCGGCCTGGCGACAGTTGGCATCCTTAGCCCTGATCACTCCTGTTTGGAAGACGCAAACTTGGTTCTCGTCCCTTCTGGAGATGTTGGTGTTCCTTCCTGTAGTCCCACATCTTCTCTTAGATCCGGTGCGTTCACCCCATCCTCTTCTCCTCCAGGGCCAGTTAGCTATTATGACTAGGAAAATATCCGGACACATGGACAAGTCGAGGGCATTTTAACAGCAGCTGCCGCTTTTATTCAACAGGCTTGGACTCTTTGCACCCACAAGCGATATTCTTCTTCATGGAAGAGATGGGTGGGATGGTGCCTTCAATGAGAGAGGGATCCTATGGGATTGAAGCTGAGTGATGTTCTCAATATTCTCTCTGAGTGTGCTAGGTATGGATTATATTAAAGGTCAGTAAATAATTTCAGGTCAGCTCTATCTACGGGACACAAACTCATTGATGGTAAACCGGTAGGTATGCATCCTCTGGTGTGTAAATTGTTGAAAGGTATCAGGGTGGCGAACCCTCTGAAGCCTAGATATTCACAATTGTGGGATGTGAATACCGTTCCATCCCTGCTTCATTCTTGGCCAGATCATTCTGATTTGTCCTTGAAACAGATTACTGCTAAATTGATCATGCTTTTATGTTTGGTTTCATGTTGAAGGGTGTCATATGTCAAGGACCTTGACTTAGCAGGTAGGTCGTTTTCTCCTGATGGTGTTTCTTTTCTTATTTCTGAGAGGACGAAGATTATGTCCGGAGCCATATATTACCCAGCTTTTCCTCATAATGCAAAACTATGTGCAGTGAAATGTTTGAAAAGTTATGAGGAAAGCACTTTGATGCATAGGGCTGACCCCCTTGGCCATTTGTTGTTGGCAATTTAGAAACCCATTAGACCAGTATCTGCCACAACCGTGGCCATTGGGTCCGTTGGATCATGACAGAGGATGGCATTAATGTGTCTGTTTATGTAGCTTATGCTGCTCTGGGGCTATGGCCTCCAAAGCGTTTATGTTAGGATCCAGATTAGAAGATATCCTACTTGCTGATTGGTCATCTGACTCTGTGTTTAAGTACAGTGGATACAAAGTATTCATTTAATAGTTCAGGATTTGTTTGTCGAGCGAGAGATTAGCAGACACCCTGTAGGATTTTTGAGCAGGTTCAGGGCAGCTGTTTCACTACTCGAGTTTGCTGATTAAACTTGAAGACATTTATTTTCTTTATCTGCATATGTACACAATGAGCAAAGAATTGTTTGTTAAGCTTTTTTGACAACCTCTGTTATTTTGCATGTGATTATTTGAAAAACTATTGAGTTTATGTAAGAAAGTTACAAGCTACCTTATTTTAAAGTGGAAATTTCTGGTGAAATACTTTTAAAAATGGAGCAACGTAGAGTGGAGTAGAATGTGATAGAGTAGAGTGGCATACAGTAGAGTGGAGTGTTGTAGAGTAAAGTTGAATGGAGTGGAGTGGCATGGAGCAGAGTAGTGTGGGGTGGTGCAGAGCGGAGTAGAGTGTTGTAGAGTAGAGTGTTGTGGAGTGGCCAAGAGTGGAGTAGAGTGGAGTGGCATAAAGTGGAGTGGCGTTGAATGGTGTAGAATGGAGCGTGTAGCATGTAGAATGGAGTAGAGTATTGTACAGCGGAGGGGCATGCAGTGGAGAATAGTATTGTACAGTGGAGTGGCATGAAGTAGAGTGTCGTAGAGATGAGTGGGGTAGAGTGGAGTAGTGTAAGTAGCGCTCGCACATAGAGTAGTAAATTAGCAGACTGGGTCACATTTCACAGATTTGCAGACCATTAACATCTCTTCCGAAGTGGCACCTGTGCTGGAGTCTATTTGGTAATGATTTAGGAAATTTATATAAATCATTGAGTCAGTGGAGATCACATAGAGGTGAAATGTTAGGCAGAAAACAAAATACAGGTTTCAGCATGCAGGTCCTGCACAAATTGGACAAAGCCCAAATCAATTTATCGTTTACCTCTTTCTCACCCCTCACATGAACACAGGTATACAACTGTCTCACAACAAACCGCCACTGAATGGCCCTATGGTCTGAGGGAATATAATATGGGTGTGGATTGGCTGACAATGTTCTGTTCTGGTATGGTTTATCTTTGTACTGCAAGAGTTCAACGCCTTACAGTTGAGCCTGGGGCCCTATAATGCAACGTCACACTGGATCTCTTCATTTAAAATGTTTTCGGTCCTTCATCTCTGAAACACTACAGGTCACTCAAGCTGAGCACCTCTATTTTCCCTCCTCGTCATTACCTATCACTTTAACTAATTCAAAGATCTTCCTCCTGTTCCATTGATGTTTACCTTGCCATTAGACTCTTTAAAGTTATTTGTAGCCCATCTATAAAAATGGAATTGTTCATAACTACTACTGTCACTGCTGGAAATATCAATTCAATTCAAATTCACTTTATTCGGTTTTCATTTCGTAATAAAAAAAACATAAAAGCATAACACACAAATATAAAATACAGTTAATTTAATTCCTTGCTTTAGGGGGCACCACCCGTCATCTTATATTAAAAATGTTCACGTATATCCAGTATAATAATAGATACATTACTCCATAAAAATTTAATGATCTAAAAAAACGCTTTGTGCAAAACATACAGTTTCTTAAAATTCTAATATTTTTCCGTGATTTGATTACAGCTTTTAAAAATAGTACTATATTTTTTGCATAACAATCATTTTCCAATAACTGGAGTGCAAGATAGGCCGGACGACATTGCCTCAGACCCCACATCCAACCCATATCTAAAAAGAATAATACTTCATTTAGGGCATCACCCTGTAGGTTATGGGAAAAATGTGGGATATTGCATACTCTTGCATCCATTAGCCCCACACAATGCTTTGTCACTATGTGGGCACAGAGCAGTATTAAAATCGCCCCCCCAGACTAGTAATACATCATCCCTATGATCATTCAAGTTATTCAACATTGCTTCTCTAAGCTTTTTTAGCAAATTTGTTACATTTACCCTCTTTGCATTGTTATAAAAATTTATAAAAATTATGGTATCCCTCATATCTGTTTTCATAGTCAGGACTTGATCATTTGGTTTCGAGATGTTCAACAACACTTTGTTTAACCTTAGCAAAATTGACACATAAATGCACAGACCTCCCTCAGGTCTCCCGCTTGCAGATAGTAAAGCTGGTGTGTTAAAGGTCTTATAGCCTTCCATGTGTAGTTCTTCTTGAGACCGTCCTGACGCTCTCAGTAGCGGTCGCTCCCCAAGCTCCCTGCTCTACTCTTGGTATCGTTTGGGCTGCGCTCCTTGCTCTCATCTGACAATTTCACATCTGCTAGCTGCTGTGTATAATAGCGCTGTATTGCGATAAGCTTTGCCGAATTCTAGAAATAATTACAGCTGTAGCGCTCGCTGTGTTGCTCTGATTTAAAAGTGCATTGCTTGTGTTGTGCATAGATTTTCTTGTAGCGCTTTATCCACAGATTGTCTAAGCTGCTTCATTTGGCTTTGTGCCCCAGCCTCTCTCTAGTTTCGTTTTTGCTGCCGCCATTTTATTGTTGTTGTTTTGCCTCGGAGCACGTCCTCTACACCTCGCCCCCGCCTCCCAGCTGATCCTCCCTCGCCCCTCCCCCCTCCACTTCTCCACTTATGACAGTTGCATTTGCGCGCAGCGTTCACGCGCAGCGGTCGCGCCCCATGCGCGCCGAAGGTGCGCCAAAGGTAAGCCCGTCCGCGCCTGGACCGCGCCCAGCGCCAGACCCCCTGCTCCACGCTTAACCCACTTACCCGCATAACGTATGACGCCGCTACCCTCTTTGCCCTTAACCCCGGACGCACACCACATTGCTGCGAAGCTGCCCCAGGACGCACCCACGGACCCTTCGCCTGCCACTCCTGCAAGTTCGCCTGCATCAAGACCCACACCAAATCCCCCTCCTCCAAACACAACTCCGACTCTAACCACCTGAAGTGCATCCTGCTGAACACCCGCTCGATCCACAGACACGCCACTGAACTCTGGGACCTACTCGACACTGCATCGCCGGACGTCGCCTTCCTTACAGAAACCTGGATGAACGCATCATCAGCGCCCGACATCGCCATAGCCAACCCGGACACTTACAAGATCACCCGAAAAGACCGCACCAACCAAACAGGAGGAGGCATCGCCATCGTCCACAAGAACACTATCCGAATCACGACCAGCTCCGACGATAACCTCGCTACCGCCGAACACCTCCACTTCCAGATCCACACCAACCCCAGGAACACACTTAGAGGCACCCTCATCTACAGACCACCAGGAACCCGAACACAATTCAGTGAAGACATCACTGACTTCATCAGCCTACATGCCCTCAACTCCGAGAACTACATTCTACTGGGCGATATCAACTTCCACCTAGAAATGAAAAACGACAACCACTCCACCACCCTTCTAGACAACCTAGCCAATCTCGGACTCAAACAACTTGTTGACACCCCCACCCACGTAGCCGGACATACGCTCGACTCTATCTTCATCTCCAGCAAACACATCTCCTTCGATCACACCACAGCTCTCCATTGGACGGACCACAGCTGTGTTCACTTCAGCTACAAGAAAACCACGACCCACAACCCCCCCCAACCTATTCCTCGAAGAAACTGGAACAAAATCACCACCGATCAACTCCTCACATCGCTCAACCAAAACCCTCCCGCCCTATCATCGGACCCAAACCAAGCTGCCACCAAACTCACACAATGGATCACTCACAGCGCTGATGAATTAGCACCCTTGAAAAACCACCAGACCAGACAGGCTAGCAAAAAAGCCCCCTGGTTCAACGATGACCTTAAGAAATCCAAGAAGCTATGCCGTACCCTCGAGAAAACATGGAGAAAAA
Source organism: Lissotriton helveticus (assembly GCF_964261635.1). Taxonomy (NCBI): domain Eukaryota; kingdom Metazoa; phylum Chordata; class Amphibia; order Caudata; family Salamandridae; genus Lissotriton; species Lissotriton helveticus. Next base: position 1,584,484,529 of record NC_136065.1, on the reverse strand, counting down.
ACCCAACCACTGACAACCTGACCACCTTCAAGGCCACCACCCGCAAACACCACCAACTGATCCGATCCACCAAGAAATCAGCATTCAAGGATCGACTCGACAACAACGCCCACAACAGCAAGGAACTATTCAACATCGTCAAAGAATTTACCAACCCCACCGCAGGCTCAAACGACATTACTCCCTCCCAAGAACTCTGCGATTCGTTATCCTCTTTCTTCCACAACAAAATCGCTGACATACATAACAGCTTTGAGAACCTATCCAAACAACAGTCCACTCCACCCACCCCCGAACCTAAACCGCACTCTAACAACCTTAGCACCTGGAACCCAATCACCACTGAAGACACCATCCGCCTAATGAACTCCATCCATTCAGGATCACCAACCGACCCTTGTCCCCACCACATCTTCAACAAAGCAGACTCCATCATCGCACCCCATCTCCGTGATGTCATCAACTGCTCCTTCAACTCCGCTACCTTCCCAGAAAGCTGGAAACACGCCGAACTCAGCGCCCTTCTGAAGAAACCCACAGCAGACCCCTCTGAACTTAAGAACTACCGCCCCATTTCCCTTCTCCCATTCCCTGCCAAAGTCATTGAGAAAGCCGTCAATAGCCAGCTCGCCGCCTTCCTTGAATCCAACAATTCCCTCGACACCTCACAGTCTGGCTTCCGAGCCAAACACAGCACCGAAACCGCCCTCATTGCAGCGACAGACGACATCCGAACGCTACTGGACAACGGAGAAACAGTTGCCCTCATCCTACTCGACCTCTCCGCCGCCTTCGACACAGTCTGTCATAGCACCCTCATACAACGCCTCAGCAATGTCGGCATACAAGGAAAAGCTTTGGACTGGATCATCTCGTTCCTCGCCGGGAGACCCCAGAGAGTCCGTCTCCCCCCATTCAAATCAGAGGCCACCGAAGTCATCTGCGGAGTACCACAAGGATCATCACTCAGCCCCACCCTCTTCAACGTTTACATGAGTCCCCTAGCATCCATCGCGCGACAACACAACCTCAACATCATCTCCTACGCTGACGACACCCAGCTGATCCTTTCCCTCACCAAAGACCCTAACACCGCCAAAACCAATCTTCACGAAGGCATGAAAGAAGTAGCCGAATGGATGAAAAACAGCCGCCTAAAACTAAACTCAGACAAAATGGAAGTCCTCATCCTAGGATCATCCCCCTCTGCCTGGGACGACTCATGGTGGCCACCGGCCCTGGGCACAGCACCCATACCTACAGACCACGCACGTAACCTGGGCTTCATCCCAGACTCCTCCCTCTCGATGACCAGACATGTCAACGCCGTCTCATCCTCATGCTTCAACATACTTCGCATGCTCAAAAAAATCTTCCGTTGGATCCCCACCGAAACAAGAAAGACTGTCACCCACGCACTGGTCACTAGCCGACTGGACTATGGAAACACCCTCTACGCCGGAACCACAGCCAAATTACAGAAAAAACTCCAACGCATCCAAAACGCATCAGCCAGACTCAGATTGGACATCCCTCGCCAATCTCACATTACCGGTCACCTGAAAGACCTCCACTGGCTTCCCGTCAATAAGAGAATAAAGTTCCGTCTCCTCACCCACGCACACAAGGCCCTCTACAACCTGGGACCCGAATGCCTCAACACACGACTGTCCTTCTACACACCCACCCGCCAATTACGATCCTCCAATCAAGCCCTCGCCGCAATTCCGCGCATCCACAGATCCACCATGGGAGGAAGATCCTTCTCCTACTTAGCGGCCAAGACCTGGAATTCTCTCCCCACTCACCTCCGCCTTACACAGAACCACATTTCCTTCAGAAAGCAACTTAAAACCTGGCTATTCGATAAATAATGCACACCCTCCCCCAAGCGCCTTGAGACCCTCTGGGTGAGTAGTGCGCTATACAAATTCCTGAACTTGAACTTGAACTAGACACAATATGTCGAATTTACTAACAAAATTTAGCCAGACCTGGTTCAATAGTTTGGGGCGAAGCCCTGCTACATTCCAGAAAAGGACCATAATACTGTGTGTGGGATCCGTGCCTTGTGTTACATTTTCAATTTTTTGGGGAATGTATAAAAATGTAGATGTCGACCCAATATGTAATGTGTTTTGTGGGAGAACTGGATCTACTACGCTATTTATATTTGCTCTAAGTATACCTCTCGGAACCTGGCAGTTTTCACATTCAGGTAAAACACAATTAGTATTTTTTATATTTTCCCCGGGAGGCCCGTTTTTTACTGGCCTAGGCTGAACAACGAGACTATTTATTGAGACTTTCTCTAACATGGATTGACTGTTTTCAATTTCATTTGTCCTATCAAATACTTGATGGTTTTGGGCGAAAGCCGTTACTGGGATATCGTGGAGATCTCTTGGAAATTTGTCCAGGCAATCTATCTCCTCTAAGGATCAACTATTGAACATTTGCAAGATCTCTCCACATAAACTAAGCAGTGCAGATAAATTATTCATCAGCTCTAGTGCTTATCAGACTAGGCTGCTGTAATTGTCAGCAGATAAACCTCACAATGGGGCATATTATCAAGCACGGCGTTAACATTATCACCGCTTTAGCGGCAGAAAACTGCCGCTAAAGCGGCGATAATGGGCTTGATAATACACTGTAGAGAATTCCCATAGAAGCCCATGTTCACACCAGAACATGGGCTTCTATGGGAATTAACAAGGGCTTATTATCAAACCCATTATCACCTCTTTAGTGGCAGTTTTCTGCCGCCAAAGCAGCGATAATGTTAACGCATTTTCTTGATAATATGCCCCTATATTCTTATGCCCCACCCGACAATGGTTTTAAACTTTGCCACTGCCGAGACATACACACCTCATCATATGTCCCCCACTACCTTTCTGGTATCCTATCTCAATACATTATAACCCAGAACCTAAAAACCCCTAGACTTTTTCCCCTAGTCTCACACATACTACCATGTGCTAGCTCCAGCATTCAGTCAATTTACATTCAAGACTCTCTACTCGGGCACTCTTTACAACAATGTGTTTGTGCATGTCCCTCTATCTGGGCTTTCAAACAACATTACAAGATTATCGCTTGCTACTATAAGATCCAGTGTGAATGTCTTGCCACTGATCTTTTCAAATGCTCCGTAATATGTAAACATTCGGCCTGTATTTTCTCATTAGATATTGATGTGCAATTAAATGTTTTTATCTTCACCAAAGATTCCCGTAACATTGGCTCATATACTGTTGATCTAAATCAGGTATTTCCAACGAGTAGCTCATGAGCTACTGATAGCTCTCTTGTAAGTGGCTCTCCTGCGTGCAGTCAAGCCTAATAATTTAGAAGCTTTTGAGTGGCTGAATTAATGTAGGTATATCAGAGCTGAAGCGTGTATTTGAGGCAACAATGTGTGCATTACAGAACCTCTAAGCTGATGTTTGGTGAAAAATGGGTGAATTCACAAAATATATTAAAAGCTGAGCACAGAATGGTGACAAAAATAATCTTGTTTAATGTGGTGAGTACAGCATTAGTAATATTAGTAGCTCAGGATTATTTTCATTGAGTATAGGTAGCTCTTCTTACAGAAAGATTTGAAAACCCCTGGCCTAAATGTTTAATCTTGGCTAAATGTCATCAAGATGAGTGAGCAATAGAGTCACAGGCAGGTGTTAGAGTGCACAGTTCGCTCTCTCATTTGTGGGGGTGCCTCATGATCATGGGTAGTCCGCATCTACATATATTCCTTTACAGTATTAACTTAGGACATTATGACGTGTACTGTAATAACATGAAAGGTGACGTGTTAGGGATATTTTCAATGTGAATGTGAAGAAATTAACGTTGCAACTACATGTTTTGCTGACAATTTTTCACGGATTTGATGGGCTTATGTAACATGTTAATTTAGAAATGCTCAGTAAATAGTGTTCATTTTATATGTAAGTTCACAAGGCCACTCTGACATTTCTTATATTGGCCGATATATGAAGGCCTGAATTGTATTTTTCCCCGCAAGCTCTTGCATTAGATTTAATAGTTGAATTTCATGTGCATGTTGGATTTGTTCCTTCTCATGTTTCTGTTGCAGGTGGAGAATTCATCCTTATTAGCTAGACACAGGTCTTTGTTTTAGGAGTTAGGCTTAGGGAGAAGTGGATACATTAAGAGCTGTTACCGATAATGGAGAACTGTTGTACTTTCTCATCGGAGTAAGCCTGGGAATCGAGATCATCTTGCCAAGGCCTGGGAGCATCACTGCCTAGTGGAAATTTACCTACAAGGAGGTGGCTTGGACGATGGTGTGATGTTGCAATGCATCTTGGGATACTACCTCTAAGTTCATGTATAAAAGTTAGGGACAGTGTCTGGGGACTTCTGCCTTGCCTTGAGAGAGGGAGCATTTTAGAACGGGCTTTGTAGCTTCATGCTACTCAATCCATCTGATGTGAAGAGACTTCTTAGGAAGGCTTCACAAGCTGACACCTTAGTGGATCCTGCCTTGTGGAATCTATGTAGGGATGTCATGCTAGAGATAGAGTACGGACAGACAAATGCTTTATACCCACAAACTGCCAATGAAAGGGAATTTTGACATCTGTGCTGTCATCTTTTGCATTCTGGTTCTCAAACTGATAATTCTGTGCCTATTGCGCCACCTTAACATCATCCGTAGATTTGACTAGTTCTGATGTACTTTGACACCCTTATCTTAAGATGCCTGTATGTCCATTTGATCATAACTTTGTAATAAACAAACTAAACCTAATTGGGCGTCTGTGATTCTTCGGAGTTTGCAATGATTGAATATCTAATGACTTTTCTCGCTTGCATGCTGACAAAAAGATACTTCAACTTGGGGGTTCCAGAGCTGATCTAGAATGTGGAGCCCGTCTCCTTCAGATGGTAGCAGTGTAGTATGGTTGTCACATGAAGCTAGGGAGGATCTAGAAAATCTAGAAAAGACCTAGACCCCTAGAGACCCAAAACAGAGCAGAATGATCGATAACGAAAAAAGACAGACTTTGGCAGAGACCGACGGATATTGATGGGGCAGCAAAGAACTGCGGTGAACGGAGGAGTATCAATAGGGATGCATTGTGTGTTAGATTGCGGAAGTGTGATGTTTGTATGATGTCTGGCAGACTTGGTGTGAAAGCCGAGTGATTGTGGTTTTGGACTGGACGTGGTCCAAGGTTTGTGATTTGAGTTTGTGATTTGAGTTTCAGGCACAAAGTAATCCAAGATCCTAGGACATATAGTCAATGGTGTAGAAGAATGACTGAATGAGGTCATTTTATGAAGCGCACAGTACCCAATGGTGTCTTAGCGCTGTGCGGATCAGAAAAAGAAACAGGATAGAGTCCGTCTGGAGGCCTACCTCAAGAATATAGCTGGGGACCTATTGGGAGAACAGCCAAGTCTTTAGTTCCTCCTGAGCACCTGCAGGTTGAGTTGCAAGCGTAGGGTTAGGGGCAAGGAGTTTCATAGTTTCCCCCGCGGTACAAGAGCATTCTTCCACCCCACTGTGCTTTGCTTATTCTTGGGACAGTGATCAGGTGCGCCGAGCTACACCTCAAGTTCCTGCAAGGGGTATACCCGGAAAACCGATCCTGGAAAAAGGTTGGCCCGGTTCTGTGAAGGGCCCTGTGGATAATGCAGAGGGCTTATATGAAATCCTCTTTTCCCCTGGCAGCCAGTGCAGGCCATGCATTAAGTGTGAGATTGGTCAACATTTGGGGACCTTCAGCAGGGCTCTTCCTGCTGCATTTTGCAGAGACTGAAGCGTCTTTATCATGTACTTGGAAATTCCCAAATATATATGGCATTTCAGTAATCTTTCTTCGAGACAATGAGTGCCATCATCACCGTCTTTTGTAGATCAATAGGAATGAACGGGAGAATTTTCTTTAGTACTCTTAGCATAAAAAACCATGCTGACATCACAGCATTAATTTGTTCCTGAAAAAATAATTTAGTATCAAAGATGACACCCAGGTTTCTTTCCTTTGGCACTGGTCATGGTAGGGCGCCCAACTCAGAGGACCCCCAGGATGCATCCCAGAAGGAGAAGTCCTTCCCAAAGAGAAGAACCTCAATTTTATCCGAGTTCAGCCTAAGACCGTTCTTTTGCATCTAATCCGCAACCTGAGTCATGCATCTGCAAAAGTTATCTGCCTCCTTTTTCACCTCTGATGAGATTGATACCACAATCTGTGTATAGTCAGCATAGGAAAATACTGACAGGCCAAAACTACGAATGAGATTGAACTGAGGGGTGACATTGAATATGTGTGACAGGGTGGGTACACCAGACCCCGTGGCAGGGGATCAGACTACGCTTTGGTGGGCAGCCGCCCCTGATTCACGTACCTCCCTTGCCTCCATGCAGCCCCCGGACTGCCCGGACCGAGAGGAATGGAAGGCAGGAGACCCGGATTATTGGTGGCCGACGATACAGGAACCAGAACCCTACACCTTTAAGGGATAGGAGACCTCCTTGGTAGCCACGCCCCCCTCCGTCAACGTGACGACGTCAAAAGAGCTCAGGGAACAGGAAGTGACGGACAACGTTGACCCCAAGTCGAGTGGACGAGAGGAGAAACAGAGCCGTTGCCCCGAAGGAGAAGAACTACTGACGAGCCCCGCTGTCGTGAACCTGAAGAGCCCAAAAGACGAGACCTCGAGGAGCCCAGGAGACGAGACCCAGAGGCCAGGAGAGCCGAGGAGAAGTGATCCGCCCCGCCACACGCCCACGGGAGGTGTGTGGCTCAAACAGGTACGGGGGCGTATGGCGGGTTGGATGGGACAACGTACCCTACCCCCATTTGAGTAATTGTACAGCCCCCTGTACAGTCGTCCTGCATACCCAACCCTCACGAGCACATACCCGTCACGAAACTCCTTTTGTAAAGTCACGAGTGCACTGGTTTCCCTCACCCCCGGTCCCAGAGAACGTGATGTATATATGACTCTAGGAGTGGTAGGTGGTGCACAGCTGTGGTTGAATAGATTCAAAGTTCAGTTAAACAATGTGGTGGGTGCACAGGTGGGTGGTGTCTCCGACTGAAACACTACAGAAAATAAAGAAGTTGTGTATGCATAAGGATATGCAGATACATCCCCACTATGGCACACCAGTTGGACAAAAGATGCCTTTCAATGGTTGATCATTCAAAGTGTAGAGATTTATTGAAACAACTTATTTTTTCATCAGAAGGTCGATATTTCATTCATATCAATCCAATGTAATTGGGTAATTTCCAGAATGAGGAACATTCAAAGTGCATTACTCCGATGCATTTCGGGCAGTGCCCTTTCTCAAGGAGTACTAGGAAGAAGACAAAGATGTGTAAGGATTGGAGGGTGAGGGGCGCGGAAATGAACTAACTAATTTAAGGTGTCTATCAATGAGTGGGGACATTTTGGCTTGTACAAAAACGGGGGGGCGAGTGAAAGGTGGTGCCAGCTATTGACTAAAACGGAGTGTGAATTTAACGATATTAGGACGTGAATGACGGGTATTAAAACGTGGCGGACTAAGAAACGGCCACTTTTCAAATCAGTGATACATTCAAGGTATGCCAACCAACTACCAAAACACAACAAGATTTAACACAATGGTTTAGGTTGTGAAGGCAATCTACATAGTCGACGTTTCGAACCCTAGTGCTCAGTTAATTGGGACCATCATCAGGACTGACAAATTTAAAGTATTTGCCTGTCAATATAAATTATTTTGCAATTGTTTAGCGCCTGTAGAATTCAAACAATTTTTTGCATGAAGAGTGTTCATTAGACCTGATTATTCTAGGATCACATATGATAACATAAATACTGTACTCGGATTCGGTTTGTTCGTGCCTAAACTGTGATGCACTCGTGGTGGGTTTGTTTAAAATAAACCGACGTGGTGGTGACTTGTGAGCAACTCATTTTGTCATTAAAATCAATAAATGAATAAAGAACATCATTTCTGCGAGCATTTTGTTTGAAGCTGTTCTACGTGGCTAACACATGCAGCGGGCGTCCTGTGTGATGTGACCAGGGGGGCGGGCGGTATAGACTTACCCTGGGTAGGCGGGGATAGCGACCCTGTTCGTGATGGTGAGGGAAGGGGTTGTGGGTCATCTACCTAAAAATAAAGCGGGATTTTTAACAAATTGAGGTGCTACTACGGGCGGGGCTGTGCGGGGCGCATTCAAGGGAGCGCAAATTAACTTACGGACTCGTGAGGTCCACGCTTCGTTTGGGGTAGCCAGGTGCTCGTGAGTTGAGCACGTTCCCTGTTGGGCAATAAATTAGTATCATATTGTGGTCTAGTAACAGCAGGGGCGCACAGTTTGGGTATAAGAGAAGCCGGGACCTCTAGCAGTCACTGGCTTGGTGCAGTCTTACCTGTGGGCGTGTGGTATCCAAGCTATGTCTCGGTCGACATAGTGGGGCAGCGGGCGGGCAGTCAATGTCCTATACAACGCTGTTGGTGCACTGGGGGCCATTGCACTTAAGTAAGCGTGCAGAGCCTCCGTTAGGGAACAGCGTGCAAAGCGTCCGTCAGGAGACGTCAGCGATGGGCGCCATCTTGGGATGGGAGTGAGTGGCATAAATTGTGCGCCATGTTGGGTAGGACAATGGGCCGGTAATGGCTACGAGGTTAGGCAGCTAGAGGGAGCGCCATCTTGGGAAGGCGGACAAATGGGTTTAGTTAGCGCGCCTTGTAACAGGGACATGGGCGAAGTGACATTTGTGAGATTATCAATATTGACAGTGGTGAAAAAAGTGCTTATTTACAGTGCAAGTGCTGGTCTATTTAGTGACATTTTTTCAGACCTTTTCATTAAAACTTCTCATATTGTTCGACCAATACATAACATGTATGAGTTTTGAACTGTTCTTGGTCTATGTAGTTCAGACAATAATTCCAGGAAAAGCCGCATTTATTGTAGTCTTTCACAGGAGGCTAGTGCAGTCCTCTAGGCGATTTAAGCCATTCCGAATGGTGTCAAATTGGATCATTGTTCTCAGTTCCTCCTTGTTCAGTAGCTGAGCCAAATTACCACCTCTTGGGGGAAGTTTCACGACTTTGAGGATGGACCATTTGATGTCGTTCTCAGTGTGTCCTGCTGCATTGTAGTGGTCCACCAGAGGGGCATTTGCAGTATTGCATCTAATCCGGCTTCTGTGTTGACAGATTCTTGTCTTTATTTTCTGCGTCGTTTGCCCCACGTAGAGTTTGGGGCAAGGGCATTCGATAACATAAATCACATTAGCTGTGTTACAATTTGAAAAGGATCGTCTTTCAAATGTGATGTGCTGGTGCGTGAATTTTGTGCCCTCCACCGTGAAGTCGCAAACAATACATTTTCCACATTTAGCATGACCTACAATGGGTGGCAAGCCCCACACTGTTTCTAGTGTGTTCCCTTGTGTAGCAACTTGGAGAGCTGCCCTCACCAGATGGTCTTTCAGATTTTTGTTTTTCTTAAATGCGAAGAGGGGTTTGTCAATCTTGATACTCCCCACATTTATAGTAGGCCAATGCTTAAGAATCGATTTACGGATTCTGTTAGATATTGGAGAGAAGGTGGTAACACACGCTACTCTCTCTTTTTGAGTTCTTTCTTTTGGGGTTAACAACACTTCCCGCGGGCAGTACCATGCACGTTTGGAAGCTTGTTTCACTATCCGTTTTGGATAGCCTCTTTCTTTGAGTTTTGTGGACAGTATCTCTGCTTCTCTGAAATAGTCTCTCTTATCAGAGCAGTTTCGCCTGATCCTCAGAAATTGTGAGTATGGCAGTGAATCTCTGAGGGCCCTGGGATGATTGCTTTTATAGTTCAGAAGCGTATTACGCTCTGTGGGTTTGCGAAATAGCTTAGTGAGAAGCTCACCTTCTGCATAGTAAATGGTGAGGTCTAGGAATGCTATTGAAGACTTGTCGGGGGTAAGGGAAAAGGTTAGACCAAGGCAGTTATTATTGAGCCAGTGGAGAAACTGTGGCAATGTCTCAGAGGGCTGAGTCCAGATCATAAAAATGTCGTCTATATAGCGACGCCAAAGTTTTATGCCCGGATGGAATGGATTGCCTGGCACCAGGATTGAGCCCGTTTCTAGCTGGTCCATAAATAGTATGGCCATGTTGGGGGCAAAAATAGCCCCCATAGATGTCCCCTTGATCTGTTGGTAGTAGGTGTTGTCAAAAAAGAAAAGATTTCTTGTCAAGCAGAGCTCGAGTAGTTGCAGAATGAATAGGGAGGGTACCCTGTGTGGACGTGGCCGTGTGTCTAAGGTCTTTTGAATGACTAGCAAGGCAGCAGTTTGGGGGATGTTTGTATATAGTGATTCTACATCTAGGGTACACAGGGTTTCATACTTGGGGTCATATTCCAAATGTTCAACAAGGGTAATCATAGACATGCTGTCTCTGACAAAGCAAGTTGTTGAGGGCACGAAGCTTTTAATAAAAAAGTCAACATATGCCCCTAGAGGTTCTAGAACGGAACCACATGCGGATACAATTGGGCGTCCAGGATTATTATTGTCACAAAATCGGGCATTGGAAGCACGAGTGTTGATTAAATCCAGTAAATCAGTTGCGAGAGGCAGAGTTAGCGCTGATGCCCAATGAAATCAATACTGTGACAAGACCCAAATCCTTTAATGCTGGAAGTCAGAATCAGCTAGTGCAAGTACCCCGCCCTCTAGGAATTCCGCAGAGTAAGCGAACGTACTACCAAATGCCCTTTATAGAAACACTAGACGGATTCGATCAGGACCTGTCACAATGATGGTGCCTGAGGGGGGAGGAAGACTGTACCCGTGGAGCACTCTTAGAGGTAGACCAGAGTGGACCATATGTGGAGGCTGACGTAGGCGGTCATCCCATTACATTGTTAATTGATACTGGTGTTACCCATTCTACTGTGAGATCTACAGTAGTCCCAAACCTACCCCTCTCGGGACAATCGATCCAAGTTGTAGGAGTTGGCAATAGGAGAATGACATTGACAGAAAAAATACCTGTGAAGATAGCAACTTTTTTCATGATTGACGTCAATTTGTGGTCTGTGATTCGAGTCCAGTCTATTTGTTAGGATGTGATCTCTTATGCAAGCTGAAGTGTGCCATCTATTGTACGCCCAAGGGAGTAGAATTGCAGACCAATGATGATGATATTGCATTCAAGTTGGTGAACCAGAACCACTGCCTAGACATGTTTGCCATACTAACAGTGGATGACATGCCATTGGACTTAAGAGACACCGTCCCTCCGTGGTATGGGACTTCACAGAGGAAGAGATAGGACTTATTAGAGGAGTTGAGCCAGTCCGCATACAGATCAAGCCAAATATAGAATTTCAAACAATGCCCCAAATCAACCTGTTTATGTTTCACACCCAGTTGAGCTCCTGATGACGAGAACCAAAACACAGCATCAGACGAATAATAGGCTTACCAATTATGAACAAATATTATTGGCCTCTGAAACTATTACCCTGAAGCGGTGTTCTGTGTTAAATCCTGCTACTTTGATGCCTATTCCAAATGTTGATGGAGAAGATTGTAGGACCACAACTGTTTTGATGTAACTTAACTTTGTTCTGAAACGAGACCCAACATTGTCGATGAACCTCTGCCTTATATTGATCAAATCCTTTTTGTTGATGGTTCATGCTTAAGAGACAATGAGGGTTACCTGAGAGCAGCTTTTGCTGTCTGTAACATTTCTGGAATATTGGAAGCTGCCTGTTTACAAGGAGTCTACTCCGCACAAGTTGCTGATATCATTGGCTTGACTCTTGCATGTCTTGCCTCTGATCAAATCTAAGTCACTATCTATACCAATAGCTAGTATGGTTTTGGTGTGGTTCATGACTTCGGACAGCTATTGGTCACATAGGGAGTTCTTAGCTTCATCAGGATCTCCCATTAGGAATGGAGAGTATGTGAGACAACTGTTGGAAGCCATACAGCGACCAAAGGAAGTGGCAGTCGTGAAGTGCGCTGTCCATGGAAAGCGGGAGGATTTTGTGACAGTTTGACATAGGTACGCAGAAAAATGTGTATGCTTTTGTGCAATTCATGCATGTATTTTTAGTGGGGATTATTCAGGCAAGAGCACAGAAAGAACCAAGCTGATCATGATGCTAGCCATTGCTGATACATGGGAGGAGTTCAGGCGTCAGCAGGGAGAAACGTCAGACCAAGAACATGCTGGTTGGATCAGAGCAGATTGTGAAAATAGAGAAGACGGCATTTGGTTTCCAACTGATGGTAGAGCAGTATTGCCAGATTGTATTATTGTTGAGAGACCTTATCCCGAGTTTCGGGTTTCCAACTACATTGGAGTCGGATAGAGGAACTCACTTCCACAGTGAGATCATGAAGCTGTTCTGTACCACCTTGATTGTTGACCAGAGACCGCACTGTGGCTATAGGCCAGAGGCATCAGGAATGGTGGAGTAAATAAATGGGACTTTAAAGTAACCGTGGGCGTAGTGTTGCCTACTTCGCCCTTTGCAAAGTAGGCGAAGCAGGCAACACTACGCCCACTTCGTGGGCGTAGCGAAGTTGCCCGCCACCCGCCTCCCTCCCGCCCTCCCTAAATGCTTAAATGACATTATAAATGAATTATAAAACCACTTACCTTGTCCGCCACGTCGCCGGGGCTCCCTCTCGTCATCGCTCCGCCGGCGCCGCCGTCTTAGATACTAATGCGCATGCGCGGCCGCCCCCGGGGACGCGGCGGACAAGGTAAGTGGTTTTATAAATCATTGATAATGTCATTTAAGCATTTAGGGAGGGCGGGAGGGAGGCGGGAGGGAGGCGGTGGCACGTAGTGGGGCTACGCGAAGTGCGTGGGTGGGCGTAGTTTTTTGCCCACTTCGCGTAGCTTCGCGAAGCCCCACTACGCCCACTACGCCCAGGGTTACTTTAAAGATGAGAATAGCATAGGTGTGCTCCTCGACATCTCAGCATTTAGGGAGGGCGGGAGGGAGGCGGGAGGGAGGCGGTGGCACGTAGTGGGGCTACGCGAAGTGCGTGGGTGGGCGTAGTTTTTTGCCCACTTCGCGTAGCTTCGCGCAGCCCCACTACGCCCACTACGCCCAGGGTTACTTTAAAGATGAGAATAGCATAGGTGTGCTCCTCGACATCTCAGAACTGGCCTGATGATTTGCCCGTGGTGTTGATCAGTCGCGGCCGGCATGACTCATGGGTGGATCGGCGTGGGGGGTTTTGCAGGGAGTGGGTTGTGCGGGGAGAGGTTTTAATTTTTGTGATGAAAACAGCTGTGAAGTGTGAAGGTTTGCCAAACTGGACACACGCATAACACACCCACAAAGTTTTAGGACCCTCGGAAGAACCAGCTCCTCTCCCAGAAGTGACTCCAGCCATGGTTGTAAGACCACTAGAGAGGGCAAGCAAAGCTGTGGGGGTTTCTGATGAGGTTGGATACCCACCAAGTCGAGCTGAGGGGGTCACAATACACATGGCCCATATAAAGAATCTGAGGAAGACAGCAACGTTGTGAGTAGTATAGAGTCTGACTCAGCTGAAGGGACTCGAGGGGGGGGGGGAGTGGTTGGGTGCTGTGAAAGAAAACTGAAGTTGCTAGGGAATCGTGGCCTGTGAGACAGAACAGGCAGAATCTGCGACTTGCATCAGAAAGAGAACTTGCTTCCATAACTGAATCATCTGAATCTGATCAAAGTGACGCAGAACAAGCTCAGGGGAGCCTGAGGAGATTGAGGAGAGTCTGAATATTGTGACAGAGATACACCTTTCCGTAGTGGGCTTACCTTGTTACAAATGTCCGGGAGAGTGTGGTCTGGAACATCAGTGCTGATAATTGAGATCGAACTGTTAGTACCTGGAGTAGAGGCAAATGAAATTCTGACATTGACTGTACCATATCCGCCGAGACTGAGTGGCTTACGTAGCTTGACTTTGGAAGATCTTACATTCTCGACTTTTGGGAATCAGCCATCAGCTCAGGAGATTGAAGCAGTTCGCATTGAACTTTTGCAGCGTGTCATTGATGAAACTGGCTCCAACCTCATGAGGAGTGTAAATTGAACTTTGAACTGTAAATACAAATCATTTTGATCAAAAGAAGATAACCTAAGCCCGAGTGGAACCCTTTCTGTAGATTAAGAAAGAGGGCTAGAGAAGTCTTTTAGGTTGTGTAAATATTGTGCTGTGAACTGAAAACGGTTTCCACAACTTCAAGAAATTGCATATGAACTTTATTGTGCAACCGTGAGAGGCCAAGAAAGGGGCTTTGCATTGATCCTCTTACAGTCACAATCCGACCTCCGAGAAAATGGACTCTGGAAATTCGAACCCTAGGCACAAATGTATGATAGGTATACTTATTGTAGGGGTAGTCATAGTAATAGCTGTAGTCATCAATATGGCCATTATAAGTTCACACAAAGCTTAAGTTAAGGGAATGGGATGCATGGGACATCAATACCTACCACTTTTAGCACAAAAAAGGGGACATTAGGAGCTGACAATGCATTAATAGAACAGACTAGTCACTTATTGCATGTAGATTTGCCCAAGGGTGAGTATACATTGAATGCGTATGTGAAGCTATTGTATGGGTACGTGACTATCATGGACGTGAGAGATTGTTAGGTTTGTATGCAATTGCCTGCCTCTGTCGAGGAGGGTATTAGGTATCATCACCTGCCCTTGACATATGGCATTAGTTGTAGTTTGCTGCTTAGGATATGGGAAGGGTTATTATAAGTGCTATTTCTCGAATTATGACTTAGTGCTTTCAAAAGTTCCAGCTTACAAACAACTGAACAAATGTGATTATTACAAACAAGAAGAGAGAATGGGAAAGTATTTTGTACCAACTGTTACATTAGATACAGCTGATGCTCATAGACATAACTTGACTTGTATGTTAACTAACAGAGAAAAGAAATTCTTAGATCAAGTAGAGGATAGACGCAGGTCATTAATGGTTAAGCTTCAGAATAGAAAAGGAAAATTTGTATGGACCAAGGAAGTGTTAGTTCACAAAGCTAAGGGAAGTTATGGTCCAATAGCTTTGGTTTGGGAACATGAGGAAATCTTTGCATCAGACCAGTACAAGCATATTATGACAGAACGTGTGTGATCACATCTTCACCATTGATGCTTCTTCAAAGAAGTTTTTGCAGGACGCAGTGCAAGTGGTGCTGAATGTGTACTTTGTGTGTGGAAGAAATGCATTTGTCCAACTGCTGAATAATTGGTATGGTACGTAGTATGTGGCTGTTGTGTTCCCCAAGATATACCATGTGGAGGATTTGAAACGTTTGGAAGGGAAGTCAACACATAAAGAGAAAAGGGGAACCAGTGCAGGAGAGATTGTATGAGATGTGTTCAGAGCAAAGTTACCCAGTCTGGAAGTGGTCCTTGATAATGTCAAGATCAGAACGTTGTCAACTGTAGTAGATAAGTTGTCAGTCAATACAGCTCAATCATTGTTTCTCGAGGATGGAGAGATGTCTCGATAAGAGCTATGGTGGTGTAAAACCATTTTTCTTTAGACATGTAATTAGCAAAAGAGGGTGGAGTCTGTAAAATACTGAGGGTTCAATAGTGCTGTACTTGTATGCCAGACCATAGTAAGGATCTGAGGAAGTATATAAGCAATATCACTGAGATACACCATGAGATACATGATTTGGCAGCTGAGGAAATCTGAGATAAGGTTGGAAAAGGTTTTGTTAAAGTTGGCGGTTGGGTTGCGAGTCTTGGAAAAGGAATCATTGGTTATAACTTGAAGCCCATAGTAATAGTTGTGGTTTGTGTCATCTTGTTGATTGGAATAGTGAAGGCTTCCAAGTGGCATCAGTCGAGGCAGGCTGAAAATTCCATTAGAAGAATGGAAATACTGCAGGACAGTCACAATGAGAATCTCAGCGTTTAGAGAGGTTTCAACAGGGAAGACTGGCTACAATGTCTGTTTAGGTCGGTTCTTTCTACAGGGAGTTTTAATGAGAGTGTGATGACACTTGTCATCAGAGGGGGGGAATGTTAGAGCGCAAAGTTTGTTCTCTCATTGTAGGGGTGGATCATAATCATGGGTAGTCCGCACCTAAGTATATTCCTTTACTGTATTTACTTAGGACGTTAGTATGTGTACTGTAATAACATGAATAGTGATTTTTAATGTGAGTGTGAAGAAATTAACGTTGCAACTACATGTGTTTAGCTGAAAACATTAACATGCAGAGTTCGTAGATGCTGCTGACAATTATTCACGTATTTGATGTATTTATGTAACATGTTAATTTAGAAATGCTCAGTAAATAGCGTCCATTTTATATGTAAGTTCACAAGGCCTCCGTGACATTTCTTATATTGGCCGATTTCTGTAGGCCTGAATTGTATTTTTCCCCTGGAAGCTCTTGCATTGGATTTAATAGTTGAATTTCATGTGCATGTTGGATTTGTTCTTTCTCACGTTTCTGTTGCAGGTGGAGGATTCATCCTTGTTAGCTAGAATCAGGTCTTTGTTTTAGGGGTTAGGCTCAGGGAGAAGAGGACACATTAAGTGCTGATACAGATAATGGAGAACTGTTGTATTTCCTCATTGGAGCAAGCCTGGGAATCAAGGTCATCTTGCCAAGGCCTGGGAGCATCTCTGCCTAGTGGAATTTTCCTACGAGGAGGTGGCTTGTACAGATGGTGTGATGTTGCAGTGCTTCTTGGAATACTACCAGTAAGTTCATGTATCAAAGTTAGGGACAGTGTCCGGGTACTTCTACCTTGCCGTGAGAGAGGTGAGAGGTAGCATCTTAGAACGAGCTCTGTAGCATACTCAACCCATCTGATGTGAAGAGACTTCTTAGGAAAGCTTCACATGCTGACAACTTAATGGATCTTGCCTTGGGGAAGCTCTGTAGGGATCTCATGTAGGGACAGACAAATGCTTTATACCCACAAACTACCAATAAACAAGCATTTGCAATGCATTAGGTCTCGCAGTTACATGAGTTAAAGCTATTTGCATTGTAAATAGCAATGTGTTTTATTTATATTTTTAAAACAAAAACAAATATAAACGGCATTGTTATTTGCAATGTCAATAGCTCAAACTTGAGTAAATGCGAGACCTATTGTATTGCAAATGCTTGTTATTTTATAGGGGGGCTCAGGGGCGAAAATACCCATACAGAATCCCAGAAACAGTACCAAGTCAACTCTTAAATGAGGAAGATTGTGAGAAAACGTGTTTAACCCTTCACACTGGTACTATGCATATATAGGTCTGGGGCAGACCTCAGCATGGGCAGGAGCACTGCGCAATTGAACACAGCGCGCGGCGCCGTCCATTCAGAAATTGTGTACCAACACGGACTACTCACCAGATAAGTAACATTCTGCCATCAGATCACATAAGGTACCAAGTCCCGTTAGCTCCGAGGATATTTCAAGTCAGCAGGGTTTTCTGTGATTACGCAGAGGCAAGAGGGTGCTGCCAGAGAGGACTGGTGGAGCTGAGCAATTTATTCCTTAATTAATAAGCATCTAATACCAAGCACGTTCTGTTACCAGAAATACCCTGAAAGAAGCATAAAACTTGCGAGAATATTCGACTATATCCTTCCACTAAAACCCTTCAGGAGAAATACAGCTGGAATTCCCTGTGCCATATTTATAAGCCCACTGGCATTTCCAAACTACGCAAGGGCTTTTCCAAAGCACACTTTTTGAAGCGGTGCCAAGATTATGTGAAATGTCTGAAGCACGTTTAAAGGAATAAAGGGGGTGCGCCCCAGGGTGATTTACTGGGATGTCAAACATTTCAACTGGTGACCACATCTCCAAACGTTGAAGACTTCAAGTCTGTCCGAGTCCAGACACCAACAGCATGGTTCAACAAGCCCAGGCCTAACCTTACGCATGATGCGGCCGAGGCTGTCTGTCAAGGAGGGCTCTCCGGTACATGGACAGGCTAGGCTCCGTGCAAGAAGTCAGGCTTTGGCAGCCTTCCTGGAGGGTAAAATTCAAGAGTCCCCGGGTGTCTGCAGAGTGAATGCGTGAATGAAAAGAGTCCCTGGGTGTCTGCGGAGTGAATGTGTCAATAAAAAACAGGAGCCTTGTGCACTCAGACAGGGCAAGAGCAGCCGGGCGGCATTAGAAGTGTGGCGACGTGGACAGAAATGTCAGAATGGTTCTCAGGCATAACGAGAAGGAAGGGACGGGCAAGCAGAAGAGGGGGCTAAGAGAAACAGGGATTTATGACATAATATCGACAGACAGAATATCTACATACAAAAATATCGACACAAAAATAGCGACATCATAAATATCGGAGTTATATCTTCATAAAGGTACGTAAAAAAATATCGAAAAAATAATACCGTAGTACAAAAATATCGAAATTAAAAATATCGTTTTTTAAAATGTATTAATAATAATGTAAAAATAATTTACAAATACATATAATTTTACAAATATTAAATAAAAACATTAAAACATATTAAAAAAATTATAACTAATACATATACATTTAAAATAAATTAAAAACTCTACATATAAATTAATATATATACGTACTCCACATATTGCAACAGTAGGGAAAGCGTTGGATAGCGGAGGGGTAAAAATTACTATTCCCACTCCAGAGTGTGCAACAGTAGGGAAAGCGTTGGATAGCATAGGGGTAAAAATTACTATTCCCACTCCAGAGGTTGCAACAGTAGGGAAAGCTTTGGATAGCGTAGGGGTTTAAATTACTATTCCCACTCCAGAGGGTGCAACAGTAGGGAAAGCGTTGGATAGCGTAGGGGTAAAAATTACTATTCCCACTCCAGAGGGTGCAACAGTAGGGAAAGCGTTGGATAGCGTAGGAGTAAAAATTACTATTCCCACTCCAGAGGGTGCAACAGTAGGGAAAGCGTTGGATAGCGTAGGGGTTTAAATTACTATTCCCACTCCAGAGGGTGCAACAGTAGGGAAAGCGTTGGATAGCGTAGGGGTAAAAATTACTATTCCCACTCCAGAGAGTGCAACAGTAGGGAAAGCGTTGGATAGCGTAGGGGTAAAAATTACTATTCCCACTCCAGAGGGTGCAACAGTGGGGAAAGCGTTGGATAGCGTAGGGGTAAAAATTACTATTCCCACTCCAGAGTGTGCAACAGTAGGGAAAGCGTTGGATAGCATAGGGGTAAAAATTACTATTCCCACTCCAGAGAGTGCAACAGTAGGGAAAGCGTTGGATTGCGTAGGGGTAAAAATTACTATTCCCACTCCAGAGGGTGCAAAAGTAGGGAAAGCGTTGGATAGCGGAGGGGTACAAATTACTATTCCCACTCCAGAGGGTGCAACAGTAGGGAAAGTGTTGGATAGCGTAGGGGTAAAAATTACTATTCCACCTCCAGAGAGTGCAACAGTAGGGAAAGCGTTGGAATGCGTAGGGGTAAAAATTACTATTCCCACTCCAGAGGGTGCAACAGTAGGGGAAGCGTTGGATAGCGTAGGGGTAAAAATTACTATTCCCATTCCAGAGGGTGCAACAGTAGGAAAAGCGTTGGATAGCGTAGGGGTAAAAATTACTATTCCCACTCCAAAGGGTGCAACAGTAGGGAAAGCGTTGGATATCGTAGGGGTAAAAATTACTATTCCCACTCCAAAGGGTGCAACAGTAGGGAAAACGTTGGATAGCGTAGGGGTAAAAATTACTATTCCCACTCCTGAGAGTGCAACAGTAGGGAAAGCGTTGGATAGCGTAGGGGTTTAAATTACTATTCCCACTCCAGAGGGTGCAACAGTAGGGAAAGCGTTGGATAGCGTAGGGGTTTAAATTATTATTCCCACTCCAGAGGGTGCAACAGTAGGGAAAGTCTTGGATAGCATGGGGGTAAAAATTTCTTCCCACACTAATCCCCCTTTAACACACAACACACTACACATACAAAAAAACACAATTAATATAAATTTCAATTAATCAATTAATAACAATTAATATGACTAAATTGATGTAATTATAAATGAACTAATTAACACATATTAATTACTAATTAATTAACAATAAATACCAATAAATAAATACAATCGCTTTAATTATTTACATTTAATTATATCACACCCTATCCCCCTATAAACACACTACACATATATAAATCACATCATTTAATCACTTAATAATTATTAATTACCAATTAATTATTAATTAACAATAACAAAAAAATTAAACATATTAGCACATTAACTCTAATTAATTTAATTTACTAATTAATATTATTTAATTACCAATTGATTAATTAACAATAACAATAATTTAAATATATTAGCACTTTAACTCTAATTAATTTAATTAACTAATTAATATTATTTAATTACCGATTTATTATTAATTAACAATAACACAAAATTAAATATATTAAAACATTAACTCTAATTCATGTAATTAACTAATCAATATTAATTAATTACCAATTAATTATTAATAAAAAATATTTACAAAAATATATTAATTAATTAATTATTATTAAATTACTTCCCACCCTATTCCCCTATAAACCCACAACCCGCTCTGATACTAAAACGCAAAATGTAAACAAAATTACTAATTTTCAAACATACATTACAAAACATATTTAACAAACATATAAACAACATAATAAAATACATAACACTAAACAAAATTTCGATATTAGTACATTTCGATATTAGTAACATACATACCTTAAAAAACGATATTCTGTCTGTCGATATTTTGCACATCGATATTCTATGCCATCGAAATTAAAACATCGATATTATTGTATATCGATATTTTAATTTCGATATTTTGTCTCACTACCGAGAAACAGAGCTAACGGGGAGAGGATGGAAAACGCGCATTGCGCAAATGCCGCTGGCATGCATTGTTTGTAGGACACTTACCATGCTGTGCAGTGCACATATATGGAGGCGACATCTCAGGGCGCACTCCCTGCCTCCAGTGCAGATGACGACGAAACCGGAAGTCAAGCAGCCTTCGTTGGGACTTGGGCAGGGCCTGCCAAACAAACAGGAAGCAACCGCCGGAGAGGACATCTGGAACCCTGCAGGCTCCATGCTGAAGTCCCGGCCCCATCAGAGGGACCGGGCAAAGAGCAAGTCACTCTGCATGGATGGCACCAGAGGCAAGACGGGGCTCCCAAGTGGTGAGGAGAGCCCCACAGCGTACCGAGGAGACGGCCAGGGAACCTGCAGACCAGTGAGACATGTCTGTAATGCGCACGCTGAAGGAGAGGCCATGAGCGTGCACATCGGCTGTCTGAAAGAGACACTGTGAGCGTGCACATGGCCTGTCCTGCCACTGCAGCTAACGCTGCCGCACGCGTTCCTAGCTGATGTCTTTGCAGCGCGTGCACCTATCCTGTCCCGCATCGCAATGCAAGTCGGAGACAATAGATCTCGCTAGCGAGCAGCTTCGCTGCGACGCTAGACAAGACCTAAAAAGGGAATCTTGAAGTCCGTGCTGTCATCTTTTGAATGCTGGCCCTCAAACTGATAATTCTGTGCATACTGCAACGCCTTAACGTCATCCATAGATTTGACTTTGTACTAGTTCTGAGGTACTTCTACACTCTCATCTTGAGGTGCCTGTATATCCAATTTTTCTTGGCTTTGTAATAAACATACTAAACTTAATTGGGAGCCTGTGATTCTTCGGAGTCAAAGTACATTGGAACTGCAATGATTGACTGTCTAATGATTTCTCTCCCCTCCACGCTTGCATGCTCACAAAAAGATACATTGACCTGGGGGTTCTAGAGCTGATCACGAATGTGAAACCCGGCTCTTTCACAGGGATAAGTTCAGGTCTAGAGGAATAGTCATGGTTAGGGTCAATAATAAACTTTGTCATGGCCTGCCTCCAGTTCACCAAATCAAACGTCCACTATAGTGACAATAGAGGGCCAAGAGGAGGTTAGCCCTCAAGCTTCTCTCATATAAATCATGGTGAAAAAGAGTATCCACTTCACTCCATGGTATCTGGTGAGAATATGAGAATGTGCACTACATTTCCCAGTAGACACAGCAGCTAGGACTTGGTCCTCATGCAAGATTTTGGATATCCTTGGGCCTTCTGGGACTACCTAGTCTCATTTCTTAAATATCATGCACTCCTCCAAATGGCCAATATTGAAAAGGTTTCTTTCCAGTGACTTTGGACCACATAAGGATGCACTTGTTTATGGTAGCCAACACAGCAATGCTTATTCTAAGCTTTTTGCAGGCTTCCTGTTGTAAAGGGCCTTTTTTGCTCTGATTGCTGATGGTTATGACTCTGATGTGCACTGGAGTCTGCTGCCCAGACACTAGTGCCTGTGCTCTTTCCCCAAACTGTTATGTTCAACTTGGTAATCTCAAACTGGCAGAGACTTTACCTCCCTTATAAGTCCCTGGTATATGGTACCGGGGTACCCAGGGCATAGGTGGTAAATAGGTCCCCAGGGCTGCAGCACAGTCTTTTGACACCCTGAGTGACCCAAATAAACTAGTGACAGCAGGTGTGCCATTGCAGACTGCTAGAGCAGTGCAAACCAATCGAACTCGACTGTGGCTCTCACCATGTGAGGCACTATTTTTAATTTATGTCAGGAACACCTAAGGAAGGCCTCCTGAGCCCTGGAGGCAGGGTGCATTACAGTAAAGGTGAGGACATATAAGTGCAAGCCTATATGCCCCTATAGAAGCGTTCCCCATTGGAAACTACTGTAAGTGTTAGCAGTACATAGGATAACATGGGCTGGCACCATGGCATCCTCAAGGTGGCTAGCTTCACTATGGTACAGATGAAAAATGTCATATTTGTGTCAAACAATATCCATTTTCACCCCTGACAAGAATCTCGAGTCGAGGACAATGTAGCATGCACCCAGGTGGGTACCTTAGAAGCTGCCCACATGGTTGCCCTAGCTTAACTGTGCTGTGGCTGGCAAGCCCATGTTTTCCATGCCTGCTACTGCCCAGACTGATTTCTGACCTCCTGCAAGGCAGTGTGATCACTCCCAAGAGTCAGAAACAAAAGCTTGGGCAGGATGGTGGTCACACCTCCCTCCTCTCAAGCAGGCTAGTGAATTGGCACATCAAGGTGTGAGCTTTGAAGGCTGCACCACCTCTGATATGCATGGGGGCTGAATCCAAGGCACATTTGATCTGAGACAGGTGAGAAATCAGTTAGTCAAGGAGGTGTACATCCCTAGAAGGCTAGCCATACCTCCAGGGTGGGCAGTCTGGTCTGTACACTAAATAACATGTTCTGCCATCTTTTGGAGTGGCAGAATAGAGGGTTCTGGGTAGAAAAGGTGACCCACACACCTAGATGTGGTCACCTCAAGGGCTGATTAATTGCCGGGACTAGTTGCCCATTAGCTACAAGCTCCCACACCTCTAACTCCCCTAAATCTAGGATTTAAGGGCCACCTCTGACACCAGAACCTCAGTTCTGAATAGCTTGCACTGAGGAAGGACCAAGAGGCAACCCATATCACCAACAACAGGATTTTTCCCACAGCACCAAAGCAAAAGAGGAATACTTTGTCCCTGTGGCAACAAACTTGGAACTACGTCATCAAGCCTCATCCTCAGCTAAAACTGGGGATCTTCTGAAGGAGGGACCGCTGTGGAAGCCAGAAGCACCCTGAGACTCCCCTGGACACGCGGCACTAAGTCCGTGCAAACTGCAGGTAAAAACACTCACCAGATACAAAGAATCTCTGGCCATTGTGTCTTCTGTGGGATTGCTCAAATCCAGATGGTCCAGTGCATTGTAGGGGTTGTATTCCTGCCTGCCACAAAGTTCGAGTTCGCTACCTTGCCCGCTGGGACCCCGGGAAGTGCCTGTACCTTTTTGCTGGGCTTTCCGCTGCCAAGGCTTGTTGGTCGCCAATTTGGCAACAAACCCCCAAACTTAACACTGCATCTACAGGGAACAACTTGCAGTCTTCTTGCGATGTGAGCAGCCATGCATTTGTTGTGTTTTTCCATTTTGTTTTCTTGCAGCACCATGTAAGTGGTAAAACCAGCACACCCCCATGGTTCCTGTTCAGCACCATGGACAGCCAGAACAACTCTGCACCCAGACTCCACGGGATATGCAAAGTTGAAGTGACTGTCTTGGCCTGGTCCAGGGGCCCACATGACCTTAACCCTATCACTATGGATGAATTTACATGAAGCTATGGCCAGCGAGAAAACCCAGGCATTCTGGAGAACAGCTGCGGTTTGCATAAATGGTCGTAAACCCACGCTGTACTTTTGTAGCCAACCTAATGGGTGGGTAGTGCATTTAAGTCAGCTTTACTCCACTAAGTGTAAGACTCCCAAGGTTAACGGTGTGCTACCATTTCTAGTAGCTTGAAATTCTCGCTAGAAGAATCAATAAACACAATCAATTCTTGTATTTTAGATCATACCCTGGGTCCAGATAGAGTACCAAAAATCCAGAAATTTGGGGGACATATATAAACCTGCTCTCCAATTGTATTTTAGCTGGTATGAACATTCCCCACTCTTGGAAACTAGCCGAAGTTGTTACTATATTCAAGAAGGGTGACCGGGCCATACCAGCCAACTATAAGCCCATCAGCCTTGTCCACTCTCTTAAAAAAAATGGAAGCAGGTTTTGGAGCATCTCTGAGATTAGGTTAGTGAAGAGAGAGTTTTATCTGATTGGCAGGCATGTTTTAGATCTAATGTGAGTACTGTAGATCAGATCTTTCGGTTTGTTTGTATCATTTGAAAGGAGTTGATTATCAGCAAGGGTAAACTATTATTTGCCTTTGTTGATCTTCGATCGGCCTTTGATATGGCCCCCGAGACAAGCAATGGAGAGTATTCGAGAAAGTGGGTGCTCCTGCCCCTCTCCTGGATGTGTTAATGAGGTTATACGCAGATACTCTTGCTCGGATGAGATGGGGGGGGAGGAAGGGGCATTGACGAAACCCATCCACACTGATCGAGGGGTATGACAGGGGTGCATTTTGGCACCAACACTGTTTATATATTTACAGTGTAATTGAGTTTCTGAACAAGGATAGATGTAATGCACCCAAAATAGGAGGACAGAGGGCTTTTACACTCCTTTTTGCAGGTGGTAATCTGTCAATTTCTAAATCGCCACAGGTACTCCAACAGCTTTTGAATGACTTAGAGATGTTCTGCCTAGAGTGGGGTCTGAAGCTCAATGGCTCCAAGATCAAATGTATGTTTTTCTTTCTCACAGATGACAATCCACTGTATAAAACGCTTACAATACTGACTGCGTAATGCAAACAAAACACTGCCTGTTTCACCAAACGTTTAATGGACTGAAGTGCACGAAAAGTGTACAAGAGTGTGCAAAGCAGATTTTGGTTAGGTCCCTGCAACATTTTGATTACAACCATGAAATTCGTGAAATGTGTGCTTCATGAATTTTGCGAAATTTCGCAGCTGGGAAATTTTGCACCATTCTTTAAATCCATCCCAGAGACGGTTCAAGGCATGGTCAAAGTGGCCCAAGCCCAGGGCCCCAGCCTTTCAGAGGGCCACTGATAGAGCCACTCTGTTATTGCCCTGATGATCTTGAATAATTCTTAACATATTTTTTTAAATACCGTTTTCCTTTCAATTATTTTTTGTGTGGGTGACGTATTTGAGTCTATTACAGACATTTTACTGGGAAATATTTGTTTTTCAACACAATGCAACATTCATAAAACTGTTTTTTTAAATCAAAAAGGACCTTACATATGAGAAATGTCACGGTGGACATAAAGACTATCAGCAATAAATTATATTAGTAAGCTGCTGCATAATTATAATATTGAAAACACACATCACTATCACTGAATATTAGATGTAAATCCTTATAGAATTTGGACCACTGTGTCTGTGCACTGGCATGAAAGAGCTGACATTGGATCATAAATCTAAAGCGAACAGGAGCCCCCAAAATACGTATGGCTCAGGGCCATTGAAATCATGAAGATGCTTATGTTTACATCAGGAGACTATTTGGAGTAGAAAATGTCTCATCAAAGACATTTTATCTTCAAAGTGGCCTCTCAGCCTTATCTTGCAAGTCTTATAAAAGCGAGCTGTGCTCCTGCGCTCAATTTTCTTTTTTTTTAATTCCAAGAGTTTTTACTCAGAATGTTTTTTTTATCAACAAAAGAAGACCAAACATACATCGAGATGCTGGAGTAGCCAGTTACATGGATAATAAGTAAGTAAGCAACATACTTTGGATCCGGTAATGATATACGGGTTCTTCCCCGATCCGCTTTGTTTGCTCCTCATGCTAACGCTGATTTTAAAACGTGCATTTTAATTTGGAACTTGTAATTGTGTTCTGACTGCAACTCTGACCGCATTTTATCAAAAACGCTATCTGTGCCATTTTGGGGAATTGTAAGGGGGGCTTGGCACTCACCGGATAACTACAGGAAGCCTGGGCTCAGTCACCACTCCTGCCCGCCCTGGTCCGAGACGGTACCCAGTACCGTTGCGCGGAGGGCGGGTCAGGGAGAGCAGGCACTTCCGCCCTACCACTGGAGCGGTTAGCGCTCTAGTCGTAGGAACTCCATTGCTATTTAGGAAGAGTCTGACTGCGGGCGCGCTGCAGTAGGGAAGACGGTGGCAGTGTCTTCCCCGATCCGCTTTGTTTGCCACAGGTAGAATTCAGTGCTCCTCATGCTAACGCTGATTTTAAAACGTGCATTTTAATTTGGAACTTGTAATTATGTTCTGACTGCAACTCTGACTGCATTTTATCAAAAACGCTACCTGTGCCATTTTGGGGAATTGTAAGGGGGGCTTGGCACTCACCGGATAACTACAGGAAGCCTGGGCTCAGTCACCACTCCTGCCCGCCCCGGTCTGACGCGGTAGCCAGTACCGTTGCGCGGAGGGCGGGTCAGGGAGAGCCAGGCACTTCCGCCCTACCACTGGAGCGGTTAGCGCTCTAGTCATATGAACTCCAGGGCTATTTAGCCTTCGTCTGACTTCGAGCGTGCAGCGTTTGCGCGCAGTGAAACGCCGAAGACACGCCGAAGAGTAGCCCGTCTGCGCCCGTCTGCGACAGGACGGGGCCAGGGGCCATGGGCTCCGTCCAGGTCAGTATAGATTTTGCCGTATTAAGTTGCATCAGCTATTCAGCCCAGGAATTATTGAACCTTCAGTCAGCCCCCCTACAAGGCTGCACCCAAGACTCCTGGCCATGTCTGGAGGGTCCCATTGGGTGCATATTATTGCCAGTTTCAGGCCTCCCATTTATTTACTTCGGTTGGGTGCTACAGGGGGGAACCACATTTGCTGACTGGCTGGAAGAGCTTATTATGCAACGCCCGCTCCCTACCGAAACACCATATTGAAATTTGGGATCTCATTTCCACCTCACAGCCTGAGCTATGTTTTTTGACCGAGACTTGGCTGAAACCCCATACGGTCCCTGCTATTACCCTGGGCATCCCTGCAGGATATAAAATGATAAGGATGGATCGACCTGTTAAAACGGGTGGTGGCATTGCTATTATTCATAAGGAGGGAATCAATGTCTCCATATTGGAACAAAGGAGTAACCCATTGATGGAAATTATGATCTTTAGGATCAATACTCCATCTAAAGCCCACTGGAAGGGGGCATTGGTCTATCGTCTTTCAGGGCCGAGTGCCAACTTCGCACTCTCCTTAGTTGAAGTATTGGCCCTGTATTTCAAAGTCTGATGTGATTTTCTACTTCTAGGAGACTTTAATGTACATGGGGACCTTCCCAGAAATGCCGAGACCTTATCTTTTTTGGTGGACTTATCTTTATTAGGACTCATACAACACAACAAAGGCCCTACTCACTTAGCAGGTCATACATTGGATATGATCTTTTCCAACTCCTCTAAGATCGCATGTCGACCTTCTATTCAGGTGAACTGGTCAGACCATTTTGTAATTGAATTTTCCCTATTGGGTTTGGATAAACCTAGCAAACGGCCCCTCCCTCCTTCTTTCTGGCATAGACAATGGCATAAAGTGACATTGGATGATTTTCAGAAGGCATTAGTTGAGCCCATTATTACAGCTTCTGATAATATTGAATCGGCCCTATCTAAGTTCAACTCTGCCATCTCAACTGTGGTTGACTATTTGGCCCCCATGAAATTATGTAAACAGCGTCCCACATCTTGTAAGGAGGCCTGGTATACTGATCAATTACGGTCAGACAAACAGGCTTGTAGAAAGTTAGAAAAAGCCTGGAGAAAAACACATTCTGAGGAAGATAAAAAGATGTATTATACTGCCCTGTCTAAATATCACAAAAACATTAGACTGGCCCAAAAAAAACACATTGCCTCGCAATTAGTGGAGGCTGGCAACTCCTCCAAGGTATTATATTGGATTTTACAAGCCTTCATTAAACCTACGGCTTGTGAAAGTCTTGACGTATCCTCACAATCACTATGTGATGACATCTGCTTCTTTTTTAGAAATAAAATAGAGCTGATATATGATAAAATCATCAAGACTACAAACCCTATGGATTGCCCCCCCACACCTCCCTATCACTCCCGGACCATTAATACCGCCACGCTCACTGCCTTCCCAGCAGTCAGTCAAAGCGATATTGAGACACTAATAGGTCAAATTAAGAAAGGTTCTCCTTTAGATCTTATCCCTGCCAGAATTGTTTCCTCCTTGGGCAATTCTCTTTGTCCTATAATTCAGACTCTGGTGAATCTCTCTCTTGCTGAGGGTCAGGTACCACAGGAATGGAAGAAAGCTCTTGTAAATCCCATCCGTAAGAATTCTGCTCTTCTCTGGACGGACTTATCCAACCTTCGCCCCATATCTCTTCTCCCATACCTGAGCAAGATGACAGAAAAGCATATTAACACCCATCTGTCGAATTTCATCGAGCTGACTGGAGGTTTAGATCAATCCCAGTCTGGATTCAGGCCCAACTATAGCACGGAATCGGCGCTCCTCTCTGTGACTGATACCATCAGAATGTCACAGGATAAGGGGAGCTCTGTGATTTTGGTGATGTTGGACCTGTCCACAGCCTTCGACACAATATCGCACGAAATCTTGCTCTGTTGCTTGCAAGAGGTTCGGGTCAGGGGTTTGGCTCTGTCCTGGCTGAAGAGTTTTCTATCGGGCCGCTCGCAGAGTGTCAGTCTGGGTTCCTTCTGTTCGGCACCTGTGGAGCTCACCAAGGGGGTGCCACAGAGCTCGTGTCTGAGTCCAACACATTTTAATGTGTATGTGGCCCCCCTGGTCGATCTTATGAGATTGTATGGATTTATTCCTGTGTCGTACGTTGACGACACTTAGCTGCTTTTTCCTTTCCAGACTCTGACTGCTGCAGTTAAGCACTCCTTTTCTGAAGGTATGAGGGCTGTGTCTCGATGAATGGCCTCGAATTTCCTGCAATGTAATGTAGAGAAAACCGAGGTCATGCGGTTTGGGGAGGCTCCACTATTGTGGTCGCCGGACTGGTGGCCATTAGATCTGGGCCCCGTCCCCAGTCCTAAGCAGACAGTAAAGAACCTGGGTGTTCGGTTGGACCAAGGGCTGTCTTTAAAGGAGCATGTCAATCAAACAACTGGGTCCTGCCTTCATGTAATTGGACTCCTTAGAAGTGTGTTTCCTTTACTGCCAGACGCTTCTAGAAAGACCCTTGTCCAGGCTTTAGTGCTGATCCGCCTGGACTACTGTAATTGGCTACTAATATCAGCAAATGACAACTTGCTAAGTAGGCTCCAGGTGGCTCAGAACACTGCTGTAAGGTTAATTCTTAATGCTCCACCCAGAACCCCCTCCCGCCCTCTTTTGGAAAAGCTTCATTGGCTACCAATCCGACAACCGGTTAAATTCAAAACCTGCTGTATTATCCATAAGAGTATTTATGGCTCAGGCCCTTTGTACCTGGCTGAGAAGTTTGTCCCTTACAATCCTGTACGTACCCTCCGCTCCAGCAACCAATATCTTCTACAGGTTCCGTCTATTAGAAGGGCGAGACTGGGCGGAAGAGCTCTCTCATTTCTGGGCCCCAGTCTCTGGAACAAACTGCCTGCCACTCTTAGGTTATGCACTAATCATCTAGCCTTTAGGGAATTGTTGAAGACCTTTCTGTTTTAAATATAGCGTCTCCCTCTTTGATGGATCCTGAGAGCACTGTCCTTTCAGTCTGCTGGGTGAACTAAGCGCAGAGATACTCCTTCGGGAGTTGAGTCTAGCGCTATACAAGCCTATAAATAAATAAATAAATAGAAGCATGAGAAAAGCAAAAGCACGAGCTCAGCCTCATAACACAATATAGGAAAAAGGGCAAATAAATTAAAGAAGTTAATGATAGCAAAGAAAGTGAAAGAAGAAAGAGGGACCCTACCAAAGAAAGTGAAAGAAGAAAGAGGGACCCACTTGTCGTTCCCCAACAGGGTGTTATTATATCAGCCAACCAGAAAAGAAGGTGTATCGAAAAGTATAACACCTACACAGTACATTACAGTATCATCTATACCATACCTACATAATTTGGCCCAAGACGTCTATTGCTTTTCTGAAATGAAAGGCAAATCTTGCTAATTCAGACACGAGTGGGTGCACAAACCATAATTTCCTGTGTCATGAAGACACATTCCCACAGCAACTGCCCGAAGTTTCCGGACTCTGTAAAACCATCCCTTTTCTCTGGATCTTGCCAATGAACATGTGCATATTGTGTCTTAAAGCTGCTCGTTACATGAGACACTGTGGTGTTACTA
Organism: Lissotriton helveticus; assembly: GCF_964261635.1. NCBI lineage: Eukaryota > Metazoa > Chordata > Amphibia > Caudata > Salamandridae > Lissotriton > Lissotriton helveticus. The sequence continues at coordinate 1,584,453,762 of NC_136065.1, read as the reverse complement.
AGGCAGTGCATGCGCTCACCTTTAAGTTTTCACAATATTATTGTGCCAATAGAGGAGATTTCTACATACCTTCTGTATGGATCTTTACATGTTCTCGAGTTTGATACATTTCTGTCCAAACGGTGCGGTTCCTATCTTTTGTCTGTACCTGATTATCCTCATGTGTCATGTGAGGAGGTCTCAAGAGTGCAGATTTCTTTTATTGCCTAATACATGTAATGTCTGTCGGTCCGTCCGTCCGTTCCATCCATCCATCCATCCATCCATCCATTCATCCATCCATCCATCCGTCCGTCTATCTATTCATCTATCTGACTGTCAGATTTATCAAGACTTTGTGACACCAAAAATGAAACAAAGCGGTCTTGATAAATAATTTATTTCCAAGTGCAAATTATTTTTTTGCGCCGGAGGTTGCCTTTGAAGTAGCACAAATAGGTATTTGCGCTACTTTGCGTCACTGGGATGTTTCAGGAAGAGATGTAATGAACCCACCCACTTAATCAGCTTAAGTGCGACTGAGTGCTACAGGCAGTGTAGGTATAACCTTTCAAATATTGTTCATGGTTTCTGTGACTGATGAAGACACTGGTCTTCAAAATGAAGCTCACAAATACGTACCATTGCAAGAGAAAAACCTGATGGAGCTGTGGAGTGGAAAAACAAATCCAACAAGAGAACACATAAAGAAAGGAGCTAGGAAGGAAGCAGGGAAGAGAAGGATTGAAGAAAGAATAAAGGATCGAGAGATCGATGGATGTAAGGTATATGTTTACAAAACATGATGTTTTTTGCAGTAATTGTTATAAAGCACATATTTAATTTAAAGTGAAGTAATGAATGGTATGTTGTGTCTGCCCATTGGCAGCGCGTTCAATGGACGTATGTTGGACTGTTATAAGCATAGAAAGTCTGTGTATGTAATGTAATGTAATGTAAATTTGCATTTGTACCGCGCGGCATTCGCTCCATGGAGCATCTTGGCACCTACACTGACCAAGAGATCTAGATATTAGGTCAGGCTTCTTTCACTAGTCCAGTTGGAATGGTTATACTAAGGCTCTTGCACAGGTGTCAGAAAGATTAAAAACCCAGGTCTTTAGCGCTTTGCGGAACTCAGTTTCCCGTTCAATGGCACGAAGGCAAGGGGGAAGTTTGTTCCAAGCCTTAGACCCTAGAACGGGCAGAGATTTTCCACCCCTCGTACCGAGTCTGAAAGCTGGGACAGTCAACAGGTTAGCATTTGAGGACATCAAAGTCCGCGAGGGATGGTACATCTACCATAACTACACCAAAGCGCAAGTTCTCCTTGAGGCTATTCATAGGACCTATGAAATCCATGCACACTGTGTGCCAGGGCAACCCTGGAACAGCAATATGAACATGAGCAGCTTGACTACTGACTTTTAAACGTTTGTCACCCTCCTTACAAAGCGTACATTTAGTGACCCAAGCATCGGTATCAGAATCCATCCCTGGCCACCACCAATTCATTCTAAGCTTTTTTTTCGTTCTGGTTTGTCCCAAATGCCCTTCATGCGCTATCATCATCAATTTTGGCCTTAGCGAAATCGGAGGAATGACTAAATCTCCTCTCATAATCAACATATCTTCATAAACAGAGAGCTCGTCTACTAATTTTACAAATGGTCTAACGGATATGGGAACAGTGCTCTCTCTCCTGCATCCCTGTTGTATCAATTTCTTAAGTTCAGACATAGAACTATCTTTCACCATAGCGTCAACCCATTCATCCTTAGTCAATGCTTGTGGTTCACACACATTCAAGACATCTTGTATCAAGGCAACTGCACCTTCATTCTCTTTTTTAATAACTGCTTCTCTATCTACTGTGTCCCAATCAAGTGACAACCTTGACAAGCAGTCTGCCTGAATGTTCCTCCAACCTTGGATATATTCTAAATCATAGCAAAATTCCTGCAAACGAGAAGCTAACCTTGTCAATCTTGCTGAGCACTTGGCATCTCCTCCTGGTAACAATACACGGATAAGCGGCTTATGGTCAGTTTTTAATATGAATTTAGATCCCCATAGATAGATTCTAAAGTACTCACACGCCCACGCAGCAGCTTAAGTCTCACGTTCTATCACTGAATAATTTTTTTCACAGACAGTCAGTGTTCTGGATGCAAATGCTACTGTCTTTTCCTTTCCATTGTGTATTTGTGCTAGTACAGCCCCCAATCCAGTTGCACTTGCATCAACAGTGAGAACAGACCCTAACTTGGTGTCGAAAGGCGCAAGAATATCTGCCCCACATATATCCCTTTTGATATTATTAGAGCACATTTGTTGAGTTTCACCCTACACATAACTAACACCCTTCTTCAAAAGCGATCTTAGTTCTGCTGTTTTTGTTGAGAAATCTCTAATAAACTTCGAATAGTATTCAATCAAGCCTAGAAATGAACGCAACTTGTCTTTATCAGAGGGTATAGGAGCTAGACGAATATCATTCAACAAATCTCTTTTTGGTTTTACTCCAAGTTCAGAGATCTCATAACCTAAGTAATCAACTTTATCCACAAGAAACTTACATTTCTCACGTCTTAGAGTAAGACCAGACTCTCTAATTTTGAACAATGCTTCTCGAAGAGTGTGATTATGTTGTTCCACTGAGTCCCCAAACACTAGAATGTCATCCTGGAAAAAAATAATGTTTTTCATTCCCTTAAACAACACATTCATCATTCTCTGGAAGATGCTCGCTGCTGAACATAATCCAAAAGGCATCCTGATGCACCTAAAAATACCTTCTGTAGTGATGAACGATGTCAGTGGTCTCGAATTTTCATGTAGCCTGATTTGATGATAAGCGTTTTTCAAATCAAGTTTTGAGAAAACCTTACCCCCACTTAATGCTAAAACCAGTTCATTAATATTTGGTAGTGGAAAAATATCCACTACCACATTCTGATTGAGAGATCTGAGGTCAATGCAGAACCTAAACTTGCCATCCGATTTCTCTGTGATAACTACTGGTGAAACCCATGGTGAACTCTCTGCAGCCTCTATCACCCCAGAATCAAGCATATCTTGAAGCATTCCCTTGATGGCTTCCCTAGCTACTAAAGGTGTTCTGCGTACTTTATGTTGCACCGGAATTGAGTTGGGCTTAAGAATTATTTTGTGTACATAACCCTTTAAACAACCCAGTTCTTCCTTGAATACCTTTTTAGCCTCCTCTAAGATTTCTTCTATTGTAGGATTTTCGACAACTAAAACCTGTGTTGGAGCTCTTGGATTTATGATTATGGAAAGATCAAACTGATGCATCCATCCCAAGATAGGAGGTCCATCTTTAGCTGTGTATACCTTGCCATCAGTTAGTCCACCTTTGAATACAATGCTTGACTTCATGTACCCAATAATGTCTATACTCTCTCCCTGATATCCTCCTGGACTGATATCTTTAGGTTCTAATGTGTGATTAGGCCACAATTTATCATACATGTACTTTGGAATGATAGTGTACATAGACCCACAGTCTACCATTAAGTGTACACTCACACCATTAATTTCAAATTCCGCTTTGGGTCTATATTTTCTCCCCTTTTGGTCATTAGGATCATCAACACAAAGAATTATGTCCGCCTGCAAAGAAACAGCATTGTTAGTATCACATATGTTTACACTCTGAGACGAAGAAGTGTCAGCATCCTCTATCATGGCAACTCTCTGCTTGAATGATTTCCTACACATATTAGAGAAATGACCCCTTCTTCCGCATTTTAAGCAATTCTTATCAACAGCAGGACATCTTCTATTATCAGCATTGTGATATGTGCTACCACACCTATAACAAGATCTAAACTGCTGTCTGCCTCTTTGTGAGAATTTTGTACCCTTAGAAATTGCTGCAATGTCTGAGTCTTCCGCAGAGACACAAGAAACGTTGGTAGAACTGATTTCTCCCTTTTTGTTCCAAAATTGTGAATGTTCCATCACTTTAGCTATCTCAATGGCGTCCTTCAAACTAGGGTTTTTTGCTGCCCAAAGTCTCTCCTGAGTTTTCTTGCATCTGCACTGTTCAATGAGTTGATCGCGAACTAACTCATCTGCCATGGCTCCAAACTTGCATTTGAGAGATAACTCCCTCATCTTTGAAATAAATTCATCTACAGATTGGTTTTCAGTCTGTCTGTGAGTGTAAAATTGATACCTATTCATCACAATATTGATCTCCTTTGCAAATCTGGTCTCCAACCTTTTTTTGACTCTTCGTATACATCCTCAATTGCATTACCATTGGGTAGGGTTGCTAAAGGCAAATATTTGAAGATACGTTGACCCTCTTTCCCTAAATTGTTCAACAGTAATGCTTTTTTTCTTGCTGCACTAAACTTTGAACCATCTATGGCATCTATATAGTTCTCGAACATGGGTAACCAATCTTCCCACTCTACAGAGAGCGGTCCTGGAGAAGCTAAGAATACTGGAGGTGTCACTATTGTGCCTTGGTTGGCCATTGCGCTTGAATAATGGTGCAAAGAAAAAGAGAAGGAAAAAGAAAAATATATGAACTCACCAGCCTCTTTTCAAAGTCCCCAACGGTAATGTTGTTAATGCCAAACTACTTTTAATTCAATAACATTTTTCGTTAAGAAAGAAACTTTTTTTTTAATAATTAAATTCTAACTATTTCATAGTTATCCTCGCGATTTTCGCCTTTCAAATTCTGTTGATTAAAGTCTTCGTGCTTGCCTAAAGTCTCCGTGCTAACATCTGTCTCTCAAGATGCGACACGAAACACTGCTTCACCCGAGTGTTTACTTCGATCCCAAAATGGCCGTCACGTCGTCCTCACGCTCGTTTCACAAGTCAATTGAGCTTGTTTTTCGAACGTACCGTGCGTGACTCTTCCGGCTTTCTTCAGGCGATCGAGCACAATGGAGACACTGGTGACTCGCGATGTCTGTACGTCACAGCTCGCTTCCGCTCGCGAAACTCAACTGTCACTGCCAATGCGCTAAAGTTAATTTACTGTGTTTTACTCACAGTTGCTTCGGTAGCGCGGCCACTCGTCAAGTAACAGATCCGTTTGCGCAATTCCTTTTCTGAATCACAGTCTCATTTCAATACATCGGGTCTTCTTCAAAAACGCACGCTGGAATTCGTCAGCCACGCTACTCCGTCTTGATGACTTGGCCAGATCGTCGCCAGAAAATGTAGTAAGTTAATCCACATCAAGATTGTATTAATTGGTAAATTTATTAAGGAGTAAGCAGAGTAGATATCGTGGCTGTCCCTCTGGCCAGTCAACAGCAACTGACAAGAGGTAGAACGACCAACACACACATAGGAATGTGGAATGCAAAGCATTGGACACTCCACACTCTTAAACAGACATAGAAGATTACTACAATTTCTTGGGCCATTTCAGCACCAGCCTAGCAGCCGCATGTTGCACCATCTGCAGCTTGTGGGTGACAACCTTGGTGGTTCCTGCATACAAACTGTTGTAGTAATCAAGTCGAGACGTTACAAGTGGATCACTGAAATATTATCGACGGTCACATTATCGACTTGCTAAAATATTGTTGAAAAATTATCGACGACAAAAATATCGACTTTGTATACTTATTACAGAAACTACAAAAATATCGACTACAAAATATCGTGTATTTAGAATATCGAGTACATAAATATCGTCTTATTAAATATCGACTACTAATATATCGTTGTTCATGAAATTACACCTAACACTACAAAAATATCGACTACTAAAATATAGAGTACAAAAATATTGTTTCTAAACAAATATCGAGTTATTTTTTTTACCCTTTCATGTCTAAAATACCATATTAATCGTCTATAAAAGTCATTGCTCTATACAAAAAACATTTTACATATAATACCTGTTACTTTTATAACATTACTATTTATCATCATTTGCTATACATTATATTAAATGCGTTCTATCATTTGTAAAATAATCTTTACATGTAACTAAAATTTTCATAATATTTTTACACTAACACATCTATTTTATTTTACAACTAACCTGCTTTAATGCGGAAAGCACCACATACCACCATTCTGACATCAACAAACACACCAATTAACATTAAAAAAATTCAAACTAGCCTATACAATCCTTCCTTTCATCCTACAACCAATCAATTCCAAGCACACAAAATACACATACTATAAAAGGGATAAATGCATTCTACCATTTGCTGCTGCTAACTCTATAGATAGAAGAGGCCAACACTCTGAAGATTTTGTTCCTGAACAAACATCTTTAAAGATCCAGCTCACTAGCTAATCATTCAAGTAAGTAACATTGCATTATTTAAAAATCTAAATTAGTAGTCTACTATTTTACTTATATCTCCTAACTCTTCCACGTATTTAATTTTTATCTCCTCCTACTTTTAAGATAGAAACAACTACAAAAAAATTCCTAATACATGCTCCTATTTCTTCCCCTGCAAAATAAGATAGTAAATATATATTAATGGTCTGTTATACAACAACAGCTGTTTTTAAACACTATTTCACAAGATTCATACTTTATTTAAAACATTTTATTCACAGATATTCCGCGATTTTCAGATTTCAACACTACAAATGTATAGAACTACACTAATTAAACATGTAAGTATATATGTTTTTGTTAGTAAACAACCAATATTGAAAATGCTATTTTCTAAACAACATATCTTGCATATTACATCTTCCCTACGGATCCAATAAAAACATCCAACATCAACTATACCAAAAGACAAGACTACCCTTGTAAAAAATGTAAGTATACTTCAATTTGTCTAAAACTTCAGAAAAAAACAAGAACTATGTTCTTAACACCATGTTATGTATTTTATATTTCCTCTACAGATATTGTGAATACATCACACATCTATTCTACCTACAGCAAAGAAAAGAACATATTTAGAAGTTAGTATACTTTTAAATATTTCCAATTTCCCAACGGTTCAAAATAATTTGTATAATATGTGACATGTATTTATTCTATCTTCTCTACAGATCTAAACTTTACTACCTTGATGTACTCCACCAAATACTACAACTCAACTATTTAAACAAGTAAGTATATGTAATGTTCACATCAAATGTAGTACTAAGGAAATTAAAAAACTGCTTTTTCCTAGGAAAAAAGTTTGTTATGTATAAACATTAACTTAGCATTTCTACATTTTCATACCAACAGTAAATAAAGAAATACATACAAGAAAGACCTTCAAAATACAGTTCTTCATTTGTGATTAAAACTTTTAGTAAACGTAAGTATAAATACAACAATAATTACGTTAGCACCACTAAGTGAAATATATGTTATTTGATTTTGTTTCTTTCTACTCTTTCCTAGAACAAGTAAAACAAAATGACAGAAGGTGCAGAATTTGTTATGTCACAAAAAAATAAATTACTGTTATGTTATATGGGTTATGTTTATAGTCAGGAAAGACGAAGTGGTAGAAAAGTTTTCTGGAAATGTACAAAATATTACTCAAACAAATGTTATGGAAGGGCTACTAAAGAGGAAACTAATGTGCTATTTACCAGGGAACACAATCATCCCCCCAATGTCACAGAAATTGAAATAAGAGATGCTTTAGAAAGTATAAAGACTGCTAGCACACAAAGTGATAGACCAACTACACAAATCCTTAAAGAGGAACTCTTAAAAGTCCCAGCCCATGCTTCAGGTCAACTACCCTCTATTGACTCCCTAAAACGTACAATTGCATACACTAAAAGACGCACTTCCACAACCCCACCCAACCCTACTACTTTTGAGGAAATTATTATTTCACCAGAAATGTCCATCACACACAATAAAGACAAATTTATCCTTTTTGACAATGAAAGCAGTACAAACAGAATCATAATGTTTGCAACTGCAAGTAATTTAAGAAAAATCCAACAGTGTCCCCAATGGATGATGGATGGAACATTTAAACCATGCCCAAAACCTTTTTATCAACTATATTCCATCCACGGGTTATACCATAACTATAACATCCCTTTCATTTACTGTTTGCTACCAAACAAACAGCAAAACACTTACACAGAAATATTAAATGTCCTCAAAAATGAAATCAATAATTATTTTCCAGAAAAAATAATTATTGATTTCGAATTAGCTATGATTAATAGCATTTTGAAAATATTTCCCCACACAGCAATCCAGGGTTGCTACTATCATTTCAATCAGAGCATATGGAGACATCTCCAAAAATCAACTTTAAGTATTTTGTACTCAACAGATAGCACCTTTGCCTATCAAATTAAAAAATTGATAGCACTGGCCTACGTTCCTGTTACCGATGTAGCGGAACACTATAATTTATTAATTGACAGCACATATTACAAGAGGAATGAAGATAAACTAACCCCATTACTGGATTATTTTGAAGATACTTGGGTGGGAAGGTTGCACAGATCTGGACATCGACGCCAGCCCAAATTCCAAATCCCTTGGTGGAATGTCTATCTTAGTACTTTAAACCAAGAGGCTAAAACCAACAACAGTGTAGAAGGGTGGCATAATGCTTTCCAAGCTACCACAAGCAGAACTAGACCCACATTCCATAACCTACTAGAAGCTTTGATAAAAGAACAAAGCTATCAAGAACTAAGAATGGAACAATCTGTGACCCAAATTGGTCCAAAACTAAGTAAACAAACTAAACAAATGTTCCGACTACTGCAAAGTCAAGTCACACTATACCCTACAACTAGAGGATTAGAATATCTGTCAATAATAGCTAAAACCCTACTATAAAAATGTCGACAAAATATACTAATATCTTCTTACAATAATGGTACATATAACAATAAGAAACATTTCAAAACAATTATAAATAAGACATATTCGTTTTACAAAATTATAAAAATTTTGGACATTATTTCTGAACAAATATGCAATATTTATAATTACATCACACATACACATTACATAAAGATCGACATTTCCCACCCAATAAATTGAAATATAAAAATACTTACAATTTTTGTAGATGAAAGAGACGTAATGAAGCAAAATACAATCCATACAATCCATTACAAAGTAAGAGAAATCCAATATGGGAAACCATCAAAAACCTGAAAAATATGTAAAAATAAAATAAACGCTCCAGGAAATCCCGAAAACAGTAGTGTGGACACTTTAGTATTTAAAGTGATATACACACAACTTTAAAAAAAACGGTGACACATACCAATGTATCAATCCAAAATGAAACCCTCAAAAAACCCGAAAAAAGGTTAAAATTATTAAAATCCGCTCCTGGCAAACACGAAAAATAGGAGATACACGTAAAAGTATAACCATAATAAGTCATACATGAGTATCTCCGAAAAAAAACACGCTTCCTTCCATGTAGTTTTCATGCGAGGAACCGGAACCTGTAAAAAACACATACATAACGAAACCCACCCACAAATAGCCCATAAAATTTGTAAATACTATCACAATTAACATTAACCATGTAAGAAGACATTTCCTAACAATTCAAATAACAGTACAACTAAAACATACACGATGCATCTATAACGACGACATTACACCTAAACGATACATAAACAATTCATACATACACACAAAAACACTACACAGTTCGAATATACCCTCAAACATTACCACTCAGTCATAAATGGTATATAAAATTTACCTTACCTCTCTCCACACGAAGCAACTCCCAACCGCGAGCTTCTCCAGTCCTGAATGAAGCGCAATAACCTTACGCGGTAAAAAAGTAGTCCCCTTAAACCAATTTAGAAAAGGTATCATAGAAAATACAATGTTATAGTATAAAAATATAATACATACACATTGTTATTGTAACAAATTAATACAGTAGACTCATTATAATTTAAAATGTTTAAATAATTTAAATGTATTTAATATTAATTAATATATAGTAATTAATATATATTAATAATATTAAATAAGTATGTATCACTTGAAATAATATATGTAAAAAATTTATTTTTGTGTACATTTATAGAAATAAGTTTCTGTTTGTTTATAAGTAAACATTATAAAATGTTTTGTAAATAATTAATAATAATAAATAATTTAACTTATTTATTATTATTAATATAAAAATTATAACCATTTACTATATAAAAAATGTCCTTAAATAATGTATTTTTATTTCTCTGAATGTATGTATTTGTGAAAAGAAAATATAAATGTTTAAGTTTATTAATTACTAATAATAATAATAAATATATGTGTTATTATTTTTATTAATTAATTAATTTTTTTTTATAATAATGTCTAAGTATTATAAAAGTATATAATTGCATAAATAATCTTTTACCAATACCAGATATTATTATTAAACATATTATTTCCCTTTACAGTTATAAAGTTAACAACATAATATATTTATATGTTTAATTTAAAAACAACATTGTCAGAAATATGTGAAACAAAATGTCTTAATTAGTATTTCCATATCTCGAGCAAATATAATAATTGTCATGTTACTTTATAAAAATTTAAATATTAAAATTAAATATTTAATAATATTAATATATAATATTAACATTATTAAATATAAATGGAAGAAACAGAAAAATAACTGGTATTTTATTTATTTCAATATAAATCCTTGTTACAGAAAGTGAGTGATAATAATATTGTGTTTTGACATAAAAAAAAGTTTTGAAAAAATTTTGTGTGACAAATTAAAACATGTACATAAATGATAATGTGTTATTCTTCAAATACAAGATTTCAAAAAATGTTTATGTTATATGTGATAGTGATTGTATTGTATTACACATGAAAAAATTACAAAAATGTAATAAAGTTTTGTGAAAACATCCATTTTGCATTTTCTTGTAATATAATAACACATTAATGTAAAATTATATGCAAATGTGCTGGACACTGACTAATTATTATTTACTATTCCTACTCAAGTGAAAGTAATATCTTGAAAGGCGCAGAAGACTGACCATGTATAAATTACAATAGCTACTTTAGTATAATGTTATTGTGTAAAATTTGTCCAATATTTTTATATATTTTATAAATATTATTAACATATTTTTTAGTATATTTTGTGCTCAGTAGTTCTAAAAAGTATTATTAGCATAAAAATTAGCAGCATTTTTTCACTTAAATTTTTCAATTATTTGTAATACTTATAATTTTTATTTCTCACACTTTATATACACAAAACAGACCCTGAACCCTAAAAATACCCCTTTACCCTAAAACTGAAAAATGACCCTGAACCCTAAAAAATACCCCTTTATCCAAAAACCCAAAACTGACCCTGAACCCTAAAAATTCCCCTTTACCCAAAAACTAAAAACTGACCCAGAACCCAAAAAATACCCCTTTACCCAAGAACTGAAAACTGACTTAGAACCTAAAAATATACCCCTTTACCCACAAACTGAAAACTGACCCTGAAGCTTAAATAAACCCCTTTACCCAAAAACTGAAAACTGACCCTGAACCTTAAATATACCCCTTTACCCACAAACTGAAAACTGACCCCTAAAAATATCCCTTTACCCAAAAACTGAAAACTGACCCTGAACCTTAAATATACCCCTTTACCCACAAACTGAAAACTGACCCTGAACCCTAAAAATACCCCTTTACCCAAAAACTGAAAACTGACCCTGAACCTTAAATATACCCCTTTACCCACAAACTGAAAACTGACCCTGAACCCTAAAAATACCCCTTTACCCAAAAACAGAAAACTGACCCTAAACCTTAAATATACCCCTTTACCCACAAACTGAAAACTGACCCTGAACCCTAAAAATACCCCTTTAGCCAACAACTGAAAACTGACCCTGAACCTTAAATATACCCCTTTACCCACAAACTGAAAACTGACCCTGAACCCTATTAATACCCCTTTACCCACAAACTGAAAACTGACCCTGAACTCTAACAATACCCCTTTACCCTAAAACTGAAAACGGACCCAGAAACATAAAAATACCCCTTTACCTAAAGAGAGAACACTGGCCCTGAACACTAAAATTCCTCCTGTACCCAAATTTAATTTATAATATTTAATTAACTATTAATGATTAATAATCTATAAATAATAAGTTAATATATTACCAAAAAAGCTGTAATTAATTGAATGTAATTATTTATATTTATTCCCAAACAAATATTTAATAATAACAAAATATTAAATAAAAATCAATAATTATTCATAATTAAAGTAACTAAATATTATTAATTAATTACTAATTATTTACTATTGATAAATATGTACCAAATAATATGAATTAATTAACAAAATATGATGTATTCATTACCAATTAATTGTTAATTTAAATTTATAAGAAACATATCATAATAAATTATTTCTTTTTAATAACTCCCCACCCTTATCCTCTATTAACCCAACATCCCGCTCCTAAACATTAACTACAATTTATACCAATAACAAAGATGAAAATATTTACGAACATTAGCTGTAATTATTTTCATGTAATAATTGATACATTTTTCACCAATTATTTAATGAACTATAACAAAATATTATATATAAAAAAACTCTAAATAATGTAATTAACTAATTAATATAAATTATTTACTAATTAATTACTATTACAACATTTATACCAAATTATATTAATTAATTAACTAATTATTATTATTATTTATCCAATTAACTAATGATTATTAATTAATTACCAATTAATTACTACATAAAATGTAATTACAAATTATATTAATTAATTAACTAAATAATATTATTTAATTTCCAATAAACTAATTAATAATAATTATTTACCAAATAATGACTACATAAAATTGTATTACCAATTATATTAATTAATTAACTAATTAATATGATTTATTTTCCAATTAACTAATTAATAATATTTAATTACCAATTAATTACTAAATACATTTTTAAAGAAATTAATATAAATTAATTAACTAATTAATAATAATTATTTCACAATTAACTAATTAAGATTATTTAATTACCAATTAATTACTAATTAAAATTTTATAGAAATTAATATAAATAAATGAACTAATTATTAATAATTATTTCCCAATTAATTTAAAAAAAAATTACAAACATATATTAATTAATTATTTATTTTAAATTACTCCCCACCCTTATCCCCTATTAACCCAACATCCCGCTCCTAAACATTAACTACAATTTATATTACTATTAAAATTTATTTATATTTTTTACCTTTTTTCAACATAATATCGATATTTTTTACTTTCACTACTAATCGATATTTTGTCATGTCGATATTTTTGAGTCGATATTTTTGGACTCGATATTTTATTAGCATTATTGTAATCGATATTTTTAACAACAATATTTTTATTATCGATATTTTATTATATTCGATATTTTTAACTCGATATTTCGTCCATTCGATATTGTGGAGTCGATATTATGTCTGTGCACCGTTACAAGTGTGACTGCTACCATTTTCCTAACTGCCAAAGGCAGTAGGTCAAAGAACTTCCTTAGTCCCTTGATGACATTAAAGCAGGTCCCTGCTACTGATAGAGCCTGCTGTTTAAACGACAGGGTGGTGTCGAATTTGATACCTAAGTTGCGTGCCGTATCAGTAGTGTGCGGTGGTAACTCTGCATTTATTGGCCACCATAGTTTGGGTAAAAAGTCATTTTGGGGGCCCATTAGCATTATTTCAGTTTTGCCCGTATTACATTTCAGGTGATTTTGTTCCATCCATTCAAATGTCGCCGTCAGGCAGCATTTCAGCTTTTCTTCCCAGTCCCTGGTATCTTTGTCAAGGACTAGGATAAGCTGCGTATCATCTGCATACGCTGCAACGTCTATACCATACGACGATATTAGCTTAATCAAAGGGGTGGTATAAACGTTGAAAAGTGTCAGGCTTAAACTGGATCCCTGTGGGACTCCGGTCCTGAGTGGCTTTTCCTTTGAGAAAAAATCTCCCAGAGTAACTACTTGCCTCCTGTCACTTAAGAAATTTTTAATCCACTCTAATACCATTCCTGTAATGCCAGTGCATTACAACCCTGGGTTGGAGGTGAAAGCACTGATGTATATTGGAGACTAATTTTGAGTTCATTTTCATCCTTGGCTAGGATGCAACCATTGCCTCGTAGCTCTCAGCAGTATCAGTTACCACTTGATCATCCCACTGCGGTTTTTCTTTGAACTTTGGGAAGGGGGCAGCTTCCTACAACACCCAGGAGCCTCTGCACTTGCGGCTGTTGCCACCACCGTCATCCCGCGCCTGGAAGTACATAAAGTGCCTACTCTGGTCCCGCCTCGCGGGAGCCCGTTTCTTTGACCTTTGGGAAGGGGGCAGCTTCCTACAACACCCAGGAGCCTCTGCACTCTCGGCCGTTGCCGCCACCGTCATCCCACGGCAGGAGGCGCATAAAGTGCCTGCTTGGGTCCCGCGGCGCAGGACGCGTGCGCTGACAGCGCCGGACGAAGCCCGGACCAAGGGTGGGCCCGTCTGTGCCCGTCCGCAGCCGTGCGAGGCTGGGCAGGGCCATACCCCTTGACTCATCTTTAATGGACTTTTCTGGACTGATCTCATCGTTCCTTAAATAATGTACAGTGCACATTCCTCCTGTATAAAGGTTTTACACCCTCATCATTGAGTGGAATCTGAAAGTAAAGTTTTTTCCCCCTCCGTTATAAAGTCAGTCACTTGAAGATTAGCTCATTGGTTAATAGGTTTTTATATTAAAAGGTGCCATGAGCAAAAGGAAGCTATCTAATGGCCAGGGGGTTCACAGAGGTCTAATGCAGCTGGCCCAAGTGGAACTTTAGATTCCTTTCTGACAAAAGCTGCTAATGTTATATCACCAAGGAAATAGCTCTTACCGAAAAGAGGCTGCCCATAGAGTCTGAGTAGTTAGTTCTGGTATCAGTGAGGGAGGAAGAAGGGTTGACTATCACTGGAACATTTTCCCTGCCAATGTCTGGAACACCATACACAGCAGGCCAATGCGAGGAGGAGGGGGTACCGAGCTGCACCTCAGTTGCAGTCTCGACCTTGGGTGAGGATCTGGGCAGCCCTCCACCCAAACAAAAGAGAAAAGGCGGCAGAGGAACTTTGAGGAAATCCCCGCAGCCTCAATCTCTCAAACCCTCTGTTGTTTGCACCTGTGAATGTAAAAATGATTTGTTGCTGGACAATCTTATTACTAAACTGGGGTTTTTGACTAAGGACTTGTTGGCGCCCATATTTTTAAAATTGGATGAAATTGAGCTGAAATTTAATTTTTCATTTCCATGCACAAACCAAGCCCCTCTGTTAGTGATATAAGTACAAGGGGGAGGGGGGACACCTGTTTGGAACCTTGTGGTGTGATCCAAGTGCCGCAGACAAACACCTCCCAAGATAACACTGTACCATCTCTAATTAGCAAACCTAGCATTAACAATATCAACCACAAAGCTGGGAAGACTGCCATTGCTCCGCCAACGGCCCACATGGAAGGTCAGGTAAACACTAAGGAGGGCCCATTACTCACACTCCCCTCCTCAGCCCCAAACATGGCCATAGTCAAAAAATGTAGTACCATCGAACTTCCCCCCGAATCAGCACCTCTAGTCGCCATTTTAACAGGGGTGCCCACACTTGCCCCTGGTACCAAGGAAACAACTTTGGATCTTATGCATAAGACGACTCCTTGGTGTAATAACAATGTGGAAAATGGCCCACAGTTCACTGCAGACATTATTATGGCCAGGAGGGTGGGGTGGGTAGGCTATGGGACTAGGAAAACTGTGGGGGGAAACTGCAATATTGTTAATTTTAAGAATCTCGTGCAGGGAAGAGCAATGGTAGGCTGTCAAGTTAGGGATGGTATTAAGTCCCGAATCAGAATATCCTCTTTATTTTCTTTTTATCCCCCTAAACCGAATCCAAGAAATTCCAACTGGCAGTTTCCATTCAACCAGGTCCAGCCCCACCAACAAAGAAATGCGAACTCAGGGTTAATTTTGACTAACCATTTCTCGCCTTTAGATTGCTTGTCGAACCTGGATGAAAATGACTGACTATCTCCGGTAGCTATAAATACCCTAGGCAAGCAGCCGCAATTAAACAACTCTACTAACCCATGTGTTCCCGTGCCCATACCTCCCCCCCTACCACTGCTGAACAATGTATCTACACCTATCACTACCCTGGTTTATTTTATAGATCCTATTGTGAAAGTTTTGTCCTGGAATATTGCAGGCCTTAGGTCTAAACAGGGTAATATCGTTTGTGAACAGTTTCTTGGAACACATCACATTATTGCTTTACAGGAAACATGGAATCTGAAAATTGCTTTTATTTAGATGGTTTTACCATGTTTTTTAAATATGCTGTCCTCTCAAATAAGGGAAGAGCCAGAGGGGGTTGCTTTTAATTTTCTCACTAAAGCTCTCTTATCAAGCAAAACTGATTGAGTGTCGCCCTCCAAATGTGTTAGCGGTGGCATTGGCAAGCAAGAATTTCCCTACTTTGTTAGTAGTCAAGACAGAGCATCTCTTAGCTATGGAGGCTTTGTTAGAAAACTATGGGGAAGGAAGTCAAGCCTACCACGACACTTTAATTCTTTGGGACTTCAACATCCATCAGTGCAGGCTCAATTGCATTCCCATAACGGAGAAGAATGATGGGCAGGATGACCTGTTTATTCACTTTCAGCATACACCAGCGGGTATTTATTTAGAAAGCCTTCTCTCAGACCACAATTTGTTATGTATACAACAATCAGATCTTCCAGCATTGGTCCCCACCTATGTAGGCAGTGGTGGTAGCCCTAGCATTATCAACTTTGTCATGATATCTGTATCACTAGCACCAGTTGTCAATAACCTAAGCGTCACGTGGAACTGCTTTAGTGATCACAATCCCCTAACATTGGATGACTCCCTTTTGGCCGTATTTGAGATGAGGGTTAAAGTAATCTTACTAATGAAAATATCAGCACTTAACACCACGCTAGGAGACCAAAGTGGGATAGGATTACACCGGTGAGCTTTTTAGATAATCTATATTCGACCTGTGCTCCGGAGTTCCAAGTGTGTATGGACCCTGCTTCACATGACAATGACACCCTTGAAGCTTTTGATAGTATTGTTGAGCAGATGGCAACTGACCTCACGTCTGACTCTAGAATAAGTACCCCAAAAACCAAAAGGTGGTTTGATAAAATGTGCTCAGTTACTCACAAGGAACTAAAACAGGCCCTGATGCAAAAGCCAAGGGACGCTATATTGATTAGGCACTGTAGGAAGGCCTATAAACTTGCAACCCAGGCAAGGAAGAAACCGATAAGGGAACATGCTTGGGAAGCACTTACCAAGGCCAGTGATGTGGCCGATAGTACTAGATTTTGGTCGGTGGTTAATAGCCCTTACTTCTCAGACACACCTAATTCCAATAGCGACTGCACAATACCAGCTGAGCTCTGGGTCCAGCACTTTAGTAACATCTATAGCGATACAAATTTGGAATTTGCTATGGGACAATCCAATCCAAGCTTATCTAGTAACACCCTTAATGTTAACATAGATGAGGTCCAAAAAGCCATTGTCTCAACCTCTATTATACAGAAACAAGGGGACCCAAAGGTAATGTCATAGGGACCTTGGGCAGTATCATGCTATAGAGAACAACGGTCCCTATTATGAGAAGAGAATACACAAAAGGGGTAATCATACACTAAATAGTAAGTATGTCTTTTGTCCAGCCGGACAAGAATTTCTTTTCATATAGGTATTCAATAGAAGAGTTTTAGAACAAAGGGAGGGAAAAAAAACATATAAAACACATTAGGGAAATAGGCTTGGCATGTTTTATCAAGAGAAGATCAGTGACTTCTGTGCTTTAAAAGGCGGCGAGTGCCGTGATCCTGGCGGTGGATATATCGTGCTTAAGGCAGGGGCATGTGGCGCTCTTTAAACCGTGAATAATGTCAAACAGCGCTTGGTGAGTAGAGACTGTGTTGGTGGTTTTTCAGAAGTATGACAATAATGCAGGTGGCGAGTGGCGTGATCCCGGCGATGGATATATTGTGCTAGAGACCAGGGCACATGCACAATATATCCATCGCCGGGATCGCGCCACTGGCTTGTTTATCCCACAGTGTTTCTTGTCCTTAAATGTACAGTATTGAAAAAAGGCATAATGTATTATATTATCAAGACTGCAATGCTTCATTCCATTGTCCTGAAGATGATGCCTTGTATGTAGTGTTGGCATCGAAACGTCGTCGACACCAAAACGCCATATGCAATAAGATTGAGCTATATTAAATAGTGCAATGGCGTTAAGAAACTGATCTATGTCTGTTAAACTGAGTACAAGTGTACAGACCTATTTTGCTCGCCTTTTGGCCGATCTGCTTCGTTGTTTTGTCTTGTGTTCTGTGGGTCACGGCTGTGCCCACTTGTCATCAATTGTTCTAAAACTCTTCTATTGAATACCTATATGAAAATAAATTCTTGTCCGGCTGGACAAAAGACATACTTACTATTTAGTGTATGATTACCCCTTTTGTGTATTCTCTTCTCATAATAGGGACCGTTGTTCTCTATAACATTGTCTCAACCTCAGCAAGCAAGGCGGCTGGGCCAGATGGGGTACCTGCTGACCTCTATAAAGCTGATCCAAACGTCTGGGCCAAGATTTTAACTCATGTTTTTAACGCAGCGTACACCAAGGGTTTTCCCTCATCGTGGGCCAAGGCGGTTATCGTCCCATATTTAAAAAAGGAGCCCGGGACGATCCGGCCTGCTATAGACCAATTTCTCTTTTGGGTTCTGTGGCTAAAATATTGGGAAAAGTAATTTTGGATCGACTTACAGGATAGCTAGATCAGGTTAATATCATCTCTGACCTGCAGTATGGTTTTAGGCAGGGGAAAGGGACCATGGACCAGTGCCTAAACCTCTATCTAGTTACTGAAAAGTACACCATCGCCAAGAGAGGAACCTTACACCTGGCCTTCATGGACCTAACCTCAGCTTTTGATTATGTCAACAGGTCTAAGCTGTGGTTAGTGTTACGTGATCTAGGGATAGATGCGGAGTTAGTGTCCTTCCTACATACTGTCCATGAAAACACCACAGCTCAGTGAGGTACAACACAGATGGTAGTCTGACAAATTCCTGGGGAGTTAAAAGGGGGGTCAGACAGGGGTTCATTCTGGCACCCCTGTTGTTTACACTTTACATCAACAGATCAGGTGAAACTCTAATAGCTTGTTGTAAAGACATCCCCAGAGCCGGCTCCAAAATGATACCTGCACATTTGTATGCAAATGATGCAGTTCTGCTGGCCAGAACTGCATTGGGCCTACAACGTCTTCTAAATTGTTTTATAAGTTTTATGGAGTCATTAGATCTAACCGCGAACTATAAGAAATCGCACCGTATGACTATAGGTTTAGGAAAGGCGGCTAAGGCCAAATTTTACTGCAAAGGGGTAGACTTGACTAAGGTGCCCACGTTTCCTTATCTACGGGTACTTTTTGATGAAAACGGTTCCTGGGGCCCACAAATCTTACTTAAAAGGAACAACTTTGAATTTTTGCATAAAGATTGGGATCTAAACCATTCCCTGCTTTACTAAAGATTTATAATGCAAAATGCATCCCGATGGCTATGTATGGGAGCGAGATCTGGGGGTATAAGGATATGAAGGGGATCCAGGTAGCTGAGAAGCTGAGAATAACTATATGCGGAAACTCCTTGCGGTCCCCATCGCAACACCCATTTTTAATGTGCATGAAGAACTGGGAGCTGGATATGTCTCAGATGAGATTGCAGTTGCACCTTTGCTGCGCTGGCTCAGAACTAGGGCGTCCCCAGCACCAAATCTGGGCCAGCTCATAATTGGCGACTGCGCTAGTCTGGATGGGACCCTGCGCATCCCATGGTTGAACTACATAAAAGAACAGACAGGCTGGTTTGGTTGCCCAACTCTGTTCTTGAACCCTGGGGCACTGAGCAAAACTGCTATTAGAGCTCTTAAAAAGCAGTTTTTGGACAAGCGGCAGATCCTTATGGAGGATGCGGAATTTGTAAAACCATCTGTGAGGAGTCATGTTATATTGAGTATGGGACCACAGATGCTGCCCTATTTAACTTACGTTAACAAACCATACAATCGCTTTGTATTGACTAGATTTTGCTTGAATATGGTCCCTTGGCTCTTGGCATTTCCCCAAGGCTACTTGAAGCCTGATTCGCTCAAAACTTGCCCCTGCGACAATTTTTCAGACCAGAATGCATTACATTTTATGTTTTTCTGCACTTTTTACGACTTTCAGCGCAGGTCTCATATTTTACCACTGTTCAAAGACTGACAGTTTGTTCAAGTGAGGCCGGCTTTGACCTATCTTCAAATGCTATCTTCCCCCACAGTGTGTTTTGGGGTTGCAAGCTTTTTAATAGCGGCCATCAGATATAGGAAAAGCTTGCTGGCTCTAGAGTTAGTGTGTCTGATTATTTAACGTGTACTTAACGAGACAGATCCAATAATCTCTGGTCATATATTTACTGCCTGTTGTACTTCTTACTGCTGTTCTGTCTGTATACCTATAGTTGCCCGAGGAATCTGTAAACTGGAATACGTTTTATCTGCTTTGTACATAGCATTTTTAGAACAAAATGTTAAATGTTTTTTAAGGATTTATGTACCAATGTCTTGTAATGAACTGTGCTTTTATGGCTCTTAGCTGTCGAAAGTATCTTTTGACTGTGACTTTTTTTGTGTCCAGGTTTGACCCAAATTAGAAGATGATTAGCTTGAATACATTGGGCAAGCTGTGGATTCATCACTTTCTCCACAATATTTGCAGGGAGTGGGAGGCGGGAGTTGGGCGATAGTTGGTGGGATCAGCTGCATTCAGGTTGGGTTTCTTTATTAGAGGAAGAATGGAGGCTCTTGTCCATTGGGAGGCGAAAATTCCAGTAGTAAAATGGAATTGAAGATTCATAGCTATCAAATCTGGGACCAGTTTTTGGACAGAAGGAGGACAGGGATCTGAAAGAGAGACAGATTTAGTGGAGATGATCATTAATTCATCATTCAGTTGTAGCCCTGCATTCTGAGTCACATGAAATTGGTGCTTTAAGCATGCTCACCATTAATTTTGTGCAATCTTTGCCTGTCTACATTAACGTCGTGCTGCTGTTGTGTATACATTCATAGCTGCCTTGTGTCCACATGGCAAATGTCTCACTTCAAGTCCGTCCTGACATTTTAACAGACATCACCCACAGAACGAAGCTGTACTTGGCTGAGGAGCCCATAACCAGGGAGAAACCAGTCCTGGATTACTTGTATTCTGGTTCACGGAGGACCTGGCTTGGCAGTTCGGGCTGGACTGTTCCTATTGAAGCAGGGTTAAGAAGCCTGATCTGCATACAGCTGCACCCAAACTGAAGTGGCATGGTGTGCAAAATAACGATGGATTTGGATGTGGCCCGAGTGGTTAAGATTAATTCAAGTATTTCATCCATTACTGTTTTGTATACCTTTTGGACCCTCTATAGACAAGCATTGCCAAATGTAACTTTACGAAGTCTGTATAGCACAAACAGTTTAGAGCCTTTCTCTATTATTGAACAGTCCCAGGATGCAGCATGTGGAATCTCAGACTGTGTCCATAAAGATATAAGACACCCCTGTGCCAGGCTCTGCTGCCTGTTTTAGGAAGACTGGGGTTTTCGAAGGCCCATGTTTGCTAACATGTAATTGCTATTAGTAATGAACCTCATTTCAGTGTCCTGTTTAAAACATGATTAGAGTGCATGGTGGGACTGGAGTTTTCTTATATGTTTCTGGAGTTCATTGCCCAGCATTTTCCCCAGACATTTAGAGAGCCAAGGGAGGCAACTGATTGAACAGTAGCTGAGTAAATAACTTGATCAAGTGGTGTTTTTTTAATAAAATGAGACGGGTAGGGCTGTGTTTGGTTTTGTGAAAAGTTAGGTCGGGAGTGATTTATTACCATTGGGCAGTTAAACATCTCTCAGGGATAAAACATTATCAGAGGCACCTTGGCATGCTACCCTGGATAAGCATTCCCGACAGATGGCAATAAATGGAGAGACATATGACATGTCCAGACACAATGAAGCACAGGAATGACAGCACAGGCAGAGAGACATACAAAGAGTTCAAAAGAGATTCACAGAGAGTTAAAGGCATTGAATGAAATACTGAAAAGCCCAGGTAAAAAGTTGTAACCATCATCACAAATGATATACACAGTACTAGAGTGTGAGAAGCCCTCTAATCTAGGGCGTAGCAGAAACTTGTCACTAGAAACTTCTGTGCTATTTTGAACCCATACACAGTGAGTATGTGTCCTTATAAACAGCGTGTCAACTCCAATGGGAGTATTTTGGCTTGGCCACTGTTAAGGTCTTCCTCAGGAATAGTTCATTGTGCAATCATATCTCATTGGCCTAGCAAACACTTAAAATGTGCCATATACAAAACTGTCTTAATTTTTCAATAGCAAATTCAAATCTTTCTTGTGCCTTATGAGCCAAGTCATGCAGCGTCTTCTAAACACTGTAATCTGGGTGACAAATCCCGAGTTTAGTATCAATTCATACAACCTATATTGGCCCTGTGAGAAATGAGATTTCTGGTTGGCTGAGACTTGCGCCGAAGTCAGGCAGAAACCACCACTCTAGTCAGGGTAAGGGGGACACACACACTGATGATAACCCCTGCTCACCCCCTTGGTAGCTTGGCACGAGCAGACAGGCTTATCCCCAAGGAGATGTGTAAAGTATTTGCACTAACACGCACAGTAACACAGTGAAACCCCACAATTTGACACCACACAGGTATTTATAAAAATATAAATATCTTTATCTATTTTAGGCAAGATCGCAAACGCCCCAAAATGCACATACGTAAATCACTCCTTCATTAGAAATAGTCTCTTGGAAAATGTTCACTTTGGTAATGTTCTTTTTACAATGGTGTAGCTGCTGTATTTCTTTGGTAGAACAAACTGGTAGGTTTTTGTTGTCAAAACCCAAGCACTGGTCTCATTATCCCCTGCACAGTTCTCTTATTGATAACGTGCCTTTCCCAACTGGCGGCGGCTCCACACGCAGTAATTGCCAAAAGAAATACCCCCCCAATGTTGGAAACACATAGGCTCTTTAAAGCGGACCCCCGGTACCACAGCCCTACTATTATACTGGTACGGGCCGCGCTGATGGGAGCCCCCGCTCTGAACACCTGCGTAATCACTTCCTGAGGCGGGAGACCCAGCGCGCTTTCCTGTAGACCTGCACCCCCGTCCCCAGCGGTAACCACAAGGCGCTCCTTATACTGAAGTTGAGCGGTTACCTGGGGATGTGGTCTTTCTCCTTCCTCGCTTTCGGCAGCAGCTGATCGCGGGAACGGGGTTGAGACGCCTCGCGCTTCCAGGAACCCAGCACGACTCTCTGGTCAAGTCCTCGAGCTCTGGGACATCTTCTCCAATCCCATGGCGGCTCTCGTGTCGAGCCTCCGGGATCAGGGGATGCCTCCACCAATCACAGCGTGGCTCTTGCGATGAGCCTCTGGCTTCAGGGAAAC
This sequence comes from Lissotriton helveticus, assembly GCF_964261635.1. Taxonomy (NCBI): domain Eukaryota; kingdom Metazoa; phylum Chordata; class Amphibia; order Caudata; family Salamandridae; genus Lissotriton; species Lissotriton helveticus. Next base: position 1,584,430,182 of record NC_136065.1, on the reverse strand, counting down.
ACTCTCTCCCGCTGGGCCAAACCCAGCGCAGCAGAGAGAGATGGCGTCAGCGGCGATCTCGTGGCCCGGGCCAGTGATGGCGGTGATTTTAGGCTTAAAGAATTGCCGGCAAGACAGGGGGCCACACGCTGAGTCCTAGCACACGGGTACAGTGTTTTGGTTGAGCTCAGCACTCCACTGTCGTACCAGGCCGGTGAATGTGATCCCGGCCCCTCTGATGATGGCCTCGGGTAGTGCACTGGCACGCACTCTCGAGAGCTGGATTACCAGGAAAAGAGGCACTGCCGACCTCCCTCAGCCCCGCTATGTGCCGATCGCACACCGAGCCCCCAGGAGCATACGGGCACGCAAAAGGCAATCTTCACCAGTCCAGGCTGTGCGCAGACACGCACACAGCTGCGTGCAGGATGTTTCTTTGGGAACCTTGGTATCCCTGCGTTCCCAACAGGAGTCCAGCTCTCTTCTGGCCCTTGGAGACTTTGTTCTTCTTTTAGGACACAGCACACAGCAAAGTCCTTGTTGCAAGATGGGGACACAGCACACAGCAAAGTCCCTTGTCCTCCCTCTTTTGTTGAACAGCAACTGCAGTTCAGCCCCAGAGCACACAGCAAGGACAGTCTTCCTCCTCAGTCTCTTTAGCTGATCTTCTTCAGCAGAGATTCCTCTTGTCTCCAGAAGTTGTCTAAAATACAGGGGTTGTGGAAGGCAGGCACAGCCCTATTCAGGCCCAGGTGCAACTCCTCCCACCACTCTAAATGTAGATAGGTCTATTCAGCCTAGGGCTGACTCTCCTAGCCTCCTGCAGCCATCCCCAGCCCCTGTCACTCACAAGCCAGACAGTCAATACACAAACAGGCAGAGGTACACAGAAAGGTTGAACAGAAAAATAGCCACTTTCTAAAAGTGCTATTTTCAAACACAGAATTTAAAAAACATCTTTCTTAAAAGATGCGTTATCAAATTCTGAGTTCAGGGATACCAGACTTCAGCTTCCCATCTTGCTCCTATGAGGAGATATGCAGGTATACATGGGACACAGCATTCCCCATTCTATCCTATGGGCAAGATGGCCGTTCAAAAGTGAAAAACGAAATTTGCAGTATTTCACTATCAGGACATGTCTTCCACATTAGTACATGTCCTGCCTTTCACTTACAATGCACCCTGCCCAGGGGGTCCTTAGGCCTACTATAAGGGTGTCCAATGTGTAAGAAAAGGAAAGGGTCAGGCCTGGTCAGTTTGGACACTGGCCAGGACAACAGGGCAGTTCACAGACTGAGCACAGGCACTGCAGTGGCAGGCCTGAGACACCATTTTAGGGCTACTCATGTGGGTGGCACAATCAGTGCTGCAGGCCCACTAGTAGCATTTGAATTACCAGCCCTGACACACTTAGTGCCCTTTACATGGGACTTTACAGGTAAAACAAATAGTCCAATCATGGATAACCAATCACAGTAATAATTTACAGGGAGAGCATATGCACTTTAACACTGATCAGCAGTGATAAAGTGCTCATAGTCCTATTGGCAACAACCACAGGTCAGGAAAATCAAGGGAGGAAGAAGCAAAAAGTTTGGGGATAACCCCGCAAAAAGGGCAATTTTCCACAGGTCCTTTTTAGGTTCAGCCTACCAAGCAGGTCAAGCTGTCTGGTTGCAATATATTTTATTGTCAGTCCTATTTACTTGCTTCTTATTTAATGGCTTGCATTCCATTCGGATGTATGACATTACAACGCATGCTTTTACATCGCATGCCTTTACAACGCTGTTTTTACAACGCATGCCTTTACAACGCATAGTGCTTTGGGGCGCTGGATAGTGAATAGTTTAATTTACTATTCCAACTCCAGTCCCCGTGGATAGTAGGGAAGGTGTTGGATAGTAAATTAAACCTATTCCCTATCCTAGAGCGCCCCCCAGCGCAATGCGTTGTAAAAGTTGCGTCGTAAAGGCACTGCGTTGTAAAAGTTTCGTTGTAAAGGATGTTTCCCATTCAATTCTTATGTTTGTCCAGGAACTGAAAGCCCTGCCAGAGCGCCATCTATCATGTGCTGCTGTATAGGTTGTAGACATCACCTTGGCACATGGGCTTGTGGCCTGTAATGTTCACTCGCCCTCTGATGCCCATCTTGCTCTAACCTTTAGGCGAAGGCAGTACAATAGCTTAATTGACTATGCCCTTTTGGACGTTATATTATGGAAGTACATGAAGGACATGGAAGTAGTTGAGCATGAAGAAAGTGACCATGGCCCTATAATACTCTCCACTAGCAAAGTGTTACCTCTGGCTTCACTTTTAAATCCTGGGGAATATGAAAGACTGCTCAAACTGACCAACAATGGCAGGAATGCCAAATGAGAGGTAGTAAACCACTCACCCGTGTGGGGGCAATGTTACTGCACTGGGACGATTGTCAGATGATTTTAAAGGAGACTTGAAAATGTATAACACTCTGAGAGACCTCTTTGTGCATAGACTTCCAAATTCAAGCAGGCAAGCTGGTAGTAAAAAGTGGGTTGACATGCTGCAGGGAAGCCAAGTCCACGCTATTAGCCACAATCAAGGGAGGGGATCATCAAGAAATTAAGGCCACTAGAGCTGGTTACAGGCAGGAAATTCACATTGGGAGCACCGACGTTGGTCAGATTTACTCTTAGCTGCTGAAGAAAATAACAAAATAAACTTTTGGCAGCTAGTTTGTAGTGGTAGCAAGAATTCTAAATCTACAATGGGGTCCTCAATACTACAGTGTGAATGGAGTGTTCATGATTCACCGTCTCTGGCTGGCCAGAAAATTCCTGTGGTATTTTACGCCAACAACACCCTCTTTTTTTTGTTTGAATATATTTTATTGAGAATATAACATTGAAACATCACATATAGTAACCATTCAAGTGAGACAGTGGGAAATATCTTCATTCAAGGCATTGCATTAGGTGTGTATAACATTAATACTATACAGTGCATTAATCTCATGCCCTGGGTATCAGTGCTGGAAGGAAGGGGTCGCAACCATCACACAATAATTCCTCATTTTTGCAAAATGAGCTCATGTTTGCCATCTCCACTGAGTGATAGGTCAATTTTAGCGAGGTTGATACCTCCGTCATATCTGATTCATTACAGTTATTGTATAGCTATACCCCATTGTGTGTTGCGTGGGCGTATCCGGCGGTATATCAGAGCAGTAGATACATTCCCAGCTCTGATGGGAACGTGGTGCGGTGTGGTTACGTACATAGGCAACCACGTCTCGTGCCATCCACGCCGCGCCTCACATGTCGTTGGTTCCAGTGAATTCTTCGCATGGAATGCCCCCGCAGCCTCTGGTGCGTGCGCTATCAGTCACTGACAATGCCGTCATGTGTCTACGTCTTAGTCATTAGTCACCTGAGTAACTAAGGTGTCCCGATATCAATTCTCTGCTTAACGTCCAACTAGGGTAACTGGAAAGGGGGATCAGGATTAAAAACTGAACAAAATAGGGGGGGGGGAAGAGTACATAGGAGGAACCTCGGGATAAGACTCCCTGCAACGATTAAAAACAAGCGAGTCAAAAAGAAAAAAAAAAGGGAGAGAAAAAGTGTGGACATGTCCAGTGGGGCATATAATCGGGTGCCGTGTCTGCGTGTTTCAGTGCGGGTGTAGTCCTGCATCCGAGTAGATTGGAGCCTAGTGATGAAGGAGGGCGGCCTCGTCCGAGGTAGGGGTATGGTATGGTAGCGATACTGGACGGTGCGTTCGGGGGGGAGGGTGTTTCAACTCGGTAAGGCAGTGGAAGACAGTCGTTGGTCGCGTCGTGCGCGAGGCATGCCAATGTTTCCCTCCGTCCCATCATGTCCTCCAGGCGTCCGCTTTTAGTGCGTTGCTGTCACATTAATGTCACTGGGTGAGGGCGGTGTCTGAGGGGTGTCCTGGTCGGTGTGTGCCTGGCGGAAAGTTTGTAAGACATCCCCCCACAGCTGTGCTATCGGTATGGCCCTCAGGCCCGCCGTTTCCTCCCTGCATAGGGTCACCTCCTCCGCCACCGCCCAGTTGTTAAAAGAGGTGTACCAGTGTCGGAGCTGTGGTGGATCTTTATTTTTCCAGTGTTTGATGATTAGTTGCTTGGCGGTGATAAGCCCTAGATCCCAGAACCTGGATTGGACCTTGGTGTGCTTTGTCCTCTTGAATAACCCAAGCAAGCAGGCCTCCCACGTGTGCGGCAGCTCCGCCCCGGCCCCTTTCGTCAACAGTGTCGCCACTGCTGTCCAATAAGTACGTAGCCTAGGACAAGTCCAGAGCATGTGGAGTATATCCGCACCCACCAGGGAGCAGCGTGGACATTCCGATGTAGCAATGCCAAAGTATTGGTTTATTCTGTCCGGCAATAGATATGCTCTATGTGTAATGTAGAACTGAATGATCTTAAAGCGGGAGTTACGGGGGATGTTGGTGGGTCCTTCCATGATTCTCTCCCATTCTTTGTCTGACCAGTCCCTGCCTCTATCTGCCGCCCATTTGTCTCTTAATGATTGGAGGGTACAAACGGTGTGCGTTAATAATGCCTGTGTTAGCCAGTGTACCACATGTGTTCCACCTCCCATGACGTGTAAGTATTGTATTAGGAGGTGTGTCTGCGGCTCTTCAGATATGTCTCCCCAGGCTGCCGTGTACTATGGATGCATGTAACAAGAACTGCCCTGCTGGTATGCCTGTGTCCGCCCGTAGCCTATCAAACGGAAGCAGGGCACCATCTGCGTATAGATCAGCCATTGTTTCTATCCCTGCTTGTTCCCAGTGTTCTATTGTAGATGCCGAGATGATCCCTCTGTTTTTGGGGGTTCCCAGCAGTGGAAGGGCAGAGGCATAGGGCGTCACCATTCGCGTGAGCCACAAGCATCGCCTATAACATCGATACGCCACGGCTAAGTGCAATTGCGTCGGACGAGGCGCCCTGGTCAAGGGGTGGAATAATGTGAGAGCCTGAATGTGTGACAGGGCTGGGGCATTCGAGGATGTATCCCCCAGGTTTCTCCCGGCTAGCCAATCGACCACCCACTGCAGCTGCGTGGCTAGGTAGTAGAGTTCCTGGTTAGGGACCGCCATACCCCCCCGCCTTTGTTGGGGCATAGAGCTTCCGCAGTGCCATTCTGGGTCGTCCCGCGTTCCAGATAAGTGCCCTGACCATAGTTTCCAGCTCCGGGAAAATGCGATTGGGAACATAGACCGGCATGTTAGAATAGTAATATAGGAGTCGAGGTAACACAATCATGTTTGTCAGGGTTACCCGACTTGGGACATTCAGGGGGAGTGTTTTCCAGAAGGCCATCCAGTATATCTTCCGGGGCTCGGTAAATGTGTATCCCTAGGTAGCGAAAGGTAGTGGTATGCCAAGCCAATCACTCTCCGCCAAGCCGTACCTCACATTCCCGCGTGTCAGGGCTGAAGGGGTACACACCTGACTTACCCCAGTTAACTTTAAGTCCCGAGAGGGCTGCAAAACCACATAACAAGTCTGTGAGCCCCTGTGGTATCTGTGTGAGATCATTTATGTATAGTAGCAGGTCATCCGCGTATAGCGAGATCATATGGGTCTCATCCGCCAAGGGAATGCCCCATGTTTCGCCCTGACTCCTCAGCAGTTCCGCCAGTGGTTCTATTGCCAGGGAGAAAAGCAGCGGCGACAGCGGGCAACCCTGTTGCGTGCCCCTCCGTACTCTTATGGCCGTGGACAACAAACTCCCGGTGCAGACATGAACCATCGGCGCTTGGTATAATAGGCTGACCATGTCCGTGAAGTCCTCTCCCAATCCGAACTTCAGCATTACCTCCCTGAGATAGGGCCACTCCACGGAGTCGAAGGCCTTCTCCAGGTCAAGCACCAGGCACCCCGATCTCAACCAGCAAGTTGTAGCGTATTCCTGTACTCTAAACAGCCGGCGGATGTTATGAGAGGTGCTGCGCATGGGCACAAAACCGTTTTGGTCCGTGTGCACCAGGGTCGGTGTGCAGGGGGCCAGCCTCTGCGCTAGGGTAGACGCTAAGATTTTGTAATCTGTATTAAGGAGGGCTAGAGGCTGATACGACCCTAACATCTTTCTATCTCTGCCAGGCTTTAGGAGGGAGATCAAGGTAGCCTCATTGAGAGTGGGTGGGAGGGTTGATTCTTCTATTGCCGTTTCATACATCCGGATCAATTCCGGAATTAGCAAATCCGAGAACGCCTTATAAAACTCCGCTGGTAGGCCGTCTGGGCCAGGAGATTTGCCATTGGAGAGCGCGGCTATAATCACTCGGAGCTCTTCCGCCGAGATAGGTGCCGCTAATTCAGCGCATTGTGAATCCCTCAGTGTCGGCAGTTGTATGGCCGCTAAGTAATCGGCAATGTCTTGGGTGGGGGCCCGCAGGTAGGAACGATATAACGCACCATAGTGGGCGGTAAAGGCATTGTGAATTTCCTGTTGTGTGTAATGCATGTCGCCCCTGTCAGTCTGTATTGCCGTTACCGGGTGTGTCCGATCTTCCCTGCTAATCAACCAGGTTAACAGCTTGCCAGGCTTGTCGCCCCTGTGGTGTGTTCGTGCTGAATGAGCCGCGTAATTAAGGCAGTGTAACCTCTCCAGTATTCGCTCATGTTCTGCCCGGGACTCTAGTGCGTCGTCCCCTCCACCCTCAATCGCAATTTGCTCCTTTCGTAGGAGTTCTGTCTCGATCCTCGTTAAGTCCCTCTGCAATTGCCTCTGTAGGTTTACCTGCGTGCCCAGACAGTGTCCCCGAATCACTACCTTGAACGCATCCCACTCTACCTGGGGGGTGGATGCCGTGACCGTGTTTTCTTCGAAGTAATGACCTATCTGTGCAAACAGGGAGTCGCGGAACGGGGCGTCTAGCAGTAGGTCCGGTTGTAATCTCCAGGTGGGGATGGGTGGACGTGTGCGTGTCCACGCGAAATCTAGGATGTGTGGGTTGTGGTCTGAGTGAGTGCGACCCATGTAGTGCGTGTCAGTCACTTGAGGGAGCAAATCAGTCGTGAGCATGAACCTGTCCAATCGTACATGCAAGTCATGTGCGCTCGAGTAAAAGGAATATATGCGGGTGTCAGGGTTCCGACTGCGCCAAGCATCGTGTAGATCCCATTGTGTCACCCAGGTTTTAAATGCCTTCATTACCCCCAGTATAGGTGCCCCCCGGAAAGGCGGGAAGGAGCGGTCTAACGTGGCGTCCAAGATGCAGTTATAGTCTCCACCCAAGACTCAGGGGAGGCCATGCCATGGGGACAGGTCCTCAGAGAGCTTCCCCCCCCATTTTGGGAGCTACTATCAAGGGCGCCGGACCTCCGGCGATCGCGGGGGCTGAGAGAACGCCCGGCAGAGCCCTGATTCCCGGCCGGGACCGGCTGCGGGCGCTACATGGCTCAGGAGGGAGCCACCGCGGCGGAGGGCTGCGAGACCTGTGACACGGGAGAGGCCGAGAGGCAGGGACGCCTGGAAGACTTAGCGGTGAGCCTCCCTTGATCGGCGATCGTGCACCACCGGCGCTACTGAGGACAGCTCGGACAAGGCTTGCAGCTGTGTCGGCGATCCCCCCTCGCTAGGGAATACAACATTGAGAGCCAGTGCCCGGTGAGTGAGCGACTGTCCTCCCCCCTCCTAACCGGACAATAATCTATCCTGGGCTCTCCATGGGACAGCTGGGACCAGCGGCCTGCAGCTGGGACCAGCGGCCTGCAACACGGAGGAGACACGCTGAGGGGAACTAACACGCGGCGGTGCCTGAGACCCCGGAACCCTGACCCCAGAGGCGCAGCGCCATGCCCGGGGAGGCCTGAGGTACGTGACTCCCCTAGGTCAGTCTGGGGGGCCCGCTGACCCTACGATCCATCAGTACTGACAGGAGGCCTGCCGTAATAGCCACGTTGGGTTCGGACTTTCCGAGGGCCTTCCATTGCCGCTAACTGTGGGGGAGAGAGCCTGTTGCTGACTGCGCGACTTGGTTGGTGGCGCGGCCCCTCTGGAGTGTGCACGAGGGTTGCACAGATTTCGACTGGGCCCGCACCCTCTCCACCCACTCTGCCTCGCCGTGCAAGGCTAGCCCGGAAGTGAATCGAGCGGGCCACCGCTCCCCCCCCCTCGCCGCCACCAAAGTCAACTCCTGAATGGGGCACTAAGGCGGGATGGGGAAGAGAGACCCGGTGGCAAGACCGGCGAGGCAGGACACCATCGACACCTATGCCACGACACGGGCACAGAAGGAGACGACCCCGATGTGGCCGGGCACCCGCACAGATACCGCTATGCTTCTAGAGGCGATCCAAGCCTCGAGGATGGATATTCAAGACTCAAGAGCAGCACTAGAGACCAAAATAGGCGAGGTGGGCTCTGAAGTCCTCTTGTTGCGCCAAGACTTCCGGAACTTGACTGAACGGGTGACCACAGCGGAGACCAGAATCGGCGAAGCAAAAGAGTCTCTCACCACCCTCCAAAAAGATATGACGGAGCTACAAGCATCGCACAGACAGCTGCTGTGGAGAGTAGATGATGCCGAAAATAGGGCAAGAAGAAACAACCTACGCTTCGTGGGATTTAGAGAGGGCATCGAGAAGACTGATGTAGCGGCCTTCTTACATTCCTGGCTAACATCAATGTTTCCACAGGCCCCTTTTTCAAACTGTTTTGTCATCGAAAGGGCACACAGGGCCCTGTTAGTGAAACCGCCGGAGGGAGCGCGACCGCGACCGATCGTTGCACGATTTCTTAATTTTGCGGACAGAGATCTCATCCTGAGAGAAGCACAAATAAAGGGGGAACTTCGATTTGAAAACTCTAATATTATGATCTTCCCAGACTACAGTCAGGATGTACAAAAACAAAGACGCTCCTATGACTCAGTGAAGGCAAAGCTGCGAGACTTGCACATATCGTACATGCTGCTCTTCCCCGCGAAATTGAAAGTTTTATTCAAGGGCAGGTCTCACTTCTTCAACCGTCCGGAGGAGGCCTGGCAGTGGTTGGAAGAGAGACCCCTGCTACGAGAAGCTGAGGAGGAAGGTCGCAGAATCCGAACCGAAATGGCAGCCGCCAATTTCCGGAAAAGTCCGCCCAAGGCTCAAAGATCGCAAAATCCACGGACGAGAAGGCACTCGCAATTAACTCCATATCCGGATCACCCTGCGGCGGGACGAGGAGGCAGGAACATGGCTTCGACTGCAGAAGAAGTTCCGGTGCCGGGATCCAGGTTCAGCTGTCTGGCACATCACACAGATGTGGAGGTGGAGGACGAGGAAAGTAATCATATGTCGGACATAGAGGAACCGACAGAACAATCTCTCCACCCTCTAGTCACAGCAATCCGAGAGCTGAAACAAGGAGCGATTGGCAATTCAGACGAGCAAGACATTGAAACGCAAGATTCCCACTCCTGAGGAAATATAGAGCTGAGATCCGAAACAGCAATTCTTCGCTCTGGGGACACGCAAGTTACAAGTACCTTTTCCTTTTTCGTGTGGACTCATACCATTATTTGTTGGTTTGTTGGCACCTTTAGTGGCCCACACGGCATGGGTAGACCCGTCCCGCTGTTAGCTGGACAGTCGAGTCCCGAGGGACCCGGTGGAAGCCTCAGTTAGAGTCCTAGAGATAACCTAGTTGGGGTTGCTAGTGGGAGGGCGACAGACCTTTACCACCTGAAAGTCCTGTAAGTCAATTGTTGCACGGATGGGATGGATGGGAGGAAAAGGTGGGGAGGGGGAGGTGGGGGATGGGGATTTTCGAACAGTTTTGTTGAAGGGAAGTTGGGAGGGAGGGAAGGGGAAACAGTTGGTGGAACACAGTCATGTACATTGGCGCGACACGCTACACTCCTACACCAGGAACCGTCCACACCACCTTGATTGTACCCTAGAATGGCAAGTGCATTAGCAACACAACCTGCAGACCACGGGAAACTCAGTGTCTTGACATGGAATGTGAACGGACTTGGTAATAGGATTAAAAGAGGACTAGTAAACGCCTACCTTAAAAGAATAGGCCCAGATATAACTTTCCTACAGGAAACTCATCTTAAGGGTAACAACTGCTCCTTCATGGCCAGGGGACGCCATAAAGTTTTGGCACACGCGGGCTACACAACTGAATCAAGAGGGGTAGCAATCCTTATAAAGAACACCTCCCCGTTCCGTACTACGCGCACTTGGGTAGACCCACTGGGGACCTATGTAGGGGTTCAGGGTACATGGCGTAGACGCACATATACTCTAGTGTCAGTGTACGCACCGCCCAAACTACAGGCAAACACACTTAGGACATTGGCCAACATACTTCTCGACACTGCTGACACCATTCAAATAGTAGGTGGAGACTTCAACGATGTGATGGATAGAGGGAGGGAGCGATCCGGGGTGCCACCCTCGAGGGGGAGCCGGACCCCCCTAGCCCAGATGATTACCACTATAGGCCTCACTGATGTCTGGAGGTGGTTGCACCCGGGCCAAGTAGCCTATTCATTTTACTCGGCCGCACATAAGGTATTCTCAAGACTGGATTACATATTCATGTCCAGACAGGACTTGACTGTAGAGGCTGCTGCGGAATACAGGGCGAGGGGTATCTCTGACCACTCTCCGCTGCTGGTAAAAGTGGGGCAGAATCGGGGTGCTGAAGGGGCCTCCTGGCGCCTCGCTGCATGGGACCTTAAAAATGCAACGGTGCTGAGAGGTGTAAAGCAGATGCACGGGTGTACATAGCTGAGAATGAGGGAACAGTTGACTCAGGGGTAACCCTTTGGGAAGCCTTGAAACCCGTGATGAGAGACAGAATACAAAATAGACTGGGAGAGGAAAAGAGAAAACTCCAGGGGAAGTGGCTGCAGTTGAGCGGGCCATAGTAGACTTAGAGAGAGAACATCTGAATACGAGAAGTCTCGAGACCCTACGGAGATTGGTGGATACACAGCGCCAATATAGGGAACTATTGACTGATGAGGCAAAGACACAAAACCTGGCCACCCTTCACCGCCTGTACGACGTTGGGGATAAGTCAGGCAAACTCCTGGCGTGGCTTAGTAGAAAGGAACGGGCAGCGAGATGGGTGGAACATGTTAGAGATGCAGCAGGGGTGCTTGTTAGCACAGATGTACACATTGCCGAGACTTTTGCTACCCACTACGAACGCTTCTACACCGCCAGAGACTTAGGCACATGCGAAGCTGCTCTTCAATATATGGAACAGACCGATAACCCCTCGTTAGATCCTGAGGCCCTTAAGACGCTCGAGGCTGACATCACGGTGGAAGATATCTCTGTAGCCATTGCTAGACTAAGGTCTGGAACGACACCGGGACCAAATGGTTTTCCGGCCGAATTTTTCAAGTGCACGATGCACATTTTGGCTCCCCACTTGAGGAACCTCTTCCTAGGAGCATATCAGGAGGGGAGGCTCCCCACAGACCTCTCCATGGCGACAATCATCCCAATTCATAAAGAGGGCAAACCACAGGAGGACTGCGTGTCCTACCGACCCATTTCCCTCCTAAATACTGAGGTGAAACTCCTCGCGACTGTCTTGGCGCTACGGTTGCGGTCGGTGATCCCAGACCTAATACATTTAGTTCAAACCGGCTTCCTGCCAGACAGGGCCACTAAGGTAAACCTTAGACGCACCCACAACTGGCTGCAGGAGGTGAGAGATAGAGAGCCACCACACTGGTTTCTCTCCCTTGACACAGAGAAAGCCTTCGATGCGGTCCACTGGCCGTTCCTGGAGGGTGTCCTACAAAAATTTGGTTTTGGCCCTAAGTTTCGGACTTGGGTCCGGCTCCTCTACACCGCGCCACGAGCTAAAGTGAAGGTAAATGGGAGACTGTCACGTGAATTTCAGATCCAGAGAGGGACACGACAAGGCTGCCCTCTGTCACCCCTCCTATTCACACTTACCATCGAGGTCCTAGAAGCTAGGGTCCGGCAAAATCCAGGGATCACTGGATTCAGAAGAACCGATACGGAACTGGCTCAAGAGAAGCTATCCCTCTACGCGGATGATGTACTCCTGTACATCACCAACCCGGAAACCACTGTCCCGGAGCTGTTCCTAGAGCTGGAATGCTATGGTAGATACTCCGGCTACAAAATAAACTGGCATAAATCGATCCTATACGAACCTAGGGGCAGTGACAGCTGGACGACGTTGCCAGGGCAACTGATTACGACAATGGAGGGATTTCAATATCTCGGGATTTACATCACCCTTGATAGGAAACTCTCGCTCCAGAAAAACATAGAGAGGATCATGCTGAACTCCACAGCTGACATGGAGCGCTGGAGACAGCTACCACTCACACTCTTAGGTCGAGCGGCCATGTACAAAATGATTATTCTCCCCAAATATCTATACGCCCTACAGAACGAATACTATTTACTCCCGGAGACGCTGCTGCATAAAATCCACTCGGATCTTAGGGCCTTTCTCTGGCTAGGTAAACAACCCAGAATAGCACTGACCACTCTCAAAAGGCGCCAATATAGTGGAGGAATCTCACTCCCGAACCTAGAAGCCTACTACTGGGCGGAACACATGACCCCAATTAATGAATGGCTACATACCCAGGCAGACCATCCCACATATGCCCTAGAACGACACAAACTGTCCCCACACAATCTACTGTATTACTTATACGGAGGCTCTGTACGGAAGCCACTGCTTCCAGCGACTGTTATTACATTACGTGCATAGAACAAGGCCACGAAACGTACAGGCTGGGAGAAGACACCCACCCGGCAGACGCCACTATGGCACTGCAAGTGGCTAACTGAACTTCATAAACTTAAGGGATTTAAACGGTGGGACGACATTGGAATCTCCACTATAGGAGACGTGATCGCTAAGGGGGAATTGAAATCCTTTCAGGCCCTGAAGTCAGAGTTTGGGCTAAAACACTCACAGCTCTTCAAATACACTCAGCTGCGCCATGCTTGGAGGGCACAAAACATACACTTATCGGGGCTTCCAGAGTATGCACCATTGGATGGTAGGCTCCTGCAAGAACAGATTCAGGGGAAGGCGGTCTCACTCACCTACAAAACCGTAACCAACAATATGCTAGGGGATCTGGCGAAATTTAGAAATACTTGGGAAGGTGAGGTGGGAGCACTTGATGACCTAGATTGGGACATAGTGTTAATGCATCCCCGAGAGGTGGCGATTAAGACTAGGCTCCGCCTCATCCAATACAATGTGCTTCACAGGACCTATTATGATAGGGTGAGACTCCATAAAATGGGGAAAATAGAGGACACTAGATGCCTCCGATGCCGCAGAGAAGACGGAGATTTCTATCACATACTATGGACATGTGATGTGATTCAAACCTACTGGAACCACATCTTTATGGAACTGAGGGAGATACTGGAGGTTCCACTTGCACAGGAGCCCAAGCTGGCTTTACTGGGAATGACTAATGACGTGGACCTACCCCGCCCTCTCCTAATCTTCCTGGTTCTGGCCCTAGTGGTAGCCAAAAGAGACATAGCGAAACACTGGGGGTCACCGACTCCGCCGGAGTTGGAGGAGTGGAGAAGAAGGCTGGGCCTTTACATGGCTGCCGAGAGAGTGACCTATAAATCTAGAGGGTGTCCTAGGAAGTTTCGAAAGGTTTGGTCCAGGTGGAGACACTACCATGGTCTGGATGGGGGGCTGGGAGAGAGATGAGCTCATTACCTGTCTACAAGTCCACACGGGCGCCAGAGGGAGGGCCTGGGAGGAGACGCTGAGAGATACCTGTTCATCGGATAGATGGACACTGCACCTGTATGATATGAAACGTAACAGCAAAGTACGATTGTGGAGGGGCGGGAGAGGTAGTAGGGGTTTGAATGTTGCTAATTACATGACTGTACTGTTGAGTTATGAACAAAATGCAAATAAAAATATTTTTTAAAAAAAAAGAATATCGACATCAGTTAGCAAACGTGAAAATACAGTCTCCCACCCGGGGGAGCAATTGCCAGTCACAGCAGGCTGCACGGTAGGCCAGTGAGGTGTAAGAGGGATGTGCCTGCTCCGCGGTGCCACGCCACTGGTGCACGTTAGCCCGCCATGTGAAGGATGCGTTTCCGTGTGGCACTTCTTAGTCAAAAGGGGGCAGTAAGGCAGGTCTCGCTGTCTACCATTGTCACTGCAACCGACCGCCAGCCCAGTCGCCTGCAATTATGTAGTCGGGGATAATACTCACTGTTTCTCTCAGCTGGCAGCTGTCCCCCTCAGAAGGCAAGCCGCGGCACGGAGCCCCAGTGTCCGCAGGCAGCCAGCCCCAGACGAACCAAGCATCACGGTCTCAGTGCTCAGCGTCTGGTCCGGCAATGAAGGGGGGGAACAGGAGCAGGTAGAAGGAAGGTGGAAGCGCATCAGAGCCTCAGCCAAACAGGTCCACCGTTTGTGGTGTGATATCAGGAAGGTCCGAGGATTGCTGTGAGTCCGGCATCCCATAAATTGCCTCGTCGTCACTCTGTAGGGTGCCGGGGCTTGCCGCCGGGGGAGACCGTGTGGCCAGCGAGTTGCTAATTTCCGCGACCACTCGCAGTGCGTCACGCTCCTCCCGGTGCATTTCTTCCTCAGGTGGACCAGCGCCCGGCTGTTGGCGGCCCTCAGGAGTCGGTGGCGATTTGTTTCTACGTCTCCGTCTCGAGCCTTGGTTACGCTTCGTGTGGAAGGTGTCTGTTTGTCTCGGCGTAGCTTTATCCGTGCCGTTATCTAGCCAGGACTCTACTTCTTCGGGGTTGGAAAACAAATGTGTTGTATCCTGCGCCACCACTCGGAGTTTTGCCGGGAACAGAAGGGAGTATTTGAGTCCAAGTTGGCGCAAGCGCCGCTTCACCGCTAGGAAGGAGTTCCTCTGGCGCTGTACCTGGACCGTGTAGTCCGGGAAGAATATGACTTGGGCGTTCTCAATTTGAGTGTTCTGGAGCTTGCGTGTTTCCCTCAGTATGGAGTCACGATCTCTATAGTTCAAGATACGGAACAGGAACGGGCGGGGGTCGGAGCCCGTCAGGAGAGGCCGTGTTGGAACGCGGTGCGCCCGTTCCACTACAAAGTGGGGTGACAGTGTTCCCTCCGGCAGCAGTGTCCGCAACCAGTCTTCCATGTGTGTCGTGGGGTCTCTCCCCTCCCATCTCTCCGGCACTCTCACTATCCGTATGTTGTTCCGCCTCGCCCGTCATTCCGCGTCCTCTGCCCTGTCCTCCAGGAACTCGACCCTGTTGAGGAGGTCTTTCATGTGTTTTTCTGATTGGGTGACTCGGGGCTCTAGGTCCGACATCGAGGCCTCCAAGGTGGTGGTGCGGTCCGCAAGCTTCCTGTGGTCAGCTCTGAGATGCGTGAGGTCAATGGCGACTCTGTCTATTTTTGCTTCTAAGGATGTGCGTGTGGACAATATTGATTCCTCCAACCTTTCCATCGGTGTCCAGCTTGGTCGTCACAGGATCTGCATCCCCCTGCTTCGAGAGTTTGTTCATCTTGTCTTGAGGTTGCGTCCTGCCTGTCCTGCCTGTGCCTGTGCGCGTTCTGACTCCTACAGACATGTGCAGCTGCGTGAGTGTATTTTATGCAGGTGTAGGGCCAGCACCCAGCGATATGTCCAGTTGGGGCTGCTCACCTGGCCTCCTTCAGACACCAAACACCCACAAACCCCACATCGGCAGTAGCACTGGTGGGGCTCTGGAGTGGACTCCACGCCGCCAGCTGCTCGGGGCCGTGGGCTGTGTCTCTGTGAACGTGGGCAGTTCGTCACCCCCAGTGTAAGGCACACTCCAGGAAGGTCTGTACATCGGTTGCGGTGTTAGTCTCGATGTCGGCACTGTCGTCGCAGTGCCCCGCTTGGTCCGCGGCAATTCGCTTTCTTGGTCCGTAGCGTCGGTCCTCGATCGTATCCCAGAGGTCTCGACTGCAGCCCGCCCAGAAGGGGCCCGCAGCAGTCAGTCAGCAGTACACGAGGTCTGGGTCCCGAGAGCCGCAGCGGACAACCCCATCTGTCGACGGGGCTCGTGGCTTACCAATCCAAGATGGCGCCCCAGTAAGCCTCCGGCCCGTGGATCTCCAATGCCAGGGCCACGGGCCGCGGCGTCCGTATCGTTCTCCTGTTGGCTGCGGCCTCTGGTTGGGAAACGAACCTCGAAGGCTGGGGCCTCTCCGCCGCCGCACACTGGCTTCCCTCCAGACGTTACGTGCGGGGCACGCGAGCAGCGGGTGTCCCCGCGGCCGATCGCCGCGTGAAAAAGGTGCGATGCACGGGACCAGTGCTTGTAACCCCCTCAGGCAGGCAGATGTGGTCCGCTTGGTCTGGCGCGATCTATTATCCACGGGCCCTCTGCCAGAATCCGGCGCTGTGTCCAGGGTCCGCTGCCTCCTCCCTCCATCGCTGTCTTTCGCAGGGCCTGCACTTCCGCCGCAGGCCCCAGCCTCTCGTATGGTTCCTTCGCCGGCCTGTTGCAGGGATTCGCGGCCGGCCCCCAGCAAGATCTCCCGTTGCGGTGCAGCGACTCTCTGCGACTCTGCTTTTGGCTGGGTGATAGCCCGTAAGTTTATGTGTCGCCCCCCGAGTCTGTGGCCCGCTGGTGTGGGGCAAATGTCGGATAAATACCCCGGGAAGGGGAGCTCACGCCGGAGCTCTACTCGTACACGTCTTGCCTCATTGCGCGCTTAGCCACGCCCCCCCGCCAACAACACCCTCTTGCTAGCTAAAAGCAAGCTGGCAATGCAAAATCTAGTAAATAGCTTTTGCACTTTTTGCAAAGACTTGAAAATTGGTGTTTCTAAAACCAAGCTTATAGTGTATACAAAAAAAGAAGAGTACTTGAGGTATGGTTACCTTGAAAAATGAAATCCTGTAAAGGGTAGCTGAGATTGATTATTTGAGTGTCAGACCGGCATTTTCTGGATCTTGGCTCCCCCAGATTAACAAGAGCTCCCAGATTATTATCCATTGTGCTGAGGCTATTATCAGAATGGCAGGAAAAGCACCTTGGTTTCCTGTAAACCCTGCTGTTGCAATCTACAAGTTGCAGTCAAGGGGTGCAGCCCTATATGGGGCTAAACTCTGGGAGCAGTGTAACCTGTGCATCTTGAGTGTCAAAGAAAACAGCTTTCTCAGAACCCTCACAAGGGTGGGGAAGGGGACCTTTGATGTCTTTAACACTAGACCACGGTATATACAAAGTAGCAGAGGTTGCAGTGATTAGACCATTGCTGTTTCGGGTGAAAGTATGGACTAATAACAAACTGAAGCACTGTAGGAATCATCTCAGTGATGTTTTGATGTCTAGGAAAGCTTTTTTTTAAATCTATTTGTTTATTAAGTTACAAATCAACACATGGCCAATGTACAACAATGATCAACCTCCATAACTTTCATCATATTTTCAATCCCAGCACCCTCATGACCTTCCTCACTAAGCAACTATTGTTTTACAATGTTAATACAGTATTTTCCCCTCCGCAATAATCTTCCCAATGAGCTCATGAGTGCTGTAATAAAACAGGGTGTTAGGTTCTTAAATGCCTTAAATTACCAATATAAGTTGTATAATTTACAATAATCCATCACAATCAAACACACTCCCACTGCCGCCAGTTTGTCCGAACCCCTGATCACCTATTATAGTAACAACATCCGTTCCTTAATGTCTTGATTCAGAACGATCAGGGGACAATACCTCTTGGTCCCGGTACTCCTCTGAACCCCCCATTCCATTGTCACAGGGCGAGATCTATATTCCTATCTCAATACTTGGTTCCTCATGGGGAGCCCATCAGACCCTCCCCAACAGGATCCCCTTCCGAGCCAGTCTCTGGAATCTGCTGCGCTATCACTAGTGCCTCCCACACCCTTGCTGCCTCTATCGCCTTCTCATTATTAGTGCGTATTGCCTGCTGCAATCTAACTGTGCCCTCATTCCTAGCCCACGTAAATAGTTCTGATTTCCACTTGACTATGCTAGGCCCTCGCCTAGACTTCCATTGGACCGTGATCTCTCCCTTAGCCAGTAGCAGACCACGTCTAGGAAAGCTTTGCTCAAGATTGAGTGGTTGAGGAATTTCAGGGGCATCCTGTCCGATTTAGAACTCCAAGGGTTCTGGGATGTCGCAGGGTCTATTCCAGAGAATGCTATGGCTTTTGCCAAGTGAAGATACTGGGAGGTTGTCAATTCACGGAAAAACAGGATTGAGGCAAAGGTACACTGACCAAAAATGTCCTCATGTTCAAAGCTGTCCACAAGAGTGCGGAATTCCTGGACTATATTAGGCAAATACACACCCATAGCCTTGCAATTTAGATACACTACTATTCCTATTTCTGGCTTTACTGCACGTTAGATTTCTCGAGTAGATGATTTGAGGAGGTGCAAATGTTGCCCTAACATGGTTGAAACAGAGGAACATCTACTCTTTTTTTGTCCCAAACATGCTTGTCCCAGAAGTAGGTGGATTGTTCCACTATGCAAAATCCTTACAACTGCAGATCTAACAGTGCACAGCTGACTCTCTGTGCACACTGAGGGATATGCAGGTGACACATTATGTAACCAGACTGCATTCACAGGTCATGGCAGATGTTATGCTCCCTAGCAAATTAGGATGATACGTGTTTGTTTCGCATTAGCAGGATAATCTTATCCCCAGAGAATGAATCTGTGATGAGCTCTGTCACTGCAAATGAGTTTCATATCCCCCTCACTGAGAGAGGGGGATATGAGAAAAGGAAAAGGTAGATGGGAGATCACACTTCTACACATTGCTGGACTAATGATAGCTATGCCCCTGCCAGAATGACTGAAAGCAATCAAACATTCAGACACTTTCAGCAGGAATGTAAGCAAGAAGCCCCAAAACATGTTGCCAAAGCCCTTAATTCATAAAGAAGAAAGTGGAAATCTGCACACAAAAGGTCTTGTTGCCAACAACAGAATGTCATGCCTGTAGTCATGGCCATCTTAACAACATTCTAGGCCCCTGGGCAAACAATGCATTGGGCGCTGCCTACACAACCAATCACAGGAATACAAATGTTTAACGGAAAATTCGTGTTAAATTCTAGTCTGCATAGGGCCCCTATGCTTGTGGACCCATGTGTTAAGACTGTACTGCCTGTAGTACCACATGGAGGTTCCTAAGCTATACATCTAAAGGGGGCATTTAGATCCAAGCACAAATTCAAAATATTTATAAGTAATTTTTTAGGCCATTTTAATGTCTGTTTTATGACAGTGCAGCTATAAACACAGAACTTTTCCTTGCAATATACTTTGAGTGGGTTTTGTCGACCTCTTTCAGCTATTGGGTATCTTCAACCTCTTTCTGGCGTTCCCTTGTGACTTTTTTCAATTATGAGGTGGGTCAGCCCAGTAGAGAATTCATCTATTACCTAATGCAAGTGACTCTTTGGGTGTATATTTCGCCTCCACTTAAGTGCTTTCATTGAACTTTTTGAGAGACTATTGCCTTCTCGGTCCACTGCTTCTGGCTTCCTCCGGCAGGGGTGGCTCTAGGCTCATGGCGGCCCTGGGCAGGGAGCGTAGGTAGGGGGCCCCTGAAGAGGGGGTCCGGGCGGGTCGGAGCGCGGAGGCCAATGAAGAGGGGTGTCAGGGTGTTTGGAAGTGGAACAGAGCCGGAGGACGCCAAATCCCTGCCAGGGGCCGCCACGTAAATATGCATCCATCCTCAGAGGATTATTATATTAAGGATATATATTGGCGTGGCAGCTCCTGGGGTTTGGTGGCCCTGTGCAGGTGCACAGTTTGCACATGCCTAAGGCCGCCCCTGCCTCTGGTTTGTCTTGAGTTGCACCTTCCTGCCCCTCCCTCATTTTACTGTACATACTTTCTTCCCACGTCCACCACCATCTTGTATCTTCCTTTTGCCAACCTGTTGTTCCCCACGTGCTCCGTATTCACCTAAACCACCGCCGTCCGATATCTCCCGCCTATCTGTGCTGCTTGTTTCCCATGCTTGCACTCCTAGTAGTTTCCTAAAAATGCTGCTGAGACTCTGTATTTTTTCATAGAAACAAAAGGTGGGCTATACTGAAGGCTTCCTTGCTTCCAACATATTCTCTTTTTAGCTCTCTGTGGTTGAAAGACCTCCTGTGGACCATGCCAAAAACTTACAATGGGATTAGAGCCAGCACATTGCTTGACTTTTTTTCCACACTAACTTGCTTGTTTCTCATTCAATTCCTTTCCATCCTGTTCTTGTGTTTAGCTCTCACCTGTGGCATAACTTCTTTGCCATCCTTCTGAATGGATGCCTTTTATCTTTCCTCTGCTCACTTTAAGAGTACTGCTTTTTCTAAAAGCACTCTATGAGAGTTTATATGATTTCTTGCTCTTTCTCTCTCTCGTGTAGCCGACCCCAAGGTACTCCATGTTGCTCCTTCCTTCACACCACCTCAGCTTGTCCATACTTTTCCCCTACCTGGACTTTTTTGCTTCTTTAAAAACGTATTTCCTCACCATGGGCCAGATATACGGCCATTGGAAATTGCGACTTGCAATATGAGCCAAATTCCGAGTCGCAAGTCACAATTTCCAATGTACAACAGTGTCTGAGACACTGTTTGCAATTCCTAATGGGACTGCAAATTGCATGCCTCATTTCCGACCCCATTGGAAATGGCTGGCACTCCCAGGGATGGTGGCCTGCAGTTTTTTTCAAATAAATGCAGCCTGTTTTCCTTAAAGGAAAATAGGATGCATTAAAAAAAAAAAATTAACAGTTTTTATTTAATTTTTTAAGGGCAGGTAGTGATCCCTGGGACCACTGCCAGCTCCAAAAAAGGTTTGCTCATCCATTCACAAAGGGGAAGGGGTCCCTTAGGGACCCCTTCCTGTTTCCGAATTGTTTACAGGTAGTAAACTGCGAGTGTTTTGCGACAGCGCAAAATATTCTTACATAGGTGTTGGACTCGCTAATAGGAAGGGACGCCCTTGGAACACCCCTTCCCAATAGTGAGTCGCTAACCCTATTTTGCGAGTTGCTATTTAATTAGCGACTTGGAAAATTGGGTTAGTACATGGGCCACAGGTATTTTGTGTGCGTAACAGGTCTAAAGCCCATTTGTGACCGCAAAAAAACGTTGTACATCTGGCCCCATGTCTCAATTCCTCCCTTCCCCCCCTAGCCACTTTGCACTGCTCCCACCACCATATTGACTTCTCTCTTGACTGGCTCACTGACTATTTATAGAGCGCACTATTGCCGAGGCGTCTTGGGGCTGAGGTGTGTGCATACCAGAAACAGCTGATGGATTTAGGGTTTGGAAAAGAGCCAGGTTTTTATGTTTTTCCTAAAGAGCGACCTACTGGGCTGTAGTCGTAGCTGTACTGGGAGCGAGTTTCACAATTTTGGTGCCTGGAGGGAGAAACCCTTTCCTCACCACCGTACTTTTCTTATCTTGGAGGTGTGTACCAGTCCAGTGTTTGTGGCTCTTAGGCAGCGCAGTGTCTCATGGAGGGGATATAACGATTGCAGATCATCAGCACCACCACCATATAGAGATTTATGCACTAGGCAGAGGGCTTTGATGTCCACCTGTCGTCGAACGGGAAGGCAGTAGAGTTGCTTAATGCTGGTGGAGGTGGGATGGTGTTTGGGTAGATTAAACAAAACTCGTGGTGCTGCATTTTGGAGTATCTGGAGTTTGGAGAGTTATCTTGCACCAGCTCCTAGATATAGAGCGTTGCAGTAGTCAACTCTCGACAGCACTTAAGCTCTGACCACCGTTTTCCTCAAGGAGAGGGGGATGAAAGGAAGAATCTTACGCAGGATTTTCAGCGTAAAGAAACATGCTGAAGTCACTTGGTTTACTTGTGGGGCTAGCGTTAGGTCTTTGTGAATCAGGAAGCCTAAATTCCATGTCTTAGGCACTGGTAGTGGGCATGCTCCGGCTGTAGGGGGCTACCATAGTTGGCTCCGTACTGATGGTTTCTGCCCGAACTCTACAACCTCATTTTCTTCCGTGATCACTTTCAGGAACTTAGTGTTCATCCAGGCCATCATTGCTGTAAGGCAGTTTCTGAACCGTTCTGCTGTCATTTCCACGCTTTGTGTAACTGATACCAATAGCTGAGTGTCATTTGGGTCCGACACTAGCTTGAGACCCCCTGCTTTTTATTTAGCCTGGCTAGTGAGGCAACATATACGTTAAACATAGTCGAGGACAAGGCTGATCCCTGAGGAACTCCCCCTGGGAGGGTGAAGTTTTCTGATTGCGGTCCCACCTAGTGAATTAATTGCTCCCTGGGTGCCAGGAATGAGGTTAGTAGGGCTTTGTCCCTAATGCCGGCAACCCCCGACCTTCGCACTAGTACCGCATTGTTTACAGTGTTGAATGCTGCAGTAAGGTCAAGCAGTACAAGGACTGCTTGAAGCAGGAGATTGGACAATAGTTTTTTGTCTCCAGGTGATTGAGCGGTTTTTTTTTTTAATATAGACCGAATGCATTCCTTTTTCCAGCTTAGAGGGAAAGTCCCTGAGCTGGTGATTTGATTTAATAGAGGGGTGAGGGATGCGCTGATCTCCTTTGGAGCCAGGTGCAAGATGTACGGGGCAGGGATCTAGGGGAGACCCGGACTTGGTCTGCAGCAGTAGGTCTGCCACTTGTTCTTTCATTAACACAGAGAACTGAGATAGACTACATTGAGGTGCCATGTCTTCTCTTCCTTCTTGGTGGTGCGTACCATATGCTTCCACTGTGTTCTGGAGTTCTTTGTAGACGGTCTGGACTTTTTCTTGGAAGAAAACAGCCATTTTGTCTACAAAGTTTTGATCTGGTGAGAACAACGTGTCCCGAGGGCATTTTGACAGCTCAGTGATGGTTTTAAATAGCTCCTTTGAGGAGTTAGTTGCTTGTTTTATGGCTATTTTATAGTCCTCTATGGCTGTACTGTAATCATTCCTATGAGCAGGCTGTAATCAGATCTCCATATACGTTCCTTATGTCTACATTTTATTTTGAGTTGTTTGAGATCAGCGATGTACCAGGGTGACAAGACTTTCGCTTATCCTAGGGTGCTTTGTCACTTCCGGTGCTAGCTGCTTTACCGCTTGCCTAATTGTAGAGCCAACTTTTCTGGGATATAATGTAGTGTCTGGCTTCACCCTTTTCCCTACCCAAAATGATTTTCATGACCTCCTCTTCCATTTATCACACGTTCCTAATGTTCCCTTTTGTAAAAATTGCCTTCTGGGCCATTGATTACACTTCATCCGGCCACTACCAAAGACTTTAATTGGGCTCATAAAGCACTATGAGTGACTGCCCATATCTGCAGACTTTATTAAAACATGTAATGCTATTTTTCACCAGTCCTCCTTATGACAAGCTTATTCTAGTTTCTGTAAAAACAATTTGCACTTTATCTTGCAACAATATACAGATTGCTTGTTCATTTCTACCTTACACAACTCCCCTTGCAGAGTCACACCTTTGAGCTCGAAGTGCCCAATTATTGATGAACCTAAGGGTACTTCAAGAAGGCTTCTGACTTGTCTCTGATGCAACTCCCTGATTGGAGATTTACGCACAGCTACACTATATTAAACCTACATTGTGTAACCACACTCTCCTTTCTGCCCTGCGAGTGAGTTTCCTACCTAGAGAGATGAGCGCATTATGTACAGGATAGACGGGATGTGCATACATTTTGCACAGGATAGAGAGACATATGCACATTTTGTGCATGATAGAAAGAGATGTGCATATTCTGTGCAGGATCGGTGAGAGTCACACATACTGGACATGACAGGAGATGAGCCCATATCTCTAGATGACACGGGGAGATATGGACATTCCGGCCAGTATGGAGAGATGTTCTGATTCTGTGCATGATCCGGGTGATGGAAATTTACCCAGAACAGAACGAGATGTGCACACATTTGTAACGGACTGAGGGAGAAGAGCGCAATCTGTACAGAGAACAGGGAGAAGCCCACATAAACCTATGCATGTAGGAAGAAAGCACAAGCCATACCTGGGGTTCTCACCGCTCTCCTTGTTGTCTTCGTCTTGGCTCTCGTCTCTGCTGTCAGTGAGTATTCTTTCTGGGGAGTTTGGAAAACCTGGCAAAAACACACAGGTACAGAGGATTGTAAACCATTGATGCTCACATCGAATGTGCAGCAACAGCCAACTCATCATGTCACTGAAATCAAATGAAGACAACAAAACAGTAACAATGGAAACGTTTAGGCCAAAGCTACTTGATCCCCCTCCCTACCTAGCAGCACCCAATATTAAGTATGCCACACCCAGCGATCTATGCACACAGCACCCATTGCACAACCCGATGCACACCCATTGCATAACAAGTAGCATCCTACAACTTGAAACACTATTGAGACAGACCTTAGCTCAATAGAGTAGTGACAACCTGGTTCCACTGCAGCACTCAAAAATCGGTGGACTCCCTTGGGGACCACAAACCCGAGGTCAGTCATGCTCATACTACCTCCCGAATTGCAAAGAATGAGGGCTACATTGACATCTTGCAATCCAGATGTGATGGGCAGAAGCAGTAAAGGGTGTTTAAAGACACCACTAGAAGAATCTTAGTGTCTGTCTCTCCAACACCCAACATCATTACTACAGCCAAAGAGACACTGGTGTGTCCCTCTTCTATCAAGAGACAATGGCAGACACATTTTCTGTGACCTTTTCCACCTCATGCGCGCCCACCTTACTTGGGCTTGGTTTAGGCATCCTTACACAATTCCCGTTCTGGTGCTGATGACTGGACCCTTCCCTCTTAGGCTTCATTCCCTGCTGAGAAACGTGGTAGCTTCCATGGCATTCTAGAAATGTTGTTGACTATGCTGCTGGAAATTCTTTACTCCACCTCATTTTGAGGTGGATGGTAATTGAAAACCTGCTGAAGATCTGTGAGTTTTCCAAAAGCTAACCAATTGCTTTCCCTACCCCATCTGGAAGTGGGGAACCACTTACTTTCTGATGGTGGAGCCTCAGCAGGCTCATAGTAGGCAGCACCTTGCCGGAAGGCTAGCCATAGCAGGAATACCGGTTTCATGGCCTCAGAAGGCCTACATGGTTTTCACAGGCAGGAAGAAATGCAACAATGTCCCCAGAAAACTGCCAGGGCATGAAAGGCGTTATAAAAATACTATTGACCGAGAACACTTCTGGCAAAAAATTCCCACCACATGGGCATTATTATTTTAATTTGGCAAGACAGTCTCTGCGGGACCAGTGTAGGTGGGGCCTTCACTGACCTTGTGTCTTGGTGGCAAACTGCCTTGACCTAAATGAGGCACTTGTTGTGTCCCAGGCCTTGGCCACTCTGCCCAACCTAGTTTGCTACCTGCCTATCGGCAGCTGTTGCCTGCTGATGGAGCCAAGAGCTGTCTCATTTTCAAAGGGCAATAATCCATAAGAGGGCAGCCAACAAGAGAATATACAATGCATCAAAAACTCACCTATAAAAGTTTGTTTCACCCCTTGGATCCAGTCACCCATGAGACACCTTGGTAATAACTTGGATTATTAAAGTTCTTGTAGCAAATGGGTTTGGGTGAGTCCAAACTATCTGATCAAGGCACCCTTCACTTACTAATACTCACCTGGTCACTTGTGTTCAAAACAAGAATGACCATGTACCAAATATAAGATAACGCAGTTGAGCCCCTGTCTTTTGGTGCCAACTCAGTTTTTTAATGTGGCAGATAATTTTAAAACTCAACTAAAGCTCTGGGGCCATTGGTAAGGTGGAGAGAAGGGTCAGTTGCAGCTGTAATGAATGAGTATGGTTTACCTGCTGCCCCCCGTCATGAAACCAATGTGGTCCTCCAACAGCTTGTATAAAGTTCAGATATGGGTTGTGTAGTGCACTCCATTTTTAACAATTGTCCTTAGATTACTTATTTCTCCTGGGTTTCAGAGTGCTGTGCAGAGTGGGAAGGAGGAGCCACCCTCCGTGGAACTAAGACTAAGATATAAACTAGTGACTGACATCATTAGACCCTACCCGCACTACCTGTGGCAGAACTCCATATGCCTGTGTAAGCTGCAAAATTGCTAATGCTTGTATATAGTTTCAATTTTTTTTAAATTTATATTACATTTTTCACAATTTCAGGATTTTAAACAGCTTGTGTATACATTTAGATAAACATTCAATGTTACATTATCCTGTGCTAGACATTTAATTTGCTGTCTAAACAAGTAAACTTAATTGAAATGAACAAATAATCCAGTCCCAATGCATTTCGGGAGTAATTCCCTTCGTCAGGCGCGCTGAAAAAAATATATAAATAAATGTACATAAACTTTTATGAAAAACGACATTCAGCACATAATTAACACATAGTGTTACTAAATTCAGTACTTGAGCTATGCTGCATGATCTGTGATTCTGCGTGTTACATAAACATTAAGACACAGTGACAACTATAAATAAACAACAACTCTGGAAAGCAGGTCTGAAAAAAGCACACAGAAAAGGCTCTGAGATGCTAGTGTTTGCATACATTTAGTTCGAGATTAACCTATTAATAAAATCTCCTGAGTAGAACTAAATTAGAAGGCAAATAGGTTAAACTAATGTGTAGAGCCTTACCAAAAGGATGAAAGAAACTGGTGAGGATGTCTGCAATCCGGAAAGACGATGGCGCTTGATAATATCTGCGAAGAAATAGCACAAACGAATGTATTCTGAACCTACATTTCTGGATATTAATGGGGAAACTACCATTGCAGATATCTTACCTAAAAATCTGTACGCACAATAAACGTTGAGATGCTACAAGATTGATGACTGGTGGTTCAAACCACTGGAGGTAATGCTTCACTGGACTACGCTACAGCAAAATGAATTGAAAACTAAATTTTAGTTCAAAAGATTTGAAATATACGAAGGTAACATGTTTAATCTAAGTTAACTTAAAAATGCGGGTAATCATACCTGAAACTTAAGATCTGGGAGATTATCTGAAGTTTTTCGTAACTACATCACTCTCGGTTTACCAGCATTACCGACCGGATCAGTATCTAAAGACGTCAACAACGGAAAAGAACAACGATTGTAGTACAACACCGAGCTTAAAAACCATGTGTCTACATTCACTGGGGATATATATCAAAGTGTGGTCATACCTTATGAGTGCTAATTAAAGCGAAGCCAACAGATTTCCTGTGGTGTGATCACGCTGAAGTTGGGAACTTTCTTACGTGAATCAGATACTGAAGAGTACTAAAAATAAAAAGAGCGCCGATTTTAAAAAAGCTGCACTACTCGAAATCACTAGTGCTTAAACTGAGCCGTAGCACATACCTTTGAAAAGAAATGAGCATAGTCGTCTGGTGTCTTGCCCTGTCGTTCACGGAACCAAGGTCTGCTCGCTACCTCGCGTAGGAAACGCGAGCCAACAGTGGATGGCGGACTGCGGAAGTGGCATAAGTGTTGTTTATGCCGATAGATATGAAGGACAGACTGTTTAGAATCAAGCGTTTAGACAACGACTAATCCATACGGAATGGAGATATTAACATTTTTTTTTAGCTTATCTATATAACGGTTGACTGAAGTGCCTAAACATTATTAGATGGACATTATTTACGAAGAAGTAATTTGAACCCTCTATGCGCTGATTTAAAGAAACATCAACGCCATAAACGACGGACTACTCTATGGCTATACTCTACTATCCACCATATTGGAGGTTCTGAAGTACTACACATGAATCCCTAGGAACTAACAAAATATAAAAAAAATATATAAAAACGTGCTGGTGAATGTAAAAGAAAATACAGACGTTGGTGAAAACACCCCTACCAAGTTTATCACCATATTTAGGCATTTCAGTCAACCGTTATATAGATAAGCTAAAAAAAATGTTAATATCTCCATTCCGTATGGATTAGTCGTTGTCTAAACGCTTGATTCTAAACAGTCTGTCCTTCATATCTATCGGCATAAACAACACTTATGCCACTTCCGCAGTCCGTCATCCACTGTTGGCTCGCGTTTCCTACGCGAGGTAGCGAGCAGACCTTGGTTCCGTGAACTACAGGGCAAGACGCCAGACGACTATGCTTATTTCTTTTTAAAGGTATGTGCTATGGCTCAGTTTACGAAAAAAACACCACTGGGTCAGGGCTCCCAACACCTCCCGTGATCCTTTTCGGACCCGGAAGTACATCGGACATTACCTACACACAAGGAGGTACTTGGAACCGAACGCGGCTCGTCTGTCTGACCTTACAGGCGCCACCATTCGAAACGGAGGAATCATTCTAACGGCAGCCCGCGGAATCCATTAGCTGGAACTTAATCCGAGCGGTCCGCTCCACCCTCGCGGCATTCCCCCGCAAATAAGAAATTTGGACTGAGCGACGGCATTGCCCAAACAATCAACCATAGCTTCTCTGTTATGCAGAGATTCTGGTCCTGATGAGAACTCCATCATCAACAAGGAGTTCGAAACGCGTAGACTTTTTTGTAGCCTGAATTTAGAGCAATTTTGTTTTAAGTGAATTGAAAAATGTATATATGGCTTCCTGTGAATTTTGTTATTCCAGTGTACGATTATATGTTTGTTTGTGGTTGTCTTTGAGATTGAGTGATTGAGGTTTGAATGGATGTTGATTATAAATGTAGCAAATTGTTTTTGTAATTATGATGGTTGTAATTTTGTATATGCAGTGTATATAAGGTCTTAAAAATTCGTCAAGTTGGTGAAATCAAAAACCAAATTTATGAAACATTTCTTGTTTAAAAAAATAAAGGATTAATTCTGCTCACTCATGTGAGATTCTAACATCTCGTTTAGTTCAGATGTTTTCAGATTATTCATTTTCAAACTTTTACAGTATTGGCACTTCTTTTGTTATTTAACAGCTCAGTTTAAGCACGAGTGATTTCGAGTAGTGCAGCTTTTTTAAAATCTGCGCTCTTTTTATTTTTAGTACTCTTCAGTATCTGATTCAGGTAAGAAAGTTCCCAACTTCAGCGTGATCACACCACGGGATATCTGTTGGCTTCGCTTTAATTAGCACTCATAAGGTATGACCACACTTTGATATATATCCCCAGTGAATGTAGACACATGGTTTTTAAGCTCGTTGTTGTATTACAATCGCTGTTCTTTTCCGTTGTTGACGTCTTTAGATACTGATCCGGTCGGTAATGCTGGTAAACAGAGAGTGATGTAGTTACGGAAAACTTCAGATAATCTCCCAGATCTTAAGTTTCAGGTATGATTACCCGCATTTTAAGTTAACTTAGATTAAACATGTTATCTTCGTATATTTCAAATCTTTTGAACTAAAATTTAGTTTTCAATTCATTTTGCTGTAGCGTAGTCCAGTGAAGCATTACCTCCAGTGGTTTGATCCACCAGTCATCAATCTTGTAGCATCTCAACGTTTATTGTGCGTACAGATTTTTAGGTAAGATATCTGCAATGGTAGTTTCCCCATAAATATCCAGAAATGTAGGTGCAGAATACATTCGTTTGTGCTATTTCTTCGCAGATATTATCAAGCGCCATCGTCTTTCCGGATTGCAGACATCCTCACCAGTTTCTTTCATCCTTTTGGTAAGGCTCTACACATTAGTTTAACCTATTTGCCTTCTAATTTAGTTCTACTCAGGATATTTTATTAATAGGTTAATCTCGAACTTAAATGTATGCAAACATTAGCATCTCAAGAGCCTTTTCTGTGTGCTTTTTTCAGACCTGCTTTCCAGAGTTGTTGTTTATTCATTGTTGTCACTGTGTCTTAATGTTTATGTAACACGCAGAATCACAGATCATGCAGCATAGCTCAAGTACTGAATTTAGTAACACTATGTGTTAATTATGTGCTGAACGTCGTTTTTCATAAAAGTTTATGTACGTTTATTTATATATTTTTTTCAGCGCCCCTGACGAAGGGAATTACTCCCGAAATGCATTGCGACTGGATTATTTGTTCATTTCAATTAATTTTACTTGTTTAGACAGCAAATTAAATGTCTAGCACAGGATAATGTAACATTGAATGTTTATCTAAATGTATACACAGGTTGTTTAAAATCCTGAAATTGTGAAAAATGTAATATAAATTAAAAAATGTTGAAACTATATACAAGCATTAGCAATTTTGCAGCTTACACAGGCAGATGGAGTTCTGCCACAGGTAGTGCGGGTATGGTCTAATGACATCAGTCACTAGTTTATATCTTAGTCTTAGTTCCACGGAGGGTGGCTCCTCCTTCCCACCCTGCACACCACTCTGAAACCCAGGAGAAATAAGTAATCTAAGGACAATTGTTAAAAACGGAGTGCACTACACAACCCATATCTGAACTTTATACAACTCTTTGCCACCAGTGTAGTAGCACCCACAAAGTATAAAATGTCGTTCGACGCAATTTCCAACATTACGGATAACAAGGCGGAAACTAAAACTTATACTTCTGCTCAAGCTTCTGATATTTATTCTCTAATTACTGATATCCGTACATTCAGCACAAGAAGAGGTTCAGTCACCCAATCTCTGCGACAACTTGAATTCATTTCTAGGCGTGTGTTAAATCAAAAGCTTCACGCATCTACTCTAATACAGTACCACAAAGTTCAAAGAATTCCACGTGGCCTTAGACTCTCAATCAAACCAATGCTTTACAAGTTCCAATATAATAAACATTTTATGGACAAATTATATTCTATACTTAATAAATGCTCACTGGACTTGATACTCTTATTGGTTGAGGAATTGGCTAAAACTATTAAAGAACTTGAAGAAGAAATTTATGTTCTGAAGGAAGAAATCTCAAAATAAATGTCTCAAGACGAATTGACAGTTACTCTGAAGGATATAAACGACAAGCTGGATAAATACGAGAAAGACATCCAAGAAATGAAACTTCGTAAATTCAAAAGAGATACGATTGATTACAAACTTAACGAAGTTTACACTTGGGCAGAAGTGTATGCTAGAAGAAAACCGCCTCCAAAGTTTGTTTCATCATCACAAGAAAGCTTAGTTTCTGACAAAGATTTGTCTGCAACTCGTCAACCGGTAGTTTTATCTACGCCAACAACCTTAGTTGAAGCAGAACAAGCATCAACAAGTACCACAACTAAACAACAAAGTTTTTTAGACAAGGGCCCTTCAGCAGGAAAACCTCCGGAAACAATAGACAACGCAAGATCCGCCGTGGACAAGGACATGGTCAGTCAAAACTTACGGAGCAAAAACAGAGTCTAGCAATAAATATTTCTTCAAAAAAATTGGATAAACAACAATTGAATATCTTGGAATAAGGAACCGGATTTGTACCAACCTATCAAAGTAACAGACTGGAAACAGAAGTGTCCTTATTCAAATTTATGCGTGTCTTAAGACTAAGACAGTTCTTTGAAAATGTAACACCTACTATGTCAGAATTTACGCAACAAAAAGAGAAACCTGAATACAAAGAATTCAAAGAACCCAGCACATTTCTGGCACCAATATCTCACAAAATTCTGGATACTTTTGAAATTTTAGTTAAACAAGATCTACAAAAGATTGATTGGCATCAACATCACAGATCCAATTTGAAGAAACATGAATTCAATACACTTACAAAAATTGGCAGAGGATCCCACAATCACCATAAAGAAAGCTGATAAGGGAGGAGCTCTCGTTATCATGGACACCTCTTTTTATGACACCAAGGTAGAGGCTCACATTCAAGATGAAACAACATATTTGAAACTATCCCACAACCCAACCCAAGAGATAGCTAAAGCATTGGAGGGGATTTTGAACAAAGCTTTGGATATGGGGTGGATAAATGAAAATACTAAAAAATTCCTGACCACCAAACATCCACAATGCCCGGAACTATATATGCTCCCGAAAATCCACAAAAACGCTACCGATCCACCAATGAGACCCATAGTCAGTGGCTGTGGTTCCCTGTTCGAGCCTCTAGGAAAATATATAGATGAGTTTCTCCAAACTTTTGTGCAAAAGTGGATATCGTATGTGAGACATACAGCCCATTTTTTACAATCCTTACAGACAGTGAACGTGGATGAACCTAATATTACGTTATGCACCATTGACGTAACGTCATTATACACCTCGATTCCTCTGGCAGAAGGACTGGAAGCTTGTGAGTGGGCATTGTTACAAACGCCACAAATGGAAGCCAACAAAGTCTTTATTCTCGAACTACTCCAATTCTGTTTACGCCACTCCTACTTCAAATGGAAGAATGATTACTTTTTACAAATCAGTGGGACATCGATGGGGTTTTCAGGTGCCCCTTCTTTTGCTAACACCTTCATAGCTAAATTTGAAAATGATTTTATCTTCACCGAGAATATTTGGAAAACACATATTGTTCTCTATAAACGATTTATTGATGATATTTTTCTGTTATGGAAAGGTTTGCATTCTTTGTTGACTGAGAAAATTCAAGAACTAAACTCAAGAAACCCTCGGATTCAATTCACCTTCACAACCGACAGTCTAGAGGTATCATACTTGGACGGACTTGTGCAATTGCAAAACAACAAGACTGAGACAGCAGTATACCATAAACCTACAGACAGGAATAACACTTTATCCTACAATAGCTTTCATCTCAAGAATCTTTTGCACAACCTACCATACGAATTAAACGGATCGCGTCAAGCGAACAGGCACTCAACTCTGAAATAATTCGACAAAGACAAAGATTTGAAGCTCGTGGATATCCCAGTGAGGTTGTATTATCAGTGGAAAAGAAAATTGCAGCTCTAGCAAGAGAAGATTTGATACTAACCAAAGTAAAGCCAAGAAAAGATAGACAAGTGTTTGTAAGTAAGTTCTCAACAGAATCAAAACAAATCAAAAAAATCATCAATACAAGATGGGAATTATTAGAACAAGAGGAAGACTTTCAAGGAATATTTGCAAACAAACCTCTGTTCGCACACACTAGAAACTCGAACCTTCATGAGTTAGTCACGCGAACAAAAAAAGAATCGGGGCAACCCCAACCTAACCCAGGTATGAAAAAATGTTACAATTGCACTCATTGTAACAACGTCATGGAAGGAGCTTTCTTACTCCACCCTCAAAGTGGCAAAAAAATCAAACTTAGACAACGAACGAACTGCAATTCATCATATGTCATTTACAGCATCAAATGCCCTTGCGGCATGTTGTACGTAGGGAAAACGGAACGTAAAGTCAAAGTAAGGATAACAGAACATAAAAGCCGAATACGGAACAAAACTCTAACATCCAGTCTGGTCGCATACTGGACAGAAATGAGACATACAATTCCGCAACTCAGATTCCAGGTCCTAGAACAGATTCAAATCTTGCCAGACCGCAACAATGAAAAATGGTTATCCCAAAGAGAGATATGGTGGATAGATTTTCTACAAACTCAAATACCAAAAGGTCTTAACGACAAAATAGATATGGCATGTTTCCTTTAATTTCCAATATTTTCAATCAATATTTCAAGTATGTAATATTAGAGTGGGTATCCTCTTAGTGAACTCAGCATACATAAGATCTTCCCTCATACATAGCACAAGATGTTTGATATATTATTCTGAGTACCTGAAGCAATAGACCACTTTAATACCAAGAAATAGTATACACATAGCGAACATTCTCGCATGTTAATAATTAGAGTATAAACCAATTAGGTATAATACAGAAGTGAATTCTGAATATCATATGTTGTTTCATATAGGTTTGTTGTATATGAGCTATTTCTGATTATCAACACAAGCATGCATGACATGGTCACTATTTAGTCATCACATCACTATGGTGATAAACTTGGTAGGGGTGTTTTCACCAACGTCTGTATTTTCTTTTACATTCACCAGCACGTTTATATATATTTTTTTATATTTTGTTAGTTCCTAGGGATTCATGTGTAGTACTTCAGAACCTCCAATATGGTGGATAGTAGAGTATAGCCATAGCGTAGTCCGTCGTTTATGGCGTTGATGTTTTTTTAAATCAGCGCATAGAGGGTTCAAATTACTTCTTCGTAAATAATGTCCATCTAATAATATTTAGGCACTTCAGTCAACCGTTATATAGATAAGCTAAAAAAAAATTTAATATCTCCATTCCGTATGAATTAGTCGTTGTCTAAACGCTTGATTCTAAACAGTCTGTCCTTCATATCTATCGGCATAAACAACACTTATGCCACTTCCGCAGTCCGTCATCCACTGTTGGCTCGCGTTTCCTACGCGAGGTAGACCTTGGTTCCGTGAACGACAGGGCAAGACGCCAGACGACTATGCTCATTTCTTTTCAAAGGTATGTGCTATGGCTCAGTTTAAGCACAAGTGATTTCGAGTAGTGCAGCTTTTTTAAAATCGGCGCTCTTTTTATTTTTAGTACTCATGGTTTTTAAGCTCGTTGTTGTACTACAATCGCTGTTCTTTTCCGTTGTTGACGTCTTTAGATACTGATCCGGTCGGTAATGCTGGTAAACCGAGAGTGATGTAGTTACGGAAAGCTATAGATAATCTCCCAGATCTTAAGTTTCAGGTATGATTACCTGCATTTTTAAGTTAACTTAGATTAAACATGTTATCTTCGTATATTTCAAATCTTTTGTACTAAAATTTAGTTTTCAATTCATTTTGCTGTAGCGTAGTCCAGTGAAGCATTACCTCCAGTGGTTTGAACCACCAGTCATCAATCTTGTAGCATCTCAACGTTTATTGTGCGTACAGATTTTTAGGTAAGATATCTGCAATGGTAGTTTCCCCATTAATATCCAGAAATGTAGGTTCAGAATACATTCGTTTGTGCTATTTCTTCGCAGATATTATCAAGCGCCATCGTCTTTCCGGATTGCAGACATCCTCACCAGTTTCATTCATCCTTTTGGTAAGGCTCTACACATTAGTTTAACCTATTTGCCTTCTAATTTAGTTCTACTCAGGATATTTTATTAATAGGTTAATCTTGAACTAAATGTATGCAAACACTAGCATCTCAGAGCCTTTTCTGTGTGCTTTTTTTCAGACCTGATTTCCAGAGTTGTTGTTTATTTATTGTTGTCACTGTGTCTTAATGTTTATGTAACACGCAGAATCACAGATCATGCAGCATAGCTCAAGTACTGAATTTAGTAACACTATGTGTTAATTATGTGCTGAATGTCGTTTTTCATAAAAGTTTATGTACGTTTATTTATATATTTTTTCAGTGCCCCTGACGAAGGGAATTACTCCCGAAATGCATTGGGACTGGATTATTTGTTCATTTCAATTAAGTTTACTTGTTTAGACAGCAAATTAAATGTCTAGCACAGGATAATGTAACATTGAATGCTTATCTAAATGTATACACAGGTTGTTTAAAATCCTGAAATTGTGAAAAATGTAATATAAATAAAACATTTTGAATCTATATACAAGCATTAGCAATTTTGCAGCTTACACAGGCAGATGGAGTTCTGCCACAGGTAGTGCGGGTAGGGTCTAATGACGTCAGTCACTAGTTTATATCTTAGCCTCCAGCAGCTTGAGCACTGACATGCTTAGGCTGAGAGCAGTGGAATTAGACAACCCATGGTTACGCAGCAGTATTTGTGGTGGAGACTGCTGTTTTTCACTGGTTGCAAAAGGCCTCATATAATATTGCTCTGAATTTGGATAATATTGTTTCTCCATTTGCACACTAGATTCTCCATAGGTTAAGCAGTCTACATTTGTTTGGTAGACCAAACTTGGGTCAAGCGGCCTTTTGCTTACCATTAGTGGCTCTCATGCATATGTTGAGAGCAGCTTGGGGGATAAGAAATCTGTGGTGACAGGCCTTGCTAGTGGTGAAGTGAAGATGTTCTACAAATCCAGATCCTTGCCAGCATGCTGGCGACCATAAGTGAGTACCATCACCATATTTAAAAGGCTGACATATCAGCTGTTTAAAGATAGTTTTATTTACAGGATGCAATCACAGATGAAAGAAAGTTGAAGAAGTTAGGGTTGTTCATTTGGTGGTGATTGAGGTGGGCTGAGTAAATGTTTATACCTAAGATGATATTCAGAAGAGAGTAAAGGAATAACATGTGTTGGAATGCCCAACAAATTTCTTCTTTGATCTGATTCCTTTTGAGACTTTAGAGAGGGTTGTGTGACAACAGGTTAATTATGGCTAACTCAAGTTTGTATTACTTTTTTTTTTTTTTTTTTTTTTGAAAACCTTTATTGTACAGAGAGAGCTCACAAATACGGGCCTACAACCCACCGGGCTGGCCACCACAGAGCCGAATGTCAGGCGCAATGCACAGAGTATCACAGTATACAAAGGCAAAGAAACAGGAGAAATAACAAGCATCTTAGAGCAGTCACAGGAGATAAGAATTAGAAAGGTAGTTTTCTTATTTTTTAAAGGACGGGTTAGGGAGTACAGGAGTATGGCGGGCCTAGAAACAAACCAGAGGGGTGGGGCCGTGGCGGGCAGCAACACAACGATCGTAAAAAACACAGGAGAAACAAATACGAAATAGGCATACCAATAAGCACCGGTCAAAACAACGGACATGAGGAAAGGCCACTGCACACATCGTCCAATGCCCGCCCACCGCAGCTACCACCCGTCCCACCGAACAGCACAGAAAAGGACCCAAATACAAAAACAATACGAAACGTACCCCCAATAAAAGAAGAGAACCCCACATAAGGGGGGGGGGGGAAGGGAAAGGGGAAGAAGGAAAAGGAAGGGACTCTTACCCAAACACCCGCCCCCGGGCGACGAAACAGGAAAACAATAACCCGGTACAAAATAGACATTAAAATAAAGAAAACACACCCAGCAAATCAGAATCATCGTGATACCGGAAAAATACCACAGAAAGACACCAGGGGGACAGACGACGAGACAGAGCCCCGAAAGAGGGGATACACAAGGGCCATAGAACCAAAAAGGGAGAAGAAAGGAGGAAAAAGACCCCCCAAAAACAGCAACAGACCCCCCCACCCACCCCACAAGCCCACCCTACACCCCTGCAGAAGGCTACGGCCAACCCCCCAGCAGCGTGCCTGTCGCCCTAAATAGAACCCGAAATATAGAAGAAAGAAACAAGGTAGAAACAAAGGCAAAAGAGAAGGGCCAGGGAAGGGAGGGAACAGTACACACGGGAGAGGGCGAAAAAACAGTATTATGTGCAACCATCCCACCACCTGTGAAAAGGGGAGAGGCAGAGCCCACGGGAAGTTAACGATATCAGGATAAGTTTCAGGAGTCCCACGAAGTTACGCAACATCACAACAGCACATGTCGGTCATAGATCAAAAACAAGACTACCGCATATAATAAGTCAATTCAGCCCTGTCCGCTTTTGTCCAAGGTTGTAATCATCCAAACAAACAAAGTCCAAACGACGAGGGACACAGGGTTCAGGAGTAAATCCAGCGGCAGTCCTGAGAAGAAACGTGAAAGAAAATACGGAGGATACAAAAAAGTTACGGTACAACCTTCGCACCGCAGGCACAGTTCTAAGGACAGGTCCAACGAGGCAAGCCCAGCTGGGTCGGCACAGGCGCCCCGGCCGGGGAGCCGACGCGATGAGAAACAGAAAGGATCATCGAGGCCTGGACAGGATGCAAACGGACCGCAGACCAGCGGCCGAGGCAACAAAGCAGGACGACGAAGGGCGTCGGAGAGTCTCCAATCCAAGGATGCGGTCTCCGCCGGAGGCACAGAGACCAGGAGCACACCAGCCGTACCCTGCAACGAGGAAGCCAAATCCGACGATGGGGGCCCGTATAATTCGAAAAGTGGGTCCGCCTCCACAGGGGAAACAGGCGCAGTCACGGAAGTCCGCCAGGAGTATAGTGCATCCAGGACAACTTGAAGTGCAGGAAACCCTTCACAAG
Source organism: Lissotriton helveticus (assembly GCF_964261635.1). NCBI lineage: Eukaryota > Metazoa > Chordata > Amphibia > Caudata > Salamandridae > Lissotriton > Lissotriton helveticus. The sequence continues at coordinate 1,584,392,311 of NC_136065.1, read as the reverse complement.
ATCCGACATCCGGGCCGTGCGGCGGGCCCCCAGTGCTCGCCCAGGCCCGGCAGAGACTCCCAGGGTCGGCCGCCATCTTAGGAGCCCAGCAAGCCCTCGGTCGTCGGGGGCCCCGGCCGGAGCAACACCAAAGCAAAAGGAGGTCAGCCGAACTGCGGCGGGGCGCCCCAAGGCAGGAAGGAGACCCACCAGAAGAAGGATGTTCGTCGGCCCCCTCGTGCCGCCGGCCCCGTTCTCCGAGCCCGGGCGGAAAATCCAAAATGGCCGGGCCGGGGAACAAAGGGGGGACCAAGCCGGATAAATGAGGAGGCTCTCCCGCAGGAGGCAGCGTCCGCACCCCAAGGCCCAGGCCAGTCGGGTCCGCCAACGGGCACAGCCGGCCTATTCGCACATCAGCCTCCGCAACCAGATCCACAGCGCCAGCAAGGGCCGACCATCGCGCTCCGACACGTCCCGTCGCTGCAAGGAGGTCCAGGCCAGTCCGCCCCGAAGGCTCCGAGCGGGACCACCGCACAGGATCGACAGCACCCAGGATCACCGGAGCAACGGGTAAGTGTCCGCAAAGTGCCCGCAATACCGAAACACAGCAAGGAGGGCTTCCCGGGGCAGGAGAAATACAGGATAATCGAAGAAAACAGGCGGTTGAACGGAGCCGAGCTAAAACGCGGCCATCTCGGTCGCGAGCTAGAAGTTTGTATTACTTTTAATAGACTTTAGCAATCCTGGAGTTGGAGGAATTGTGTGTTGTTTTTTTATGTATGTGTTTTTCCTTGAAGGAACATCTTGCACAAATGGCAGTAGTAATGGAGTGCAATTCAGATCTGAGATTATGAAAAAGTCTTCATAGAGAGAACTGGTGAGAACCACTAGATGAATTCACTTTACCACCTCAGGAGTAATTGTTTTTTTAAAGACTTAATCTCATTATTAAAGGACCAGTTGCCCTTCTTTTCATTTTGACTCTGCCCCAAAATGCTGTGTTTGAGGCATATGAGCTGTAGATCAAATACTTGTGCATAGATCTCCATCTGATGTTGGGCTCGGATGTGTGCACTTTGTTTTTGTCTTGGAAGAAGTCTTTGTAGTCACGATGTAGGTGACTCATCCCTAGGGTGATAGTGCTCATGGGCATCAACTCCATATCCAGATTGTTTTTTTCTGCAATCGGGTTTGGATGTGATTTGCTGTGCTCCGGTTCGGTCTCGTTCTTGAAACCCCTTCGACGCGCAGTCCCTCACCACTCTGTGGAAAAGTAAATTTTGTCATGTTCTGTGTCCCTACGTGTCATCCATCATATGTTATGTGTGCATGACCAATATGCATATGTTATTCCCCATGTCCGATTCAAGACGCAATTACAGTTGTGTCCTCCTCTAGTATGCCAGTTTCCAGTCCTCGTGAATACTACGAATATCAGGCCTATGTAAAGCTACGTTGCCACGTTTCTCAGTGTGCACGTTATTTCATTATAAAGTCCCCGTTTCCAGGCCTCAACAGGGCCCGGACATCAGATTCAGCTCCTGTCTCCTGAACCCTCGCTGAGGAGCGATCCAGCCCCCACCTGTATCCTCGACCCTTCACTTACTTCCTGCCTCGCAGTGCCCGGTGCAGCTTGGCTCAGTCTCTGAGTCTGCCAAGACTATGTTATGATTCCCGTTATCAGTTTAGTCCTCCTTCTCTGCATTCCTAAGCTACTGAACTACATCAATAGTTTCCGTCATTATCTAGCCTTCACGTCTCCACGTTAGAGAAATACTGCATTTAATGGTCATCTCATATTCTTCATCACGCACTACATGTAGAATAATGCATGGTCCAGTCTTAGAATCAAGTTAGCCTTTCCCCTCCTGACTTCTAGTTTATATCAACATGTTCCCTAAACATTAGATACCAGATAGGGTTTAGGTACATGTCGCTCCGACCCTCCAGACTTTAGTCTCTGCTCCTAGCACAGAGTTCATAGCCCCCAGCTTCTCCTAGTAACACGTCATTGCCAGTTTGCGCGCACCATCAGGTTAGAGGTCCCGGCTCCTTAGGTAGCCCCCTCCTATGTTTCCGCCCATTCATGACATATTCTGTTACGTTTGCATCACATGTCTGAGTTACACCTTCTTTTTACTCTTATCTTTCGCGACTGCTACGCGTCACGCCTTCTGCTCCACCCACTGCTACGCCTACTGCAATGTAATGCTATGTGTTTGCGTTATGTATATATGCTCATGTATTGTTATTAAAAGTCAGCGCGCTCATCCCAGACCCAGCCCCAGCAGCTGCTGGGCCCTGTCATCCTATTCCTATGCAGGTTGTCCTGTTCCTGTCCTTATGCTGTATTAAACCTGCAAAAACTCCCACTACCTCGAATCTTGACTCTTATTTATTGAGCTATCTGTTATGATATATGTCTAGTCAAAAATAGGGTATTATTTATTTATTTACCACATAATGGCGCCCGAACAGGGACTTGCCCTTTCCCCACGCGTCGGTGAAGCCACGCCGACCCCCTGACCCTCTGCAGTCGTGACGGAACTCTTCTGCGCAGTGGCAGATATTTCTGCTCAAGTATCCCTCAAGCCCACGGAGGAGACGGAGGAGGCGGTCCAGCATCCAGACGAGACGGTGGAGGAACGCGGCGAGTCCCGACCAGAGCCCAAGCCAAGAGTCCAAGGTCCGAGGTATCCGGAGGTCCACCCGTAACTGAAGTCCGAAGTCCGAAGTTCGTCGTCGTAGCAGTCCAGTCCAGTCCGAGGCCTTCCGTTCTTGCTGCCCGGTGAGTACCGTTACTGGGGTGGTATCTAGACAGGGTCAATTTAATTGACTCTGGTCTGTGGGTTGGTGGTACACAGTCCCACAAACGAAGTGTCCACTTCGGTGGATGCGGGTCCTGACGTGTCTCTTTAAGAGACCGGTAAGTTTCGTACTGTTTCAGCAGTGCATCTAGTTTCTGTTCTAGTCAGTTCTGTTCTCGAGAAATTTCAAGTATTTTCAGGTGGTATTCTGTTCGAACTGTTATTCATAATGTTCTTCATGTATTTTAATGTTGTGGTATGAGTGCGACGTGATTTCGTGTTTTCATTGTGTATTGTATTATGTCCAGATTATAGTCCAGTCATGCCGCTCTTCTCAAAATTACGTCAGTTAAAAACTAGAAAGGGTCTGCTGGAAGCAGCAGTTCCCGTCCCGCCCAGGGACAGTCCAGGTCACTTTATGTATCAGAAGCATGGCATAAGCGCCATATTGTATCTAGATTTATGGGTAGAGTATACCAAACAGTTAGAAGAAAAGTATAGATGGCCCGTATTGGGTACATGGGATGCCGAATGCATCATGCGAGTAGAAGAAGCATTATGGAAAAAGAAAGCCAGACAGTCACAGAAAGATGCCATCGAGTTATGGCGCAAAGAAGCTCATAAAAGAACCGAAAAAGAAATCAGAAAGACAGAACTAAGTAGAGAATCCCAAGAACGAGCCCAAGAAAGAGAATTAATCGAGATAGGTGAACGAGTTAGAACTGAGCAATCAGACAGACAGAGGAATGCCCTCATTAAGGGTATGTATCCTCTTCTTGCCGAGGGCTTGCCAAAAGCGACCCCGGAGGCATCCAGTAATTTTCCGCCACCGTTAGTTCCGACCAAGCTACGTCACAAACCGACCGCAGCTGATATTTTTATTTCGTCCTATCTGGACGACACAGTCCCCGAATATGCAAATCCTGTTCGCGCTCCGCCAGTCCCTGTAAATCAGGTAATTCCTGCTCCTCCAGACACCGGGGTGCCCTTAACAGCCCCCCCGGGTCAGCCCGCCATACAAGTCCAGCCCACGTTACAATTACCGACCCTGCCAGGACGAAAAGCATCAGTTGATGATTCTAGTTTAGGGGCCGCAGGAGGAGGTCTTCCTCAAACCCCGCCGCCATACAAGCGTTTATCAGCACTCGAATTACATGCTCAAGCATCACAGCGTACTCCTAAAAGTAATAAGTCTGTTGCAGAGATCAGGCAAACCCTTGGCGAATGTGTCTATGACCCAGTTCCAGGCGAGTTTAATATGGTTTTATATTCCGTACGCGTAAGGAGAGTGACCGAGTATCTAGTCACCCTGCCGAATATGAAAGAAGATCTAGACAGGATATATCGTTTCATCCGTACAGGGGATGACCCACAAAGTATTAGTGATGCCATGTCTCAAAGGAAAGCCGAGATTCAGCGCATGATATTAAAGTTCTTAATTAACTGTCTAATAAGAGAACAGGATTACCCGTCTAAAGACCCGGAAGAAATGAAAACTCTGACAAAGTGGAGTGATAATATAGCCGAAGGAAAGCACAATACCATTGGTGCCATGGAAAGTATGTACAAGAAAATCCGTAGAGAGATAATAAAGATACACGAACAGCGTAAAGCAGCACAAGTAAGCGAGAAAGAAAGTACCTCTGATCCTGAAGAGGAAGACGACGAGAATACCGCCAGAATAGCGTATGTAGGAAAATCTAGATTTCCAGATCGCCATTTACGTCTAGAACACAAGTCTACTTTCCATCATTCAGCACCAGAACAAGGTTCCCTAGAACAAGTATTTCAAGCTACCGATCACATTCTGAAATCACGAATCGGTTATAGTGAGTTAAGTACTATGCATGAACAAGAACTGGTCCGATCAGCAGTCAGATGGATTACTGATTCTACCACTTTTCCAGACGAAATAGTGGCACAAATGTTTCTGAAAATGCCCCCAGCCGAGCAGCGACTGGTGGGTATGTATATGATTCAGCACCTCATTACACTGTATGAGGGTCAGCATTCTGATCCAGGCCCGTTACATGATATCCTGAACGAGTTACTCCAGTATAGATGGAAAGGTCTAGGTACCGATTTAATTAGTGTCATTCTAGAACAGCGCCACAAATATAGAACATTCTTGAACCCGCATTTTGTTCATGTCTCACCCCCAGAAAGTAAATCATTCTACATAGACAGACAGAATCCGTTACGAGAAGTCCACCCAGTCAGAGGAGCGGGTGGCGAAATGCAGCGAGTGTTTGTATACACTCCAATCACAAAGATGGAACTCCTCGAAATGAAGAAATTAATTCCCTGTCATGACAAAGATCCAGCAGGGTTCCATAGAGAATTAAAAGACATGCTCCGTATGGGAGAATACACTTACCCAGATATCATTAAAATGTTAAAGGTTCTGCTACCCGCAGGGGTGTATGAAAAGCTAAAGGAAAAAGAATGGGAGGTGGGAGAGAAAAAGATAGATTGGGCAGTCCTAGAAGCAGAAGATAAGATACGTGTACCAGGTACTGGTCTTGGAGAGAAATGTAAAGAATTACCAGAATTATTAATTCAAGTTTTACCCAGATTATTAACAACGAGAAAAGAAGACTGGGATGCAATCTCAGCCTGTAAACAGAAACAAGATGAAGATATTAGTGATTTTTATTCTAGGTTTGAAAAATGCTTTAGTATCAACAGTGGCCTCAAGACAAGTAGTGAGTCATACCCTCACCTTTTCGTTACCAAATTAGTCGAGAATTCAAGTCCACCAATTAAAAAACGAGTTCTGAAAGTCGAAAGTACCTGGCAAGCAAATACTCCGTCCCAGATGCTCCAGATGCTCCAGTACCACCAGAATAGAATCAGGGAAGAGCAAGAACACGAGAGAAAACGTATGAAAGACACGAAAATGAAAGTACTAGTTGCACAATCTGTTCCTCAAGACAGTCAGAAGAGGGGTCAGAATCAAGCCAGTCATCCTGCAGCTCCCGTTAAAGGGAACTGCAATTATTGTAAACAACCAGGTCATTTTATAAATGAGTGTGCGGTTCTGAAGCATAACATAGCTACTGGTAAGACTAAAGAAAGACCACGTCCGCCTAGACAAGAACAAGTTTCACAGACTCCTCAGTCACAGAATGCACCACAGACAGTTACAGCACCGCAGCCTATTGCTGCAACACAGCATGTTACATCGCAGATGTACCAGTATGCACAGTCTGAGTATCCAGAGTACCAGCCATATTCATGAAACAGCCTAGAGAGGGAGGTAGGCTTGCCTCTCATCGAGATACCTGTAGATCAAGAAGGTCCCTATGTTCACAGTCAAGTATTAGGGAAAGACAGAAAGTTTTTGATTGATACAGGGGCAAGTAGGACCACAATTAGTCATGCCGAAGTTCCAGGGGCTCCGCTCTCAGGCTCAAGAAATGTTTCCCTTGGATTTTCAGGAAAGCCTATCGTTAATGAGATTTCAAAGCCAGTCACTCTAGAAGTAGGTCCATTGTCCCGCACTACTGATCTGTTACTTACTAAGTCATGTCCAGAAAATCTATTAGGCATTAAAACACTGAAAGAGTTAGGTGCAGTTATATGTTGTTCCCCAGAGGGAATACGATTGTTCCTACGTGACTTTAAGGGTCACTATGTATTACGAGATTTTGATCCCAGACTGTCTAATGTCCCGCAGCATTTATGGGCGCAAGGTCCAACTGATGTAGGTTACATGCAAATCACACCCCATCGTGTGACCCTGAAACCAGGTGTAGTGTTACCACGAATCAGGCAGTATAGATTGCCACCTGAGGCTGTAGCAGCCTTATCCAAAATTATAGACGAGCTCATGGCTCAAGGAGTAGTTGTAGAAACTGACTCCAATGTATGCAATTCTCCGATCATTCCAGTCATGAAACGTACTGATCCAAATGCACCCCCAGTATATCGATTAGTGATTGATTTACGAGAGCTTAACAAATGTATTATTCCGCAGTACCCAGTTGTCCCAGATATCTCTTCCCTATTGACAGCTATTGATTCCGAAGCCACGTTCTTCACTGTCATAGACCTCAAGAATGCATTTTTTAGTGTTCCCATTCATCCAGACAGCCAGTTTCTTTTCGGATTCTGTTTAAATGGAAGGAGCTATATGTTCACACGCGCTCCTCAAGGTTTCACAGAAAGTCCTAGTATTTACAGTCAAGCACTCAAGAGACAACTAGACAATATTCACATGCCAACTGACACTGCCCTGCTCCAGTATGTCGATGATCTACTGATCACAGCCCGTTCTGAACGTGATTGCGAGCGAGCGTCACTTACAGTCTTGTATTTCCTAGCCGAGATGGGGCACAAGGTGTCCCCTTCGAAGCTTCAATTCTGTGTCCAGCAAGTGGTCTACTTAGGACACTTACTGTCCAAGAGGGGTAGGCAGTTGACACCAGACCGTATCCAGTTAATAGCGAGTCTTCCTCAGCCCAAGACCCAGAAGGAGGTACGTGCTTTTATCGGCCTTACTTCTTATTGCAGACAATGGATTCCTCAGTATGCATTTCTAGCCAAGCCACTGATACAGTTAACGACACAGGAGGCAGCCGTATCGACTGTTCTCCCTTGGACATCTGAACATACACTTAGTTTCAACGAGTTAAAGAAAGCTTTATGCCAAGCTCCAGTTCTAGCCACACCGAACTACAGTAAGCCTTTTACACTTTTCGTCACAGAACGTGAAGGTACAGCATTATCTGTTCTCACACAAGACCAAGCAGGACAATACAAGCCTTGTGCTTATTTTTCTAGCACACTAGATCCAGTCGCCCAGGCTCTGCCTGCGTGCCTCAAGTCAGTTGCAGCCACAGCACTAGCTATCAGACAAAGTGATTCCATAGTTCTAGGACACTCCTTGACAGTACAAGTCCCACACTCCGTGGAAGTTCTTTTAAACCGAACACAAACACAGCACTTGACAATTGCACGTTTAACAGGTTATGAATTGACACTGTTTCAGCCACACATAGAAATCAGACGCTGCAACATCCTGAATCCTGCTACACTGTTACCATCAGTTAGTTCAAATCCTGCCGCACACGACTGTGTGGAAGTAGTCAACATTACGACAAAGCCAAGACAAGACCTGACAGATATTCCGTTACCAGACCCTGACCTGACACTTTATGTGGATGGTTCATGTATGAGGACTAGTACAGGAGAACTAGTAGCCGCGTATGCAGTGACTACTGACACCGAAGTTATTGAAACACACCGTATTGATACCCTGTCCGCTCAAGCAGCAGAGCTAGTTGCTCTGACACAAGCCTGTATACACGCCAAGAACCTGAAAGTTAATGTTTACACAGATTCACGTTACGCATTTGGAGTTGTACACGACTTTGGAGTGCTCTGGCAGGAGAGAGGTTTCATGACTTCTCATGGAACCAAGATTCAGCATGGTCTCCTTATTCAAGCTCTGTTAGATGCCATACACTTACCGACATCTATCGCTATCATGAAATGCAAAGCACATACGAAAGTTACTGACATTATTTCCCAAGGTAATGATCTAGCAGATCGCACAGCCAAGCTTACAGCACAGACTCTAGACAGTCCAGTTAACATGACACACACTCCAGATCCGACTACATGTATGACCGTTAAGGACCCTACTCAAGATGTCATAGATATCCAATTACATGCTACTCCCGATGAAATCAAGAAATGGTCTGAACAAGGAGGGGTCCAGACAGATCAAGGATGGTTAACAAAGGGTAGGACCGCATGGTTTCTCCCCGACTCTATGGTTCAAGTCATCATTAATACCGCACATAGTCCAGCACATTTAGGAGAAAAAGCTATGTTAGACAGTATCCAGAACATTTGGTTCAACAAGCATTTACGAGCTGCAGCCAAGCAGAAAGTCCGTACCTGTATGATATGTTGTCAGTTTAATCCAGGTAAAAGTGTCCCGGTGGAACAAGGGGGATTCCAGCCTCCTGACCACCCTTTTGAGGTCCTCCAGATGGATTATATTCAGATGGAGCGATGTCGAGGTTTCAAGTATGTCCTTGTAGTTGTATGCGCTTTGTCCAGGTGGACAGAAGCATATCCAGTCCCCGATTACACAGCCGCGACCACTGCCAAGCAGTTGGTTCGTGAGTTTTTCCCTCGATATGGACTCCCTAGAGTCGTATATTCTGATAACGGTCAGCCATTCTCATCTGAGTTGATGAAGCACGTTTCCCTGTTGTTAGGGTACCAGTGGAAGTTTCATTGTGTACGCCATCCTGAAGCAGCCGGTCTAGTCGAGAGACATAATCAGACTCTGAAAATCCGAATTGCCAAAATATGTAAAGATAAGGGTGTGGACTGGCTAGTAGCTCTGCCAGTTGCTTTGTTTTATATGCGCATGGTCGCACATTCCAGATCAGGTCTGTCCCCGTATGAGGTCGTATTCGGCCGGCCCCCTAACATGTGGGGTACTCCTAGACCCCGAAGTATTACTGATGTTTCATGTAATATGCTGACAGATTACCTAGCTTCCTTGATGTCTGCCCTCAACTCATGTCGTTCACAGGTTGCCGCCGCATTTCCAGACAATACCGAGGTGGCACCGCATGAGATCGTTCCAGGTTCGATGGTGCTCGTCCGGAACTTTGACAGATCAAGTCCGCTGGAGCCACGTTGGAAGGAGCCCCGTCAGGTCCTCCTCACCACCCGTACAGCTGTGAAATTGGAAGGACGCCGCGGCTGGGTGCACCTTTCGCACGTCAAGAAATTCTACGGATTGAAACCGGTCTCCAAGAACATTTCCCAGGATATCAAGACTTGTCAAAACATTGTTCCTAAGGACTGTCCCGCAAATGACATTGACACAACCCCTCCCCTGTTAGAGAAAACTCCGCAACAGGAGTATAAACAGAAATTAAGGTCTAGTAAAATAAGTCAGCCAGTTTGATTGTCTAAGTCCTCCCCTAGGTGAAACGGTTAGACTGTTTCTGACATGTATAAAATAGACCCCCATAGTGAGAGAGTTAGCCAAAACTCAATCCGATGTATCGTTTTTCTAAGTTTCATATTATTTCTCAGCCTTTTGATATCCTGCACTAGTTACGCATTTTTCCTGTGTTTTCCAGTTCCTCATGTAAATAAGCCTTCTAATGTTACAGTAGAGCACACGTTTAGTGATCTGCCTCCTCACGAATATTCATACCGCCTCGCTATGCGCAATAACTCATTTATCCGCATGTTACATTACTCACACCAGGCCAGCAATGCCACTAATTGTTGGGTGTGTGGTCGACTGCCCCCTTTCCAGACGTCAAAGGGAGTTCTGCCACTCTTTCCTTATCCTTTTTCACATAATGGTTCGTGTGGAGCATGGTCCACGTTAACGTCATCCTCAACAGATATGTCTTTTCTTAACAGTACATGTTTCCCAGACAAGCAAGGTCTCCCCCACAGAACAGGTTTAGATTTAGAAAATGAAGTGTATAATTTAGGTAACTATTCGTCGAATTTTATGGTCCTGAATGTTCAGTCTGATACTACTCCAGACTCACCTGCTATTTCAGTATTACCAGTCAAAGGCGAATTATGTGTCCGAAATAATGGTTCTGTACACGTAGGACATAGTGATTGTATTACTATTATCAAGTATAGTGACAGTGGGAAATCTATTTTTAAAGCTTCACGTCATTCTTATTTTGTTTGTGGTCAAACCGCATATGTTCGTCTGCCCCTCGATTGGGAGGGAACCTGTTACATTGCCTTCCTACTGCCACCTGTTTTCCTAGCCCCACCTGACTACCATAGGAATTCCTTCCTAGTACATACTAGACACAAGAGAAACCTCCCGATTGTCGATTATACTGAAACTGCTGCAGAGCAATTCATTGATATTGATAAAGGTGTTTTCCCTTATTTAGGCACAGTTGTAAACAGTAAGCTAATCCGTAGGTTAACAAGAACCCTTGAAGCAGTAGTAGATGAGACTGCCTCCGCTCTAGGTAACTTAACCGAAGAGCAATCCTTTATGAGAATTGTTGTGCTCCAGAATCGTCTCGTCCTTGACGTCATACTGGCCGATAGGGGCGGGGCCTGTAGAGTCATCGGATCCAGTTGCTGCATTTTCATTCCAAATAACGCGCCGTCTGTTTATTCAGCTATAACCAGACTTCATAAAATTGCCCATCTATTACACCAGGATCCAGGCATCTGGACATGGTCCGGTTGGTTCTGGAATATAATTTCCGCCTGGGGATGGAAAGTCCTGTCCTTTCTAGGTATCGCAGTAGCGATCATATTCAGCTGCTGTCTCTGTATACAATGTGGCCCTGCGATTTGCGGCATGTGTGCTACCTCTTGTATTCCTAGTCCCAAGCCCCGTTCTAAATCTCGTTCCAAGACAATTCGAGATGAACAAATGGTACTGTATGAAATGATAGATGGTATCATGAATATTGATGTTTCCTGATGGAAACGTAGTGACAAGGAGGGAATGTGGAAAAGTAAATTTTGTCATGTTCTGTGTCCCTACGTGTCATCCATCATATGTTATGTGTGCATGACCAATATGCATATGTTATTCCCCATGTCCGATTCAAGACGCAATTACAGTTGTGTCCTCCTCTAGTATGCCAGTTTCCAGTCCTCGTGAATACTACGAATATCAGGCCTATGTAAAGCTACGTTGCCACGTTTCTCAGTGTGCACGTTATTTCATTATAAAGTCCCCGTTTCCAGGCCTCAACAGGGCCCGGACATCAGATTCAGCTCCTGTCTCCTGAACCCTCGCTGAGGAGCGATCCAGCCCCCACCTGTATCCTCGACCCTTCACTTACTTCCTGCCTCGCAGTGCCCGGTGCAGCTTGGCTCAGTCTCTGAGTCTGCCAAGACTATGTTATGATTCCCGTTATCAGTTTAGTCCTCCTTCTCTGCATTCCTAAGCTACTGAACTACATCAATAGTTTCCGTCCTTATCTAGCCTTCACGTCTCCACGTTAGAGAAATACTGCATTTAATGGTCATCTCATATTCTTCATCACGCACTACATGTAGAATAATGCATCGTCCAGTCTTAGAATCAAGTTAGCCTTTCCCCTCCTGACTTCTAGTTTATATCAACATGTTCCCTAAACATTAGATACCAGATAGGGTTTAGGTACATGTCGCTCCGACCCTCCAGACTTTAGTCTCTGCTCCTAGCACAGAGTTCATAGCCCCCAGCTTCTCCTAGTAACACGTCATTGCCAGTTTGCGCGCACCATCAGGTTAGAGGTCCCGGCTCCTTAGGTAGCCCCCTCCTATGTTTCCGCCCATTCATGACATATTCTGTTACGTTTGCATCACATGTCTGAGTTACACCTTCTTTTTACTCTTATCTTTCGCGACTGCTACGCGTCACGCCTTCTGCTCCACCCACTGCTACGCCTACTGCAATGTAATGCTATGTGTTTGCGTTATGTATATATGCTCATGTATTGTTATTAAAAGTCAGCGCGCTCATCCCAGACCCAGCCCCAGCAGCTGCTGGGCCCTGTCATCCTATTCCTATGCAGGTTGTCCTGTTCCTGTCCTTATGCTGTATTAAACCTGCAAAAACTCCCACTACCTCGAATCTTGACTCTTATTTATTGAGCTATCTGTTATGATATATGTCTAGTCAAAAATAGGGTATTATTTATTTATTTACCACAACTCGACGTTATTGTTTCGATCGCGTTTCCCTTTCGACACGCATCTTCAAAAAATATAAAATCATCGACCTAGATCTTCGACGCGGGCAGCTGGGCCTATCCGCGCTGATCATGCTAGCAGTCAATGGAAAGAACTCCTTTTAAAAAATGCCCCGGGTGTGGTGCTAAGTTCCCACACACTGATTTACACCAGGTTTGTAATAACTGCCTCTCCCTGGAGTACGAGGACAGAAAGAGTGAGGCCTGTGCATCTTTCAGGTCAAGGAAAACCATCCATGACCGTCGGGCTCGACGTCACGAAATGTCCTGCGAAAGCAGCTCGGTTCCAGACATCTCGGAGAAGATCCCGAAGCCCAGCCAGAACAACAAGCTGATGAAGGAGAGATATCCGTCTCCGAAGCTGACGACTCCGACATCGGAGACGAGACAGTCACACCATCTCAGCGGTCCATGAGTACTGAGACCCCTCTCCTGCCCAATCCAAACAAAAGGCTCCGGTAGCACCTTCACCCTCCGGCTGACACCGGCAACACATTTCAGAAGCCCCGCCCTCAGACCCTGCTATGAAACCAAAAGAAAAGCCTTCCAGCTCGGGCTCGAGCCAACCCTGTTGCGGTGCCGACAAGTCACCTTAGGCACTGAAGCCCTAAACCAAAGATGTGCCACACCCTTCTTCCTCGGCACCGAAAACAGCCTCGACGTCAAAGCCCTCGGCATCAAAACAAACCAAGGACAAACATTCGGAGCCGAAAAAACCTTTGGACCCGAAAAGACTTTCGGACCCGAAAAAGGTCTTGGAGCCACAAACTCCTACATCAAAAGCTAAAGAGTCCAAGACCCAGCAGAAAGCTTCATAAACAAAGGCAAAACAGCATTCTGACCCTAAATCTTCGGCACCGAAAAAGGACATTGTACCCAAACAACAGTCTGTGCCAGATTTTTCGCATCCAAAGCAAAAAACACTTCACATTGACCCAGAAACCGGTCATGTTGTCGCAAAGCCTTCTAAAAAGAGGAAATTTGACACTTCACCAGACTCTGAAATACCCATTAAACGGCGAAAAATGGGCACTAATTCTTCTCCACCTTCCTCTCCTTCTCCAGATGATCCTAATTTGTTAATTTCTCCAGCACATTCCCCACAACATACATGTTCACCTCAACCACAGGATGATGACGATGATTACGAGGAGTGGGATGGGTACGGAGATCTAGATAATGATGATGACATCCCACATGATGTAGACCCTTGGGATGATTACAATACAGATCCAGATCCACACAATGACCCGGACCTCTATCCCTCAAGGCCATCACCACCAGATGATAATATTGGGTTTGTGCAACTAATTAATAGGGCTGCTCAATAACATATGGTACAATTACACACTGATCCCTTACACAAAGACTTGTTATTGGAAACATTTGCACCCACACAAATGTCCACACACAACCTACCAATACTAAAAGGCAGGCTAACACCTACAAAATCTAGTATGCCACTACCATCCCTCTCGGATTCTAAGATCCGCAACAGCCAACAATTTTGTTATCCCTAAAATAAAACTATCACGCATGGGTGGCAAATCATTTGCTTTCCTTGGACCCTCTCTGTGGAATGCTATGCCACAGGCTTTGCGCTCTGAGGTGAATTACATGAAATTCAGGAAAGCCTTAAAAACCTGGCTATTTAACATCTAAGTCCTGCCAGTTCTGCCAGCTATTACTGAATCATAGCGCCGGGAAGCCCTTTGTTGGGTAGCTGTTGCGCTATATAAGTTAAATAAATAAATAAAACACATGCACCAGAAGTGTTTAAAGACCATGTCAGAGCCAGAATCCTCAACACCAGGGTGGACAAAAAGTATACGGCAGCTCACAATGATCCAGTGTGCATCAGAGTACAGGTCCCTTTAGATTCTCTTGTGGTATCTAATGAACGCAAGAGGGCTAATTCACAGAGCACAGGTGACGCCCCTCCTGCCCGATAAGGAATCAAAACTCATAGACGCATCTGGCAAACGAATTGCGTCACAGGCTGCAAATCACTGGCGCATTGCCAACGCCCAAGCTTTGTTAGCTAGATACGACAGAGCTCACTACGATGAGCTTGAAAAGCTTATGCAACATATGCCTGACCAATATGAAAACAAAGCCAATGACCTTATACAGGAGGGTAAATGAATCACTAACACATCTATAAATGTGCCCTCGATGCGGCTGAGACAGCATATCGTGCTAATAATTCCAGCGTTTTTCTACACAGGCACGCTTGGCTCCGGATATCCGGATTCAAACAAGAGGTGCAATCCACTATTCTTTATCAGCCTTTCGACCAAGAACATCTTTTTGGGCCCACAGTCGACACATTTTTAGAAAAGATGAAAAAAGATACTGAGACTGCCAAGTCCATGGGGGCCCTGCAATTGTCCTCCCCTAGAGGCTTTTTCGTTGCTCCATTTAACAGGGCAAGCTCCAAAACCACTGGCTCAGTACATACCTCTTCATCATATAAACGTCCCAATCAGACAACCTCCTCCAGAGGATATTTTCGAGGAGGACAAAGCAGTAACAACAATAAGGGAGGAGGCGCAGTAACAACACCTGTAGCTCCCCTACCACCAACTAGTGAATTCCCTCCACTTCCCCCGATCATTCCACTCATGTCGGGGGACGTCTCTCACAGTTTCTACCTGTCTGGAACACCATCACAACAGGCAAGTGGGTAAGACAAATTATCCAGTATGGTTATTGCCTGGAACTCACCTCCACTCCCCCACACATTCCTCCCAGACAACATCCAATGTCCTCGGCACATATGACTCTTTTAAAACAAGAGGTTCTCAATCTATTACAAAAAATGCAATAGAACCAGTCCCCTTGCCTCATCAAGGCACAGGGGTTTACTCAGTATATTTTCTAATTCCAAAAAAGGATGGCTCTCTCAGGCCAATATTGGATCTTAGACCGTTAAACCTTTACATTCAGTCAGAATACTTCCACATGGTCACTCACCAACAGGTGCTACCACTGCTACAACAAGGCGACTTTCTTTCCACTCTGGATTTAAAAGATGCCTATTTTCATATTCCCATTCACCCTGCTCACAGGAAATGTCTCAGATTCGTGGTAGACGGTCAACACTATCAGATCAAAGTCCTCCCGTTAGGGGTTATCACAGCAACCAGAGTCTTCACAAAGTGCCTCGCAGTAGTAGCAGCTCACATATGAAGACAACATATTCACATGTTCCCTTATCTGGACGACTGGCTCATAAAAGCCAAGTCACACAACAGCTGTGTGCAACACACACACAAAAAAATCCAGTTGCTTCACCGATTGGGATTCACGGTGAACTTCACCAAGTCTCACCTCCAACCCTTCAATACACAGGAATATCAAGGAGCTACAATAAACACTTCAAAAGCTCTAGCATAGCCCAATTCAGTCAGGATATGCAACATTCAATCTCTAATATCAAATTTTCAGCCTCAACACTCATTACCAGCTCGAGTGTTCATGCAGTTAATCAGGATGATGACCTCTTGCATTCTCATTGTCCCTTATGCAAGACTCCAAATGCGTCCCTTACAGGATTGCTTGAGATGACAGTGGAACCAGGCTCACGGTCAGTTAGCAGATTTGGTGTTGGTGGACAGCCGCACACATCGCTCTCTGCAGTGGTGGAAAACACAAAACTTTCTAAAGGGCGGCCGTTCCTCGTCCCGGTTCCTCAGATAGTGCTAACAGCAGACGCATCACTCACCGACTGGGGAGCTCATAACCAAAACCATGCCATTCAGGACGTATGGACCTCTCAGCAAAAACAATGGCACATAATTTACGAGGAATTAATGGCAATTTTTCTGACACTAAAATCCTTTCAACTCCATCTGGAAGGCAAAGCTGTCCTGGTGTGGTAAATAAATAAATAATACCCTATTTTTGACTAGACTTATAGCATAACAGATAGCTCAATAAATAAGAGTCAAGATTCGAGGTAGTAGGAGTTTCTGCAGGTTTATTACAGCATAAGGACAGGATCAGGACAACCTGCATAGGGTGACCCAGCAGAACAAAAGGGTCCCAGCAGGGGAAAAGAGGCCCAGCAGCTGCTGGGGCTAGGTCTGGGATGAGCGCGCTAACATTTAATAACATAACATTGATTTATATACATAGCGCAAACACATAGCATTACATTGCAGTAGGCGTAACAGTGGGTGGAGCAGAAGGCGTGACGTGTAACAGTCGCGAGAGATAACAGTAAAGGTGGGTGTAACTGGGAGTTTACTTAGACATGTGATGCGAACGTAACAGAATATGTCATGAATGGGCGGACACATAGGAGGGGGCTACCTAAGGAGCCGGGACCTCTAACCTAATGGTGCGCGAAAACTGGCAATGACGTGTTACTAGGAGAAGCTGGGGGCTACGAACTCTGTGCTAGGAGCAGAGACTAAAGTCTGGAGGGTCGGAGCGACATGTACCTAAACCCTATCTGGTATCTAATGTTTAGGGAACATGTTGATATAAACTAGAAGTCATGAGGGGAGAGGCTAACCTGATTCTAAGACTGGACCATGCATTATTCTACATGTAGTGCGTGATGAAGAATATTAAATGACCATTAAATACAGTATTTCTCTAACATGGAGACGAGAAGGCTAGACAATGACGGAAACTATTGATGCAGTTCAGTAGCTTAGGAATGCAGAGGAGGAGGACTGAACTGATAGCTGGAACTATAACATACTTTTGGCAGACTCAGAGGCAGAGCCGGGCTGCACCGGGCACTGCGAGGCAGGAAGTAAGTGAAAGGTCGAGGATACAGGTGGGGGCTGTATCGCTCCTCAGCGAGGCTTTCAGGAGACAGGAGCTGAATCCAGGGTCCGGGCCCTCTTGAGGCCTAGAAACGGGGACTTCATAATTGAATAACGTGCATACTGAGAAACGTGGCAACATTACTTACATAGGCCTGATATTCGTAGTATTCACGAGAACTGGAAACTAACATATTAGAGGTGGACACAACTGTAATTGCGTCTTCAATCAGAAATGGGGAATAACATACGCATATTGGTCATGCATACATAACATATGATGGATGGGGCGTAGGGACACAGAACATGGCAAAATTTACTTTTCCACATTCCCTCCTTGTCACTACGTTTCCATCAGGAAACATCAATATTCATGATACCATCTATCATTTCATACAGTACCATTTGCTCGTCTCGAATTGTCTTGGAACGGGATTTAGAACGGGGCTTGGGACTAGGAATACAAGAGGTAGCACACATGCTGCAAATCGCAGGGCCACATTGTATACAGAGGCAGCAGCTGAATATAATCGCTACTGCAATACCTAGGAAGGACAGGACTTTCCATCCCCATGCGGAAATTATATTCCAGAACCAACCGGACCATGTCCAGGTGCCTGGATCTTGATGTAACAGATGGGCAATTTTATGGAGTCTGGTTATAGCTGAATAAACAGACGGCGCGTTATTTGGAATAAAAATGCAACAACTGGATCCGAGAATTCTACAGGCCCCGCCCCTATCGGCCAGTATGACGTCAAGGACGAGACGATTCTGTAAAACGACAATTCTCATAAAGGATTGCTCTTCAGTTAAGTTACCTAGAGCAGAGGCAGTCTCATCTACTACTGCTTCAAGGGTTCTTGTTAACCTACGGATGAGCTTACTATTTACAACTGTACCTAAATAAGGGAAAACACCTTTATCTATATCAATGAATTGCTCGGCGGCGGTTTCAGTATAATCGACAATCGGGAGATTTCTCTTGTGTCTAGTGTGTACTAAGAAAGAATTCCTATGATAATCAGGTGGGGCTAGAAAAACAGGTGGCAGTAGGAAAGCAATGTAACAGGTTCCCTCCCAATCGAGGGGCAGACGGACATATGCAGTTTGACCACAAACAAAGTAAGAATGACGTGAAGCTATAAAAATAGATTTCCCACTGTCACTATACTGGATAACAGTAGTACATTCACTATGACCTATATGTACAGAACCATAACTACGGACACATAATTCGCCTTTGACTGGTAGTACTGAAATAGCGGGTGAGTCTGGAGTAGTATCAGACTGAACATTCAGAACCATGAAATTCGACGAATAATTTCCTAAATTATATACTTCATTTTCTAGATCTAAACCTGTTCTATGGGGGAAACCTTGCTTGTCTGGAAAACATGTACTATTAAGAAAAGACATATCTGTTGAGGATGACGTTAACATAGACCATGCTCCACACGAACCATTGTGTGAGAATGGATAAGGAAAAAGTGGCAGAACTCCCTTCGGTGTCTGGAAAGGGGGGAGTCGACCACACACCCAACAATTAGTGGCATTGCTGGTCTGGTGTGAATAATGTAACATACGGATGAATGTGTTATTACGCATGGCGAGGCGGTATGAATATTCGTGAGGAGGCAGATCACTAAACGTGTGCTCTACTGTAGCATGAGCAGACATATTTACATGAGGAACTGGAAAACACAGATAGAAAGCATAGCTGGTGCAGGAAATCATTATGCTAAGAAATAATATGAAACTTAGAAAAACGATGCATTGAAGTGAACTTCGACTGACTCTCTCACTATGGGGGTCTATTTTATACATGTCAGAAACAGTCTAACCGTTTCACCTAGGGGAGGACTTATACAATCAAACTGGCTGACTTATTAGACCTGAGCTTTAACTTATACTCCTGTTGCGGAGTTTTCTCTAACAAGGGAGGGGTTGTAATAAAGTCTGGTGCGGGACAGTCCTTTAAAACAATGTTCTGGCAATCCTTCGAATCCTGGGAAATGTTCTTGGCAATGTCTGGTTTCGATCCTTTGAAAAGTTTTACATGAGAAAGGTGGACCCACCCCTTCCTGCCTTCCAACTTGACGGCAGTTCGGGTGGTCAAGAGGACCTGACGTGGCTCCTTCCAACGTGGTTCCAGCGGACTTGATCTGTCAAAATTTCTGATCATCACCAAGGAACCTGGAACGATCTCGTGCGGTGCCACCTCGGTATTGTCTGGAAATGCGGCGGCAACCTGTGAACGACATGAGTTGAGGGCAGACATCAAGGAAGCTAGGTAATCTGTCAGCATATTACATGAAACATCGGTAATACTTCGGGGTCTAGGAGTACCCCACATGTTAGGGGGGCGGCCGAATACGACCTCATACGGGGACAGACCTGATCTGGAATGTGCGACCATACGCATGTAAAACAGAGCGACTGGCAAAGCTACTAACCAGTCTACACCCTTGTCTTTACAGACTTTTGCTATACGGATTTTCAGAGTCTGATTATGTCTTTCGACTAGTCCAGCTGCTTCTGGATGGCGTACACAATGGAACTTCCACTGGTACCCTAACAAAAGGGAAACGTGTCTCATGAGTTCAGATGAGAATGGCTGGCCGTTATCAGAATATACGACTCTAGGGAGTCCGTATCTAGGAAAAAATTCACGAACCAACTGCTTGGCAGTGGTCGCGGCTGTGTAATCTGGGACTGGATATGCTTCTGTCCACCTGGACAAAGCGCATACAACTACAAGGACATACTTGAAACCTCGACATCGCTCCATCTGAATATAATCCATCTGGAGGACCTCAAAAGGGTGGTCAGGGGGCTGGAAACCACCTTGTTCCACCGGGACACTTTTACCTGGATTAAACTGACAACATATCATACAGGTACGGACTTTCTGCTTGGCTGCAGCTCGTAAATGCTTGTTAAACCAAATGTTCTGGATACTGTCTAACATAGCTTTTTCTCCTAAATGTGCTGGACTATGTGCGGTGTTGATAATGACTTGAACCATAGAATCGGGGAGAAACCATGTGGCTCTACCCTTCGTTAACCATCCTTGATCTGTCTGGACCCCTCCTTGTACAGACCATTTCTTGATTTCATCGGGAGTAGCATGTGACTGAATATCTATGACATCTTGTGTAGGGTCCTTAACTGTCATGCATGTAATCAGATCTGGAATATGCGTCATGTTTACTGGAATGTCTGGAGTCTGTGCTGTAAGCTTGGCTGTGCGGTCTGCTAGATCATTACCTTGGGAAATAATGTCAGTAACTTTCGTATGTGCTTTGCACTTCATGATAGCAATAGATGTCGGTAAATGTATGGCATCTAACAGAGCTTGAATAAGGGGACCATGCTGAATCTTGGTTCCATGAGAAGTCATAAAACCTCTCTCCTGCCAGAGCACTCCGAAGTCGTGTACAACTCCGAATGCGTAACGTGAATCTGTGTAAACATTAACCTTCAGGTTCTTGGCGTGTATACAGGCTTGTGTCAGAGCAACTAGCTCTGCTGCTTGAGCGGACAGAGTATCAATACGGTGTGTTTCAATAACTTCAGTGTCAGTAGTCACTGCATACGCGGCGACTAGTTCTCCTGTACTAGTTCTCATACATGAACCGTCCACATAAAGTGTCAGGTCAGGATCTGGTAACGGAATGTCTGTCAGATCTTGTCTTGGCTTTGTCGTAATGTTAACTACTTCCACACAATCATGTGGGTCTGGATTTGAATTAACTGATGGTAACAGTGTAGCAGGATTCAGGACGTTGCAGCGTCTAATTTCTATGTGTGGCTGGAACAGTGTCAATTCATAACCTGTTAAACGTGCAATTGTCAAGTGTTGAGTTTGTGTTCGGTTTAAAAGAACTTCTACTGAATGTGGAACTTGTACTGTCAGGGAATGACCTAAAACTATGGAATCACTTTGTCTGATAGCTAGTGCTGTGGCTGCAACTGACTTGAGGCACGCAGGCAACGCCTGGGCGACTGGATCTAATGTGCTCGAAAAATAAGCACAGGGCTTGTATTGACCTGCTTGATCTTGTGTGAGAACAGATAATGCTGTACCTTCGCGTTCTGTAACGAAAAGTATAAAAGGCTTACTGTAGTTCGGTGTAGCTAGAACTGGAGCTTGGCATAGGGCTTTCTTTAACTCGTTGAAACTAAGTGTATGTTCAGATGTCCAAGGGAAGACAGTCGAGACGGCTGCCTCCTGTGTCGTTAACTGTATCAGTGGCTTGGCTAGAAATGCATACTGGGGAATCCATTGTCTACAATAAGAAGTAAGGCCGATAAAGGCACGTACCTCCTTCTGGGTTCTGGGCTGGGGAAGACTCGCTATTAGCTGGATACGGTCGGGTGTCAACTGCCTACCCCTCTTGGACAGCAAGTGTCCTAAGTATACCACTTGCTGGACACAGAATTGAAGCTTTGAAGGTGACACCTTGTGCCCCATCTCGGCTAGAAAATACAGAACTGTAAGTGATGCTCGCTCGCAAGCACGTTCAGAACGGGCTGTGATCAGTAGATCATCGACATACTGGAGCAGGGCAGTGTCAGTTGGCATGTGAATGTTGTCTAGTTGTCTCTTGAGTGCTTGACTGTAAATACTAGGGCTTTCTGTGAAACCTTGAGGAGCGCGTGTAAACATATAGCTCCTTCCATTTAAACAAAATCCGAAAAGAAACTGGCTGTCTGGATGAATTGGAACACTAAAAAATGCATTCTTGAGGTCAATAACAGTGAAAAACATGGCTTCGGGATCAATGGCTGTTAACAGGGAAGAAATGTCTGGGACAACTGGGTACTGAGGAATAATACATTTATTAAGCTCTCGTAAATCAATCACTAATCGATATACTGGGGGTGCATTTGGATCAGTACGTTTCATGACTGGAATGATCGGAGAATTGCATACATTGGAGTCAGTTTCTACAACTACTCCTTGAGCCATGAGCTCGTCAATAATTTTGGATAAGGCTGCTACAGCCTCAGGTGGCAATCTGTACTGTCTGATTCGTGGTAACACTACACCTGGTTTGAGAGTCACACGATAGGGTGTGATTTGCATGTAACCTACATCAGTTGGACCTTGCGCCCATAAATGCTGCGGAACATTAGACAATCTTGAATCAAAATCTCGTAATACATAGTGACCCTTAAAGTCACGTAGGAACAGACGTATTCCTTCTGGGGAACAGCAAATAACTGCACCTAACTCTTTCAGTGTCTTAATACCTAATAGATTTTCTGGACATGACTTAGTAAGTAACAGATCAGTAGTACGGGACAATGGACCTACTTCTAGAGTAACTGGCTTAGATATTTCATTAACTATGGGTTTTCCTGAAAATCCAAGGGAAACATTTCTTGAGCCTGAGAGCGGAGCCCCTGGAACTTCGGCGTGACTAATTGTGGTCCTACTTGCCCCTGTATCGATCAAAAACTTTCTGTCTTTCCCTAATACTTGACTATGAACATAGGGACCTTCTTGATCTACAGGTATCTCGATGAGAGGCAAGCCTACCTCCCTCTCTAGGCTGTTTCATGAATATGACTGGTACTCTGGATACTCGGACTGTGCATACTGGTACATCTGCGATGTAACGTGCTGTGTTGCAGCAATAGGCTGCGGTACTGTAACTGTCTGTTGTGCATTCTGTGGCTGAGGAATCTGTGAAACTTGTTCTTGTCTCGGCGGACGTGGTCTTTCTTTAGTCTTACCAGTAGCTATGTTGTGTTTCAGAACTGCACACTCGTTTATAAAATGACCTGGCTGTTTACAATAATTGCAGTTCCCTTTAACGGGAGCCGCAGGATGACTGGCTTGATTCGGACCCCTCTTCTGACTGTCTTGAGGAATAGATTGTGCAACTAGCACTTTCATTTTCGTGTCTTTCATACGTTTTCTTTCGTGTTCTTGCTCTTCTCTGATTCTATTCTGGTGATACTGGAGCATCTGGAGCATCTGGGACGGAGTATTTGCTTGCCAGGTGCTTTCGACTTTCAAAACTCGATTTTTAATTTGGGGACTTGAATTCTCGACTAATTTGGTAACGAAAAGATGAGGGTATGACTCACTACTTGTCTTGAGACCACTGTTAATACTGAAACATTTCTCAAATCTAGAATAAAAATCACTAATATCCTCTTCTTGTTTCTGTTTACAGGCTGAGATTGCATCCCAGTCTTCTTTCCTAGTTGTCAATAATCTGGGTAAAACTTGAATCAGTAATTCTGGTAATTCTTTACATTTATCTCCAAGACCGGTACCTGGTACTCGTGCCTTGTCTTCAGCTTCTAGAGCTGCCCAATCGATCTTTTTCTCTCCCACCTCCCATTCTTTTTCTTTTAACTTTTCATACACCCCTGCGGGTAGCAGGACCTTTAACATTTTAATGATATCTGGGTAAGTGTATTCTCCCATACGGAGCATGTCTTTTAATTCTCTATGGAACCCCGCTGGATCTTTGTCATGACAGGGAATTAATTTTTTCATTTCGAGAAGTTCCATCTTTGAAATCGGAGTGTATACAAACACTCGTTGCATTACGCCACCCGCCCCTTGGACTGGGTGGACTTCTCGTAACGGATTCTGTCTGTCTATGTAGAATGGTTTACTTTCTGGGGGTGAGACATGAACAAAATGCGGGTTCAGGAACGTTCTATACTTGTGGCGCTGTTCTAGAATGACACTTATTAAATCGGTACCTAGACCTCTCCATCTGTACTGGAGTAACTCGTTCAGGATATCATGTAACGGGCCTGGATCAGAATGTTGACCCTCATACAGAGTAATGAGGTGCTGGATCATATACCTACCCACCAGTCGTTGCTCGGCTGGGGGCAGTTTCAGAAACATTTGTGCCACTATTTCGTCTGGAAAAGTGGTAGAATCAGTAATCCATCGGACTGCTGATCGGGCTAGTTCTTGTTCATGCATGGTGCTTAACTCGCTATAACCGACTCGTGATTTCAGAATGTGATCGGTAGCTTGAAATACTTGTTCTAAAGAGCCTCGTTCTGGTGCTGGATGTTGAAAAATAGACTTAGGTTCTAGACGTAAATGGCGATCTGGAAATCTGGATTTTCCTACATACGCTATTCTGGCGGGATTCTCGTCTTCCTCTTCAGGATCAGAGATACTTTCTTTCTCGCTTACTTGTGCTGCTTTACGCTGTTCGTGTAACCTTATTATTTCTTTACGAATTTTCTTGTACATACTTTCCATGGCACTAATGGTCTTGTGCTTACCCTCGGCTATATTATCACTCCACCTTGTCAGGATTCTCATTTCGGCGGGATCTTTAGACGGGTAATCTTGTTCTCTTATTAGACAATTGATCAGGAACTTTAATATCATGAGCTGAATCTCGGCTTTCCTTTGAGACATAATCTCGCCAATACTTTCTGGATCATCCCCTGTACGGATGAAACGATATATTCTGTCTAGATCTTCTTTCATATTCGGTAAGGTAACTAGATACTCGGTCACCCTTCTTACGCGTACGGAATATAAAACCATATTATACTCGCCTGGGACTGCGTCATAGACACATTCGGCAAGGGCTTGTCTGATTTCTGTAACAGACTTATTACTTTTAGGAGTACGCTGTGATGCTTGAGCATGTAATTCGAGTGCTGATAAACGTTTGTATGGCGGCGGGGTTTGAGGAGGACCTCCTCCTGCGGCCCCTAGACTAGAATCGTCGACTGACATTCTTCGTGCTTGCAGGGTCGGTAATTGTAACGTGGGTTGAACTTGTATGGCAGGCTGACCCGGGGGTACCGCAACAGGTACTCCGGTGTCTGGAGGAACGGGAAGTGCCTGATTTACAGGGACGGGCGGAGCACGAACAGGATTTGCATATTCTGGAACTGTGTCGTCCAAATAGGACGAAATAAAAATATCAGCTGCGGTCGGTTTGTGACGTAGCTTGGTCGGAACCAATGGTGGCGGGAAATTACTGGGTGCCTCTGGGGTCGCTTTTAGCAAGCCTTCGGCAAGGAGAGGATACATACCCTTAATAAGGGCATGCCTCTGTCTATCTGACTGTTCGGCTTTGACTTGTTCACCTATCTCGATTAATTCTCTTTCTTGGGCTCGTTCTTGGGATTCTCTACTTAACTCTGACTTTCTGACTTCCTTTTCCGTTCTTTTATGAGCTTCCTTACGCCATAACTCGATGGCATCTTTCTGTGACTGTCTGGCTTTCTTTTTCCATAATGCTTCTTCTACTCGCATGATACATTCGGCATCCCATGTACCCGATACGGGCCATCTATACTTTTCTTCTAACTGTTTGGTATATTCTACCCATAAATCTAGATACAATATGGCGCTTATGCCATGTTTCTGATACATAAAGTGACCTGGACTGTCCCTAGGCGGAACAGGAACTGCTGCTTCCAGCAGACCCTTTCTAGTTTTTAACTGACGTAACTTGGAAAAGAGCGGCATTCTAAACTTGAATCGGAACACAATACAATACACGAAAAACAATAACAATTGGGAAAACAATTCAGGCATACCACGACATTGGAAATACATTAAACAACATTATAAATAACAGTTCGAACAGAATACTACCTGAAAATACTGAAAACAGAAACAGAACAGAATTCTCGAGAACGGAACAGACTAGAGTTACTGGATGCACTGCTGTAACAGTACGGAACATACCGGTCCCATAAAGGAACACATCAAGACCCGTATCCACCTAGGTGAATACTTCGTTTGTGGGCTTGGGTACCACCAACCCACGGACCAGGAGTCGATTTAGACTGACCCTGTCTAGACACTACCCCAGCAATGGTACTCACCGGGCAGCACGGAACGGAAGGCCTCGGACGGGACTGGACTACGACGACGAACTTCGGACTTCGGACTTCAGTTACGGGTGGACCTCCGGATACCTCGGACCTTGGACTCTCGGCTTGGGCTCTGGTCGGGACTCGCCGCGTTCCTCCACCGTCTCGTTCGGATGCTGGACCGCCTCCTCCGTCTCCTCCGTGGGCCTGAGGGATACTTGAAGCAGAAATATCTGCACTTGGCCAGTATGGTTCCGTCACGACTGCAGAGGGTCAGGGGGTCGGCGTGGCTTCACCGACGCGTGGGGAAAGGGCAAGTCCCTGTTCGGGCGCCATTATGTGGTAAATAAATAAATAATACCCTATTTTTGACTAGACTTATAGCATAACAGATAGCTCAATAAATAAGAGTCAAGATTCGAGGTAGTAGGAGTTTCTGCAGGTTTATTACAGCATAAGGACAGGATCAGGACAACCTGCATAGGGTGACCCAGCAGAACAAAAGGGTCCCAGCAGGGGAAAAGAGGCCCAGCAGCTGCTGGGGCTAGGTCTGGGATGAGCGCGCTAACATTTAATAACATAACATTGATTTATATACATAGCGCAAACACATAGCATTACATTGCAGTAGGCGTAACAGTGGGTGGAGCAGAAGGCGTGACGTGTAACAGTCGCGAGAGATAACAGTAAAGGTGGGTGTAACTGGGAGTTTACTTAGACATGTGATGCGAACGTAACAGAATATGTCATGAATGGGCGGACACATAGGAGGGGGCTACCTAAGGAGCCGGGACCTCTAACCTAATGGTGCGCGAAAACTGGCAATGACGTGTTACTAGGAGAAGCTGGGGGCTACGAACTCTGTGCTAGGAGCAGAGACTAAAGTCTGGAGGGTCGGAGCGACATGTACCTAAACCCTATCTGGTATCTAATGTTTAGGGAACATGTTGATATAAACTAGAAGTCATGAGGGGAGAGGCTAACCTGATTCTAAGACTGGACCATGCATTATTCTACATGTAGTGCGTGATGAAGAATATTAAATGACCATTAAATACAGTATTTCTCTAACATGGAGACGAGAAGGCTAGACAATGACGGAAACTATTGATGCAGTTCAGTAGCTTAGGAATGCAGAGGAGGAGGACTGAACTGATAGCTGGAACTATAACATACTTTTGGCAGACTCAGAGGCAGAGCCGGGCTGCACCGGGCACTGCGAGGCAGGAAGTAAGTGAAAGGTCGAGGATACAGGTGGGGGCTGTATCGCTCCTCAGCGAGGCTTTCAGGAGACAGGAGCTGAATCCAGGGTCCGGGCCCTCTTGAGGCCTAGAAACGGGGACTTCATAATTGAATAACGTGCATACTGAGAAACGTGGCAACATTACTTACATAGGCCTGATATTCGTAGTATTCACGAGAACTGGAAACTAACATATTAGAGGTGGACACAACTGTAATTGCGTCTTCAATCAGAAATGGGGAATAACATACGCATATTGGTCATGCATACATAACATATGATGGATGGGGCGTAGGGACACAGAACATGGCAAAATTTACTTTTCCACACTGGTCCATACAGACAACATGACAGCAATGTACTACACAAAAGGGGTGCTACTGGTCTAATAAGGCTGGAAAGTGTCTGCTTTCTCATGAGAGAGTGTGTGTATAAACTAATAAGTGTAACAAAGGAAGAGAAGAAAGGAAAAGTAAACCCATCAGCCCACCTATTGGCGGAACTTCATCATCTGGGATTTTTTAATACAAACTGGTATCCACTAGGTTCCACACTAGCAAGTATTGTGAGGAAACTCTAGTATCGGATCCGCCAGTGATGGAAAACCAGGCAGCAGTTGTGTTATGAGCTGTGGGTGATAAAAAGTTGCAGTGCTCAAAGAGTATGTGCTAATAAAGAGTGATAAAAGAGTGATATCATGGTGCCTGAGAACAAATTTTATTAAGGCGATCACCATGATGACAAGGTTAAAAGCAGAGTGTGGATAGTGTTTCAACAAATACTGCTATCCGTTGGTGAATTAACTGGTCGACATGTTTCAGCCAATAATGGCTTTCTTCAGGACCTATTACTACAACACTACTGCAACTGTGACAGAAAATAGTGAGAACGAAATACCATGCAAGAACAGTTAACCTACCATCTGGTGAAAAACTTAATGGTAGGATCTGAAGTCATGGTTCTGAAAAAATCCTCTCCTGAAACACAAAAAGTGTATACACACACACAGTGTAAAATATGAAAACAACATATATGTAATGGGACATATAACAGCCAAAGAGACATTGATCAATCATTATTAGTTGTATAATCACTCACCCCAAATTTGCTTGGGAGTGGCCTCACCTCGCCTGGCACTCGCTCAGGTAATGAGGCCCCGCTATGAGGAAATGGAAGCATATATACCATTGCATCACATCTTATATGGTACACATCCACTTCATTAATAAATCTCCTAGTGTCGAGAATGGGCAGAAAAAAGACGGCGGTCTTGGC
Organism: Lissotriton helveticus; assembly: GCF_964261635.1. Lineage (NCBI taxonomy): Eukaryota > Metazoa > Chordata > Amphibia > Caudata > Salamandridae > Lissotriton > Lissotriton helveticus. Next base: position 1,584,363,678 of record NC_136065.1, on the reverse strand, counting down.
TAGCCTAGGCAGCTGATGATCAATGATGTTAAAAGTTAAGTGATTCAAGTTGTTAAAACCAAATACGCATGAAAAATTGCCGCTTGGCGTTGTAACATTGCAGACCCACAAGAATCCATATTGATCAAAGAATGACCTTGATGTTATATAATCGTGTTTTGAGGGACACCTGTTAGGCTCAACAAGAAAAAGAAAGAGAAAAGCCCTCTTAACTTAGTCCCCAGGCATTGATAAATGACCTTGTAGCAGATAGTTAAATAAGGTTCTCAGATTTAGATGTATAACCAATACAATTTACGGTTAAAGAGTCGCCAAACAACGCCAAGAAACGGAGTAAAATAGACCTCCACAATGCTCTAACCCGCTGCACTCACCTGTCCGTCGGTACCTCAGACCCTTACTGAGCTGAGGGGAAGGTAACACTACGGACAGGACGGCCCGCTTAAATATAATATATGCGGACCCCAGAGGAAGCGTCTGGTGAGTAGTAACAGCCTCCGGAGGTGTGCCCAAAGGTCGTGCTGTTCTAACGCCGGTAGAAACAAGCGGACCAGAAAGAGAAACGTTTTAGCCCGCAGTAAAAGACTCATAGTTATTGGCAAAAAGTTGTAAACCTGCACCTGATTGGTCTGCTCGATTGTAGTTGGTGTTATCGCGCTCGCTACTGGTTACACCAATAGCCAATCAGAGCCTTGTCAAAACGGCTCAATCAAGGAACGGCAGGGCCTCCGGAGTTTACCTTGCCTTAGTGCATATGAGTGGTTCGAATGTTGAGACAAAACAAGCTTTCTATTTGTAGACAAGATGACCAACGGGGATCGTCAATGTAATTGACGGCTCCGTCACAATACAGCGCGGCATCCAAAGATTGCCGTGCCAACGCTTATTGTAAACGGTTCTAGTGTGGAACGGAACAATCCGTTTAACAAAGTTCATTTACGGGTCGAATGAGCAAAAAAATGGCCATATATGCAAACAGTCTAAGTACCGCTCCGTAGACCCTTACAATGTACGGACATGAATGAGATTGTCAACAATTATAGGGACAGCTCCTACATCAGCGCACACTCATGATGTAAAAATCATATGATATGACTAAAGGTGCAACCATTCAGCTAAATCTGTTGACATCGAGAATGACTCAAACTAGGTAGTCGTCGGTGAAGCAACTATACTCATGGTGAAGATAGTATTAAGGTTGAGAGTCAAACAGACTAAAAGTATGATGACATGAAAGCCATGATGGTCAAATAGGTCGTCAATGTTTGGTAGAATCTTCAGATCTGGACCCACGGGATCTCGTCATTCAACCCTGCAGTATCACACTTCAATCTAAAAATCCACTTTTGTTCCTTAACAAATAGATAATGGGAAACATCACTGACATGCTGGGGGATGAAGGGTTGTTCCAGTATTATCCACTTCAAATCCTCAGCGGTATGTTTCATGGTCAAAAAATGATTCGTCAGGCGTGTTGCCTGTCGGTTTCGCCTGATTGTACTCTTATGTTCGTGGATCCTAAGCTTTACCTTTCTAGTGATCATTCCAACATTACGAAGGGAGCAAGGACATGTTATCAGATAAATCACCCTTTCGCTATTACAATTGGTGTGATGCTTCAAGATCCATGGGCGCTCTGTGCCGATGTCTACTGTTAAGGTCTTTTCTGTCTGTGGACACAGAGCACACACTGCATGGGTAATGGCCCTGGACCGGTGGTAGGTTCCATAATGTGGTAGTGGACTCTTGAGGGAAAGAGCGAGGCCTAGTGTGCACTAAACCATCGCGCAAATTTTGACTGCTCTTGAAGGCGAACAATGGGAAGGGGATGGTCACTCCGGCAGTATTCAAAATCCGCCAGTTCTTGCGGACTATCTTTTGTACCTGCGTGGAGGCTGTGCTAAAAGTGGTTCTGAAAGTCAAGTTTTTTAAAGGTGGTTTTGTAACTGGAGGGGCAAGTAATGCCTCACGATGGTTGTTGGAGGCCCTTTTCCATGCCTTACTTATCAGGGCATTAGGATAGTGTCGTTGTCTTAACTTAGTACTCAGGTCTCGAGACAAGTCATCAAAGTCACATTTCTCAGAACAATTTCTGCGCACCCTGAGGAATTGCCCGAAGGGCATATTTTCCCGCAGGGAGCGTGGATGGTGACTATGAAATTGGAGGAGAGAATTCCTAGACATAGGTTTCCGATACAGCCTACTGGCCAAATGACCATCTTTTGGAAAGATCAGTAGATCCAAAAACGGAAGCTCTGACTCACTGTACCCGACAGTGAATTTAAGAAATTGATTCTGGGCGTTGAGCCAACTTTGGAATGCAAGTATTAAAGTGGTGTCCCCACGCCAAACAACCAGGAGGTCGTCAATGTATCTCTTCCACAATATCGTCTGATGGTAAAACGGATTATTGTGGTCGAGTACAGACTGTGTCTCAAAAAGATGGACATATAGGTTCGCCAAACTAGGGGCGAAAACGCTCCCCATTGAGGTACCTGATGTCTGTCGGTATAGTGAGTCCTCAAATTGAAAAAAGTTTTCAGTCATGGCTATCCTTGCTAGCTCCATGATAAAACTAATGGGGGTAATGCTGTCATGATCTTGGGCTTCCAATAAGCCTTTTACTGCCAGTAGAGTCTCCTCCTGCGGAATGCAGGTGTAAAGTGATTCAACATCGAAACTGACAAGAATGTCAGTACCGATGTTGAATTCAACCTCAGGCAGCAGACGCAAAACATCCTTTGTATCCTGGAGGTAGGTGGGCATAGTGCGCACCAAAGGTCTCAAGAAGAAATCAACAAATGTGGAAAGAGGCTCCAGGAGGGATCCGATGCCAAAAATTATGGTTCGACCTGAAGGTGGTCTGGCTGGTTTGTGAATCTTTGGCAGTGCATAGAAGTACGGGATCACTGGGTGGATGGTTACCAGGAATAAGGCTTCTTGTGGTGTAATCCAGCCCTCCGCACTTGCTTCTTCCACTAAGTTCTTTATTTCTGCCGCTAGTCTTGTGGTAGGGTCTACAGTGAGTAATGTATAGGAGTTAGAGTCCCCTAGCTGTCTCAAACATTCAGCTCGATAAGAGGTGGTGTCGAGGATCACTACCGCACCACCCTTGTCGGCGGGTTTGATGGTAATCAGGGTGTCTTTGGAGAGTGTATCCGCCGCCATTCTTTCTGCCCTTGATAGATTTTGGAAGGTGTCATGATTAGATAGATTCAAAGAACCAATGTCATGGGTAACTGCCTTCTCGAAAGCACCGACCATTGGGGGTACCTGCTGAAGTAGAGGAGTAAAAGTGGATTTTCTCTTGAGACCAGTATTGATGTCTTTCTCAATCTGCTCCTGATCTTTAGTGTGATCAGAAAAGAAAAAGTGAAGGCGATCCTTTCTAAAGAGCTTCTCAATTTCACTAGTTTGAGTCATTCTCGATGTCAACAGATTTAGCTGAATGCTTGCACCTTTAGTCATATCATATGATTTTTACATCATGAGTGTGCGCTGATATAGGAGCTGTCCCTATAGTTGTTGACAATCTCCTTCATGTCCGTACATTGTAAGGGTCTACGGAGCGGTACTTAGACTGTTTGCATATATGGCCATTTTATTGCTCATTCGACCCGTAAATGAACTTTGTTAAACGGATTGTTCCGTTCCACACTAGAACCGTTTACAATAAGCGTTGGCACGTCAATCTTTGGATGCAGCGCTGTATTCTGACGGAGCCGTCAATTACATTGACGATCCCCGTTGGTCATCTTGTCTACAAATAGAAAGCTTGTTTTGTCTCAACATTCGAACCACTCATATGCACTAAGGCAAGGTAAACTCCGGACGCCCTGCTGTTCCTTGATTGAGCCGTTTTGCAAAGACAAGGCTCTGATTGGCTATTGGTGTAACCAGTAGCGAGCGCGATAACACCAACTATAATCGTGCAGACCAATCAGGTGCAGGTTTACAACTTTTTGCCTATAACTATGAGTCTTTTACTGCGGGCTAAAATGTTTATCTTTCTGGTCCGCTTGTTTCTACCGGCGTTAGAACAGCACGACCTTTGGGCACACCTCCGGAGGCTGTTACTACTCACCAGACGCTTCCTCTGGGGTCCGCATATATTATATTTAAGCGGGCCGTCCTGTCTGTAGTGTTACCTTCCCCTCAGCTCAGTAAGGGTCTGAGGTACCGACGGACAGGTGAGTGCAGCGGGTTAGAGCATTGTGGAGGTCCATTTCACTCCGTTTCTTGGCGTTGTTTGGCGACTCTTTAAACGTAAATTGTATTGGTTATACATCTTAATCTGAGAACCTTATTTAACTATCTGCTACAAGGTCATTTATCAATGCCTGGGGACAAAGTTAAGAGGGCTTTTCTCTTTCTTTTTCTTGTTGAGCCTAACAGGTGTCCCTCAAAACACGATTATATAACATCAAGGTCATTCTTTGATCAATATGGATTCTTGTGGGTCTGCAATGTTACAACGCCAAGCAGTATTTTTTCATGTTTATTTGGTTTTAACAACTTGAATTACTTAACTTTTAACATCATTGATCATCAGCTGGCTAGGCTAGCCAAGACCGCCGTCTTTTTTCTGCCCATTCTCGACACTAGGGGATTTATTAATGAAGTGGATGTGTACCATATAAGATGTGATGCAATGGTATATATGCTTCCATTTGCCTTATTACCTGAGCGAGTGCCAGGTGAGGTGAGGCCACTCCCAAGCAAATTTTGGGTGAGTGATTATACAACTAATAATGATTGAGCAATGTCTCTTTGGCTGTTATATGTCCCATTACATATATGTTGTTTTCATATTTTACACTGTGTGTGTGTATACACTTTTTGTGTTTCAGGAGAGGATTTTTTCAGAACCATGACTTCAGATCCTACCATTAAGTTTTTCACCAGAAGGTTAACTGTTCTTGCATGGTATTTCGTTTTCACTATTTTCTGTCACAGTTGCAGTAGTGTTGTAGTAATAGGTCCTGAAGAAAGCCATTATTGGCTGAAACATGTCGACCAGTTAATTCACCAATGGATAGCAGTATTTGTTGAAACACTATCCACACTCTGCTTTTAACCTTGTCATCATGGTGACCGCCTTAATAAAATTTGTTCTCAGGCACCATGTTAGCCAATTTTAAATATCACTCTTTTATCACTCTTTATTAGCACATACTCTTTGAGCACTGCAACTTTTCATCACCCACAGCTCCTAACACAACTGCTGCCTGGTTTTCCATCACTGGCGGATCCGATACTAGAGTTTCCTCACAATACTTGCTAGTGTGGAATCTAGTGGATACCAGTTTGTATTCAAAAATCCCAGATGATGAAGTTCCGCCAATAGGTGGGCTGATGGGTTTTCTTTTCCTTTCTTCTCTTCCTTTGTTACACTTATTAGTTTATACACACACTCTCTCATGAGAAAGCAGACACTTTCCAGCCTTATTAGACCAGTAGCACCCCTTTTGTGTTTTTTGCGAGTTAGATTAGGGGATAGGGTGCATTTAGGTCATTAAACTATTTTCCCCCGTAGACCCTCCTTCCACATTGTGTTCTTAGCAATGTACTACATACAGAAACAGGGGGGAATACACTTTCTACAGCTTTCACACCTAGCTCCAGGCATATGGAGATGGGACATTCAGCAAAATATATATCTCCTTGTGGAACACCTCCCAGGGGTATACAATCAGATTGCAGATCTGCTCAGTCATCAAACACAGCAAATCCACTAATGGAAACTTCATTCTCAAGTTCTTCTTCCATTCTTTCACATGTGGGGACACCCAGAAATAGATATGTTCACCACACATCAGAATGCAAAATGCCTAAGCTTTGCGTCCAGTTATCCACCACCCATTGTCCAAAGGCAATGCGCTATGGATGAACTGGTCAGGCAGATTTGCCTACGCTTTTCCGCCTCTCCCGCTAATTCCGTTAGTGGCTTGGAAGCTCACACAGCATTCCCTCACAATGATTCTGGTTACTCCAACATGGACCAGACAACCATGGTTTACAACCCTCTTGGAACTATCAGTAGTTCCTCATCTAAAGCTACGCCTCTCACCCAAGCTTCTCACTCAGAACCATGGAGAGATAAGACATCCAGATCCTAATCAACTAAATCCTGCGATCTGGCACCTGAAGTCTTAGAGTTCGGCTACCTCAATCTTCCGCCAGATGCATCTATTCAAAACATTATCTGTTGCATCTACCACAATGTAACTTAGAATATACATCCATACGACTACATATCACGGGAAACAACCTTAACAACGCAACCTTTACAAAGCACTACCATTACAACGAAACTTTTACAACGCAACATCCATTACATTGCATGCCATTACAATGCATGACACTACAACACATACCACTACAACGCATGTCATTACAACGCATCCCATTACAACGCATAACATTACAATGCATAGTACCCTTACACTATCCAACACTTACGCTACTGTTGCACCCCCTGGAGTTAGAATAGTAATTTTTATCCCTACACTATCCAACACTTACCCTACTGTTGCACCCCCTGAAGTTAGAATAGTAATTTTTACCCCTACACTATCCAACACTTACCCTACTGTTGCACCCCCCTGGAGTTCGAATAGTAATTTTTATCCCTACACTATCCAATACTTACCATACATGCAATGTAATGTTACGCTTTGTAATAGTATGCGTTGTAAAGGTTGTATGCGTTGTAATGAAATGCGTTGTAAAGGTAGTTTTAAAAAAATCGTTGTAATGGCATGCGTTGTAATGGAATGCGTTGTAATGGGTGTTGCGTTGTAAAAATGCGTTGTAAAGGTATGCGTTGTAAAAGTATGCGTTGTAACGTCATACATCCCATATCACTGCAATAGAAGTTTATCACCAAAATAGACAACACTTGTCTTTGTTTAGAGTACCCGCTATCAAAGCATTTATGGAAGGACTTAAAAGAATAATTCCATCCAGAGTTCCACCCTCTCCAGTATGGAATTTAAATACTGTCCTTACCAGACTCATGGGTCCCCCATTTGAACCACTGCACAAATGTGAACTACAGTTCCTCACTTAGAAAGTAGCCTTCCTCCTTGCTATCACATCTCTTAGAAGAGTAAGTGAACTCCAGTCATTAACCATAGAAGAACCATTTTTGCAAATCCATCATAACAAAGTGGTTCTTAGGACGAACCCACATTTTTTACCTAAAGTCGTTTCTGCCTTCCACCTTAACCAGTCTGTTGAACTCCCAGTTTTTTTCCCTCAACCAGACTCAGTGGCAGAACGGGCCCTTCACACGCTAGACGTTAGAAGAGCAATACTCTACTATATTGAAAGGACAAAATCCTTTAGAAAGACTAAACAACTCTTTGTGGCTTTCTCCCCACCTCATAAGGGCAATCCCATTTGAAAAGCGGGGATTGCAAGGTGGATTGTTAAATGCATCCAAATGTGCTATCTTAAAGCCGAACGCACATTAACCATTCCCCCTAGAGCTCATTCCATGCATAAACTAGGGTCTTCTATGGAATTCTTAGGGACACATTCCCCTAGATGCCATCTGCAAAGCAGCAACTTAGTCTACGCCACACACTTTCACAAAACACTATTTTGTAGATGTGCAAGCAAAACAACAAGCTAGTGTGGGCCAGGCTGAATTAAGAACACTTTTTCAGACCACTGCAACAGATACAGATAGCCACCGCTAAGGAGATAACTGCTGTATAGTCTATGCACAAGTATATGATCTACAGCTCATATGCCTCGAACGGAAAATGCTACGTACAAGTATGCATCTGTTCTTGGCATGTAGAGCTGTAGATTCATATATGCCCAGCAGCCTCCCCAGGTACCTCTTTCTGTTGCAGTACTATCTTACTTAGATACATCACACATGGACATCTCTTTTTATTTCTTACTAACTCCAACATAACCCTTCATGGCGAAAACAATCTGGAGGTGGAGTCGATGCCCATGAGCACTATCACGCTAGGGAGGAGTCACCTACCTCACAACTACAAAGACTTCTTTAAAGACAAAAACAAAGTGCAACCATCCGAGCCCAACACCAGATGGCGATCTATGTAAAAGTATATGAATCTACAGCTCTACATGCCAAGAGCAGATGCATACTGGTAAGTAGCATTTTCCTTTTCTTCCCCAGCACGATGTGGTCGATGGAAATGAACCTATTTCCGTGACCCACATTACAACAGATACTCTGGAACCTTCAAGAAGCATATCTGGATATTTTCATGGTTCTTTGTGTAAGAACTCCATGGTTTTTATAGATGTTCTACACAGATACGAGCCACCGTGAATGGCATTTGATGACTCACCATACACTGGGTGGATGGTCTAAAGTCATTTCTGTCATTATCACATCTGCTAAGTCAGTGCTTCCAAAGGTAAAGATGACTGTGGCTCTGCCATTAGGAGCATAGTTTTCCATAGAAAGCCGAGGAATGTGGAGAGGGAAATTACATTTATAGGCAGATGTCAAGCTATTGCTCTCCACGAAGTGAGGTCCTTAAAGTGTTATCTTTTTTGGTGTATTCTTTTACTCTACTCTATAAGGAAGGGAGATATGTGTAGCATGTGAATTTTGATATCCCAGCATTGCTTTAAAGCATTCCTTATGCAGCAATGTTATATTATTTATGAGGTTTACTTAGGGCCTGATTTAGATCTCGGCAGTCGAGTTACTCCGTCACAAAGGTGACGGATATCCCATCTGCCGAAATCTAAATTCCATTATATCCTCTGAGATTTAGATTTAAGTGGACAGGATATCTGTCGCCATTGTGATGGAGTAACCCATCTGCCGATATTTAAATCAGGCCCTTAGATTCCGCAACTGACAGCTATATGTGTTTGATTGTGCTGGACATTGGGGGTCTTCACTCTTGAGTAAACTACCAGGTGCTTCATTATGTGCATATCGTTCATACTCTTGGCACTTTCGTGTTCTCTCCTGGAAAAATGACAGAGGAGTTTGAGGAAGGGAGGAACAAGGGGTGTAGCTTTAGGGGGTGTTTGGGTCGTTACTCCCCCTAAAAAGTGTATTCTGTTGTAAATATTTGGGTACAATTGGTTTCAGTTGGGTATGGTGGGGTGCCTGTCGGATTTAACTTGGGATTTTCTCATACACACAACACACACACACACACACACAACCACACACCACACACACACATATATGTGTTACCATCCTTGTGGGGACTATGTGTGAATACCTGCCTTGTAGGGACTAACCTTTCCCAATGTTTTTAAAATACACTAATAACAGAAACATTTTAAGAAAAAAATCATGACAGGATCCTGCTTCAAATTTGCAAATATATTGTTATTTAATCGTGCGCACAACACCATCCTTGTGGGGACTTGAACACGTGCTACCATCCTTGTGGGGACCTAGTCCGCAACACTATTTGTGATTGAATAGAGTTGAAAGCACACGGCTAAATGTTTATTTTATGAGCAATATACACAAACAGCATTATAATTTATTCATATATGAATTGCTGCATGTATTCTAGGGGTATACATTAAAGACAGATTCTGTTAATGTGCCAGAAAATATCATATCACACTTTAAGAAAGACACTTAAAGCTGTATTTAACCTATTTATTAGTTCTTGAAATCTTAGGAGATAAGGGAACTAACACAAGGAAATTAAGATATGGAACTAAGCAATATGTTCAAGTGGAACCCAGAGCTTGCTGAACATTTTTGCCAAAATAGATGTTTAAGTCCCCACAGGGATAGTGGGTGAAGATCATTGTGTTTAAGTCTCCGTAGAAATAGTGTGTACATTCAAAGCTTAAATCCCATTATAAAGAGTGTGAAGCTAAGGATGTTCAAGTCCACACAGAGGTTGTGTGTAATTATAGGAATGCTCAAGTCCCCACAGAGGTGGTATGTTATTATATTGATGTTTAAGTCCCCACAGAGATAGTGTGTTATTATATAGATGTTTAAGTCCCCACAGAGATAGTGTGTTATCATAGAAATGTTCAAGTCCCCACAGAGATGGTGTGTTATTATAGTGATGTTCAAGTCCCCACAAAGATAGTGTGCTATTATAGCGATGTTTAAGTCCCCACAGAGATAGTGCATGAAGGTGATTGTGTTTAAGTCCTCATTAAAATAGGGCGCAATTCACAAAGGTAAACTTAGACAAAAAGTCTAACTTTACTACTTTTCATGATTCACAAACGTAAATTTAGACCAAAAGTCTAACTTTACTACTTTTCAATATTCACAAAGCCCCATACAGAGCATGTGAAGCTGATGATATACAAGTCGAAGCAAACACAAGGAGATAATGGACAGAGTGCTGAAACCTTTCAGTCACTCACCCCCAGTCACTGATCTGGGTTAAAACCATCATCGTTCTTTAGCTCACTTTGGCACCCCAGTTCAGACTCAGCTAAATGCAAATCAGTCTTGACCCTGTGCCTCCAGACACCCCCTGGTGCTCCAAGTCGAAACAGAGCTTGCGTTTAAATACAGGAATGCTCAAGTCCCAACAGAGATGGTTTGTTTTACAGTGATGTTCAAGTCCCCACAAAGATAGTATTTTATTATAGTTTTTCAAGCCCCCACAAAGATTGTGTGCTATGATAGAAATGTTTAAGTCCCCACAGAGATAGTGCATGAAGATGATTGTGTTTAAGTCATCATTAAAATAGGGCCCGATTCACAAAGGTAAACTTAGACAAAAAATCTAACTTTTCTACTTTTCAGTTTCACAAATGTAAACTTAGACCAAAAGTCTAACTTTACTAATTGTCAGTATTCCCAAGCCCCATAAAGAGAATGCAAAGCTGATGATCCTCAAGCCAAAACAGAGCTTGCGTTTAATTACAGGAATGCTCAAGTCCACATTGAGATGGTGGTGTGTGACCATAGTATTACCACGGTTGCCAAAGATAATGAGTGTGATTATAGGCATGCCCAGGTCCCCACAGAGATAGTGTGTGATTATAGAGATGTCCAGGTCCCCACAGAGATAGTGTGTGTTTATAGACACGCCCAGGTCCCCACAGAGATAGTGTGTGATTATAGACACGCCCAGGTCCCCACAGAGATAGTGTGTAATTATAGACACACCCAGGTCCCCACAGAGATAGTGTGCGATTATAGACATGCCCAGGTCCCCACAGAGACGGTGTGTGATTATAGAGATGACCAGGTTTCCACAGAGATGGTGTGTGACTATAGTATTACCACGGTTGTCAAAGAGAATGTGTGTGATCATAGACATTTTGAGAAACACATATTCATGCTGAATCATTGACAATTAGGTGGAAGAGTTGTGTAATGTTAGATTAAGGAAATTAAGACAGAGGCAGGTTCAGATGAATGCTTTTTTGACATAAAAATGTGCAATTAGCTTTGTCTCAAATAGTCAAAGTCCGATTTTACCCTTTTAAGATGTATTCCACTCATGGATATTCTCCCGGTATGATTTTTGCAGATTGAGGGTTATATAATCTGTTTTGGAGGATTTGGGCTCCAGTCTACTCTCTATGCACATCAGCAAAAAGTATTCAATTAAAAGTTGTAACCCTCTGAGGGTTTTTGAGGCAAGCAGTGTATCTTTCACAAACAATAACAGAGACTTTGCTATCTACATGCATTGGAGATGCATTAGCACAAACTATGCAACTAGATCATATAAATAAAAGGAAAATAATGGAGTAAGCATGTATTCCTGCCACATGCCTTTATCCATGGTAATACATTCTGCCAGTTAACCCTGACTAGCCCTCAACACCTGGGCATAACTGTCATTGAGTAGGCAGATTAATGTTGATATGTTACTAGGGACCTCCATTCTCTCCAAAACTGACTAGAGTTTTGTTTGTGGGACTAGCTCAAATGCAGGTTTTAGGTTCCAAAACGCTACACCACCCTATTATACTCTGCAACACATCACTCCACTCTACAACACTCTTCTCTGCACTATGACATTCTACACTTGTCCACTATACAGCACTCTACTCCTCTGCTACACTCTATTCCACTCTATGCCACTCTACGACACTCTACTCCACTCTATGCCATAATACAAAACTATACTCCACTCTACAACACTCTATACAACTCCAGCTAGGGCACTCCACACCTCTTTACTTCACTGTACTCAATGGGACACTACTGCACTCTACTTAATTGTACTTCACTACTCCACTCTACACCACTTATGCCACTCCACTCGACAACACTCTATGCCACGTTACTCTACCACAATGTATGACACTCTACTCCACTGTAGCCACTCCACTCTACTCTACAGCACTCTCCTCCAATGTATGCCACTCCACTCTACTCCACACTACCACACTATACAACACTCCACTCTACAGTACCACACTTTGTCATTCCACTCTATGACAGTCCACTGTATGACACTCTCCGGCACTCTACTCAACACTACACTACACCAATCCACTCTATGCCACTTCACTTTATGCCCCTCCACCATATGCCATGCCACTCTATAACACACCACTCTACTATACTATATGGCATACCACTCTACTCTGAGCAGCTCCGCTCTACTTTGACACAACAATGCACTCTACTCCACTTCTCTGTACTCTACAACACACCCCTCCACTCAATCTACTCCACTCTATGTCACTCCACTCTATGCCACCTCACTGTACACTATTCCACTCTACGCCATTCCACTTTAGTCCACACTACCACACAGTACAACACTTCAGTCTACAGCACTCTACAACAGTCTCCTCCGGTCTACTCTACGCCACTACACTGTACGACAGACAACTCTATGGCGCAACACTCCACTCTAATGTATGACATGCCACTCCACTCTTCTCTTCTCTACGGCATAACACTATACGCCACTCCATCTAAACCTCTATGTTACACGCCACTCCACTGTTCACCACTCCACTGTACGCTATTCCACTCTATGCAACTCTACTCTACCCCATTCCACTGTATGCTACTCCACTTTATAACACTCTACTCCACTGCATGCTACTCCACTCTACAATGCCCCACTCTAGGGCACTCCATTGTACGACAAACCACTGTATAACACTCTCCTCCAACCTACTCTACACCCCAGTGGCACCAGATATGAAGGAGGTGAAAATCTCCCTGCAGTCTAGTCCAAATCCAAGCATGGACCATAAGGAAGCAGCTATGATTAGTGCAGCAGGTACAGTGGCACTGGGCTGGGTGAAGAGCCAACAAAAGCCTGATCTTGATATTAGGAATTAGGGCGCTGCTACTGTATTGTAATGTACAGTGATTCCTGTATGGTGCCAAAGCACATTTATGGACAGGTAGCATGCTAAACCATGAGGGTGTGTGGGGCTGGCAGAGGATGTATTTATTATCATTCTATGTGGGAAGTGTTTTGATTTCCGGGGGGGAATGACCAGAGTGGTGCTCTTTTCTTGTCCTGGGGCATAGTGCGTATGAACGGAGCAGGATCCGTGACAGATCGGCGCACAAGTTATAATATAGTTAGAACTAAAATAAATAGGCAGCACTTGTATAGTCAGGTGGATAGCAGAGTGATGTGTGCAAATACACGATATGGATACCCAGGGAAAGCCTAGTAATCATTTTGGCAATGTCTGCAAGGCAGAGATCCTGTCACGTGTGTAAAATGATAGCGTGTATACAATTTGCTTAGTTTGTTTTTGTTTAATTATCCAATTGTTCAGGAAAATTATGCGAAATCGTATAAAATTACACAAATGCAAAATACATTTTTTAGTGCTATATTTGAGCACAAAATGAGTTTTGCAATTTTGAAGTAAAAACATAGCACGTAAAAACATAAGTGGCATAAGGAAAAGGCTCTCACGTCCTGGACATTTGTATGAGTCTCATGCATTTGTGATAAACTTTTGCCACAAATGCCACATAATTAAGTGAGGTGGCACTGGAATTTTATATCAAATCAAACATCTTTATTCGATTCAAAGATCATGAAAGCTTATAAAACAAATCCTTGTACATATTGTAATTTACATTAATCTAAATATAAACATAAAAACTGGTTTTATTTTCAAGGTTCTAAAATGCAACACATGTATACTGTTGAAATGTTCTCCTTTTAGTCTTGACTCCCATTGCACATGATTTAATTAGAGTTCTTGCCAATACAGTACAGCGATAACTATTCAATTAGCGCAAGCGGACCAATTTGTGCTCCACTTCTGCTGGAATTGTTTGATGATTTAATCTAAAACCATTAAAAAGGAATAAATACATAAAAAATTCTACAAATCTATTTTTAAAACTTTTTAAAGCTTAAACCCATTCCTATATCTTATATGACTGACAGCTAACAAAAATTTACTAACGTTAAATACAATAAGTTGGCCACTGTCAGATTTTAAAATTCTAAGCGACTCGAAGTAGCTTCTGATGTTCAAACTTCTGCACAGGGGCTTAATCCACTTACGTCTGGGGGTAGCATATACTGCGCAAAATAATAGAACATGCGCAATATCCTCATAGCATCTAATGTACACAGTGAACATTTAGGATCACTAGCCATCAGTTGAGGTTTTGCCCATTTCGCTGTAAAAGCATTGACTTGTAATATCAAAGGGGTTGAGATTCTGATTACAGCACTCCTAAAGATTATAATTATAACAATCTGGGCACAGCGTATATACATCCCTTAATTTGAGATACTCTAATCGTCAAAAAGAGTAGCATAAGGACAGGGAACAGAAAATAAAGTTAGGTTCAACTCAGTAAGGGTTTCAGAATTTTTTTTAGATCCAGTCCAGTTTTTGAGATTCTTCAATCAATTCAAAAGTGAACTTTCAATCAATCAATCAATCAGGTCATTTGTAGAGCGCACTACTCACCCGTAGGGTCTCAAGGCGCTGGGGGGGGGGGGGGGGGTGCCGCTACTGCTCGAACAGCCAGGTCTTGAGCTTCTTCCTGAAGGAGAGGTGGTCTTGGGTCAGGCGCAGGTTGGTCGGAAGTGAGTTCCAGGTCTTGGCGGCCAGGTGGGAGAAGGATCTTCCTCCTGCTGTCGCTCTTCGGATGCGGGGGACGGCGGCGAGGGCGTGGTTGGTTGATCTGAGGAGGCGCTTGGGAGTGTAGAAGTTGATCCGGTTGTTGAGGTAGCTCGGGCCTTGGTCGTGTAGGGCTTTGTGTGCGTGGGTGAGGAGTCGGAAGGTGATTCTCTTGTTGACCGGGAGCCAGTGCAGGTCTCTCAGGTGTCCGGAGATGTGGCTGCGTCGGGGGATGTCGAGGATGAGTCTCGCCGAGGCGTTCTGGATCCGCTGGAGTCTCTTCTGGAGTTTTGCCGTGGTTCCGGCGTAGAGGGCGTTGCCGTAGTCCAGACGGCTGGTGACGAGGGCTTGGGTGACCGTCTTCCTCGTCTCGGTGGGGATCCACTGGAAGATCTTACGTAGCATGCGCAGGATGTTGAAGCATGACGAGGAGACGGCGTTGACTTGTCTGGTCATGGAGAGGGAGGAGTCCAGGATGAAGCCCAGGTTGCGTGCGTGGTCTGTCGGTTTGGGTGCGGTGCCCAGTGCGGGGGGCCACCAGGAGTCGTCCCAGGCGGAGGGCGTGGAGCCCAGGATGAGGACCTCCGTCTTGTCTGAGTTCAGTTTCAGGCGGCTGGTCGTCATCCATTCGGCCACGTCTCTCATCCCTTCGTGCAGGTTGGCTCTGGCGGTGGCGGGGTCGTTGGTCAGGGAGAGGATCAGCTGGGTGTCGTCGGCGTAGGAGATTATGTTGAGGTTGTGTTGGCGTGCGATGGCCGCGAGGGGGCTCATGTAGACGTTGAAGAGGGTGGGGCTCAGTGAGGATCCTTGAGGGACGCCGCAGATGACTTCGGTGGCCTCTGATTTGTACGGTGGTAGGCGGACTCTTTGTGTTCTTCCGTTGAGGAAGGAGGTGATCCATTCCAGTGCCTTCTCCTGGATTCCGGTGTTGCTGAGGCGCTGTATTAGGGTGCGGTGGCAGACAGTGTCGAAAGCCGCGGAGAGGTCCAGGAGGATGAGGGCCGCTGTTTCTCCGTTGTCCATCAGGGTTCGAAGGTCGTCGGTGGCGGCGATGAGGGCGGTCTCGGTGCTGTGGTTTGCTCGGAAGCCGGACTGTGAGGGGTCGAGGGATCCATTCGTCTCGAGGAAGGCGGCCAGCTGTTTGTTGACGGTCTTCTCGATGACTTTGGCCGGGAACGGGAGGAGCGAGATGGGGCGGTAGTTCTTGAGGTCGGTGGGGTCTGCTGTGGGTTTCTTGAGGAGAGCGCTGAGTTCGGCGTGCTTCCAGCTCTCAGGGAAGGTGGCGGAGTCGAAGGAGGTGTTGATGATGTCCCGCAGGTGGGGTGCGAGGACAGCGTCGGCTTTGTTGAAGACGTGGTGAGGGCAGGGGTCAGTCGGAGATCCGGAGTGGATGGAGTTCATGGTGCGGATGGTGTCTTCGGTGCTGATCGGGGTCCAGGTGCGGAGGGTGGTGGTGGGTGGCGTCGTTGCGGTTGTGGCTTGCGTTGGTTGGTTGTTGAAGCTGTTGTGTATGTCCGTGATCTTGTTGTGGAAGTAGGACGCGAGGGAGTTGCAGAGTTCTTGCGACGGGGTGATGTCGTTGTTTCCGGCGTTGGGGTTGGATAGCTCTTTCACGATGTTGAAGAGTTCCTTGCAGTTGTGTGCGTTGTTGTCCAGCCGGTCCTTGTATGCATTTTTCTTGGTGGCGCGGATCAGTTGGTGGTGTTTCCGGGTGGCGAGCTTGAGGGTGTTCATGTTGTCCGTCGTTGGTTCCCTTCTCCAGGCTTTCTCGAGGGCTCGACAGTTCTTCTTGGAGCTCTTGAGTTCGTCGGTGAACCATGGTGTTTTTCTGCTGCATGATCGGCTGGGTGGGGTTCTCAGAGGGGCGAGTTCGTCCGCGCAGTCGTTGATCCATTTCGTGAGGTTGTCGGCGGCCTGGCTGGGGTTCGCTGAGTTGGCGGGAGGGTGCTGGCTCAGGGAAGCAGTGAGCTGGTCGGCTGTGATCTTGTTCCAGCTTCTTCGAGCAACCTGTTGCTGGTGGTGGTGGATCGTCGTTCTTCTGAAGGTGAAGTGGACGCAGCTGTGGTCCGTCCAGTGGAGTCCTGTTGCGTGGCTGAAGGTGACGTCTTTGCTGGATGAGAAGACGGCGTCGAGTGTGTGTCCGGCGAGGTGGGTGGGGGTGGTCACCAGTTGCTTGAGTCCGAGGTTGTCGAGGTTGTCGAGAAGGCTGATGGTGTTGCGGTCGTTGTTGTTCTCCAGGTGGAAGTTGAGGTCCCCCAGGAGGATGTAGTCGGCGGAGGGGAGAGCGTGCGGGCTGATGAAGTCGGCGATGTCCTCGCTGAATCGTGTGCGTGGTCCCGGGGGTCGGTAGATCAGGGTGCCTCTGAGGGTGGTCTTCGGGTTGATGTGGATCTGGAAGTGCAGGTGTTCAGCGGTGGTGAGGGTGTCATCGGTGTTGGTAGTGATGCGGATGGTGTCTCTGTGGATGATGGCGATGCCTCCTCCGGTCTGGTTGGCGTTTCGGTCCCTCCGGGTGATCTTGTAGCCCTCTGGGATGGCGATGGCGATGTCTGGGGCTGAGGAGGTGTTCATCCAGGTCTCGGTGATGAAGGCAACGTCGGGGGTGGTGGTGTCGAGCAGGTTCCAGAGTTCTACGGCGTGTCTGTGGACGGAGCGGGTGTTGAGCAGGATGCACTTGAGGTGGGTGCTGCTGGAGTTCGGCTTGGTGGGTTCAGGGAAGGTCCGGATGCAGGTGAACTTGCAGGCGTGGCAGCTGAAGGGTCCGTGGGTGTGCTTTGGGGCGGCTCGGTGACATCCTGGGAATCGGCCGGTGTTGAGTGCGCTGAGGTCGGCGGCGCTGTAGGTTCGTCGGGTCGGCTTCCGTCGGTGGGGGCCAGGGGTCCTGGCGCTGGTCGCGATCCGGTCGCGGACGGGCGCAGACGGGCTTACCTTTGGCGCGCCTTCGGCGCACAATCGGCGCGCCCGCTGCGCGTGACCGCTGCGCGTTCGCACGGTCGCCATTTAAGGCGAAGTGCGCGGGTGGGCGGGTCAGCTGGGAGGCGGGAGCGGGGAGGGAACACAAGGAAAAAAGGGGCGGGGTCGCAAGTGGTGGCGGGAAGCGGGGGCGGCGAGGGAGGCGGGAAACAGGACCGGGGACGGCGAAACAGGCACAAATTCGTCACAAAACACGCTAAATACGGGCCAAAAAAGACTGGGGGATAAAGAAACAAGCACAAATTACAGGTGGCGCAAAACAAGGGGAGAGACAAGAAAAAACAAGCACAGATTCTTCACAACACGCTAAACACGGGCAAAATCAAAAACCCACCATAAACACGGTGAGATGAAATCTTATTCCTTCATCAAAGTTACAATAATGTGGACCTTTGTTAACTTTATTTTCTGTTCCCTGTCCTTATGCTACTCTTTTTGACAATTAGAGTATCTCAAATTAAGGGCTGTATATACGCTGTGCCCAGATTGTTATAATTATAATCTTTAGGAGTGCTGTAATCAGAATCTCAACCCCTTTAGCATTTGTGACACACACTGTTTGTGTATGTCAATAGCACCTTGAGGTAGTAGGTGCCCTGAGTTTTCTTTAGCACCCTCTTTGTTAACACTTACGTGTTTGATTCATACTACAAATGTGTACAAATTAGATATTCAGTAATACTATTTTTGAAGAGTTGTGCGGACGTTTCCCTGTGGGAACACTACTACCTGTCTTGGATATATAGACTTGTAATATCTCATACCTGAATTTCATATAGAGACTTTGCCAGTTGTGGTTCAATATCATCTAAAAAGGGATCAAAGCTCGGAGTCAGTTTAAAAGACAAAAATTGAGTAGTCAGTCTCCCCAACTCAGAATTTAAAGTGACTTTGTGTGTTATGAATTCCCAGTATATAGATTTGAATCAGGGGTTAGCAAGCTCGGTGTTGCCCAGTAGCAGCGCACACCTAAGTTGGTGAGCCATTTACAGTCGTGGGCCAACCAGGGAAGAGTGACAAATACATCCAAATGTAGTAGCTCCCTCAAGGTCTGCCTGCAAGTCTCTAATTCCTCAGTGGTCCAAATTCTGATCCAATAGGCCAATAGACTTCATACAGCAAGATATCCTATTCTTTTTATCCCAATATCATGTGTAAGAGAGATAATCGGGGTATTTTTGGGCAAACGTGTAAGCATTCTCATGATTGTGTTTTCCCCAATGATGAGAGGCTGAATATTTTCTCCTCCCCATAGCTCAGATCCATAAAGTGTAGCTGATTGAGCTCTAGCTTTATAAACTTCTAATTAGTAATGGCCTTTGATGAGGTGGAGTGCTGTTTCTTCACTACAGGAAAAGAGTTCTGCATTAGGATTGTATTTGACTTGTTTATGGAATTTTTAAAACAAGTGTAGCATGAAATTCTAGAAATTACATGACTCAAGCAGCTTAATTTAAATTTTAACCAGGTCTCAATATTATGCCAAATGATAATGATGGGAGTTGGTGCTGTGAGAAGTAGCCGTCCACTTTTTTTTTTAAAGCCAGAGATACTGCCTACTAATGCACAATTATATGTCATTGACGATAGAGAAGAACACCATGCGATGTGCAAAAAACAGTGTGTATGCGTTATTGGGTGGCAAGAGAATGTTTAAGGTTTAGGGTGTGTGGGGGTTTTTAGGGGCAAGGGAAATGTTATAGTTTAGGGTCGGTATGGGTTTTTTGGTGATAAGGAATCTTTAGGGTTTAGGGTGGTTATGGGTTTTTGGTTGTGAGGTTTAGGGTGGGTATGTGTTATTGGTTGGCAACAGAATCTCTGGGGATTAGGGTGGGGTATGGGCTTTTGTTGGTAAGGTATTTTTTAGTGTTTAGGGTAAGTATAGATTGTTAAGTGATAAGGGCTTTTTTAAGGCTTAGAGTGGGTATGGCTTTTTGGGCGGCCCAGGAATTTGTAGTGTTTAGGGTGGGGATGGGATTTTGGTTGGTAAGGGATTTTTTATATTTTAGGTTGGTTATGGGTCTTCAGGTGATATGGGCTTTTTTTATATATTTAATCTTTATTTCGGCCATGCGGCCATCAAAGATACACAACAACATAAAGCATATACACCGTAAAACATCATCAATAGCAATAAGACATATTTACACATATAAAATCGTTCATATCTGTAGGTTAAAACTATCAGGGTTACATATAGGAGACTGGAGCTAACTCAAGGACCATGACTTCAGCAAACTGGTGCGAATATGCCAGACATTGGTAAGAAATTTAGCCAGTGCAAACACAGTTGGACTCGAAAGATCAGTTTTTAAAATTCTATACATTGGGAGATACTCTCTGCCACCAAGGTTTCTAATAAGTGGGAGAAGCCAGTATTTCCTCGCTTTCGAGTACGTGGGGCAAAACAGAACTACATGCAAATCACTTTCCTCAGCATAAGAGCATGTTGGACACTGCTTAGGGGAGGGCGGGTTTGTCCAAGAGCTCGTAAAAGCCCGTAAGGGCAAGATGCCGTATCTCCATTGCAGAAACAGCTTCCTGGCCAACACGGGGGACATAGCGTCCAGCACCCTTTCCATCCTGTATGTATCTTTGCCTAGCATAAATACAGAGGTCAGTGATCCCTCTCGCTGGTTTTCCATAGCCGAGGATAGTTTATGGGCGTGATAGGCATCGACCAAATTTCTGCGTGAGATGTTTAGTGAGGCCTCAGCAGGATCGGACCAAAGATCAGGAAACCCCAGTACTGTACATAGATTCTGAATATATTTTAGCCAGGGGATCTGTAACGCTTTTGGGTGGGCTTTTTTAGGTTTTGGGGTGCATATGGGTTTTTGGGTGGCAAGGGACTTTCTAGGGTTTATGGTGGGTATGGGTTTTTGGGTGGTAATGTACTTTTTAGGGTGTAGGGTGAGTATAGGGTTTTAGGTGACACAGGCTTTTTTAGGGTTTAGGGTGGGTATGGGTTTTTGGGTGGTGAGGGAATTTTTAGCATTTAGGGCCGGTATGGGTTTTTGGGAGGCAAGAGAAAATTTCAGGTTTAAGGGGGCAATGGAAATGTTATGGTTTAGGTTGAGTATGGGTTTTTCAATAAGGATTTTTTAGGGTTTAGGGTGGTTATGGGTTTTTGGGTTGTGGGTTTTTTCATATGATTTAGGGTGGTTATGGGTTTTTGGGTGGCAATGGAACTTTTAGGGTTTAGGGTGGGTATGAGTTTTTGGTGGTAAGGTATTTTTAGGGTTTAGGGTGAGTATAGTTTTTTAGGTGATAAGGGCTTTTTTTAGGGTTAAAGGTGGGCATGGGTTTTGGGTGGCATGGGAATTTGTAGGGTTTAGGGTGGGTATGTGTTTTTGTGTGGTAGGGGATTTTTTATGTTTTAGGATGGGTGTGGGTTTTTAGGTTATATGGGATTTCTTAGGGTTTACGTGGGTATGAGTTTTGGGTGGCAAGGGAATTTTGAGGGTTTAGGTTGGGTATGGGTTTTTGGGTTTCAAGATAATTTTTAGGGTTCAGGTTGGGTATGGATATTTGGCTGGTAAGTTAATGTTTAGGGTGGGCATGGGTTTTTAGGTGGCAACTGTATTTTTTTAGATTTAGGGTGGTTATAGGTATTTGGCCGGAAAGGGAATTTTAGGGTTTAGGGTGGGTATGGGTGTTTTGGGGGTATTTTTATCGTTTGGGTTGGTTGTGGGATTTTGGTGGGAATGAATGTTGTAGGGTTTAGAGTGTGTAGGGGTTATTGGGTGGCAAGAGAATTTTTAAGGTTTAGGGTGGGTGTGGGTTTTTGAGGGGCAAGGGAAAGTTTCTGGTTTAGGGTGGGTATGGGTTTTTTGGGTGGCAAGGGTATTTTTATCGTTTGGGATGGGTGTGGGATTTTGGTGGGAAGGAATTTTGTAGGGTCTACAGTGTGTATGGGTTATTGGGTGGCAAGAGAATGTTTAAGGTTTAGGGTGGGTGTGGGTTTTTTGGGGTCAAGGGCAATTTTCTGGTTTAGGGTGGGTATGGGTCTTTTGGTGATAATGAATTTTTAGGGTTTAGGGTGGTCATGGTTTTTTGGTTGTGAGGTTTAGGGTGGGTATATGTTTTGGGTGGCAAGGGAATTTCTGGGGTTTAGGGTGGGTATAGGTTTTTGGTGGTAAGAGCTTTTTACGGTTTCAGGGTGGGTATGGCTTTTTGGGTGGCACATGAATTTGTAGGGTTTAGGGTGGGTATGGGTTTTTGGGTGGCAAGGGAATATTTGTTGGGTTTACACACATACACACACACACACTCTCTCTCTCTGTGATCTCTGTTTTGAAGGTCTTAGAAAAATGTTGGTTAATTTGAAAAAAATGTTTTAAGCACTCCTAACACGCTTGCCCTGAAGCCCTGAGAGGAACACATATGGCTGCAGGGACTACACTGCATCTAATTTTGTCTCAGGATGTGAGAATCCTAGCATCATGCTTTGATCTAGTTTCCCTTTTCTGTTATAGGCAGCTTCTGGGTCCAAGGAGGAGACGAACACCAACACCCAAATTCACCTCAAACCTGGTGCTGGTACCATACAGAAATTCAGGAAGCATGTGTGGCATATTGATGCTGTGCGCTCTAGGATCCCTGTGGTTCAGGACGGACTGTAGACAGGAACTATGTAATATGCTGGGAGGTGTAAGGGTGTGGTTATGGGAAGTATGGCACAATGCAGAGTGTGTGAGTGAAAGTTTGAGAATAAAGATGTCTGAAATGTAGCTCCGTGTGTGGTGTATTTCATTTGCATGGTACAGGGCTGGGGAAGATGGTACAACTGGCAATGAGTAGGGGATATGTGCCCGAGAAGACAGCTCTCCCTGAGAGTTTGCAATGATACAGCAAACTGCTTGTGCATACCACATGTGCTCAGAATCAATGCAGAGCAGTCTGCGACCTGCACATGTGGAGTCAAATACCTGCCCCAGCCCATTCACCGCAGAAGAAGAAATTTGAGGTCCCGCATACAAGCATATTCAAAACACCCGCCAGAAAGCAACCAGCAGGAACATTGTGTTGTGCAAAGGAAAAGATAACGACCGTACGAACAAGGTATGAGAAATAGAGAACTTACACACAATCAAGGGTGATTGAAGCATTTTGTAGCACATGCTTATCCAATATTGGGGTATCCTTCATATGGATTCACATGCCTGAATCATTCCTCGTCGTCAAGATGGGAATCCCACGGTACCATAGTCAAGCAGTATTCAAATAATGTCATAGGCTAAAATGGCCTTGAGCCATGTTCAATATAGCCTATCCATGTCCTTTTTAAAAAAGGTCTAAATGTTGAATGCAGCCAATCAGCTGCTAACCCTCTCTAGAACCTTCCCAGCCGAGGCAGTTTCCCTCACATTTTCACCGAACGTCGTGTGTGAAGGGAGTCTCCCTGAGTTCTACTTAGTTTTTCTTCTACCTAATGGGTTTTCTTCTAAAAAATGTCTCCTCATCATGTCTGATGAGAAGGGAATCTTTCGGGCCTGCAAGACCAGTGGCAAGAAGAGAGTCCATGTTGATGATTCCTCACAAGGACTGCATTTACTGCATCCACCAAGCCCATGAGGTAAAACAGTGTAAAATCTGTTGCACTTTCTCTTTCAAAACCTTAAGAGATAGAGAGGTGAAGCTGCTTTTGTGGTTACAGTCCACTATGCACTGCAAGTCATAGGAGGAGGACAGTGATTACTCATTCAGGCCTCATAAGAGAGCAAGATCTCAAGAGAAAGACTCTGGAGAGGGCAGGAAACACCTCAAATACTCCCTAGAAAGCAAATGCTCAAACAGGAGAAACATTCTAAGGTCTCCTCTGAGCCTTCGTCTTCTGTTTCCTCTACTCCACTGAGGAAATAAGAGAAGCACCATAGAGCTTCCTCATTGGAACTGGGGAAGAGAAGAGCAGAAAAATCCCCATCGACAGTCACTGGATCGTCGTCGTCGTCAAGTTACACGATTATGTCATTGGGCCCGTCGACGCAAGGTACAATGACGCCCATCTCTAGGCCCATACTGTCGACGAAGGTATTGTTAATGCTATCATCATCGACATCCACTCCATCTGTGCAGTCGGCGAGGGTTGCAGTGACAAAGCCGACGAAGATACCCCCACAACTATTGCTGGTGCCGACACTGTCGTCGACAGGTTCGTCGACGATGACACCGTCGATGAGGCCATCGGCGGTTGCGATTCCGTTGATGATGAAAACATCAACGACAACACCATAGATGACATCACCATTGGCGTCGATACCATGGACGATGATTACATTGATGGCAACACTGTCAACTACCTGGTTTCCAACGTCGGTGAACAGAAGTCCGTCAATGCTACCATCGACAATGATTAGGTTGACAAAGAAATATATTGCCTCCTTCGCACCTTTTGGATCTTCAAGAGTCAGATGAAGATGATGAGGAAGATGATGGAATATACAGAGTGGCGCACAGTCCTTCGGTGTTGCACGTTAAGTGCCAAGAAGCTGACGAAGAATATGAGGACCAGCAATACTTCCAGCCACATCTGGCACTGCCACATCATAATCAACACTACGAATATCAAGAACATCGCCATAAAGAGATGGTTCACCTGCCGCCAACTTTGATACAAGACCTTCAACTATGCTGGCAGATTACAAACAAAGATTTCCATCTCAAGATGTTCTCAAGGAACCACCAATGCAAACACAGGCCCTTGAGAAACTGAGTTCACCAGCAACACCTACATTGCGGCCTTTTACGCAAGAGCCAGATCCGGTCGACTTTTCCTCCTCGGATGAAGAGAGAGAAGAAGGTGAAAGTCCAGACCCAATAACTGCTGACCCTTGGGAGAACTACATTATTACCAGTCCCTCCCCTCCATCACGCCATCCAACAGATTCCCCACCAGAAGACGTATGGGGTTTCTACAGCTAAATGGAGAGGGCTTCTAATAGATTCCTTCTCCCCATGGAAGTTACACATACAAACTGCTTCCTGTATGACTTTAAAGAGGAAGCCAGAAAATCAATGCACACAATTCAAATAATAGACTACATCTGGTAAGAGGGGATAAAGATAATGATGACCCCGGCCACAATACCACCAGTGCTCTCTTGCATAAAGAAAAAGTGCAGAGCCCCCAAAAATTCACCTTCTTGTCTGACAGGACACCGAAGCCAGATTCTGTTATCTGGCAGGCGACACAGGGAGATCTAAGAACTAACCCTGGGCCTAGTTACGCTACGAGTAGCTACGTGAAGTGCACTTCGCACTACGCGTGCTACGCGAACTGCTTAGTGCACTGTGAAAAATGCTGTTTGCACTGATTGCACAGTGCCGGATGCTTGTCCGCACTGTGCAATCAGTGCAAACCACATCTCGCAAAGTGCAAGCGGTTGTTTTCTGCCGCTGGAGTAGATTTCTACTCGAGCGGCAGCTTTCTCAACGCGGACTGGTAGTTTCTCATCGCGAGCGGTCGCGAGCATACGTGATCACTCTCAATGAGAAACCTGACCTCCCCGCGATGAGAATCTCGCCGGGAGGTTTATTTTCCACGCTCGCGATCAGCAACTTGATGTTGCTGATCGCGAATGAGGAAAAAGTCTTGCCGGGATGTCATTTTACTTGCTCGCGGTCACCAACTACGCGTGTTTGCAATGTGCCTCGTGCAATTCATGTGGTGCGAAATAGCGAAAAGTTTGCAAACTACGAGAGCTTTGCGTAGTACTTCACCCAGGGTTACTAAATTCCCCGCCACCCCGATCTCCACTCTTCTGGACAAAGAAGGGCATGATTTAGAAATCATGGTGAAGCTTTTCTCCACCATGGCGGCAACTAACATCAAAGGCGGACAATGCATTGGCTATCATCGACCGTTACGATAGACAAATGTGGTCAGATATGACCTCTTTTCTAGACCTCATTCATGAGGGCAGAAAGCCAACACAGGGTTCCGCCCGCCAACTGGCAGGTGCGGTAGTCTTAAGGCGCCAAGGGTGGTTGAAAGCAACCACATTTAGACTAGAGGTCCAGTCTAAGGTTCTGGATATTTCGTTTGTTGGGGATGCTTTGTTTGGCAAATATATAGATGAGGCACTGCTATCCATCAAAAATGACACAGATACAGTAACATTCTTAGCTTCCCTCTTATACTGGAAAGTACCATTCAGAGGGGCAAGAGGACATGGTTTTTCCACTTACAGAGGAAACTTCCAAAGGGCACATCAATAACAGCCCAATTAGCCACAATATATGTAATCCTATCAACCCGCTGCCTACCGTCAACTAGCCACGGCAGGCTTCTCTCACCAGGGGGGTCGAAAGAGAACATCGACCCAAGGCAGGGACAATGGAAGAAAGTAATGATTTCTCCAGGGTACCGGCTTCCCCCTCCCATGGGTGCAAAGATGTCCACTTTCTTTCAGTAATGGGAGAGTATAACATCGGACCGTTGGGTGCTGGGTTTGGTTGCCTTTGGTCACAAGCTGGAGTTGGTACAAAAACCTCCAACTATGCCAACCAGGCGAGCCCCTCCCCCTCGTCTTTACTTATTGAAGAAAGGAGCAAATGTTATGCTTGCATAAGGAGCCGTCAAGAAAGTTCCAAGTCTGCAAAGAGGGCAAGATTTCTACTCCTGTTTCTTCTTGTTTATGAAGAAGTCAGGGGAATGGAGACCAATTTTGGATCTCAGAAAGTTAAAAAAGTTCCTGAAGAAGCAAACTTTCAGGATGGTAACTCTGGCCGAGATCGCATGACGTCTCAACAAAGGGGACTTCATGACCTCCCTTGATTTGGAAGATGCATATTTCTACATCCCCATTCATCGGAAACATCGAAAAAATGTCAGATTTGCGGGGGCTGGTACCCACTACTAATTCAAGGTTCTCCCTTTTGGCCTCAAGTCAGCACCCAGCATATTTACAAACAGCCTGGCGCCGCTGGCTGCAGCCCTACGTTCCAGAGGCCACCAAGTATTCCCCTACTTTGACAACTGGCTGTTAAAGGCATCTACGGTGAAGTAAGTAACCAGGGCCACCAACGCTTGCATGAGTCTGTTCAGCAAGCTGAGGTTGACAGTCAACATCACAAAGTCCTCATTTATTCCCCATCAGTTAGCACCATTCCTGGGAGCCATATTGGATTCTTGTTGGAAGAACGTCAAATATGTCTATGACAATTGGCTATGACCATCTCAAGAAAAAAAGTCACTTTCTGTAAGGAAATACAAGTCGCTACTAGGGATGTGTTCACCAGCGATAGACTTGGTTCCTTCAGCCAGGCTCAAAATGTAACCACTCGAAGAAGAATTGCAAAAGCAATGGCTTCAAACATCTGGATCTTTCGAAGACATCATTCAGATTATTCCGGCCATGAAGAAAGCAATGAAATGGTAGTACAACACCCCAAACCTATCAAATGGACTGACTTTCTTGCCAAACATACCAGACTACATCCTGACAATGGATGCCTCCATGGAAGGCTAAGGAGGCCCTTTGCAGGACCTTCACATTCAAAGCAAATAATCCAATTCTCAAAAACAATGTCATATCAACAGCCTGGAGTTGAAGGCCATATTCCTCTCTTTTTAGGCCTTCCTGCCGAGAATAGCAGGTGCTTCCGTACTGGTCCAAACAGATAACACGACCAGCATGTTCTACATAGACAAACAGGGAGGGACCTAATCTCTCACTCTTTCTCTAGAAGCGCAAGAACTGTGGAGCTGGGCAACAGAGCACAGGATTTCTCTCAGAGCCCAGCATGTTCCAGGTTTACACAACACGCTGGTAGATGCTCTCAACAGAGCTACATACAATTGCCATGAATGGGAACTCAACCAATTCCAGCTGAATGAAGTATTTGCTCTATGAAGAAAACCGGCTCTGTACCTGTTTGCCACGAACATCAATGCCAAATGCCAGTCCTATGCCAGTAGGTACCCCTTCTCGGGGTCTCAGAGCAATGCCTTTTCGATGCGGTGGTCAGGGATATATGCCTCACCTTTCCCTCCATCCCATTGATTCCCAGGATACTGAGCAAAATGAAGCTGGAAGGATGTCGCCTGATTCTCATCGCTCCCAGGTGGCACAGGCAACATTGGTTCCTGGAACTTCTTAACCTCTTAGAAGCCAGACCCATACGTCTGCAGCTGTTTCCTCCTCTCCTATCCAGGGACAACAGTCAAGTGCACCATCCGAATCCGGAGTCACTAAACTTAAATGCCTGGCTCCTTAATTCCTGGAGTTTAACGACATGAACATTTCACACAAGTGTAAAGATATACTCTCAAATTCTAGAGCGGAGAGCACCAATAAGACGTACAAACTAAAATAGAAATTTCATTTTCGGCCAATGAAATGATCTGCATCCTTTTCAAGTATGCCTGCAAGAGATTTTACCATCTCTTCTCTCTTTGGCAAAATCAGGATTAGCCTTCTCTTCGGTTAAGGTGCATCTGGCTTCCATCTCTCGCTATAGAAGAGCTTCCAGTGCCACTTTTCTTTGTACCTCAAGCCTCATCACCCAATTCATGAAGGGACTATTCAGTGCTTTCCCTCCAGTGCGAGCAGCTCCACTGGAATGGAACCTCAATGTGGTCCTTGCTCAACTCATGAAAAGACCATTTAAACCCATTCATAAAGCTCAATTGAAATACCTGACATGGAAAGTTGCCCTTCTGCTGGACCTCACCTCAGACAGAGGGGTAAGCAAAATCCAGGCATTCACCATTAAGAAACCCTTATTAATATTTAAGAAGAACCCTGTGATTCTATGGACTAATCCCTCATTTATCCCTAAAGTGCCTTCAGAATTCCACCTCAATGAGCCTATTATACTGTTCTCCATTTTTCTGCACCCATCAATGCCTGCAGAGCAGGCGCTACATACGGTGGATTTCAAACGTTGCCTTAAGTTCGACCTTCAGAGAAGGATGTGACTGCTTGCTATTCTGATTCAGACATGTGAATCTATGAAAAATACCCTAATACTGGATAAGAAAATAAGTTACTTCCCTGTAACTACGGTTATCCAGTATTGGTATCGTTCATAGATGCACATGCAACCACCCTCCTCCCCGTAGAGGCTGTTTCCTTAATACATTAACATACTCACTTCTCACTTGTGCTGGGAAAATCTGAGGGAAACTGCCTCTGCTGTAAAGGTTCTAGAGGGTGCTAGCAGCTGATTGGCTGCATTCAACATTTAGTCCTTTTTTTAAAAAGGACATGGATGAGGGGGCGTGGCTACGCTGTCGATCCTAATGGCCGTGAGTTAGAGCAGCTCCTAAACCGCCGAACCTATTCCTGACATCCACCACAAGAATCCAACTCCCGTGGAGTGGGTGAGCAACCGGAACCTACAAGGGCACTGCAAAAATAAAAATCGCCACCGACAGCCCAGTATTGGAGAAGCAGCAAGCCCTTGAAAACTGCAACCTCCCGGACCCTGAAGCCAGGACCTGGGGTGAGAGTGTGTGGCCGCGCTGAGTGAGTCTGCGCCATGGCAGGGTAGCGTATCGCACCCAGAGTGGACGACGGAGGGGAAAGCGAGGCATAGCGCTGCCGTAAGGTGGCACAATGGCTTTAAGTAATCACCCGGGAAGCCTGAGGGTAGCGGGCCCACAGGGTGCGGCCTCCCCCCCACTCTCCCCCTCCCCGTTTTCCTTGTACTGGCCAGGGTGGATCGGAACCGCGACGGCAAATACACCAGTCCCGGGGGTCACAGCCGCAGCAACCCACACTGGAGGCTAGTAACACGACCCTGGCTGCTTCGAGCCAATTGATCTGTGGCGGTCAGGGCACAAGAAGTACAGCTCGTAGACGGTAGGGAAACAGAGACAATTAAGAAGTGCAACACAGATGGCCCCGCCTGAGCAGGAGAATCAGGAAAGTGCGCAGCAAAGGCCCGGACAGCCCTGGAGGACAGTGAGAGCCCAGAACCATGTGTCCTTAGTGTTGGCTAAATTGGAACATACGACAGTCACACAGCACAATCAGGGAGAAGTTGTCCTGCCTGTGGTAATCGCAACGAGAGGGCAACGCCCAAGCAATCATTGGACTGCACCTTAATTACAGTGGGCGACAATACCCGGAGACCTGGGTGCTCCCCACCCGCCACATTGGCATTGCATCATAGCTGAGGGCCGCGTAACACCTCACAATTGGTGAATATTGGTGAGAAGTAAAGTGTCTACAAGCTGAAAGTACGTCGTCACAGGGAAGAGGTGGACGCGCAACACGCAACTGGGGAAAGATGTCCAGCTCAAGGGGCCCTAAGGTGACCCAACCCAGCATGTTGGACAGGTACGCCCTGCTGAAAACGGCAACACCAGAACAACTACCAAGGGGTGAAAAAACAACGTCCGAGACGGAGGGCGACCCCCCAACCTTACCCTGAAGGACGTCATGGAAGCAATCTCAGGGGGTGCGCACGTCTATGGAACAACGGATGGACAGGATAACATTGGAGGCGACTGTAATCAGGGCAGATCTAACAAAAATGAGGGAGAAAGTAAAACTGATGGAAATCACCACCTCTAGCCTGGTCGATGATGCCTCACAAATACAACAAGAGATTAAAGAATTGCAGGCCTTCAGAAAGTTCGCTGAAGATAAACTCGATGACTATGAGGGACGCACCTGACGCAGCAATGTGCGCATTATCGGAGTGCCAAAAATGGCAGTAGGGAAATTAACCGAACTGTTCGTCGAATGACTCATTGTCAAACACCTGCAACCCAAGAGTCTTTCAAAATTCTTTGTGGTCTAAAGATCACACAGGGTCCCAGGAGAGCGCCCGAAACCTAGCGCACCTGCGCGTCCGATCTTGGCGAAATTGTTGAACTTTTGAGACCGAAATGTCATCTTGCAAACAGTGGGCCCAACTAAAAAGTATGAAAACACAGAAATCTCTTTTTTCTAAGACTTTACCATCAATGTGCAGGGGCAGCGATGCTCATTCCGCGCAGTGAAGAAACAACTGAGGGACAAAGGGGTCAAACGTGCCATGCTGTTTCCGGCCCGTCTCCGGTGGAGGCTGACGTCAAGACCTGGTTCTTC
Source organism: Lissotriton helveticus (assembly GCF_964261635.1). Classification (NCBI taxonomy): domain Eukaryota; kingdom Metazoa; phylum Chordata; class Amphibia; order Caudata; family Salamandridae; genus Lissotriton; species Lissotriton helveticus. Next base: position 1,584,332,632 of record NC_136065.1, on the reverse strand, counting down.
GATCATCCTGAAGCGGTTACAGACTGGCTGGAGGGCTGGAGAGGAGCGAACAAACACAATGCTCGATGAGAGTCAACCCTATCTAACAGAAGGTGGGGACAGGGCGGAGAAAGTAAGGTGATACGATTGCACACTGACACAATCAGACTGTCCACATTTGTGATGGGGAGCTGAATATTGAGCCATGGTGAGGGGAGATGCCCTACTACAGACTTTAAATATCTGGATGTGTTATTGTGGTTGTTGACCGGTCCCTAACCAGGGAACTTATCCATCACAATAAACAAGGAAGTGTAGTGTAGTTCCTATTATCCCAATAGGCTCTGCGCATTGGAATAATACCTTCAATAGTATAGGCCTAGACCAGACGTTAACTAGGTCTTCTATTGTCGATATTAGACTTAAAGTTTTGGGTTTGCCAGCTAGCTCAGAGTTCACTAGAAACTTTCTCGAATAGGCAAGGAGGAGTTGAACCTCCCTGGATAGACAAGAAGGGATTTAGTTTCTGACAACCATAGAACATGACAACTTTGCTCTCCCCTAATCAAGAGTGTATCTCTAGAGTCGTGTGAAAACAAAAGACAACTTATTTTACTCAGTCAGTACGTGCATTCTTAGTCTCACCAGATTGTAGAGAAAAGGAAGAGACGGGCGTGTTCAATAAAAGATGGTATTTATTGATCAGTCTCTTTTCTCATACAAGAGAAATGGATCGATATTATTGCAATACTTATGGTTAAGTAAAGTGCATACATTAAAAGCAGAAGTATAAAATAATACTGTAAAAACATTTATATGGTTTCTAAGCCATAAGGTGGTTTAAAATGAATAAAATAGATACATACACATATACATTTGACTAATCATACTCAACTGGTGTTTCTAACTAAGCCTACCCCAATGTACCTGACCTAAGCCTAATACGTGGGCGGGAATAGAAAGTATCAGTTTAAGTTAAGTTTGTTTTGCCAAGTGACTGACTCAAGAATTCTCTGCGAGGGGTTATTCGGTTCTGTACCTGGAATTTAGGATGAATGAGGGATGGTATCTCTCGTCTCTGGTCTCGATATTCCAGGCTGCCTGCGAGGGCTACCCGGAAGCGCCGGAGCTGGATTTCTCGGCAGGAGAAAGCAGCGTCTCGTTTTCAGCGCGTCAGGAAGGCGGGGCTGCGCCAGCGGGGTCTGCTCTGCTCTGGGCTTCGGCAAGTCTGGCTGCTCCGATCTCATCACCACCGCGTGTGTTTGCTTAAGGCAATACCGGTAATATTTATACCTGTAAGATGCCGAGATTGACGTAAGGATGGACATAGATACGTCAATAAGGATGTCATACGACTTGGTCTTTAGCACATTCTTTTGCTGAAGTTCTCGGTGAAATCAAAACAATGGCCGCAGGGTTTTTCCCAGGTTGTCATAGGTTTGATTTGTTTTGAGAACTCCGTATGCCTTATCAGGGGCTGGAGGACTATCGCTTGTCTAATTAGATGGCAAGCGTTATGACCTAATCAGATAACACGTTCCTGTGCCGTAGTGTGGCTTAATCAGATAACGGTTTCTGCATCATGGGATGGCTGCTAGTTAACTTGTTAACCAGAACAGGGTCAGGAATAGGGGGATCGATACAGAACCTATAGGAATACATCACACCCACTCCACGCTAACTATGGCCATGTTTATGAATCTAGGCATAGTAAAACATACTGTAGAGTATCGTGTATACCTTACCACCCCAAAATACATAAAATGCATTTTGAAATTTTCTAATATACGGAAAAAACAGTCACATGTATTATATGCACTCAAGCTGTAGAATAATGCTAAAGTAATCACGCATATGTATACATTATTGCTAATTGGTATATGAGAATTTACACATGAAATGGCTCTTAATACAGAAAAAAGGTTCGAGACCATTTCATCACAGAATAAAATAATTATGAACATATCAGCGGGCAGCTAATGTCTATAAAGTGTCTAAAAATAGAAATCTTAGTTCTCTAAGAATAGTTCTTACTTTAAGCAGAAGATAAGTGTCCCGAAAAATTGTAAAAATATTTTGGGGCTGCTGAAAAAACTGCTGTCTGTGAACTGTAGGGAAAATTGTTCATGTTATTTTGCTATTCTAGTTGAAGGCCAAATTCAGGGAACGCCGTATGCTAGCTTGCTCAAAAGTCTCTATTTCTGCTCTGGTGAGAACATCATATCATTTAGACTGTCGAAAAAGCTGTCAACAGCTTCCTGGGAGAGTTCCACTAACTCGGAAAAAGGTGTAACCATGCATTCGTGCGCATGATTGTCTCCATTGACGTTTTGATTAATATTGCTGACCGAAGGTCGTACCTGATCGATGCTGCTTTCATCTTGAACTTCACTACCCCTCAATCGTAGTGGTGAAGTTTCCACGAATGCCGTCATCAGGATTGGTAGCCGTTGAGGGCATGTAGGAGAGTAGGGTCTGCTATCCTATGGTCACCCCAAATTTTTGCTTTTTGCTTCACTGGTTTTCGACTACTGAGGCTGTGGGCCTGCTGATCAGACCCCCAGCCTGCTGTTCTCTCACTAAATTAATGACACATGTGCTATAGGCACATACCAATTGGAAATGGACTCCTTGTCAGCCCCTGTAGAATGCACTATAGGTGCACAGGGCACAGGAGCCACTAAGGCCTACCAGGGGCTGCAGCATATCTTTTGCCACCCCTGGCTGGTTCTTAAATTGACACAACTGGCTGATCACTCAGCTGGGGTAAGGTGGTGTACACACCCCTTGCTTAGATATAGTATACCTATGTCTAAACCTATATCTGGACACATGTAAACCTGTGAGCCACTCCTATAGACAGGCCTCACCAATCCTGGAGGCTGGGTGCATGGTTTTTATGTGAGATGGAGCTCTAGCATGAGCTGAGCCTGTCTGCAGCCGTCGGGAACAAATCCCTAAGCTGTTTCAGGATAATGCCATACCATATACTATTAAGTGCCTTATAATCCTCGCGGTTATTTAGCAACTCTGGTTTGGCTTTATCAAAACATGTCGTGTAAGGTGTCATACGCTTTGGAATACCATCCCCTCGCCAGTTCTGGCGACGGGGATGGCATTCCACCCCTCTAGAGGGGTAAGACATGTTACTTCACTTTAATGCGGTTGATTTCTCCAAAGGCCTTAAGATCCACAAAATGGATGCCTCTGCCACAGACAAATGTCTGGACCCCTGGAGCTGACCGAAACCCAGTCAAGGGGGTCCTGGACAAAGAGTTTCCTGTCACAGGAGGGTGTCACCGCCCTCCAGACAGGAGATAGTGTATTGTAGCAGGGAGGTTTGAAAGAAACCAGACACTGCCTGGGGCGCACAAGGCTGCCCCTTGCATAATCCGGCCAAACCGGTTCTGGGGCACTCCAGCCCTCGTGCCAGGGCGGCCTGGATCAAAGGAAGGGGGTGTATCCACCCACTTCCTGGGTCCCACCCATAGGAGGGGACCTAGCAGGTAATCACGCCCACCAGATTCGAATAAGAGTGGGAGCAGTGCCAATGCACATCAGATTTCCTGGAAGAAACATTTGAAACGATATTCTGGACCCTTCGCCCTCCATCTCAACGTGGAAGCCCGAAGAATCTCCCTTGTGGTCAAGGAGTGACCACCCTGCAGCAGCAGGCACCATCCAGCCCTCGACGTCTACTTAGTTGCAGTTCCCGCCGGAACTCGAGCGACTGAGATCGACGAGATCAAGCCTGCCCAGCTTCTAACAGCCCGATCCACAGTCCCTGCAAAGCTGAGACCCGTGGAGGCGACCGGATGCGTGGGGCACGCCATCTTGAAGTGACCACGAGACGCTGACCGTGCAGCCCACGAGTGACCCTCGAAGCTGTACACCGGGGTTTGAGAAGCCCCCACCCTGAGCTACTCCTGAGCCGAAGTTCAGCCCTCCACACTCGACGAGTGCTGCGTGGGGCCCTTTGGCACGATTTGGCTCAACGCGTTGGCCCGGTCACTTGCCAGCTGGCTTGTGGTCCCTGTGCCGACGAACTACCTAAGAAGACTTGTGATTCTGGTTGCTCCAGATCCACACCAGCTCCCCTGAAAAGGAGCCCCGACTCTGACCTTCCTGGTCCGAGTGAGAAGCAATCTTCCGATCCTGCGTGGATTGCTCTTACCAAGGCTTGTTTGCTCCAAACTTGAAGCCGACTGCACCGACGGTGAGAGCCTGCGTGGGACAGATCGTGACCTGCTCCTGGACGTCGCAGATGCCCCAGAGTCCACGTGACAGCGGAGAGAAGCTCCTCGACGACCACCTGATTGCGCCCGACATTGCCTGGTTCCGTCCTGGTTCCACCCTGGTCACTGCTGAGTGACCCAGACTCTGTCCCCTCTGCTTTCAGGTACTCTACAACTTGAGTCCACCCTTGGACTCCACCGGACACTTCGTCTTCACCCTGCCTGCAGCCCTTTCAGCTTCAAGCACCAAGAGCCTGCGTGTCAAAACCCGACGCCACTTCGACCCTGTGCACCCACTTCCTGTGGGTGAGGTAACTTTGCTCCGCCGGTGTTCCCACACTGGTGCACACCTCTAGGGTCTGTGTGTTAAGTTTTGTTCCTCTAGGTTCAGCGGAAGTGTCCTTAAACTTTAACTCTTTGACTTTTACGCACCATTGGTTAACATTGGTGCATGCGTGCGCTTTCCGCACATCTCCCGAATCCCGAGGGCCATTCCCGACTTCAGCATTGCTTGTCCTGACTGCTCCCAGCGATTCCCTAGGCCCTAGGCCTAACCACTGCTCGAGTGGCCTTTCTTATACCACTTGTTTAGTATATGGTTTGAGTGGCCACCCGCCCTCATCCATAATTGTGCAACTTGTATGTTTAAACAGTGCTTTTGATTTAACGCTTGTGCCCCTTTATTCATAAAGAATACTGGGGATTGTTTTTAGTAATAAACACATATATTTTTATAATATATACTTGTGTGGTGTCCTTTCATTTGGTATTACAGGATTGTATGTGGTAAAACAGCTCGCTTAACACGACCTCTTAAGTTAAGCCTTTAGGCTGCTTAGTCCATGCTACCCCTAGGATAGCTTGTCTAATAAGGTTGACTTACAACCAGACACCATAAGGGGATTGTTTGGTCAGGTAGTAGGTGGTTCCAGAATTGGAAACATCCCCTACCAGGCCAACTTCTCACATTGGTGAGCAGCGGTGCGGATTTGAGCTTGCTGTTGTTTTACCATTGCAATCTTTATATCAAATTGAAAGATCACATCAAGTACCTCTAGGTACATATAAAATCAAAAGCTTAGCATATTAAGTTCTACTGAACTTAGTAGTTGTAGGTTGAAGGGAGTAGCACACCCCTGACTACAACTCACTAGCAAGGTCCAGTAGGAAAACACTTAGTGTAGGTAAGTGCACCACTTACACCTCACTAGTAACCATGTCTGACACAGGAAAGGCCTCAGGGTCTAGTCCTGTGACAGTTGACCCTACCCAGGCAACTTTTGGATATGACAAACTAACCCGCAGAGACTTGATTGCCTTGTGCAAAGCAAGAGGGTTAAAAAGGGGCAGAAGCCCCACCTGCCTAATCCTGGTAGAAATCCTAGAACAGGATGACTTAGAGAAGGCAAAAGCAGCTTCCCTAGATACAGGAACTGGAGGGAACCCCCCTGCAGTTGATCCCCTTGAAGAAGAGGATGATGATGACTTGGATGAGGACTCAGATGCTGAGGACTTAGGAGTACAGGATCAGGGTAGCCAGGTTCCAGTTGGTAGGCTTAGCCAGGCCAACTTGGACCTACTGGGGAATGGAGAGGGCCAGCACCTCCCCAGAACCCAACATATGATTCCCCCAGGCAACAGAAGAGTGAGATCTCCCTCAGGGGACTCTCATCTTTCTAGTGCCTCCAGAGAATCACAGAGAGGCATGAATGCTTCTCAAAAGTTAGAGCATAGGGCCAGAATGAGGGCTGTCAAACTCCAGATAGAGAGGGAGGAGGTAGCCTTGGCTCAAGCTAGACTTGCCTTGGCAAGAGAGCAGAAATTAAGTGGCTTAGATGTCACTGGTGGCAGCAATTTTCCAAGAGAAAAAGACAGGGCCTATGATAATAGAAACCTGACCAAAATTGTGCCCCCCTTTAAAGAAGGGGATGACATCCACAAATGGATGACTGCTCTTGAGAGAGCCTGCATGGTACAGCAGGTTCCTGAGAATCAGTGGGCTGCAATTTTGTGGTACTCCTTTTCTGAGAAAGGGAGAGACAGGCTCCTCACAGTTAGACCTGAGGATGCCAAAAACTACTCTGTTTTGAAGAGTGCTCTCATTGAAGGGTATGGCCTAACCACTGAGCAATACAGGTTGTTGTTCAGAGACACCCAGAAAGCACAGACTCAAGACTGGACTGATTTTGTGGAGTGTGCCACTAAGGCTTTGGAGGGTTGGTTACAGGGAAGTAAAGTTTCAGACTATACAGGATTGTACAATCTTATGATGAGAGAACAGATCCTTAATAACTGTACAAACCAGCTGTTGCATCAATACCTTATTGACTCTGATCTGACCTCTCCCCAAGAATTGGGAAAGAAGGCAGACAAATGGGTCAGAACAAGGATTAAGCAGAAACCCCAGAACCAAGGTGGTGACCAGAAGAAAACAGACCAGAAGGGTGGTAATCAGAATCAGAAAGATAAAGAAAAAGACCAGAAGTCTTCAGGCCCCCAAACTAATAGTAAGGAGGGTGGTTCCCAAACTGGTAACAAGAAGAAGAAGAACAAAGGTCCAAAGACACCTTGGTGCAATACCTGCAAATCAGTTTCACACTGGGGCAGTGAGTGCACCAAGGCAAATCCAGTTCCCACCACTACAGCTCCTAAAGCAACTGCAACCCCAAGTACAGTAAGCAGTGGTGGAACACAGTCCAAGGGTGTAGCTGGGTTGACCCTGGGTATTGAAGTAGGATCTGGCCTAGTCAGAGTCCCTACACAGGCAGTTCTCCTGTATGATGTGGACATTGAGTTGCCCACTGCAGTAAGCCCCACTAACCTGGGCAAATACAGGCAGACTCCCTTAATAAATGAGAAACTGGCTCAAGCTTACAGGGACACATGTGCTAGTGTCACCATGGTGACCCCTGGCTTTGTGGACCCTGGACAGATTGTACTAGGAGAGAGCTACCTAGTAACCAATGCAAGCAACTCCACTACCTCCCATAGTGTGGCAGTTGTGAACTTCTCCTGGGGAGGGGTTGATGGCCTAAAGAAAGTTGTGGTGAGTGCAGACCTACCAGTAGACTGTCTGTTAGGCAATGACCTTGAAAGCTCAGCATGGTCAGAAGTGGAGTACAGGACTCATGCAGAAATGCTAGGGATTTCAGAGCATGTCCTTGCCATGACAAGGGCTCAGGCTAAGAAGTGCCTTCCTGAACCAGTGGTGGATCTTGAGACAATAGACCAGCCACAGCCCAAGAGAAGGAGCAAGAGAGGAAAGGCCTCGCCTTCCACCTTGCCCCAGGTTGAGGATCAGGTTTCAGAGGAAACTGATTCTGCAGTCCAAGAGGAGACTGTCTCTGAGGAGCTTGAACCTGACCAGGTTGAGTTTCTGGGGACAGGGGGACCCTCAAGGGCAGACCTGAGGCAGGCTCAATTAGATTGCCCTTCCCTTGAACCCCTCAGACAGCAGGCTGCTGCTGAGGCTGCTGGGGATGCCCAAGGTACCCATACTGTGTATTGGGATGAGGGACTCCTTTACTCAGAGGCTAGAGCCCCCAAGCCTGGCATGACCAGGAGGTTGGTGATACCTCTGCAGTTTAGGGGATTCCTCCTTACCTTGGCCCATGATATTCCCCTTGCAGGACACTTAGGCCAGAACAAGACGTGGGACAGGCTTGTTCCACACTTTCACTGGCCTCACATGTCAGAGGATGTCAAGGAGTTTTGTCGCTCCTGTATCACTTGCCAAGCCAGTGGTAAGTCAGGTGGCACAACAAAGGCCCCCCTAATACCACTACCTGTGGTGGGGGTCCCCTTTGAGAGAGTTGGAATTGATATTGTGGGTCCAATGGACCCCCAAACAGCATCTGGGAACAGATTCATACTGGTGGTAGTGGATCATGCCACCAGGTACCCAGAGGCTATTCCCCTAAGGACCACCACAGCACCTGTGGTGGCAAAAGCCCTCATTGCAGTTTTCTCAAGAGTGGGCTTTCCTAAGGAGGTACTATCAGATAGAGGGACAAATTTCATGTCCAGCTATCTAAAAGCAATGTGGAAGGAATGTGGAGTAAACTATAAGTTTACCACCCCATATCATCCACAATGCAATGGGCTTGTGGAGAGATTTAACAAGACCCTTAAAGGCATGATAAAAGGATTACCAGAGAAGCTCAGGCGGAAATGGGACATTCTTTTACCCTGCCTGCTCTTTGCTTACAGAGAGGTCCCACAGAAGGGGGTTGGCTACAGCCCTTTTGAACTTTTGTTTGGCCACCCTGTGAGAGGTCCATTGTGTTTGGTGAAGGAAGGATGGGAGTTACCTCTCAAAAAGCCCAAACTAGACATAGTGGACTATGTACTTGGTCTCCGCTCCAGGATGGCTGAGTACATGGAAAGAGCATCCAAAAACCTGGAGGCCAGCCAAGAATTGCAGAAAGCTTGGCATGACCAAAAGGCTGTGCTGGTAGAGTTCCAACCAGGACAGAAGGTATGGGTACTGGAGCCAGTGGCTCCAGCAGCACTCCAAGACAAGTGGAGTGGACCCTATCCTATTATTGAGAAGAAAGGGGAAGTCACCTACTTGGTAGACTTTGGAACACCCAGGAGCCCTCACAGGGTAATCCATGTGAATCGCTTGAAAGCATTTGTAGACAGGGAGGACATGAGCTTGCTCATGGCCACAGATGGGGAACAGGAGGAAGAGAGTGACCCTCTCCCAGACCTGCTTTCTCAGAACCCTGATGATGGTTCAGTTGATGGAGTAGCCTTGGCAGGCAGCCTCACTGACCAGCAACAGAGGGACTGCAGACAAGTTTTGCAGGCTCACAGGCAAATGTTTTCACTCACACCCAGCCAAACTGACTGGTGTACCCATGTTGTGGACACTGGTGACAGTCTGCCTGTCAAGAATAAGATCTACAGGCAACCTGATCATGTCAGGGATTGCATCAGGGCTGAGGTGCAAAAGATGTTGGAGCTTGGAGTGATTGAGCCATCAGAGAGCCCATGGGCCAGCCCAGTAGTCCTGGTGCCAAAACCTCATACCCAAGATGGTAAGAGAGAAATGAGGTTTTGCGTGGATTACAGGGGTCTCAATGCTGTCACTAGGACAGATGCTCACCCCATTCCAAGAGCAGATGAGCTCATTGACAGATTGGCTTCTGCCAAGTTTCTGAGCACATTTGATCTGACAGCTGGCTACTGGCAAATCAGACTAGCTGAGGAGTCAAAGGCCAAGACAGCATTCTCTACCCCTAGTGGGCATTATCAGTTTGTGGTAATGCCCTTTGGTTTGAAGAATGCACCTGCCACTTTCCAAAGGTTGGTGAACCAAGTCCTTACTGGGTTGGATGACTTTTGTGCAGCTTATCTGGATGATATTGCTGTCTTTAGCTCCACCTGGGAGGATCACCTGATCCACCTGAAGAAAGTTTTGGAGGCCCTGCAAAAGGCAGGCCTAACTATCAAGGCCACAAAGTGCCAGATAGGGCAGAGTAAGGTTGTATACCTGGGCCACCTAGTAGGTGGAGGCCAGGTTCAGCCACTGGAAAGCAAAATCCAGGCCATACAGGACTGGGCTCCTCCAGTTACCCAGACACAAGTCAGAGCCTTCTTGGGCCTGACTGGGTATTACAGAAAGTTTGTGAAAAACTATGGGTCTATAGTGACACCACTAAATGACTTGACATCCAAGAAGATGCCAAAAAAGGTTCAGTGGACAGTTAGCTGTCAGAAGGCATTTGAAGACCTGAAGAAGGCCATGTGCTCTGCACCTATCCTAAAGAGTCCTGACTACTCCAAACAGTTCATTGTTCAGACAGATGCTTCTGAGTTGGGGGTGGGAGCTGTACTCTCACAACTTAATCAAGATGGTCAAGACCAGCCAATTGCTTTCATTAGCAGGAGGCTAACCCCAAGAGAAAAACGTTGGTCAGCCATTGAGAGGGAGGCCTTTGCTGTGGTTTGGGCATTAAAGAAGTTGAGGTCCTACTTGTTTGGAACTCACTTCCTGGTGCAAACAGACCATAAGCCCCTCTTATGGCTTAATCAGATGAAGGGTGAAAATCCCAAACTGCTCAGGTGGTCCATTTCCCTACAGGGGATGGACTTTACAGTGGAGCACCGCCCAGGGACTGACCATGGTAATGCAGATGGTCTCTCCAGGTACTTCCACTTAGAACATGAAGACTTATCTGGTCAAGGTTAGTTTAATGTCCCTGCGTTTGGGGGGGGGGTTGTGTAGGAGAGTAGGGTCTGCTATCCTATGGTCACCCCAAATTTTTGCTTTTTGCTTCACTGGTTTTCGACTACTGAGGCTGTGGGCCTGCTGATCAGACCCCCAGCCTGCTGTTCTCTCACTAAATTAATGACACATGTGCTATAGGCACATACCAATTGGAAATGGACTCCTTGTCAGCCCCTGTAGAATGCACTATAGGTGCACAGGGCACAGGAGCCACTAAGGCCTACCAGGGGCTGCAGCATATCTTTTGCCACCCCTGGCTGGTTCTTAAATTGACACAACTGGCTGATCACTCAGCTGGGGTAAGGTGGTGTACACACCCCTTGCTTAGATATAGTATACCTATGTCTAAACCTATATCTGGACACATGTAAACCTGTGAGCCACTCCTATAGACAGGCCTCACCAATCCTGGAGGCTGGGTGCATGGTTTTTATGTGAGATGGAGCTCTAGCATGAGCTGAGCCTGTCTGCAGCCGTCGGGAACAAATCCCTAAGCTGTTTCAGGATAATGCCATACCATATACTATTAAGTGCCTTATAATCCTCGCGGTTATTTAGCAACTCTGGTTTGGCTTTATCAAAACATGTCGTGTAAGGTGTCATACGCTTTGGAATACCATCCCCTCGCCAGTTCTGGCGACGGGGATGGCATTCCACCCCTCTAGAGGGGTAAGACATGTTACTTCACTTTAATGCGGTTGATTTCTCCAAAGGCCTTAAGATCCACAAAATGGATGCCTCTGCCACAGACAAATGTCTGGACCCCTGGAGCTGACCGAAACCCAGTCAAGGGGGTCCTGGACAAAGAGTTTCCTGTCACAGGAGGGTGTCACCGCCCTCCAGACAGGAGATAGTGTATTGTAGCAGGGAGGTTTGAAAGAAACCAGACACTGCCTGGGGCGCACAAGGCTGCCCCTTGCATAATCCGGCCAAACCGGTTCTGGGGCACTCCAGCCCTCGTGCCAGGGCGGCCTGGATCAAAGGAAGGGGGTGTATCCACCCACTTCCTGGGTCCCACCCATAGGAGGGGACCTAGCAGGTAATCACGCCCACCAGATTCGAATAAGAGTGGGAGCAGTGCCAATGCACATCAGATTTCCTGGAAGAAACATTTGAAACGATATTCTGGACCCTTCGCCCTCCATCTCAACGTGGAAGCCCGAAGAATCTCCCTTGTGGTCAAGGAGTGACCACCCTGCAGCAGCAGGCACCATCCAGCCCTCGACGTCTACTTAGTTGCAGTTCCCGCCGGAACTCGAGCGACTGAGATCGACGAGATCAAGCCTGCCCAGCTTCTAACAGCCCGATCCACAGTCCCTGCAAAGCTGAGACCCGTGGAGGCGACCGGAAGCGTGGGGCACGCCATCTTGAAGTGACCACGAGACGCTGACCGTACAGCCCACGAGTGACCCTCGAAGCTGTACACCGGGGTTTGAGAAGCCCCCACCCTGAGCTACTCCTGAGCCGAAGTTCAGCCCTCCACACTCGACGAGTGCTGCGTGGGGCCCTTTGGCACGATTTGGCTCAACGCGTTGGCCCGGTCACTTGCCAGCTGGCTTGTGGTCCCTGTGCCGACGAACTACCTAAGAAGACTTGTGATTCTGGTTGCTCCAGATCCACACCAGCTCCCCTGAAAAGGAGCCCCGACTCTGACCTTCCTGGTCCGAGTGAGAAGCAATCTTCCGATCCTGCGTGGATTGCTCTTACCAAGGCTTGTTTGCTCCAAACTTGAAGCCGACTGCACCGACGGTGAGAGCCTGCGTGGGACAGATCGTGACCTGCTCCTGGACGTCGCAGATGCCCCAGAGCCCATGTGACAGCGGAGAGAAGCTCCTCGACGACCACCTGATTGCGCCCGACATTGCCTGGTTCCGTCCTGGTTCCACCCTGGTCACTGCTGAGTGACCCAGACTCTGTCCCCTCTGCTTTCAGGTACTCTACAACTTGAGTCCACCCTTGGACTCCACCGGACACTTCGTCTTCACCCTGCCTGCAGCCCTTTCAGCTTCAAGCACCAAGAGCCTGCGTGTCAAAACCCGACGCCACTTCGACCCTGTGCACCCACTTCCTGTGGGTGAGGTAACTTTGCTCCGCCGGTGTTCCCACACTGGTGCACACCTCTAGGGTCTGTGTGTTAAGTTTTGTTCCTCTAGGTTCAGCGGAAGTGTCCTTAAACTTTAACTCTTTGACTTTTACGCACCATTGGTTAACATTGGTGCATGCGTGCGCTTTCCGCACATCTCCCGAATCCCGAGGGCCATTCCCGACTTCAGCATTGCTTGTCCTGACTGCTCCCAGCGATTCCCTAGGCCCTAGGCCTAACCACTGCTCGAGTGGCCTTTCTTATACCACTTGTTTAGTATATGGTTTGAGTGGCCACCCGCCCTCATCCATAATTGTGCAACTTGTATGTTTAAACAGTGCTTTTGATTTAACGCTTGTGCCCCTTTATTCATAAAGAATACTGGGGATTGTTTTTAGTAATAAACACATATATTTTTATAATATATACTTGTGTGGTGTCCTTTCATTTGGTATTACAGGATTGTATGTGGTAAAACAGCTCGCTTAACACGACCTCTTAAGTTAAGCCTTTAGGCTGCTTAGTCCATGCTACCCCTAGGATAGCTTGTCTAATAAGGTTGACTTACAACCAGACACCATAAGGGGATTGTTTGGTCAGATAGTAGGTGGTTCCAGAATTGGAAACATCCCCTACCAGGCCAACTTCTCACAGGGCAGCACAAAGCATGAGCCGTTATTGGACCCAACAATGTTTCTGCATCCACAGGCGCATCCGATTGTAGCGTCAGACAGGTGTCCAACACGCATTCTTCTCCGCACAGCAGGCACCTTAATACAGGTAAAACACATCGATGCCACATTGGTCGAAATGAAAGAAACCAAGTCATGTTCAGGTCTCTAAGCCGGGATAGTCCCAGGATTTTTGATATCCGGTCCCGGTATCCAATGGCTCGGATTGTTTCTTCCCTTGTCGCAGGTGTTTTGTCTGTGACACGGTTTGCCATAACGAAATATTAGGACCAAGAATAGGATTCCTGCAATTAGTCCCAAAATGAGGGGAAGTCCGCCAAAAATCGAATGGACGAAATCTGGAAAAATACCCAGTATGGCTTTGAATGGTGTTAATGCCATCGAAAATACTGTCTTAAATACCTTTGAGACTCCACTGGTATCAGAAATATTTAAGATTTCATTCAGGATTTCTGCGAAATGTATGGGGGAATTAGTTGATAACAATGAGTGAATCCCTGCAGTCGTCCTTGCGACTAGGAGATCATACGTTTCTTTTGATGACGTGAGCCTGGTCGGCGTCTGAAGAAGCACTGTTTTCATTCTGCTTAAAGTATCTATTCGAATAGAAGTAATTTTCAAGTTAGGCCATGCCCTTGCCTCCCTGTCTGGAAAGGAGCTGGGGAAAAATGAGTGTCCACAGCACATGACCTTCTCAGTCGTAGTTACGAGATAAGGAGTCCCGGGCATAAGACTACAACATCTGCGATCCACAATTAGAATGTAGCTCCCATTATAGAGTCTTTTAAAGAATGGTTCTATCTCTGTTGCAGGTGTGCCTAGCTGGTGACATGAAAGGTTATTTGAGTTCCCTTCACAGGCTCCATGCAAACTAATTCCATTACACAGAAGTGTACCGCTTAGTGACATCGCACAATTATTGCCACTAAGAAACACTTTTTGTCCTTTATTACTGACACATGCATGTGAATAGGGCAAGTTCCATGTTGTCTTAATGTACCCTTTCCCCAATTTTTCGTACATGCCAGCCTGTATATATTTTTGGCAGTATTGAAACCTGAAGGTTGATATTGGAATATTTATTATCCCATGTATTATCCATTCACTGACAGGTCGTTCTGACATTGTCACTGGTAATCTCTCGAGTTTCTCAATGCTCAGGATTGTATAATCAGCACCCTTCTGTGCCATACTGATTTGTTTATCAGTAAGGTTAAAGATATTGAATAGTGACGTTGTGTTGATTAAACGCCAAGGCACATAGCCTGAACGCAAGCTGTACAATAGAACGCAATTGAGACTGACCGTGTTGTAACAACAGTAAGTCTTGCGATATTATGTCGATTGCTGAAGACACAATGCTGTCCAGAGAAAAAATTCTGGAGGACAGAGTCATTAACCCATTGTCCACTACAGAAAGTGATTTTTCCAAATTAATACGGTCAATTTCCCATATACTTTCTGCTGTCTCAATTTGAGTCACCTTCCAGGCCTCATTGTAAGCTGCATATACAGAGGCTGCTATGAAACGTTTTTGACGCTGTTTGCGCGGTCCCATAATGAAATCACGCAAGTCAGCACCATCAGTAAGTAAAGTTAGGTGTTGCTTAATTTCTGTCAGTGTGGAAGTTTGTAGCCATTGAAGGCATAATTTGCCCACACTGTAGGTGGTTATTATCCCTGGGTGTTGTCTTTGGGAATATCTAGGGTCTGGCCTGGTCAATTTGAACCCCTGTGTTTTGTTCAGGAATCTGTCTTGACAGTTATTAGTATCTGTGGGCCAGATCAACCACTGTTTCCAATCAGGATGTGTTCTGTTTTGGTTTAATACATAGTTTACGTCTATCTCTTCATCTGTAGAGCTATTGCTGTCCATTGTTGGCTTTGGAATAGACGGTTTGTTTAAGTCTTTGATTTTGGCTAGGCCAAGACAGGTAGTTTGTTGAACAGTGTCATTTAAAAATATAATTTGTTCTGGGATCATACAGGCTCTAAACAATGATTCTATACCTTGTACTTGCCATTCTTTTGTACCCCAAACACTTTTTACTTCAACATTTTTGTCCCAATAATCAAAACCAAAAGTATTCATTTGTTCAAAAAATGAGTCTGAATATATCAATTTTGTGTTTGTTATCATGATCTTTGTCCCTGTCTTATTTGACAATTTGAAATAAAATGTTTCAGCATTACTTGTGTTGAAACCTGAAAAATATGAATATTTGTCAAAAAAGGTTCTTGAGCTTCCTTTTGGAGGGGTTGCACAATGTTCCCATTGATTATAATTTAAAACATTTCTAGGTTGTGCAGATTTATGTAAAAAATGGTTACCATAGTGGTTGTAACAGTACATACTATCATAATTTGTCGAACCCTGCAAATAATCATGTTTGGTAAATTTAGCAGACATCACTAAGTCAGACATCATATTATTTATACTTTCAAAGTCCCAATCATCAGCAAATGAGCTTGGTTTTACAAAGTCACTCAACGAGATCTTGATTTGGTGTGGATATTTGAGGATCTCGACCGGACCATAAATTTCGTAGTCAGTGTTGTCCCATGCTACCCCACCCGGTATAGGATTGGCTGTGAAGTTGACTGAATAAAGTTCTCTTTTCTCGACGTGTGAAGATGTGTGTGGCTTGAGGATCAAGTTCATTTTCTGACTTGCTGTGTCCATTTTAGCATATTTTCCCTCAATGAAGCGTCCCAAAGTTAGTACCATGATGAGCCAAAGTATGAGGATAAATGCACCAAAGCCCACCCAAAATTCAATCCATGGAGAAATCAGATATGTTTCTTTCAGTTGTTTCAAAAGTTCTTTAGCTTTATCTTTAAAGGTTTTTGTTGATGGCTGTGTCTTTGATTCACTGAGGTCTTCAGAGGAATCATCGAAGTTTATGAAGTAGCCGGATGCAGTTCTGTCAATTGTTCCAATTGCTTCTGGATTTCTGTTTCTTGCATATTCGTTTGTTACTTCATTGTAGATTGGTGTGTCTCTGCTAAATGATTTTATTTGGGTTTTCAGAGGTTTAAGTTCCATTGCATTGTTGCATAGTCCTTGTTGTTCTTCTGTAGGCGTTTCGAATGTGATTAGCCTCTTAGTTAGGACCTCTGTATTGGTAGCAAACCTTGGTGTTCTGCTACCTATCGGGAGTCCACTTGGCCTACTATTTGTTATCGGCCACATGATTGTGGTTTTACCAGGTCGATGGATACAAATCGGTTCTCCTTTTTACCAGCAAGCGGCGGTAGTACAACTGATCTTGTCCCGTTGATAGACAAGACAGGAACTGCTTTTCTGTAAGAAGGCCCAAATTCCCTCTTTACCGCGATCTTTTCTCTGACTAGATCCCCGACTTTTGGAATCCAGACAGGTCTTGCTGGGACAGGTGGTGGTTCTTCAGTGGTTGTTGGCTGCTGTTTCAACTTTATGTTGCTCAGGTCTTTTCTTGTTTCGTTTAAGTCCTGCAAAATAGCCAAACGATCTTTGATATCAAAGCTTTTTTCCTTCACCACTGAACTCTGACTGTCGAGGTCTAAGACTAACATCCTAGTTCCAAATAATAATTCGTACGGACTGAATCCCTTCAGAGAATTTCTTGGCAGGTTATTTAGACTACGTTGGACACTTATTAGATGTTTGACCCACCCAGCTCCCGAACCTAATATCCTTTCCGTTATAGATAGCTTTATGCCTTGGTTTTTTCTTTACACCATCCCGTATCCCTCAGGAAGGAAGTGAGAAGAATCCCGCTGTGCTATGCTCATTTGGCCATGTTTCCCCTCAGGCTTAAGAGCTAAAGGGCTAAAGTGAAAACATTGGTCAGACGTAGCATGTTCCTAGCGTATATGCCATTTAGACTCGCAAATCTTTGTATAACAGTCCAGACGTCAGCCGAGTGCTGTGGATCTACATTATAAGTGGAAACTAGCCTGTATATGTTAATCGGACGCTTTGCTTTTTACTATTGATCTTTTCTGGAGTGAAACGCCACGGTAGTATACCGTTTCTCTCGCGATCTCTGTTGCAGTCCGGGCATTTTTTTACAAAAATGTGATGCTGCAGGCTCATGCCTGGCCACCAGTACCTTGATTGTAATTCTTCCAGAGAATCTTTTAGTTTGAGGTGTCCGAGACCCTCGCCCATATGTGCGTCTGCTATTAACAAGGTTCTCCTGTCCATGTTTGGAATTACTCTATCCCCCACTCCAGGGATTCGAGCAAAAGGGACGGAGTTTGCATCGATTATGTATGTATAATTGAGTGGATAGTTGATCGGTAACGCTGAGCAGTCGCCTTTTGATGACGTTTTCACTGCCAGCACTGTTTCACCGTCAATGTATTTCATTGTACGCTTTTTTCTAGCTACGGAAGCCGATTTAGTTGCTACCGCTGTGGCTGTCTCAGCCAATGAATTCCCTGCAACGTGAACGCCATCACGCTGATGACTCAGTGAGTGTGTCACGTGAGTCTTTGGTAGTTCTTTTTGTAACAGAACTATTTGTTCTCAAAGCAGTTTTTGCTTTATTGTTGCACCTGTGTCATCTTTGTAACCGTTTTGAATCCATGTCTGCAAATCGTTGTTATATGATTTGACGCAGTAATATGAATCGGACACTATAAGTGTCGGGAATTCGCGATCCGCATTATCTAGCGCCATTTTCAATGCTAATATTTCAGTCTGTTGTTCTGAATTAGTTTCTACAGAGTGTGTTTTGGTTAATAGAGGTCTTAGTTTACCTCCGCGCCACACTTCTTTTGTAATCTCACATGTGGGGTTGTATGCTTGTTCTCCCCAAACGGAGGGTTGAGCATGTCCGTCTGTATAGATTACACAAGCGTATTGTCGTAAGGGCAGAATGTCGATTGGCAGAGGGAATGTTCTTTCATATTCTAGATATTTTAATTCCTTTAGTTCTGGATCAAAATAGTAGCATACTTTGTCCGTTGTAATTGAATTCACCCATTGTATCCATTCCGGATTCAATGCTGTTGTTGGTAAATTACAGGGTGTTGTTAATGCCTCAAAGGCTGATTCTGTTGTTCTGACTGTGATACGTCTACCGTCAGCTTTATCTTTTTCTCTAGCTATTGCGCTTTGAACTGCATGAACAATGTTTTCTTTAATACTGAACTTCTTTTCAGCTTCTGTGTACAAGTGTGATTTGAATGCAATTGGTACCTTTTCTCCCTCATTAGAGGTCAGGTATGTGAATCCGCATCTTCCTGGGATGACTCGAATCACAAGATTGCGTGTGTTATCACGTGTTTCTAATTTTGTTTTAATTAACATGTCTGTTTGTAAGGATCTCAGAATTTCTGTGTGTATTTGAGTCCAATTGGTTCTTTTAAAATCTGGTTTTATTAGATCATAAAGGGGTTTGACCCTTTCTGCGTAATTTGCAATGTATGTTCTTCCGAAATTTAGGAAGCCTAGAATTGACTGTAGGTATTTTAGTGTTCTAGGTGCTTGGAGTACGGCACATTTCTCTAGGAAATTGTCAGCCAGGCTTTTGCCTTCACTTGATAATTCGTATCCTAAGAACAGGACTGTTAGATGGGCAATTCTAGATTTTTTAAAGTTGAATTTGTAACCCTCTGCTGCGAACCCAAGTATTATGGTGTTCACTCTCTTCAAGTGAGTATCCACGTCATCATCTGTTAAGTATATGTCGTCGACATACGATAATGCTTCGTCATCATATGTTTGTAGTAATTCTGTTACTCTCGCTGAGAATACTCCTGGGCTGTTCTTATACCCCTGGGCTAACCGACAGAATTGTTTTTGAGTGCCATTTATTGAGAACGCAGATAATATCTGCTCTCTGGTGCTATATTTTGACAGAAGAATCCATTAGAGATGTCTAATGTTGTTTTGTATTTTTTGCGCACTATGTTATTCATTAGTGCAGCACTATGCGAGTTTTGTACTGCAAAAGTTTTGCAACATGAGTTAAGGTGTCTGTAATCCAAAACTAGACGATATGAATTGTCTGGTTTGGAGACCGGAAACAAAGGGTTGTTCATTTGTGAGGTGCAAGTTTCAATCACCCCCTGGTATTCTAATTGATCTAGGATTTCTTTTACCTGTTTTTTAGCTTCTTGCTTAATTGGGTACTGCCTTTGTGCAGTAGGTTGTGATTTTAACTGGATTTTGTGAGGAGGAGAGTCCTCATCCCATCCTACATGATTTTTATATAAAGCAGGAGCTTGAGCTACTGCCCACTTTCTAGCAAGTGTGTATTTTTTATGAATTGGGATATGGTTTGAGAAGGCAGGCATAATTATTTCTTCAACAAAAGTGGGAGGGAGCGTGCTCTCGCCCCCAAAACAATCGCACAGCTAATAATGCCATCATGGCAATAAAGTGTTCATTCGTGATATTGAAAAATTATCAGTGTACTCCTTGTATTCCATAGTTTCTCATTACATTTTTCAGCTTTTAATTCAAATCCACACACGGAGTGTTCATGCCATTTCCCAAACTTCTAGTGCTCTGACTGTGTCCATCCAGACCTCTTGAAAGAACATGACTGAAGCATAATTCATTTTCAGGCAGCGTTTATTCCAAAACAAACCCAATGCATTTCGTGCATCATTGCACTTCTTCAGGGGTCACTGTAATTAATCATAGAAAATTATTTCTTCGCCATGAGGGCAGTCCCTGACAAACTCTGGTGGCCAGTCTTTTTCAGCTAGAAGGATGTCATAGCCCTTGGAGAGATTATCCCAAAATAGGCCCCTTATTTTTCTAGTCTTATCCCCTTCTATACGTAAAGTTATTTCATATATTTCATATATTTTGTGAGGTTTGCTAACTCTGGTGTCTGCAGTTTCCACTTGAAGGTATTCATTCGTGTCCACTGTCTCCAGATGATTCATAAGGACTTTGCGAGCTATGCTCACTTCTGCTGCGCTGTCTAGCATTGTCTGAGCCCATTCTCGGTTTTTCAGTTGTGTCATCAGTATTCTCGGCATTGTTAACTACTTTAATACTGGCTACCTTCTTTTTAGGAAATTGTAATTTCTTTTTTAGATGAGCAGGTTCCTTGTCTTTGGACTTGGCGTGCTCTTCTCTTTGTTCTGATCGTCCTCTTCTTTCCGATTTCTGCGAGGAAGTCTGAAAAGATTGAGAGGGGCGTGTATCAAAATCTTGATATCTATCAGGTTTCTTTATATTATCCCTATTTCTAAGGTTATATCTTTTCACAGAGGGATCACTTTGGGGAGACCTGTGTCTTTGGTTCGGAGATTTTTCTCTTCGCCTAGGAGACCTTCCCCTGGACTGGAATTTCTTTTCTTTAGGATTGGATTGTCTGTTTCCATCCCAGCTCTTTTTTTGTGATGTTAAATTATTATTAAAAAATACTTTTCCAGGACTCTCAATCAGTTGTGGTTTTACTGGTATTCCACCTAAACTACCTCTGCTTAGTTCCTCATAGGATTTTTCTATGATTCTGGCAATTTCAGCTGGTTGTTCTGCTATATCTATTTCTTTTAACCTCTGGCGGATCGCCACGTTTGCTGCTTCTCCCTTTATGTTGGCTAGTAGTATAGCCGAGACCTGCTTGAAGTCTTTCAGTAATTTCATACCAAGAGTTAAAGCGGGTTCTGGACCGTACTCATCTTGAATTTGTTTTAGCACATCTGGTATTACCGAGATGGATGGAACGCCATGCGTTTTTGTGTAAATGGAAGCAAAGACTGTACCCCAAGTGTCACAGTCCTCCACGTGTGGTGTGATTCCCATTGGAAGACAGATAGTCAGAATCCTGTGTTTTTCTAACGGGGTGGTGTCTGGAAACACCGCCTCTATTTGGGTGATTTTTTGTGCTAACCAGAATGGTATTTGTTCCCGTTTAGCTGGTACTTTTCCTAGGTAGGACTGTATGTTCTGTGGTGTAATTTTATTTGTGTTCCCCTGATGAGGGGTCAGCTGTGGAATTTTGATTGCTGGTTGGATTGTTGAAGTCCGCATCACATATTGGACTAATTGTCTATGTACTTTTATTAATTGTTTTAGTTGTACTAAAAGATCTGCTGCAGACATCTCGTTGATGTCTGGATGTGGTGTGTATCCGGCTAGGACCGGCCACGTTGCTCCTGGTCTACCTAACGGACCGAGCCTGGTGTGGTGATTATTGTGTTTTAGGGCGCCATTAAATAAGAGCAGGTGCTCTTGAAATTTAAGTGGTACTTCCACCTCCTCGAAAGGAGTGTACTCATCAGGAGGTTCCTCTGTTTTGTAATAGTGGAAGACCTTTGTTACAGCATTTGCTGCTGGAAAGTGTATCCATGTATAGAATACCTCTGTCTGCCGGTATTCGTGTGCCTCAATTACGAATATGACTGTGCCACCTCTAGGTGTCAGTCCATTTTCTATAAGTTTTAAAGTTATAGATTTTCTTGTGTTAACCGGGATTATTATTATACCCGGGTCTGCTTCTTGCAGTGCATTATCTGCTGCTACGAGTTCAGCAGTTATTCTAGCTGCCTCTCTATCTCCTTCACTGTCTGACATTGTACTGTCCAGAAGGTTATTCCGTTTGTTTGCAGATCAGGTTTCTTGTGGAAACAAAGATTAGATGCACAATATTTTGGAACAGTGTATCCTTCAACGTTGACTAAACCAAGAACCATACATAGGAGTTTCCTCCTGCGAGGTTTGGCGGATATGACCTTTCACCCACTCCAGACGTCTTTGGAGTTTTATGGGAAAAAAGGGGGTCTGAGTGAAAAAGCACGACTGAGTTACTCTAATGTCTTACGTTAGTTTTATCGCCTTTGCCAAACACGTTGGGCGCCATGTAGTGTAGTTCCTATTATCCCAATAGGCTCTGCGCATTGGAATAATACCTTCAATAGTATAGGCCTAGACCAGACGTTAACTAGGTCTTCTATTGTCGATATTAGACTTAAAGTTTTGGGTTTGCCAGCTAGCTCAGAGTTCACTAGAAACTTTCTCGAATAGGCAAGGAGGAGTTGAACCTCCCTGGATAGACAAGAAGGGATTTAGTTTCTGACAACCATAGAACATGACAACTTTGCTCCCCCTAATCAAGAGTGTATCTCTAGAGTCGTGTGAAAACAAAAGACAACTTATTTTACTCAGTCAGTACGTGCATTCTTAGTCTCACCAGATTGTAGAGAAAAGGAAGAGACGGGCGTGTTCAATAAAAGTTGGTATTTATTGATCAGTCTCTTTTCTCATACAAGAGAAATGGATCGATATTATTGCAATACTTATGGTTAAGTAAAGTGCATACATTAAAAGCAGAAGTATAAAATAATACTGTAAAAACATTTATATGGTTTCTAAGCCATAAGGTGGTTTAAAATGAATAAAATAGATACATACACATATACATTTGACTAATCGTACTCAACTGGTGTTTCTAACTAAGCCTACCCCAATGTACCTGACCTAAGCCTAATACGTGGGCGGGAATAGAAAGTATCAGTTTAAGTTAAGTTTGTTTTGCCAAGTGACTGACTCAAGAATTCTCTGCGAGGGGTTATTCAGTTCTGTACCTGGAATTTAGGATGAATGAGGGATGGTATCTCTCGTCTCTGGTCTCGATATTCCAGGCTGCCTGCGAGGGCTACCCGGAAGCGCCGGAGCTGGATTTCTCGGCAGGAGAAAGCAGCGTCTCGTTTTCAGCGCGTCAGGAAGGCGGGGCTGCGCCAGCGGGGTCTGCTCTGCTCTGGGCTTCGGCAAGTCTGGCTGCTCCGATCTCGTCACCACCGCGTGTGTTTGCTTAAGGCAATACCGGTAATATTTATACCTGTAAGGTGCCGAGATTGACGTAAGGATGGACATAGATACGTCAATAAGGATGTCATACGACTTGGTCGTTAGCACATTCTTTTGCTGAAGTTCTCGGTGAAATCAAAACAATGGCCGCAGGGTTTTTCCCAGGTTGTCATAGGTTTGATTTGTTTTGAGAACTCCGTATGCCTTATCAGGGGCTGGAGGACTATCGCTTGTCTAATTAGATGGCAAGCGTTATGACCTAATCAGATAACACGTTCCTGTGCCGTAGTGTGGCTTAATCAGATAACGGTTTCTGCATCATGGGATGGCTGCTAGTTAACTTGTTAACCAGAACAGGGTCAGGAATAGGGGGATCGATACAGAACCTATAGGAATACATCACAGAAGAAGAGGGAGTGGTGGAGTATCTCACCCCGCATTAATCTACTTTTAGTTCCAGTTTGGCGACAGGCATTCTGCATTCTTGTTAAATGGGCAGTTTCAAGACCGGAGTGCAGGGGAGCAGGGAGGGGGGAGTTGGGTGGGAAAGGGGTGATTACGACACCCACAAGTTCAATCGACATGGTTCAGTGACAGGCAACAAGGGTTAAACAGTGATAGCACACAATACAATGAGTACGCACTTGAACAAAAGCTTTAGACTCCTAAGTTGGAATGTCAATGGGCTTTGGGAAAAACTAAAAAGATGCATAGTTCTACAACACATCAAACGACATTCCCCGGAGGTAGTGCTTCTACAAGAGTCCCACCTGGTGGGCAACACATGTAGGGCGCTGAATAGATGGGGCTACAAATTGAAGGTACCCTCTGGCTTCACCATTTGTTCCAGGGGAGTGGGTATCCTGCTTAAACCTTCATTCCCACTTTCCATACAAAGAATATGGATCGATGAAATTGGAAGATATGCAGCAATCTCGGTGCAGATGCTCACTTTGATAGCAGTAGATGTCCCGCCGGGCATCCAGGGAAGCACTCTCAAAGACTTGGGTACAATAATGCTCTCATTACTGGTGGGCCACTTAATAATAGGGGGTAACTTCAACTCTGTAGCATCGGGACTTCTCGATCGCCATCCCCCTGTGGTACAGGCTCCTCAAGTAGATGGCTTTCTAATTTTCTAGACGCTTTAGGCCTCACAGACGTATGGAGAGCATACCACCCGAACAGTAAACAATACACCTTACACTCAGGAGCACACAACAATCTTTCCTGGATTGACTATCTACTTGCCCCTGCATGGCAGGCTGCAAATATCCACAAATTTAGACACATGGCGAGAGGGATATCTGACCATTCCCAAGGTTTGGGCCCAACTTGTCCTGGAGGAGAAAAAGGTGGGATGCATTTCACCTATTAACCTGTGACACCTTCGTAACCCAGTGGTTAAAAAAGCACTTTTGCTAGCACTAGACCACTATTCCTAGGCGAATGAGGGGTTGGTGGGGTCATCCCAAACTATATGGGAACCTTTTAAAAAGGTAGCTAGGGGGCAGGCACTCTCGCTAATAGCTGGCGCATGTGAAGATAAACTAAAAGAACTAGTTCACCTGAAGAGGGAGGTCCTTCGACTGGAGGAAGAGGCGAGTGAAGAAGGTGTTCAGGAGAGACTTCACGTCCTGAAACTCAAAACGGATGAATATAAAGAAATAGCAACTGACATGGCCAAAACACTAGCGAGAGATAAGGAGGGAAGAGTGTATGATCTGGGGGATAAGGCTGGAAAATTGATAGCATGGTTGGACAGGAAAGAAAAAGAAAGCAGATTAGTGCCAGAATTGATGAATGACGAGGGTAGGAACATAACAGATCCACAAGCAATAGTTAACAAATTTGTAGAACGCTACAAGTTAGTATATCAAAGAAGCTCAAACCTGCTGGAAGAAGACTCAAGAGCTCTACTGGTGGAAATTTGGCTCCCCACCCTGTCGGACGAGGAAAGGAACATGCTAAATAGCGACCTTACGAGTGAGGAAATAGCGCAGGCAATAAGAAACCTTAAACCTAGTAAAGCCTTGGGCCCCAACGGCCTGCCAATTGAACTATAAAAGTTAAAACCGGATAAACTGGCCTGCAACTATGGGCCATGTCTGAGGAGAGCAAAGAGGTGGGACAGTTTCCATTCGACCAGAAAGTCCCAACATTAATTATCATACATAAAGAGGGGAAAACAAAGGAGAACTGCGCATCTTACAGGCTTATCTCCTTACTTAACGTGGAACCAAAAATATTAGCTAAGGTTCTGGCATGCCGCCTGGCCCAAGTCATATGTAAGGTGGTACACCCCGACCAATCGGGCTTCATGCAGCATCGGAATACTGCATTAAACCTGCCAAGGTTGCATGGCGTGCTGGGGAGAATTGACACAATCCAAGAACAAGCATTGAACGCCACAGTGGCGTTTGACACTATCGAATGGCCATATCTCTTCGCTGTGCTTGCAAAGATGGGATTTGGACCTAGTTTTATCGGATGGGTGAAACTCCTCTACACCGCCTCTCTGGCACAAGTAGTGGTTAATAACAAGAAACCTGAGGTTTGAACTGGGTCGTGGGACTCGCCAGAGTTGTCCGTTCTCGCCCTTGTTTTTTGCCCTCTCCCTGGAGCATCTGGCAGCGTGGATCCGCAGAGACCCCATAATAAGAGGGCTAAAGTGGACGGAGGGTTGGGAGGACCACATTTCTCTGTATGCGGATGATATCCTTTTATTCCTCGCCTCCCCAAAATTCACAGAGTACTTAACATTTTTACAACATTCTGCAACTGCTCAGGATACACGATTAATTGGGGTAAGTCCCTCTTATATGGCCTGCACGGGGACCCTCCACCCCCGCCCGAGGTTGCCCAATAGCAAGGGTGGGCTTCAAGTATCTGAGAGTCTTTGTCACCACAGACCCCAAACTACAATATGAGCGCAACTTGCTCCCCCCGACTGCAGAAATTGAGGTCAGATGTCGCAAATTGGAAGGCGCTGCTGCTGTCCCTGCGTGGAAGAGCAGCACTCATTAAAATGATGTCTCTACCACGATTCCTCTATGCCCTACCAATTCCCAAGACTTGGTCCCAGTAAGGTACTTTAAAGAAATTGAGGGTTTGCAGAGGGAACTGCTGTGGGATGGCAGACCCCACAATGCATTGCATAAACTGGTACTAGGATGGTATTATGGGGGGATAGGACTCCCAGATGTTAAAAAATATTATTGGGCGGCACACTTGGCTGCCATAAACGACTGCACCTACCGACAGGGAGATGACCCAGGGTACTGAATGGACAAACGGCTACTGCCTGGTGGCAACTACAACAGGGCTATCTACTCCAGACCCCTACGGTACCCGCTAACTGGGCCAAACAAACACTCAGTTCAGGTTTGGCACGCGGCAAATAAAAGCCTGGGATGGGACCAGAAACTTACACTAGCCACCCCTTTGTGGGACTCGGAACTACTGGGTATGTTGAGAACCTCAAAAGGATTTGACAAATGTGACTTAATTGAGATCTCGAAGATGGGGTATCTATGGGAGAAAGGCGAAGTCGTGACATTCGCATCGCTCCAACGAAATCACGAACTGGCGTCTACTAAATAGTTCAGATACCTGCAAGTCCGATACGCATTCAAGTCAAATATAACAGCAGGCATCATGGGATGGCTGCTAGTTAACTTGTTAACCAGAACAGGGTCAGGAATAGGGGGATCGATACAGAACCTATAGGAATACATCACAGAAGAAGAGGGAGTGGTGGAGTATCTCACCCCGCATTAATCTACTTTTAGTTCCAGTTTGGCGACAGGCATTCTGCATTCTTGTTAAATGGGCAGTTTCAAGACCGGAGTGCAGGGGAGCAGGGAGGGGGGAGTTGGGTGGGAAAGGGGTGATTACGACACCCACAAGTTCAATCGACATGGTTCAGTGACAGGCAACAAGGGTTAAACAGTGATAGCACACAATACAATGAGTACGCACTTGAACAAAAGCTTTAGACTCCTAAGTTGGAATGTCAATGGGCTTTGGGAAAAACTAAAAAGATGCATAGTTCTACAACACATCAAACGACATTCCCCGGAGGTAGTGCTTCTACAAGAGTCCCACCTGGTGGGCAACACATGTAGGGCGCTGAATAGATGGGGCTACAAATTGAAGGTACCCTCTGGCTTCACCATTTGTTCCAGGGGAGTGGGTATCCTGCTTAAACCTTCATTCCCACTTTCCATACAAAGAATATGGATCGATGAAATTGGAAGATATGCAGCAATCTCGGTGCAGATGCTCACTTTGATAGCAGTAGATGTCCCGCCGGGCATCCAGGGAAGCACTCTCAAAGACTTGGGTACAATAATGCTCTCATTACTGGTGGGCCACTTAATAATAGGGGGTAACTTCAACTCTGTAGCATCGGGACTTCTCGATCGCCATCCCCCTGTGGTACAGGCTCCTCAAGTAGATGGCTTTCTAATTTTCTAGACGCTTTAGGCCTCACAGACGTATGGAGAGCATACCACCCGAACAGTAAACAATACACCTTACACTCAGGAGCACACAACAATCTTTCCTGGATTGACTATCTACTTGCCCCTGCATGGCAGGCTGCAAATATCCACAAATTTAGACACATGGCAAGAGGGATATCTGACCATTCCCAAGGTTTGGGCCCAACTTGTCCTGGAGGAGAAAAAGGTGGGATGCATTTCACCTATTAACCTGTGACACCTTCGTAACCCAGTGGTTAAAAAAGCACTTTTGCTAGCACTAGACCACTATTCCTAGGCGAATGAGGGGTTGGTGGGGTCATCCCAAACTATATGGGAACCTTTTAAAAAGGTAGCTAGGGGGCAGGCACTCTCGCTAATAGCTGGCGCATGTGAAGATAAACTAAAAGAACTAGTTCACCTGAAGAGGGAGGTCCTTCGACTGGAGGAAGAGGCGAGTGAAGAAGGTGTTCAGGAGAGACTTCACGTCCTGAAACTCAAAACGGATGAATATAAAGAAATAGCAACTGACATGGCCAAAACACTAGCGAGAGATAAGGAGGGAAGAGTGTATGATCTGGGGGATAAGGCTGGAAAATTGATAGCATGGTTGGACAGGAAAGAAAAAGAAAGCAGATTAGTGCCAGAATTGATGAATGACGAGGGTAGGAACATAACAGATCCACAAGCAATAGTTAACAAATTTGTAGAACGCTACAAGTTAGTATATCAAAGAAGCTCAAACCTGCTGGAAGAAGACTCAAGAGCTCTACTGGTGGAAATTTGGCTCCCCACCCTGTCGGACGAGGAAAGGAACATGCTAAATAGCGACCTTACGAGTGAGGAAATAGCGCAGGCAATAAGAAACCTTAAACCTAGTAAAGCCTTGGGCCCCAACGGCCTGCCAATTGAACTATAAAAGTTAAAACCGGATAAACTGGCCTGCAACTATGGGCCATGTCTGAGGAGAGCAAAGAGGTGGGACAGTTTCCATTCGACCAGAAAGTCCCAACATTAATTATCATACATAAAGAGGGGAAAACAAAGGAGAACTGCGCATCTTACAGGCTTATCTCCTTACTTAACGTGGAACCAAAAATATTAGCTAAGGTTCTGGCATGCCGCCTGGCCCAAGTCATATGTAAGGTGGTACACCCCGACCAATCGGGCTTCATGCAGCATCGGAATACTGCATTAAACCTGCCAAGGTTGCATGGCGTGCTGGGGAGAATTGACACAATCCAAGAACAAGCATTGAACGCCACAGTGGCGTTTGACACTATCGAATGGCCATATCTCTTCGCTGTGCTTGCAAAGATGGGATTTGGACCTAGTTTTATCGGATGGGTGAAACTCCTCTACACCGCCTCTCTGGCACAAGTAGTGGTTAATAACAAGAAACCTGAGGTTTGAACTGGGTCGTGGGACTCGCCAGAGTTGTCCGTTCTCGCCCTTGTTTTTTGCCCTCTCCCTGGAGCATCTGGCAGCGTGGATCCGCAGAGACCCCATAATAAGAGGGCTAAAGTGGACGGAGGGTTGGGAGGACCACATTTCTCTGTATGCGGATGATATCCTTTTATTCCTCGCCTCCCCAAAATTCACAGAGTACTTAACATTTTTACAACATTCTGCAACTGCTCAGGATACACGATTAATTGGGGTAAGTCCCTCTTATATGGCCTGCACGGGGACCCTCCACCCCCGCCCGAGGTTGCCCAATAGCAAGGGTGGGCTTCAAGTATCTGAGAGTCTTTGTCACCACAGACCCCAAACTACAATATGAGCGCAACTTGCTCCCCCCGACTGCAGAAATTGAGGTCAGATGTCGCAAATTGGAAGGCGCTGCTGCTGTCCCTGCGTGGAAGAGCAGCACTCATTAAAATGATGTCTCTACCACGATTCCTCTATGCCCTACCAATTCCCAAGACTTGGTCCCAGTAAGGTACTTTAAAGAAATTGAGGGTTTGCAGAGGGAACTGCTGTGGGATGGCAGACCCCACAATGCATTGCATAAACTGGTACTAGGATGGTATTATGGGGGGATAGGACTCCCAGATGTTAAAAAATATTATTGGGCGGCACACTTGGCTGCCATAAACGACTGCACCTACCGACAGGGAGATGACCCAGGGTACTGAATGGACAAACGGCTACTGCCTGGTGGCAACTACAACAGGGCTATCTACTCCAGACCCCTACGGTACCCGCTAACTGGGCCAAACAAACACTCAGTTCAGGTTTGGCACGCGGCAAATAAAAGCCTGGGATGGGACCAGAAACTTACACTAGCCACCCCTTTGTGGGACTCGGAACTACTGGGTATGTTGAGAACCTCAAAAGGATTTGACAAATGTGACTTAATTGAGATCTCGAAGATGGGGTATCTATGGGAGAAAGGCGAAGTCGTGACATTCGCATCGCTCCAACGAAATCACGAACTGGCGTCTACTAAATAGTTCAGATACCTGCAAGTCCGATACGCATTCAAGTCAAATATAACAGCAGGCTCTTCTCCGCTTGAGTCGTCCCCATTGGAGGACAGACTACTAGATGGATACATGCCAGACAAAGCGATATCCTTGACCTGCAAAAGTTGGTGAATAATACACCAGGTCCCCTTGGGCAGACAAGAGAGCTCTGGGATGGGGATGGGCTGGTCCTGGATGATGAGGAGTGGCAGGAGGCGGTGGCCTCCTCACAAGAGATAGCAATTTCTTCTAGACTGCGTCTTGTTCAACTCAAAATCTTGCATACAGTCTACATCTCAGGCCCCAGACTAGTTTGAATGGGAAGAGTAGATGATGGCAAATGTAGGAGGATGTGTGGTCAGGTTGGCACGTTTATACATATAATATGAGAATGCAGGGGAGTCCAGAGATACTGGAATAAGATGCATGACTGCATGAGTGAGGTGCTGGAAGTGGCAATACAGCCTTAAGCCAAGAGAAGACTACTAAATGTATGGGAGCCCACTGACCTCAATAGAACAGACAAATTGTGGGTTACACTGGGTCTAATGGTGGGGAAAAGAAACGTTTGCACAGATGTGGGGGGCGGAGATAGGGCCAAAATCAGAATCCTGGAAGGTGGTTCATGATCAGAGAAAAAACAGTTTATATTGCACGTGGATGCCTTAGAAAGTGGTCTGCAGTGTGGAACAGGTTGAATGTATACCAGGGAAATATGTGTCCCGCCCATTGTCACCTCTCTTGACGAACCAACAACACCATAAATGCTGTATCCCACTGTGTCTCAGGAGATTGTACTATGTGACCAAATGTATTCCATCGCTCGTTGTTGCATAGTTTGTTGGCAACTAAGTTGTAATGTCGAACATTCTCATGTTTAATAAAAAGCGTTATTAAAAAAAAAGGACATGGATAGGCTATATTAAACAGGGCTCAAGGTCATTATAGCCTATGGCATTATTTGAATACTTCTTGACTATGGTACTGTGGGACTCCCATCTCGGCGACGGGAATGATTCAGGCATGTGAATCTATGAAAGATACCAATAATGGATAACCGTAGTTACAGGTAAGTAACTTATTTTCTTCTATGATGACTTCTACTTGCAGAAGTTGTCGGTGCCACATTGCATAGCGAAAGTCGTCTAAACTACACATGCTCACACAATGGTGGGAGAAGGGAGCATAAAATACGATGCAGCCATTTCCTGATACCACCATTCTACACAGCTAAGAAGCAGAATATTAGTGCCAGGCGGGCTGTGTGGATTGAAACGTTTGATGATTTCATAGATGCACTAGAAGAAGATGGCAAGAAATTAATTAAGTATTAGAAAAACCTTGCAGGTGATGGAGTGAAGGAAGTGGTAAAGAAAGTTTCACAGACTGATGATACATCATACCGAAAGATAAAAGAAGCGTTTAAAGCCAAGTTCAATCATTTTCAACCAAGCACGACAACAGCTGGATTAACAATGGATGAGTTTGTTGAAAGACTTTATACCCTCATCAAACATTGCAAGTTCTGTGATTTCTACCAACGAAGAAGCCATGCGCCTCAGAGTCATCGATAGTTGTCTTTCGGATTCCTGTACAAGGCACATACTGAGAGAAACACACATCCTAGAGAAAATGCTGAGGGCTGCGAGAGCAGGACAATGAGTAGAACAACAAGCTGCAGAGATGGAAGTAGGGAAAGTGAATAATGAATCAGCGTTGACCGTGAAAGCAAGCATAAGCACAAGACAGAGGCATGCAAGTTGGCATCTGCAAAGGTGTGGGAAAGAGAATAATTTGAAAACAGTGTGCCAAGCTAATGAGAAATCAAGTGCATCATCACAGAAGTGCATCATCACGGAAAAAAAAGATGGATGCCAGTACGCTCCAGAAGCACTCTCGCCACTCCAACAAAGACAAAAAGCACCATCAGCTACGGCAAGTTGAAGCCAAGCTAAATTTATCAATGTCAAGTTCGTCATACAAAGGTTCTTCAAAGTCAATATTGAGCTCCATTGAAGAAGATGGATGTGCGCTGATGATATCTACCATAGGATGGCATGCACGTGGGTTTAGCTGCCTATAAAGAAGATCAAAAGACAAAGGTGACTGACAAAACAAAGTAAAAAACTTCATTTAGACACTGTCCCAAAATTACATTGAAAGTGATTGATCACTCAATAACCTTTATCATAGACAGTGGGGAGTCAATTAATATCATGCCAGTGGAAAAGTTCAACAGCCTGTCCCGTGTGCCACGCCTCACTAAGTCAAGCAAGAAGGGTCACTTCTAAACCTCTACAAAGCCACGGGTCGTTCACAAAGACCATGTCAAATTAACCGACAACAGTGCAGGCCACCATTCATGTTCTACCAGGAACTTCATCTAGTGCATGCCTGCCCAGTTGTGGCACCGCTGCTGATAGAGGGTTGATATCTCTTGACTACAACCTCTGTGCTCAGTCTGAGATCATGAAATGACTCCTGTTGTTGTTTCATGGCCTGGGAAAACTTAAGAAAATTAAAGTACAGCTTCATATTAATGAGGACATTTGCCCTATTGCCCAGTTGCAGACATTGTTAAACATAAACATAATTGAATGCTTCACAGGCCCCACACCATGGGTTTCACCCATAGCTGTTGTACCGAAAAAAGATAGTAGTGCAGCGGTGAGTATTCCCATTGATATGCGCCAGGCAAACAATGCATTTGAGAGGGAGAAACACCCAGACCCCCATTTAGCAGAAATGATCATGCAACTGAACGGAGCCAAAGTCATCTCCTGTCTTGACCTGAATAAAGAATACCATCAACTTGGCCTAGAAGAGAACTGCAGGTGCATTACTACTTTTTCGACTTATGTTGGTTTGATCAGATACCAGGGACTGAGTTTTAGAGTTCCTTTGGCTGCTGAGATATTTCAGAATGTTATACTCCAAGTAATCCCACTTGTTATATATGTTTTTAATTACAGTGACAAATAACTGTTTTTGGGAGAACACAGAAAGAAAATAACAAAGCCCTTACTCAAATGTGCCAGCTACTTGCTGATGCAGGTCTCTTTCTGAATGCAGCAAAGTGTGAGTTTCACAAAACCAAACTTAAATTGTTTGGGCACATATTCCCTGATGGAGAATGGCTCCAGAACCAGCCAAAGTGCAAGCACTGTATTCTACTTGCCCCATGCTGCGATCATTTTTGGGCATGTCCAGTTATTTCTACAGATTCATTCACAATCTTGCTATTGTAAGTGCCCCATTGAGAGACTTGACAAAGTGAAATGTCATGTTCTAATGGTCTCCTGAACGCGACCGAAGTTTCAAAGATTTAAAGCATGCGATTGGGAATGCAACTGAAATGGCCAATTGTTTCCCCATGTTAAATACCAAATTAGCAGTCGATGTGAGCCTGGTAGAGCTGAGGGCAATCCTTGTTCAACACAACGGACATCCAGATTCTAAAAGACACATTATGACCTATGCCAGCGGAAGCCTACCTGAAACAGAACATTATACACAACTGTGGTGCACCACTGTAAAGCAGTATCCAAAATGATATAGTCCATCCAGTCTATTGGTATACAAAATGTTCTTTATTCTTCACAAGAGTTTTCTAAAACCAGCCAAAGCGTTTCGTCCAACCTCTGTGGACTTCGTCAGGGCGTATATGTTGGTAGTATTCCTCTGTGGTGAGTGTTGTCAGTTCCAATACTGTTGTTATTCACAACACTGGCGGTGCCTTGATAAGCCCCAGTCCTCGCTTGCAGCGGTCGGCGTTTCTTCCGTTCAGCGGTCACAGCGACAATATTGGAACTGACAACACTCACCAAAGAGGAATACTACCAACACATACACCCAGATGAAGTCCACAGATGTTGGACGAAAAGCATTGGCTGGTTTTTAGAAAACTCTTTTTAAGAATAAAGAACATTTTATATACCAATAGACTGGATAGACTATATATTGCTACTGCTTTACGGTGGTGCACTTCACAGTTGTGTATAATTTTACTTTGGTCAGTTTGATTGCTCTCTGGAAATAGCGGGAGCAGTGGATTTGCACACCAAACATTTGAAAACGATTTCATTGTGGACTAACAATGGGGGATTGTTGAGGGAGGTGCGGTTGCTTTATGGGCTTGCTGTTTCAAAACTTGGTGTCTATACTGAAACAAAACATGCCTACTCCCAGCCAGAGAATGTAGAGCTTGGCTGTGCTTTGGTCCTGCGAACATTTTCAGGTACTCCTCTGTGTTACTCACTATTTTTGGAAACCTAAAGGCCAAGATGCCCCCTTGCATTGAGAGGTGGGGGTTGAAGCTGCAGGAGTACGACAATGAGATTGTACGCAAAGCAAGAAAGGATCAAAACCCAGCAGATTACTTCTCACGCGTGCCAGTACATCACAGTTTATTTTCTCGAACAATGGTCCTTAGAGGGGGAAATCTTAAAGATAGATGAGATATAGACCAAAATGGGTACTATATACATTCAATGTCCAGTCGGACAGAGAATTTTTTAATAATATGCAATGTTTTAGGAATAGCAAAATGATTCATGAAAACAATACAACGGGATGCAGTCCTGCACCCGATACAGAAGGAGCAAAAGAGCAAACAAACAATAAACAAAACAATTTGCAGGCAAAAACTGGAGCTATGGTAGCTTGTACTGATCAAAGAATAAGAAAAGCTAACCACAATAGTAACCACATTATTTATCCACATTGAACCATAGTGGTACTATTTTAAATTGTCGACGACGTTTCGATCCCTAGCTAATTAGGTAGAGGGGTCATCATCAGGACTACACAAATGAAATTGCCTGGTATAGACCACAATACCTGTTGGGTTGAAAAACAGGGAAACAAACAACAAGGAAGCTTGTCAGGAGATCTGGTAGGCAAAGAGTTTTTTATATGTCAGCAAGTGCTTGCAATATTAACAGACAGATCAGATAATTCTAAAATGGGCAAGTGAGAAGAGAAGAGCAGAAGGTGATGAATATCCTGCGCTGAGTGAGGTGCATAATTCCTATGTGAAACCCAGTTTCACAGTGTACTAAAAAGGGGGGTACGTGCACACTGCGACTTAAGATGGAGAAAAACAATTCAGGAAACTATGGGAGCCTATAGTTTGCTAGAGAAGTCAGGGCACAAAGACTTTGCTACATGCATGTGATTGTAGTCCTAAATAAGTGCCTGAGAATGCAATCGTGTTTGGGCAGTTTTTTGGCTCACGAAAAAAAACATTGAACTGCTGAGTAGCAGAACGGTTTTAATATCATACAGTGCTGTGGTCTTTAAATAAGCGTATCGAAAAACTGGTCCTAGTGGGAACACTTGAGCAGCTTACCACACAATTTAAACACGTGATAGTGTAGGTGAGGGTACTGCATAGTTCCTTGGAGCTGGTATATTGCTTATGTTGGGCGGGTTATACGCACTGAGAAAGGAAAAAGGGTGTGTGAGCTACATTAAAAACAGAATAAGCTAATCTTGCCAGTGGACAGGAAATGTCAAAATAGTCATGCGAGGCGCGTACCTTATAGTTGTTGTCCGCTTTAGAAGTTAGAAATATAGTTGGGCGGAGAAATGAAACGGAACAGCCTGGCTTATAGTGGGGCAGAACGCCTAGGGTTGGCCGTTTCCTCCGTGATCCTGGAGCTATGTCGGCGGTGGTCGGACAAGGGCGATGCTGTGAGCGGGAGGGGGAAAAGCAATGAAGGGGGGTTAGGAAACATATAAACTTTGTGTTTCCAAGTGAAGGTTCTGAGGTACGGGGTGTGGGAGCAGCCGAGAGTTGCAGCGTCTCTTAACTAGATTGAAGAAAGGCAGCGGTGTGCCTCCGGTTGCAAGACAGGATGGCAGGAACTGGGAGGCTGGCGTGTGGGGGCGGTTAAAAGGGCCCAAGCGGTCGCCATTTTGGATGAGTATGAGCATGGAAAGTTAGAATAGACTACTGTTAGTCTCAGTGCGGTCGGTAGAAAAGACCAATACCTTCTGAAGATTGGCACAGATTACGTGAAGTGTCAAAAGAGATGGAAAGAGGGGAATAGCACCATGTGAATCAAAGGGCATTTGTACATTAACATTTTTGTAAATACAGCAGTTATGATACATTTTAAAAGATTTTTGTAAAAAATAAGAGACATTTTTGTGAATTCAGGAGCAACATGTCGAAACCTTAAACCATTGGACATTTAGTCATTTTAGGGTTCACAGCAAGGCTGTCCAGTCTTCATTCCTATTTAGCCCGTTCCTGATACTGTCAAAGAGAATTATCAATTTTAGTTCTTCTATATTTTCTTTCCTTTCCATCTGGAATGCCTCTTTGACGCAAGGTCTATTCCCTTCAGTTTGGAAACAGGCCAGGTTGGTCCCCATACTGAAAAAACCTGGGGCAGACCCTTTGCTTTTTAGCAACTATCGACCTATTTCTCTCTTGCCTAAACCCGCCAAGATACTGGAGAAGGTGGTTCAGAAACAAGTGGCGCTGTACTTAGAGTCAAATCAGCTGCTACACGACACTCAGTCCGGTTTTAGATCCGGCTATAGCACTGAGACTGCACTGCTTGAAGTTTCTGATACTATTAGGGAATCAGTGGATAGGGGCGAGGAGGCCATGTTGGTCCTCCTCGACCTATCCGCTGCTTTTGATACTGTCTCCCACAAAATACTTACCTCCCGCCTACAGCAGCTAGGGGTCGGTGGGACAGTGCTGGCCTGGATTATTTCTTTCCTGTCTAGCCGTTCCCAAAGGGTTACGATGCACCCTTTTGAATCTGAAGACAAACCCCTCCTGTGTGGAGTGCCCCAGGGCTCTGCCCTGAGCCCTCTACTGTTTAATGCTTATGTGGCTCCTCTGGCCAAGGTAGTTGAATCCTGGGGCGTCAGGGTGGTCTCCTACGCTGACGATACTCAGCTTATCTTTTCCTTTCGAGACCATTCTGACTCCCTCTTCTCCAACTTTAGAAACTGCCTTGGTAACATATGCTCTTGGATGTCAGCCAATCACCTTGCCCTTAACACCGACAAAACCGAGGTTCTCTTTTTTAGTAAAAAATCCCCCCCCCCGGCAACCCTCTGGTGGCCTACCATTCTGAATCCCCCACCCTCTCCCGTGAAGGCAGCTCGTAACCTGGGCTTTATTTTTGACAACTCTTTGTCCGGAAATGCCCAAGTTAACAAAGTGGTAGGGGCCTGTTTCTCTAAACTCCGCATGATTAGAAAAATCTTCCCCTTCCTCCCACTATCCTCACGCAAAACCGTAGTCCAGGCCCTTATCATCACCCATCTGGACTATGCTAATAGTCTATATGCAGGTGCCCCGCACTATCTTATTGACCGCCTGCAAATGGTCCAAAATGCGGCAGCCCGGCTCATCGGGAACATCCCTGCCCGTACTTCAGTTAGAGCCTACCGAGAAGAACTCCATTGGCTTCCCATTTTACGACGTATAGACTTTAAAATCATGACCCTGACATTTCGGGCTATCCATGGTACTGGCCCACTTTATCTGAAAAAGCGTCTCAAGATCTCTGTTTCAGCCAGACATCTTAGATCCAATAACCTCCGTCTTCTGTTGGTTCCTAGATTCAGGCTTTCTCGGACTGGCGGCAGATCTTTCACCGTTACTGCCGCCAAGCTCTGGAATAGCCTCCCCCTTGACCTCAGGTTCTGCGAATCTGAGCCAGCCTTCCGCCGCAAACTCAAGACCTGGCTGTTCACTAGGCGGTAGGACTTGGAACTACCTACTCCTCACCGTTCCCCTTTTCTCTGTAAGATATGATCTTGGTTACTCCTCATGGGGACAGTCATGTAATTTTAGCGCCGGGACACCTCCATCGGAGGTAGCTGCGCGCTCTATAAGCTTCATAAATAAATAAATAAATATTCAGTAGTTGAACCATGTTGCCACCTCTTTGTGGGAGTTTCAGTACTTTAAGGACTCTCCATCGGATGTCGTCTACATCATGGTTAGCCTGTGTGAAATGTTTGACCAAGGGTGCGTTGGGTGTTTTGCACCTGATCCTGCTGCGGTGTTGGCCAATCCTTGTTTTAATTTTCTGCGTTGTCTGGCCAATGTACAGTTTCGGGCAAGGGCACTGAATCAAATAGATTACATTACATGTATTGCAATTTGAGAAGACACGATAGTTTACAGTGATGTCATTGAAAGTGAAGGATTTGCCTTCAATGGTGAATTCGCACACATTACACCCACCGCATTTTGAATGACCTAAAACAGGCGCCAGTCCCCATAGTGAGTCAACTGTGTTGGGAGGATTGGGATTAGGCAAAGCAGCTCTTACCAAGTGATCAATTTTTGGGAATAAGGCGCAACTGCTCCACCAAAGAGGATTACTTCAAAGAGGCATCCACTCTCTCCACCAAACTGACTCACTATGGGGACTGGTGCCTGTTTTAGGTCATTCCAAATGCGGGATATCACCGCCTGCTCTTCTCTTCTCACTTGCCGATTTTAGAATTATTTGATCTGTCTGTTGATATTGCAAACACTCGCTGACATGTAAAAAAAACTTTTTGCCTACCTGATCTCCTGACAAGCTTCCTTGTTGTTTGTTTCCCTGTTTTTTAACCCAACAGGCATTGTGGTCTATACCAGGAAATTTCATTTGTGTAATCCTGATGATGATCCCTCTACCTAATGAGCTAGGGATCGAAACGTCGTAGAACAATTTAAAATAGTACCACTATGGTTCAATGTGTATAAATAATGTGGTTACTATTGTGGTTAGCTTTTCTTGTTCTTTGATCAGTACAAGCTACCATAGCTCCAATTTTTGCCTGCAAATTGTTTTGTTTATTGTTTGTTTGCTCCTTTGCTCCTTCTGTATCGGGTGCAGGACTGCGTCCCGTTTTATTGTTTTCGTGTATCATTTTGCTATTTCTAAAATATTGCATATTATAAAAAAAAATTCTGTCTGGCTGGACCTTGAATGTATATTGTACCCATTTTGGTCTATATCTCATCTGTCTTTTAGATTTCCCCTCTAAGGACCATTGTTCGAGAAAATAATTGATACCCAGGGTCCTTAGTCACTCGTTGGGTCCCCTTGTTTGTTTCTAAAAGAAGTACTTCGCAGTTTGACATCCAGGACTCGGTAGGATACCTCAACTTTATTCTGTAATCCAACAAGCCAGCGGCTCTGTCCGTGGAACAAATCATTGCTACCACCAATATGGGTAGAAACATGACTATCATCAAAGACCTAATATAAATGCAATCATGAAGAAATTTACCTGGCCCCTTGCCGATGACATCTGTTAGAAATTAATATATGGCGGAACTATGAAAGCCATTATATCAACAGCTTTTATAATAAAGTAGTTACAACGACGCCAAAATTACCCCACCTTTTATTTTAACAACATAAGTTATAACGCAATACAGTTATAACAAACAGCATTTCTATGTGTTCGTTTATACTGAATTCCATTACAACGACTAATGGTATTTAACGGCACATATCGAGTGGTGGTTTTATATGTAAAAATGGGGAATACCACTGCACTCGGTAGAAGAATTTTAGGCGACTTAAACAATGTATCTGCTGTAATTTAATGTTGAATTTTAACAAATAATACCATGCCAATGGTTGTTCTGAATGCGTATATGCACTAAGGGGGAAAATCTAGTAGCCCTACCTTTCTGTCTAACGATGTTGTAGAAGACTTCCAAAAGGAAAATGGCACAGTTTGAATGCCAATAACAGTAGTTAAAAAACAAGAACACAATAAAAACAACAACTTCAGTCACAAGTGAATCACGTTAATAAAAAGCACTCCAAATCATATTTTATTTCAAAAAATTGTTAAGCGTTATGAAAATATATAAAGGTAGCCACCCACCATTTTGTGACCAGTTTTTGTCTACTACTGATGAACACCAGATGCTTCTGGGACATCCGCTGCGGAAAACTGTTGTAGATGGAGACAGTGCCACCTAGTTTTTTTGTAAGCATACCAACCACAAACATAAGCATTAACTCTTTAATAATACATTAAAAAATATTCTTTTTTTTTTAAACATTTCCTTTTGTTTCAGTCTCCCTGCTGGTTACTCCTCTTCCTTTATTGTTGGTTGCAAGGGTTAAAAAAACACTTAAGTGAGGACATTCAGCGTCAGGCAACAAATATGAGAATTGCACAATCACTCACAGGTAGCCTGAATGCATGTGTTTAAAAAAAAGGAAGAAGCAAGGAACGTCTGAACGCTATTGGCCACATTACAGTTTTCCTTGGTGATTTCAGACTACCTGGAGAGTCTTGCATACATCCTACATTATTAACACTATTACCCTTGCCAGTAGATGACTTGCCTGTTTTCATATTTCATTATAATTTGTCATTTTTGAATTTTTATTTAAACAAATTCAGATTTTTAAAAACTTTTTAGTGGTTTACATCTCTTCTATGTTGTTTTTAGATGTTGTATATTTATTTTGTAAAACATATCCCTAAACCCTGTTGCAAGGGTGAACTGCTACAACATACATGGGGTGTAATTTTGTGGTTATGCCATACTTTACATATTTTTATAACACACTGGCAAATGAAATACCTTTCCACTTCTGCCTTACACTAATGTACTATAAATATGGGCCTAAACACTTTCTTACATGTCACTACTGTTTGCCTTTCATTTGATGTTGAAAGCATACCCAATTGAACTATTTAAAGCTTAGAGGAGTTCTTCAGGCCTGTTTCTTGTGTAAGAAAAAAGTGAATTTTTTACCATTTGATACAATGTAAACATGGGTTAATTGTTTTTTAAAGAAAATGTGTAATTTCTTTTTTAGGACTGTACATAAATTGTTCACTTTAT
Source organism: Lissotriton helveticus (assembly GCF_964261635.1). NCBI lineage: Eukaryota > Metazoa > Chordata > Amphibia > Caudata > Salamandridae > Lissotriton > Lissotriton helveticus. The sequence continues at coordinate 1,584,291,850 of NC_136065.1, read as the reverse complement.
TAATATGTTCTTTCATGTCAATAAATTAGTTCTTACTTTTTACTTCAACATTTTTATTATTAAAGAAAAAAAATACTTAAAACAATGGTTCTTTTTTCATGCCTTAAGTTGATGGTCTTCTGTAAATGTCTTTGTTCTTTTAGATATAATTGTGTAGAAAGGGGAAGTTTAATATGCTTTTGTTTAGTTGTGGAAAAAATTGTGTTTTGATTTACAGACTCCCAAAGTAATTATTTAGTTATTTAATAATAGTAAGTGTTAGTATTTTTAATCATCCAAAATCCCTTTTTCTAAGGTATCCAGACCCAGAATGTACATGTACATCTTTTGCTTCATTGATTAACAATGGCCTAATTTTGTTTCCAAAGGTATTAATTATTTTACTTTCCTACTCAGGGGTTAAAATTAGTACCCGAGTATTAACACACTTCCCCACCAAAACACCCATTTTCCTCGGGCATACCGCCCCTTAAAGTAAGTGCCTAATCTGTTTTAGCGATATAGTGTTTCTTTTTGATATTTACATTTAAGCACTTTTTTATTTCTAAATTACTTACCATATAAATGCTCATGGTAGTACTTGGGTATCAAAATGAGTGCCCGAGTATTAATACACTTCCCCACCCAAGCCCCTTTTTCCTCTGGGTTCCCGCCCCTATAAGCAAATGTCTAGTCCGGTAACGTACGTTTTTTTTTTAATTATTGCAAATTAGTGTTTATTTTTTTATATTTGATAGGACAAATTTTTTTGTAATTTTTACTTAGCTATTAAAATTGGTACCTTAGTGTTAATACACTCCCCCACTCATAATCCCTTTATCCTCTGGCATCCTGCCCCTTAAAGTAAGTGTCTAATCTGTTATAGCAAATGTTCCCTTTTAATTTCTACAAATAAGCTCTTTTATATGGCATGTACATTTTCTAATTAATACTCAGGTATTAAAACTAGTACCTGATTTTTAATACACTTCCCCACCTAAACCCCTTTTTTCGTCTGACATCCCGCCCCTAAAAGTAAATGGCTAGTCCGGTTAAGTAAGTGTTTTCTTTATATTTTTATTATTTACGAAACACAATTTTTTTTCTTCAAATTAATGCTCAGGTATTTAAATTAGTATCTAAGTATGAATACACTTCCCCACCCGATTCCCCCTTTTCCTCTGGCATCCCTTCCCTAAAAGTAATTGTCTTGTCCGGTAAAGCAAGTGTTTTAAATTTTTACAAATTCATGCTTATTTTTTATATTTTACAAAACACACAGTTTTTCAGATTAGGAAATGGCTAGTCCGGTTTAGCAAGTGTCTTTATATTTTTACAAATTAGCCCTAATTTTTTTTATCATTTATGAAACACAATTTTTTTCTGACTCACTGCCTAACTGTCACTCCACCGAAGCGCTGAGACACCGCTATGGGGGTTATTCGGGTGCTTGACAAGTCAATAAAATAAAATAAAATAAAATAAATAAAATGTCTTCAAATTGGGGGGGGCGTGGCTTGCAGCTGATGAAAATGGTGTAGCTTAGAGGAGCTCCAGAACCCCCGAAGGCCGCAACTAAAATCCGCACACTAATCCGTGCCCGCAGCCTGGCAATAACGGCTGGCCCAGCCATCAGATTTTCTGCAGCACCCGAGAGACTTCCAACAGCACGCGGACTGGGTGATTGCGGAGCACTCGCGGCGCGGCCGGTGTCGATTGTCAAGCCAGGGACTAGAGTACGAGCCTGCCCAGCAGGAGACCCAGACGACAGCGGCGCAGCACCGGCATGGCTGGGGGCTGAATTGAGCGAGGCCCCCCCCCTCACAGCTCTGGGCTGCTCTCCAACCTGAGATTTAAGGTACAGTGCCCCAATAGTGCCAGAAATCCCCAACGGCTGCCCCTGAAGCTTGCGCGCTAAAAACTGCAATACCGCTGGGGACGAAAACGGCGGTCCGCTCTGTGCCCGGGCTTACACCATCTTGGGCCTGCAGCAGGAGTGCATGCGCCCATCCATCATTGTCACCAGTCCTGTCAATAAGACCCGACTACAGGGGACCCAGCGAGGAAGCGGTGACCCTGCGCGGCCTATAAGCAGCGGGGTTATCCGGCCTCCACTCCCCTACACCATAGAATAAAAGTGACAACAGGAAGGTGCTTCTGAGCCTGTGAGAAACCCCAGTGCCCCCGCGCCAAGTGCCCAGCGAATCCGCTGGCAGCAACCACCTCCCTGCCGGCAGCAAGATCCGTGCAATAACACCAGTGACTGTCCAAGGTGACATAACTCACAGGCGTCGCTGAAATCGACCCCCCAACTTGGCAACAGAAACATACTACGGCTAGTGAGAAACCCGACAGGCCGCGCACCAGCCAGAGAGGCGCAGGCATGCGGTGGTGAGTACCACCTGCTGTTTTCTAGTGACCGACGCCCGGTGCACCCGGTCAGGGCGCTATGGGGGGCTGGGGCCAAAGAGGGACCCAACAGAACAGATTGGATAAATATGCATACTCCAAGGATGAGTCTACTGACCCAAAGGGAGCTGCCGCGGACGATGCAGCAAACAAAGGTCCCATACCAGCAAAGGATATTACTTTGCAAGACATTATGGCTACGCTCAACAAGGGCCACGCATCGCTGGAATCCCGCATAGATACAGTCACCACAGAACTGTCCATCATATGCGCTGACTTTAGAAACCTCAGCTCCCGAGTGACGGAAGTGGAAAAGACGACGACAGAGTTAAGCACAGACACACACACACTTAAGAACCAACTGAAGCAGCTTGAGTCAGATAACAAACAAATGGCAGCAAAACTAGATGATTTCGAAGGTCGCTCCTGCCGCAACAACATCCGATTCATAGGTGTGCCGGAGTGAACAAGAGGTCCTGCAATGGACCTGTTTGTGGAGGACCTGATCAAGAATCACTTGCAGCGAAAGGGACTCTCCAACTACTTCTCAGTGCAATGGGCTCACCGCGTTCCTGGAGGCAAGCCGCAACCAGGTGCCCCCCCGAACAATTCTCATGCCGATATTTTACTTTCGTGACCGGGACCTCATCGTGCAGATGGCAAGGGCGGCACCCCCCCTGCAGTACCAGCACACAGCAATCTCCTTCTTTCCGGGCTACACTGCATCCGTCGCCAAACAGCGATGAGTTTTCTGGCCATAAAGCAAGAACTCAGGAGCCGAGACCTCAAGTACTCCATGATGTTCCCTGTTAAAATGAGAGTGGAGGCAGAAGGGAAAACATAGTTCTTCAACACACCTGACGAGGCACAGGAATGGCTAGAGGGCTGGTGACGAGTTCCCTACCGCAATGGCTCCAGATGAGAAAAAAATAGCTATAGCCATGCACCGCCAGGGACGCAATCTCACGACTGAACGGAATGGGTGACAGCGGTGGATGGCCAGGCTACAATACAGCTGACCTCACCCTGGACTTCAGACACTCCCAGAGAAAGGTTTGGTCCCAAGCCGTGCACGACAGTAGCGTTCAGACTCAACGATGAAACCTAAGAGGCGACAAACCGGACGAGAGCAGTAAATAAACACTAATGCAGCAGAGGATGAACCCAGTTTAAACCGACTGCTGTTGGGCCTCGATATGTGGGAAACAAGTGGTGAAACAAAGATACTCTCCACTCTACTACGAAGGCGCCATAACAGGCAATTTGGGACATTAACCCCGTGATGCGGCCAAACAAATGGGAACAACTGGTGAACGCTCCTCTCCCCCTACAGCTGTATTGGGTAAAGGGATTCAGGGCCTCTGCAAAGTTGGGGTGGTGAGAAGTTTCTATACCGTCTTGCAGGGAAAAGGGAGGGGGGATGGACCCAGGGTTAATAAGGGAAGTTTTAGTTTGGTTCACTTGGTTGCATTGTTACGTTTTCAGGCACACTATATGCTTATGTCAGCAATTACCTAGACCATACAGTCTACACCGCCACTACTCCACATGATCACTACTCCTGACACACCTCAACCGGACCAAATGCGCATGCCAACCCTGCCCATGATTTCCTGGAACGTTAATAGTCTCCGGGACAAGTTGAAACGCGGTTTAGTCCTCGAATACCTAAAGCGCAAGGCACCAGCAATAACAATGATACAAGAGACCCACCTGACAGGGACGACATGTAAAGCACTTGACAGATGGGGCTTCAAACTAGCGGTCCACTCAGAGTTCACGACCGGGGTAGGGATTCTTATTATAAAACAGTACCCAATCATAGTCAAAAGAACATATACAGATGACTAGGGCCGGTTCGCGGCACTGACATGTCAATGGGAAGGTTGTTTATTCAATGTAGTCTCTGTTTATCTCCCCCCAATGCTTCACTCAGCAACATACCCGGCACAAGGAGTGTTTTTGCTGCAGCTCCTACAGGGCAATCTAATCATAGGCGAAGACCTCAACACTACGCTAGATGACACCATGGACTGCACACCCCCACGACAGTAGCAGAGGTCACACTCAGCACTTATGGATTTCATGGAGACAATGGGCCTTGCGGATATCTGGAGGCAGGCGCGCCAATACACATACAATAAGGGCACCCCCAACAGCTTCTCACGAATAGACCACATATTAGCACCGGCGGGTGAAATAGCTCACTTCCTGGAGATTTCCCACTTGCCAAGCGGTATCTCTGACCATTCCCCACTCAGTACTATATACACATGGCAAACCACAACTCGACTTAGGACGTACCCTATTTACCCCGGATATTTGAAACACCCAGAGATAGTGAAGGGACTACTAGATGCCACCACACACTACTTTACCAAAAATGAAACTTCAGTCCCCTCGCCGCTCACTCTGTGGGAGGCATATAAAACTGTGTTCCGTGGGCAGGCAATTTCACTCCAAACGCAACACAAGAGAGATAAAACCCAGCTAGTGGAAACACTTGAGTGAGAAATAGACGATCTAGAAAGAATCAGGGACAAGATCCTTCTGACGATGTCACATATAGACTGCTCCTTAAATTACAAGAATATAAAGACCATTTATGGGAAGAAACTAGGTCACGACTATCGACAATGCAGCATACAATATATGAAATGGGTGACAAAGTAGGCAAAATTATGGCCTGGCTTGATAAACGCGAGAAAGCGGACATGTAGGTGGCAGAACTCTGCCTGCCCACGGGAGATACCACGCAGTATCCACAAGAGGTAGTAGATCTCTTAGGACACCATTAAAAACAAGTCTATGCCTCAGCACATTCACACACACAGGAGGAGTTGGAAGACTTCCTCCGTGACATCCGCCTCCCTAAACGCAAGGAGGAAGAGTCTCAGCTTCTGGAAACAAAGCTTTCAACAGACGAACTAGCCTTAGCAATCAACAAAATTCAGTCTGGGAAGGCCCTCGGCCCCAACTGAATCACCATAGAGTGGTTTAAATGTAACACTATGTCATTAGCGCCTTACCTTTTAACGAAGTGAGAGAACTACCACGAGACCAGTGTCTGATGACTATCATGGCCAACCGCAAACCCGGGAAACCCCAGATGGAATGCACCTCCTATAGGCCTATATCCCTGATAAATGAGGAAGCCATAATTTTGGCCAAAACCTTGGCCAACTGACTCACACCGTATCTAGCCAAATTAATACACCCAGACCAATTGGGCTTCATGCCAGGGAGGAATACGGCCCTAAACCTATGACGTCTCCACGGAGTTATGGGGTGCAGATACACGATACTGTTGTATGGCGTTTTAGGATCTGAGCGAAATTTCCCGATTCATGCCCTTATATAGGTACAATTCACATTGTCCTAATATAGGCATAGAAATCATACCCATATTTAGATATAGCCCATGCAGTCCAAATACAGGCATGGCTACTTCCACCCGTTCCAAAAAGCCACAACGATTTCTTGGGAAATCGGCTTTAGCAGTCAGGGGCATCCCCTTGCTTGAATATTGATTTGTCCAAGAACTCATGGAGTTTTCAAAGAACTACCATTCCCTTCGGGTTCTTTGATGACGTTATTATGCCAGACTTTACGTTAAACTAGGCACCTTCAAGGTATAAATATGCCCTCACTTGCTCTAGCAAACACACAGTGGTTTGGAGCAGCTCGACTATCTACTTGCCCACCGCAGCTCGCTACAGCAAGTGCCGATGGAAACCGACCCTCCAGCTGACGCACTGATCGAGAGGCTGCATTTCTCTCGGCGAGAATCCAGCTCCAGTGAATCCAAGTTCCCCTCGCGCTGTATTAGGAAATCCAGTCCCGAGGCAGAGATACCAGACTTCCTTTATTCTAAAACCAAGGTACAGAGCTGAATTCTCTGGGTGGAATCACTCCATACAAAATCCTTTTTGGTACTAAAATGCTTGTCCAGGACCTTGATCGTCACACTTCAGTGGTAGAACAAAAACCCTTTGATATCAAAGACCGTTAGGCTGTTTTACAGGACTTAAATGAAACAAGAAGTCAAAGCAAGACATTATAGAAGCCAACGGCCACTGAAGGGGAACCATCTGTCCCAGCAAGGCCTGACTGGATTCCAAAGATTGGGGATCTAGTCAGAGAAAAGATCGTGGATAAGAAGGAATTTGGGCCTTCTTAAAGACAACCAGTATCTGTGCTAGCAATCCACGGATCAAGAACAGTGTTACTACCGGCCCTTGCTGGAAGAAAGGAGAACAGGTTCGTATCTATCGACCTGGTAAAACCTCATCATGTGGACAATCATAAGTAGTAGGCCCTGTGGACTCCAAAGATGTAGCAGACGACCAAATCTTGCTACTATCCAAGAGGTTCAAACTGACAGACTCATCGCCTTTGAGGAATCTGCAGTGCGAAAAGAAGGACTAAGCAATAAAGCCATGGAACTTGTGCCTCTTGAGACCCAAATAACAGTTTGTCAAGAAACACCTGTCTACAATGATGTAGCATCTGACTATGCTAATATGACACAGGATCCAGTAGCTCCAGTGATTTCAAGTAATCCTGATGCAATACCTACAATTGACAGAACTGCATCTGGCTATTTCCTTAACTTTGATACGTTTTCCGAGGATCACAGTGAACCTGAAACACCTCCAGCAAATAAAACTTTCAAAGAACAAGTAACAGAACTTTTTCAAGAACTTGAAAAAACTTATCTGGTTTCACCATGGGTTGAATTTTGGATTGTGCTAGGCGTACTTTTTCTCCTACTTTGGCTAATTCTTGTATTAAGTTTGGGAATACTGATAAATGGAAGATATAGTAAAATAGACACAGCAAGTAAGAACATCAACTTGCTCCTCAAGCCACACAAAACATCTAATCGTGAACAAAGAGTCTTGACATCAGTGAACATCACAGCCTTTCCTATACCTGGTGGTATAGCATGGGACAGAACTGATTATGACATCTTTGGCCCTACAGAGGTGTTGAAGATTCCACATCAGTTCAAGGTTTCCTTGAGTAACTTTGTTTCACCCAGCACATTTTCTGATGATTGGGACTTTGAGACTGTTAATAATATGATGTCAGACTTAGAGATGTCTGCAAAATTTACAAAACCTGAATACTTAGAAGGTTCATCAGATTATGAACAAATGTACTGTTATAGACACTATGGTCATCATTATTTGCACAAATCTGCAAACCCTAAAAATGTTTATACTTTCAATCAACGGGAACACTGTCCAACGCCACCAAAGGGTAGGTCAAAAACATTCTATGAAAAATGTCCATACTTCTCAGGTTTTAATACCTCAAATCCAGAAACGTTTTACTTTAAAAATGTTAATAAGACAGGAACAAAAAGTATGTTGACTAATACTAAGCAAATTTATTCTGCAGCCTTTTATGCCCAGCTGTCCTCGTTAGGTTTTGACTTTTGGAGTGAGAACATAGAAACAAAAACTGCCTGGGGCACAAAAAAGGCTGGCAGGTGCAGGGAATAGAAGCTTTATTTCGAGCCTACATTATCCCTGAACAAATAATGTTTTTGAACAACACTGTGCAACATATATCCTGTCTTGGTCTAGCCAAGATAACAGATTTGAAAAAACCGTCCATACCCACACCTACACCTGATAGTAAGAAAACTACAGAAGGAGGGGTAGACGTAAAAACTATTTTACTTCAAAACAGAACTGATCCTGATTGGAAAAAATGGTTCATCTGGCCAACAGACACAAACAACTGTCAAGATAGATTCCTGAATAAGACACAAGGGTTTAGATTAACAAGGCCAGATCCAGGCTATGTCCTTTGACAACATCCAGGGATAGTAACAACATACAGTGTAGGAAAATTGTGCCTTGAGTGGCTACAAAAGTCCACACTAACAGAGATTAAACAACACTTATCTTTACTTAAAGATGGCGTTGATTTAAGGGACTTCCTACAAGGTCCTGCGAAACGGCGTCATAAACGTTTTATACACGCTGGTATATATGCCTTTTATAATGAAGCTTGGAAAGCGACACAAGCAGAGACTGCAGAACGAATACGAGCAATTGATCGTATTAATTTAGAGAAAGCCCTCTCTGTAGTTGACAATGGGTTAATGACTCTGGCATCCAGAATGTATTCTTTGGACAGCAAAGTATCCTCTGCCATAGACATAATGGAACAGGACTTGATCATGCTACAGCATGGACAGTCGCAATTGCTTTCTATAATGCTATTAGGCTGGACGTTACAAAATCTCCATTCTGGATTGGTGCCATGGCGTCTAATCAACACCACGTCATTGTTTTCTGTATTTAACCTTACAGATAAACAAATCACTTTGCAACAAAGAGGAGCAGACTATACGGTGCTGAGCATTGAAAAACTGGAAAGATTACCATTAACTGTTTCGGAAAAACTTGCAACAGAATGGCTAATACACGGAATAATCACTCTGCATGTCACAATTTTCCATTTTCAATATTGTTTGAAACATATACCAGCTGGCGTGTATGAAAAGTTGGGTAAAGAATACATAAAGTCAACCTGGCAATTACCATATACACACAGATGTTGGAGTGGGGGAAAATAAGTATTTCTCAGTGGTACACAATGCAAAAGCGCACTAAGCGTTACACTTTTATGTCAGGGTATTAGTTTACATGGAGCCGGTGACGGTTCTTCGACCAACTTATCCTGCCACCCGCATGGGTCTCCAGCTGCAGTGATAGATCCAATTTTTAGGCAGGTTTCTAACGGAAGCTATATTATGTTAAATGATCACAGCTGCTGTGGCATGTTGCCAGGAATAGCCTATCTCGTAACTGTGTCAGCCTGGGCCACTTTTTGTGTGCAAGTATTGTTTCCTAAAACTAAGACAGACGGGGAGTCGCCATTATGGCCTTCACTGAACATCTCTTCTATATGAATTGATACTTTAAGCAGAATGAAAGCCATTCTTTTACAAAAAACTGTGCCACTGACCTCGTCCAAAGAGACGTATGAACTACAAGTTGCAAGGTCCTCTGCAGAGATACATGCCCTTTTATCGACAAACTGCCCTGTACATTTCGTAGAAATGTTAGGTCGTATCTTAAACATGTCTGATACCAGTGGTATTATACATGTATTTAAAACTGTTTTTTCGGGACTGTTAGCACCATTTGAAGCAGTCCTCGGTATATTTCCAAACTTCGTGCACTCTGTGTTCGGAGGCCTGCCTCTCATTTTGGGACTTATAGCAGGAATACTTTTCTTGTCCCTTCTGCTTCGATATGGCAAGTCCGGTCACCAGCAACACCCAGATTACCATAGAGATCCCTCTCCTGAAAATGAAGTGTCTTGAGTGCATGATACTGATTCTGGGCTTGGCTCGTTTAAGAGATCTGAATACCACATGGCTTCCATCATTCCGACCAATCTGGCAAGATTGCATCTTACCTGTTCTACGATGCCTGCTATGTGGAGAAGTATGGGTGTTGGATATCTGTCTAACACTCCCATCAGCACTGCCGACGGATGTTGATACTTTGCTTGGTTCGGTAACGGCCCATGCTTTGTGTTGTCCCCAGCGGCTGCCATTACTGATGACGGCATTCATTGAGGTCTCACAGACGCAATCTGCTGACGGTGAGATATGTGGATCGACAGGCACCTAGGTACCATCTCCATCTCCTTCGAACATTGCTAATGCGGCTAACGCTGACGACGATGCTTCACATGTTTGTGCAATCGGTCTACTTAACAAAGTGGTCCAACTGTCACCTACTGTGGTAGACGAATTCTTTACCATCGAGAATAACTTTTGAAGTTAGCACACAGCGTTCTATGGGACTCTGTATTCGACCTTCACTTTTCAAAACAAAACTTCCAACTTTAGAACTCTATTTTTCAAGAATTTGACTTTTTTCAAAAATGTACATATTTTTTTGGCACAAAGTAATCTGCTTAAAGTAGAACTATTCATAGAGAACAAGAATTTTTTGACTACTTCCAAGAGACAATATTTGACCATGTCCACAACCAAAACAATTTATATATTCTGTCTTGGAATGGTCTCGACTTTTTTTCTGTATTTAAGAGCCGTTTCATAAATGTAATTTCATGATTCATTCAGATAGCATTTTCGATGACATATTTTATGCTTTGAATGACAACATTGCTTTTACAATGCATACAGCACAAATGCTCATTTCTTTCGTGTACGACCATTTCGAATGCATTTTATGTATTTTGGGAGGGGTTTTTTACACACCATGCTTTAGATAGGTTTTAATTGCTTAGAATTTAGTAATATCGAACATAATAAAGTGGAGTGGGTGTTGTATGGCATTTTAGGATCCAAGCTAAATTTCCCGATTCATGCCCTCATACGGGTACAATTCACATTGCCCTAATATAGGCATAGAAATCATACCCATATTTAGACATAACCCGTGCAGTCCAAATACAGGCATAGCTACTTCCACCCGTTCCAAAAAGCCACAACAATGTCTTGGAAAATCGGCTTAAGCAGTCAGGGACATCCCCTTGCTTGAATATTGATTTGTCCAGGGAGTCAAGGAGTTTTCAAAGAACTACCATTCCCTTCGGGTTCTTTCATGATGTTATTATGCCCAACTTTACGTCAAACTAGGCACCTTCAAGGTATAAATATGCCCTCACTTTCTCTAACAAACACACAGTGGTTCGGAGCAACTCGACTATCTACTTGCCCGACGCAGCTCGCTACAGCAAGTGCCAAAGGAAGTCGAAAATGCTTACCTTTGACCAACTCCAATCCATATATGGGATGGCACCAACGGAGCAATTTATCAAATAAAGCACGCCTTGGAGGCAGCAATCCCTCCCGACACCGACTTACCTGAGGCCTCGCCATTAGAGGACTGGTTACTTACGGAACATAGGGACAAAATGGCAATCTCTATGATATACCGGAAAATCATTAACAATGCATCTGACCCCACGCAAAAGCTCAGTGATAAATGGGTTGCGGAACTGGGTGACCTGGACAATTCAGACTGGCAGGACGCATTAGCCTCACCCAGGGAGGTGGCAATCCCGTCTAGACTTCATCTGATACAACTTAAGATCCTACGTAGAGTGTACTATATACGACCGACACTTTACAAAATAGGGAGAACGGATACTCCACTTTGTTTGAGGGGGTGAGGGGCACTCGGCTCCTTTTTTTCGCACTATCTGGGAGTGCCCGGCGATAGCAAGACATTGGAAATTGGTAATGAAAAAATCACACGATTCAGTGGCAGTCCAGTCCCACCTGAACCCAAACGCTGCCTCCTAAACATATGGGAGCCCACAGACCTTAACACCACAAGACAGAAGTGGGCAACCTTGGGAATTATGTTGTCAAAATAGAATATCGCTAGACACTGGGGAGCAGCGGTCGCCCCCACACTCGCAGAATGGTGTAAAACATGGATTTAGCTATGGTCGCGGAAAAGACTGTATATGTAGGCAGGGGTTGTCCGAAAAAGTGGATACGACTGTGGAAAGGGTGGAACATATAGATGGGGTAGATATGCTCCTTACCACTTATACCATAAGACCCAGAAGTATTATAAGGGAGGTCTCCGAAATACAATATTGTGATTTGAATGCGATGTACTATATAGTTTATCTGCGACAATACACAGATGACTGAAGAAAGAGAATGGAACCGGTGGATGTACCAAACACACTAAATGTAAGCCGAAATGCCTGACCGTATGTATGATTTATTCATGTGCCATTTTACTATGGAAAAAATATAAATATATTTAAAAAAAATGCCTTCAAATTAATTCTTATGTATTAAAATTACTAACTGGTTATTAATACACTTCCTCACCAAAAACCCTTTTTCGTCTGGCATTCCACCTCTTGTCAGCATTGCCTTGCCCCGACCCAGAATAAAGCAGTGCCCTTCTAGGTGTAATTCTAGATTCAAAAGATTTCCTCTGACTCACCTCTCAGGCAGTGTCTCTCTATCTCACAGGATCTCCTGCAGAAGCAGGGCTGGCAGACTCATGTAGGAGGGAGGCGGTATTCCAAGATGGCGGCTTGCCGTTTGGAGACCTTAGGTTAGTTCTCTAGTGTTTTTAGGCTGAGGAGAAGTGTTCTGATAAAGCGCTCGTGCATCTGGAGTTCAGCCCACTTCAACCATCGATTCTGAGGGAGGAGCAGCGTCTTTTTCCTGCGCAGCCTTTCTCAGTTAGGAATGAGCTGTGGAGATTAGCATTTCAGTTCATTTCAAGTCAGCAGTTCAGTCTGCATATTTTCGGAGGTTTCGCCCCTTTTCCTTGTGGTGAATTTCCTGTTATCAAGTATAGTGAACCAGTTATTTTAGCATTGCAGTTCAGAAGTGAGATTTCTTGTTTGCAGTTGTGAACCTAATTGAAGACTTTTCGAGTAAGTGGAACTACCCTCTAATATCCAGTCAGTCTTCGTGATTTCAAGACGGCAGTTTGTTTTCTCAGAGACTGTATTTATTTTGTCACATTTCTAGCATTGAGCTATGTTAGTATTTGTTCAGCTGCTCCACTCGTAGTGGGTGTACTCTTGAGGAACCTTTTTTTTAATCATTGAACTCAATACTAGATTAAAGACTTTTCAAGGAGCTTCATTTTCCGTGAGGAAAATTTATGGTGACATACCAGCTGACAGTCAGCATCACAGAACTTCAAGGCAATACTTTCAGAGACTATATATATAGTGAGTAAGGACATAGCCTTGTGTCCAAAATGCGTCTGAGGCATGCACCGTTCCACTTATATAATATAAATAAAGAAATCTGATTCCGGCTAATTCTTGAGTCCCTGTTCCTGTTTTGTGCACCAAGGCACTGGGGCAGTGTGGAGTCGATATATATATATATATAATTCACTGAAAAAACCATAGGTTTCAGGGTTGTTATAGTTAGCTGGACATTTCACTCATACAAAACCATTGAAATTCCTCCGTTATAGTTAGTTGTACTAAGTATAACTTGCGCGCCCACAATCCACTGCTGATGATGTCACGTATTATATCATTCATGACATGGTCAGTGACATCACTGATGACATCACTGATGACATCTCAAATGACATCACTAATGATATCACTGATGACATCATCCAGCGAATGTGGTTTGGTTTTTTATTTATATAATATTATATATATAGGAATTTGCATTGAAGACTGAGTGGATGTAGAAGAGTCTGGATGGAGGATTTAGTACTACTGTGATTGACTGTAAGTGAGTAATTTAAAGTGTCTCACTAAATATTTGGGATGGTGATTTAACTGTGTGAATATTTGTTTCACTCTGTGTCTTGTTGTGTAAGCTACTGCATAAGTCAGTTACAGGTATGTGAAACTCTATATTAGTTTTTAATTAGTTAAGAGAGTATTTGTATGAGAAAGTAAATGTGTGTGTAGTTGGATGGAAGGTGTGTAACTGTCTAAAGATGTGTAAATAGTTGATTAAGTACATATATAGGTTAAGGCTGTATGTGAAAACAGTTGTTTTGGGTGAGTAATCTCTTTATGGGTGTGTTGATGATTAAATATACTTCTCAAAGATATATGTCCAACTAAGTAGAAATTGTTAGAAACGGGATCCCCGGCTGGCCAAGGCTCGCGCCAAAGTCAGTCAGAGATCCCCATTCCCAAGTCAGGGCAAGGGAGTTACACACCAAGATAACCCCTGCTCACCCTCTAGGTAACGTGACGCGAGCAGCAAGGCTAATCTCGGAGGCGATGTGTAAAGCGTTTGCGCTCGCACCCAGCAACAACACCCAAGGCCCACCACAAAGGAAACTCCACACAAGGTTATGTAAAAAACTAGCCTTTGTATTATAGTAAAACACATTAGATAAAAACACACACTTTACAATGTGCCAACAGGTATGGGCAGAATTTACAGGGGATTATGTACAGGAAAGGGCCACCTGGACCACTGTCATGGGTATGCACTTTTAGAACTAGCACTTGTTGTCAGAATAATAATTCTTGTAGGTATAACACTTAGCACATAGAACATATAATGACTGTAGCACCAAAATAGTACATGTAGCACACAACCAGTAATTACTGGTAAAGGGTAAATACCTCCTACGCAACCCTAACCACCTTAGGAAAATCACGCAGGGAACCAGGACCTTATTAGCAGGACCTATAGAAGGAAAAAAACAATCACCTAAGCATCAACCTAAGCATCAACCACATAGCAAAGGGAAAGAAGCAAAACACATGATGACTAAAAATATTCAGAGGTGTAGGTAATAACACTTGCGCAGAAATCACATTAGCAAGTAAATCACAAATCGCGCAAGGTGCACATAGGCACAACACTACAACTGTCCCTCAGGCCAACTGGCCTCGCAAGGGCTCAAATTCCCTTAGTCCCAAAATGTCAGGGCAGGCTGCGCAGGCAGCCAAAGAACAAGCCTAAACGTGGCAGTTGCCCACTAAGTGCTGGGCAGCTGAAAACACTGATGGGGCCAACGTTGGAGCCTCGTGCGCTCAAGAACAACAATGGGGCCAAACGCAGCGTGGGAGCCTCGGGGCTCTAACCAACTGTGGCGCCTGGAGCCTCTCGGGGCTCGTGACTCAAATAACCATGCTGCCACGAGCCTCTGCGGCTCGAACGATTAGTGCCCCTGAGCCTCTCAGGCTCGTAAAACAAATAGACCCCCGGAGCCCCCGGGCTCTTGACAAAGGTCCTCGCGCCAGAGGCGAGGGGCGGGCACCGGCAACACCCTCCTCTCAATAAGGAACACCGGTCCTTACTCACCAGCTATCTGCCGCGCTCCGGTCACTGCTGGGGGAAGGCACCGGCTGGGTCCAGCAGCATACAGGGCTCTCCTTCCGCACTGGAGCCCCGCCTGCCTCTACGCCGGTTGTCCTCTCACCTGCTGTCTGCCAATAGCAGCGCGGGTCGCCCGGCGAGCCTCCCGTGGCCTTAACCAATGGCAGCGGGCCCCGGGTGACGTCAGCGGATGCACTCTCTCGGCCCCCGGTGCAGCGGCGGTGATTTCACAGGCAAGATGCGGGGTGAAAAATGCCGGGTGGGCACCGGCCAAAGCAAATAAGGCGCTCCCAGCGCTCAAGAGGAAGTTCCCAAGCGCTTTAGGACAAGATACCAGCGCTCCCAGGTGCTAGGGAAAGAATAAAAGCGCTTCCAGCGCTAGAGTACAGGATCACAGCGCTCCCAAGCGCTGAAGGGCAAGATAAAGCACTCTCCTGCGCCATAAGTAAAATAAAGCTCCAGCAAAGTTCTGGAGGCAGGCAGGGGGGCAAGGCTGGGCCCAGAGCCAGCTCACTGGGTCTCCAGGCAGGGAGGCAGTCCAAGTGGCGGTCCTCCTGGCACCCAGCAGCAGCAGCAGCCCCCCTCAGATAGGATCCTGGAAGAGAACAACTTGTAAGGGGACACAGCCCCTTCTTATACTGTAAAATCATTTGTCTCAGGGTGCAGGGTGGGGGAGAAACCAGTCGCAGCTGGTTTTGGAGTACTTTGTTTTCCCCAGCCACCCTTTCCATTCACCAGGCAGGCTAGGGTCATCAGTCGCACCACAGGGGGTGGAGCCAGCATTGTGTGGGGAAAGCCCAGCCCTATTCAGGACCCAGGTGCACTCCTTCCTCACATCACTCATGCTAATCTCTCCACTCACCACCGGGCAGACCCATCCAGACTCCTGGAGCCAGGCTCCCCAGCCAGCTCCAGCCAATCACACGCCAGCACACTCACTGCACAGACACACCAATGTCTAGAAGTGGCACTTCCACACTAGACACATACACGCCGCATACATCACTGCGCAGCATTCAATCCCACGAGTTCGCACATACCAAACTCGAGCCTGCACTCCCCACACATCAGGAATTAACATGGACACACACATTCCCCATGCATTCCTATGGGAGGGCAGGCCAGCCTCACTACACGCACGCACTTTACTCTGGGACACAGGGAAAAAGTGCGCAGAGACCAAAAATCACTAACACAGATCACATACTAAAACCAAAAAGATTAGGGGTGAACCTGCCAGAAGGGCCAAGTCCAACAGAAATATAAAAGGCAATGTATGTGACAGTTGTTGTATATAAATAAGTATTCATAAGACTCAGTGGTTGTATGAGTGACTGTATCGAAAACTGTAACACACTAAGTATGAGTTATTATCTATATGAATAAATAAAGTGGTGTTTGAATAAGTGTGTAGCTTAGTAAATGTAAGTATGATCAATTGTTTGCATAAGTGGGTAGGATGACTGCATAAGTGAATAGGGTGTGTGCTGGTGTGTAATGTTGATGTAGGTGTATAGGATTATTTAATAATGTTCTATTGATCTTTGTTAGCATGTATGAGTGAATCTGTAGGAAAGTAGTACAGTGAGGGATCAAAGGTTATACTACTGTATGATAAGGTGTATCTGATTGGCACGTGCATGATGTCATCAGTGATGTCATCAGTGATGTCATTTGAGATGTCATCAGCGCAAGTTACAGATAGTACAATGGTACTGTATGAGAGAAATGTCCAGCTAACTATCACACCCCTGAAACCTATGTTTTTTTCAGTGAATTTCTAAGGTTTTTTTAATGATAATTCCTAACTATAACCCGCCTGAAACCTATGTTTTTTTCAGTGAATTTCTAAGGTTTTTTAAATGATAATTCCTAACTATAACCTGCCTGAAACCTATGTTTTTTTCAGTGAATATCAAAGTTTTTTTAAATGTCAATATCTAACTACAATATCCCTATAACGGATAGTGTTTGTTAAGTAAAATTTAAAAACACGTGTATACTTTTTATAGTAAAAACAAACTTAACAGTAGTGTTTTATAACTTATAATTATACCTCTTGGTTTTATGGTATTTATTTTGTGGACATTTCCATCTATATTTATCCATTTATTTTAAAATAATTGTATGTGTATTTACCCATATATATTTCGGGTTTTGTAAAAAAATGAATCTGAAATTAGTATATTTCCACATATATTTTTCTGATAAATATGCACTCATGGCTGAAAGACTGACCGTTTTCACTCATGTAAACACTCTTAGATGATAAACTATAAACAACCTTGTTATTAAAATGAGCAAGTTTTCTTAAACGAGGATATATATTGCTCTTTAAGGCTCTTTACTAAAAGTCTTTTATTGTTTTTACCCTTTTACTTTTAGAATGACAGACCTATTGGCCCCACAACCAACCACACCAACAAGAAAGCCGCCTGGTTCACCGAAGACCTCCGGATCTCCAAGCGCACCTGTCGGAAGCTGGAGAAGAAATGGCTCTTGACCGAACACCAGACAGTCACACAGCCCTCAAGACCGCCACCCGCAGACACCACCAACTCATCAGGACCGCCAAGAGGACCGCCTTCAAGAACCGCTTAGACAACAACGCACACAATACCAAAGAGCTCTTCAGCATCGTGAAAGAACTCTCCAACCCCAGCTCCAACACCAATGACATCCCACCATCATAAGACCTGTGCGACTCCCTGGCCGCCTTCTTTCACCGCAAGATCACCGACATCCGCGATAGCTTCAACTCTGACACCCCCGCACCCACCTCTGAGTCCACCACCCCTGCGACCACCACCCTCACCAGTCGCCTGACCACCTGGTCCAACGTCAGCGACGAAGACACCGTCAAGACCATAAACTCCATCCACTCCGGATCCCCATCTGACCCCTGCCCTCACCACGTCTTCAACAAAGCCAGCACAACCATCGCGCCCCACCTCCGGAAAACAATCAACAGTTCCTTCGAGACAGCAACCTTCCCAGAGAGCTGGAAGCACGCCGAGATCAACGTCCTTCTGAAGAAGCCCAAGGTGGACCCCAAGGACCTCAAGAACTTTCGGCCCATCTGCCTGCTCCCGTTCCTAGCAAAAGTGACAGAGAAGATTGTCAACAAACAGCTAACCCTCTACCTCGAAGACAACAACATCCTGGACCATTCCCAATCCGGTTTTCGCAGCAACCACAACACCGAGACCGCACTCATCGCCACCACGGACGACAAAGGAGAAACAGCCGCCCTCACCCTCCTGGACCTATCAGCAGCCTTTGACACAGTCTGCCACCGCACCCTATCAGCACGCCTCCATGAGACCGGAATTCAAGAGAAGGCCCTGGCCTGGACCACATCCTTCCTCTCCGGCAGAACCCAGCGCGTCCGCCTCCCACCCTTCCGCTCAAAAACCACAGAGATCATCTGCGGCGTCCCACAGGGATCCTCCCTCAGCCCGACGCTGTTCAATATCTACATGGCACCGCTCGCCAACGTCGCACAACAACATAACCTCAACATCATCTCCTATGCCGACGACACCCAGCTGATCATATCCCTCACCGAAGACCCCCACACCGCCAAAGCCAACCTCCACAGAGGAATGAAGGCCGTAGCCGACTGGATGAAAGACAGCAGACTGAAGCTGAATTCAGACAAGACGGAGGTCCTCATTCTCGGACCCACCCCATCAGCCTGGGATGACTCTTGGTGGCCCACATCGCTAGGCACAGCCCCAGAACCCACAGACCATGCACGCAACATGGGGGTCATCCTCGACTCCACCATCTCCATGACCAATCAAGTCAACGCTGTCTCCGCGTCCTGCTTCAACACCCTCCGAATGCTCCGCAGGATCTTCAAATGGATCCCTCCCGACACGAGAAAAACCGCCACCCAGGCCCTCATCACCAGCAGACTCGACTACGGGAACGCCCTCTACTCAGGAACAACAACCAAGCTCCTGAGACGACTACAACGAATCCAAAAACATGGATCTTCAACCTCCCGGATGACTATTCCAAAACCTCCATCTAATCCTCCTGGACTGGTTCATTTAGGTTCTAAGCGCCAAGATGCTCCCTCCGGAGCGAACGTCGCGCTCTAGAAATACCACACAAATATCAAATATCAGAACGCCTGGCACGACTGATCCTCAAAGTCCCCCGACGCAGCCACATCACACCCCACCTGAGAGGTCTGCACTGGCTCCCCGTCAACAAGAGGATCACCTTCAAACACCTCATCCACGCACACAAAGCACTACACAACACCGGACCTACATACCTCAACAACCGACTCAGCTTCCACACCCCCATCTGAAGCCTCCGCTCAGCCAACCTCGCCCTCGCCATAGTTCCTCGTATCCTGAAAACCACCGCCGGTGGCAGATCCTTCTCCTACCTCACCACCAAGACCTGGAACGCTCTCCCTACCAGCCTACGACAGACTCAGGACCTGCCGGCCTTCAGAAGACTTCTCAAGACCTGGCTCTTCGATCAGTAGCGCCCCCCCCCCGCCCCTTGAGACCCTCACTCACAGGTATGCCGCGCGCTTTAGAAATGCAGTGATTGATTGATTGATTGATTGATTGATTGATTGATTGGCCTAGTATTCATCATTGACAGCATTTACAAACGCTCAAAAAATAACCCAATGTCCGTATTTATCCACACTTTAAAATAAATACAGAGAGGAAAATAAATACTTTTCTGTCTGTATTTATCTGTAAAAACAGTAAAAACATAAATCAAGGAGCCCTACTTATAATTTAAGAATATTTTCAACTTAATTAGCAGTAATTAACATATAAGTGTGGTAAAAGTATGACGCAGCACCTATAATACCTGACTTTCAAGAACAGCGTTCACAGTTCGATTCCAAAGTCCATCAGCATCTTAGCCCACCACTATCTCACTCTAGGTAAAACCTTGCTTAATCTTCCCAACGTCCCAAGCGCTGGCACACCTTTCCGGTTTACAAATGCTGGCATTTATTTAATTAAAAAGCATAGTGATAACAAATATTAATACATTTTTTTTCTTCTATTGTAAACAATATTTTTTTTTATGTCTTCTATTTAGATGTTTTTAATCATGAGAATTCAAAGGACACAGTTTACCGGGTAACACTTTTTAAACTCTCCAACTATGTAGATAATAAGGACCTTATACGTGTTACTATGGAAAACAAAACCTTTACAGCTTCACAGTTTGTAACTTTTCCCAACACTTGCACAGGTAAAAGAGTTCAAACGTGAGCACGTGTAAACTGTAAAACGTGACATCTACATAGGCGGAGCCGAATCTTCCTTCCATAGACTACTAAACAACCAAAAACTATATAAACCACACCTATTGTGCGAATATTTTTGTTTTCGCGAGTTATTTCTGCGTCGCCAATCTGTGATGCAGGTTCCCTTTTCTAGCATCGGATTCTTGTTTTGCGTCAACAATCATATTCCGAAGTTGTAAGTTGTTTCATTATGGCATAGTAGATAGTTATTATTTGTGGCTATATGTCAATATTTAAACATTTATATCTAGAAAAAAGTGTTATTGCCTGTTTTTGCCTTTTTCTCTGTAACATCAGCAGCTTGTTTTCAAAACCAGATAGATTACAACAAACATTGCTCCTTTTCTGGCTCCTTTCAGCTTATAATAAAAAATAATAATAAAAACATTTATTAAGCGCCTGAATACACTAAAACAGTGCGTCTCCGCGCTAGGATGCGTTCCAACACAACTAAGAAATCAAGATCAGACCACGGAAAGGAGAGGGGACAGGGAAGAGAAACCCTAGATTTAAACTAATCTTCAGGAAATAGATAGGTCTTCAGCTTCTGCCGGAACCTGATTTCTGACGGCTCCATCCGCAGCTCAACAGGAAGTTCATTCCATTGTTTGCTGGCCAGGAATCTGGAAGATCGCCCTCCCATCTGTGCTTTATAAATGCGGGGTATCGAAAACTGCATGCTGCCCATGGATCTCAAAAGACGCCTAGGACGGTAGATAGTTAGCAACTTGTGAAGGTAGGCCGGGCCCCTGCCATGTGCAATACGGTGGCTAATGCACAAGGTCTTGAACCGAGTGCGTTCCCGCATGGGGAGCCAGTGCAGGCTCTGAAGCGCACATTTTCCTGTTGACCTCCTCAGCAGCTTCAGAACAAGCCTGGCCGCCGCATTTTGGACACGTTGCAACTGGGTCATTCCCCTTTTACTGAGACCACAGAGCAGGGCATTCCCATAATCAAGATGGGACGTAACCAGTGCTTGGACCAAAGTTTTCCTGTCTCTAATAGGTAGGAGATCCAAGATTTTACGCAGGACCTTCAATATGCCATAGCAAAACCCCGCCATCTTACCTATGTGTTGCGAGTATGTTAAATTGGAGTCCAAAAGAACACCCAAATTCTTTACATTGTCAGAGGGAATAGGTGTAGGACCCAGGTCAGCGGGCCACCAGGCTGAAGTCCAGATTGAAGGAGAGGAGCCAATCACAAGAAGTTCAGTCGTATTACCGTTTAAGCGAAGGCAGTTACACTTCATCCAATTTGCCAGTGCCACAAGACACGCAGAGAAATTATCTGCCGTCTCAACTGGGTTGTGGGATAGAGTAATCACCAGTTACGTATCATCCGCATATGATACGATATCCACCCCATACGATTCCACCAACCTGGCCAGAGGTTCCATATACAGATTAAACAGTACAGGACTTAGAATGGAACCCTGCGGGACCCCTTGATTTAAAAAATGCGAGGCGTGGATCTGAAGGGGGGGCAATGTATTTGAAATTTTCTATCCGCCAGGAAGGAGACCATCCATTCGTGCGCCGGGCCAGCAAATCCCATTTCGCTCAGACGGGCAAGCAGTCTAGAGTGCGATACGGTATCAAATGCCGCACTTAAGTCCAGCAATATCAGGGCGGCAGTCTGTCCTTCATCCACTTTCTGGCGAAGCAATTCTGTGGAAAAAAGGAGGGCAGTTTCAGTCGAATGCTTCGCCCTAAAACCAGATTGGGAGGGGTGTAAAAGATGGTTATCTTCCACAAATTTGACCAACTGATTGGTGACCAGTTTTTCCACCACCTTGGCACAGAACGGTAAGAGAGAGATGGGCCTCAGATTGTCCAAGTGAGAGATGTTCAGGTTAGCCTTCTTTTTAATCGGGACTACCTGTGCGAGTTTCCATTCCTCAGGCACTTGCCTTTCTTGAAAGGAGAGAAGAGCTAGATTGCCTATATAGCTCCATAGGAGGTGAACATGGTTACTAAGAATTTTAGGGGAGCAACATCCGTAGGGGAACCTGACTGGATGCTCATAATTATCTTTATCAGTTCCTCCCTCGGAGGGACCATGAATTCTTTAAGAAAGGCGTTAATAGTCGGTCCTTTGCCGATGTCCCTATCCAATACTTCTTCAGCTGTCCCCTGTTGAAAAGACACGTATATCTGCTCCACCCTGTTTACAAAGTGATCAGCGATACATTTGCATATTTCAAGGGAGACGAGGTCTTTGGTCTCTATCCTAGTAAGTGCCGTGATTTCCTTATAGATGGAAAAGAGCTCCTTAGAGGAGTTTTCAGCAGATTATACCTCTCTTTAAAGAATAGTCTTTTTTCCTTATTAATCCGCCCATGGTACTCCTTCAGACTGTTCTTATATAACTCTTTCGGGACTTCATCGTAGTCTTTTCGCCTCAGATGTTCCAGTTTTTTACATCTGGCTTTATCTGCACACAGTTCCTCATTGTACCAAGGGGCGGACTTGGTCCTGCGTGCTGGGGCTTTAAGGGTCCATGGGGCCACCATATCTAACGCCTTTGATACCCATTCATCATACTCCTTCCGTGCTTCCTTAAAATTTTTACTGAGTGGAGGTTTCCCCAGCATAAGCATAGATTCAAATGTCTCCTGACTAAAATTGATCCATTTCCTACGTTTAGGTAAAATAGGTCGCTTAAGTATATCCCTACTGGGTCTGCCTGTTATTGTAAATGGGATAAGATAATGGTCAGACCACGGAATTCTGATAGGGGGAAGCACCCTAATTCCGTTCCAGTTAGCGAATATGGGATCCAGAAGATGCGTAGGCATCTCATCCAAAAGAGTAAGCATCAGGGATTTCAGAGAGGAGATCATAGATTGGGCCTCTACACATTTCGCATCCTCAAAATGTAGGTTAAAATCACCTAGTATGAGGAATATGTTATAGCGTAAGGCCGGTTGGGTCACCGATTCCAATAGGCTATCAGCAAACAGTGTAGAGCCCCCAGGGGGGCGATAAATGAGATAGCCCAAGATAGTACACTCAGGGGAGATTTTAATGGAAAAGAGACCGGCTTCACAGTTACTAATTTTTACTTGCTCCAATGTGCACTCAAACTTTGTATTATATACCATTGCAATGCCTCCCCCTCTTTGGACCCCTCTATCAATTCTCAGCAAACTGTATGCTGGTGGGAGAGCCTCCAAGATCTCAGGTGCGGATGATTCATCTAACCACGTCTCCGTTAAAAACATCAGATCTGCCTGGTAATCGGTGAGGACATCATAGATATCTAAACTTATATATTGTGACTTTCTATATTATAATATTGACACTGTACTTCCCTTCAGAGGTGTTGGTGACCTGTCGGCGCAAACCCTAAGCATTTACAATCAACGTCACCACTTTCCAGTTGTTAGTGTGTTTTCCCCTAGGGATCATATACTGTTAATATGCATATTATAATATTAACAGT
This sequence comes from Lissotriton helveticus, assembly GCF_964261635.1. NCBI lineage: Eukaryota > Metazoa > Chordata > Amphibia > Caudata > Salamandridae > Lissotriton > Lissotriton helveticus. The sequence continues at coordinate 1,584,267,923 of NC_136065.1, read as the reverse complement.
TATGCTGATCTCAGTGGAGTTCATGACCCGTCGGCACATAGAGTAAAGATATATAAGCAACGTCACCAGCTTCTGATTTTTAGTCGGTTCCCCCTTTTGATCATATATTGTGAATATATATATATGTGAATATATATATTATAATGTTCACAGTCATGATCTCAGAGGAGTTTATGACCCATCGCCACGAAGATCAAACTTTTTGACCTCCTGGAGAAAAGAAGCTAAAAAAAAATTACTGCTCGAAAGTATTTCGTTATGGATGTTGGGTTAAATAGACACCTTTATTTTATTTTTATTTTTACTGTAACAATGGTATCAATCGTTATATTGTAATAGATTGTCCTATTGTTACGGAAGAGGAATAGGAGATTTTTCGGCACCATCTGTAAAACAGCTTAGGAAATATTAGAACGTACTTGATCAGATAATTTTTTTCAGGGAGCATATTTTACGAAATTGCAGAATAAAAAATATATCTTTCATACATACTTTGTTACTTTAATTATTTGATAAACCGTACATTTCGGAATGTTATTTTATAATTTCTATTCTTCTCATTTGCGGTTCCTATTCACCTTCTCCCTAAAGAACATATAGGACTAGTTCTGTATATTATAATAGTACTATCCTATATATTCTTAAGTGAGTATGTGATTTGTTAGCGGAACAGTGTGCGACCTCAAAGCACTATGACAGAACGTTCCTGAATTCTACAGAATACAAATTTGAAAAATAATAATGCATACATTTGTATGTAATATGAAGTCACTTGTATTTAAATGTCTTTTACTTTTTCTCCTGACCTCAGATAATGTAGTGCGGGAGTGTTTGTTGTAGCACTTATATTCTACTTTATCTAAAAGTAACTGATGCCTTCTTACATTATCAAGAATATGGGGCAACACTTCTACAAACTATAGCAGAAAAAAGGAGGGTATGGCCACGCTTAACTGATATTTTCCATTTTTTATTGTCACCCCTTTCATATATACAGCATCAGTTTCTGAAGTAAGTTTATTTGTATTTGCTAAATAAAAACTGTTTCAAACCTAGACTGAAATTTTTGCTGCGCAACCACACCTCCCCATCAGAAAAGTAAACACCACATTATAAGTAAATAGTGCTCCTGGGAAGTATCCCACGCGCAAACTTGATAAAAAAAAACACCGCAAGACACTGTCATTTTTCCGCCGTGATTTGTACACCACACGGCAATTATATAAATGGCCCTTAAAACATATAAAAACAATTTTTACCTTCATAATCCCTGTCCACTACCTTGTGACCACTGTACAGAGTTAATAGTGTTCCTAACCTCCCCTCTACTACTTTTTTGTCCCATACTCCTTTGGAAGTGCGTCACAAAATCACTGACATCAGTGAACCGTTCCCACCCAATAAGGAGCAAACTTGTGCTCGAAACACTTTAGCCAATAAAATGTCCATGTTGTTCCGCAGAGGAGGTAGGAATGACTGCCAAAACTTCTACTTTTAATGCTTCATAGCCAATTATAATTAACCTTCGTAAGGTCCCGCTTGGAACACGTTACCCAATGAAATGTCCCTAATACTCCGCGAAGAGGGAAGGAATCGCTGACAACACTTCTACTTTCAACAGTTTACAGCCAATCAACATTAAGCTTGGGAAAGTCCTCCTTGGAGCACGTCAGCAAATCAGATGTCCCTCCTTCTCCACAGAGCGAAAGTGAATGGCTGGCAACACTTCTATTTTCAATAGTTCGCAACCAACCAACATAAAGCTCAGAAAAGTCCTCCTTACAACATGTAAGCCGATTAGATGTCCTTGTTACTCTCCCGAGCAGAATTGAATTGCAGTAAACACTTCTACTTTCAATAGTTCGCACCCAATGAACATTAAGCTTGCTGTTGGAACACCTTAGCCAATTAAATGTTACATTTATTCCACGCACACATACAGAACACCTCGTCCTACAAATTAATAAATTTCCTGTAACAAAGTGACTATACCCGTAACAAAAGTGAACACTGCCTTATAAATAAACATTATTCCACATTATATTAAAGAAAAGCCGCAATAAGCCGCATTGTTGTTTTCACGATATAATTTCCACAGCCTACTGCACCCCCCTCGCAACATGAGTGAAGCCCCAGGACTGTGGGGGCACCAGCGAACCCCTGCTATTATTTTTATTATATCTTCCACTGACTTCTTCTACGACTAATGGTTCCTATGCAAAAAAAGTAAAACTCCAGCACAGTAACTGTTTTGATTACCAACATAGTGTGGTGAACTTCTAACCTCTGTGCTCACTGAACTGTTCCATGCACTGTTACTATGGTAACAGGCAGCAGGCAGTTTGGGGGTAGGGTTGAAAAGTACTGGCTGTAAATACCCAGGATCCTTTACATAACAGAAAGGAAAGCAAAGTAAGACAAAACACTGTGTAGCAGATTTACAAGCCCCTTGAGCCACTTTCGCTTCACTTTTCCCATCTTAAAAATGATGCAACAATAATGCAAGGAACTTGTAAATCTGACCCTATGCACATTACGAGCAAAAGAAGTATACAACTCTCTCAGTTCTTTATCGATTACAATTAGACAGTGTTGCTTCACGATTCACAATGCACTTCAATAAATACTTCATGCCTATTTAAATGGGAGACGGGATTGTCGACATTAGAAAACTTACAAACACAGCGTTAAAATTGTCATCGCTTTAATGGCAGCAAATACAACACAAAATCCTTTGTTATCTTACCCTAAGATTTTTCCAACATTGATGTTTGCTAAGCAAGAGTGAAAGCTAACCCCCGGGGCTATAAAATAAATGTTGCCTACCCCCGGGACACTGCTGTTTCCTATGAGTGGGCGGGAGTCTCGCGGCTCCCGCCCTCCCATTGCTAAGTTGGTTTGGATTTTGAAAGAGAGAGCAGGGAAACCTATTCTTCCTTTCAAAATCCAAACTAGATTGCTTTTCCACATACATGTTAGCATCTCCCCATGTGGAAAAGCAATGCTGGCTCCCGAAGGACGCGGGGAACCGGCGGGACCGCGAGGGCATTTTGGCTCCCCCCAAGGTCCCCAATATTTTTTATAAGACCCGGGAGATGGGGTCCCCGGGGATATTAGAAATTACTGATAGGGGCTATTTTTTTACGGTAAAATTAGAAGTTGCACAGCACTCAGTGCGGCCCCCTGGTTTTCACGTGCTGGATGCACGACTCATAATCTGTAGGGTACATGACTCCAGCGCCTTTCGTGCACAACTTCTACGCGTTTTGGAGCTTGCATTGCTTTTCCACATTGGGAGCTACTAACATGCAGCTACCCATGTGGAAAAGCAATCTGGTTTAGTTTTTGAAATAGAGAGAGAATGAACAGATTTCCTTGCTATGGGAAGGCGGTATGAGCACCCCAGGACACTGCAGGAGCTGGCCCTCCCACAATACATAAAGCCCCGGGGAGTGGTGGTCCCCGGGGCTTTGGAGACCTTGCAGCCCCCCAGTAATTTTTTTTGTAGCCTTGGGGGGTGACGGGGCCCTCAAGTGCTCCAGGAGGGGGGCCACGCAGTCCCCCTCCCACAATACATAAAGCCCTGGGGGGTGGTGGTCCCCGGGGCTTTGGGGACCTTGGACCCCTCCCCCCACCATTTTTTTGTAGTCAGGGGGGGTGACGATCCTCGGGGCTGGGGGGCCCCTCTGGGCCCCCATAACATTTAATAATTTTGCCCCTGGCATTTAACCCCCCGGGCTAATTATAAAAAAAGCTCTGTTTTATTTTTTTATTTTTTTTATTGCACAGTCCGCACACCCTATATATATATATAAATATCTATATTTATATATATATATATATGACAGCTGCTCGCTTACGTTTTCATTGCCTTTCCGCCAACAAACGAGAGTGGACCCGAGATAAGTGCCATTTTTGTTCATTCACCGCTGGGCAAGTCTCGCCATTACGCGTTTCGGCAGTCGCCTGCCTTGATCACATGACAGCGTATGAGATTAAAATCACCAAATTTAAAGTGCTAGTGCAGTCAGAGTCATAAGTGAAAATGGAAAAAATACTTTCATCTCAGTATTTTACATATTAAATCAGCGTCACTGTTGTTATTGTTTGCTTAAATGCAGTTTCACAATTCCTTCAAGATAATACTTGTTAATGCATTGCTTAAAATACCAAACCTTGGTCACACATTGTTTGCATAAATGCAATTAAAAAAACAGTGAACATTCATCCATTTCACATTTACATTATCCGACAAATCTAAACTAATATGTGATTATACCATCTTTTGAAACTGATATTACCTAAGTGTTGTATTAAATAATAAAAAATAATAATATTTAAAGAGATAATAAAAAGTGCTAGTGTTTAAAAACAAAACATTTGTATTTTCTGAAGTTTCCATGTCCAGTACTTATGGACTCCATTTGTATTGACATAATGTCTTTGAACTTACCATTGGAGCTCCTCGGTACTACTACGGACATTGAGTGCAAATATTGGCATGTGCAAATAAGCAAGTATATTTGGAGAGATTAGTAGATTCAATACACAATTGATTCCCATGGTTGTAAACATAGACATACACAACTCAATTGTTAAAATCACCCACTATTATTAAAATCCCATAAAACTGCTATATAGGCTGTCTATATTATATGGATTGAATATCCATGCACCTAAAATTCCATGAAGAAATGTAAATGTTTTCATTGTAAGTCCTGTCTTGATAATAAGAAACACACAGACGACATCAGGCGCCAACTAGACAACGGCAAAACATCAGCCCTCATCCTCCTGGACCTTGGTGGGGGGTACTGTCAGGATTACCTTGCCCTGGCCCAGAATAAAGCAGTGCCCTTCTAGGTGTAATTCTAGATTTAAAAGATTCCCTCTGACTCACCTCTCAGGCAGTGTCTCTCTATCTCACAGGATTTCCAGCAGAAGCAGGGCTGGCAGCCTTATGTAAGTGGGAGGCGGTATTACAAGATGGTGGCTTGCAGTTTGGAGACTTTTAGGTTAGCTCTCTAGATATTTTAGGCTGAGGAGAAGTGTTTTGATAACGTGCTCGCCCATCTGGAGTTCAGCGCACTTCAACCGCCGATTCTGAGGAAGTAGCAGCATAGTTTTCCTGCGCAGCCTTTCTCAGTCCGGAATGCGCAGTGGAGATTAGCGTTTCAGTTCGTTTCAAGTGAACCAGTTATTTTAGCACCACAGTGCAGAAGGGAAAATTCTTGTTGGCAGTTGTGAACCTAATTGAAGACTTTTCAAGTAAGTGGAACTACTCTCTAATATCCAGTCAGTCTTCATGATTTCAAGACAGCAGTTTGTTTTCTCAGAGGCTGTATTTATTTTGTCACATTTCTAGCATTGAGCTATAGGTAGTAAACATTCAGGTGCTCCACTCGTAGAGGGTGTACTCTTGAGGAACCTTTTTTTAAATTATTGAGCTCAATACTAGATTAAAGACTTTTCAAGAAGCTTCATTTTCAGTGAGGCAAATTTATGGTGACATCCCAGCCGGACAGTCAGCATCACAGAACTTCAAGGCAATACTTTCAGGGACTTTATGTAAATATAGGTATCTATATATCTATATAACTACATATCTATTCCAAAAATCCCAAAGTAACGGTGCTCTCAGATCACACAAATAACGCCACTCCGCTATATATCTATATCTATATCTATATTTATCTATCTATCTATCTATATATCTATCTATCTATCTATATCTATCTACCTATATATATATATATCTCTTCTCTCTCTCTATATATATATGTATATATGTGTACTTACCATCAGCAGAACTTTTCCAGCCATCTTCGTCAAAACCTAAAAGAACAGGATATTAGAAAGACTCTGCAAGAATTTACATATATTTATAAAGTCAATTATTATATCAGAGAGCGGCTACACCACTGTTAAGTACAGGTACAGGATTTGATAGAGAGAGAGAATTTGAGTTCTTCGGTGGGGGGTCCAGGTTTTGAGTTAGTAATGTTGTCTTTGTAATTTCAGATGCTTGTGAAGAACCTCGCTAGGAGCCCAGTGAGGAAGAGGCATAGCAGTGGCAGTCTCTCTGTTTTCTCATTACCAAACCCCTTACCCCCTCTACCCTACTCAGGGATAATATAGTCCGCAGACAGTGGAGTTTGTGATTTTGGTAAATATCATCTGCTCCTGTGGAAGCAAAGTTCTCAGGTTCGTGGTACTTGACAGATTGAAGTGCCCTTAACAAAAGCACTTCCACCCGGTCAGAATGGCTGAAGGGTTAGATGTTAAGGCATTAGCGTCAGATCTTGAAGGTTTACATAAACAGTTATGTGAAACTATGGAGGAAAACAAGGCTCTCAGAGATGAGATGATGAAATCCAGTCAGGAAACCAGTTATCTAAGGCAGAGAGTTGATGAGTTGGTGGGTGGATCCCATTCCCAGTCCAAGGAACAAAAATCCCAGCAATTTTCTCCTTCCCCATCAGTTGCTGAGTTAACTACACAGGTGATACACGCCATTTCCCCCACAGTTCCTCTCGCAGCCACAGAAAGATTTAGCGTGATCCCCATAAGGCTCAATTTTTTCTTACTCAGTGCTCCCTGCATTTTTTATGTAGGACCATAAATTTCAAAGAAGACCAGTCCAAGATAGCCTTCATTTTGTCTTACCTGAGTGGAGATGCCGCAGCTTGTTCTATGCCTCTGATGAATAGTAACAATCACATCCTTTATGATTTTGAAAGACATAACATTTTGTTTCTGTGCATTTTTGACTAACGTACTATCTCCCAAACTACAGATAATGATTTTTTTAGACCTCAAGCAAGGAAACCGTGTGTGAATTGAGTATCTTGCGCAATTTAACAAACTTATAGTTGAAACCTACTGGCCTGCAGCCAAAAGAGCTGCCATTTTCTACAGAGGACTCAAGGACGAATTAAAGGATGGTTTGGCTCAGATTCCCAAGAGACCCACAGATGTTTCTGAATTAATCAATCAGGTTTTACAAATCGATCAACGACAAAATGAGAGAAAGACTGAACGTCGGAAGGATGTAAGGCATTTTCCTCCTCGCTTCAATAGAGTTAAATCAGACTTGGTAAAACACAGTGAAGCCTCGTCAAGTGAAGAACCTATGCAAATAGGCACGGTCCGAGGGCCTTTGACAGAATAAAGCAGTGCCCTTCTAGGTGTAATTCTAGATTTAAAAGATTCCCTCTGACTCACCTCTCAGGCAGTGTCTCTCTATCTCACAGGATTTCCAGCAGAAGCAGGGCTGGCAGACTTATGTAAGTGGGAGGCGGTATTACAAGATGGTGGCTTGCAGTTTGGAGACTTTTAGGTTAGCTCTCTAGATATTTTAGGCTGAGGAGAAGTATTTTGATAACGTGCTCGCCCATCTGGAGTTCAGCGCACTTCAACCGCCGATTCTGAGGAAGTAGCAGCATAGTTTTCCTGCGCAGCCTTTCTCAGTCCGGAATGCGCAGTGGAGATTAGCGTTTCAGTTCGTTTCAAGTGAACCAGTTATTTTAGCACCACAGTGCAGAAGGGAAAATTCTTGTTGGCAGTTGTGAACCTAATTGAAGACTTTTCAAGTAAGTGGAACTACTCTCTAATATCCAGTCAGTCTTCATGATTTCAAGACTGCAGTTTGTTTTCTCAGAGGCTGTATTTATTTTGTCACATTTCTAGCATTGAGCTATAGGTAGTAAACATTCAGGTGCTCCACTCGTAGAGGGTGTACTCTTGAGGAACCTTTTTTTAAATTATTGAGCTCAATACTAGATTAAAGACTTTTCAAGAAGCTTCATTTTCAGTGAGGCAAATTTATGGTGACATCCCAGCCGGACAGTCAGCATCACAGAACGTCAAGGCAATACTATTTAGGGACTTTATGTAAATATAGGTATCTATATATCTATATAACTACATATCTATTCCAAAAATCCCAAAGTAACGGTGCTCTCAGATCACACAAATAACGCCACTCCGCTATATATCTATATCTATATCTATATTTATCTATCTATCTATCTATATATCTATCTATCTATCTATATCTATCTACCTATATATATATATATATATATCTTCTCTCTCTCTATATATATATGTATATATGTGTACTTACCATCAGCAGAACTTTTCCAGCCATCTTCGTCAAAACCTAAAAGAACAGGATATTAGAAAGACTCTGCAAGAATTTACATATATTTATAAAGTCAATTATTATATCAGAGAGCGGCTACACCACTGTTAAGTACAGGTACAGGATTTGATAGAGAGAGAGAATTTGAGTTCTTCGGTGGGGGGTCCAGGTTTTGAGTTAGTAATGTTGTCTTTGTAATTTCAGATGCTTGTGAAGAACCTCGCTAGGAGCCCAGTGAGGAAGAGGCATAGCAGTGGCAGTCTCTCTGTTTTCTCATTACCAAACCCCTTACCCCCTCTACCCTACTCATGGATAATATAGTCCGCAGACAGTGGAGTTTGTGATTTTGGTAAATATCATCTGCTCCTGTGGAAGCCAAGTTCTCAGGTTCGTGGTACTTGACAGATTGAAGTGCCCTTAACAAAAGCACTTCCACCCGGTCAGAATGGCTGAAGGGTTAGATGTTAAGGCATTAGCGTCAGATCTTGAAGGTTTACATAAACAGTTATGTGAAACTATGGAGGAAAACAAGGCTCTCAGAGATGAGATGATGAAATCCAGTCAGGAAACCAGTTATCTAAGGCAGAGAGTTGATGAGTTGGTGGGTGGATCCCATTCCCAGTCCAAGGAACAAAAATCCCAGCAATTTTCTCCTTCCCCATCAGTTGCTGAGTTAACTACACAGGTGATACACGCCATTTCCCCCACAGTTCCTCTCGCAGCCACAGAAAGATTTAGCGTGATCCCCATAAGGCTCAATTTTTTCTTACTCAGTGCTCCCTGCATTTTTTATGTAGGACCATAAATTTCAAAGAAGACCAGTCCAAGATAGCCTTCATTTTGTCTTACCTGAGTGGAGATGCCGCAGCTTGTTCTATGCCTCTGATGAATAGTAACAATCACTTCCTTTATGATTTTGAAAGACATAAAATTTCGTTTCTGTGCATTTTTGACCAACTACAGATAATAAACGTTTAGACCTCAAGCAAGGAAACCGTGAGTGAATTGAGTATCTTGCGTAATTTAACAAACTTATAGTTGAAACCTACTGGCCTGCAGCCAAAAGAGCTGCCATTTTCTACAGAGGACTCAAGGATGAATTAAAGTATTGTTTGGCTCAGATACCCAAGAGACCCACAGAAGTTTGACAAAGGGAGAGAGAGAGACGCGAAGAAATGGGAAGCTTTGTATGTATTGTGGAAGCTCTGGGCGTTTTGTTAAAGAGTGTCCAAAGAAGCCAAAGAACACTTCTTGGGTAAAAGACAGCCCTCGCCAGTAGGAGGAGTTGCTCTGGCGAGTGCCGAAGATAAGTCAAATCCTGATTCCCAAATGGACGCCAATACTATACAATCCTCTCCCCCCCCCCATTTAATCATTTCCAGCTTAATCAAATTTGGAAAGTCAGAAGTGGATAAGGTCTTCGCCATAATCGATTCTGGGGCGACTGGGAATTTTTGCAATATTAAATTTGCCAAGTTGCTGGGAATTCACTTTTTAAGAAAGAAAAGCCAGAACCAGTCCGACCTGTGGATGGGACCAACCTATCTTCCGGACCCATTACTTATGACACCGAGGAGATTTTATTAATTGGACCTGGTCTACATCGAAGTTTTTTTAATATAGCCTAATTGATGCCCCTCAATTTTATCTCATTCTTGGTTTGCCTTGACTAACCAAACACAACCCAAGGATTGATTGGGCCAAAAGAACTGTTGAGTTGAACTCCGAATATTGTGAACATCATTGCTATGATTTCAGTATCCCAGATCGTCAACCTTCGTCTTCGTCCCTGTCGGTGAAGCAGTGTCATGTGATTGGTACTGTTGAAGCCCAAGAGATTCCCAGAGAATATCGAAATTTGGTTTCAGTCTCTGATGAGCAGGTGGCCGAGAAATGACCTCCACATCAGGAGTATGATTGCAAGTTTGAATTGGAACCCGGTGCCTCGTTACTTTGCAGTAGAATCTATGCCCTCTCAGAAGCCAAGAACTCACATCTGAAGGAATACTTGGACCACTATTTGTCCAACGGCTTCATTAGACCTTCTCAGTCTCCTGTCTCCTCACCGCAGTTTTTTTATTCCTAAGAAGGATGGGAAACTTCGGCCGTGCATTGACTACGAGCCTTATATCTGGTCACCAAAAAGAACCGTTACCCTCTGCCCCTGATTTCATAACACTTGGATCAGGTAAAGGAAGCCCGAATATACACATTAGATCTCAGAGGGGCCAACTATCTGGTGAGAATGGCAGAGGGCGACGAGTGGAAGATGGCATTCTGCACTCATTATGGCCTTATTGAATATCAGGTAATGCCATTCGGTTTGTGCAATGCGCCTGCTGCTTTCCAGAATTTTGTCAACGACATACTTAGAGATTTTTGGAACATTTTGCAGTGGTGTATATTGATGATATACTCATATTTTCTGCAAATATGGAAGAACATGTGCTGCATGTATGAGCAATCTTGGAGAACCTGTTGAATCATCAACTCTTCGTGAAGTTGGAAAAGTGTCAATTTCGTACCAACACAGTGGAATTTTTGGGTTTCGTTCTGTCTCCAGAAGGAGTATCTACAGATGAACCAAAGGTGAGAGCGATTAAAGATTGGCCTGCTCCCCAAAACGTAAAACAAAGACAATGTTTTCTCGGATTTGCCAATTTTACAGGCGCTTCATACTCAATTTTTCTGAAAAGGTTAGCCCACTTACTTGTCTTTTGAAAAAGAAGGAACAGTTTATTTGGAGTCCTGAAACTGAGAAGGCTATTCAGTTACTGAAAGAAAACTTTACAACTGCTCGGTTCTTTTGCATCCAAATACTGAAGAACCATTTTTTGTGGAAGCAGATGCTTCTAACTTACCCATCAGAGGAATTCTGTTTCAGAGACACAAGCAAACTGGTCAGCTCCACCGTGTTGCCTATCAATCTAGGAAAAATAATGGCTGCAGAAATAAACTATTCCATTGCAGATAAAGAATTGTTGGCAGTAAAGGATACCTTCCAGGCGTGGAAGCACTATCTCCTGGGAGCTAAACACAAAACTGCAGTTTTTACTGACCATAGGATTTTGCAGTTTTTAAAGTCAGCTCGAACCCTTACCCCCAGACAATTGAGGTGGTCCCTCTTCTTCGTGGATTACAATTTTGTGTTGACCTACAAACCTGGATCAGCTAATGGGAAGGCAGACGGATTGTCTCGCCTAAATACAGGTGAAGCACAGGAGGTCCCTATAGAGGAGTTGATTATTCCAGAAGAAAAGATCATTGGAACCATCTCTTTCACAGATTTGGAGAACAAACTCAAGACGGCCCTTTCTGACGATGAAATGAAAGAATGGGTATAAATGGGTAATGAAAGAGAAATGAAGAATGGAAACCATATTTTCAAGGAAAACTCTTAGTTTCAAGTGAGAATTGCACAAAGAGGTCATTCAGCTTTGTCACGATAATCCAATGGCAGGTGACAAAGGAGTTACAAAGACTGTGGAGTTGATAAGATGAGACTTCTAGTGGACAGAGATTGACGCTCAGGTGAGACAATATGTGTCATCTTGCAAGCAATGTGTCAAAGGAAAGGTCATCAGACAAGCCCCACAATGTTTGCTTATGCCAATACCAGTAGCCCCATATTCTAGGCATACAGATTCCATGGGTTTCATTGTAGATTTACATTCCAGTCAGGGCTATTCTTCCACATGGGTGGTAGTTGATCACTTTTCTAAAATGAGTCATTTTGTCCTGCTCAAATCCATCCCAAATGCTAGACAGTTGGCCACATTATTCTCGCAATACATTGTCAAGACACATGGAATTCCAAAGGTGGTTATTTCCGATTGAGACCCACAGTTCATCTCCCATTTTTGGAGGGCTCTTTTTAAGAGGTTGGGAGTTGATTCTCGGTTGTCTACCTGTTTCCACCCTGAAAGTGACGGTCAAACCGAGAGGGTGAATCAAGATCTGGAGCAATATTTGCACCTATATCTAAAGGACCAAGAGGGTGACTGGCCTACCTTGATATGGGCGTCCGAGTTCGCCTATAACAATGCGGTTAATTCTTCCACAGGTTATTCTCCCTTCTTCCTGAATTCTGGCAGGCATCCAGACATGTCAGTAGGAAAAGTTGAGAATGAGGTACCAGTGGTGGAGGTTGTAGTCAGAGATTTACAAAAGGCCTATCAGATAGCCACCAATAATTTGGTAAAAGCAAAAGGTTCTTTAAAGAAGCAGGCCGATAAGAGGAGGAGAGAAAATTCTGTTCATGAGCCTGGAGATAAGGTTTGGATCTCTACACGCAATATGCGTTTGAAAAGGAATATGAAATTCCAGCCTCCATTTATTGGCCCTTTTGAGGTGGAAAAGATGGTAAACTCAGTGAGTTTTAAAATAAAGCTTTCCAGTCAGTTAAGAATTCATCCAGTTTTCAATGTATCATTGGTTAAAAGACATCCTCCAGAGTTAAGAAAAGATCTGCCACCAGCCCCAATCCAATTGCAATCAGAAGAAGAATATGAAGTCAAACGAATTCTAGACTCAAAAAGAACCAAGGGAAAGCAATTCTACTTAGTGGATTGGAAAGGCTATGGTCCTGAGGAGAGGTCATCGGACCCAGTACTAATTTTCATCCCCCTCGTTCGATTCGTGAGTTTCACAGAACTAATCCCAATAAGCCCAAGGAGGGAGGAGAAGGGGCCTTGGTGGGGGGTACTTTCAGTATTGCCTTGCCCCGATCCAGAATAAAGCAGTGCCCTTCTAGGTGTCATTCTAGATTCAAAAGATTTCCTCTGACTCACCTTTCAGGCAGTGTCTCTCTATCTCACAGGATTTCCCACAGAAGCAGGGCTGGCCGACCCATGTAGGTGGGAGGCGGTATTCCAAGATGGCGGCTTGCCGTTTGGAGACCTGTAGGTTAGCTCTCTAGTGTTTTTAGGCTGAGGAGAAGTATTCTGATAACGCACTCGTGCATCTGGAGTTCAGCGCACTTCAACTGTCAATTCTGATGGAGTAGCAGCGTCTTTTTCCTGTGCAGCCTTTCTCAGTCAGGAATGCGCTGTGGAGATTAGCGTTTCAGTTTGTTTCAAGTCGTCAGTTCAGTCTGCATATTTTCAGAAGTTCCTACCCTTTTCCTTGTGGTGAATTTCCTGCTTCTCAGATATAATGAACACGTTATTTTAGCACCACAGTGCAGAAGGGAAATTTCTTGTTGGCAGTTGTGAACCTAATTGAAGACTTTTCAAGTAAGTGGAACTACTCTCTAATATCCAGTCAGTCTTCGTGATTTCAAGATGGCAGTTTGTTTTCTCAGAGATTGTATTAATATAGTCACCTTTCTAGCATTGAGCTATGGTTAGGTTATGTTCAGCTGCTCCACTCGTAGTGGGTGTACTCTTGAGGAACCTTTTTTTAATTATTCAGCTTGATACTATATTAAAGGCTTTTGAAGGAACTTTATTTTCAGTGAGGCATATTTATGGTGACATACCAGCTGGACAGTCAGCATCACAGAACTTCAAGGCAATACTTTCAGAGATTACATGTTCAAAAAAATAAATAAATATATACATACATATATATATATGTTTTTTTCAGGGAATATTAATATATATATATATATATATATATATATATATATATATATATATATATATATATATATATATATATATATTAATATTCCCTGAAAAAAACAGGTTTCATGAGTGTTATAGTTAGCTGGACATTTCACTTGTACAAAACCATAGAAATTCCTCCGTTATAGTTAGCTGTGCTAACTATAACTCGCGAGCCCGCAATGCACTGCTGATGATGTCACGTATTACATCATTCATGACATGGTCAGTGACATCACTGATGACATCTCAAATGACATCACTGATGACATCATCCAGTGAATGTGGTTTTGTTTGAAACAAAAATATCTATTATATATATACCAATCTGTATTGAAGATTGAGTGGATATGTAACTGTTGGGATGGAGGATTTAGTAGCTGTCTGACTGTTTGTTAAGTGAGTAACTAAATGCGTCTCACTAAATATATGGGTTAGTAACCAAACTATGTGAATGTGTGTATCACTGTCTCTGTTGTTGTATAACCTGCTGCATCAATTGGTCACTAACTACATGAGTGTCTATATTAGTTATTGATTAGTTGGCTGAGTATTTGTAAGGTAGACTGAGTGTATCTGTGGTTGGGTGTGGGAGTTGTAACTAAATGCATAGATGTATGAGTGGTTGATTGTCTAGGCATATAGGTTTAGGAGAGTTTATGGAAATAGTTGTTTGGGTGTCTGAGTGTGTTTATTTGTGTGTTGGTAAGTGAATATATGTGTCAGTGGTACATCTCCAATAAAGTAGAAAAATAAATGGCATTGTATGTGGGAGTTGGTGTATATAAATAAGTATACGTAAGAGTCAGTGATTGTTAGAGTAACTGTATGAATGAGTGTATAATTTTAATAGTGATTTTTTAACATAGTAACTGATTTACTATGTGTATGTATAAATCAGGTTTTGTGTGTATAACTGTGTAAGTGAGTAAATGTAAGGGTGATTCATTATTTTCATGAGTGAGTAGCATCACTGCATAACCGACTAGGAGGACTGCTGATGTGTCAATGTCTATATAGGTGTAGGAGTACATTTGATAGTGTTACCATTGATCAGTGACTGCATGTATAAGTGATTCTGTGGGTGAATGGACAGTTGTGTGTGTAGACTTAGGAATCAGTGAGTGTGTATGTAGTAACTGGTATGTGTGTCAATGCTTTCAAATATGGTACTCTATATTTTACAGTGAGTGATCAAAGGTTATACTAGTGTGTGATGAGGTGTACCGGATTGCCACGTGGATGATGTCATCAGTGATGTCATTTGCAATGTCATCCGTGATGTCATCTGTGATGTCACTGACCATGTAATGAATGATGTAATATCTGACATCATCAGCAGTGCATTGCGGGTGAGCGAGTTATAGTTAGCACAACTAACTATAACGGAGGAATTTCTATGGTTTTGTACGAGTGAAATGTCCAGCTAATTATAACACTCATGAAACCTATGTTTTTTTCAGTGAATTTCAAAGGTTTTTTAAATACTAATTTTTAAGTGCAATAGTAGTTATACCTATTTTTTTTGTACTGAATTTCTACAGTTTTTTAACTGTTTATTTATAAATATTTTATTTATTAAACAACATTATATATTTTTCTGAGAATTGCAAAAAAACCTAAAATACATTTAAAACTGAAATATTTTTAATTATTTCGTTTTTGTTGTATTTTAATATATTTATATATTTTTCTTTTTACATTTTTGTTTCAAAATTTTTTGGGGAGTTGTCCACCCAAAGCGTATCTATTGCAGCGTACCTATTGCAGCGGATCCGCTTATTCTAGCTGCCATTTCAGAAAAGTCATGAAGGATCCGCGTATGGTGAGCGACGAGTGCGTGTTTTTTTCAGTTACGTTATATACGTAGAGTGTTACGTGGTGTGCACAAACAGTATGCAACCGGTCCGCGACTCCTGCTCCCGCCCATTCACGACACATGCGTATTACGGTATGCAACGCTTGTGTGGTGGCGGGCCCCATGTGACGTCATATACGTGCTGGGGTGCGCGACTCCCGTGAAATTTTTTATGTTCTAAAATGATATGTACGTGTCTTTAATGTACATATTAGGGCAAAAGATTATCTAAGATATTAATTTAAAAAAAATTCTACTTGTAATAAACTTATTATTTTAAATATAATTTCGCAAAGTCGCGTTGGATGCGCGGATCCCATGTGAACTCAAAAAAAAAGATTTGAATGGTTCATAACATTTCCCACTGTAGCTATTGAAGGACCCCACCCATTTTAATGATTCTGTTTGGAGCAGTTGATGAGAGACATCTCTTCTTCTTCCAGAGCTGGTTTTGGAATTTTTTTGGTGTTTTTAAAGAATTGCATTGGAGAAATGGCATCTGGTTCGCAAGCTCCTCATCATTCTTCAGATGAAGATATCTTGGAGGAAGATCCACCCAAGCGGAGGCCTGAATCAGAGGTATGGAAATTTTTCACCTTTCCTGCCGGAGAAAAAAAGGTAAACGTAAGAAAAGTCACATGCTTGCTGTGTGACAGGGTCCTGTCGCAAGGCAGTAACAAGAAATACCCCTGTGGAACAGCGAGTATGTATAAACATCTGCGGACCATTCACCCAAAGAATCTGGCACGAGAAGAAATGAGGCGTGCAGCAAAAAATCCACCACCAGGCATTGCTAGCACCTCCGGAGCTTCCACTTCAGCACCACCAGTAGACATTCACCCAGAATTTGCTATTCTGCAGCAGTACTGCACTAAGTGCAAAACCATCATCTGTTATGGTGAACAGTCAGTGGAAGCTATTTGTGCAGCTCAACGGAACCACAAATGCAATTTTTGTTGTTGTTTTTGGAATGATGTTGAATTTCAAAAGCTAACTCTTCTTAGTTCCATTTTTGTTCAATTTTAAAAAAACACCGACAAAAAGTACAAAATTGTTTAAAAACTACAAAAAATAGAAAACAAAAAACAGAAGAAAAAAAAAGTTCAGAACTACTTTATCTGGTTAAAAAAGAACTATAATTGCATGGTAATGTCTGAAAGTTTGGTTGAATGTATGTGTAGAGCATGATTGACTGAAATAATGCATTAGTACTGTATGGTGAATGTATAGGGCAGATCTATGAGGGAGTGCTGCAGCGTGATACTGCAAGCCCTTTAGCTGCACCGCGCTGCGGCACTTCTGAAGCACAGGGATGTCACATATTTAAATGAATAGGTTGCAATTCTGTGCTCCCTCTGCACTTGCACGCAAACTGCAGCCATGCAGTGACGCAGGCAACCTTGCACCATGGTGCAAGGATATCTGTGTCGTGGGTAGATTGTTTTTGTACAGGAAGGTACTACTTCCTGCACAAAAACAATCACTAAAGGCATTTTCCTCCTTCAACGTGTGCTGTGGAATACAGCATGCATTGAAAGAGGAAAAAACGATGAGAAATGAAAACATTTCTCCTTGTTGTGCCTCGCTACAACACCTCTAGGGTGGCGCAACAATCACACGTATCTACAGAATTACACTTCCTCGTAAGTCTTGAGATGTGTTATTCCATGGGTGTTGTGTGGGAACAGACACAGCAACACCCATGGAACGCCCATTCAACGTAAAGTGCTGCGTTTGAATGGGTCGTATTTTCAAGGAGAGGAAAAGCCATGCAGGGTGGCTTTTCCTCTTCTTGTAAATATGGAAGAGTCCCCAGCGCCATCCCTACGTTACAAAAAGTGACGTACTGGTGGCGCAGGGGGCTTGTAAATCTGCCCCATAGGTACTTAGGTATTGGCAGAGTGATACAATAAGAACATAGTGCTGGATGGCTGATTGACAAACTGCATGAAATTGACAGGAGGTATCCTAGGCTGCATGAGTACTACTTCAGTATTTAGTGGACTGTACCAATAGTATGTATCGGCTTAGAGGTTTGTAGAGATTGTGCACAGAATATTGTATGTGTACTTGTGTTGGTGCCTAGGTCATTCTATTAGAACATCACTAGTAACTAGAATGATGACAGTGCTGCAAACAGAGTGCTCAGTTAATTTATAAGTGCTTAGGTATTGTCTGAATGCCTGAGTCATTCTGCAAATGCATAGACAGTGACTGGGTTCATTGAGTGCTAGTAGTTGACAGCAGGATACGTTTACAAGCATTTATGTTTCAGCAGAGTGATTAGATAAGGACATGCTTCTGTCAGGATGATTGTAGGAGTGGACACAGACTCATAGCATGATGCCAGACAAGCATGACTATTACCTGGACGTTTGCAGGACTGACTCAGTTGTCTGCAAGGGGCTAAGGGACCGCATACACTGTGCGCATTTGACTGTACCACTGCTTGTCTCAATGCCTGAGTCATTCTGCAAGTGCATAGACAGAGACTGCGTTCCTAGAGTGCTAGTAGTTGACAGCAGGATAAGTTTATAAGCGATTATGTTTCAGCAGAGTGATTAGATAAGGACATGCGTCTGTCAGGATGACTGTAGGAGTGGACACAGACTCACAGTGTGATTCCAGACAAGCATGACTATTACCTGGACTTTTGCAGGACTGACTCAGTAGTCTGCAAGTGGTTAAGGGACTGCATATATTGTGCACATTTGACTGTACCACTGCTTGTCTCAATGCCTGAGTCATTCTGCAAGTGCATAGACAGTGACTGTGTTCCTAGGCCCTCATTTATGAGGCCGTGCGTCACTTTTACACCGCCGGTGCGTCACTTTTTGTAACGCACCAGCAGCGTAAAAAATGGGCCTTGTTGCACCATATTTACAAAGTGACGCATCTAGGTAGATGCGTCACTTTGTAAACCCCTGCGCTACATTATACCTATGGCAGGTATAATGTATGCTGGGGGGGGCGTTCTGACGCAAGACACGGTCATAGAAGTGACGCAGTGAAATCTATAAGATTTCACTGCGCCACTTCTAGGACACAAATGCGTCAAATTCTTACGCCTGCCTCACAGCAGGCGTAAGACTGACGCAGGCCCTTTCACATGGGGCTTGCCCCATGTGAAAGGACACATTGCTGGAGTTGCGTCACTTTTGTGACACACTCCAGCAATGTGTCACTTTTGCGCCATACAGATACGTCAGAAATACTGACGTATCTGTAACTCCTTGCGCCAAGATGCGTCATACTGTAAATATGACGCATCATTGGTCTCGCAAGGAGGGCGCAGTGAAAAGTGACGCATCGCTGTTTTCACGCAGCGATGCGTCACTTTTCATAAATGAGGCCCCTAGAGTGCTAGTAGTTGACAGCAGGATACGTTTATAAGCACTTATGTTTCAACAGAGTGATTAGATAAGGACATGCTTCTGTCAGGATGATTATAGGAGTGGCAGAGCGGCTTTAGAGCCATAGAACAGGTCAGCAGGGCTGCTTTAGAGCCAGAGAACCAGGTCAGCAGAGCTGCTTTAGAGCCATAGAACCAGGTCAGCAGAGCTGCTGTAAAGCCAGAGAAACCATGTCCGCAGAGCTGCTTTAGAGCCAGGGACCCAGGTCAGCAGAGCAGTTGTAGAGCCATGGAACCAGGTCAGCAGAGCTGCTCTAGAGCCTAAAAATCAGATCAGCCAAGCTGCTCTAGAACCAGAGACCCAGGTCAGCAGAGCTGCTCTAGAGCCTAAAAAGCAGATAAGCCAAGCTGCTCTAGAACCAGAGACCCAGGTCAGCAGAGCTGCTCTAGAGCCGGAAACCCAGGTCAGCAGAGCTGCTCTAGAGGCCGAGAATTAGGTCAGCAGAGCTGCTGAAGAGCCAGAGAAACCAGCTCAGCAGAGCTGCTTTAGAGGTAGAGAACCAGGTCAGCAGAACTGCTTTAGGGCCAGAGAACCAGGTCAGCAGAGCTCTTTAGAGGGAGAGAAGCAGGTCAGCAGAGCTGCTTTAGAGCCAGAGAACCAGGTCAGCAGAGATGCTCTAGAGCCAGAGAACCGGCTCAGCAGAACTGCTTTAGAGCCCTAGAACCAGGTCAGCAGAGATGCTCTAGAGCCAGAGAACCAGGTCAGCAGAGCTGCTTTAGGACCATAGAACCAGGTCAGAAGAGCTGCTCTAGAGGCAGATAACCAGGTCAGCAGAGCTGATTTAGAGGGAGAGAACCAGGTCAGCAGAGCTGCTTTAGAGCCGGAGAACCAGGTCAGCAGAGCTGCTCTAGAGCCAGAAAACCAGGTCAGCAGAGCTGCTTTAGGACCATAGAACCAGGTCAGAAGAGCTGCTCTAGAGGCAGATAACCAGGTCAGCAGAGCTGATTTAGAGGGAGAGAACCAGGTCAGCAGAGCTGCTTTAGAGCCAGAGAACCAGGTCAGCAGAGCTACTTTAGAGCCAAGGGACCAGGTCAGCAGAGCTGCTTTAGAGCCAGAGAACCAGGCAAGCAGAGCTGCTTTAGAGGGAGAGAACCAGGTCAGCAGAGCTGCTTTAGAGCCAGAGAACCAAGTCAGCAGAGCTGCTTTAGAGCCAGAGAACCAGGTCAGCAGAGCTGCTCTAGCTGACACTGACTGACTGACACTGACTGATGGGTTGACACTGACTGACACTGATTGACTGACACTGACTGAACCTGATTGACTGACACTGACTGACTGACACTAACTGACACTGATTGACACTGACTGACCGACACTGACTGACACTTACTGACTGACACTGATTGACTGACACTGACTGACTGACTGACACTGACACTGACTGCCACTGACTGCCTGACACTGACTGACACAGACTGACACTGACTGACTACTCTCTACTACTCTATTACTCACTCTCTACTACTCTCTACTACTCTCTCTCTACTACTCACTCTCAACTACTCACTCTCTACTAATCTCCACTACTCACTCTCTACTACTCTACTACTCTCTACTACTTACTCTCTACTACTCACTCTCTACGTCACTACTACTCTCTACTACTCACTATCTACTACTACTCTCTACTATTCACTCTCTACTACTCTCTACTACTCACTCTCTACTACTCACGCTCTACTACTCTCTCCACTACTCACGCTCTACTATTCACTCCCTACTACTCACTCTCTACTGCTCACTCTCTACTACTCGCTCTCTACTTCTCTCTACTACTCTCTACCACTCACTCTCTACTACTCTCTACCACTCACTCTCTACTACTCTCTCCACTACTCACTCTCTACTATTTACTCCCTACTACTCACTCTCTACTACTAACTCTCTACAACTTGCTCTCTACTACTCTCTACTACTCACTCTCCACTACTCACTCTCTACTACTGGCTCTCTACTACTTGCTCCTACTCACTCTCTACTACTCATTCTCTACTACTCTACTACTCTCTACTACTCTATCTACTACTCACTCTCTACTACTCTACTACTATCTCTACTACTCACTCTCAACTACTCTCTACCACTCACTCTCTACTACTCTACTACTCACTCTCTACTACTCTCTACTACTATCTCTCTACTACTCACTCTCTACTACGCACTCTACTACTCTCTACTACTCACTCTCTACTACTCACTCTACTACTCTCTACTACTCACTCTACTACTCTCTCTCTACTAATCACTCTCTACTACTAGCTACTACTCACTCTCTACTACTCACTCTCTACTACTCATTCTCCACTACTCTCTACTACTCACTCTCTACTACTCGCTCTCTACTACTCTCTACTACTCACTCTCCACTATTCACTCTCTACTCCTCGCTCTCTACTACTCTCTACTACTCACTCTACTACTCACTATCTACTACTCTACTACTCTCTACTACTCTCTCTACTACTCACTCTCCACTACTCTCTCCACTACTCTCTCTCCACTGCTCACTTTCCACTACTCTCTCCACTACTCACTCTCTACTACTCACTCTCTACTACACACTCTTTACTACTTGCTCACTGCTACTCGCTCTCTACTACTCACTCTACTACTCACTCTCTACTACTCTCTTCTACTCACTCTCCACTACTCCACTACTCTCTACTACTCTCTCTCTACTACTCAACCTCTACTACTCACTATCTACTACTTACTCTCTGCATCTCTCTAATACTCACCCTCTACTACTCTCTCTACTACTCACTCTCTACTACTCTCTCTCTACTACTCTCTACTACTCACTCTACTACTCACTCTATTACTCACTCTCTACTACTCTCTACCTCTAAATCTAACTCTCCACCTCCACACCTCTACCTCTACACCTCTACCTCTACACCTCTAGCCTCTCTCTCTCTCTCCCTACCTCTTTCTACACGGACACATATGCACATATATATGCATTTATATATATGTATGTGTATATATATATACATACATATATAAACATATATATAACCTGCATATCTGTATAGATACAAATATAAATGCATGCATACATATACATATATGAATACATATGCATGTTATGTAAATGAAAGTTTGAAAAACACTAATAAAAGCAAAGCTAAAAATCCACCTAATTACAAACAGAATTGCTTAAACTTAAACGAGGGTGAGACCTATTGCATTTTCAATGCTTGTTTACTTTGGTTCCATCAAGAGGGCATTCAGATGTGTCACAGATTTGCAATAAATTCTGAATGTTAGCATTCTAGTTACTCATTAGATCAGTGTAGTAAAACTACTGCTCACCAGGGAAGTTTGCTGCTGGTATTCAAAGTTCATGTTTCAGTCTACATGTTAGAATTTTTTAATGAAATAGAAGAGGATTTGAGGAGTAAAAATGTGCTCTCATTTTTCTTTCTTCAGCACTAATCATAATTTCTATGGCAAAATGAACCCCCTCATTTTTTTCCTTTTCAAATGTTTTAAGTGTTACCACCTTATTCCAATCAAGCTGGATTCAGGTGTTTCATACTTTTGTCATAAGTAAGACTGTTAGCGCTCTAGTTGTTCTTTAGAACACTCTGGGACATTCTGTCATTGGACTATACTTGGGCTACATCTGGGTGATATTTGTGCTACATTAGGGCTCTTTTGTCGCTGGCTGCCATCTTGAGAGACTTATTTGTTATGAGGTTTCCTAATTTCCTCCAGTCTCCTCAGTAGGAAATACTTTCAGTGTTTTACTTTGGTTCCATCAAGAAGGCATTCAGATGTGTCACACATTTGCCATGAATTCTGAATGTTAGCACTCTAGTTGCTCATTAGATCACTGTAGTAAAGCTACTGCTCACCAGGGAAGTATGCTGCTGGTATTGAAAGTACATGTTTCAGTCTGCATGTCAGAATTTCTTTTAATGAAATAGAAGAAGATTTGAGAAGTCACTCAAAATGTGCCCTCATTTTTCTGTCTGCAGCACTAATCATACATTCTATGGCAAAATGCACACTCTCATTTTGTTCTTTTTTTAAATTAAATGTTTTTAAGTGTTACCAGTATATTCCAATCAAGATGGCTTCAGGTGTGCCATACTTTTGTCATAAGTAGGCTGTGGGGTTTTAGGTTTAAACCTATAATAACTGATAAAACCCCACTGAAAGAAAAATAGCCCTCACCGGTGAAAACATATAAACACTAAAAAAACACCTGCACAACCACAAACTAAATGCCATTCCAAGAAAGGAAAAAGAAAGTGAAAGTGTCATTTTGTTCTTACTGGAGGGGTCAATAAAATGTAACTTTGTTCTACAAGCTAGCAGTAAGAAAGACTGGCTAACATTCTGCTTGAGTTTTGTTCTTTAGGGATGCCACTAAAATATTGTTTCTTCTTCCTTTTACTTTTTTCAGTTTTATGGCCTTTGGTCTAAAGATGCAGGGTTTAGTTTCATGTTTTAGGTCTAGTTTAATTATTTTATTAAACTGTAGAGAATCAGGACATATCAAACTCATATTTGATATTTTGGCTGCATTTGGTTATTTCACTGATAGGTAAAATCGCTAGTTTCATAAAAATCTTTCCTAATATGTGTCATCACATTATCCACAGAGAATGGGTAAAACCCTTAATACATCAGGCCATAGTTTCTAGTGGGTCAGTATTGATAGTAGATAGTAGGTGAATTGCCAACACCTCAGGCTTTAAACATTAAATGCAAGGTATAGTGACAAGTATATATATCACCAAGCATCTGGGATAGTGGTGAAAACGTGACACCAGACTCTTGGAAAACATGGAACGCAGTGTCACTTGTTAATCTCTGCAAAAAAGGTTATTTCCAAGTTCAACAAAGATTGGAGTGATATTGTTTGTATTTGCAGTGATTCTGCTACGTATATAAAAAATGTGTGTGATGACCTGTCAAAATTGATACCCGAGCTGAAGTGATTCCCTGTAGGAGATCCTTGCCACTTGTTAGATGGCATGCTTAAAGCATCTTTACAATCTTCAGAGTTAATGAGGGATGCTATTGACTTTTCAGTCCATTCTGGTGCACTGTTTTCTTATGCCCAGGAACTAAAACGCAAATATTTTTCATTTCGTGCTTTATGTGACATCAAAGAAAGAGTCATCCCAACTGTGTCCCTTAGCTGACGGTTCTCAGCCCAAGGGGCTATGAATGCTGAGAGGGCCTTTTCACAGAAGTTTACATGGGAAGGAAAGCGCGAGCGCACATGACCAAAGACTCACTGAAGAAGTATTGTATGGTGTACTACAATAAGATTATTTTGTAAAAATCTCTTTGGACCTCATATACACTATACGTACACTGTCTATATACCATGTTCTTTCAGTGCAGAAAGCAAGCAATGATAAAAGCAAAACATTCCATAAACACCGGAAAAACACTTTTTCTGTTGTTTTTAGTGGCGTGAAAATGTGTAACCACTGATAACAACTGTTTATTAAGATATTGAAAACACTGAAAAACCCCCACTAGAATTTACCAAAAATAGAAACTGTAAACAGGACAGCCTAGTCATAAGTAAGGCTGTTAGCGCTCTAGTTGTTCGTTTAGAAAACTCTGGGAAGCTGCAGTAGAACACAAAGGAATCAACTGACAGTCTCTGCCCTTGTTGGATGTACATGTTTTACTGAGAATGTCAGACTTCATTCTCAAATGACTGAGAAAGATAATGTGAATTTACAGAAAATATGCTCTCAGTTTAGCTTACAGATCACCTTCCAAACCTCTGTGGGAAAAGCATGAGAAAGTAGTTTTCTCTCAAACATGATTCATGATATCTGAGCAGAAGGCTTTTCCACATGGTAAAATCACCTTAGAACACACCACAATTCCTAAAATGAATATGGTACCATCAACAAATAATTTATAATGTAACTAAAGTCTTAAAACCTTCTATAAACTGCAATGCTTTTTAATGAGGTTCAATCATGTATATTAGTCCCATGATGGCTGCCATCACTTCTTGGATGAAGTGCTGACAGCCAATCAGATCTCACGATGAGATATGTCGTAAGGCTCCGCCCAGATATATATGTATTTTTTTCCTTTAATAACTAAAAAACTACTGAGCAGATTTACACCATTTAACAATAAGGCACGAGTCTGAACCAAGGACTACCTCTTTGCCAAATTTGGTGTAATTCCGTTCAGCAGTTCGGGCTGTAGCTGTGACTAAAGGTTCCAATGGGAAATTGCATGGGGGGAAACACATTTTGGGACCCCCCTTTTTTTCAGCCCCCGCTTAACGAATCACCCCAAGACTGTGTGGATAGGAGTGGACCGGAGTGCCCCACCAGTTTTGAAAATTTCGCGTTGATTCGTCGACCGGCACCATGTGTACTTACCATCATCAGGACTTTCCCAATAAGAAATAAATACATCTTCGTCAAAACCTAAAAAAAAAGAAAAGGATATTAAGAAGACTGCAAGAATTTACATATATTTATAAAGTAAATTATTATATCAGAGAGCGGCTAAACCACTCTTAAGTACAGGTACAATATTTGATAGAGGGAGAGAAATTGAGTTATTCTATGGAGGTTGGAGAGTCCAGGTCTTGAGTTAGTAATGTTGTGTATGTAATTTCAGACGCTTGTGAAGACCCTCGCTAGGAGCCCAGTGAGGAAGAGGCATAGCAGTGGCAGTCTCTCTGTTTTCTCATTCCCAAACCCGTTTTCTCCTCTTCCCTGCTCGTGGATAATATGGTCAGCAGACAGTGTAGTTTGGGATTTGGTTTAATATCATCTGCTCCTGTGAAAGTCAAGTTCTCAGGTTCGTGGTACTTGACACCTCTAAACGTAATTGTCCTTTTTTAATATTAATATAATAATTACCACTCACTTTTTCAAAAATTACAAACATTCAGAGTAATACACAGCATTCATATTAGTACCATAGTATTAGTACACCCCCAACACCTTAACCCTCTCGCATCCCATCCCTAAAAGTAATTGTCTTGTCCCTTCGCCTAGCAACCCACCCATTAAAGTAAATCTTCATATCCCTTTAACTAAATATCCCTATTTTATAAAACAATATTCGCCACATAATTATTTTCAAAATAAGTTATTATGTTCTCTTTAATTCTCAGATATAAAAATATAAGCTGCATAATAAAACACTACCCCAACACCCCACCCAAAACCCCTTTTCCCTTCCAGCATCCCGCATCTGAAAACACATTTTCTCAAAATGTGAACATGCTGAGAGATTTCCAAATGAATCTTATTTATATGTTCTCTTAGAGCACACATTTCCGCAATCCAGTAAACCTCAGTGGCTGTTAAAGCTCCGTTCTGGTTGCTGTGCATTTTCTGGAGAAGATGGGCTTGGCAATAGCAGTGTTTGTTTTTGTGTTAAAGAGAGGCGTTGGTGCGACATTTGTCATAATGATGTTGTTTTTATGACGGGTGTTGTAATGACATTGTTGTTATGACAAGCGTAGTTATGCCATTCAGCATAACCACAGGCGTTGTAATGACGCCATCGTAGCTCCGCTTTCGTTAAAAAGGCTTTTTGTTCAAAAGCCTTCATTAAAAGCGATGTTTCCCATTAGAAATATAGTTTCTGGTTGGCTAGAATATATACCTAAGCCAGGCAGAATCCACTACTCTAGTAAGGGTAAGCTAGATACAAACCTAGCATAACCTGTGCTCATCCTCCAGCAGCTTGGATTCGAGTAGGTAGGCTTATCATAAGAGGCAATGTGTAAAGTATTTGTGCAATAGACACACACAGAACGCAATGAATACTTCACAAAAATACTCCTCACGGGTTCCGAAAAATAGGGAATATTTATCTGATTTAAATAAGACCACTTGTGTAGGTGGCACAACCAGTGCTGCAGGCCCACTAGTATTGGTTAGATTACAAGCCCTGGTTACCTGCGGTACCACTTTACAAGGGTCTAACAGGTAAACTAAATATGTCAATCAGGTATACACCAAGGGCCATATGTATAAAAATTGGAATTTGCGATTCTCAAATCGCGATTTCTTTGCGAATCGCATTTTGCGAATCGCAAACCCCAATGTAAATAAAAGATCGCTAATATTTAGCGATTCTCAAAAATTTGCAGAAAATTAATGCGAATACCTAAATTGTGATTCCTCAATTGCAAAATCGCAAATAAGGAATTGCAAATCTGCTAATCGGCAATTCAAGTGCAGATTGATGATATCACAGGCAGGAAGTGTGACTGCCCATGCTGCACCTGATTGCCAGAGCTGAGTGAGAGGCTTGGAGGAGAGCTGAGACACTTGTGCACTGCATCTGAGTGAAGGAGACATAGACACACAGGACGAGCAGCAGGAGAAGAATGCCAGGAAAAGAAAACATAAGTTTAGTGAAAGGGAGCAGGAGGTGCTCATACAAGAAATGATGGTGAGCCATGAGCTCCTGTTTGGCAAGAAATAACTGCTTGTGCAAGAGGCACGCAAAAGGAAAATCTGGGCAGACACACAGGAGAAGGTGAACGCCATCGGCGTGACTCACCGCACCGTAGAAAACCTCAGGAAACGGTGGTATGATATGTGCAAGAGATCCAAAAAAAAAGTGGCTACAGGGCAAGGAAGACCGGTGGTGGGACGTCACTGCTACTGATTCCACGCCTTTGGAGGAGTTGGTTGAGGGCACCCTGCTGCCAGACAGTGTGAGTGGCGTGGCTGACCTGGACAGCTCCGAACTCCAAAACACCAGACAAGGTAGGAATACTATCACTCCCCTGATACAGCACCACATCACTCACACACCCAGGAAAGACCCAGGAACCAAACATGAATGCAATTCCAGTGCATGCACACAAGCACACCCAGTAATGCATTATGGGAGATGTAGTCACATGCACCAAACAGTGGAGCAGTGACACCCAGCAAGGTACAATCAGAATGTGTGTATCAGGAAAGGCAAATAACAGACAGATAAGACCCATGCAACTCCAAACTGAAACCTTTATTGCATAACCAATGCGAGTTAGGACACCAAATTAATGTGTGCATTTACATTCACAGCACCCACCAGAAACACAGGAACCTATGGCAGAAGGGGAGGATGCATCCCACACCGAAGAACAGTCAAGGCAAGAGGAGCAGGAGGAAGACAGCCCAGTCATCCCGGTTGACAAGCAGACGGTGCCTCGTAGTACCATCACTTCCCCAACTGGAGGTAGATCCACTGGACACAAGTGGGGAGGTTCAGCAAGTCCAGGGCCAGCGTGCATCACTTCACACAGCACAGTCCCCTGCCCGTCCTACTCCATGAATGTCATCCAGGCACAGGCCACCACCAGCACAGCTGCAGTAGGTGAAGGCACGGTCTTTGCAGGGCTTGAAGCCAACATGCTAAAGGTACAGCGCCTGCAAGCAAAGGCAATAAAATCAATACAGTGCCAGTTTGTAGCGCACATGACCCAAATGAGGGAGGGCTTCCTGGGCATGACGGGTGCACTGGAAGCACTTTGCACAGAGATGCAGAGAGATCGTGCAGCCAGGTGCAGGGAGAGACAGTGCCTCCACACCACTGCCTGGACATGTACACAAAGGCTGTAAACCGGATGTCCACGGCCACATCAGTGCTGGCATGTCTCTGTGTCAGCATGCAGCATGAGATGGCACACTGCTGCCAGGCTGTAGCCAGGGGCTTGGTGCAAGTCACATGTGCGGAGGACCAGCTGTGTGCAGCAGCCACAGGTGGCACAGGACCCCTCAGCTAACTGGAGGAAGATGGGCAATCTAGCAGGAGCTGCATCACCCCACCCATCCCACAGGACAGACAGCGTAGTGCGCGTCAGGGGAGAGCAATCGATGCCTCAGGAGAGGGCAGTGGGCACCCTGAGCAAGGCACAACAAGCCGTGCTCTCAGACGGCGAAGAACCTTGAGTGGCACATGGCAATGGGTGAGGCAACCCATTGTATACTGACTCATGTTCATGAAAAAGTCTTGCACTGTGTGTTGAACATGTGCAAGCAATTTGGACTCACATAGTGTGCAAGTCAGGCTGTGTGACAGATATTTTCCTGCACTGAAGAAAATAAAAACACAGTTTCGCACAAATCTGTAGCATTGTGTCATCATTACTCATCTAGAAATAGTTCTGTGTAATCTCATCTTGCCTCTGGCGGCCGGCAGCCGCACCGACCCCACCGACTGGCCTGCATCGTCGAGCTGGCCCCTCCTCTGATGAGTCTGAATCTGTGAGTTCCACTAGGGTGCCTTTCCTGGTGGCGATGTTGTGTAGCATGGCACACGTGACCACGATTTTGCAACATGTCTCGGGGCTGTACTGTAGTGCTCCTCCACTCTTATGTAGGCAGTGGAATCAGCTCTTGAGTAATCCAAATGTCCTCTCAGTGGCACAGTGGGTGGCTCTGTGGGCACTTTTGTACCTCTGCTCCCCAGCAGTGGCTGGAATCAGGTACGGAGTCAGGATAAAGTCACATACAGCATACGCACTGTCACCTGCAGGGTGAGAAGAATCAGGTTAAACACTGTCCTGCCACTTCTGTGCTTTAATGGTGTGTCCTTGTGTCCAATGCATTTACCTAGCGGGTAGCCCTCACCAAACTCCCCATCTGTGAGTCGTCGGTGAATCCCACTGTGGCGAAACATGAATGAGTCGTGGGGGCTGCCTGGGTTTTTCGCAACTATGTCAGTGATTATATGTTTGGCATTGCACACTACCTGTATGTTCAGGGAATGATAGAACTTGTGATTCCTGAACACATACTCATTCTGTGAGGGGGGAAATAGCGACATGTGTCCCATCTATGCAGCCAATTATGTGGGGGAATTGGGCTATCTGGCAGAACTCCTGCTTGGTCTGGTATAGTGCCTGTTGTGTGCTGGGGAATTGGATGTGGTGATGCAGCCTTTGTACCATTGCATCAAGGAAAGCGTGGAAGAAGTGCAACAGTGCAATCTGAGAGACCCCTCCTGCTGTGGCTATCACCCCCTGAAAACTCCCTGATGCCAGTAAGTGCAGTGAGCACAAGACCTGTACCTTGGTTGGGATGGTGTGTGTCGTGCGTGTGGGGTGTTCTAGTATAGGTTTGAGCTCCGCTATTAGGCTCAGGATGCTGTCTTCGTCCAGTCTGTAGCTCACATGGATCTCCACAGTCCGCTGGAACAGGGTTATGCGTGCTCTGAAGATCCTTTCCTGGCGTCTCCTTCTCTGTGCAGCAGCTCTGATTTACAGCCTCCTGGCTATCACATACAGCCCAGCCATTGTGGATAACCCTTGTTGCATTGGAGCCTCTTTAAATAGGTTACACCTGGTTACCACCTGCTCAGACTTGGTGGTAATTGCGATTAGCAAAATTGCGAATTTCGCAGAATCGCAAATTGCTATTATTTCAAGCATCTCATTTGCGAATTAGCAATTTGCGAACACCTTAATTGTGAATTTCGCAAATAACGTTTTGCAGATTGCGAGTTTGTAAAATTATTCGCAGAATCTATGCCTTGCAAAATTGCTAATCGCTAATTTTGCAATTACAAATTTTACACACAGGATAGCTCTTATACATAGGGATTCTCTGTTTTGCGATCGCAAACACAATTTTTGGGTGATTTGCAGTGTTTGCGATCGCAAAATAGCTTCATACATATGACCCCAAATGTCAACATGTTTAGGGGAGATGCACATGTACTTTAGCACTGGTTAGCAGTTTGTAATACGGCATGGGAGCAGAGGCAAAGAGATTCCCCCATTTGCATATGTCCACACCCCCATGCAAATGAGGGAACGCCCTCTGAGGATATATGTGCACCAGCACAAGCATCTGCTGCCCCCTTCTGTAATACCAAGGTGTCCTGGAGGGAGCGCAAAGTAGGCACAAATGCCCGTTGAGCTCCCGGGGCACTTTGTATAATAAAGTCCCAGGTACGCGTCTGAGAAGACCTCTAAACCAGCAAGGACCAGGTTCATGAGCCTCTTGAAAGTGGCAGGGGCGTAATTTAATCCAAAGGGCATCACCCTAAACTGATAGCGGCCCTCTGTATTGGGGAAGGCTGACCTCTACTTGCCTCCCTCTGTTACTGCGATCTGCCAGTACCCTGATGTAAGATCAAAGGTACTTCAGTACTGGTCAGCCCCTATCCTATCAATGTGCTCATTCGTCCTAGGTATAGGATTAGCATCAATCTTTGTGTACAAAATGTAGTTCTCTGTAATCCACACAGAACCTCAGTTCAGGTGTGGTGCCTGTTGGTGTAGCTTTTGGTACCAGAATCACTGGACTGGACCATGGGCTCCTGGAGGGTTCTACCACCCCTAACTCTAGCATCTCGGAGACCTTGCCCTTGATTATGAACCAAAGTCCTGTGCACACATTAGAATTTCATGAAGAGAGTTCATCTAGTCATATACATCCAAAAAGAGTAATTTAAAGTCTAAATGGATCTATTCTTTGTCTTTTATTTCATGTAACATCAAAAAGCAACCAGCCAACACGCGTTTCGTCACAAAGGGAAAATATCCTGTGACTTGTTCAGGGCTGAACTTCATGTAAGTAGAATCTTAAAGATCACCCTGCCAGTGATAATTCCAACCCTACTGGCCAAATATAGAAAGATTTAGTGGATCCGCGATCGGTTTCTAATGGTGTTGGGACAGTACTCCTCTCCATTCGCCCTAATTCCAAGGATTACCAACCTGTGTACCCATCATAGGGATACAGGGGACAACCTACCTGTCAATAATAAATCTCACAGGTTATTGGATAAGTTGAGAGCCAGAATCAAGGGCAAGGTATTTCTTTGATGTGGGGTTTTGGTGGTCTAGGAAGTGATGGAGCCTTGCTGTATCTGCGTATAGTGTAGTGGATATCTAATTCATACGGTTCAAACAGGTTTGGGGAAACACCCTATAACCCCTAAGTGTGTGCCTTCAGCGATAGTATCGGTCACTTTTCTAAGGAACGGTAAGCGCCTTTGAGTTCCCTTTGTGGTTGTTAGGTCACTTCTTTTAGGGGGTTGGACTTTAGTATCAAGAGGTTCATATATATACCTTATATTATTTCCTCAACAGTATTAAGGGATTCGGATATGTACCTGATATTGCCTCCGTATGTTAGTCTATTATTCATGGGTTGTCTATAAAATATTTTACCCTGTTGATGTTCCACTTTAAGGTCAGGAAAAAGGCTGTATTGTATAATTGTATTGCAAAAGGCTGATCATTGTAACTAATAGCCCATTTTTGGTGTATATTATACCTTGCATTTTCTAATTCTATTTTTATTTCTAGCTATATAGAGTTCAATAACTCAAACTTGATTCAATAAAATTGAAATTATTGAAAACGCTCACGAGGTTTATGTACATATACACCCCACAAGTGCAACACCATACGGATTGATAGGTGAGATCTATACTTACCTGATGTATATTATCCTTTTGAATATTATCAGCTCTAGACCTACAGCACTTTTATCACCCATAGGTGACATTGGAGTTTAAGAGATCGCTATTTGCTTCGACACTCCGCATACACGAACAGCTTTATTGAAAGTTTTTTCAGTGAGATTTATTTATCTCATGGGAATTTTTCACCATAAATAGGTGATATGTCCAGGCAAAAAATCTCTAATTTTTTTTCTCGCAGATTTCCTATTGCCTTGATCTTTGGACAGCAGTAAGGGATTCCCATTCTATATTGATGAGTCTTTTAAGATTGGACTGAAGAGGTAGGTCCATTCATTGGTACAGCTCCATACCTGGAATCAATCTTGTAAGACAGTGGCTAATTATGTACATATTCTTTGTAGAATCTCTACCTGTATCTGCCAAGTGTAGAAGCAAGACATAGGGATACTTTCTGATCTGGGGCACGTCATTCCAAGCGTGAGGTGACATTTTGTTGGGTCTACATACGTATACTATTAATAGGTATGTTTTTTGCGTAATTTATTTGGGTCTAGGGAATTTAAATTGTCTTTTGACTAATATTATTATTATTATTATTATTATTTTAATTTATAGAGCGCGTAGTCACCCATGAGTATCCCAGCGCTAAGATCAATACAACTGAGGTTCACCAAGGGGGGGGCCTTTAACGGGATTAGGGGAAGAGGTGTGTTTTCAATCGCTTCCTGAACCGTAGGTAATTGGGTTCAGATCTTAGGTCGAGGGGAAGGGCGTTCCAGAGACGTGCAGTGTGAACCGAGAAACGCCTTCCACCTGTTCGGGCTTTCTTAATTCTGGGGATGATGATGAAATGTTCCTGGTCGGATCGAAGGGGTCTGGGGGCTTTATATGGCTTAATGAATTTTTGTAGGCTTTGTTTTGGAGCAGTCTGTGCGCCAGGCAGAGGGCCTTAAATTTCACACGCTCTCTTACCGGGAGCCAGTGGAGGCGCTTCAGCGCTGGTTTGGCTGAAGCTCTGACAGAGGTGTTAGTAGGGATCCGGGCAGCTGCATTTTGGGCCCTTTGTAATTTGTTCAGAGTCGCCTCCGGCGCTCCTAGATAGATGGAGTTACTGAAGTCGAGCCTAGAGAGTATCAGGCCTTGGATCAGCAGTTTTTGAGAGTTGGGGGGGAGAAGGGGCAAAATCTTACGCATTGACCTGAGGAGCCCAAAGCCATTACCATTAATATGTAGCGACAAGCTATCTAAAAAGACCTGGCAAAACCTGGACTGTGATGTACTTTGTAATTTTTAAGATGGCGTTTAAGATGTTTGGATAATTGTATTTTTACAATTAACTTTCAGGTTGCTGTAATATGTATGTGTTTGCAATGTAAATATATTTTAATTTTTCTAATTTTAAAACAATGATTTTTTGATATTGTCTAGATAATATGCAATTCTTGTCCTGAAGAAGGTGACAAATCATTTAATTTTCACCGAAACGCCGAGTCGACAGTTGTTTGAGAATTTTTATGAATTTTTATGAATTTGACAGTATATTTTTTTAAATATCTGAATGATACACATAACGAGTATGGTGCATATGTATACGAAATCATGTTGATATGATTCTGTCAATACATGCATTGGCACTTTGTCAAAGTTTTTGAGATATTATGAATGTTTTAAATATTGTACAATATATTTGAATATATGTTTCAAATGTAGTTTTTGAGTTTATTGATCATCATTGCCGCACAATTCAGCAACCTGGATGTTCTTTTTCTCTTCCATGTTCATTTAATCAAAAAAATGTTTGGAATAGTTGTGTATATTCTATATCAGACAAGTC
Source organism: Lissotriton helveticus (assembly GCF_964261635.1). Lineage (NCBI taxonomy): Eukaryota > Metazoa > Chordata > Amphibia > Caudata > Salamandridae > Lissotriton > Lissotriton helveticus. The sequence continues at coordinate 1,584,233,671 of NC_136065.1, read as the reverse complement.
TTCCATCCAGTTTGCTGTGTTACTATCTGGATCACGTTTGTTTCTTATTCAATGAAAAGGGAATCCCAGAAGTTTGGTCATAACACTCTTTCATTACAGTCTGATTTGCTTCCAAGTTGTCAGAAGCTTTCTTTCACAAATTAGCCATTTGGCTACGAAAGGCCAACTTGTAACTTACTACATCCTGGGAACCTTTCCTGGGAACTTTCTCCCACCATTCATTCACCAAACTGAGAGGTCCTCTGCGGGGTGACCATACAGTAGCTCAATAGGGCTAAAGCCTACTCCCATCTGCGGTACTCCCCTGTAGGAAAACAAAAGACAGGGCAAGAGGATGTCCCACTTTTTCCTTAGTCCTCAGGCAGACTTCTGATCATGGTTTTTAGGGTCTTGTTGAATCTCTTAACAAGTCCATTTCTTAGGGGGTGAAAAGGGTGGAGAACTTGTAGTTATTCCCACACTCTTTCTACATGGACTGCATGAATGCAGGCAAGAAGTTGGTTCCCCTGTCAGACACAACTCCCTTGGGGAAACCCACTTGGGTAAAAATACCCGCCACAGGTGCAGTGGTGGTCATCAGAGGAATTGCTTCTGGATACTGGGTGGGATAAACCTGTGACCAGGAGAGGTTTGCAGATCCATAGGCCCAACATTGTTGATGCCCACCCTTTCAGAGGGGGTGCTAATGGTGGGTAGTGGTTCAAGGGGAGTCTCTAGCTTTTTCCCTGTCTTCCAAGTAGCCTGGCAGCTCACATAGCCCCTAAAGAAGGTATCTGAAAATGCCCTGCTCTTGGGCCAAAAGAAATGTGGGTAAGCCTTGCAAATGTCTTGTCTTGGCCCAAGTGTCCTACCAGGAGTATTTCATGAGCTAGTTCCAGAAGCATTGGGCAACCTCCAGGGCCCTTGTTGTCCAATGCACAGGAACCTTAGGCTCACTGTAAAGGAGGTTGTCCTCCCAGTAAATTAGATAGCTGCCAGAGAGATCACCTGCTGCTTGGGCTTCGGCCTGGTGCCCAATGCCCTCTAGGGTTGGGCGCCTCCTCTGTGCCCTCCAGAACCAGAACTACTCCCTGGTGGGTCCTCCATCTACACCTTCGCCCACCACAGCTGCCCCATTGATCTCACTGTGGGCACATTCAGGGGATAGTTTCCCACACCCTATGCCTTTCCATTCTTTAGAAGCTGGCCATTACTCCAGGTTCTAGCCCTTTTTGACTCCCTTCCCAGGCAGCCATGGACCTTGTTGAGGCACAGATCCACTCAGGTAACCCCAACACCTCCTCATGAGTTTTTCCAGATAGTGTGCTCGGGGTCATTACCCAACAAACAGTCCACAGGCATGGCAGGGCTCACAGCAACCTTCAAAAGACCTGACCCTGCCCCCCCCCCACTCAAATGGAACCGGGCCACTGGATAGTGACCTTCCCTGTTGTCAGACTCCACAATGTGGTGGAATTCATTGGAATCACCTGCTCTGGGGACACCAACGGACTCCTTACCATAGTCATACTGGCACATGTGTCCCTCAGGGCTTCCACACCTTGGCCGCTGATGGAGAACCATCTTATCTTATCTTATCTTAATCGGAACTTATAGAGCGCACGGTCACCCAGAGGTTTCATGGCGCTAGTCAGGCAGGAATCACACTGAGGGAAGTTACCCGAGCGCTTGCTCGTATAGCCAAGTTTTAAGCAATTTTCTAAATGTCAGGAGGTCATTGCTCATCCGGATTGGTAGTGGTAAGGAATTCCAAAATACAGGAGCGAGATGAGAAAATCTGCATCCTCTTTGGCGTTTCAGCTTAAAGGTAGGGACAGACAGAAGCTGAAGATGGGCCGAACGAAGGTTACGGGAGGGTACATGTCTGACAATTCTGCAGCTGATGAATTTTGGCCTTTTACCGTGCAAAGCCTTGAAGATGATACACCCAGTCTTGAAGGCGATGCGTTGGACCAGAGGGAGCCAATGAAGTTTATCCAGTAGTGGTCTGGCAGATGACCATCTCGGTTTTCTATTGCCTATACTTTGTAATATTTGATGGCACATGGACCTTAGGAACCATCTCACTGTTGCAAAGGGACACTAACTTAAGCTCTGCCAACCCCCGCCCCATTACCAGGGACAAACCCCTCCCCCTGCACTATGCTAGCCACCCCGGGGATCTTAACTCCAGTTGGAGGGTATGCTCATTTTGGACACTTGGGATCCCCTTTTTAGTGTTCATACTCATAGCACTTGGGAGTTTTGGGCTGTTGATGTTTGTCACGGTAGGTTGACTTCTGGTGTCCAGATGAGGGATGGGACCCAGACCCTGTCCCTTGTGAATTATTTAAGGAACTCCTTCTTATCTCCCCCCTTTCTGCTGTTGGTGCTCTGACCACCCTTTTGGGAGTCCCTACCAGATACCTTCTTAGACACTCTGATGCTGACCCAAATGTCCACCTTATCTGCAAGCTTCCTGGAGTCAGTCACCTTGCTATCCACATGGTGTTGGTGCCGTTCTGGAAAACAATTACCAAGAATGGCCTCCTTCAAAAACAAATGATGCAATCCTTTATAATCACCAACTTTGCTGCCCCTCACCCAGCCCTTCAATGCGTTACCGGCATAATTCAGAAGATCTACCTATGTTTGTGTGGTCAGTTTGTGACTAGCACTGAACTGGTACCTGTACTTTTCAGGTGTCAAACCAAACTTCTTGACTAGAATGGCCTTCATGGCAGTGTTGTTGGTTTGAACCCCACCTCTAATGTAAGGAGTGTATCCCTCCCCACCATGGGCAAGTACTGCCAAAGAGTATGCACCTCACCCAGCCCCCCCGCCCCCGAACTCCTCTGGAATCCTGTGCACTTTCAAAGCCATTTCATAGGCTGCTAGCCATGTTATCCCCCACATTGTAACAGGGCACCATATCCTTGTGAATATGGTCTCTGGGCTAGCTTGAAGACACTGCAGGTATGCTGCCACCATTTCTGCTGTTGCTGGACTCATCTTGTAGGGCTCTTAGGCCCAGCTCTCTTAGGCAGAGCTCAAGGGTGATCCTCCTCTCCTACAAGGCCTGTTCCACTTTCTTTTGCTACCGCTGGCAAGTTGTTTGCCCCTCCCACAGTCAGTGCTTAATCCATATTGGCATCCAGGATCAGCTCCCCATCCTCCTCATGAATTCTTGCTCCTCATCTAGGTTATCATCCCCTGCACCCTGGGTCTCTGCCCAGACTCTTAAGGCTTTCTGCAGGTTCACCTTTCTGGTGAACCCCCGCATTGAGATATAAAATTGCTTGTAAAAGGTTTTCATCTAAGCCGCGGTTAAGATTATAACCGGGCCAGATCAAATTCCACAGCTTCAAGTGCAGGTGCTGCGTCTCCAGATTGAGACATGTTTTAGCAGAAAAAACTCAAAAGACCAATCGGGGAAAATTGAAAATTGAAAAATGCCAATTAGCGCTGACAGACAAAATTTTTGCTAATCAGGACGAATAGGTTAGAATTGGTCTAAGTCCAGAGGTGCAGTGAACACTGAATTACTATATGGTACTGCACAAACACAAGTCCTATCCTCACTGCTAATCACCAATGTTAGAAATGGAGTTTCTGGTTGGCTAGAGTAAGTACTAGGCCTGGGCGGTAAACTCCACTCCGTTCGCTGTGTTTGCAGAGTTTTCTGCACGCCGCGCTCCGCAGAGTGCAGAAAACTCAGATTCACGTAGTGCAGCAGAGTATTTTCACTGCTCGCGCTCGCGAATGGTAAGTTCGCGAGCGCGAGCTGCAGCTTGGGTAGAATTTCTACCCGAGCAGCAGGAAGACCAGCGCCAACAGCAGTTCGCACTACACTCCGCCACTTGCAGAACTTTGCGTAGTTTTTTTGTAACTTCGCGGAGTTCTGCATAGAAAAACTCTGCGAACAACACCCAGGGTTAGTAAGTACTTAGGGCATAACTCATCACTCTAGTCAGGGTAAGCTAAAGATACACACCTAGGATAACCTTGGTGCAGAGCAGGCAGGCTCATCATAAGAGGCAATGTGTAAAGTAATTTTGCAACACACACACACACAGTAACACAATGAATATACAACAAAAAAGACTGCACACAGGTTTAGAAAAATAGGGAATATTAATCTGATTTAAATATGACCAAAACCACAATAATCAAATCGGAAATACACAATTTACCATGCTTTGTATGTAACTGAAAGTACAATGCTAAAACAATGCAGACATTCCCCTTAGGGAGTTTATGTTAATGTTTTACAGCTGAGTGCTGGGAAAGCAGTTGAGATTCTAAACTTCAGTGCGGTCTTCCCGCCCGATGGGTGAGTACAAATCCCACTGAGGGAGTCACACGGGGCAGGGCATGGCTGCTGCACGGGGCCTGGCCGGGCACTATCGCACACAGCTGAGGGGTGCACAAATAATGATAATTGCCAAATGCACAAGTGACGATATTTGCAAACTGCATTTGACGTTGGGGCTGCTGTGTGGGGCTAAGCAATCGCAGCGGACCTCGCTGGCCCCAGCTCAATAGCATAGTACCTTTGCGGTCATCTGTAGACACACTGGTCTTTATCCTGCAGTGGTAGCACTGTCTACGTAGCTGTGTGGTAGAAGGGAAAGGGGTTACTATGGCAATGCGGTACCGTGTCAGGCGCGATCCCTCAGTTCGGCTATGACTTCTCGGTGGTGCTGGGGCACACATGCTGAATTTAGTGAAAAGAGGGAGCGCTCAACTCATGCTGGGTTAGAAGAGTACAATGCAAGGAGCACTCATTCTCGACTCCTGGTGAGGGTGCACTGCTACTGGAGTGACAGAGTTCCACAATAGTGGTGCATCAGTGAAATCTTTGATGGCCCTCAGATTTCAGAACTGGGGGCAAGCCAGCAAGCCCATGGAGTCAATCTGGGGGTTAGTTCTTGATTCTTGAGCAGGGCAGAGGTCAGCAGTAGCAAGGCAGCTCAACAAATCAGGGATGCAGTTTCTCTGGATAGCATTGTGGCAATCCTTCAGGACATTAGCCTTTACTCCAGGTATTTTCCAGGTCCAGAAGTGTACTGATTTCAAAGGGCCAGAGCCCTTGTACGTATACCCAAAGGTGTCTTTGATGTAGGGATTGACTTTAAAAGAGTTCTCTGACGTGCACAAGGATCCCTTTCAACCCAGCTCTGGCTCCAGATTACCAGTAGGGGGTATATCAGCCCTTTATGTGAGAGCAAGACATAACCTATTCAAATGTAAGTGTGAATCACCTCTCCTTCTCCCTGCCCATGAAGACAATAGGTATGCAGATGAATGCAGATTAAGTATGGGCGGGAAATTCGTTCCAGTTACGGAATATGCGAATTTTTGGCAAAATTGCGATCCGCGAATCGCGCGAAATTGCCCAAAAATCCGCAATTTGCGAGTTGGCGGATTTTTTTTCTTGTTCTCGCTTCAAAAATACAATCTCGCGCACGCGGCATTGACTTACCATGATTCTGCAATCGCTGATGAGTTTTCTTCCCTGTTCGGGTGCGCTGCGAGATTTTGGTAGCTGGCCGAGCGAAGCCGCGAACGTGAACACCTCATGGAGACCCAAAACAGGAAATTGTGAACGAGAACACGTCATTGCGACCCGAAACAGGAAAAAGGCATCGCGAGCAGGCTGGTTAAGTGGAAACAACATGTTCGCGGCCGTTGCGACCGCATGCGCAACTTCGCGTTCCCAAACTGGTAGAAAAATCTCGCGAACTCGCAAAAAAAATTAATTTGCAAGCTCGCGGAATTTGGCGGATTTTGCGAATCGCGATTACGAATTCGTGCAAATTCGCGTGTGGCGAATTTGAAAATTCTGCCATGCTTAATGCAGATGTATCCCCTGTCACACCCAGCCCTTCCTGTGTTGTGGCTGTCTAGAGTATGCACAAGGTGTAGCTCTCACCCAGCCCAGAAGTGTATTGGAGGCAGGTTGGAGGCATAAAGAGCAAAGTTAACAGCAGAGAAATTTCCACTTTCTAAAAGGGGCATTTCTAAAATGGTAATGTAAATTCAACTTTACCACTAAAGAGGATTTATCACCATCATTCCAAAGATATTAAACATGAAGTAGCTACTCCTTTCCAATCAGGAATTTCAGTTTAACAGGTATTTTAAGGAATCCCCAATGCTAGCCTATGGAAGGAGTAGGCCTCACAGGAGTAAAAAAACAAATCTAGCTGTTTGTCACTGCTAGGACAAGTTGATTCAAATGTAGATGTGCTGCCTTTTGTTACATAGCACCCTGTCCTTAGGGTCACTTAGGGCCATATGTAGGTAATCTCTATTTACCGATTCTTAAATAGCAAATAGGTAATTTCCATTCATTCCTATGAATAGGAATGAACGGGAAGCCATTCACCATTACCGATTTGGTAAATACAGAATCGGTAATAGGGGGAACATATTCAAGGGTGGCAGGGTGTCACATTGACACCCTGTTGCACCCCTGAATCTTGCATGTGTGCACATGTGGCACACATATATGCCCTAAGGGCATGTATGTCTGACACATGGCACTTTTAAAAAAGCACATTGCTTTTTTAAAGGTTTTCGATATTTACCACCAACTTGTAGTTGGTGGTAAATAACGAATCCTTACATCAAAAATGCACTCACTTGAGTGCTCCCTACATAGGATTTTAGGATTCGGTAACTTACCGATTCGGTATTTTAAGAAATCGGTAATTTACCGAATCCTTAAATAACCGAATTGGTAAATTACCGAATCCTAAAATCAAGCCACCTACATTAGAAAAAGCAAATTTACAGATTTTCGGCCGTTACCGACCGGTATTAAGCTACCTACATATGGCCCTTAGAGCCTACCTTAGGAGTGACTGATGTGTAATAAAAGGTGAGTTTAATGCTTGGCAATTGTCTTTAAATGCCAAGTCAAAGAGGCAGTAAACTGCACACACAGGCCCTACAGTGGCAGGCCTGAGACAGGTTTGAAAGGCTACTTGTGTGGGTGGCACAAACAGTGCTGCAGACCCACTAGTAGCAGTTAGATTACAAGCCCTGTTTACATGGGGTACCGCTTTACAAGGGACTTACAGGTAAAGTATATATGCCAATCAAGTAAACACCAATGTCAACATATTAGGGGAGAAGCACATGCAATTTAGCACTGGTTAGCAGTGATAAAGTGCTCAGAGTCCTAAAGCAAACAAAAGGATACACCAAAAGTGGGAGGCAAAAGGCACATAATTGGGGGAAAGATCACTCTGAGGATGACAGGAATAACAACATTGAATTTCAAAAGTTCAAAAATGTACAAGATGAACTAGCAGTCACCCAAGAAGGCATAATAATGAGAGGCTTGAGGATTGCCGTATCTGAGAGCCTAAGACAGTGGGTCATCGAGCTGAGCCATGATGGACAATGTGGTATTGTAGCCACCAAAAGAGCCTTGAGAGATCAAGTGTGGTTCCCTCGACTGGATGAGTGAGTTGAGAAGGAATTGAAAGTGTGACACATTTGCAATTGCTTATCCTCCAAGGTGATGCTGCACCCAGTAACAATGTCTGACCTTCCTGCTCATGCCTTTGAGAGAGTTTTGGTTGATTTCCTTTGGTCTTTAGGAAATTAACACCATTACATGGTAGTCATAGACGAATATTCGTGTTTTCCCTTGGTGGAAGACCAATCATCGACAACCCATAACAAAGTCATAGAGGGGCATGATGACATCGATGCAATGTGAGCTATCTCTGAGATCTTCAAATCTGATAATGAAGCGCCTTTCAATAGCAAAGAGTTCAAGGAATTTCTGATTCGACTCAACATCAAACACCATAAAAGTATACTCCTCTGACCTCAAGCCAATGGTGTAGTTGAATGATTTATAGGTACCCTCAAGAGGGTAATTCAACAGCGTCAATGTAAGGAATTGATCTGAACCAAGCCTTCTGGCAGGTCCTCCGTGCCTATCAATCAACTCCTCACTCCATGACTGGTGAGAATCCTTGCTATTTGGGAGTGCCATCAGAAAAAAAAACTATCTCAATGGACATTGGATCGATCAGTAAATGCTGACAAAGTTTGTAACATCAATGCTAATCAGAAAAGCAAAATTTAAACATATGCAGAACAGCACTGACATGCCCATGAAACAGTCTGTAACAAAAGAGACTGGGTGCTTGTTAAACAGAAACAGAAACGGAAAAAGGACACTCCTTTTGTAGCTGAGTCTTTACAGGTGGAAGTGTGCAAGGGACACATAGTGACAGCACATCGTCCTGGAAAGACCATCACTCTGGACATATCACACTTTAAACACCTACCTCGTTACATATTGAGTCCTGAAACCATGTGTGAGGCAATCGCGCCTGCAGGTCCTGCTCAAGCGCCTGAGCCTGTGCAGCCTTTGTTCAATCAGGGTGGACCTCGATCACCTTGGATTACCCGAGCTGGCAGACCAGTGTGAGCTCCTTGCTGACTAATCAAAACGATATCTTTTGATGACGTATGCCACTTTTTATCTAAAAAAGGAGGAAATGTAGCATAGTGATGCTGTACTCACTAGGACCCTTGTGGTTCTGGGCGGAATATGGACAGGAACTATGTAATATGCTGGGAGGTGTTAGGGTGTGGTTATGAGAAGTATGACACAATGCACAGTGTGTAAGTGAAAACTGGACAATAAAAGAAGTCCGAAACAGAGCTTTGTGTGTGGCGTATTTTAGTTGCATGCTCTAGGGCTGGAAAAGATGGGATGTATGCCCACAAGTGAGTTCCCTGCTTTACTTTGAGGCAACAAGTTGATACACCCATACAGAACTGCTTCTCAATGAGAGCCTCTACTGTATTTCATGGCACAATGATGTTTCTTGGCTGGGCAGTACAGAAGCTGCACCAGTCTTTCCAAGCTGGTGCTCGTTTAGGGGAAGACATATTTAGCCATTTCTTGGTGGGAACACATGAGGTAATGGTTCTTAGGGAACAGAGCCTTGAAAGGGAATTCATCTGTCCTGAAACGTCAGCAGGAGGAACTGAGGTTCAACTATTGTTTCTTCATAGTCAGATTTAAGGGCTGGAAGTGAGGGAACTGTAACCTGGCTATATTTTGTCTGATGCAAACAAATGATGGACGGAATGCTGAATGAATCATACATTCATCCCCAGTCAAGAGGGGTTAAATCCATTGTTCTTTTGCTCAACACGCCACCCCAGTTAAAACCCAGCCATAGGCAAATCAGTCTTGACCCTGTGCCTCATGGGAACAGTCCAGACCAGACTGCCAAGTCAGGTCCTCACTGGACCGGAAACAAGCATCCTGGGACCGGTTTCTGGGTATACCCTTCATCAGCCAGGCAGACTGTGCTGTGTGCTCCGATATTGACTCAAGAAGAAGAGTCACATGCAGAAGGGTGACCTGCCTTTAGCACGATGGAATTCATGCCACAGCTACTTACTCAAATACATGTTCCAGTCCCTGGCGATATGATCAGTCTTAAAATGTCACTTGTGTAATGACCTATAGGAGGCAGTGCTCCCAATAGCAACAAGGGTGGTAGAATATTCAGGATTTTCCTACGTCAGAGGAGCAGCATTCAATTTCCACTGATTAACTTGGGTCCAAAATAATCAAACTTCGTATACTTCCCTTATATACATTTCAGAGGTAGCAACCTGTGTCAGTCCTGGCAAATTTCTAAAGTGTAAAACAAAATTATATGCTTAATATCTACACAAAACATAGAGATAGCTCAACATACATTGAGGGGCATATTTACAAGCCCCTTGCGTCGCCTGTTTGTCACTTTTTTAGACGCACCGGCGGCGTGGAGTGGTGCTCCATATTTACAAGGCCATATAAAGCCACCCTGTGTGGCTTTTCATTGCCTTGTAAATACGCCCCTTTTCATGCTTCACTTTGTATGAAAGGGGCGTGCCCCAGGTGCAGCTGTGGGTGTTTCCACACAACATCAATGGATTCTGCCGTATTCCCAGATTTACATTTCATAAACTTGGGAATGTGTCAGAATCCTGACTCCCCAGGAGAGGCCTAAGGAGGCTCAACAAGGAGAATTACTTATATTCTCCTCGTGTTTTTCCTCTTTCTACATCGAAAGACGATAACAGCTCACATGATTGTTTTTGTGCAGGAAAGTGTCCCTACACAAGAACAAACTCCCTTAAAACGCAGACACCCTTGCACCATGGCGCAAGAGGCCCTGCGTTGGCGTCTGGCAGCCAATTGTGCACAAGCGCAGGGGAAAGCACAGGGATTCAACATATTGTTGTAAATATTACATATCCTTGTGCTTTGAAAGTGATGCGGCGCATTGCATTGTTATGGCGTGATTTTTTCTTTACCTTTCAGAGCCCCCTTTTATTGTCGCGGGGACGTTTCGCCCCTGACGCGACTGTCCCCAGCATTGCGGCGGTGTGTTCTTACCGCCAGAGGGAGCGGTCGCGTCTCGTTCTCCTCAGGGCGGGTTTTCCCTTAGTGACAGGAGCCGTGCTGAGGAGAGGAGCCCGCCGGAGCCTTTGCCTGCCGCCTCACCGTGACGCCCTGAAAGGGTTGTATTACCCCTTGCTTTTACCACGCCCCAGTGGGGTCTGTATTTGCGGATTACCACACTTACGCCTACGGGCCGTATTCTACCAGCACCTTCATCGGAGTATCCCGCTTGCAGCATTTCTGACTAGCCTGAAGCGCGCAGGGGGGCGGCATAGACCCGGTCTTATAGAAGACGGTCAGCGCCCTGAGAGGGGGGTGCTGCCTCAATAATTTCTAGTGTGCCAGTACGAAAAAGACTTGCTAGCCTTAGGTTAGCCCATAGCTCTGGTCCCTGGTGCCAGTGTGAACCTCTGCCTTTCCCGCAGCATATAGTAGGGTCAACAATTATGGCAGAGGAGTATTATGTTGAGGAGGAGGAGACACACCAGTATTTGGGGGATGATGAATTCTATAATGCGGTAGACCAGTATATCTACAGGTGAGTACAAGAGATAGTGGGGCCTATGGAGGATAGACTCTCGGCCCGCATAGTGGAGGAGTGCGCAAAGTTGGCACCAGCGCCACTAGGACCCCCTGTGGTTAGCCCCGTCCCTTTGGAGGGGACTCTGCCCACGCCTAAGAAGGTGTGTAGGGACGGAGGCTCTGGGGGTGCGCGGGGTGTAGACAAGGACGCCTTCGAACGCCTAAGAGATGCGTTTTTGGCCAAGAGGACCGAACCTGCCCCAGCACAGCTGCCGGCCCCGGGACCTTCGGTGCAGACCGGGACAGCCCCTTCCTCCCCGGGAGGGTTCTCCCCTGCGGACGCTGACGATGACGAGGACTCTGTGCGGTCGTGGCGACCGTCCGGCTCCGCGCCTGAGTTGCCCCAGGACGCTTCAGGCATGCTTGACCCGGACGAAATCATTCATCCGAGGTCGGCTGCTTGGGCGCCGGGAGACAAGGTCGCGAAGTTCGTGGCAGGGCGCCTCCGCAAGCTGTCACAAAAAGAGGTGCATAGTTGCCTGAGGGGAGAATGTCCGCGTCCTACACTGGAGGGGAAAGTCGCCATGACTCCAGAGCTGGATGGGAAGATGGCCACCTTTATGGCAAAGTTCGTCAAGGATCCTCGTAAGGGGATTGACCGCTCCTGGCGGTCGTGCCAAGACAAATTGTTGGACACAATAGGCCCGCTGACAAAGATCCTCGATATGGCGGAGGAGGCCAAGGTATCGGGCTCCACCATATCCCCGGACGTTTTGTCCAATTGGGCGCAGAGGGCTGTCATATTCTTGGGTAACGCTAACTGCGCTCTCTCGACAGAATGTCGGCGTTCCTTGCTCATCAAACTGGACCCCAAGTTGGGGGACCTGGCCTCTTTGGAGGCGGGAGTGGTAGCGCAAGGCGGTCTGTTTGGTGATCCATTCATCAAAGAATTGGGGAAGTTTGTTTCTACGTTCACCTCCCTGGACAAAGCCCAATCTATCATTAAGAGGGTGTTCCAGCAGCGTTTCACCGGTCGTGGTAGGGGCCTCACAACCGGCTGTGGCGGTCAGACTCAACCCAATAAAGGGCAAGGCTCCGGCAGAGGCCAGTACAATTCGTCCGGCCAACTACAACAACTTTTACCCGACCAGAGACCAACGTTTCCGAGGGCGCGGCGGCTTCAGAAACGACACAGGAAACAACAATTCCCACGGTGAGTGTGAGCCCGCCAGACCAGGTTCTGATCGGGGGATGACTAGCGTGTTTTCCAGAGGCTTGGGCGGCAATCACAGGGGACGCATGGGTTCTTCAAACCGAGCGCAGTTTCCGTATAGAGTTTTACGACCGCCCCTGCCAGTTAAAAGTCCCGCGCCCTATACTCTTTTCCCGGGACGATGCACGTTTGATCGACGAGGAGGTTTCGGCGCTGCTGCGCAAAGGGGCCATTTGTCGATCAAGGCGGCACCCCTCCGGTTTCCTCAGCAACATTTTCCTGGTGGAAAAAACAGATGGTGGCAAGAGGCCCGTGATAAACCTCTGGGAGTTCAATGGCTGGTTAGTTTACAACCACTTCAAGATGGAGGGTATCCATCTCCTGCGGGACGTGCTGTTGCCAAACGACTGGATGGTCCGCTTGGACCTCAAGGATGCGTATTTAGTGGTGCCCAGCCACCCGCCTCACCGTCGGTTTCTGCAGTTCCTCTGGAGAAACCAAGTCTTCGAGTTCACGGCCCTTCCATTCGGGCTTTCCTCAGTTCCTTGGTGTTTTACCAAGCTGTTGCATCCAGCAGTGGAGGTCCTTCGGAGCCGGGGTATTCGGATGATTGTCTATCTAGACATCCTTTTGATGGCCCAATGCCCCAACAAGTTGGTACTTCAGCTCAACCAAACGATTTCCCTGTTGCAGGGTCTGGGCTTCATTATCAACGGGGACAAGTCCATCTTTGCTCCTTCCCAAAGGATGGTGTTCCTGGGTTTCGTCGAGGACTCCTTGCAGGCTTCTCTGAGTCTTCTGTCGCGGAAGATGGCCAAAATCCAGCACGAGCTGAGACAGACGATAGCCAAGTCGCACACTTCCCTGCGTCAGATTGCCAGAGTGGTAGGGCTTCTCTCGTCCTCCATTCAGGCAATCTTCCTGGGGCCTCTTCATTATCGAGCCCTTCAGCGCCTCAAGGCGTATCATGTCAGGAGGGGCTTGACTTACGAGCAGCTGGTTCCTCTTTCAGAGGAAGTAAAAGGGGAAATGTCCTGGTGGCTTTCCCATATGGAGGCGTGGACGGCCGAGCAATTATCGGGTCGGTTCCAGATTTGGTAAGAGAGTCGGATGCCAGCAGGTCGGGCTGGGGCGCCCGCTGCGGGGACTTCTCCACAGGCGGCGCTTGGTCGTTAGAGGAGCAACGACTCCATATCAACTGCCTGGAGCTCCTGGAGGGCTCCTTTGCAGTCCGTTGCTGGACCAGGGACTCAGCGAAGTCGTGTGGTTCGCTATCTAGGTGGTCCTCGGTCCCGGGCCCTAGGGGATCTGGTGAAAGATTTTTGGAATTACTGCCTGGCCCATCAGGTCTCGGTGACGGCGGAGTACCTGCCGGGTCAAGCCAATCAGGTGGCGGATTGGCACACGATGTACCTGCGGGATTCGAGTCTCTGGAAGTTGGATGCACAGGTGTTTCACTGGTTAGACACCATGTGGGGCCCATTCTCGGTGGACCTGTTTGCGTCCTGTCTGGACTTCCAGTTGCCGAGATTTTTCAGTTGGAGACCGGATACCCTAGCGGAAGCCATGGATGCGTTTCTCCAAGACTGGAGTCGAGAACGGCCTTACGCTTTCCCTCCCTTTTCGATGGTGGTGCGGTCAGCGGCCCACCTTCGCCACCAAAGGGCGGAAGTGGTGATGGTGACGCCCTGGTGGAGATCGCAAGTTTGGTTTCCAGTTCTTCTGGAACTTTCTTGGGATTCTCCAATCCTACTACCCCGGCTCCCTCGTCTTCTTCTCAATCCGGACGGGGACCCGCATCGCCTCATAATGCAGGATACTCTCCGCCTCATGGCATGGCGGCTTTCCGGAGACGCTGGTCGCTCCCAGGCCTTTCGGGCTCGGCTGAGTCCTTTTTGTCTAAGGCATGGGCATACAGCACCACAAAGAGGTACCGATCGGCTTGGTCCAGGTGGGTTCGTTGCTGTCTTCGACGGGACCTGGATCCCCTGGTCGCAGGTGTCGTTCACATCCTGAATTTTTTGGCAGAATTAGCGGCAGACGGTCTGGCTTATCGGACCATTAATGCGATGCGTTCGGCAATTTCGGCGGCACATGAGCCGTTAAACGGGGCCCCTGTCGGGGAACACCCCTTGGTTTGCAGACTCCTTAGGGGGAGGCGCCTTTCTTTACCCCCGGAACCGAGATATTCCGTCCTATGGGACATTAACGTAGAGTTAAATCTTTTCCTTTCTTGGCAACACAACAAGTACCTTGCGCTGAAAGAACTATCAGCTAAGTTGGCGATGCTCCTGTGTTTGGTATTGTGTCGTAGAGTTTCTGATGTGCGTGCCTTGGATATATCTGCGAGAGTGTTTTCTCCAGATGGGGTTACCTTTACGGTGTGCCGCGGCACAAAGTCCGCGACAAGATCTATCTCTTACCCGGCCTTTGTCAACGTTCCAAGCTTTGTGTTGTGCAATGCCTGAAGACGTACGAAGACGTCACTGTGGAATTTCGCCCTCCGGGTGAACGACAGCTCCTTATTGCTCTGCGAAAACCGCACAAGGCGGTTTCTTCTCCCACCATAGCCAGTTGGGTGCGGTGGGTGCTTCAGGAAGCGGGCATTGATACTAAACAGTTCGGAGCTCATTCAGCTAGAGGGGCCAAGGCCTCGAAATCTTTCTCTTTAGGGGCACGTTTGGAGGACCTGATGCGTGCGGCGGATTGGTCCTCGGACTCCACTTTCAAAAGGTTCTATTTTAAGCCGGTAGTGGATATTGCAGGTTTGGTGGTCAGTAAGCTTTGAACAAGCATAATCTGAAGCCTCCGGTCCTGACATAGAATCGAAATTTGCCTAGCTTAGTAACGGTAAGTTTCAATTCTATTAAGGACACGGAGGCGAGGATTATCCCACCCAAACTCACTGCGGAGATCCCTCCTGTATTGACGTAAGTAAACAGTTTTTGGCTTTTAGTTCCGTCAATTGTAGAAGTTCCTGTTATGAGTATTGTGTATGTGGTTTGACCTTCAGAATTCTAGTGGGTTTTGCAACGCTCACGCTGTTGTGTTATTCCCGCTAGGTAATGATGGTGCAAAGCAGGACCGTTGAGACTTTGGCGTGACTCGCGCAAAGAAAGAGGAAGGGAACACAAGATGGACGCCCTACCTTAAGATTGTGGACACTATAGAAGGACTAATGTGTCATGGACTGATGGAATATGTAGTTTTCTAATGTGTTTTTTGCTTCTGATGTTGTTCTTAATAACCCAGTGTTGGGATATGTAAGAAAGTTTTTCACATTTAATGCTTTTCTGGCTGCTATGTGTTTTTGTTGGAATAAACAGAGAAGAGAGAAAAGCATAATCCTCGCCTCCGTGTCCTTAATAGAATTGAAACTTACCGTTACTAAGTTAGGCAAATTTCGATTCCTTGGGACTTGGGTATAAAACTGTTTTTAAAGTGAAATATCCCTGACAGGCATAATGTACAAGCTTATGGTTTGCTAGTTTTAAAGATAAATATACACGTTGCGCAGGGCACACACTTGACATTTTTTCCTATAGGAAAGATTTCTTTGTATCTACACCTTTCTGTCTTCTATGGTCAGATCACCACTCTATTCCTTTCTCTTGTGATCTGAGATTACCCTGCCTACACCCTTCAAAATCCCTGCCCATGCAGAAAGTTCCTGGAGAAAAAGTAAATTCTAAGAACCTTTATGCTGCACTCTCCTCCGTTCCTCTGTGATAGAATTGTGGTATCTTCTGTTTAGGGGGACCGATGTCCTATGGCTGCACCCCTTCCCTCGGAACAGAGTGTTCTCGCCCTTAGCGCGATCCTGTGGAATGTTGCCGCACCGAAGGTTCGATGTCGAGCTCCCTGCATGGAGCTGGCCACCACCCGGGGTGTGAGCTGTGGTTGAGGTCATCTTCTGTATGTAACTGAATAAAGATCTCCTTTCAAGTAAACAACGTCTACGTGTGAATTACATTCCTCGGTGAACCACGCTTTAATTCTACACTAGTGACTGAGAATGGGCACAGGAGCGGTGGTGTGAAGAAGGAATTTGACCTCAACACGCGGTGCCTTGAGTAAATATGGAGGAGCACCTGCTGCTTGTGGTGCTGCCTGAGGCGGACGTACCGTGAATAGTGACATACTGCGGTGGAAGGCTGGCAGCGAGCATGTGGTACCTGAGGCTTTTGGAAAGTGCACTGTACCATTCCACTGGCTGTTTTTGAGCTATGGGGCCGTGGTTTTACATCACACTGCCTCTTGTTTGGCAAGACTGAACGTGTACTTCTTAGATCTGTGGAGAACGTTCGTGAACTGTCACAGGGTTATTACATCAGCACAACAGTCCACCTGTTTTTGCTGCATGACCCTAGATACTCAGTGACCAACAGGTTTTGGTGGTGCTCCACCATCCTCTCTCCGCTATGCAAGTCTATGCAGACTTTCACATCACCCTTTCTGTGGGCTGCAGTAGTCACTCCTTGTCAACTTGACCTTTCACCTATGCTTTTGTGCCCGGTGATAGTTTTCAGTGGAAGGAAGAGAGTGCATTCTGTGAAGGAAATAAGTAATTTTAAGCTTTGACAAACGTTGGTCATGTTTGCCTGTTCTGTCTGAGCTTTTGGAGAAACAGACGCTCCCCTTAGTAGGAAACGGGGTTATGAAGACACCTCTCCAGTCAGTTTGTTTTGTATGGTGTTTATGGAGCAGTTGCGTGGAAGAAACATTGGCCAGTCATGCTGACTGGCACAGCTCTCACCCACTCCTGTTCACTTATTACGTTCTCATGGTCCTCCATGAATGCGACGCTGTCATTTTCATCCTCCATATGGGAGGGGGCTTCTTCCATGGCGGAGGCTTGACTGAGATAGTCTGCCACTTTGTTCCTTGCTCCTGGAATGTATTCCACATCATACCTGTAATCCAACAGTTTCAGAGTCAGTTTGGCCATGCTTGGGGTGGCGTTCTCATGCCCACTTGATGTGAGCACCTTGATTAGGGGTTTGTGGTCTGTCTTGAGTCTGAATCTGGCCCCCCAGATGAATTGTCCGAACTTGCCCATGGCCCATACAACAGCCAACATTTCCTTTTCTATTACACTGAGTTTTTGTTCCGTGGGTGATAGTGTCCTAGACGCAAAGCTGATAGTGACCATCTCTCCATCTTTCCTTTTCTGCATGAGAACGGCTCCCAGGGCCTTCTCACTGGCATCCGTAGTCAGTATGGATTCCTCTTGTTGGTCAAACCCCTGCAGGGGAATCGCCTTGCTGATTTCTCCCTTGATCCTTCGGAACTCTTCTTGAGCCTCATCTGTCCATTCATATGTCGACTTGTCTCATAGGAGCTGACGCATATAGTGAGTTTTATAGGCAAAGTGCTGTACAAATTTGCAGTAGTACTCCACCATTCCAAGGAAGGATCTCACTTCTTCCTTACTCGTGGGTGGAGGTGCTTCACAAATGGCTCTAACATTGGCGTGTTTGGGTGTGATCCCTTGATTGCTTATCTCATGGCCCAGGTATGTTACTGAGGTCATTCCAAATCGGCACTTCTCCCATTCCGCCGTGAGTCCGTTCCGTTCCAGGATCTGCAACACTTCTCCCAGTTTCTTGTCATGATCTGTTTGGTCCTTGCCAATCACCAAGATATCGTCCTGGAAGTATTGCACCCCCTCTATCTCCTTGAAGAGCCTGTGCATGAGTTTTTGGAACACCGCCGCTGCAGACGCCAACCCATACGGCATCCTGCGAAATTGGTAACGTCCGAACGGTGTTATGAACGACGTGAGTTTCCGACTCGTTTGATGCAGAGCTATTTGATGGTAGGCTGAGGTGAGGTAAATGGTGGAAAACTACTTTATCCCCTTGGTCTTTGTCAATATCTCATCCACCCTGGGCAGAGGGAATTTTTCCACTATGATGTTCTTGTTTAGCACCCTCAAATCCACGCATAAGCGGACCTTGCCACTGGGTTTCCTTACCACGACTAAGGGTGCCAACCATTCCGCACAACTTATCGGCTCAATGATTCCATTATCTTCCAACCTCTGCAATTCTTGCTGCACTGTATCTCTGATTGCTATCAGGATGTTTCTCACCTTGTGAGAGACTGGTTTCGCATCGGTCCTGAGGTCTATCTTGTGTGTAAATTTCGTCAGTTTCCCCACTTTACCACCAAACACTGTAGGGAACTTTTCCTTCAATCTGGTGACGTTGGATCGTCGTTCCGAGCCGGTCATCAAGACTTGAGTGGCGCTTCCTGGATCTAGCTGTATGCCCAGATCACCTTGATCCATCCATCCAAGCACCGAGGGGCCCTTCTCCGCCACGTATAGCTTACACTCCGCACTGTGATCCTTAAATACAAATTTCAACATTCGAAATCCTACCATGGGGATGGGCTCACCCGTGTAGGTGACTGGTCAAATGTTCGGAGGCTCCAGCTGTGGCCCCAGGTTGCCTTTGAAGCATTCATCCCACACAGTCCTTTGTATAATGGTGTACGGGGACCCTGAGTCCGCCACAATTTTGATCGGTACTCTCCCTATTACCAGATCACATTGCGGTTTCCTGGAGCGGTTGCAGTCAATGCCCAGAATGGGCTCTTCTACACACAGCAATCTGTCCTCTTCTTCCTCTTCTTCGTCTCCTTCTGCCCTTGGCTCCCGAGCTATGTACTTGATTGTCGACTTCTGCTTTTTGCGGTGACACACCTTCTCGTAATGCCCCAAGATTCCACAGAACATGCATTTGGCACGGAAGGCCGGGAATCGTTTGTCATACGCTGCATGGGACGAGCTGCCACATCGGTAACACTCCTTCTTGTTCTCTTTGGTTTGACTTCTTCCATATTCTGCCCAAGGTGTCCACTTGGGGTGCGTCTTCCCTTCCACGGAAGCTACTTTATCCCTCTCCGGTGGTTCCGCATCGTTGATCCTGTTGACCATGGGCTTGGTCGCTGTGTCTCTTTTCGCCGCCTCCGCGCACCTCTTGGATAGTTCCGCCTTCTTCACCATGGCGATTACTTCCTTCAGCATGGCGTTTCCATTAGCCCACAACCTATCTTGGACAGCAGAATTCGTCGTGTGCATGACTATTTGGTCCTTGATGAACTCGTAGTGCAAGGCGCCACATTTACAATTGATGGCTAGCTTCTTCAGAGCTGCGACATACTCGTCGATGGACTCTCCTACTGCCTGTTTCTCTTGTTGGAAATGTTATCTGTCTATGGATGTACACACTGCAGGCCTGTAGTGGTTGTTCAGATCCTCTATCGCATGCTGAAATACGTCGTCATCGCCATCTTGTCGTGGTGCTGGGACTAGGTTCTGCAATACCCTAATCCCTTCTGGGCATAGGTTGTGGGGCAATATCCTTCTTCTTCTTTTGCTTTTTCATCTTCTAGCGCTTCCAAGTAGTTCTTGAAGTATTCCCTCCAGTCCTCCCATTTCATCACGGGATCACCCGGCTTGGGAAGGAACGGGATTGGGGTCGTGAGTAACGAGGGTTGGGCGCACATCTCTGTCCGCCTTTCAGGTTGCTCCTCCTCTCCCCTAGGACTGCCAGGCGCACCCGACCCACTCTGGTGTGCACGGTCTGGCTGAGGGCTGGATGCGCCCCCTTCTCTTTGCAGGGTGTGTTCCGCCAGTGCCCCTGATGCTTGGCTGTGTGGTCTTGGGTCCTGCAGTGTGCCGCTCAGGGTAGCCCTCTCTTTTCTTCCTCGCTGCGCTTGGGCCTTGGTACTCACTGTGGGCAGTTCCTGTCCTTGCCCCCTTGCTGGCTAAGATTTCCCTGCTGTTTGCAGTTTGCATGGGTCTGTGCTCCGGACCTTGGCGCTCTCCACTGCCGCGCTCTCCCTGTATTTCTACCTGTTGCCTCTGGCTCATGGTCTCTATTCTTGTTGGGTGTTGGGTTCGGTACTCGGTGGCAGGGGTGTCTCGTTTTGTTCTTTTTCTGGTACTTGCCACTGCCAAGTCCCGGCCTCGTCGCACTGTGATGATGTTGTTTGCCCCCAAGGATACAGAAGACTGGGGTAGGTGAGAACAGGTTGATTATAATATTTGGAAGAGCGCCGGGAGACACGTCCGTCCCTTGTCCTGGCCGCGCTCTCTGAGCTCACACAAAATTGCGGCTACGCATCACGTTGTTACGCAGCCGCGTAACAACTAGACCGCAACACTACGCCATCCTGTGTTCGCTGCCTCTGCTCAGGCTACCTTCTCCGGACACTGTGCTCAAGCTCTTTCAAACCATTTCAGCCAAGGCCAATAGGACTCTCACTATCGTATAACATATATCTAAGAGCATGCTATCATTTTCTCACAGCAGTAAATGAGCAAACTACACCATCTAGTGGAAGTAATTTGGATCTCTCGCTGTTTCTTTGCTTCAGTCCTCTTGTCAGTTTAGGATAAAAGGTTGTGACTTTTTAGGTCTCGCGTGGGTGTGGCAGCAAAGCTGCCCCTCCCTCGGAGAGATCTTGTAAATAAAAAGGGAACCTCAGCCCCGCCCCTCCTTTCTATTGGGTAGCGTCGTCAGCGTTCATGGTAAATGCTGGCTTCCCATTAGAAAGGAGGGTTTTCCGTTGCCGCCCTGTCCGTTTTCGGAACGGCCCCTCCGGACATGGTAGCCCACATTACGGCCGTCGTGTGCCGTCCTGGAGGGTTTGCCTGTGTGACTCAGCGCCACATCCAGCGGGTCACATGACTGGCAGTCCGTGCCCGGTGCAGCCACAGACCGTGGGAGACAGCAGTGTGCGTGTGGCAGGTGTGTCTGTCTGAGGGAGATACAGCAGCGTTTATTTATTTTATGTATTTTATTTTATGCGTTTTTATAGCGGACTTTACCCGACGGTGTCAGAGTGCTTCACAATTGGAACAGTGTGTGTTAGGGAGAGAGACAGCAGCCTCCGTTTGTGTATGGGTAACAGAGAGAGGCAGCTGTGTATGCCTGAGGGAGTGTGTGTGCGAGGGAAAGATAAGTGTGTGAGTGTGAGACATCGCTGTATATCTCAGGGAGAGTGACAGCAGAGTGAGAGTAACAGCAGAGTGAGAGACAGCAGAGTGTCTGACAGCAGAGTGAGTGTGACAGCAGAGTGAGAGAGACAGCAGAGTGAGAGAGACAGCAGAGTGAGAGACAGCGGAGTGAGAGTGACAGCAGAGTGAGAGAGACAGCAGAGTGAGAGAGACAGCAGAGTGAGAGTGACAGCAGAGTGAAAGTGACAGCAGAGTGAAAGTGACAGCAGAGTGAGAGAGACTCAGCAGTGTGAGTGTTTCAGAGAGAGCAGGGTATGCTTGTGCGCTTACACGGTGCACTGACACACAGGATCTAAAACAAAGAACAGCTGAACATGTGTCTTGGGAGCTTCATGGAGGCAGCTGGCCCTCTGTGAGGGGAGCAGCAAGGAGGGTACGCCCCACCCAATCAAGCGCAACTACTCACATGTGACGGTCTCAAGGGGCGGGTAGGGGGCAGATCCTCTAAGTGCGGGGTCACTGTAAGACCCAGGTCTTGAGGTCCTTGACACCCCGACCCCAGGAGCTGACAGGTAGTCTGAGGGAAGCATGACCCCCCCCCCCCAATCGAAGCACCCCAACCCCGGAGCTGACAAGGAGCCCGTAGAAAGCATGAACCCCCCAATCGAAGCACCCAAACCCCAGAACTGACAGGGAGCCCTCCCCCCCGTCGGCTTCGATGTCTAGTGCACGACAAATATGTTATAAAATTAACTGGTTTGAACTCAAAGAGAACCCGAATACATAAAAAAATCTGCTGTAAACATTTAAGCCGCGTCACGCTATATTTTACTATAAACCACACTTGAAAAGGTTAATCTAAATAAAAGGGCTGGACCTTAACATAGTGTGAGGCGTTTAAAATCAGCAACAAAAGATGAGAAAGGTAAGATCACGCCACGTGCTCCCTTACATGGAAACACAAGACGAAAAGATGTGTGTTGTTAGGTCTCACACTTTCATGAACACCTTACAGAGCATCAGAGGTAGCGCCTCATTTCATGAATCAGCCTGAATATTGTATGCTGTTCAAGCCCGCACCCATCCCAAGCTAGAGGAGCAGGCTAGTGAAGTAAAAGTTCTGCAATGACATCCTTTATCTGTTGACATTGCCAAGGTTGTACGGTCAGGGTAAACAAATGATAGGCCCATGCACACGTGCTCGCAGAAGCATGGAACAACTGTGAGAACTCGAGGTTGCCATAACAAACCTTCATCCACTTTGCATCTTCTTACAAAGAGGGATTTCTGGCTTGTGGGTGCCACCATTCCATGTTCCCGGATGCATTTTATTTAATGAATATACCTTGTTTCTTGTGCAGCACGAGGTTAGACTTTGATAATGCTCATTACATTAAGTGTATGAACTTATTTTCTTTTTCTTTGCCAAAATTACATTATAAGAAAATAGGTTCTGGATGAACCACTGCTCTTTTATATATTTCAGCCATCCGAGGTCGATGACATGAGTAGCATGAAGCTTGGTAACAGTAAACACCCGTTATTTCAGCGGCAAGAGTGAAGGTGCGCTTTGCACATACACCTTTTAAGTTATGTAGCGCTTGCTACCTATGAGTTGTCTGGTGGTCTTTCCACCCATCGGACATGGAACCAGCGGTCCCCTCCTGCCTCCTTTCACCCTCACACCTCCTCTCACCCTCGCCACTGATCCATCCAGAGCTCAGGGAAGGCCCCATTACTACCTAGCATCCAGCATACCAGAGATTAACCCAGTGCCCAGCCTCATGCCAGGCATGGAATACTAACCCAAACATTATCACCTGGCGTCTCATGCTCCAGTCTGCCATGGGAACCAGGGAATTGTGTGCAAGTGCCAACTCTGATACCTCTAAGCACTAGAAAGCCATGCTGGTGCCACACGTTGCGCTCCATTCAAATGCTAGAAACATTATTTCTCTCAGCCTGTAAATAGAGTGTTGCTGCCACCCATCTCCAGTAAGACTGGTGCTATGGAACTCTAAAGGATATAACACGGAGTCAAGCCTGTGACCATCAGGATTCAAATAGAACCTTAAGGAGGTGCGTGGACCATTGAGGTGTCCTGAAGCCTGGTGCTGTCCACTGCTGGCTTGAATCCTTCAGCAGGAAGTTAGAAGGCCAGAGGGTATCCTGGGGAGGAGATTCTTTGAATGTGTGAACAAGTGCTTGAGACCGGGCGCCACATAAATGTTGTGTATAGCAGTTGACCTGATTTTTAGAACCCAAAAACGAAACAGCCCCAGACAAAGAAATAGGACTGTGTGTCCGCACATACCATGGATGCTAATGTTATGTTATGTTATGTTAATAACTTTTATTCGGCGCACAGCTGCCCCAGCGAAGGGGCGTCCTGGCGCCTGTCCAGATACCACAACACAACAGATCAGAGCCGGGGCAAGAAGAGATCAATTGCCAGAAGCGAACAGGTGGGTTTTAATAGCGCGCCTGAAAAGAATAAGACTATCCAGGGCACGGATGTGTACAGGGAGAGAATTCCATAGGTCAACTGCCAGAACGCGAAAGGAGCGCCCTCCCATCCTACTCAGTCTGAACCTAGGCTTAATCGCCAGGTGGTGAGATTCAGACCTGAGGGAACGTGTGGGCAGATACGGGGCAATAAGGCCCGCAAGGGCAGGAGGGGAGGAAAGCTTCAGAATCTTAAATGTCAGACAGAGAGCCTTAAATTTGATTCTCTGTCTGACCGGAAGCCAATGAAGGGAGGTCAGAACAGTGGAAACAGAGCACCGCCTCGGAAGGCCCACAATGGCACGTGCAGCAGCATTCTGCACAATCTGAAGCCTAGAAGCCTCAGCCTGGTTCACTCCAAGTAGCAAAGCGCTCCCGTAGTCCAATCGCGACAAGATGGAGGCCTGAACCACCAGTTGCCGCGTGGGGGGGTCGAAGAACTTAAGGACAGGCCTCAGTCCCCGCAGGATACCAAAACAGGTAGCTGCTACCCTCTTCGTATGGCTGGCAAAAGAAAGATGGGAATCCAGCCACACCCCCAGGTTTTTAACTTCGGCCGCTGGAGTGGGAGAGACCCCCAGTTCGGGAGGCCACCACTGGTCTCCCCAAAGTTCCGTCTGCCTCCCTAGAATCAGGACCTCGGTTTTTTTAGCGTTAAGCTGTAAGCAGTTGCAACGCATCCACTTAGCCACAGCTATAAGTCCAGCTCGAAATCTGGGCGCATTCACCTCAGGGTCTCCGCTAAGTGTTACCGCCAGCTGCGTGTCGTCGGCGTACGATGTCATGGTAAGGCCACATTCCCTGACGACAGCAGCCAGCGGTTTCACATACAGATTGAACAGTGTAGGACTTAAAGCGGAGCCCTGGGGAACTCCCAGACCGAGAGAGTGGAACGAGGACTGGCCAGGTGGAATGGCCACTTTAAAACACCGGTCCGAAAGGAAGGAGCGGAACCACTCAAGAGCTTTCCCGCCGATACCCACTTCCTCCAAGCGCCGCACTAAAATGTCATGAGACACCGTGTCAAATGCGGCGCTCAGGTCTAACAGCAGGAGCGCCGCTGTCTGCCCCGCATCCAGCACTGACCGCAAGTGCTCGGTCATGAAGAGCAGGGCCATAATGGACCATAACTGTAATATTCACGACATAGGCCTGCAAAGGCACCTCTGCCCCCCCACACACAAAGACTCCGTATTACAACAAGCATTTGCAATGCAATAGGACTCGCATTTGCAAGAGTTTGAGCTATTGGCATTGTAAATGACAATGCCTGTTGTTTATGTGTTTTTTATGTGCGTTGCTTACGAAAAGCAAGTCTGGCAATAAAAGAGGCGCAGTAACTGCCAGCCATGCTTCTTGTAAGCAATGACTACAAGTACAAAGTGCTGGTTTCAAAATACATAAATAAAAGGCATTGTCATTTACAATGCCAATAGCTCAAACTCTCGCAAATGCGAGACCTATTGCATTGCAAATGCTTGTTTAGGACTCGTAGTGAATGCAGCGGAGCTGCTTCACTAGCGATACTCTATTGCTGTGGTTTTGGTGCGAAGGGAGACAGGAGGTGGCACGCGCGGACAGGCGATGTGCACGTGCCTAGCTTGTCTCCTCTCTGCCTCCCATCGCGCTTGTCTTCTGAGGGAATGCCTTCCTCCTGTCCACCGCCACAGAGGCCCGGGTGTTGTCGAAGATTTATGACTCGAGTGAAACCGAGCCAAACAGTCAGCAATTCCTAACATTTTCAGAGGAAACAAGCTGAAAGTAAAGTGTCTTGTGCATGTCCACTCTCGTCTCTGTTCCTCAGTCCTCTTCACCCCCACCCTGACGTCTCCTCTCTCCCTCATGCTCCGTTAGTATACTTCCTTTTCATGGTTTTTGTGGACGTTCCTGCTTTTTTTACATTGCTCGTTCAACAGGGCCGGACTGAGAACCAAAACCGGCCCTGGCAAAGTGCTCCGTTGGCACCCTGGGGGGGGGAGGTTGGGGGTGCCGCTGAGCTCTTTGCCGGGGCCGGTTTCCGGCCGATTTTGTTACAGGGCCGATTTTGCAGCTATGCTGCAAAAACGGCCCTGTAACAAAAACGGCCCCCAGGGCCCAAAACCGGCCCCCACCCTTTAGGCGCACCGGGGGATTGCCCGGTGCCCGCAACGGCCAGTCCGGGCCTGTCGTTCAATCGGTTTCCCTGTCTGGGAAAGAATCCATGTGCTACCAATCTTTCCCTCCCTTCTGATTTTCGAAATAGTGCACTCTGGTGTTGATGTCATTATTTGAACAAACACTCCTTTATGACTTCTGACCCAGGACGCCGGAGTTTGCAAGAGGTGCACAGCAATCTATTTGCTGAAGAAAACCAGACTAACTTTGTCTGTGGCACCCAATTTATGAAGAGTTGCACGACTGAAAAATGCTACTCTGACAACTATTGTGAGGAAAAAAAGAGGAAACTTACTTTGTTTGTATCACTTTCCAGCAACAGCAATGTGTAAAACGGTTCACCGCACAGCCATTGCGCAATAGAGGCATTTTTCATGTCACAAACCTAAAAGTAAAGTGTTATTATGGAAGTCAGAACATGTAAGCCTTCAATTTTTATACCTCAAAGAGGCCATCAGGTGAGGAGAAAAAATCAATTCTCTGAAGCCAGAACAACACATGAACAAACACCAGCAGCAAGCATTCCAGAATATTCTTTTGTATGATGATGTTTTCATGGGTTTAGAGACATATTGAAACATCATTCATCAGATGGCTATTTTAAATAAAGTGCAATTCACAGCTTACATGTGCATTAGATCCCAGTAAGATTATATCCAAGCCATTCTCGTGTGAGCAAGATAGAGGAGCTTCTTCAACCTAACATCACCGAATATGTTATGAGCTGTCACTCATTTATTCTACTTTTAAAAACATAAATTCATTTATATTACGCAAGTATCTGTTGAAAAAGTAAACATCCAAGGAACACCAAGGCACAGTTTCACTTAGAGATGGGCGAACCAACAATTTAACGGGGAGAGCTGACCCAGAGCCAAGCCAAGTGTTTGGCGTAGATCTTAGAGCCCATGCCCCAGCCGAGCCCTAAAATTATGGGTTATTTAAATCATACGAAAACCACGTAAAATATGTTAAAGTCTCTTTAAAGTTGGAAAAAAAAAATCTTTAATATACGGAAGCTTTGACATTAACAGGGCGCATTATAGCACTGCACTGAGGAGAATTTATTAAAAGTACAACTTGTAGTCTGAACTCACATATTTAAAAGTGCTTTCATACACAATATTGAGGAAAAAGGAGTTTGAGTGGAAAAAAATATATGCCTAAGATCACACAATTTAATCAGGGAAGCCGCTGGTTGAACAACTCGTGGTCTCAGAACCTTGGCCCCTGTCCATATCTTCAACCCATGGTACGTAACCTTGGAGCAAAGATCAACAATAAGCTGTCCATGAAAGACCACATAAACCATATAATGAGTACTTGCTACAGACTAATGTGTAGCCTACAGAACATCTTTCAATGGATTGCAGTATAATCAAGGAAACCACTTGTCTGCTTTCTGTGTGGTGTGGGCACTGGTGGCTGGGGGTGGGGCAGAGAACGTAGGGACACAGGTGAAAAAACCTTTCTAAATTGTTCCGTAGGAAGACAAGTTCTTCTTTTAGGCAAAACATGTAGAATGTTACTCCTCTACCATTCTTTTTGGGCGCACCAGGGTAGCCTCCTATGGGATTGAACAAGTGGAAAAAGTGTTTCAAAACTATGGTGTGGTATGTGGTACTAATCTAGGTTTGGAAAGGAAAGTAGCATTGTTGTTACCCTACTTAGTAGCTGACGGTCTAGAGATTCTAGACATCTACCTGACTTGAATGGCAATGACGCCAGAGGTTTAAACGAATATGAAATAAGCTTGAAAAAACTAGACATACATTTCTTGCCTAAGATAAGCACCATGATGGAACAGTACCACTTTGGGAAAAGAGGACAGAAAGAGGGAGAGACAGTGGAAGAATTTGTGTCTGAGTTAAGAAAACTGGCCGTGAGTTGCAAGTTCGGGGGGTCTTGTGAAGAAAGAATAAGAGATCAGTTTCTATTAACGTGTAAGATATTTATTTGCGGGTTTGTAGAGCGCTAAATTCGACTCCCGGAGGAGTATTTCTGCGCTTTTGGCAGCCAACAATGGTAAGATGAAGTAGAAGCTTAGCTATATTTGATGTTAAAATTGGAACAGATAGGTCTTAAGTTGCTTCCTAAATTGTAGATGTTCTGTGCACTGTCTGAGTACTCTAGGGAGACTGTTCCATAGAGAGGGACCGGCCACAGACAGTGCCTTACCGCCGTGTCTAGACTTCCTCGTCCGGGGGACACATAGAAAATCCTGATCACTGGACCTGAGGGAGCGTGAGGGAGTATAGGGAATGAATTTGTTTTTTAGGTATTCGGGCCCTGAACCATTGAGGCATTTGTGGATGATGCAGCAGGTCTTAAATTTAGTTCTTTGTTTTATGGGCAGCCAGTGGAGTTTTGCCAACAGAGGTTTGGAAGAGGTTCGGAAGGGGACGTTGAGTACTAATCTAGCTGCCGTGTTCTGAATCACTTGGAGTTTTGCCAGGACTCCTTCATTAGCGGTCAGAAATAGGCCATTGCAGTAGTCTATGCGACTTAAAACAAGAGCCTGCACCAGTGTTTTCCTGACTGAGTCTGGAAGCAGTGGGAATACTTTCCGTAGGAGACCAATTACGTGAAAGCAGGAACCCACGATGTAGTTGCAATGCTGTTTTAATGAGAGTTCCTGATCAAATTTGACTCCCAGATTTTTTACAACCTGCTTTGGTTCTGGGGCTGGGCCAAGATCTTGAGGCAGCCAGTCCGGGGTCCACAGAACTTTTGCTTCTCCGAATAACATGACTTCGGTCTTGCCGACATTACATTGAAGATAGTTAGTAGCCATCCACTGTACCACAGCCCTCATGCCCTGGGAAAAGGAATTTTTGACCTCAGGGGTAAGATGTTTAAAAGGGAAGAGGAGCTGGGTATCGTCGGCGTAGGACATCGGCACGAAGCCATATGTTCTCAAGATGTTAGCCAGGGGTGCCACATAGATATTAAAAAGGGTGGGGCTCAAACATGAGCCCTGTGGCACCCCTTTTGAGATTTCCCTCTCTTCTGAACGATAGGTCCCCAAGGTCACACGTTGGGTCCGGTTGTGTAAAAAGCTCCTAAGCCAGTCCAAGGCTTTGGTTTTCAAGCCGATGTTGGCCAACCGAGTTGTCAGGATGTCATGGGACACGGTGTCAAACGCCGCAGACAGATCCAATACTACCAGGATCACGGAGAAGCCCTTGTCCTGATACATATGTAGATCGTCTGCGACTGACATCAAGGTGGTCTCGGTACTGTGCTTGGGGCGAAAACCTGATTAAGAAAAGTCCAATCCACCTGCCAGCTCAACATAGTTAGATAAATGGCGGTTGACGTACTTCTCAACAAGTTTGCCCAGGAATGGGAGAAGAGATATTGGCCTTAGATTGTTAAGTTCTGTCCATGGGATAGCGGTGTTCTTCCTAATGGGCCTGATCAGGGCCCTTTTCCACTCCTTGGGGACTTCTCCATTCCCAAGGGAGAGATTGACCAGTTTTTGGATTCCAGGCCCTAAATCCTCGGCAAGCATGGGCATTAGTCTTGCCGGGATGATGTCAGTAGGGCATCCACTTTTTATCTGGGGGATTAGGGATATTACCTCCTCTAGGGAAATAGGTGGAAACCTGTCAAGGGAGTGGATGGCGAGAGTTTCTACAACTGACTCTACCGTTAGACTAGGCGATGATATTCCTCCATCCAAAGATTGAGATGGTTTGACGATTTTTTCATAGATCCCTTCTATTTTTTGGGTAAAAAACAGTGAGATATTGTTGCAGAGCTGCTGTGATGCGAGCTCAGTGCTTTCACAAGCCATTGGTTTCACGAAAGTTTGCAGTATTTGGTATAACACTCTAGGAGAATTTCCCTCAGTCGTAAGCTGGGATGCAATGTAGTTCTTTCGTGCAACACGAATGGCTTTATGATAGAGGGAGAGGGAGAGCCAGTAGCTTTTTTTGTCCTCGGCTAACTTGGATATTCTCCATTTCTTTTCGAGTTTTCTAGTAGCTTGTTTTAATGACCTGAGATGTTCTGAATACCAAACTTCTTGTTTTCGGGCAGGGCGAGCTTTGAAAAGTTTTAGGGGAGCAATGTAATTTACTGCGGAGGCAATCGCCCTATCGAGTATAGCCGTAGCAGTCTCAATGTTCCCAGTAGGGGTCAACGTGGGTTCAATGTACCTCTCCCTGAAGGAATCTTTTGTCATTTTGTGCCATTGTCTTCTTTTGGTAGGTAGGGGAATATGCTTAGTTGGCTGGGGGGTCGCTTTGGGAATAAAAAATTCAATGATAGAGTGATCAGTCCACTCTACTTGAGAAGGGGGGAGACATTTAATTAATGGAGAATTGGTCAGGACCAGATCCAGGGTATGTCCTGCCTTGTGTGTCGGACCATTATTGACTTGTTTCAAACCCAGTGAAGAAAGATGTGCTAAAAGGGATTGGGCTTCCTTACAATCTGCTAGATCAGATTGGACGTTAAAATCACCAAGGAGCAGAAAGTCTTCGTTTTCCTGTATGTGTGGGGCCAGTGAGATGGAAAAATTGGGATCTGGGCCGGGCGGACGGTATATTAGGGCTCCTTTCATATTCCCTTTGGGCGAGGCTTTGATTTTAAAAATCAGGAGTTCGAGCTCTGGTGTGCAAAATCCTTCAATTACCGAGATGTCTATTTCTTGCTTGTGCACTATTGCAATTACTCCTCCTATCTTGACGGGACGATCTTGCCTGACTATTTTATATCCCATAGGGATTCCTAAAGTTATGGCTGGGAAAGAGTGGGGCTTTAGCCATGTTTCAGTCAGGAAACATATGTCCGGATTTGCAGAGGTAATGAGGTCCCAGACCTCTGTGGAGTGCTTGGACAGGGATCTGATGTTACAAAGCAGATTTTTACTTCCTAAGGGGGTGGTCACCTCTTCCCTATGGTTCTGGATGGTCCGGCCGCCTGTCGGCTCCCCATCGGGAGGCCGAGGTTGTATTACGTAAGGCTTTCTTTCCACAGGTAGTATGTGGAACTGGGATCTACAGTGATTACAAGAGAATGGACCTTCTATGTTAATCCCTGTCAACGTACTACATCCCCTCAAGAGTTTGTTTCGTACGCCTAACAGTACCTGGGCTGTGTACATTCTCAGTGTATGAGGAATGGAGATAGCCATAGTCCCAGGCCGTTGGCCCCGTCCTGTCGCGGACGGGCGCAGACGGGCTGGTCTTTGGCTCGTCTTAGGCGCAGGCATAGGCGCCCGTCTGCGCGCAACCGCTGCGCGCTTGATCCGACGAGGGGCTAAATAGCCCTTTCAAATGAGAGGCTAGAGCGCTAACCGCTCGGCTGACCCGGGGTGTCTGGGCGTGTCTGGCTCGTACCTGTCCCGCCCTCCGCACAACGGTATAGGATACCGATTCGGACAAGGGCGGGCAGGCTGAAACACTGAGCACAGACTTCTACGGTGAGCCCTGAGGCCCCTGACAGTTCCGGTGGGATTGTGGATGCACGGTGAGTGAGAGAGTTAAAATTAGCAGTCAATTTCAATTCCCAATTTTAGCAGCGTGAGTGGTTTAAAATTAGTGAAGATCAATTTTAAACGGCGAAAGTGATTTAAAATTAGTTAATCAATTCCAAACAGTTTCAGTTTTTGCAACGTGCTCTACAATGTTGAAATGCAGTTTCTGCTTATACAAGCATTACCTGGCACCAAGCGGGGTCGGGAGACACTGCCACTGTCTTTCCCTTACCGCAGTGAGCCAAGCCTCCTCGTCGCCTAAATAGCCCTTTCAAATGAGAGGCTAGAGCGCTAACCGCTCGGCTGACCCGGGGTGTCTGGGCGTGTCTGGCTCTTACCTGTCCCGCCCTCCGCTCAACGGTATAGGATACCGAGTCGGACCAGGGCGGGCAGGCTGAAACACTGAGCACAGACTTCTACGGTGAGCCCTGAGGCTCCTGACAGTTCCGGTGGGATTGTGGATGCACGGTGAGTGAGAGAGTTAAAATTAGCAGTCAATTTCAATTCCCAATTTTAGCAGCGCGAATGGTTTAAAATTAGTGAAGATCAATTTTAAACGGCGAAAGTGATTTAAAATTAGTTAATCAATTCCAAACAGTTTCAGTTTTTGCAACGTCCTCTACAATGTTGAAATACAGTTTCCGCTTATACAAGCATTACCTGGCACCAAGCGGGGTCGGGAGACACTGCCACTGTCTTTCCCTTACCGCAGTGAGCCAAGCCTCCTCGTCGCCTAAATAGCCCTTTCAAATGAGAGGCTAGAGCACTAACCGCTCGGCTGACCCGGGGTGTCTGGGCGTGTCTGGCTCGTACCTGTCCCGCCCTCCGCTCAACGGTATAGGATACCGAGTCGGACCAGGGCGGGCAGGCTGAAACACTGAGCACAGACTTCTACAGTGAGCCCTGAGGCCCCTGACAGTTACGGTGGGATTGTGGATGCACGGTGAGTGAGAGAGTTAAAATCAGCAGTCAATTTCAATTCCCAATTTTAGCAGGGTGAGTGGTTTAAAATTAGTGAAGATCAATTTTAAACGGCGAAAGTGATTTAAAATTAGTTAATCAATTCCAAACTGTTTCAGTTTTTGCAACGTGCTCTACAATGTTGAAATACAGTTTCCGCTTATACAAGCATTACCTGGCACCAAGCGGGGTCGGGAGACACTGCCACTGTCTTTCCCTTACCGCAGTGAGCCAAGCCTCCTCGTCGCCTAAATAGCCCTTTCAAATGAGAGGCTAGAGCGCTAACCGCTCGGCTGACCCGGGGTGTCTGGGCGTGTCTAGCTCGTACCTGTCCCGCCCTCCGCTCAACGGTATAGGATACCGAGTCGGACCAGGGCGGGCAGGCTGAAACACTGAGCACAGACTTCTACGGTGAGCCCTGAGGCCCCTGACAGTTCCGGTGGGATTGTGGATGCACGGTGAGTGAGAGACTTAAAATTAGCAGTCAATTTCAATTCACAATTTTAGCAGTGTGAGTGGTTTAAAATTAGTGAAGATCAATTTTAAACGGCGAAAGTGATTTAAAATTAGTTAATCAATTCCAAACTGTTTCAGTTTTTGCAACGTGCTCTACAATGTTGAAATACTGTTTCCGCTTATACAAGCATTACCTGGCACCAAGCGGGGTCGGGAGACACTGCCACTGTCTTTCCCTTACCGCAGTGAGCCAAGCCTCCTCGTCGCCTAAATAGCCCTTTCAAATGAGAGGCTAGAGCGCTAACCGCTCGGCTGACCCGGGGTGTCTGGGCGTGTCTGGCTCGTACCTGTCCCGCCCTCCGCTCAACGGTATAGGATACCGAGTCGGACCAGGCCGGGTAGGCTGAAACACTGAGCACAGACTTCTACGGTGAGCCCTGAGGCCCCTGACAGTTCCGGTGGGATTGTGGATGCACGGTGAGTGAGAGAGTTAAAATTAGCAGTCAATTTCAATTCCCAATTTTAGCAGCGTGAGTGGTTTAAAATTAGTGAAGATCAATTTTAAACGGCGAAAGTGATTTAAAATTAGTTAATCAATTCCAAACAGTTTCAGTTTTTGCAACGTGCTCTACAATGTTGAAATACTGTTTCCGCTTATACAAGCATTACCTGGCACCAAGCGGGGTCGGGAGACACTGCCACTGTCTTTCCCTTACCGCAGTGAGCCAAGCCTCCTCGTCGCCTAAATAGCCCTTTCAAATGAGAGGCTAGAGCGCTAACTGCTCGGCTGACCCGGGGTGTCTGGGCGTGTCTGGCTCGTACCTGTCCTGCCCTCCGCTCAACGGTATAGGATACCGAGTCGGACCAGGGCGGGCAGGCTGAAACACTGAGCACAGACTTCTACGGTGAGCCCTGAGGCCCCTGACAGTTCAGGTGGGATTGTGAATGCACGGTGAGTGAGACAGTTAAAATTAGCAGTCAATTTCAATTCCCAATTTTAGCAGCGTGAGTGGTTTAAAATTTGTGAAGATCAATTTTAAACGGCAAAAGTGATTTAAAATTAGTTAATCAATTCCAAACAGTTTCAGTTTTTGCAACGTGCTCTACAATGTTGAAATACAGTTTCCACTTATACAAGCATTACCTGGCACCACGCGGGGTCGGGAGACACTGCCACTGTCTTTCCCTTACCGCCTAGAAAGAATAGGCAAAGCGCTGTGGCTGAAAGAAGACCTACCTCTGTGGGATGTGTTAATTGTTGCTTAACAGGTTGAGCACATGATGAATTGCGTCAGTGAAATAAACAAGATTGTGAAGGGAAGACTATAGTTAATGAAGTAACGAGTGAGACTGAAAGTGTTCTAGTGGTTAAAGGTGCAAAAAGTGATCAGAAGGAAAACAAAGGGGTTTGGAATTCTAAAGGAAATTGCTGCAGGTGTGGTAAAGTAGGCCATTGGGCCAACAGTAGGGAGTGCCCGGCCCTCAAGGCAACCTGCGATACCAAAGGGGATGATGGACGGAGGGTTTGAGAAAATCAAACACTCACTCCCAGTCAACTGATCTGGGTTTAATCCATCACCATTCTTTAGCCCACTCAGCCACCCCATTTCAGACATGACTATATGCAAATCAGTCTGACCCTGTGCCTCATGGGAACAGTCCTGCCCGAACTGCCAAGCCATGTCTTCCATGGACCAGAAACAAGCATCCTGGGACCGGTTTCGGATTCATAATCCTCATCAGCCAGGCTATCTTGAATCCAGTGGCCAAGTGAGCAAGGGACTCACGTCTGAGCATACCCTGCCACACTTAGGGCTAACAAAGCGATACAAAAGGAGATGATGGACGGTTGGTTTGAGCAAATCAAACACTCACCCCCAGTCAACTGATCTGGGTTTAATCCATCACCATTCTTTAGCCCACTCAGCCACCCCATTTCAGACATGGCTATATGCAAATCAGTCTGACCCTGTGCCTCATGGGAACAGTCCAGCCCGAACTGCCAAGCCATGTCTTCCATGCACCGGAAACAATCATCCTGGGACCGGTTTCGGATTCATAATCCTCATCAGCCAGGCTATCTTGAATCCAGTGGCCAAGTGAGCAAGGGACTCACGTCTGAGCCTACCCTGCCACGCTTAGGGCGAACAAAGAGATACAAAAGGGGATGATGGACGGAGGGTTTGAGCAAATCAAACACTCACCCCCAGTCAACTGATCTGGGTTTAATCCATCACCATTCTTTAGCCCACTCAGCCACCCCATTTCAGACATGGCTATATGCAAATCAGTCTGACCCTGTGCCTCATGGGAACAGTCCAGCCCGAACTGCCAAGCCATGTCTTCCATGGACCGGAAACAAGCATCCTGGGACCGGTTTCGGATTCATAAATCTCATCAGCCAGGCTATCTTGAATCCAGTGGCGAAGTGAGCAAGGGACTCACGTCTGAGCATACCCTGCCACACTTAGGGCGAACAAAGCGATACAAAAGGGGATGATGGACGGAGGGTTTGAGCAAATCAAACACTCACCCCCAGTCAACTGATCTGGGTTTAATCCATCACCATTCTTTAGCCCACTCAGCCACCACATTTGAGACATGGCTATATGCAAATCAGTCTGACCCTGTGCCTCATGGGAACAGTCCAGCCCGAACTGCCAAGCCATGTCTTCCATGGACCGGAAACAAGCATCCTGGGACCGGTTTCGGATTCATAATCCTCATCAGCCAGGCTATCTTGAATCCAGTGGCCAAGTGAGCAAGGGACTCACATCTGAGCATACCCTGCCACACTTAGGGCGAACAAAGCGATACAAAAGGGGATGATGGACGGAGGGTTTGAGCAAATCAAACGCTCACCCCCAGTCAACTGATCTGGGTTTAATCCATCACCATTCTTTAGCCCACTCAACCACCCCATTTCAGACATGGCTATATGCAAATCAGTCTGACCCTGTGCCTCATGGGAACAGTCCAGCCCGAACTGCCAAGCCATGTCTTCCATGGGCCGGAAACAAGCATCCTGGGACCGGTTTCGGATTCATAATCCTCATCAGCCAGGCTATCTTGAATCCAGTGGCCAAGTGAGCAAGTGACTCACGTCTGAGCATACCCTGCCACACTTAGGGCGAACAAAGCGATACAAAAGGGGATGATAGATGGAGGGTTTGAGCAAATCAAACACTCACCCCCAGTCAACTGATCTGGGTTTAATCCATCACCATTCTTTAGCCCACTCAGCCACCCCATTTCAGACATGGCTATATGCAAATCAGTCTGACCCTGTGCCTCATGGGAACAGTCCAGCCTGAACTGCCAAGCCATGTCTTCCATGGACAGGAAACAAGCATCCCGGGACCGGTTTCAGATTCATATTCCTCATCAGCCAGGCTATCTTGAATCCAGTGGCCAAGTGAGCAAGGGACTCACGTCTGAGCATACCCTGCCACACTTAGGGCGAACAAAGCGATACAAAAGGGGATGATGGACGGTGGGTTTGAGAAAATCAAACACTCACCCCCATTCAACTGATCTGGGTTTAATCCATCACCATTCTTTAGCCCACTCAGCCACCCCATTTCAGACATGGCTATATGCAAATCAGTCTGACCCTGTGGCTCATGGGAACAGTCCAGCCCGAACTGACAAGCCATGTCTTCCATGGACCGGAAACAAGCATCCTGGGACCGGTTTCGGATTCATAATCCTCATCAGCCAGGCTATCTTGAATCCAGTGGCCAAGTGAGCAAGGGACTCACGTCTGAGCATACCCTGCCACACTTAGGGCGAACAAAGCGATACAAAAGGGGATGATGGACGGAGGGTTTGAGCAAATCAAACACTCACCCCCAGTCAACTGATCTGGGTTTAATCCATCACCATTCTTTAGCCCACTCAGCCACCCCATTTCAGACATGGCTATATGCAAATCAGTCTGACCCTGTGCCTCATGGGAACAGTCCAGCCCGAACTGCCAAGCCATGTCTTCCATGGACCGGAAACAAGCATCCTGGGACCGGTTTCGGATTCATAATCCTCATCAGCCAGGCTATCTTGAATCCAGTGGCCAAGTGAGCAGGGGACTCACGTCTGAGCATACCCTGCCACACTTAGGGCGAACAAAGCGATACAAAAGGGGATGATGGACGGAGGGTTTGAGCAAATCAAACACTCACCCCCAGTCAACTGATCTGGGTTTAATCCATCACCATTCTTTAGCCCACTCAGCCACCCCATTTAAGACATGGCTATATGCAAATCAGTCTGACCCTGTGCCTCATGGGAACAGTCCAGCCCGAACTGCCAAGCCATGTCTTCCATGGACCGGAAACAAGCATCCTGGGACCGGTTTCGGATTCATAATCCTCATCAGCCAGGCTATCTTGAATCCAGTGGCCAAGTGAGCAAGGGACTCACGTCGGAGCATACCCTGCCACACTTAGGGCGAACAAAGCGATACAAAAGGGGATGATGGACGGAGGGTTTGAGCAAATCAAACACTCACCCCCAGTCAACTGATCTGGGTTTAATCCATCACCATTCTTTAGCCCACTCAGCCACCCCATTTCAGACATGGCTATATGCAAATCAGTCTGACCCTGTGCCTCATGGGAACAGTCCAGCCCGAACTGCCAAGCCATGTCTTCCATGGACCGGAAACAAGCATCCTGGGACCGGTTTCGGATTCATAATCCTCATCAGCCAGGCTATCTTGAATCCAGTGGCCAAGTGAGCAAGGGACTCACGTCTGAGCATACCCTGCCACACTTAGGGCGAACAAAGCGATACAAAAGGGGATGATGGACGGAGGGTTTGAGCAAATCAAACACTCACCCCCAGTCAACTGATCTGGGTTTAATCCATGACCATTCTTTAGCCCACTCAGCCACCCCATTTCAGACATGGCTATATGCAAATCAGTCTGACCCTGTGCCTCCTGGGAACAGTCCAGCCTGAACTGCCAAGCCATGTCTTCCATGGACCGGAAACAAGCATCCTGGGACCGGTTTCGGATTCATAATCCTCATCAGCCAGGCTATCTTGAATCCAGTGGCCAAGTGAGCAAGGGACTCACGTCTGAGCATACCCTGCCACACTTAGGGCGAACAAAGCGATACAAAAGGGGATGATGGACGGAGGGTTTGAGCACATCAAACACTCACCCCCAGTCAACTGATCTGGGTTTAATCCAGCACCATTCTTTAGCCCTCTCAGCCACCCCATTTCAGACATGGCTATATGCAAATCAGTCTGACCCTGTGCCTCATGGGAACAGTCCAGCCCGAACTGCCAAGCCATGTCTTCCAAGGACCGTAAAAAAGCATCCTGGGACCTGCTTCGGATTCATAATCCTCATCAGCCAGGCTATCTTGAATCCAGTGGCCAAGTGAGCAAGGGACTCACGTCTGAGCATACCCTGCCACACTTAGGGCGAACAAAGCGATACAAAAGGGGATGATGGACGGAGGGTTTGAGCAAATCAAACACTCACCCCCAGTCAACTGATCTGGGTTTAATCCATCACCATTCTTTAGCCCACTCAGCCACCCCATTTCAGACATGGCTATATGCAAATCAGTCTGACCCTGTGCCTCATGGGAACAGTCCAGCCCGAACTGCCAAGCCATGTCTTCCATGGAGCGGAAACAAGCATCCTGGGACCGGTTTCGGATTCATAATCCTCATCAGCCAGGCTATCTTGAATCCAGTGGCCAAGTGAGCAAGGGACTCACGTCTGAGCATACCCTGCCACACTTAGGGCGAACAAAGCGATACAAAAGGGGATGATGGACGGAGGGTTTGAGCAAATCAAACACTCACCCCCAGTCAACTGATCTGGGTTTAATCCATCACCATTCTTTAGCCCACTCAGCCACCACATTTCAGACATGGCTAAATGCAAATCAGTCTGACCCTGTGCCTCATGGGAACAGTCCAGCCCGAACTGCCAAGCCATGTCTTCCATGGACCGGAAACAAGCATCCTGGGACCGGTTTCGGATACATAATCCTCAACAGCCAGGCTATCTTGAATCCAGTGGCCAAGTGAGCAAGGGACTCACGTCTGAGCATACCCTGCCACACTTAGGGTGAACAAAGCGATACAAAAGGGGATGATGGACGGAGGGTTTGAGCAAATCAAACACTCACCCCCAGTCAACTGATCTGGGTTTAATCCATCACCATTCTTTAGCCCACTCAGCCACCCCATTTCAGACATGGCTATATGCAAATCAGTCTGACCCTGTGCCTCATGGGAACAGTCCAGCCCAAACTGCCAAGCCATGTCTTCCATGGACCGTAAACAAGCATCCTGGGACCTGTTTCGGATTCATAATCCTCATCAGCCAGGCTATCTTGAATCCAGTGGCCAAGTGAGCAAGGGACTCACGTCTGAGCATACCCTGCCACACTTAGGGCGAACAAAGCGATACAAAAGGGGATGATGGACGGAGGGTTTGAGCAAATCAAACACTCACCCCCAGTCAACTGATCTGGGTTTAATCCATCACCATTCATTAGCCCACTCAGCCACCCCATTTCAGACATGGCTATATGCAAATCAGTCTGACCCTGTGCCTCATGGGAACAGTCCAGCCCGAACTGCCAAGCCATGTCTTCCATGGACCGGAAACAAGCATCCTGGGACCGGTTTCGGATTCATAATCCTCATCAGCCAGGCTATCTTGAATCCAGTGGCCAAGTGAGCAAGGGACTCACGTCTGAGCATACCCTGCCACACTTAGGGCGAACAAAGCGATACAAAAGGGGATGATGGACGGAGGGTTTGAGCAAATCAAACACTCACCCCCAGTCAACTGATCTGGGTTTAATCCATCACCATCCTTTAGCCCACTCAGCCACCCCATTTCAGACATGGCTATATGCAAATCAGTCTGACCCTGTGCCTCATGGGAACAGTCCAGCCCGAACTGCCAAGCCATGTCTTCCATGGACCGGAAACAAGCATCCTGGGACCGGTTTCGGATTCATAATCCTCATCAGCCAGGCTATCTTGAATCCAGTGGCCAAGTGAGCAAGGGACTCACGTCTGAGCATACCCTGCCACACTTAGGGCGAACAAAGCGATACAAAAGGGGATGATGGACGGAGGGTTTGAGCAAATCAAACACTCACCCCCATTCAACTGATCTGGGTTTAATCCATCACCATTCTTTAGCCCACTCAGCCACCCCATTTCAGACATGGCTATATGCACATCAGTCCGACCCTGTGCCTCATGGGAACAGTCCAGCCCGAACTGCCAAGCCATGTCTTCCATGGACCGGAAACAAGCATCCTGGGACCGGTTTCGGATTCATAATCCTCATCAGCCAGGCTATCTTGAATCCAGTGGCCAAGTGAGCAAGGGACTCACGTCTGAGCATACCCTGCCACACTTAGGGCGAACAAAGCGATACAAAATGGGATGATGGACGGAGGGTTTGAGCAAATCAAACACTCACCCCCAGTCCACTGATCTGGGTTTAATCCATCACCATTCTTTAGCCCACTCAGCCACCCCATTTCAGACATGGCTATATGCAAATCAGTCTGACCCTGTGCCTCATGGGAACAGTCCAGCCCGAACTGCCAAGCCATGTCTTCCATGGACCGGAAACAAGCATCCTGGGACCGGTTTCGGATTCATAATCCTCATCAGCCAGGCTATCTTGAATCCAGTGGCCAAGTGAGCAAGGGACTCACGTCTGAGCATACCCTGCCACACTTAGGGCGAACAAAGCGATACAAAAGGGGATGATGGACGGAGGGTTTGAGCAAATCAAACACTCACCCCCAGTCAACTGATCTGGGTTTAATCCATCACCATTCATTAGCCCACTCAGCCACCCCATTTCAGACATGGCTATATGCAAATCAGTCTGACCCTGTGCCTCATGGGAACAGTCCAGCCCGAACTGCCAAGCCATGTCTTCCATGGACCGGAAACAAGCATCCTGGGACCGGTTTCGGATTCATAATCCTCATCAGCCAGGCTATCTTGAATCCAGTGGCCAAGTGAGCAAGGGACTCACGTCTGAGCATACCCTGCCACACTTAGGGCGAACAAAGCGATACAAAAGGGGATGATGGACGGAGGTTTTGAGCAAATCAAACACTCACCCCCAGTCAACTGATCTGGGTTTAATCCATCACCATTCTTTAGCCCACTCAGCCACCCCATTTCGGACATGGCTATATGCAAATCAGTCTGACCCTGTGCCTCATGGGAACAGTCCAGCCCGAACTGCCAAGCCATGTCTTCCATGGACCGGAAACAAGCATCCTGGAACCGGTTTCGGATTCATAATCCTCATCAGCCAGGCTATCTTGAATCCAGTGGCCAAGTGAGCAAGGGACTCACGTCTGAGCATACCCTGCCACACTTAGGGCGAACAAAGCGATACAAAAGGGGATGATGGACGGAGGGTTTGAGCAAATCAAACACTCACCCCCAGTCAACTGATCTGGGTTTAATCCATCACCATTCTTTAGCCCACTCAGCCACCCCATTTCAGACATGGCTATATGCAAATCAGTCTGACCCTGTGCCTCATGGGAACAGTCTAGCCCGAACTGCCAAGCCATGTCTTCCATGGACCGGAAACAAGCATCCTGGGACCGGTTTCGGATTCATAATCCTCATCAGCCAGGCTATCTTGAATCCAGTGGCCAAGTGAGCAAGGGACTCACGTCTGAGCATACCCTGCCACACTTAGGGCGAACAAAGCGATACAAAATGGGATGATGGACGGAGGGTTTGAGCAAATCAAACACTCACCCCCAGTCAACTGATCTGGGTTTAATCCATCACCATTCTTTAGCCCACTCAGCCACCCCATTTCAGACATGGCTATATGCAAATCAGTCTGACCCTGTGCCTCATGGGAACAGTCCAGCCCGAACTGCCAAGCCATGTCTTTCAAGAGCTCAGGGAAGGCCCCATTACTACCTAGCATCCAGCATACCAGAGATTAACCCAGTGCCCAGCCTCATGCCAGGCATGGAATACTAACCCAAACAT
This sequence comes from Lissotriton helveticus, assembly GCF_964261635.1. NCBI lineage: Eukaryota > Metazoa > Chordata > Amphibia > Caudata > Salamandridae > Lissotriton > Lissotriton helveticus. The sequence goes on along the minus strand of NC_136065.1, from coordinate 1,584,191,961 downwards.
TATCACCTGGCGTCTCATGCTCCAGTCTGCCATGGGAACCAGGGAATTGTGTGCAAGTGCCAACTCTGATACCTCTAAGCACTAGAAAGCCATGCTGGTGCCACACGTTGCGCTCCATTCAAATGCTAGAAACATTATTTCTCTCAGCCTGTAAATAGAGTGTTGCTGCCACCCATCTCCAGTAAGACTGGTGCTATGGAACTCTAAAGGATATAACACGGAGTCAAGCCTGTGACCATCAGGATTCAAATAGAACCTTAAGGAGGTGCGTGGACCATTGAGGTGTCCTGAAGCCTGGTGCTGTCCACTGCTGGCTTGAATCCTTCAGCAGGAAGTTAGAAGGCCAGAGGGTATCCTGGGGAGGAGATTCTTTGAATGTGTGAACAAGTGCTTGAGACCGGGCGCCACATAAAGGTTGTGTATAGCAGTTGACCTGATTTTTAGAACCCAAAAACGAAACAGCCCCAGACAAAGAAATAGGACTGTGTGTCCGCACATACCATGGATGCTAATGGACCATAACTGTAATATTCACGACATAGGCCTGCAAAGGCACCTCTGCCCCCCCACACACAAAGACTCCGTATTACAACAAGCATTTTCAATGCAATAGGACTCGCATTTGCAAGAGTTTGAGCTATTGGCATTGTAAATGACAATGCCTGTTGTTTATGTGTTTTTTATGTGCGTTGCTTACGAAAAGCAAGTCTGGCAATAAAAGAGGCGCAGTAACTGCCAGCCATGCTTCTTGTAAGCAATGACTACAAGTACAAAGTGCTGGTTTCAAAATACATAAATAAAAGGCATTGTCATTTACAATGCCAATAGCTCAAACTCTCGCAAATGCGAGACCTATTGCATTGCAAATGCTTGTTTAGGACTCATAGTGAATGCAGCGGAGCTGCTTCACTAGCGATACTCTATTGCTGTGGTTTTGGTGCGAAGGGAGACAGGAGGTGGCACGCGCGGACAGGCGATGTGCACGTGCCTAGCTTGTCTCCTCTCTGCCTCCCATCGCGCTTGTCTTCTGAGGGAATGCCTTCCTCCTGTCCACCGCCACAGAGGCCCGGGTGTTGTCGAAGATTTATGACTCGAGTGAAACCGAGCCAAACAGTCAGCAATTCCTAACATTTTCAGAGGAAACAAGCTGAAAGTAAAGTGTCTTGTGCATGTCCACTCTCGTCTCTGTTCCTCAGTCCTCTTCACCCCCACCCTGACGTCTCCTCTCTCCCTCATGCTCCGTTAGTATACTTCCTTTTCATGGTTTTTGTGGACGTTCCTGCTTTTTTTACATGCCTCGTTCAACAGGGCCGGACTGAGAACCAAAACCGGCCCTGGCAAAGTGCTCCGTTGGCCCCCTGGGGGGGGAGGTTGGGGGTGCCGCCGAGCTCTTTGCCGGGGCAGGTTTCCGGCCGATTTTGTTACAGGGCCGATTTTGCAGCTATGCTGCAAAAACGGCCCTGTAACAAATACGGCCCCCAGGGCCCAAACCCGGCCCCCACCCTTTAGGCGCACCGGGGGATTGCCCGGTGCCCGCAACGGCCAGTCCGGGCCTGTCGTTCAATCGGTTTCCCTGTCTGGGAAATAATCCATGTGCTACCAATCTTTCCCTCCCTTCTGATTTTCGAAATAGTGCACTCTGGTGTTGATGTCATTATTTGAGCAAACACTCCTTTATGACTTCTGACCCAGGACGCCGGAGTTTGCAAGAGGTGCACAGCAATCTATTTGCTGAAGAAAACCAGACTAACTTTGTCTGTCGCACCCAATTTATGAAGAGTTGCACGACTGAAAAACTGCTACTCTGACAACTATTGTGAGGAAAAAAAGAAGAACCTTACTTTGTTTGTATCACTTTCCAGCAACAGCAATGTGTTAAACGGTTCACCGCACAGCCATTGCGCAATAGAGGCATTTTTCATGTCACAAACCTAAAAGTAAAGTGTTATTATGGAAGTCAGAACATGTAAGCCTTCAATTTTTATACCTCAAAGAGGCCATCAGGTGAGGAGAAAAAATCAATTCTCTGAAGCCAGAACAACACATGAACAAACACCAGCAGCAAGCATTCCAGAATATTCTTTTGTATGATGATGTTTTCATGGGTTTAGAGACATATTGAAACATCATTCATCAGATGGCTATTTTAAATAAAGTGCAATTCACAGCTTACATGTGCATTAGATCCCAGTAAGATTATATCCAAGCCATTCTCGTGTGAGCAAGATAGAGGAGCTTCTTCAACCTAACAACACCGAATATGTTATGAGCTGTCACTCATTTATTCTACTTTTAAAAACATAAATTCATTTATATTACGCAAGTATCTGTTGAAAAAGTAAACATCCAAGGAACACCAAGGCACAGTTTGACTTAGAGATGGGCGAACCAACAATTTAACGGGGAGAGCTGACCCAGAGCCGAGCCAAGTGTTTGGCGCAGATCTTAGAGCCCATGCCCCAGCCGAGCCCTAAAATTATGGGTTATTTAAATCATACGAAAACCACGTAAAATATGTTAAAGTCTCTTTAAAGTTGGAAAAAAAAAATCTTTAATATACGGAAGCTTTGACATTAACAGGGCGCATTATAGCACTGCACTGAGGAGAATTTATTAAAAGTACAACTTGTAGTCTGAACTCACATATTTAAAAGTGCTTTCATACACAATGTTAAGGAAAAAGGAGTTTGAGTGGAAAAAAAGATATGCCTAAGATCACACAATTTAATCAGGGAAGCCGCTGGTTGAACAACTCGTGGTCTCAGAACCTTGGCCCCTGTCCATATCTTCAACCCATGGTACGTAACCTTGGAGCAAAGATCAACAATAAGCTGTCCATGAAAGACCACATAAACCATATAATGAGTACTTGCTACAGACTAATGTGTAGCCTACATAACATCTTTAAATGGATTGCAGTATAATCAAGGAAACCGCTTGTCTGCTTTCTGTGTGGTGTGGGCACTGGTGGCTGGGGGTGGGGTAGAGAACGTAGGGACACAGGTGAAAAAACATTTCTAAATTGTTCCGTAGGAAGACAAGTTCTTCTTTTAGGCAAAACATGTAGAATGTTACTCCTCTACCATTCTTTTTGGGCACACCAGGGTAGCCTCCTATGGAATTGAACAAGTGGAAATAGTGTTTCAAAACTATGGTGTGGTATGTGGTACTAATCTAGGTTTGGAAAGGAAAGTAGCATTGTTGTTACACTACTTAGTAGCTGAAGGTCTAGAGATTCTAGACATCTACCTGACTTGAATGGCAATGACGCAGAGGTTTAAACGAATATGAAATAAGCTTGAAAAAACTAGACATACATTTCTTGCCTAAGATAAGCACCATCATGGAACAGTACCACTTTGGGAAAAGAGGACAGAAAGAGGGAGAGACAGTGGAAGAATTTGTGTCTGAGTTAAGAAAACTGGCCGTGAGTTGCAAGTTCGGGGGGTCTTGTGAAGAAAGAATAAGAGATCAGTTTCTATTAACGTGTAAGATATTTATTTGCGGGTTTGTAGAGCGCTAAATTCGACTCCCGGAGGAGTATCTCTGCGCTTTTGGCAGCCAACAATGGTAAGATGAAGTAGAAGCTTAGCTATATTTGATGTTAAAATTGGAACAGATAGGTCTTAAGTTGCTTCCTAAATTGTAGATGTTCTGTGCACTGTCTGAGTACTCTAGGGAGACTGTTCCATAGAGAGGGACCGGCCACAGACAGTGCCTTACCGCCGTGTCTAGCCTTCCTCGTCCGGGGGACACATAGAAAATCCTGATCACTGGACCTGAGGGAGCGTGAGGGAGTATAGGGAATGAATTTGTTTTTTAGGTATTCGGGCCCTGAACCATTGAGGCATTTGTGGATGATGCAGCAGGTCTTAAATTTAGTTCTTTGTTTTATGGGCAGCCAGTGGAGTTTTGCCAACAGAGGTTTGGAAGAGGTTCGGAAGGGGACGTTGAGTACTAATCTAGCTGCCGTGTTCTGAATCACTTGGAGTTTTGCCAGGACTCCTTCATTAGCGGTCAGAAATAGGCCATTGCAGTAGTCTATGCGACTTAAAACAAGAGCCTGCACCAGTGTTTTCCTGACTGAGTCTGGAAGCAGTGGGAATACTTTCCATAGGAGACCAATTACGTGAAAGCAGGAACCCACGATGTAGTTGCAATGCTGTTTTAATGAGAGTTCCTGATCAAATTTGACTCCCAGATTTTTTACAACCTGCTTTGGTTCTGGGGCTGGGCCAAGATCTTGAGGCAGCCAGTCTGGGGTCCACAGAACTTTTGCTTCTCCGAATAACATGACTTCGGTCTTGCCGACATTACATTGAAGATAGTTAGTAGCCATCCAATGTACCACAGCCCTCATGCCCTGGGAAAAGGAATTTTTGACCTCAGGGGTAAGATGTTTAAAAGGGAAGAGGAGCTGGGTATCGTCGGCGTAGGACATCGGCACGAAGCCATATGTTCTCAAGATGTTAGCCAGGGGTGCCACATAGATATTAAAAAGGGTGGGGCTCAAACATGAGCCCTGTGGCACCCCTTTTGAGATTTCCCTCTCTTCTGAACGATAGGTCCCCAAGGTCACACGTTGGGTCCGGTTGTGTAAAAAGCTCCTAAGCCAGTCCAAGGCTTTGTTTTTCAAGCCGATGTTGGCCAACCGAGTTGTCAGGATGTCATGGGACACGGTGTCAAACGCCGCAGAAAGATCCAATAGTACCAGGATCACGGAGAAACCCTTGTCCTGATACATATGTAGATCGTCTGCGACTGACATCAAGGTGGTCTCGGTACTGTGCTTGGGGCGAAAACCTGATTGAGAAAAGTCCAATCCACCTGCCAGCTCAACATAGTTAGATAAATGGCGGTTGACGTACTTCTCAACAAGTTTGCCCAGGAATGGGAGAAGAGATATTGGCCTTAGATTGTTAAGTTCTGTCCATGGGATAGTGGTGTTCTTCCTAATGGGCCTGATCAGGGCCCTTTTCCACTCCTTGGGGACTTCTCCATTCCCAAGGGAGAGATTGACCAGTTTTTGGATTCCAGGCCCGAAATCCTCGGCAAGCATGGGCATTAGTCTTGTCGGGATGATGTCAGTAGGGCATCCACTTTTTATCCGGGGGATTAGGGATATTACCTCCTCTAGGGAAATAGGTGGAAACCTGTCAAGGGAGTGGATGGCGAGAGTTTCTACAACTGACTCTACCGTTAGACTAGGCGATGATATTCCTCCATCCAAAGATTGAGATGGTTTGACGATTTTTTCATAGATCCCTTCTATTTTTTGGGTAAAAAACAGTGAGATATTGTTGCAGAGCTGCTGTGATGCCAGCTCAGTGCTTTCACAAGCCATTGGTTTCACGAAAGTTTGCAGTATTTGGTATAACACTCTAGGAGAATTTCCCTCAGTCGTAAGCTGGGATGCAATGTAGTTCTTTCGTGCAACACGAATGGCTTTATGATAGAGGGAGAGGGAGAGCCAGTAGCTTTTTTTGTCCTCGGCTAACTTGGATATTCTCCATTTCTTTTGGAGTTTTCTAGTAGCTTGTTTTAATGACCTGAGATGTTCTGAATACCAAACTTCTTGTTTTCGGGCAGGGCGAGCTTTGAAAAGTTTTAGGGGAGCAATGTAATTTACTGCGGAGGCAATCGCCCTATCGAGTATAGCCGTAGCAGTCTCAATGTTCCCAGTAGGGGTCAACGTGGGTTCAATGTACCTCTCCCTGAAGGAATCTTTTGTCATTTTGTGCCATTGTCTTCTTTTGGTAGGTAGGGGAATATGCTTAATTGGCTGGGGGGTCGCTTTGGGAATAAAAAATTCAATGATAGAGTGATCAGTCCACTCTACTTGAGAAGGGGGGAGACATTTAATTAATGGAGAATTGGTCAGGACCAGATCCAGGGTATGTCCTGCCTTGTGTGTCGGACCATTATTGACTTGTTTCAAACCCAGTGAAGAAAGATCTGCTAAAAGGGATTGAGCTTCCTTACAATCTGCTAGATCAGAATGGACGTTAAAATCACCAAGGAGCAGAAAGTCTTCGTTTTCCTGTATGTGTGGGGCCAGTGAGATGGAAAAATTGGGATCTGGGCCGGGCGGACGGTATATTAGGGCTCCTTTCATATTCCCTTTGGGCGAGGTTTTGATTTTAAAAATCAGGAGTTCGAGCTCTGGTGTGCAAAATCCTTCAATTACCGAGATGTCTATTTCTTGCTTGTGCACTATTGCAATTCCTCCTCCTATCTTGACGGGACGATCTTGCCTGACTATTTTATATCCCATAGGGATTCCTAAAGTTATGGCTGGGAAAGAGTGGGGCTTTAGCCATGTTTCCGTCAGGAAACATATGTCCGGATTTGCAGAGGTAATGAGGTCCCAGACCTCTGTGGAGTGCTTGGACAGGGATCTGATGTTACAAAGCAGATTTTTACTTCCTAAGGGGGTGGTCACCTCTTCCCTATGGTTCTGGATGGTCCGGCCGCCTGTCGGCTCCCCATCGGGAGGCCGAGGTTGTATTACGTAAGGCTTTCTTTCCACAGGTAGTATGTGGAACTGGGATCTACAGTGATTACAAGAGAATGGACCTTCTATGTTAATCCCTGTCAACGTACTACATCCCCTCAAGAGTTTGTTTCGTACGCCTAACAGTACCTGGGCTGTGTACGTTCTCAGTGTATGAGGAATGGAGATAGCCATAGTCCCAGGCCGTTGGCCCCGTCCTGTCGCGGACGGGCGCAGACGGGCTGGTCTTTGGCTCGTCTTAGGCGCAGGCATAGGCGCCCGTCTGCGCGCAACCGCTGCGCGCTTGATCCGACGAGGGGCTAAATAGCCCTTTCAAATGAGAGGCTAGAGCGCTAACCGCTCGGCTGACCCGGGGTGTCTGGGCGTGTCTGGCTCGTACCTGTCCCGCCCTCCGCTCAACGGTATAGGATACCGATTCGGACCAGGGCGGGCAGGCTGAAACACTGAGCACAGACTTCTACGGTGAGCCCTGAGGCCCCTGACAGTTCCGGTGGGATTGTGGATGCACGGTGAGTGAGAGAGTTAAAATTAGCAGTCAATTTCAATTCCCAATTTTAGCAGCGTGAGTGGTTTAAAATTAGTGAAGATCAATTTTAAACGGCGAAAGTGATTTAAAATTAGTTAATCAATTCCAAACAGGTTCAGTTTTTGCAACGTGCTCTACAATGTTGAAATACAGTTTCCGCTTATACAAGCATTACCTGGCACCAAGCGGGGTCGGGAGACACTGCCACTGTCTTTCCCTTACCGCAGTGAGCGAAGCCTCCTCGTCGCCTAAATAGCCCTTTCAAATGAGAGGCTAAAGCGCTAACCGCTCGGCTGACCCGGGGTGTCTGGGCGTGTCTGGCTCGTACCTGTCCCGCCGTCCGCTCAACGGTATAGGATACCGAGTCGGACCAGGGCGGGCAGGCTGAAACACTGAGCACAGACTTCTACGGTGAGCCCTGAGGCCCCTGACAGTTCCGGTGGGATTGTGGATGCACGGTGAGTGAGAGAGTTAAAATTAGCAGTCAATGTCAATTCCCAATTTTAGCAGCACGAGTGGTTTAAAATTAGTGAAGATCAATTTTAAACGGCGAAAGTGATTTAAAATTAGTTAATCAATTCCAAACAGTTTCAGTTTTTGCAACGTGCTCTACAATGTTGAAATACAGTTTCCGCTTATACAAGCATTACCTGGCACCAAGCGGGGTCGGGAGACACTGCCACTGTCTTTCCCTTACCGCAGTGAGCCAAGCCTCCTCGTCGCCTAAATAGCCCTTTCAAATGCGAGGCTAGAGCGCTAACCGTTCGGCTGACCCGGGGTGTCTGGCTCGTACCTGTCCCGCCCTCCGCTCAACGGTATAGGATACCGAGTCGGACCAGGGCGGGCAGGCTGAAACACTGAGCACAGACTTCTACAGTGAGCCCTGAGGCCCCTGACAGTTCCGGTGGGATTGTGGATGCACGGTGAGTGAGAGAGTTAAAATTAGCAGTCAATTTCAATTCCCAATTTTAGCAGCGTGAGTGGTTTAAAATTAGTGAAGATCAATTTTAAACGGCGAAAGTGATTTAAAATTAGTTAATCAATTCCAAACTGTTTCAGTTTTTGCAACGTGCTCTACAATGTTGAAATACAGTTTCCGCTTATACAAGCATTACCTGGCACCAAGCGGGGTCGGGAGACACTGCCACTGTCTTTCCCTTACCGCAGTGAGCCAAGCCTCCTCGTTGCCTAAATAGCCCTTTCAAATGAGAGGCTAGAGCGCTAACCGCTCGGCTGACCCGGGGTGTCTGGGCGTGTCTGGCTCGTACCTGTCCCGCCCTCCGCTCAACGGTATAGGATACCGAGTCGGACCAGGGCGGGCAGGCTGAAACACTGAGCACAGATTTCTACGGTGAGCCCTGAGGCCCCTGACAGTTCCGGTGGGATTGTGGATGCACGGTGAGTGAGAGAGTTAAAATTAGCAGTCAATTTCAATTCCCAATTTTAGCAGCGTGAGTGGTTTAAAATTAGTGAAGATCAATTTTAAACGGCGAAAGTGATTTAAAATTAGTTAATCAATTCCAAACAGGTTCAGTTTTTGCAACGTGCTCTACAATGTTGAAATACAGTTTCCGCTTATACAAGCATTACCTGGCACCAAGCGGGGTCGGGAGACACTGCCACTGTCTTTCCCTTACCGCAGTGAGCGAAGCCTCCTCGTCGCCTAAATAGCCCTTTCAAATGAGAGGCTAAAGCGCTAACCGCTCGGCTGACCCGGGGTGTCTGGGCGTGTCTGGCTCGTACCTGTCCCGCCCTCCGCTCAACGGTATAGGATACCGAGTCGGACCAGGGCGGGCAGGCTGAAACACTGAGCACAGACTTCTACGGTGAGCCCTGAGGCCCCTGACAGTTCCGGTGGGATTGTGGATGCACGGTGAGTGAGAGAGTTAAAATTAGCAGTCAATGTCAATTCCCAATTTTAGCAGCGCGAGTGGTTTAAAATTAGTGAAGATCAATTTTAAACGGCGAAAGTGATTTAAAATTAGTTAATCAATTCCAAACAGTTTCAGTTTTTGCAACGTGCTCTACAATGTTGAAATACAGTTTCCGCTTATACAAGCATTACCTGGCACCAAGCGGGGTCGGGAGACACTGCCACTGTCTTTCCCTTACCGCAGTGAGCCAAGCCTCCTCGTCGCCTAAATAGCCCTTTCAAATGCGAGGCTAGAGCGCTAACCGCTCGGCTGACCCGGGGTGTCTGGGCGTGTCTGGCTCGTACCTGTCCCGCCCTCCGCTCAACGGTATAGGATACCGAGTCGGACCAGGGCGGGCAGGCTGAAACACTGAGCACAGACTTCTACAGTGAGCCCTGAGGCCCCTGACAGTTCCGGTGGGATTGTGGATGCACGGTGAGTGAGAGAGTTAAAATTAGCAGTCAATTTCAATTCCCAATTTTAGCAGCGTGAGTGGTTTAAAATTAGTGAAGATCAATTTTAAACGGTGAAAGTGATTTAAAATTAGTTAATCAATTCCAAACAGTTTCAGTTTTTGCAACGTGCTCTACAATGTTGAAATACAGTTTCCGCTTATACAAGCATTACCTGGCACCAAGCGGGGTCGGGAGACATTGCCACTATCTTTCCCTTACCGCAGTGGGCCAAGCCTCCTCGTCGCCTAAATAGCCCTTTCAAATGAGAGGCTAGAGCGCTAACCGCTCGGCTGACCCGGGGTGTCTGGGCGTGTCTGGCTCGTACCTGTCCCGCCCTCCGCTCAACGGTATAGGATACCGAGTCGGACCAGGGCGGGCAGGCTGAAACACTGATCACAGACTTCTACGGTGAGCCGTGAGGCCCCTGACAGTTCCGGTGGGATTGTGGATGCACGGTGAGTGAGAGAGTTAAAATTAGCAGTCAATTTCAATTCCCAATTTTAGCAGCGTGAGTGGTTTAAAATTAGTGAAGATCAATTTAAAACGGCGAAAGTGATTTAAAATTAGTTAATCAATTCCAAACTGTTTCAGTTTTTGCAACGTGCTCTACAATGTTGAAATACAGTTTCCGCTTATACAAGCATTACCTGGCACCAAGCGGGGTCGGGAGACACTGCCACTGTCTTTCCCTTACCGCAGTGAGCCAAGCCTCCTCGTCGCCTAAATAGCCCTTTCAAATGAGAGGCTAGAGCGCTAACCGCTCGACTGACCCGGGGTGTCTGGGCGTGTCTAGCTTGTACCTGTCCCGCCCTCCGCTCAACGGTATAGGATACCGAGTCGGACCAGGGCGGGCAGGCTGAAACACTGAGCACAGACTTCTACGGTGAGCCCTGAGGCCCCTGACAGTTCCGGTGGGATTGTGGATGCACGGTGAGTGAGAGACTTAACATTAGCAGTCAATTTCAATTCACAATTTTAGCAGTGTGAGTGGTTTAAAATTAGTGAAGATCAATTTTAAACGGCGAAAGTGATTTAAAATTAGTTAATCAATTCCAAACAGTTTCAGTTTTTGCAACGTGCTCTACAATGTTGAAATACTGTTTCCGCTTATACAAGCATTACCTGGCACCAAGCGGGGTCGGGAGACACTGCCACTGTCTTTCCCTTACCGCAGTGAGCCAAGCCTCCTCGTTGCCTAAATAGCCCTTTCAAATGAGAGGCTAGAGCGCTAACCGCTCGGCTGACCCGGGGTGTCTGGGCGTGTCTGGCTCGTACCTGTCCCGCCCTCCGCTCAACGGTATAGGATACCGAGTCGGACCAGGGCGGGCAGGCTGAAACACTGAGCACAGACTTCTACGGTGAGCCCTGAGGCCCCTGACAGTTCCGGTGGGATTGTGGATGCACGGTGAGTGAGAGAGTTAAAATTAGCAGTCAATTTCAATTCCCAATTTTAGCAGCGTGAGTGGTTTAAAATTAGTGAAGATCAATTTTAAACGGTGAAAGTGATTTAAAATTAGTTAATCAATTCCAAACAGTTTCAGTTTTTGCAACGTGCTCTACAATGTTGAAATACAGTTTCCGCTTATACAAGCATTACCTGGCACCAAGCGGGGTCGGGAGACATTGCCACTATCTGTCCCTTACCGCAGTGGGCCAAGCCTCCTCGTCGCCTAAATAGCCCTTTCAAATGAGAGGCTAGAGCGCTAACCGCTCGGCTGACCCGGGGTGTCTGGGCGTGTCTGGCTCGTACCTGTCCCGCCCTCCGCTCAACGGTATAGGATACCGAGTCGGACCAGGGCGGGCAGGCTGAAACACTGATCACAGACTTCTACGGTGAGCCGTGAGGCCCCTGACAGTTCCGGTGGGATTGTGGATGCACGGTGAGTGAGAGAGTTAAAATTAGCAGTCAATTTCAATTCCCAATTTTAGCAGCGTGAGTGGTTTAAAATTAGTGAAGATCAATTTTAAACGGCGAAAGTGATTTAAAATTAGTTAATCAATTCCAAACAGTTTCAGTTTTTGCAACGTGCTCTACAATGTTGAAATACTGTTTCCGCTTATACAAGCATTACCTGGCACCAAGCGGGGTCGGGAGACACTGCCACTGTCTTTCCCTTACCGCAGTGAGCCAAGCCTCCTCGTCGCCTAAATAGCCCTTTCAAATGAGAGGCTAGAGCGCTAACTGCTCGGCTGACCCGGGGTGTCTGGGCGTGTCTGGCTCGTACCTGTCCCGCCCTCCGCTCAACGGTATAGGATACCGAGTCGGACCAGGGCGGGCAGGCTGAAACACTGAGCACAGACTTCTACGGTGAGCCCTGAGGCCCCTGACAGTTCCGGTGGGATTGTGGATGCACGGTGAGTGAGGGAGTTAAAATTAGCAGTCAATTTCAATTCCCAATTTTAGCAGCGTGAGTGGTTTAAAATTAGTGAAGATCAATTTTAAACGGCGAAAGTGATTTAAAATTAGTTAATCAATTCCAAACAGTTTCAGTTTTTGCAACGTGCTCTACAATGTTGAAATACAGTTTCCGCTTATACAAGCATTACCTGGCACCAAGCGGGGTCGGGAGACACTGCCACTGTCTTTCCCTTACCGCCTAGAAAGAATAGGCAAAGCGCTGTGGCTGAAAGAAGACCTACCTCTGTGGGATGTGTTAATTGTTGCTTAACAGGTTGAGCACATGATGAAGTGCGTCAGTGAAATTAACAAGATTGTGAAGGGAAGACTATAGTTAATGAAGTAACGAGTGAGACTGAAAGTGTTCTAGTGGTTAAAGGTGCAAAAAGTGATCAGAAGGAAAACAAAGGGGTTTGGAATTCTAAAGGAAATTGCTACAGGTGTGGTAAAGTAGGCCATTGGGCCAACAGTAGGGAGTGCCCAGCCCTCAAGGCAACCTGCGATACAAAAGGGGATGATGGACGGAGGGTTTGAGCAAATCAAACACTCACCCCCAGTCAACTGATCTGGGTTTAATCCATCACCGTTCTTTAGCCCACTCAGCCACTCCATTTCAGACATGGCTATATGCAAATCAGTCTGACCCTGTGCCTCATGGGAACAGTCCTGCCCGAACTGCCAAGCCATGTCTTCCATGGACCAGAAACAAGCATCCTGGGACCGGTTTCGGATTCATAATCCTCATCAGCCAGGCTATCTTGAATCAAGTGGCCAAGTGAGCAAGGGACTCACGTCTGAGCATACCCTGCCGCACTTAGGGCGAACAAAGCGATACAAAAGGGGATGATGGACGGTTGGTTTGAGCAAATCAAACACTCACCCCCAGTCAACTGATCTGGGTTTAATCCATCACCATTCTTTAGCCCACTCAGCCACCCCATTTCAGACATGGCTATATGCAAATCAGTCTGACCCTGTGCCTCATGGGAACAGTCCAGCCCGAACTGCCAAGCCATGTCTTCCATGGACCGGAAACAAGCATCCTGGGACCGGTTTCGGATTCATAATCCTCATCAGCCAGGCTATCTTGAATCCAGTGGCCAAGTGAGCAAGGGACTCACGTCTGAGCATACCCTGCGACACTTAGGGCGAACAAAGCGATACAAAAGGGGATGATGGACGGAGGGTTTGAGCAAATCAAACACTCACTCCCAGTCAACTGATCTGGGTTTAATCCATCACCATTCTTTAGCCCACTCAGCCACCCCATTTCGGACATGGCTATATGCAAATCAGTCTGACCCTGTGCCTCATGGGAACAGTCCAGCCCGAACTGCCAAGCCATGTCTTCCATGGACCGGAAACAAGCATCCTGGGACCGGTTTCGGATTCATAATCCTCATCAGCCAGGCTATCTTGAATCCAGTGGCGAAGTGAGCAAGGGACTCACGTCTGAGCATACCCTGCCACACTTAGGGCGAACAAAGCGATACAAAAGGGGATGATGGACGGAGGGTTTGAGCAAATCAAACACTCACCCCCAGTCAACTGATCTGGGTTTAATCCATCACCATTCTTTAGCCCACTCAGCCACCCCATTTCAGACATGGCTATATGCAAATCAGTCTGAGCCTGTGCCTCATGGGAACAGTCCAGCCCGAACTGCCAAGCCATGTCTTCCATGGGCCGGAAACAAGCATCCTGGGACCGGTTTCGGATTCATAATCCTCATCAGCCAGGCTATCTTGAATCCAGTGGCCAAGTGAGCAAGGGACTCACGTCTGAGCATACCCTGCCACACTTAGGGCGAACAAAGCGATACAAAAGGGGATGATAGATGGAGGGTTTGAGCAAATCAAACACTCACCCCCAGTCAACTGATCTGGGTTTAATCCATCACCATTCTTTAGCCCACTCAGCCACCCCATTTCAGACATGGCTATATGCAAATCAGTCTGACCCTGTGCCTCATGGGAACAGTCCAGCCTGAACTGCCAAGCCATGTCTTCCATGGACAGGAAACAAGCATCCTGGGACCGGTTTCGGATTCATAATCCTCATCAGCCAGGCTATCTTGAATCCAGTGGCCAAGTGAGCAAGGGACTCACGTCTGAACATACCCTGCCACACTTAGGGCGAACAAAGCGATACAAAATGGGATGATGGACGGAGGGTTTGAGCAAATAAAACACTCACCCCCAGTCAACTGATCTGGGTTTAATCCGTCACCATTCTTTAGCCCACTCAGCCACCCCATTTCAGACATGGCTATATGCAAATCAGTCTGACCCTGTGCCTCATGGGAACAGTCCAGCCCGAACTGCCAAGCCATGTCTTTCCAGAGCTCAGGGAAGGCCCCATTACTACCTAGCATCCAGCATACCAGAGATTAACCCAGTGCCCAGCCTTATGCCAGGCATGGAATACTAACCCAAACATTATCACCTGGCGTCTCATGCTCCAGTCTGCCATGGGAACCAGGGAATTGTGTGCAAGTGCCAACTCTGATACCTCTAAGCACTAGAAAGCCATGCTGGTGCCACACGTTGCGCTCCATTCAAATGCTAGAAACATTATTTCTCTCAGCCTGTAAATAGAGTGTTGCTGCCACCCATCTCCAGTAAGACTGGTGCTATGGAACTCTAAAGGATATAACACGGAGTCAAGCCTGTGACCATCAGGATTCAAATAGAACCTTAAGGAGGTGCGTGGACCATTGAGGTGTCCTGAAGCCTGGTGCTGTCCACTGCTGGCTTGAATCCTTTAGCAGGAAGTTAGAAGGCCAGAGGGTATCCTGGGGAGGAGATTCTTTGAATGTGTGAACAAGTGCTTGAGACCGGGCGCCACATAAAGGTTGTGTATAGCAGTTGACCTGATTTTTAGAACCCAAAAACGAAACAGCCCCAGACAAAGAAATAGGACTGTGTGTCCGCACATACCATGGATGCTAATGGACCATAACTGTAATATTCACGACATAGGCCTGCAAAGGCACCTCTGCCCCCCCACACACAAAGACTCCGTATTACAACAAGCATTTGCAATGCAATAGGACTCGCATTTGCAAGAGTTTGGGCTATTGGCATTGTAAATGACAATGCCTGTTGTTTATGTGTTTTTTATGTGCGTTGCTTACGAAAAGCAAGTCTGGCAATAAAAGAGGCGCAGTAACTGCCAGCCATGCTTCTTGTAAGCAATGACTACAAGTACAAAGTGCTGGTTTCAAAATACATAAATAAAAGGCATTGTCATTTACAATGCCAATAGCTCAAACTCTCGCAAATGCGAGACCTATTGCATTGCAAATGCTTGTTTAGGACTCGTAGTGAATGCAGTGGAGCTGCTTCACTAGCGATACTCTATTGCTGTGGTTTTGGTGCGAAGGGAGACAGGAGGTGGCACGCGCGGACAGGCGATGTGCACGTGCCTAGCTTGTCTCCTCTCTGCCTCCCATCTCGCTTGTCTTCTGAGGGAATGCCTTCCTCCTGTCCACCGCCACAGAGGCCCGGGTGTTGTCGAAGATTTATGACTCGAGTGAAACCGAGCCAAACAGTCAGCAATTCCTAACATTTTCAGAGGAAACAAGCTGAAAGTAAAGTGTCTTGTGCATGTCCACTCTCGTCTCTGTTCCTCAGTCCTCTTCACCCCCACCCTGACGTCTCCTCTCTCCCTCATGCTCCGTTAGTATACTTCCTTTTCATGGTTTTTGTGGACGTTCCTGCTTTTTTTACATGCCTCGTTCAACAGGGCCGGACTGAGAACCAAAACCGGCCCTGGCAAAGTGCTCCGTTGGCCCCTGGGGGGGGAGGTTGGGGGTGCCGCCGAGCTCTTTGCCGGGGCCGGTTTCCGGCCGATTTTGTTACAGGGCCGATTTTGCAGCTATGCTGCAAAAACGGCCCTGTAACAAAAACGGCCCCCAGGGCCCAAAACCGGCCCCCACCCTTTAGGCGCACTGGGGGATTGCCCGGTGCCCGCAACGGCCAGTCCGGGCCTGTCGTTCAATCGGTTTCCCTGTCTGGGAAAGAATCCATGTGCTACCAATCTTTCCCTCCCTTCTGATTTTCGAAATAGTGCACTCTGGTGTTGATGTCATTATTTGAGCAAACACTCCTTTATGACTTCTGACCCAGGACGCCGGAGTTTGCAAGAGGTGCACAGCAATCTATTTGCTGAAGAAAACCAGACTAACTTTGTCTATGGCACCCAATTTATGAAGAGTTGCACGACTGAAAAATGCTACTCTGACAACTATTGTGAGGAAAAAAAGAAGAACCTTACTTTGTTTGTATCACTTTCCAGCAACAGCAATGTGTAAAACGGTTCACCGCACAGCCATTGCGCAATAGAGGCATTTTTCATGTCACAAACCTAAAAGTAAAGTGTTATTATGGAAGTCAGAACATGTAAGCCTTCAATTTTTATACCTCAAAGAGGCCATCAGGTGAGGAGAAAAAATCAATTCTCTGAAGCCAGAACAACACATGAACAAACACCAGCAGCAAGCATTCCAGAATATTCTTTTGTATGATGATGTTTTCATGGGTTTAGAGACATATTGAAACATCATTCATCAGATGGCTATTTTAAATAAAGTGCAATTCACAGCTTACATGTGCATTAGATCCCAGTAAGATTATATCCAAGCCATTCTCGTGTGAGCAAGATAGAGGAGCTTCTTCAACCTAACATCACCGAATATGTTATGAGCTGTCACTCATTTATTCTACTTTTAAAAACATAAATTCATTTATATTACGCAAGTATCTGTTGAAAAAGTAAACATCCAAGGAACACCAAGGCACAGTTTCACTTAGAGATGGGCGAACCAACAATTTAACGGGGAGAGCTGACCCAGAGCCGAGCCAAGTGTTTGGCGCAGATCTTAGAGCCCATGCCCCAGCCGAGCCCTAAAATTATGGGTTATTTAAATCATACGAAAACCACGTAAAATATGTTAAAGTCTCTTTAAAGTTGGAAAAAAAAATCTTTAATATACGGAAGCTTTGACATTAACAGGGCGCATTATAGCACTGCACTGAGGAGAATTTATTAAAAGTACAACTTGTAGTCTGAACTCACATATTTAAAAGTGCTTTCATACACAATGTTAAGGAAAAAGGAGTTTGAGTGGAAAAAAAGATATGCCTAAGATCACACAATTTAATCAGGGAAGCCGCTGGTTGAACAACTCGTGGTCTCAGAACCTTGGCCCCTGTCCATATCTTCAACCCATGGTACGTAACCTTGGAGCAAAGTTCAACAATAAGCTGTCCATGAAAGACCACATAAACCATATAATGAGTACTTGCTACAGACTAATGTGTAGCCTACATAACATCTTTCAATGGATTGCAGTATAATCAAGGAAACCGCTTGTCTGCTTTCTGTGTGGTGTGGGCACTGGTGGCTGGGGGTGGGGTAGAGAACGTAGGGACACAGGTGAAAAAACATTTCTAAATTGTTCCGTAGGAAGACAAGTTCTTCTTTTAGGCAAAACATGTAGAATGTTACTCCTCTACCATTCTTTTTGGGCACACCAGGGTAGCCTCCTATGGAATTGAACAAGTGGAAATAGTGTTTCAAAACTATGGTGTGGTATGTGGTACTAATCTAGGTTTGGAAAGGAAAGTAGCATTGTTGTTACACTACTTAGTAGCTGAAGGTCTAGAGATTCTAGACATCTACCTGACTTGAATGGCAATGACGCCAGAGGTTTAAACAAATATGAAATAAGCTTGAAAAAACTAGACATACATTTCTTGCCTAAGATAAGCACCATCATGGAACAGTACCACTTTGGGAAAAGAGGACAGAAAGAGGGAGAGACAGTGGAAGAATTTGTGTCTGAGTTAAGAAAACTGGCCGTGAGTTGCAAGTTCGGGGGGTCTTGTGAAGAAAGAATAAGGGATCAGTTTCTATTAACGTGTAAGATATTTATTTGCGGGTTTGTAGAGCGCTAAATTCGACTCCCGGAGGAGTATCTCTGCGCTTTTGGCAGCCAACTATGGTAAGATGAAGTAGAAGCTTAGCTATATTTGATGTTAAAATTGGAACAGATAGGTCTTAAGTTGCTTCCTAATTTGTAGATGTTCTGTGCACTGTCTGAGTACTCTAGGGAGACTGTTCCATAGAGAGGGACCGGCCACAGACAGTGCCTTACCGCCGTGTCTAGCCTTCCTCGTCCGGGGGACACATAGAAAATCCTGATCACTGGACCTGAGGGAGCGTGAGGGAGTATAGGGAATGAATTTGTTTTTTAGGTATTCGGGCCCTGAACCATTGAGGCATTTGTGGATGATGCAGCAGGTCTTAAATTTAGTTCTTTGTTTTATGGGCAGCCAGTGGAGTTTTGCCAACAGAGGTTTGGAAGAGGTTCGGAAGGGGACGTTGAGTACTAATCTAGCAGCCGTGTTCTGAATCACTTGGAGTTTTGCCAGGACTCCTTCATTAGCGGTCAGAAATAGGCCATTGCAGTAGTCTATGCGACTTAAAACAAGAGCCTGCACCAGTGTTTCCTGACTGAGTCTGGAAGCAGTGGGAATACTTTCCGTAGGAGACCAATTACGTGAAAGCAGGAACCCACGATGTAGTTGCAATGCTGTTTTAATGAGAGTTCCTGATCAAATTTGACTCCCAGATTTTTTACAACCTGCTTTGGTTCTGGGGCTGGGCCAAGATCTTGAGGCAGCCAGTCCGGGGTCCACAGAACTTTTGCTTCTCCGAATAACATGACTTCGGTCTTGCCGACATTACATTGAAGATAGTTAGTAGCCATCCAATGTACCACAGCCCTCATGCCCTGGGAAAAGGAATTTTTGACCTCAGGGGTAAGATGTTTAAAAGGGAAGAGGAGCTGGGTATCGTCGGCGTAGGACATCGGCACGAAGCCATATGTTCTCAAGATGTTAGCCAGGGGTGCCACATAGATATTGAAAAGGGTGGGGCTCAAACATGAGCCCTGTGGCACCCCTTTTGAGATTTCCCTCTCTTCTGAACGATAGGTCCCCAAGGTCACACGTTGGGTCCGGTTGTGTAAAAAGCTCCTAAGCCAGTCCAAGGCTTTGTTTTTCAAGCCGATGTTGGCCAACCGAGTTGTCAGGATGTCATGGGACACGGTGTCAAACGCCGCAGACAGATCCAATAGTACCAGGATCACGGAGAAACCCTTGTCCTGATACATATGTAGATCGTCTGCGACTGACATCAAGGTGGTCTCGGTACTGTGCTTGGGGCGAAAACCTGATTGAGAAAAGTCCAATCCACCTGCCAGCTCAACATAGTTAGATAAATGGCGGTTGACGTACTTCTCAACAAGTTTGCCCAGGAATGGGAGAAGAGATATTGGCCTTAGATTGTTAAGTTCTGTCCATGGGATAGTGGCGTTCTTCCTAATGGGCCTGATCAGGGCCCTTTTCCACTCCTTGGGGACTTCTCCATTCCCAAGGGAGAGATTGACCAGTTTTTGGATTCCAGGCCCGAAATCCTCGGCAAGCATGGGCATTAGTCTTGCCGGGATGATGTCAGTAGGGCATCCACTTTTTATCTGGGGGATTAGGGATATTACCTCCTCTAGGGAAATAGGTGGAAACCTGTCAAGGGAGTGGATGGCGAGAGTTTCTACAACTGACTCTACCGTTAGACTAGGCGATGATATTCCTCCATCCAAACATTGAGATGGTTTGACGATTTTTTCATAGATCTCTTCTATTTTTTGGGTAAAAAACAGTGAGATAATGTTGCAGAGCTGCTGTGATGCCAGCTCAGTGCTTTCACAAGCCATTGGTTTCACGAAAGTTTGCAGTATTTGGTATAACACTCTAGGAGAATTTCCCTCAGTCGTAAGCTGGGATGCAATGTAGTTCTTTCGTGCAACACGAATGGCTTTATGATAGAGGGAGAGGGAGAGCCAGTAGCTTTTTTTGTCCTCGGCTAACTTGGATATTCTCCATTTCTTTTGGAGTTTTCTAGTAGCTTGTTTTAATGACCTGAGATGTTCTGAATACCAAACTTCTTGTTTTCGGGCAGGGCGAGCTTTGAAAAGTTTTAGGGGAGCAATGTAATTTACTGCGGAGGCAATCGCCCTATCGAGTATAGCCGTAGCAGTCTCAATGTTCCCAGTAGGGGTCAACCTGGGTTCAATGTACCTCTCCCTGAAGGAATCTTTTGTCATTTTGTGCCATTGTCTTCTTTTGGTAGGTAGGGGAATATGCTTAGTTGGCTGGGGGGTCGCTTTGGGAATAAAAAATTCAATGATAGAGTGATCAGTCCACTCTACTTGAGAAGGGGGGAGACATTTAATTAATGGAGAATTGGTCAGGACCAGATCCAGGGTATGTCCTGCCTTGTGTGTCGGACCATTATTGACTTGTTTCAAACCCAGTGAAGAAAGATCTGCTAAAAGGGATTGGGCTTCCTTACAATCTGCTAGATCAGAATGGACGTTAAAATCACCAAGGAGCAGAAAGTCTTCGTTTTCCTGTATGTGTGGGGCCAGTGAGATGGAAAAATTGGGATCTGGGCCGGGCGGTCGGTATTCCCTTTGGGCGAGGTTTTGATTTTAAAAATCAGGAGTTCGAGCTCTGGTGTGCAAAATCCTTCAATTACCGAGATGTCTATTTCTTGCTTGTGCACTATTGCAATTCCTCCTCCTATCTTGACGGGACGATCTTGCCTGACTATTTTATATCCCATAGGGATTCCTAAAGTTATGGCTGGGAAAGAGTGGGGCTTTAGCCATGTTTCCGTCAGGAAACATTTGTCCGGATTTGCAGAGGTAATGAGGTCCCAGACCTCTGTGGAGTGCTTGGACAGGGATCTGATGTTACAAAGCAGATTTTTACTTCCTAAGGGGGTGGTCACCTCTTCCCTATGGTTCTGGATGGTCCGGCCGCCTGTCGGCTCCCCATCGGGAGGCCGAGGTTGTATTACGTAAGGCTTTCTTTCCACAGGTAGTATGTGGAACTGGGATCTACAGTGATTACAAGAGAATGGACCTTCTATGTTAATCCCTGTCAACGTACTACATCCCCTCAAGAGTTTGTTTCGTACGCCTAACAGTACCTGGGCTGTGTACGTTCTCAGTGTATGAGGAATGGAGATAGCCATAGTCCCAGGCCGTTGGCCCCGTCCTGTCGCGGACGGGCGCAGACGGGCTGGTCTTTGGCTCGTCTTAGGCGCAGGCATAGGCGCCCGTCTGCGCGCAACCGCTGCGCGCTTGATCCGACGAGGGGCTAAATAGCCCTTTCAAATGAGAGGCTAGAGCGCTAACCGCTCGGCTGACCCGGGGTGTCTGGGCGTGTCTGGCTCGTACCTGTCCCGTCCTCCGCTCAACGGTATAGGATACCGAGTCGGACCAGGGCGGGCAGGCTGAAACACTGAGCACAGACTTCTACGGTGAGCCCTGAGGCCCCTGACAGTTCCGGTGGGATTGTGGATGCACGGTGAGTGAGAGAGTTAAAATTAGCAGTCAATGTCAATTCCCAATTTTAGCAGCGCGAGTGGTTTAAAATTAGTGAAGATCAATTTTAAACGGCGAAAGTGATTTAAAATTAGTTAATCAATTCCAAACAGTTTCAGTTTTTGCAACGTGCTCTACAATGTTGAAATACAGTTTCCGCTTATACAAGCATTACCTGGCACCAAGCGGGGTCGGGAGACACTGCCACTGTCTTTCCCTTACCGCAGTGAGCCAAGCCTCCTCGTCGCCTAAATAGCCCTTTCAAATGCGAGGCTAGAGCGCTAACCGCTCGGCTGACCCGGGTTGTCTGGGCGTGTCTGGCTCGTACCTGTCCCGCCCTCCGCTCAACGGTATAGGATACCGAGTCGGACCAGGGCGGGCAGGCTGAAACACTGAGCACAGACTTCTACAGTGAGCCCTGAGGCCCCTGACAGTTCCGGTGGGATTGTGGATGCACGGTGAGTGAGAGAGTTAAAATTAGCAGTCAATTTCAATTCCCAATTTTAGCAGCGTGAGTGGTTTAAAATTAGTGAAGATCAATTTTAAACGGTGAAAGTGATTTAAAATTAGTTAATCAATTCCAAACAGTTTCAGTTTTTGCAACGTGCTCTACAATGTTGAAATACAGTTTCCGCTTATACAAGCATTACCTGGCACCAAGCGGGGTCGGGAGACATTGCCACTATCTTTCCCTTACCGCAGTGGGCCAAGCCTCCTCGTCGCCTAAATAGCCCTTTCAAATGAGAGGCTAGAGCGCTAACCACTCGGCTGACCCGGGGTGTCTGGGCGTGTCTGGCTCGTACCTGTCCCGCCCTCCGCTCAACGGTATAAGATACCAAGTCGGACCAGGCCGGGCAGGCTGAAACACTGATCACAGACTTCTACGGTGAGCCGTGAGGCCCCTGACAGTTTCGGTGGGATTGTGGATGCACGGTGAGTGAGAGAGTTAAAATTAGCAGTCAATTTCAATTCCCAATTTTAGCAGCGTGAGTGGTTTAAAATTAGTGAAGATCAATTTTAAACGGCGAAAGTGATTTAAAATGAGTTAATCAATTCCAAACTGTTTCAGTTTTTGCAACGTGCTCTACAATGTTGAAATACAGTTTCCGCTCATACAAGCATTACCTGGCACCAAGCGGGGTCGGGAGACACTGCCACTGTCTTTCCCTTACCGCAGTGAGCCAAGCCTCCTCGTCGCCTAAATAGCCCTTTCAAATGAGAGGCTAGAGCACTAACCGCTCGGCTGACCCGGGGTGTCTGGGCGTGTCTGGCTCGTACCTGTCCCGCCCTCCGCTCAACGGTATAAGATACCAAGTCGGACCAGGGCGGGCAGGCTGAAACACTGATCACAGACTTCTACGGTGAGCCGTGAGGCCCCTGACAGTTCCGGTGGGATTGTGGATGCACGGTGAGTGAGAGACTTAACATTAGCAGTCAATTTCAATTCACAATTTTAGCAGTGTGAGTGGTTTAAAATTAGTGAAGATCAATTTTAAACGGTGAAAGTGATTTAAAATTAGTTAATCAATTCCAAACAGTTTCAGTTTTTGCAACGTGCTCTACAATGTTGAAATACAGTTTCCGCTTATACAAGCATTACCTGGCACCAAGCGGGGTCGGGAGACATGGCCACTATCTTTCCCTTACCGCAGTGGGCCAAGCCTCCTCGTCGCCTAAATAGCCCTTTCAAATGAGAGGCTAGAGCGCTAACCGCTCGGCTGACCGGGGGTGTCTGGGCGTGTCTGGCTCGTACCTGTCCCGCCCTCCGCTCAACGGTATAAGATACCGAGTCGGACCAGGGCGGGCAGGCTGAAACACTGATCACAGACTTCTACGGTGAGCCGTGAGGCCCCTGACAGTTTCGGTGGGATTGTGGATGCACGGTGAGTGAGAGAGTTAAAATTAGCAGTCAATTTCAATTCCCAATTTTAGCAGCGTGAGTGGTTTAAAATTAGTGAAGATCAATTTTAAACGGCGAAAGTGATTTAAAATTATTTAATCAATTCCAAACTGTTTCAGTTTTTGCAACGTGCTCTACAATGTTGAAATACAGTTTCCGCTTATACAAGCATTACCTGGCACCAAGCGGGGTCGGGAGACACTGCCACTGTCTTTCCCTTACCGCAGTGAGCCAAGCCTCCTCGTCGCCTAAATAGCCCTTTCAAATGAGAGGCTAGAGCACTAACCGCTCGGCTGACCCGGGGTGTCTGGGCGTGTCTAGCTCGTACCTGTCCCGCCCTCCGCTCAACGGTATAGGATACCGAGTCGGACCAGGGCGGGCAGGCTGAAACACTGAGCACAGACTTCTACAGTGAGCCCTGAGGCCCCTGACAGTTCCGGTGGGATTGTGGATGCACGGTGAGTGAGAGAGTTAAAATTAGCAGTCAATTTCAATTCCCAATTTTAGCAGCGTGAGTGGTTTAAAATTAGTGAAGATCAATTTTAAACGGTGAAAGTGATTTAAAATTAGTTAATCAATTCCAAACAGTTTCAGTTTTTGCAACGTGCTCTACAATGTTGAAATACAGTTTCCGCTTATACAAGCATTACCTGGCACCAAGCGGGGTCGGGAGACATTGCCACTATCTTTCCCTTACCGCAGTGGGCCAAGCCTCCTCGTCGCCTAAATAGCCCTTTCAAATGAGAGGCTAGAGCGCTAACCACTCGGCTGACCCGGGGTGTCTGGGCGTGTCTGGCTCGTACCTGTCCCGCCCTCCGCTCAACGGTATAAGATACCAAGTCGGACCAGGCCGGGCAGGCTAAAACACTGATCACAGACTTCTACGGTGAGCCGTGAGGCCCCTGACAGTTTCGGTGGGATTGTGGATGCACGGTGAGTGAGAGAGTTAAAATTAGCAGTCAATTTCAATTCCCAATTTTAGCAGCGTGAGTGGTTTAAAATTAGTGAAGATCAATTTTAAACGGCGAAAGTGATTTAAAATTAGTTAATCAATTCCAAACTGTTTCAGTTTTTGCAACGTGCTCTACAATGTTGAAATACAGTTTCCGCTTATACAAGCATTACCTGGCACCAAGCGGGGTCGGGAGACACTGCCACTGTCTTTCCCTTACCGCAGTGAGCCAAGCCTCCTCGTCGCCTAAATAGCCCTTTCAAATGAGAGGCTAGAGCACTAACCGCTCGGCTGACCCGGGGTGTCTGGGCGTGTCTGGCTCGTACCTGTCCCGCCCTCCGCTCAACGGTATAAGATACCAAGTCGGACCAGGGCGGGCAGGCTGAAACACTGATCACAGACTTCTACGGTGAGCCGTGAGGCCCCTGACAGTTCCGGTGGGATTGTGGATGCACGGTGAGTGAGAGACTTAACATTAGCAGTCAATTTCAATTCACAATTTTAGCAGTGTGAGTGGTTTAAAATTAGTGAAGATCAATTTTAAACGGTGAAAGTGATTTAAAATTAGTTAATCAATTCCAAACAGTTTCAGTTTTTGCAACGTGCTCTACAATGTTGAAATACAGTTTCCGCTTATACAAGCATTACCTGGCACCAAGCGGGGTCGGGAGACATGGCCACTATCTTTCCCTTACCGCAGTGGGCCAAGCCTCCTCGTCGCCTAAATAGCCCTTTCAAATGAGAGGCTAGAGCGCTAACCGCTCGGCTGACCGGGGGTGTCTGGGCGTGTCTGGCTCGTACCTGTCCCGCCCTCCGCTCAACGGTATAAGATACCGAGTCGGACCAGGGCGGGCAGGCTGAAACACTGATCACAGACTTCTACGGTGAGCCGTGAGGCCCCTGACAGTTTCGGTGGGATTGTGGATGCACGGTGAGTGAGAGAGTTAAAATTAGCAGTCAATTTCAATTCCCAATTTTAGCAGCGTGAGTGGTTTAAAATTAGTGAAGATCAATTTTAAACGGCGAAAGTGATTTAAAATTAGTTAATCAATTCCAAACAGTTTCAGTTTTTGCAACGTGCTCTACAATGTTGAAATACAGTTTCCGCTTATACAAGCATTACCTGGCACCAAGCGGGGTCGGGAGACACTGCCACTGTCTTTCCCTTACCGCAGTGAGCCAAGCCTCCTCGTCGCCTAAATAGCCCTTTCAAATGAGAGGCTAGAGCACTAACCGCTCGGCTGACCCGGGGTGTCTGGGCGTGTCTAGCTCGTACCTGTCCCGCCCTCCGCTCAACGGTATAGGATACCGAGTCGGACCAGGGCGGGCAGGCTGAAACACTGAGCACAGACTTCTACGGTGAGCCCTGAGGCCCCTGACAGTTCCGGTGGGATTGTGGATGCTCGGTGAGTGAGAGACTTAACATTAGCAGTCAATTTCAATTCACAATTTTAGCAGTGTGAGTGGTTTAAAATTAGTGAAGATCAATTTTAAACGGCGAAAGTGATTTAAAATTAGTTAATCAATTCCAAACTGTTTCAGTTTTTGCAACGTGCTCTACAATGTTGAAATACAGTTTCCGCTTATACAAGCATTACCTGGCACCAAGCGGGGTCGGGAGACACTGCCACTGTCTTTCCCTTACCGCAGTGAGCCAAGCCTCCTCGTCGCCTAAATAGCCCTTTCAAATGAGAGGCTAGAGCACTAACCGCTCGGCTGACCCGGGGTGTCTGGGCGTGTCTAGCTCGTACCTGTCCCGCCCTCCGCTCAACGGTATAGGATACCGAGTCGGACCAGGGCGGGCAGGCTGAAACACTGAGCACAGACTTCTACGGTGAGCCCTGAGGCCCCTGACAGTTCCGGTGGGATTGTGGATGCACGGTGAGTGAGAGACTTAACATTAGCAGTCAATTTCAATTCACAATTTTAGCAGTGTGAGTGGTTTAAAATTAGTGAAGATCAATTTTAAACGGTGAAAGTGATTTAAAATTAGTTAATCAATTCCAAACAGTTTCAGTTTTTGCAACGTGCTCTACAATGTTGAAATACAGTTTCCGCTTATACAAGCATTACCTGGCACCAAGCGGGGTCGGGAGACATTGCCACTATCTTTCCCTTACCGCAGTGGGCCAAGCCTCCTCGTCGCCTAAATAGCCCTTTCAAATGAGAGGCTAGAGCGCTAACCGCTCGGCTGACCCGGGGTGTCTGGGCGTGTCTGGCTCGTACCTGTCCCGCCCTCCGCTCAACGGTATAGGATACCGAGTCGGACCAGGGCGGGCAGGCTGAAACACTGATCACAGACTTCTACGGTGAGCCGTGAGGCCCCTGACAGTTCCGGTGGGATTGTGGATGCACGGTGAGTGAGAGAGTTAAAATTAGCAGTCAATTTCAATTCCCAATTTTAGCAGCGTGAGTGGTTTAAAATTAGTGAAGATCAATTTTAAACGGCGAAAGTGATTTAAAATTAGTTAATCAATTCCAAACTGTTTCAGTTTTTGCAACGTGCTCTACAATGTTGAAATACAGTTTCCGCTTATACAAGCATTACCTGGCACCAAGCGGGGTCGGGAGACACTGCCACTGTCTTTCCCTTACCGCAGTGAGCCAAGCCTCCTCGTCGCCTAAATAGCCCTTTCAAATGAGAGGCTAGAGCACTAACCGCTCGGCTGACCCGGGGTGTCTGGGCGTGTCTAGCTCGTACCTGTCCCGCCCTCCGCTCAACGGTATAGGATACCGAGTCAGACCAGGGCGGGCAGGCTGAAACACTGAGCACAGACTTCTACGGTGAGCCCTGAGGCCCCTGACAGTTCCGGTGGGATTGTGGATGCACGGTGAGTGAGAGACTTAACATTAGCAGTCAATTTCAATTCACAATTTTAGCAGTGTGAGTGGTTTAAAATTAGTGAAGATCAATTTTAAACGGCGAAAGTGATTTAAAATTAGTTAATCAATTCCAAACAGTTTCAGTTTTTGCAACGTGCTCTACAATGTTGAAATACAGTTTCCGCTTATACAAGCATTACCTGGCACCAAGCGGGGTCGGGAGACACTGCCACTGTCTTTCCCTTACCGCCTAGAAAGAATAGGCAAAGCGCTGTGGCTGAAAGAAGACCTACCTCTGTGGGATGTGTTAATTGTTGCTTAACAGCTTGAGCACATGATGAAGTGCGTCAGTGAAATAAACAAGATTGTGAAGGGAAGACTATAGTTAATGAAGTAACGAGTGAGACTGAAAGTGTTCTAGTGGTTAAAGGTGCAAAAAGTGATCAGAAGGAAAACAAAGGGGTTTGGAATTCTAAAGGAAATTGCTACAGGTGTGGTAAAGTAGGCCATTGGGCCAACAGTAGGGAGTGCCCAGCCCTCAAGGCAACCTGCGATACAAAAGGGGATGATGGACGGAGGGTTTGAGCAAATCAAACACTCACCCCCAGTCAACTGATGTGGTTTTAATCCATCACCGTTCTTTAGCCCACTCAGCCACCCCATTTCAGACATGGCTATATGCAAATCAGTCGGACCCTGTGCCTCATGGGAACAGTCCTGCCCGAACTGCCAAGCCATGACTTCCATGGACCAGAAACAAGCATCCTGGGACCGGTTTCGGATTCATAATCCTCATCAGCCAGGCTATCTTGAATCCAGTGGCCAAGTGAGCAAGGGACTCACGTCTGAGCATACCCTGCCACACTTAGGGCGAACAAAGCGATACAAAAGGGGATGATGGACGGTTGGTTTGAGCAAATCAAACACTCACCCCCAGTCAACTGATCTGGGTTTAATCCATCACCATTCTTTAGCCCACTCAGCCACCCCATTTCAGACATGGCTATATGCAAATCAGTCTGACCCTGTGCCTCATGGGAACAGTCCAGCCCGAACTGCCAAGCCATGTCTTCCATGGACCGGAAACAAGCATCCTGGGACCGGTTTCGGATTCATAATCCTCATCAGCCAGGCTATCTTGAATACAGTGGCCAAGTGAGCAAGGGACTCACGTCTGAGCATACCCTGCCACACTTAGGGCGAACAAAGCGATACAAAAGGGGATGATGGACGGAGGGTTTGAGCAAATCAAACACTCACCCCCAGTCAACTGATCTGGGTTTAATCCATCACCATTCTTTAGCCCACTCAGCCACCCCATTTCAGACATGGCTATATGCAAATCAGTCTGACCCTGTGCCTCATGGGAACAGTCCAGCCCAAACTGCCAAGCCATGTCTTCCATGGACCGGAAACAAGCATCCTGGGACCGGTTTCGGATTCATAATCCTCATCAGCCAGGCTATCTTGAATCCAGTGGTGAAGTGAGCAAGGGACTCACGTCTGAGCATACCCTGCCACACTTAGGGCGAACAAAGCGATACAAAAGGGGATGATGGAAGGAGGGTTTGAGCAAATCAAACACTCACCCCCAGTCAACTGATCTGGGTTTAATCCATCACCATTCTTTAGCCCACTCAGCCACCCCATTTCAGACATGGCTATATGCAAATCAGTCTGACCCTGTGCCTCATGGGAACAGTCCAGCCCGAACTGCCAAGCCATGTCTTCCATGGACCGGAAACAAGCATCCTGGGACCGGTTTCGGATTCATAATCCTCATCAGCCAGGCTATCTTGAATCCAGTGGCCAAGTGAGCAAGGGACTCACATCTGAGCATACCCTGCCACACTTAGGGCGAACAAAGCGATACAAAAGGGGATGATGGACGGAGGGTTTGAGCAAATCAAACACTCACCCCCAGTCAACTGATCTGGGTTTAATCCATCACCATTCTTTAGCCCACTCAGCCACCCCATTTCAGACATGGCTATATGCAAATCAGTCTGACCCTGTGCCTCATGGGAACAGTCCAGCCCGAACTGCCAAGCCATGTCTTCCATGGGCCGGAAACAAGCATCCTGGGACCGGTTTCGGATTCATAATCCTCATCAGCCAGGCTATCTTGAATCCAGTGGCCAAGTGAGCAAGGGACTCACGTCTGAGCATACCCTGCCACACTTAGGGCGAACAAAGCGATACAAAAGGGGATGATAGATGAAGGGTTTGAGCAAATCAAACACTCACCCCCAGTCAACTGATCTGGGTTTAATCCATCACCATTCTTTAGCCCACTCAGCCACCCCATTTCAGACATGGCTATATGCAAATCAGTCTGACCCTGTGCCTCATGGGAACAGTCCAGCCTGAACTGCCAAGCCATGTCTTCCATGGACAGGAAACAAGCATCCTGGGACCGGTTTCGGATTCATAATCCTCATCAGCCAGGCTATCTTGAATCCAGTGGCCAAGTGAGCAAGGGACTTACGTCTGAGCATACCCTGCCACACTTAGGGCGAACAAAGCGATACAAAAGGGGATGATGGACGGAGGTTTTGAGCAAATCAAACACTCACCCCCAGTCAACTGATCTGGGTTTAATCCATCACCATTCTTTAGCCCACTCAGCCACCCCATTTCAGACATGGCTATATGCAAATCAGTCTGACCCTGTGCCTCATGGGAACAGTCCAGCCCGAACTGCCAAGCCATGTCTTCCATGGACCGGAAACAAGCATCCTGGGACCGGTTTCGGATTCATAATCCTCATCAGCCAGGCTATCTTGAATCCAGTGGCCAAGTGAGCAAGGGACTCACGTCTGAGCATACCCTGCCACACTTAGGGCGAACAAAGCGATACAAAAGGGGATGATGGACGGAGGGTTTGAGCAAATCAAACACTCACCCCCAGTCAACTGATCTGGGTTTAATCCATCACCATTCTTTAGCCCACTCAGCCACCCCATTTCAGACATGGCTATATGCAAATCAGTCTGACCCTGTGCCTCATGGGAACAGTCCAGCCTGAACTGCCAAGCCATGTCTTCCATGGGCCGGAAACAAGCATCCTGGGACCGGTTTCGGATTCATAATCCTCATCAGCCAGGCTATCTTGAATCCAGTGGCCAAGTGAGCAAGGGACTCACGTCTGAGCATACCCTGCCACACTTAGGGCGAACAAAGCGATACAAAAGGGGATGATAGATGGAGGGTTTGAGCAAATCAAACACTCACCCCCAGTCAACTGATCTGGGTTTAATCCATCACCATTCTTTAGCCCACTCAGCCACCCCATTTCAGACATGGCTATATGCAAATCAGTCTGACCCTGTGCCTCATGGGAACAGTCCAGCCTGAACTGCCAAGCCATGTCTTCCATGGACAGGAAACAAGCATCCTGGGACCGGTTCCGGATTCATAATCCTCATCAGCCAGGCTATCTTGAATCCAGTGGCCAAGTGAGCAAGGGACTCACGTCTGAGCATACCCTGCCACACTTAGGGCGAACAAAGCGATACAAAAGGGGATGATGGACGGAGGGTTTGAGCAAATCAAACACTCACCCCCAGTCAACTGATCTGGGTTTAATCCATCACCATTCTTTAGCCCACTCAGCCACCCCATTTCAGACATGGCTATATGCAAATCAGTCTGACCCTGTGCCTCATGGGAACAGTCCAGCCCAAACTGCCAAGCCATGTCTTCCATGGACCGGAAACAAGCATCCTGGGACCGGTTTCGGATTCATAATCCTCATCAGCCAGGCTATCTTGAATCCAGTGGCCAAGTGAGCAAGGGACTCACGTCTGAGCATACCCTGCCACACTTAGGGCGAACAAAGCGATACAAAAGGGGATGATGGGCGGAGGGTTTGAGTAAATCAAACACTCACCCCCATTCAACTGATCTGGGTTTAATCCATCACCATTCTTTAGCCCACTCAGCCACCCCATTTCAGACATGGCTATATGCAAATCAGTCTGACCCTGTGCCTCATGGGAACAGTCCAGCCCGAACTGCCAAGCCATGTCTTCCATGGACCGAAAACAAGCATCCTGGGACCGGTTTCGGATTCATAATCCTCATCAGCCAGGCTATCTTGAATCCAGTGGCCAAGTGAGCAAGGGACTCACGTCTGAGCATACCCTGCCACTCTTAGGGCGAACAAAGCGATACAAAAGGGGATGATGGACGGAGGGTTTGAGCAAATCAAACACTCACCCCCAGTCAACTGATCTGGGTTTAATCCATCACCATTCATTAGCCCACTCAGCCACCCCATTTCAGACATGGCTATATGCAAATCAGTCTGACCCTGTGCCTCATGGGAACAGTCCAGCCCGAACTGCCAAGCCATGTCTTCCATGGACCGGAAACAAGCATCCTGGGACCGGTTTCGGATTCATAATCCTCATCAGCCAGGCTATCTTGAATCCAGTGGCCAAGTGAGCAAGGGACTCACGTCTGAGCATACCCTGCCACACTTAGGGCGAACAAAGCGATACAAAAGGGGATGATGGACGGAGGTTTTGAGCAAATCAAACACTCACCCCCAGTCAACTGTTCTGGATTTAATCCATCACCATTCTTTAGCCCACTCAGCCACCCCATTTCAGACATGGCTATATGCAAATCAGTCTGACCCTGTGCCTCATGGGAACAGTCCAGCCCGAACTGCCAAGCCATGTCTTCTATGGACCGGAAACAAGCATCCTGGAACCGGTTTCGGATTCATAATCCTCATCAGCCAGGCTATCTTGAATCCAGTGGCCAAGT
Source organism: Lissotriton helveticus (assembly GCF_964261635.1). Taxonomy (NCBI): domain Eukaryota; kingdom Metazoa; phylum Chordata; class Amphibia; order Caudata; family Salamandridae; genus Lissotriton; species Lissotriton helveticus. The sequence goes on along the minus strand of NC_136065.1, from coordinate 1,584,160,247 downwards.
GAGCAAGGGACTCACGTCTGAGCATACCCTGCCACACTTAGGGCGAACAAAGCGATACAAAATGGGATGATGAACAGGGGGTTTGAGCAAATCAAACACTCACCCCCAGTCAACGGATCTGGGTTTAATCCATCACCATTCTTTAGCCCACTCAGCCACCCCATTTCAGACATGGCTATATGCAAATCAGTCTGACCCTGTGCCTCATGGGAACAGTCCAGCCCGAACTGCCAAGCCATGTCTTCCATGGACCGGAAACAAGCATCCTGGGACCGGTTTCGGATTCATAATCCTCATCAGCCAGGCTATCTTGAATCCAGTGGCCAAGAGAGCAAGGGACTCACATCTGAGCATACCCTGCCACACTTAGGGCGAACAAAGCGATACAAAATGGGATGATGGACGGAGGGTTTGAGCAAATCAAACACTCACCCCCAGTCAACTGATCTGGGTTTAATCCATCACCATTCTTTAGCCCTCTCAGCCACCCCATTTCAGACATGGCTATATGCAAATCAGTCTGACCCTGTGCCTCATGGGAACAGTCCAGCCCGAACTGCCAAGCCATGTCTTCCATGGACCGGAAACAAGCATCCTGGGACCGGTTTCGGATTCATAATCCTCATCAGCCAGGTTATCTTGAATCCAGTGGCCAAGTGAGCAAGAGACTCACGTCTGAGCATACCCTGCCACACTTAGGGCGAACAAAGCGATACAAAAGGGGATGATGGACGGAGGGTTTGAGCAAATCAAACACTCACCCCCAGTCAACTGATCTGGGTTTAATCCATCACCATTCTTTAGCCCACTCAGCCACCCCATTTCAGACATGGCTATATGCAAATCAGTCTGACCCTGTGCCTCATGGGAACAGTCCAGCCCGAACTGCCAAGCCATGTCTTCCATGGACCGGAAACAAGCATCCTGGGACCGGTTTCGGATTCATAATCCTCATCAGCCAGGCTATCTTGAATCCAGTGGCCAAGTGAGCAAGGGACTCACGTCTGAGCATACCCTGCCACACTTAGGGCGAACAAAGCGATACAAAAGGGGATGATGGACGGTTGGTTTGAGCAAATCAAACACTCACCCCCAGTCAACTGATCTGGGTTTAATCCATCACCATTCTTTAGCCCACTCAGCCACCCCATTTCAGACATGGCTATATGCAAATCAGTCTGACCCTGTGCCTCATGGGAACAGTCCAGCCCGAACTGCCAAGCCATGTCTTCCATGGACCGGAAACAAGCATCCTGGGACCGGTTTCGGATTCATAATCCTCATCAGCCAGGCTATCTTGAATACAGTGGCCAAGTGAGCAAGGGACTCACGTCTGAGCATACCCTGCCACACTTAGGGCGAACAAAGCGATACAAAAGGGGATGATGGACGGAGGGTTTGAGCAAATCAAACACTCACCCCCAGTCAACTGATCTGGGTTTAATCCATCACCATTCTTTAGCCCACTCAGCCACCCCATTTCAGACATGGCTATATGCAAATCAGTCTGACCCTGTGCCTCATGGGAACAGTCCAGCCCAAACTGCCAAGCCATGTCTTCCATGGACCGGAAACAAGCATCCTGGGACCGGTTTCGGATTCATAATCCTCATCAGCCAGGCTATCTTGAATCCAGTGGTGAAGTGAGCAAGGGACTCACGTCTGAGCATACCCTGCCACACTTAGGGCGAACAAAGCGATACAAAAGGGGATGATGGAAGGAGGGTTTGAGCAAATCAAACACTCACCCCCAGTCAACTGATCTGGGTTTAATCCATCACCATTCTTTAGCCCACTCAGCCACCCCATTTCAGACATGGCTATATGCAAATCAGTCTGACCCTGTGCCTCATGGGAACAGTCCAGCCCGAACTGCCAAGCCATGTCTTCCATGGACCGGAAACAAGCATCCTGGGACCGGTTTCGGATTCATAATCCTCATCAGCCAGGCTATCTTGAATCCAGTGGCCAAGTGAGCAAGGGACTCACATCTGAGCATACCCTGCCACACTTAGGGCGAACAAAGCGATACAAAAGGGGATGATGGACGGAGGGTTTGAGCAAATCAAACACTCACCCCCAGTCAACTGATCTGGGTTTAATCCATCACCATTCTTTAGCCCACTCAGCCACCCCATTTCAGACATGGCTATATGCAAATCAGTCTGACCCTGTGCCTCATGGGAACAGTCCAGCCCGAACTGCCAAGCCATGTCTTCCATGGGCCGGAAACAAGCATCCTGGGACCGGTTTCGGATTCATAATCCTCATCAGCCAGGCTATCTTGAATCCAGTGGCCAAGTGAGCAAGGGACTCACGTCTGAGCATACCCTGCCACACTTAGGGCGAACAAAGCGATACAAAAGGGGATGATAGATGAAGGGTTTGAGCAAATCAAACACTCACCCCCAGTCAACTGATCTGGGTTTAATCCATCACCATTCTTTAGCCCACTCAGCCACCCCATTTCAGACATGGCTATATGCAAATCAGTCTGACCCTGTGCCTCATGGGAACAGTCCAGCCTGAACTGCCAAGCCATGTCTTCCATGGACAGGAAACAAGCATCCTGGGACCGGTTTCGGATTCATAATCCTCATCAGCCAGGCTATCTTGAATCCAGTGGCCAAGTGAGCAAGGGACTTACGTCTGAGCATACCCTGCCACACTTAGGGCGAACAAAGCGATACAAAAGGGGATGATGGACGGAGGTTTTGAGCAAATCAAACACTCACCCCCAGTCAACTGATCTGGGTTTAATCCATCACCATTCTTTAGCCCACTCAGCCACCCCATTTCAGACATGGCTATATGCAAATCAGTCTGACCCTGTGCCTCATGGGAACAGTCCAGCCCGAACTGCCAAGCCATGTCTTCCATGGACCGGAAACAAGCATCCTGGGACCGGTTTCGGATTCATAATCCTCATCAGCCAGGCTATCTTGAATCCAGTGGCCAAGTGAGCAAGGGACTCACGTCTGAGCATACCCTGCCACACTTAGGGCGAACAAAGCGATACAAAAGGGGATGATGGACGGAGGGTTTGAGCAAATCAAACACTCACCCCCAGTCAACTGATCTGGGTTTAATCCATCACCATTCTTTAGCCCACTCAGCCACCCCATTTCAGACATGGCTATATGCAAATCAGTCTGACCCTGTGCCTCATGGGAACAGTCCAGCCTGAACTGCCAAGCCATGTCTTCCATGGGCCGGAAACAAGCATCCTGGGACCGGTTTCGGATTCATAATCCTCATCAGCCAGGCTATCTTGAATCCAGTGGCCAAGTGAGCAAGGGACTCACGTCTGAGCATACCCTGCCACACTTAGGGCGAACAAAGCGATACAAAAGGGGATGATAGATGGAGGGTTTGAGCAAATCAAACACTCACCCCCAGTCAACTGATCTGGGTTTAATCCATCACCATTCTTTAGCCCACTCAGCCACCCCATTTCAGACATGGCTATATGCAAATCAGTCTGACCCTGTGCCTCATGGGAACAGTCCAGCCTGAACTGCCAAGCCATGTCTTCCATGGACAGGAAACAAGCATCCTGGGACCGGTTCCGGATTCATAATCCTCATCAGCCAGGCTATCTTGAATCCAGTGGCCAAGTGAGCAAGGGACTCACGTCTGAGCATACCCTGCCACACTTAGGGCGAACAAAGCGATACAAAAGGGGATGATGGACGGAGGGTTTGAGCAAATCAAACACTCACCCCCAGTCAACTGATCTGGGTTTAATCCATCACCATTCTTTAGCCCACTCAGCCACCCCATTTCAGACATGGCTATATGCAAATCAGTCTGACCCTGTGCCTCATGGGAACAGTCCAGCCCAAACTGCCAAGCCATGTCTTCCATGGACCGGAAACAAGCATCCTGGGACCGGTTTCGGATTCATAATCCTCATCAGCCAGGCTATCTTGAATCCAGTGGCCAAGTGAGCAAGGGACTCACGTCTGAGCATACCCTGCCACACTTAGGGCGAACAAAGCGATACAAAAGGGGATGATGGGCGGAGGGTTTGAGTAAATCAAACACTCACCCCCATTCAACTGATCTGGGTTTAATCCATCACCATTCTTTAGCCCACTCAGCCACCCCATTTCAGACATGGCTATATGCAAATCAGTCTGACCCTGTGCCTCATGGGAACAGTCCAGCCCGAACTGCCAAGCCATGTCTTCCATGGACCGAAAACAAGCATCCTGGGACCGGTTTCGGATTCATAATCCTCATCAGCCAGGCTATCTTGAATCCAGTGGCCAAGTGAGCAAGGGACTCACGTCTGAGCATACCCTGCCACTCTTAGGGCGAACAAAGCGATACAAAAGGGGATGATGGACGGAGGGTTTGAGCAAATCAAACACTCACCCCCAGTCAACTGATCTGGGTTTAATCCATCACCATTCATTAGCCCACTCAGCCACCCCATTTCAGACATGGCTATATGCAAATCAGTCTGACCCTGTGCCTCATGGGAACAGTCCAGCCCGAACTGCCAAGCCATGTCTTCCATGGACCGGAAACAAGCATCCTGGGACCGGTTTCGGATTCATAATCCTCATCAGCCAGGCTATCTTGAATCCAGTGGCCAAGTGAGCAAGGGACTCACGTCTGAGCATACCCTGCCACACTTAGGGCGAACAAAGCGATACAAAAGGGGATGATGGACGGAGGTTTTGAGCAAATCAAACACTCACCCCCAGTCAACTGTTCTGGATTTAATCCATCACCATTCTTTAGCCCACTCAGCCACCCCATTTCAGACATGGCTATATGCAAATCAGTCTGACCCTGTGCCTCATGGGAACAGTCCAGCCCGAACTGCCAAGCCATGTCTTCTATGGACCGGAAACAAGCATCCTGGAACCGGTTTCGGATTCATAATCCTCATCAGCCAGGCTATCTTGAATCCAGTGGCCAAGTGAGCAAGGGACTCACGTCTGAGCATACCCTGCCACACTTAGGGCGAACAAAGCGATACAAAATGGGATGATGAACAGGGGGTTTGAGCAAATCAAACACTCACCCCCAGTCAACGGATCTGGGTTTAATCCATCACCATTCTTTAGCCCACTCAGCCACCCCATTTCAGACATGGCTATATGCAAATCAGTCTGACCCTGTGCCTCATGGGAACAGTCCAGCCCGAACTGCCAAGCCATGTCTTCCATGGACCGGAAACAAGCATCCTGGGACCGGTTTCGGATTCATAATCCTCATCAGCCAGGCTATCTTGAATCCAGTGGCCAAGAGAGCAAGGGACTCACATCTGAGCATACCCTGCCACACTTAGGGCGAACAAAGCGATACAAAATGGGATGATGGACGGAGGGTTTGAGCAAATCAAACACTCACCCCCAGTCAACTGATCTGGGTTTAATCCATCACCATTCTTTAGCCCTCTCAGCCACCCCATTTCAGACATGGCTATATGCAAATCAGTCTGACCCTGTGCCTCATGGGAACAGTCCAGCCCGAACTGCCAAGCCATGTCTTCCATGGACCGGAAACAAGCATCCTGGGACCGGTTTCGGATTCATAATCCTCATCAGCCAGGTTATCTTGAATCCAGTGGCCAAGTGAGCAAGAGACTCACGTCTGAGCATACCCTGCCACACTTAGGGCGAACAAAGCGATACAAAAGGGGATGATGGACGGAGGGTTTGAGCAAATCAAACACTCACCCCCAGTCAACTGATCTGGGTTTAATCCATCACCATTCTTTAGCCCACTCAGCCACCCCATTTCAGACATGGCTATATGCAAATCAGTCTGACCCTGTGCCTCATGGGAACAGTCCAGCCCGAACTGCCAAGCCATGTCTTCCATGGACCGGAAACAAGCATCCTGGGACCGGTTTCGGATTTGTAATCCGCATCAGCCAGGCTATCTTGAATCCAGTGGCCAAGTGAGCAAGGGACTCACGTCTGAGCATACCCTGCCACACTTAGGGCGAACAAAGCGATACAAAAGGGGATGATGGACGGAGGGTTTGAGCAAATCAAGCACTCACCCCCAGTCAACTGATCTGGGTTTAATCCATCACCATTCTTTAGCCCACTCAGCCACCCCATTTCAGACATGGCTATATGCAAATCAGTCTGACCCTGTGCCTCATGGGAACAGTCCAGCCCGAACTGCCAAGCCATGTCTTCCATGGACCGGAAACAAGCATCCTGGGACCGGTTTCGGATTCGTAATCCTCATCAGCCAGGCTATCTTGAATCCAGTGGCCAAGTGAGCAAGGGACTCACGTCTGAGCATACCCTGCCACACTTAGGGCGAACAAAGCGATACAAAAGGGGATGATGGACGGAGGGTTTGAGCAAATCAAACACTCACCCCCAGTCAACTGATCTGGGTTTAATCCATCACCATTCTTTAGACCACTCAGCCACCCCATTTCAGAGATGGCTATATGCAAATCAGTCTGACCCTGTGCCTCATGGGAACAGTCCAGCCCGAACTGCCAAGCCATGTCTTCCATGGACCGGAAACAAGCATCCTGGGACCGGTTTCGGATTTGTAATCCGCATCAGCCAGGCTATCTTGAATCCAGTGGCCAAGTGAGCAAGGGACTCACGTCTGAGCATACCCTGCCACATTTAGGGCGAACAAAGCGATACAAAAGGGGATGATGGAGGGAGGGTTTGAGCAAATCAAACACTCACCCCCAGTCAACTGATCTGGGTTTAATCCATCACCATTCTTTAGCCCACTCAGCCACCCTATTTCAGACATGGCTATATGCAAATCAGTCTGACCCTGTGCCTCATGGGAACAGTCCAGCCCGAACTGCCAAGCCATGTCTTCCATGGACCGGAAACAAGCATCCTGGGACCGGTTTCGGATTCGTAATCCTCATCAGCCAGGCTATCTTGAATCCAGTGGCCAAGTGAGCAAGGGACTCACGTCCGAGCATACCCTGCCACACTTAGGGCGAACAAAGTAATACAAAAGGGGATGATGGACGGAGGGTTTGAGCAAATCAAACACTCACCCCCAGTCAACTGATCTGGGTTTAATCCATCACCATTCTTTAGCCCACTCAGCCACCCCATTTCAGACATGGCTATATGCAAATCAGTCTGACCCTGTGCCTCATGGGAACAGTCCAGCCTGAACTGCCAAGCCATGTCTTCCATGGACCGGAAACAAGCATCCTGGGACCGGTTTCGGATTCGTAATCCTCATCAGCCAGGCTATCTTGAATCCAGTGGCCAAGTGAGCAAGGGACTCACGTCTGAGCATACCCTGCCACACTTAGGGCGAACAAAGCGATACAAAAGGGGATGATGGACGGAGGGTTTGAGCAAATTAAACACTCACCCCCAGTCAACTGATCTGGGTTTAATCCATCACCATTCTTTAGCCCACTCAGCTACCCCATTTCAGACATGGCTATATGCAAATCAGTCTGACCCTGTGCCTCATGGGAACAGTCCAGCCCGAACTGCCAAGCCATGTCTTCCATGGACCGGAAACAAGCATCCTGGGACCGGTTTCGGATTCATAATCCTCATCAGCCAGGCTATCTTGAATCCAGTGGCCAAGGGTCCGACTGATTTGCATATGGCCATGTCTGAACTGGGGTGGCAGAGTAGGCTAAAGAACGGTGATGGATTAAACCCAGATCTGTTGATTGGGTGTGAGTGTTTGATTGGGTCAGATGCTCCGTCCATCACCACCCCCTTTTGTACCGCTTTGTTCGCCATAAGTGTGGCAGGGTATGCTCAGACGTGAGTCCCTTGCTCACTTTGCCACTGGATTCAAGCAAGCTGGGCTGATGACGGCTGGAATGCCAGAAACCGGTCCTCGGAAGCTTGTTTCCGGTCCAGGGAAGACATGGCTGTGCAGTTCGGGCTGGACTGTACCCATGAGGCACAGGGTCAGACTGATTTGCATATAGACATGTCTGAACTGGGGTGGCAGAGTGGGCTAAAGAACGGTGATGGATCAAACCCAGATCTTTTGACTGGGTGTGAGTGTTTGATTGATTCAGATGCTCCGTCCATCACCACCCCCTTTTGTACCGCTTTTGGCCACCATAAATGTGGCAGGGTATGCTCAGACGTGAGTCCCTTGCTCACTTTGCCACTGGATTCAAGCAAGCTGGGCTGATGACGGCTGGAATGCCAGAAACCGGTCCTCGGAAGCTTGTTTCCGGTCCAGGGAAGACATGGCTTGGCAGTTCGGGCTGGACTGTTCCCATGAGGCACAGGGTCAGACTGATTTGCATATAGCCATGTCTGAACTGGGGTGGCAGAGTGGGCTAAAGAACGGTGATGGATCAAACCCAGATCTTTTGACTGGGTGTGAGTGTTTGATTGATTCAGATGCTCCGTCCATCACCACCCCCTTTTCTACCGCTTTTGGCCGCCATAAGTGTGGCAGGGTATGCTCAGACGTGAGTCCCTTGCTCACTTTGCCACTGGATTCAAGCAAGCTGGGCTGATGACGGCTGGAATGCCAGAAACCGGTCCTCGGAAGCTTGTTTCCGGTCCAGGGAAGACATGGCTTGGCAGTTCGGGCTGGACTGTTCCCATGAGGCACAGGGTCAGACTGATTTGCATATAGCCATGTCTGAACTGGGGTGGCAGAGTGGGCTAAAGAACGGTGATGGATCAAACCCAGATCTTTTGACTGGGTGTGAGTGTTTGATTGATTCAGATGCTCCGTCCATCACCACCCCCTTTTGTACCGCTTTTGGCCACCATAAGTGTGGCAGGGTATGCTCAGACGTGAGTCCCTTGCTCATTTTGCCACTGGATTCAAGCAAGCTGGGCTGATGACGGCTGGAATGCCAGAAACCGGTCCTCGGAAGCTTGTTTCCGGTCCAGGGAAGACATGGCTTGGCAGTTCGGGCTGGACTGTTCCCATGAGGCACAGGGTCAGACTGATTTGCATATAGCCATGTCTGAACTGGGGTGGCAGAGTGGGCTAAAGAACGGTGATGGATCAAACCCAGATCTTTTGACTGGGTGTGAGTGTTTGATTGATTCAGATGCTCCGTCCATCACCAACCCCTTTTGTACCGCTTTTGGCCGCCATAAGTGTGGCAGGGTATGCTCAGACGTGAGTCCCTTGCTCACTTTGCCACTGGATTCAAGCAAGCTGGGCTGATGACGGCTGGAATGCCAGAAACCGGTCCTGGGAAGCTTGTTTCCGGTCCAGGGAAGACATGGCTTGGCAGTTCGGGCTGGACTGTTCCCATGAGGCACAGGGTCAGACTGATTTGCATATAGCCATGTCTGAACTGGGGTGGCAGAGTGGGCTAAAGAACGGTGATGGATCAAACCCAGATCTTTTGACTGGGTGTGAGTGTTTGATTGATTCAGATGCTCCGTCCATCACCACCCCCTTTTGTACCGCTCAAGGCAACCTGCAACAAGTGTGGAAGGACGGGACATTTTGGAACCTGCTGCAAGATCAATAAAAAGTACAAAAGAAGCAGTAGAGATAACACAACGAGAGTCTGTGATGAAATTCAATTACATGTTGAGAGTGGAGCAGTGAGTAACCCAAAAGACTACATAGCTATTGAAGAAACAAAGATTTAAGCCATGTTTGACTCTTCCTCCAAACTGACCCTCATTTCCGCAGAGGCATTTGAGAAGGTGTCTAGAGGCAAGATGAAACTCCAAAGAGTGGATGTCAGTCTGGGGGCTATGGGGGTCAAGCAATGCGCATGAGAGGCTTCTTTTGGGTCACAGTTGGCTATAAGGGTAGAGTTGCAGTAACCAAGGTCTATGTGTCAAATAAAGGAGACAACATACTGGGGTGGCAAGCGCAGAAGGATCTGGGTACCTATCTTAATCCAAATAGGAACCCGCAAATTTTGATTCAAGAGGTGGACAAAACATGTGTCAGAATAGAAGATGAGTTCAAAGAGGTGTTCTTAGAAAAGTTGGCCTGTCTTAAGGCTTTTGCGCACAGAATCAGACTAAAAGAAAACACAAAACCAGTGTCAGCCAAGGTCAGATATCTGCCGATTTCCATGCAAGAACCCGTGAGAGAGGAACTGCAGAAAATGTGTTGTTTGGGAGTAATTGAACTGGTGGAGGCCACGGAGTGGCTGGCACCCATAGTAGCAGCGAGAAAAGGAGACGGAGCAGTGTGCTTATGATTGTAGACAATTGTAGACAAGTTCCCTCTCCCCAACATCTCCCAAATGATGAGTAGACGAGCTGGTGCTAAGGTCTTTTCTACTCTGGACCTTACATCAGCCTATTATCAGGTCAGGCTACACCCAGAGTCACAAGACCTCACAGCGTTTGTTACACCCATGGGGGCCTACAGATTCAAGCATATGCCTTTTGGACATGTCTCGGCCGCAGCTGTTTTCCAAAGGATCATGAGCAACCTTCTAAAAGAAATTACGGGAGTCCTATGCTACCAGGATGATGTTCTGATATTTGGAGAAGACAACACACAGCATGAACGTATGCTCAGACTAGTCCTAGGGAGATTCTTAGAGCAAGGCCTAACCGTGAAAAGGGAGAAATGTAGGATTGGGTGCTCAGAGATAGAGGTTCTGGGACATAAGGTAACTGAGAAAGGGATACTTCCCAAGACATAGTTTCAAAACACTAACCCCTCCTAGAAGCAAAGTGAAGATCAAATCCTTCATGGGTATGATCGAGTTTTACAGCAAGTTTATCCAGAACTTTGCCAGATGTACCTACCAGATTCACAATCTCCTCAGGAAAGGGTAATGTTTAATTGGAGTGAGGCATGCCGAAGAGAATTCGATGACACTAAAAAAGCACTGGCCGAGGCACCCATTCTCAGAGCTTTTGTTCCCGGTAGGAGGACTATCCTAACCACTGATGCAAGCGTTAACAGGTTGGGTGAAGTCCTGACCCAGTAAAGGGAAATGGGGGAAGAGATTATAGAGTTTGCATCTCGTTCCCTAAGTCAGGCAGAGTACAACTACTCGGTTATCGAGAAAGAGGCTCTTGCGGTACATTGGGCCACTAACAAATTTAGAGATTTTGTATGGGGAACGAGGCTCGACGTAAGGACTGACCATGAGCACCTTGTCGAAGTCTTTACCAAGAAAGGGTTGGACGCCATCTTGAGCAGGATAAGGAAGTGGGTAGTGAGCTTGCAAGAATACACCTTCGGGGTCGAATACGTACCAGGCGTGAGGAATTTAGCCACTGACTGTCTCTCGTAGCTTGTGGAAGAAACTCTAGAAGTGGTCAAGGATGGAAACAGGCTAGGTGAGGAGGATTATGAGATGAGGAGTGAGAATGTGTGTGCCATCACTCAAGGGGTGGAGGATGAAGAACGTTGGAAGGAGGAGTTGCGTGGTGATGTTCTTCTTCAAGGAGTATGTGAGAAGGCCAAGGGGGGTTGGTCTGATCTAGACAAGAGGGAAGAGTCTCTCAGACCATACTGGATGGTCAGAGATGAGGTATCTGTCATGGACAATTGTCTCTTCCGTGGTACAAAGTTAGTTCCTCAAGGGCACTTGAGAGAGGTTCTGGTTAACTAGGCTCATGAGGGCCACCTGGGCATTACCAAAACTAAACAGAGGTTACGCCCGGACTTTTGGTGGCCAAATATGGATTTACAAATAGAGAGAAAGATAAGAGAGTGTGTACCATGCTCTGCCAGCGACAAGGTACTCAAACAACACACACCCCCATGCACTGCACGGCACTGATGGAAGGTCCGTGGGCTGATGTAACTTTAGACGTGGTGGGACCATTATCAGGAGAGAACCGCACTCCGTACATACTAGTACTTATGGATTCATACTCCAAGTGGCCTGAGCTAAGGTTTATGTCTGAAATAACAACTAAGTCAGTCATTGAGTTTCTACTGGAGGTGTTCCTCCGTGAGGGCTTACCCAGCAGTATTCCCACTGGAACTTCAAGTCCCACTGCAGAGCCCGCATATGCCATCTGGCATGTTGCACTAGCAGGATGCAGGAGGCCATCAGGCCCAGGAGCTGGACGGTCATCCTTACCGAAACCCAGGCTAAAGGCTGAAAGATCGGAATCATAGCCTGAATATCCCGGACTTGCTGCTCGGGAGGATAAACTCGAAACAACGTCGAATCCAGAACCGCTCCGATGAAAGAGAGCTGCTGGGAGGGACTCAGGTGCGACCTGGGCATGTTGATGGAGAACCCCAGCAAGTACAGGTGGGCGTAGTCTGAAGGTGGTCGACGACTACCTGGGGCGAGCTCGCCTTAATCAACCAGTCGTTGAGGTAGACTGACACCCCGGACCTGCGCAGATGAGCTGCGACCACCGCCATCACCTTCGTGAACACCCAAGTGGCGCTGGTAAGGCCAAAGGGGAGCACGGCAAACTGTAAATGCTCCTGGCCCACCATGAACTGTAGGTAACGCCAGCGGGCCGGCAGGATGGGGATGTGAAAATAAACGTCCTGCGAGTCAAACGCTACCATCCAGTCTCCAGGGTCGAGGGCAGCCAAGACCTGAGCCAGAGTCAACATCTTGAATTTCTTCTTCCGGAGGAAGCGATTGACGTCCCGGAGGTCCAATATGGGGTACATACCTCCCTTGTCCTTCTTGGGGACCAGAAAGTAGTGGGAATAACACCCACTCCCCACTTCCGGGCCGGGAACGCACTAGATGGCCACCCTTGGCCAGGAGGGGCGTGAGCTCCTGTCGTAGAAGAGCCAAATGATCCCCTGACAAGCAGTGGCACCAAGGTGGCATGGTTGGAGGGGAGGACTGAAAGGGAAGGGAGTAACACTGGCAGATTTTCTGTAGCACCCATTTGTCCGATGTAACTTCTCGCCAGTGGTGGAGGTAGTGGCGGCAAGGCCGGACTGGCTACCGGGCAGTTTAGAAAGCTGCCGAGCTGCTGGCTGATTTCACTGCGGTGGGGGCTGATTTCGTTCATGGAGACCTGCGTGTGCTTCGAAATAATGAATGCAAAACGAATTTCGTTTAGCACACCCAGGTCTCCATGAACGAAATCACCCCCAGCACGGCAGCTTTCTAAACTGCCCGGTAGCCAGACCGGCCCTGGGTGGCGGACCCTGCCACCCTCCGGTGTGGGGTGCTCCCTGAAGCTCAGATTAGGAAGGCTTAGAGGTTGAAGCAGCGGGGTAGAGGTAGACTGACCCGCATGCTGGTTTCCAGACCCGGCCCTGCGGAAGCCACGGCCGCGCTGAGACTGGTTCATCACAGGCTTGCTGGAGGAGCGCGCCTGGGTGCCTCTACCCTGGCCACGAAAGGAACGAAAGCCAGGAGTGGCAGGGTTCTTTGTAGAAAGGCCCAAGGACTTGGCCATGGACCGTGAGTCCTTAAAGCGCTCCAAAGCACTGTCGGCCTTATCGTCAAAGAGGCGGGAGCCATCAAAGGGCATGTCCATGAGAGAGCCCTGGACATCGGGCGAGAACCCAGTTGAACGCAACCAGGCGTGGCGCCGCCACACCACAGTCATGGAAATTACCCTGCCCAACGAATCAGCGGTGTCCAAACCACACCTGATGGCAAAATTAGCCACATCCTTCCCTATTGCAATCGCTTGGGAAAGGACAGCCTGTACCTCCTCAGAACACAAGAGGCAAGACCTGAGCCACGGAATCCCACACTGCCTGGGAGTAACGGCCCAACAAACAGGCGGTGTTAACCGACCGCAGCCCCAAGCTGGCCGAAGAGAACAACCTCTTGTCAAATTGTTCCAGCCTTTTAGAGTCCTTATCTGGCGGAGCCATGGGAAAGGCACTCTGCGACCTTGAGGCCTGAAAGACCACTCTCTCAGGTGAAGGGTGAGTGGTCAGGAAGGCGGGATCACCCGGTGCTGAACAGTGGCACCTGGTGACGTTTTTATCCACCTGGGCCTCCATGGCCAGCCGCAACCAAGTGCTCAGAAGGACTTCGGTAAGGGCCTCATTGAAAGGAAGCAGCGGCTACGACGATGTAGACGCTGTCTGGAGCACCTCTGTGAGGAGGCTGGTTTTGAGGGCCACTGTAGGGAGGTCGAGATTAAAAGCCTCCGCTGCCCGACGCAGCACCACGGTGTAGGAAGCATCTTTATGGAGGAAGGTGGAGAAGAGGCAAACCCTGGGTCAGAAGAAACAACAAGTTCTCCCATGCATTCCAGGTCGTCCACCCAATCTTGCTCGGAGTCACATTGCTGGGCAAGGGGGTCGTCGGCAGCCTCCGGCGTGGAGGGGGCCAGTCGGGGGGGGGGGCAGAAGGGACGAACGGCACGAGCAGAAGGGACGAGCCGCCTCCCAATTCGGGTCCAAGGCCGGAACAAAATAGTCCGGGAACCGATGCAGGGGTGGGATAAACGGCACCCAGTGTGGTGCCGGGGGTGGAGCCAAGGGCGGCGGCGGGGCCGGCGGTGCTGCATCTCGTGGCGCCGGTGGCACAGGATCCTGTGGCGCCGGTGGCGGAGCCGCCGGGCCAGCAGGATCTGGATACGGCTCCGCTGGGCCCGAAGGCGCGCCGGCAGGAGCCATGGGCCTAAAAAGGCGGTCCATGGCAACAAGAAACTATTGCATCTGTTCGGGAGTCGCCGACGGACCCGGGTATAGCAGGTAGACCGCGGGACTCCCCGGCTCAGGAGGAGCCGCACCCCTTGTCCGCCTCCAGGGAGCAATAGGGGGATGTCGGAGAGCGAACACGCTTCTTTGACCTCTTTTTATGGCGTTGCATACTGGAATCCTAGGCCGAAGATTTGGAGTCCGAAGAGCGATGGCTTCGGTCCTCGGAGCGGTTTCGGGAATGGCCCCTAGAACTGGAGCGGCGGTGAGAGGAATTCCGGACGTCCAGCTAGTTCCAACACCGCTCCTGCAAGGCCTTCGGGGCCATGGCACGACAGTCTCGGCAGTCCCGGGAGTCGTGGTCGGTCTCTAGGCAGTAGAGGCACACATCGTGGGGGTCCGCCACCGACATGTTACGGCGGCACGACCCACAAGACTTGTAGCCGGGCATCCCTATGTGCACCAGGAGAAAAAAGCGGGGAGACAAAAGTCTCAAAAGAGTAGTCAAAAAGTGACTAAGGTACGTGCTCAATCCGGATCTGCGCTTGCTGGCGCAGAAAAAGAAAGAACTGATGTCAGCGCGCATGGGTGGCGCCTAAGTACCCTCCGTGACGTCATCTTGGCACTGACGACGCCAGTGACGGACACGGAGGCGCAGGACGCCACTTACTGACGCGCAGGGTTACTGATAAGCAAAACTTTCCGGATCCAGTCTGACGCCTGGGGATATTCTAAGGTAAGGAATCTATCACTAACGTGTCTCTTTCAGATCCAGATTTTCTTGTTCATTGTTATCACTTATTCTCTTCTGTAATTGTATAGGAGGGGGATGTGTGGTATCTTCTGTTTAGCGGGACCGATGTCCTATGGCTGCACCCCTCCCCTTGGAACAGAGTGTTCTCGCCCTTAGCGCGATCCTATGGAATATTGCCACACCGAAGGTTCGATGTCGAGCTCCCTGCGTGGAGACGGCGGTGTGAGCTGTAGCTGATGTCATCTTCTGTATGTGACTGAATAAAGATCACCTTTTAAGTAAACAACGTCTACCTGTGAATTACATTCCCCCGGTGAACCACGCTTGAATTCTACACCTGCCCACTGCGTAAAGTTCGTGGATAAAAAGTATATTCTGAGAACCTTCTTGCTGCTCTCTCCTCTGTTCCTCTGTGATAGTGACAGATGTCTGTACCAAACCCACCTATTCTAACAAATTTAACTAATTGGCCTCAGTGGCGGCTGCTCCATGGGGGCAAATGGGCGCCGCCCCCCCTGCTTTCTCGCCGTGCGAGAAGGCAGAAACAAATGGTAGTTATTGCCGTAATAACTACCATTTGTTTCTGCCTTGTCGCACGGCGAGAAAGCAGAATTTCCTGGTGTGTTACTCGAGGGCAGGGGGGAGTGGCTTGGGGGAGTGGCTTGCCCACTGTTGTTAATACTGACTGTTTGGGCAGCCTGAGGCCGCCCAAACAGACAGTATTAACAACAGTGAAAAAGCCACTCCCCCCTGCCCTCGAGTAACTCTCCCTGTTCTCTCTGTATGCTGCAGCAGCAGCATACAGAGAGAAAATGACGTAGGTGGGGGCAGCCGGCCGCACTAATCAAGAACGCGGCGGTGGAGGGGAGGGAGGCTGCCTGCCCCGCCGCCTTCCTGATGACGTGCTGGGACTTGAATACCAGGACGGCGCTAGTCGGGACGGAGTCTCCGGAGAACAGACGGTAAGTGTACTTTATTTTAGTTTTACTTTAGTTCACCCTGCCTGCCCTCATAAACTTCCTCGGTGACAGCGTGTACTTGTAACGGATTAGGGTCACTAATTATAAGGAGCTGAAGAGAAATGGAATATGCGATACCAGAACCACTGTTGCTTCCTTTCAACAACAGTACGCTTTCCTTAAAGTGCATAATTCTAAATTGTGTCCCACAGTCCAACCGAGGAAAAGGCCACTCATTTTACCATGTAGCTCAGCTCCGACGGACGACCGTCTTTATCAATAAGTGGCCGGGTGGGCTGATCTGTGACCCAGCCAGCGACGTCGCAGGGATAGTCACTGTGCGAGGCGACGGCGGTCATGACAGACTAGAACCCCCGTGGCCTCACCTGGCTAGTTCCAGGATGTGGTTAAGATAGTTCAACTCCCCCACAGAGTCGAGTTATGCTCTTAGATTCAGTGTGCTTCTCTACGCCTCAATGCTATTTGGTCACATCAACCTATAACCAATCATGCAGCTGCTCTCATGCTGTTTTCAGCAGGAAAGAAGTGTCAGTAGAGTATTGGATGGAGCAGGCGACTTGGCCTCTGACTTGCAAGTTGACTGTGGGGATGAGATCTCGTGCTTGCAGTCGAAGGGTTTTGCACGTGCAGTGAGTGAAGATGACGCAGTTTGACTAGTGCCCTGTGACCAGTCGGGTTGCGTGCACCTTTCTTAAACTTGCCTTCAGGATTTATGTGTTTGGGATTCAGTTTTTGGTTGTGCAATACTACGGTGTCAGGGGAGGGGGTGGGGGGGGACCATTGTTTACATGGCTGGAAACATCTTCATTACGCCCCACTAGTTTCAAATTCCACCAGCCGCCACTGATTGGCCTTACTCTTTTTAGTCCTCCTCAAGCTCTTAACCCAATGAGTCCTGCCCTCTACCCCGTGGTTCATCGATCTTCTGGTGGAAGCCAAGTGTATTTTTAAAAAGTTGAAAGACCCTGGCCTCAGGATTATAAATTATAATCCTCCTCACAAAGTCTGGTCCATGGCCTTCCCCTCCTCATGGAAAGCAGCTGTATTCTTGACATTCCCAGGTGGGCTTTACCCGTGCCTATGGTACTGAAGCTGTTCTAGTCTTAACACTGAATGACCTATGAATGTCCGGGGACAGAGAAGAAAGGCAGCCCTCAGCCTTCTTGACCTTTCTGTAGTCTTAAACACTTTCTCTCAGTCCATCCTAAATCAGAGCGTCTTTGGGACTGATATGAGGGGCAGGGCACAAAATGTGCTACTGTCTTTTCTTACAGACATATCTATTCCTCCTTTTCACTGTGGTTTCAGGTGTCTCACTTGTAGCATTCCTCATCCTATTCGATATCTATGCCCGTCTGTTTCATCCGTTTAATATGCCTTGCGTTTTACACACACCCTCACCTCTATTTTAGCTTGATCTTTGTTCCCCGTAGTCACATAAGGGGAGAAACCTCCTCCTTGTGGCAGGAGTGGCTGGGCTCCAGTTTGTTTCTTTGGATCACCAGGTTGTTTTCATTTAAATGAGATTGTTATTTACAGAGACTATGTTGTGGGGTTACCCAGCAACAGGAAACAGACCCACCTGCCCAGTTCAAGGCAGGGGCTTTTCCAATGCAAAACGAGTAGCGGGTATTTGCACCAATGATCCGCAAGCACTGTGAAGGTGTGCCTAAAGCACTAAAGTCGCAAGGAGGCCAATGACCCTGTCCCAAACAATGAAAATAGCTCCTTTGACTGCTGCTTGGGCAGTAAAATACAGCATTTTTTAGGGTTGAATTGGCCCCTACGGGCTCTTTGCCCCAGTGCCACTGCACCTGCTGGTAGGTACTTCCCTTGCTTAAAGAAATCTTGTCTGTACCCGCCCATGCACCATCCAGGCACAGGGAACTGGATGCTGTTCTCGTGTCCCTGGACACCACAAGTAAAACAACGTGAGCACAGGAATGACCGTCTTGCTCTATGCCCAGTCTTTCTGTATATGTATATGTATTTCCATCTGTGCTATACCTTTTACATTTTAGTAAGGCCCTGAAAACATGCATTTTCCCAAAGTTTTCTTCTGCCTTTTTGTCCTGCCTTGTGCTGTGCTGTCTCTTCTTCCTCAGTCTAGTGCCAAGAGACCCCTTGGTGATAGGGTGCTTTATATATCCAAATCTAAATTTAAGTTTATCCCACTCAGCCTAATTCCTAAGTCGTTGTGAGTTCCAAACCAGTGCCTTAATTAATGCCTGCTCAATGGTGATACATTCTACCAAAGTACATGATATAATTTTTGTGATTACATTTTGCTGAAAGATAGTTCAGGACCTGATAGTGCCATTTCTATTCCCACTATATTCACAACATCCCACCTATACCCCCCTCGTCAAACCGGTGGTGGGATTGCTGTAACCTATTATGACAATTGTTTATTAAGAATACTTTCTCTCATCTGACTCTTGCATTGGCTGAATTTCTCATGTGTAGTTTTATTGTATCTCCCAAAAATACAACAAAATGCTACTTCTTTGTTGTCCTTTTTTGCTATGCTGCTAATTCTATCCACTTTTTTCTGGACATTATTTCCATGCTGGTGTAATTTGCAATACGCTTGTTACGCAAAATTCCTGAAATTTCCCTTTAAAATATACCTCAAAATGACATATTTGCATTTCATGTAATTATGGCTGAAAGGACAGGAATGCGCCATATCTTGTAAATACGGTGCATTTCTGTCCTTTCGAAATAGCTTATGGCAGCACAGTAAAATTACTTGTGAGGCTGCTCTATGCCAATTCATTGTAAATATGCCCCTTTTGTTTCATGATTTGGGGATTCAATAGAGAAAAACTTTGGAAAATTCTATTAAGCCATAAACACACGTTTGAAGAAATTGGTGCCTCTGCGGCAGTCAGTCGATCTGATAGGCATAAGTCTAAACCCTGGTTTAGTTTGTTCATATATCAGAAAAGGTAGATGTGTATAACGGCTGAAACAAGGCTTGCTGCTGGAAGCACCTGCAGCTCCAATAGGAACTGGAAAAGGCAAAAAAGATGTATTATAGTGCTACAATAGTGGAAGCCATAGCATCAAGCTGCTAGGAGGTGATGGAGCAAGGTGGAAACAAAAAGTTTTGTATAACTCTTGTAAAATTAACTATCCGTAACAATAATATGCACTAAACGTGTGGTTTTGAAATTAACCAACATAGAATAGAATGCACACACACAAACACAAACGTGGGATACTAATTTGCGTGAATTTGCCAAGCATAATTTACTAATTTGTCGTATATTGTGTCATAAAGGGTAGGCATTTGTCATAATCTAATTGAGAATTGCATGAATGTGCTTTTGTCTGTTTATTTGTGGAATAAATCATGAAGATTGGTAAGTTAAATCAAGCATATGTGTTGCTTAAAGCTAGGTAAATTATAACTGGGATATTAGTAGAAGGGGGAGGTAAACAGAAAGGCTTTATTTTGTAAATTGATGTTTATTTGTGTTTGTTTCTGTAATAGTTCCTAAATTGAAGCCTGTGTGAGCCAACAAAATGGATGCTGACTGAAATTCCGAGGTGGCGGCCGAAGTACGCATGCGCCAACTGAAAGCGCGAGCCTCCGGTGCCTGAGCAGTATGGGTCAAGGACAGCGTGGGCTGGCTCATGGGGCACATGCCAAGGTTTGTGAAGTCAGCAGGTTAATTTGTGGGAATGGGACACGGAATAACAATTTAAAGGACACTTCGAAGGAAATAATGTTGTGAACAATAGCACTACTATTTTCTAGTCATAAGGATGACTTTGCATAAACAGAACAGTAAGGCGATGAGGCGATGATCACCCAACTTTAAATTGACCAATCACGGACATTCTAGGACTTAAGAGTTACCAATTTAGATTGATAAGTTAGTAAAAGAGGAGATTTGGGACATTGAAAGGAGCTTGCTTTTTGACCTGATCTTTGCACCCTGAGATGCTGTCGGTCTGCGCAATTTTTCTTATGGCGCAGGGACTTTAACATTTTTCTGAACTTTAACTTTTGAATGGGTGCGAAGTCCTATGAGAAGGGAACATCGAGAGAGGTAGAGAGGTGTTTCTTTGGGAACTATTTTGTTTTGTGTAGATGTCTGCGTCGCTACATTTGGGTAATATATGTTTTATAATTTTTGCTAAACTGTCATGCTTAAAATAAATGTTTTGAACTTAAGCTTTCTTTCAGGATTATTAATGCATAACTGAATTGTTTCCTTTAAGAAAACATAGAGATCATGATAGGAGATTTAATCTCTAAATAAAAATGAAATTAATGGAGAATTAAGCTGGTCTTGTTGTCCTTTAGTTAACTTTTACTAGCTGATCCATCAAGAAAAATGAATAGTGGGTTGTTTTATATCTTTCCTTTAGAAAACCATGGTATTAAATAAAACTGCAGTTGTAAATAATGTATACAATTTTAGTTTAGGCACTCCGCCATAGCACAGCGGCACTCCTTTTAGGTCTTCACTGAATCCTCGGAGTAGAATAAATGTATGAGTGAATGAAGTGTAAGAATTATGGGCCCAGTGGCAGTGGGCAGTGCCCTTAGCTACTGTGTACGGCGCTGCTGCATATTTTAATTTGCTGATCTTTTAAATGTATTTTGCTGACTGAGGGGTAGCGATTTAGGCTTCCCTTTTAAATTACCTTAACAGAGCTAAGGACACTTGGTAGGCTCACCTGTTGGGAGTCCGCACACCGGGGGCTGATCTTGTCCTCCTTCCTTCCCGCCCCGGTCTGACGCGGTGGCTAGCACCATTGCGCGGAGGGCGAGGAAGGTAGAGACAGCCACTTCCGGTGCGCGGTGGGTCTTGTAAGCGGTATAGTGCTCTTGTGACTCAGACGCGGCCAGACATAAAAGGCAGATGCCCTCCCGGCCGCGCAGCAGACACGCCGGTGGCGTGCCAAAGGCACGCCAAAGGCATCACGTCTGCGCCCGTCCGCGGCCGTGCGGGCACCGGGGCCACAACCCCTGGTCAAAATGGGGTAAGAGTGCAATGGAGTTCAGATCAACTACGTGAACTCTGTCCCAAAACCCCTAATGTATGCCTTCATAGTTTGAAGGTGGAGGAGGATCTGTGCTGCAAAGAGTGTCAATATACACTCGGTGTGGCACTTGAGTTAAAGCTTGATGAAACCAAGCTTGCGTGTGGGCTTCTGAATGTTAGATCTATGCGCAAGCATAAGTTAGATATTCATGATCTACTCATGGATAAAAAATTAGACCTCCTATTCCTAACGGAAACGTGGCTGGACCCCGATTCGGAGCCAGATGTAATTGAAGCACTCCCGGGGGGGGGTACAGGATGGTTAGGCTGGATAGGGCCTCCGGCAGAGGGGGGGGAATAGCAATTGTATTTAAACAACCGCTAGACTGTGTATTGGAACAGCAAACTATAGCTGATAGTGAGGCGGGCGCCTTCACTATTAAGATGAATCCACGCACGACGGGTAAAAGGACTCCTGGTGTATAGACCGCCGGGCCCCTATAATCGTTTTACTGCTAGCCTGGTGGAAGGCATCACGGAATCTGCCCTACGTAGGGACAAATTCCTTCTGTTAGGAGATCTCAATATAGATTTAGAGAACACACTGGATAAGGGGGTGGCAGATCTATGCCTCGAATTGCAGTCACTTCAACTCAACCTTAAATTGAAGGTCCCTACCCATCAGCAAGGTCATTTATTGGACCCTATATTTGCCAACTGGGGGGAAGTTGAAGTAGAGTCTCCCATTCCCGTCCCCTGGACAGATCATTTCTTTGTCCCCTTTGTGGTAAGAATCCCTAAAATTGGAGTTCACGAACAGCCTACTCTGAATTATCCTAGACGTAAATGGGCTGGATTCTCCCAATCCAAGTTTAATGTAACTTTGGCTAAAGGAGGGCGGCCGGGAGGGATGGATGCAGAATCTGTGTCCTACAATTTGGACAGACGTATAAGAAATGTTCTGGATAGCATGGCCCCGCTATGTTTAAACCATCCATGTGGGAGGTCTCAGAAATCGGCTCCTTGGTATAATGATGACCTACACCGAGCAAAGGCAGAGTGTAAACATTTTGAAAGGCAGTGTAGGGTAGCCTTTCTCAAGCAGGCCTAAGTGGAATACAAAGTTAAGCGGAGAGACTACCATGGGCTAATCAGAAGGGCCAAGGCCACTTACTATGCAGGGAGAATTGGCGAGGCAGAAAGCTCAGTGAAAGAATTATTTAAGATCTATACGGAAATTTCCTTACTTAAATCGTCCGCTATGCCCACGGTAAGCTCAGAGGAATCCTGTGACTGTATTGCCAGCTTTTTCTCCGAGAAAGTGGCCACGATATATTCCTCCTTTTTGGGAGAGAAAAAAGTGGGGTCTGAGTTTGTGGAGATGAAGAGGGAGAATAGGGGAGCTCATAAGTTGGAGAATTTTATTACCCCTCCCCGAGGCATTACGGCAGATCTGTAGTTCTATAAAGTCGGGGTCTCCTAGGGATCCTGCCTCACCGAAACTGCTTACAGAAAGCATTGATGTCCTTGAGCCTTATGTCAGTCACCTTCTGGATATATCATTCAGGACGCATACGGTGCCTGAAGGATGGAAGCAGGCGGTGGTGCTCCCTATTCAGAAAAAACCTAATATTAGTTTGGAGAAGTTAGACAATCTCCGTCCAATCTCGCTGCTACCCTTTTTGGCCAAAGTGGCAGAGAAGCCCGCTAACTCCCAACTCATGGTCTTTGTGGAGGAAGCCAATCTGCTCCATTCGACGCAGTTTGGGTTTAGATCACTCCACTTGACGGAGTCAGCGTTGCTGATGGCTGTGGAGGCCATAAGACAGGGGGTGGATGAGGGGCAGACTATGGCTCTTATCCTCTTAGACCTGAGTGCGGCCTTTGACACTGTAGCACATTACACCTTGCTGCAGTGTCTGAATAAGGGTGGGGTCTCAGGCGCGGCGTTGAAGTGGATTCAGTCCTTTCTGACTAACCGAGGATTCCAGGTTAGACAGGGTGAGCACTATTCTAGAGTGGTCAATCTGGATCAGGGTGTGCCTCAGGGCTCGGCCCTGAGTCGGACTCTATTTAATCTCTATGTCTCCCCTGTGGCAGGAATAGTTGAGGGCTACGGTATGCGAATTGTGTCGTATGCCGATGACACGCAGCTGGTCATCTCCCTGTCACGGGCACCTGATCTGGCGGCACCCAACTTCAGAGCCTGCATGCAGGAGCTTGCCTCCTGGATGTCTGACAACTGCCTGAAGTTGAATGGTAGCAAGACAGAGGTGCTCGTGGTGGGGGGGGGGTCTGTTTGGTCTTCAGCTTGGTGGCCACCCTGTTTAGGACCGGTTCCCACGCCGTGCCAGCAGGCTAAGAACCTGGGCGTGTGGATGGACTCAGACCTGACATTTGCACCACAGATTAGTCGAGTGGTTGGGGTGTGCTTTGGTGTCCTGAAAAGTCTACGGAAAATCCTGGACCTCCTTCCTACTGGTGCACGCCCTGGTCACCTCACGACTAGACTATGGCAACCTCTTGTATCTAGGTGCCACGGCTAGGAGCTTAGATCATCTGCAGGTGCTGCAAAATTCTGCAGCCCGGTTGGTCCTGAGGTTTCCAAAGGAAAGCGGCCTCGAAGGCCGCCTTGGAGGCTCTTCACTGGCTGCCGGTCAGGAAAAGAATTGTGTTCAAGGTCCTATGCATGTGTCATCGTATCATTAGGGGCAAAGCACCCAGTCCCTTGCAAAGCCTTATTACTCCCTACAGGCCTGTGCGGTCTCTCAGATCGACCGGTACTGGCCTGTTAGTGATCCCTAAAATTCAAAAGGCCCGAATGGGGGGTAGATCTTTCCGGCTCCTAGCAGCAAGGAGTTGGAATATACTCCTGCTTGAGCTCCGTTTGGAACCTTCGGAGGCCAGGTTCAGAGGAAAACTTAAAACGTATTTGTTCCTTCAATAATCGAGGCGCAGAGAGCATAGTTGAAGGTCTGCAGCTCTTACTCATCACAGCGCGGGGACATGCGCGGTGTGCATAACCAGGCGCTCTATAAGCTTCCATATTATTATTATTATTAAGATAGTATATAACTCCGTGGGTTAATGTGATGGTTTATGAAGAATTTTTGGAGCTGCGCTGCATCAGTAATTCTTGGTAGCAGAGCATAGGTTGCTATAGGTTGACTAGGATATATAATGTGTAGAGTAGAAAATATAGAATTATGATGTACAGAACTTTTGGACTAACATCTGTTGAGTTTGTATTACGTTATATGTAGTATGGAAAAGGTTTACGGGAAGTGTGGGAAGCTGGTCACTCTGTCTGGAGGCAGAGGAAGTGTGGCAAGTGAAGTCGCACATCACATAGTCTGTTTCAAAGTGGTGACATCGTCGTATGTTACAAGTTTAGGGACCTTTACGTGTAAAAGTGGTGAATGTATACTGAGGGCAACCTGTGAAATCTTGGCTCGGAGTACAGGGATCATTGCGTATTCTGTCTTAAAACTCTACCCGGAGAGAGTAATAAAGTTGAACTAAAGCTTGAGAGAAGGGTAAACTAGAGGGAAGTGCTACTTTATCGACAAAAGTAAAATTCTGTGGTAGGGCAGAGGTTAGTGCTATCTACTGGAAATACAGAATTCTTGTGTGATTGCAGAACTATCCTTTTGGTTTTAGCGAAACAGACCAATGGAGTTGTTTTATGTAGTTACTTAGTTACTAACTGATTTTGCTGTAAAGGAGAGGTCAGTGGAAGCTGCAGAAGCAGGAGCAGGGCTGACGTCAAAGGAATCACGCTGGGATTGGTCCGGGTTAGCTAGACAGAGTAAGGGCTGATTGGTGCATCAGCGACAGCAGCGATATAATTGGTTGAGCACTAATGAAACGTATCTTGCTCTAATTGGTGCGATAGTGTGAACCGCGCTGCGAAAGGCTGGTGTTACGAAGCAGTTTACAGAAGAGAGAGCAATCTTTTGAAAAGACAGGAGATTAATAACAAAATTAAATTTTAATATGGAATGGAGAAAGACATTTCCATGGTTTCAAAAATTGAAAAATGTATTCAAAAAGGATAAAGTAATTGAAACAAGAGAGGGAAAAAGAATTCCTCCGCTGAAAAGACCTGCATCATACATGATGACAAAATATGGCTAGCATACCTGTATATGGTTAGAAAATTGGACAAGGTATACCAGAAATGATGGTGCATTAGCTTTCCCAGAAGAAGGATCTTTCAGCCTTGCGGTATTAAGAAATTTGAGAGACAAAATGATGAAGCTTGAACCAAGACCTAGACCAATTCAATTTGAAGCCCTAACTGAGTGGGAAGATGAAATGCATGATGTAGAGCAAGAAAGGTTTGGAGACTACATAGGGCCACGAAATAGAAGTCGTGGATTTTGGAGAGAAACGCATGAGACTAGAATGTGAAGGTGGAGAAATGCTAACATGTGTGATGGCATGTATCCCGTTAGATTGGTAGATGAGGAAAGACACCCCTGCACCCGGCGCCCTCCAGCCCCCTGTGCCTCCCTTTGGGGTACCTACCTGTGCTCCAAGATCCCAACTTACCCCTCGAAGTGCTGGTCACCCCTGGAGAGTCTCCGTACCTGAGCCTTCAGCCTTTTTCCCTTTTCCAAGATCCTCGTTGGATAACTTTGAGCGCCCGACGGCTCAAAAGCACCCTGCACCCAGCCGCCTGAGTGCCGCTGGCTGTGACCTCTCTGTCCTAACTTACTTCCCCCCTTGCCCTGAGCAAGTGACTAGGAGCCCAGCTCCCACAACCGCGTGGCCTACGAGGCAGCAGCCACCAACCGAAGACCCCCTCCCCCTCATTGGATATCATTGGGCCTACCTACCTCTGCACCCGGCCGCCCCTGTGCCGCTGAGGGTGAACTAACTGTACCTACCTGACCCTGGGGGACCCCTGAGTCTATGCCCAGAATATGGTCTTCATCAACCAAGTACTCACCTGGAAACCGGTAATTCACTTATCCGCCATTGGATAACATTGACCCAGCTTTACTCGAAAAAATTTTAAGTGTGAAGTTTTGAAAACTGAAAATATTCCTATAAATTCAGCCAAAGTCGAATCCGAAAGTACTCACCTGTGATCAGGGGAGAAGCCAGTACTGTACCTGTCAGCCCAGTACTGTACCGCAAAAGTAATCCCTAGCGGGGTTACTAATAACCTGTAATTTCTCCATAGGAACCCATTGTCTGCTTTTCTATGAAATTTCTTCTAAGTGCCCACTTTTGAAAACTGCAAATATTCTTTAAAAATCGTACGACATACTGCAACGCAATTACTTACCTGTTTTGAGTTAGGCCCCCAGTGCTGGCCCTAGGAAGCTAGTGCTGGGTTACAAAAGTAACGCGATCGTACTTTACCTGTAACCTGAATTTCCTCCCATTGAATAACATTGTGAGAACCACCTCGAAAAGTTTCTGAGTGTGAACTTTTAAAGCTGCTTTATATTCAGGAAAAATCATCACTATAACTAAAACGTTTTTGCTAATCTGGTTTTAGCTTAGACCCCAGGACTGAATCCACGATCTAGAGTGTGTTGCAGAACTGTATTGCTATTAGCTAACCTGTGATTATTATGTGTATAAACGTATTGCTCCTCTGCAAAGTATTTACCTGAGAGTACTCGTACCTCGAAAGTATATTTTTTTACAACTGTTGGTTCTAAAAATAAAACAACTATATCTAAGGATATAATAACAATTGGCCTGGAGTTCAGTTCTTGAGTGTGTGAAACCTTTTGCTGACTGAGTGTGTGCAACAAATGCTTTACACTGTCCTCTGGTACTGCCTTACTGCTCGACCAGGCTACCACTTTGGAGAGTAAGGTCAGTTCTGACTTTAACCTCTGTTAAACCTTTGGGGTTTGTGGACTCTATACACACTGTACTGCCTTATTGTCCAGTGTATATAGAGCCACCTTCTCACATTGGTGGATCAGCGGTGGGATACAAACTTGCATTTGTTGGACTACTTGGTTACCATCTGATCACACGACAGAACTCATAAATTGCCATCAGAATTCTGAAATTGGTCTTTTCCCAAAAATACTAAAAATCTGACAGGGCATTGCTCAAGTCCCATTAGAATTTTGTGAAAATAAAAGTCACTATAAGCTAGGGTAGAGGGTTGGAACTATCAGGTTATAATGTCTCAACAGAACCCAGCTGTTAGTGAAGATAATATAAACATGGTGGAGGAACTCAACCTCACACCCTACTTGCACCTGGACTTCAAGGAATTGAGGGCCCTATGCAAAGTAAAGAAAATAACTGTAGGTCTGCATCCAACCAAACAAAAGCTCCAAGAGCTCCTGGCTGAGTATGCAAAAGACCACCCCTCTGAGCAGGGTGACACCCAGCTAGAGGAAGATGGAGTGGACGAGGAGGAGGACACTAAGGATCCCCCGGTCATTCCTAGGGAGGAGGGGGTCCCTGTACCCCTGACTCCAAGAATCAACCTCTGGGAGCCTAGGGACCACACAGGTGGACTAGCCCCCTGGGGACACATTGGGGAAAGCCCCAGTGAAGAGGACAGCTTCCTAGCAAAGTTGGCCAAAAGGTTAGACCTAGAGACCAGGCTCCTGGCTCTAGAAAAATAAAGAAAAGAGATGGGCCTAGCCCCCATCTCTGGTGGCAGCAATAACCATGACAAGGGTAAAGAGCAATCTTATGACCCTAAAATCCCCAAAGGGGGTGTCCCTAAATTTGAGGAAGGTGATGACATCACCAAGTGGTTCACAGCCTTTGAGAGGGCTTGTGACATCAGACAGCTAAAGAAACCTCTCTGGGGGGCACTCCTGTGGGAACTGTTCTCTGGTAACTGCAGAGACAGACTCCTGACCCTCTCTGGGCCAGATGCAGGGTCCTATGATCTCATGAAGAAGACTCTGATTGAGGGAGTTGGGCTCACCACTGAGGAGTACAGAATTAGGTTCAGGGGGCTCACAAACCCAGACCCAATCCTGGATAGATTTTGTAGACTACTCAGTAAAGACACTGGATGGTTGGTTAACTGGACACAATGTGCATGACATTACTGGACTGTATAATTTGTTTATGAAGGAACACATTTTGAGTAATTGCACAAATGAAAAGTTACATCAGCATTTGGTAGACCTCGGTCTAATTTCTCCCCAAGAATTGGGAAAGAAGGCAGACCACTGGGT
Source organism: Lissotriton helveticus (assembly GCF_964261635.1). Classification (NCBI taxonomy): domain Eukaryota; kingdom Metazoa; phylum Chordata; class Amphibia; order Caudata; family Salamandridae; genus Lissotriton; species Lissotriton helveticus. Next base: position 1,584,131,839 of record NC_136065.1, on the reverse strand, counting down.
CAAGACTAGGGTGACAAGGACAGCCACTGGGGGTGACCAAAAGAAGGTGGACACAAAACCCACCCAGGGTAAAGGTGGTGAGAATCCCCAAGATAAAAAGTCCGAGTCTTCCAAAGGGCCCCAAAAACCTGTTCAGGTGGGTGGGTCCCAATCTACTCCCTATGTGCCTCTGCCCTATAGAGGAAGAAACGTTGATCCTAACAAGGCCTATTGTAACAACTGTAAGAAGTTGGGACATTTAACTGTAGATAAGAACTGCCCCTACAACAAAGCCCCTAAGGCACCCATTCCAGCTACTCCAGGGATAGTAAATCTACAGATGGGATCAGAGGAGTGCCCAGAGCAAATCTGGGAATACACTCAGGCTAGTCTGGTCTGCTTGGGGAACATGGAGGTTGCCAGTGTGGCTGGGTGGCCAACCAACTGTAACAAATATATGCAATACCCCTCCATCAATGGAACCAGAGTAGAAGCCCTGAGGGATACAGGTGCCAGGATCACTATGGTAAGGGAAAAGCTGGTTTCCCCAGAGCAATACCTGATTGGGAAAACCTACCCAGTCACCAATGCTGACAGCATTACCACCCAACGCCCCCTAGCTATGGTAACATCAGGATGGGGGGAGGTTACTGGCCTAAAACTGGTAGTGGTCTCACCACAATTGCCAGCTGACTGTCTGCTTGGGAATGACCTGGAGACCTCAGCCTGGGCTGAAGTGGAGCAAGTAACCCATTCAGCCATGCTGGGTATCCCTAGATTGGTGTGTGTCCAAACCAGAGCACAAAGCAAAGAGAAGGGTGAACAAGTGGGGTTGGAGCCTGAAAGCAGGGCCCAACCAACCAAGAGAAAAAGCAAGGAGACTGGGGAACCAGCTTCTGCACAGCCAGCCTCTCAGGACCCCTCTCCTCAGGGAGAGGACTTGGAAACCCTAGACGGAGCTGAGCCTATGGAGCTTGAGCCTTATCAGGCTGGACTCCTGGGCCCAGGGGGACCCACTAGGGAAGAGCTGTTCCAGGGCCAGCGAGACTGCCCCACTCTTGAAGGCGTGAGGCAGCAAGCAGCTGCAGAAGCAAAGGGAGATGTCAGTGGTACCTACAGAGCTTATTGGGAAGAGGGATTACTGTATGCTGAGGCAAGAAACCCCAACCCTGGAGCTACCAGGAGAGTGGTAGTGCCACAGAAGTACAGGGAGTTACTCCTAATTTTGGCTCATGACATCCCCCTAGCTGGACACCTGGGGCAAACCAAAACTTGGGGAAGGTTGTTTAGCCACTTTTACTGGCCCCAGATGAACCAAAAAGTGAAGGAGTTTGTGAGCTCCTGTGTTACGTGTCAGGCCAGTGGCAAGACAGGTGGCAAGCCAAAGCCCCCCCTGATACCACTACCAGTGGTGGGGGTGCCCTTTGAAAGGGTAGGTGTGGACATTGTGGGTCCACTGGAACCTCCCACAGCCTCAGGGAACAAATGCATTCTAGTAGTAGTGGATCATGCTACTAGGTACCCTGAAGCAATTCCCCTTAGGGTGACTACAGCTCCTGCAGTAGCCACAGCCCTCCTAGGTGTCTTCACCAGGGTAGAATTTCCTAAGGAGGTGGTCTGAGACAGAGGTACCAACTTCATGTCTGCTTACCTAAAACACATGTGGAAGGAGTGTGGGGTGCAGTACAAGTTCACTACCCCATACCACCCACAGACCAATGGTCTTATAGAAAGGTTCAACAAGACATTGAAAGGTATGATCATGGGGCTCCCTGAAAAACTCAAAAGGAGATGGGATGTCATGTTACCATGCCTGCCTTTCACTTATAGGGAATTGCCACAGAAGGGAGTGGGGTTTTCACCCTTTGAACTTCTGTTTGGTCATCCTGTAAGGGGACCACTCTGTCTTGTAAAAGAGGGTTGGGAGAGGCCTCTCCAAGAACCCAAACAGGACATTGTGGACTATGTGCTTGGCCTAAGGTCCAGAATGGCTGAGTACATGGATAAGGCATCCAAAAATCTTGAGGCCAGCCAGGAGCTACAGAAGCACTGGTATTACCAAAAGGCTGCCATGGTTGAATTCCAACCTGGGCAACAGGTGTTGGTTTTGGAGCCAGTGGCACCAAGGGCTCTCCAAGACAAATGGAGTGGCCCTTACCCTATCCTGGAAAAAAAGAGTGAGGTCACTTACTTAGTGGACCTGGGCACCAGCAGGACACCCAAAAGGGTTATCCATGTGAACCGCCTCAAACTCGACCATGACATGGCTGACCTCACCATGCTGATGGTGACTGATGAGGAACAGGAAGCAGAGAGTGAACCCCTCCCTGATCTCCTCTCTACCAGCCCAAAAGATGGGTCTGTGGATGGAGTCGTCTTTTCAGACACCCTCACTCCCCAACAGCAGGCTGACTGCAAGCAAGTCTTACAGCAGTTTGCTAGCATCTTTTCCTTGACCCCTGGCCTGACCAGCTGGTGTACCCATGATGTGGACACTGTTGACAGTAACCCTGTCAAAAACAAGATCTATCGACAATCAGACCAAGTCAAAGAAAGCATCAAAGCTGAAGTCAGGAAGATGCTGGTCTTGGGGGTGATTGAACCCTCTGAAAGCCCCTTGGCCAGCCCAGTGGTTCTAGTCCCCAAACCTCATCAACAGGGTGGAAAGAGAGAGATGAGGTTCTGTGTGGACTATAGAGGGCTCAACTCTGTCACCAAGACAGATGCTCACCCCATTCCAAGAGCAGATGAGTTGATAGAAAAACTAGGGGCAGCCAAATTTCTAAGCACCTTTGACTTAACTGCAGGGCACTGGCAAATTGGCATGGCCCCAGGAGCCATAGAGAAAACAGCATTCTCCACCCCTGATGGGCACTATCAGTTTACTGTGATGCCTTTTGGGTTAAAGAATGCCTCTGCCACCTTCCAGAGGTTGGTGAATCAAGTCCTGACTGGGTTGGAATCCTTCAGTGGAGCCTATCTTGATGATATTGCTGTCTTTAGCTGGCAGGATCACCTGATCCACCTTGGGAAGGTTCTGCAAGCCCTGCAATCTGCAGGGCTGACTATCAAGGCATCCAAATGCCAGATAGGGCAGGGCACTGTGGTGTACTTGGGCCACCTTGTGGGTGGAGGCCAAGTCCAACTCTTACAGGCCAAGATCCAGAGCATCCTGGACTGGGCAGCTCCAACCACCCAGACTCAAGTCAGGGCATTCCTTGGCTTGACTGGGTATTACAGAAAGTTTGTGAAAGGTTATGGGTCTATTGTGGCTCCCCTCACAGAACTCACCTCCAAGAAAATGCCCAAGAAAGTAAACTGGACTGTTAGCTGCCAAAAGGCTTTTGACACCCTGAAAGAAGCAATGTGCTCAGTACCCATTCTAAAAGCACCAGACTACTCCAAGCAGTCCCTAGTGCAGACTGATGCCTCAGAGCTGGGAATAGGAGCAGTCCTCTCCCAGATCAGTGAAGAAGGCCAAGACCAACCTGTTGCTTTCATAAGCAGGAGGCTACTCCCCAGAGAGCAGCGTTGGAGTGCCATTGAGAGGGAGGCCTTTGCTGTGGTTTGGTCCCTGAAGACGTTGAGGCCCTACCTATTTGGATCTCACTTCCTGGTTGAACCTGACCACAGACCTCTCAGATGGCTAATGCAGATGAAGGGGGAAAATCCAAAACTACCAAGATGGTCCATCTCCCTACAAGGAATGGACTTTGAAGTGTATCACCGACCAGGGACTGCCCAAGCCAATGCAGATGGACTTTCCAGGTTCTTCCACTTAGACAATGAAGACTCCCTAGGGCAAGGTTAGTCTCATCACCTTTCGTTTGGGGGGGTTGTGCAAGAAAGTGCCATCTTTCTTGCCTTAGTTGCCCCCACTTTTTTCTGAACTGCTGATGTGCTTTGACTGAGTGTGCCCTGGGTCCCTGCCAATCAGGTACCCAGGGCCTGTGTTCCTTCCCTAAAACTGTACAGAAACGAAATACCCAATTGGCATCTCTGGCCACCTGTCAGCCCCTAGTAAATGGTACCCTGGGTACCCAGGGCATGGTGACTAGAGAAGACCCCTGAGGATTGCAGCGCTGATTGTGCCATCCTCAGGGGCCCTGTGCCCTGGCACCCACACTCTGCCTTGGCAGGATGAGTGCCTAAGTACAGAACCAAAACCAGAGTCGACAGGGCCCACATCCCTGTGTGCCCTGCCCATAGAACCCACCGCCCTGGCATACCTCAGTCACCCCTCGAGCTGGGTGCCCTATGCCAGAGGTGAGGGCACGGGTGCATGAGCCCTGTGCCCCTACAGTACCCAGGGCCATTCCTGGGCACTGTAAGTGCAGTGATGCCATTAAGAGTATATGGTGCTGGGAGGTTGTCATTACGAACCCCCACAGCACCATAATGGCTACACTGGAGACTGACAAGTTTGGTATCAAACTTCTCAGCACATTAAACCCGCCCTGATGCCAGTGTGGGATTTAATGTAACATGCACAAGAGGGCATCTTAGAGACACCCTCCAAAATCCGAACCTACCATCCACAATCTGGGCTGAGTGGCTGCAGAGGCTGCCACACAGCAGACATGTTGCTGGACCCCTGGGTGGAGAGCCCACCGCTCTCCTGGGTCTGCAACAAAGCACATCCTGGGCGAGGTGCTATGTCTCCTCCCCCAGGATGGACAGGGGGAAGCTTCAAAGGCATACCGCCTCTGAGAGCTACTCCAGACCATTTGCTGTACCCAGCAACCAGCCCCCACCAGACCTAACCCCCACTTTGGCGGGAAGACTGGCGGGAAAAAACACGTCAGGAAGGGGGGTGTGCCAACCTGTGCCAACTCCACCCCTCAGGTGGAAAAGGCGAGGTGAAGCACGACCCCGGGCCCCGGCCATCTTGTAGATGGGGAGCCCTGCCCAATCCCAGCTAGGCTCCTGCCCCCCTCCCACAGGAGAGGAGCAGGTCAGGGGGTGTACTCACCCCGGAACAGGGACCCATTGGTCCCTGCCCTTGCCCTACCTGTAACGCCCCTAAATTCAGTATTTAGGGGCTCCCTGAACCTTCCTTCCTCAGATCCCGATAGGAAAAAGAAGCAAGAAGATAAAGAAGAAGAAGACCCGCCGTGCAGCTGCTAACAACAGGACAACACCAACTGACTTGGCCCCAGCCCTACCGGCCTGTTGATCCTGGAACCTGCTCCTGCCTGAACCCGGCGACCTCGACGGACAGTGACCCTAGGACACCCAGGGGACCTGCCTGCCGTGACCCTCTCGATGATTGGGACTCCCTCCAGCAGAGGCTCTGCTGCAACAACCCACCTGGTGCCAGCCAGGAAGCTCCAAACCAGCCCCCTCTGCACCCGCCGAGCCCGGGCCGGACCAACCTGAACCACGACCACGAGGACGTCCCCCCGGTGACTGGGACCCAAAGTCCAGTGCCCAAAGACCCTCCTCGACGAACCAGCCGACGCCTGCAGACTCAGAACCAGGGCCAACCCAACCGCGACCAGCCGAGAGTAAGCTTTTCCGATACCCAAAGACACCCCTGCACCCGGCCCCCTCCAGCCCCCTGTGCCTCCCTTTGGGGTACCTACCTGTGCTCCAAGATCCCAACTTACCCCTCGAAGTGCTGGTCGCCCCTGGAGAGTCTCCGTCCCCGAGCCTGCAGCCTTTTTCCCTTTTGCAAGATCCTCATTGGATAACATTGAGCGCCCGACGGCTCAAAAGCACCCTGCACCCAGCCGCCCGAGTGCCGCTGGCTGCGACCTCTCTGTCCTAACTTACTTCCCCCCTTGCCCTGAGCAAGTGACCAGGAGCCCAGCTCCCACAACCGCGTGGCCTACGAGGCAGCAGCCACGAACCGAAGGCCCCCTCCCCCTCATTGGATATCATTGGGCCTACCTACCTTTGCACCCGGCCGCCCCTGTGCCGCTGAGGGTGAACTAACCGTACCTACCTGACCCTGGGGGAACCCTGAGTCTATGCCCAGAACATGGACTTCATCAACCAAGTACTCACCTGGAAACCGGTAATTCACGTACCCGCCATTGGATAACATTGACACAGCTTTACTCGAAAGTTTTCAAGTGTGAAGTTTTGAAAACTGAAAATATTCCTATACAATCAGCCAAAGTCCGAATCCAAAAGTACTCACCTGTGATCAGGGGAGAAGCCAGTACTGTACCTGTCAGCCCAGTACTGTACCGCAAAAGTAATCCCTAGCGGGGTTACTAATAACCTGTAATTTCTCCAAGGGGAACCCATTGTCTGCTTTTCTATGAATTTTTTCTAAGTGCCCACTTTTGAAAACTGCTAATATTCTTTAAAAATCGTACGACATACTGCAACGCAATTACCTACCTGTTTTGAGTTAGGCCCCCAGTGCTGGCCCTAGGAAGCTAGTGCTGGGTTACAAAAGTAACGCGATTGTACTTTACCTGTAACCTGAATTTCCTCCCATTGAATAACATTGTTAGAACCACCTCGAAAAGTTTCTGAGTGTGAACTTTTAAAGCTGCTTTACATTCAGGAAAAATCATCACTATAACTAAAACGTTTTTGCTAATCTGGTTTCAGCTTAGACCCCAGGACTGAATCCAAGATCTAGTCCTGGAACAACCAAAGTAATCCATAAAGTAATCAACTGTACTTTTTCTTATGAAAACCATTGAGCTCAATGCTAGAGGGTGTTGCAGAACTGTATTGCTATTAGCTAACCTGTGATTATTGTGTGTATAAACTTATTGCTCCTCTGCAAAGTATTTACCTGAGAGTACTCGTACCTCGAAAAGTATATTTTTTTTACAACTGTTGGTTCTAAAAATAAAACAACTATATCTAAGGATATAATAACAATTGGCCTGGAGTTCAGTTCTTGAGTGTGTGAAACCTTTTGCTGACTGAGTGTGTGCAACAAATGCTTTACACTGCCCTCTGGTACTTTCTTACTGCTCGACCAAGCTACCACTTTGGAGAGTAAGGTCAGTTCTGACTTTAACCTCTGTTAAACCTTTGGGGTTTGTGGACTCTATACACACTCTACTGCCTTATTGTCCAGTGTATATAGAGCCACCTTCTCACAATGTAGAAAACATGAACACAGCAGGGAGAATTACACAAATAAAGGAATTAATTGTGTTATTGAGAACATGGGGAGGTATTGATTAGTGGAAAATGATTTGGACAAAGAAAAGAGAGGAAAGCAGTGAAAAATCCACATTAGCGTTTCCAGTAAGGGAAAAGGAAGAAGTGGTAAAAGAATTTCCTATGAGAGAAATACCTGGAGCAGGATATGTGCATGTACCTTGGAGTAGACAAGATATTTTATCATTCACAAATGACTTTCCCAGATTAAGAGAGAAGCCAGTAGAATGGTATAGGCAAGTAGATCAATTTGTGAAAATGTCAAAAGTTTTATGGGAAGATTTAGATGGGTTATTTATAGTACCAGCTGATCTATGGTCAGAGTGTAAGATTACGGTGAACTGGCCAAAAGAAGAATATCCACGAGATAAAGTGACAGGTTCTCCTGGACCTGAAGTAATGCGTAAATATGAGCAAGTGATAATGTTTCTGAAAAAAAAAATTACAACAAAAGAAACAGATTGGGTGAAAATAGACAGGACAATACAAGAAGCCAAAGAGTCAGTTCATGCGTTTCATGAAAGACTGTTATTAGTGTTTAAACAGTATAGTGGATATGAGGAATTGAATGAAAAGGATGTGAGTCACTTTGTGTATCGCTTTGTATTTGGATTGAGACCAGAAATAGGGGATATGATTAAGCATAATTTGATGGGATGGCAGTCATGTTCCGTGGACGAAGTCCTGAGACATGCAAAATACTGTAGTGATAAAATTGAAGTAAAACAATGAAAACTCAAAGAGAAAGCAATGTGGGCACAAGTAAAGGTTGCAGAGCATCAAGTAGCTCGATTGGAAAATAAAATTGCAGAAGGGAACCAAAATAGAGTAAAAGGAAATTCTAGTAAGACAAAATTAACTGGAAATATAGAAGAATTAATGAAGAAATATCCATGTCATAATTGCGGTAGGATGGGACATTGGAGTAAAGAATGTAAGTATCCACCGAAAGTTAATCTGGAAAATACATAATTGAATCTGCAGGTGCAGAATGAGATAATTCAACAACCGTCGCCACAGCAACAGGTAGTTAATCCACAGTATTCAAAACAACAGGAGCTTAGAGGGTAAAGCTAGTCATAGGTCGCCCTCCACTCTTGATGCAACTAGTACAAAAAAGACCTATAACTTGTAGGCACTCATAGAATCATCTTTTTCTTTTTCTGACATATCAATCCTGGTGAGTACCTGCCAGGTTCCCGTTGGTGGTGCGCCCGTGAGGTGCCATCTCGCTCTCACACACTTTTTTTCTCGTATCTTTCTGTTGACACTAAACTGTTGTGTTTGTTTTGTCTCACAGCTGAATTTTACTTCTTATGGGAACGAGCGAGTGTTATAAGAAGGCACAACTTTAGGACATACCAACTACCCCTATAATTAAAAGGAGGGGAGTCATTTTTTGTAAAGACAATGCAACAATTGATATGTCCGAAAAAGAAAAAGATGATTCTAAGAGTGCCTACAAGTTATAGGTCTTTTTTGTACTAGTTAATCCACAGTGTCAGGTGCCACAACCTCCACTTCCTCACAACGTAAACCTACAGAGATACAGTACAGAGACAGGATTCTGCGCAGGAGACCAGGTAACAAGAAATAACAGAGTGCATGTGAGTCTGCAATATTGGCTGAAAGAGGACGGAAGCGAGTTGGATGACAGTTTCTGACGGTGCCTGAGAGAGGGAGAAGAGTGCGTGCTTGCCGCTACTCTAGAGGTAGATCAGTCTGGTCCATATGTGAATGGAAAGGTGAATGATGTAGATGTGACTTTCCTAGTAGACACAGGTGCTACACGTTCTACTGTTAAATCAGTGGAAATTCAAAATCTTCCTCTCTCGGGTGAACACATTCAAGTTGTAGGTGTAGCTAATCAGCAGATTAAAACGTCCTTAACAAAACCCATTGAAATAGAGATTGGAAATTTCAAAGATATGCATCGATTTGTAGTGTGTGACAGTAGTCCTGTAAATCTCCTTGGAAGGGACAAACTGTGTAAAATGAACTGTGCCATTTATTGCTCACCAGATGGCATTGAGCTCCAAACTCCAGATGAGGTTAGTTTGAATAAAATGACAATGTCACTAATTGAAGCAGACATGAATAGTATGTTTCCTGTGTTTGATCGAGAAAAAATACCTGAAGAATTGAAAGAGATAGTCAGAGAGCAAGTGTGGGATTTTACAGGAGAAGATATTGGTTTGATGAAAAACGTAGATCCTGTAAAAGTTTCTGTGAAAGAAGGAATAAGCTATCCAAATATTCCTCAGTACAAAATGACAGCTGAAACAATTGAAGGAACAACACCAGTAATAGATAAAATGATTGAGCAGGGGATCTTGAGAGAAATAGAAAGCAGTCCTTGTAATTCACCAATAATGGGATCGAAAAAGCCTAACAGAATAGTGCAGGACCTGAGAACGGTAAATAGGATAGTTGTTCCATGTTGTCCAATTATGCCAAACCCAGCAGTAATTCTATATCAAATTCCACATAATGCAGAATGGTATACAGTCATTGATCTATGTAATGCGTTCTTCACGGTTCCATTACATCCTGAAAGCCAACCAATATTTGCGTTCCAATTCAGAGACCGTATTTTGGCATGGTGCCGAATTCCTCAGGGGTATACTGAAAGTCCCTCAATCTTGAATGAATTGTTAAAGAAATCATTAGAAAATCTAAGTCTACCTGGAGAATCAGTTCTGGTGCAGTACATTGATGACTTGCTATTGGCGTCAAAAACAAAAGAAGCATGTGTCTCAGACACTGTTACATTGTTAAATCATCTGGCAGATGAAGGACATAAAGTGTCACCATCAAAATTACAATTTTGTCAGAAAGAAGTACAATATTTAGGCCACAAGATTGCTAAGGGAATCAGACAAGTCACCTTAGAAAGAATCAAAATGATACAAGGAATGAAACCTCCAAAAACACAGAGACAGATGAGAATGTTTCTTGGAATGGTTGGATATTGTTGACAATGGATTAGTGGGTTTTCACTGATAGCTAAACCCTTACAGAGATTGACAAAAGCAGATGTAAAAGGCAGTAATGGAAACTTTCGAGCAGCTAAAAACAAGTTTATGTGAAGCACCAGCATTGGGAATGCCAGATTATGAAAAAGAGTTTGAGTTATACTGCAGTGAGAGGGAAGGATGTGCATTGTCAGTTTTAATACAGAGACATGGAAAACTGAGAAAACGAATTGCATACTTTTCAGCTGTTTTAGATCCCGTTGCAAGAGCGTTGCTGGGATGCTTAAAAGCAGTAGCTGCTACAAGCATGAGTATTAAACAAAGTGAGGGTATAGTGATGGGATTTCCTTTGAGAGTGTATGTACCTCATTCAGTGGAGATTCGCCTCACTAGAACCAAGACATAGTACCTTACCAACAGAATGACAAAATATGAGAAGACAATTCTAAGTGCAGACAACGTTAGAATTTCAAGGTATGTAAATGTGAATCCATCTACATTATTACCCGATGTTATGAATGTGGAAGTACGAGATGAAGTGGATCACAAATGTCTAGATGTCCTAGAATATTGCACTAAACCAAGGTCTGATATCAAAGATGTACCTTTACCTGAATCCGACTATGTAATGTTCGTGGATGGATCATGTCTGAGAACAGATGAGGGTGTACTGAGCGCTCCGTATGCTGTCTGTACAGTAGCAGATTGTCTTGGAAGCGTCTTGTCTGAAAGGAATCCGTTCAGCTCAAATTGCCGAATTGATTGCGTTGATTGGAGCATATGAGTTGGGAAAAGAGATAAGGATCACCATAGTGACTGACAATCAGTATGGATTTGGGGTTGTCCATGATTGTGGTCAACTGTGGTCCCAAAGAGGTTATATGACTTCGGCAGGATCCCCCATTAGAAATGCTGAATTTGTGAAAATGTTAATTGATGCCATTCAATTGCCAGATAAGATAGCTGTGGCAAAGTGCGCAGCTCATTAGAAAGAAGATGATTATATTACTCGTGGTAATAAATATGTGGATTCAATTGCAAAATACTGTGCCAAAAATCATGCATTTATTAATCGGGATAGACAAACTGAACATCTTTCAAGTCCTTTGATGCTAACCACAGTAGCGGAGACGTGGCAGGAGGTAAAACAAATGCAGGAAGAAGCTAGTGAAGAAGAAAAAGATAACTGGTTAAAGGCAGGATGTAGACAATGAGAAGAGGATGAAATCTGGATTTACAAAGATGAAAGACCAGTAATGCCAGATAACATGATCTCAAATATGGCCCGAATGTATCATGGTCAAGCCCATATTGGAAGAGATGCCTTGATACGAATGTTTAGACAGACATGGTACAATTACAAATTTAGAATGATTGCTGAAAGCCTTTGTCAGAGATGCCTTGTGTGTCAACAACTGAACCCAAGAAGAAAAACTGTTATGAGTTTGGGAACCATAGGAAGGGAGGGAGGTCCATTTACAAGAATGCAGTTAGATTTTATTGAGCTTCTTCCATGTAACAGACTTAGGTATGGACTTGTGATCATTTGTTTATTCTCACGATGGGTTGAAGCATTCCCCACTAGGAGGAATGATGGAGTGACTGTTGCCAAACTCCTGTTACGTGAGATAATACCACGGTACGGTTTCCCAGTAACTATTGAAACAGATCGTGGATCACATTTTCACAATGAGTTAATGCAAATGATTTGTGAAACACTGGACATTCGTCAAAAGTTGCACTGTGCTTAAAGACCAGAAGCTTCAAGGGTGGCTGAACAAGTAAATGGAACAATAAAAAAACTGAATTGCAAAAATGTGTTTGGCCACAGGACTAAAATGGCCCAATGCACTGCCACTTGTTCTAATGACCCTGAGGAGTCCTCCTGACAAATGAACAGGATTAAGTCCCCATGAGATTTTAATGGGAAGAGTAATGAGACAAGCATTTGTACCAGTTGATAAACTGTTGAGCATAAATAATGATATCATACTGGATTACTGCAAGAATCTGTCTGACGTAGTAACTTCTGTGTTCCATCAGGTGGGAACTGAGTCACAAACGAAAGTGAAACATCCAGCTCATGATCTAGTCCCTGGAGATTGGGTTCGGATAAAAGTTCACAGGAGAAGAAATTGTCTAGTGCCTCACTGGCAAAAACCTCAACAAGTTATTCTGGTTAGAACAACTGCAGTTAAGTGTGCTGGAATCAAAAGGTGGGTGCACACCAGTCACACTATTCGTGTGCCATGACTTGAAAATCTGCAGGAGGAGAGTGAAAGCACCACTGATTCAGACACTGAGGGTGAACCAGAAAAAGATCCAGATACTGAAGCTCGACCTGTTAATCGACATCTGGAGATATCAGATACTACCTCTGCAACGGAAAGAGAAAATGAAATTGCTGAAATACCAAATATTGAAGATCCACCTGTAAGTCGAGATTTCATAGAAACTAATACCAGTAAGGACACTGAGTTAAGTGAAAATAAAACTGGTAATTGGGAAACTACTGAAGGACAGTTTGAAAGCTCTGGAAGCAGGAACCGAAATATCGAAACTGGTGAAGAGGAAATAACTCACGATGAGGATGAGCTTCTAAGTACCAGCTATGGAGAAGTTCCTAACAGAGTGAAAGAACTGACATGGGAGAATTTGAATTCCGAAAAAGAATCAGATCCTGTAAAAGTCATTATAAATGAAACTGTAGAAAGATCTGAAACAGAAACAGATGATAGTGATGATGAAACTCAATTGAGGAGGAGTTCAAGAAAATGAACTTGGAGAGTGGGGCGAAACACTACTGAACCTGAAATAAAAAGAGTAAGAAAAGGAGATAATTGGCCTAAAGAAATTGATGGACTGAAAATTAAACTGGTTAACAAAGCAAAAGTACAAGAGGCTCAAGTAAATGAAATAACCAGTCAAAAGGAGTTATTGGGAAAGAAAATATAAGTTGTGCAAAGGCCAAAAAGAGTGAGGAGACCAAATCAAAAATATAAATCACCTGAGTGGACTTACATGGTGCTGCCTCCAATAAGAGAAGTAAACACCAGTCAAGAGAACTTGCATTGTCAAGGTGTTGAAAAAGAAAGCGCGTAAACTGTAACACAAAGAAAAGAAAAAAGGATTTCCAAGTGTAACAGTGCAACGAAAGGGATATATATATATACTAGCAGCCTGCCCCGACGTTGTCCAGTTATGAAATAGAATGTGTGTAATGTGTGTATTCAGATACGGTCATTCGCGTGTTCCCCCGCTTGAGGCCCAGCTGCAGCCCTGGTTGATGTTAGCACTTAGCAGGCGCGTGTCCCCCCCGCTTGAGGCGCAGCTGCAGCCCTGGTTCATGTTAGCAGGCGCATGTAATTAGTGTAGTGATCCGCCGCCTGAGCCCGGCTACAGCCCTGGCTGATGTTAGCAGGCGCGTGTAATTTGGTTTAATGTGATAGTTCAGTAACAGCGCGCATGAGAGGCTGCAGTGATTGTGCCCGCAGACATGCTCAGTCGCGTGTGCCCCTGCTTGAGGGCCAGCGGCGACCGTCTAACAATTAGAATTGTGTGAGTCTTGAATGATTATTTCCCGCTGTTCTTACTTTTTTTATGACCCACACCGACGCTCTTTGGCCCGAGTGCTTTTTAGACGCACCCAGGCCAAGCCAAACACTGCGTTCGGCCATTTCAGATGCACCCAGGCCAAGGCACACACTGCATTCGGCACCCCCAGTATGTGTGAGACAACGGGCAGTCCCACAATGGAGTCTTGCGAATGGTTACTTACCACGCTTCGAGGTGAACGCCTTTGTGACGCCCCCAGCACACGGCCACAGCAGACGATCTGATTAATGTACGACCCAGATGGCATGAAGTGCGAACGTAGCACACGCTCCCAGCCTTTGTCACGCCCCCAGCGTGCCCCTTGATGCGGCGCAATTGCGTAATTGGCACTTCACATGGCATGAAGGGCGGACACACGGCCACAGCGTGTCATGCCCCCAGCGTGCCCCTTGATGCGGCGCAATTACGACTCACATAGCATGAAGGGCTGAACGTACCACACGTCCCCAACGTTTGTCACACCCCCAGCACACGCCCACAGCAGAACGCAGACACGCCCACAAGGTACTACTTTGCTGGCACGGTTCTTTTACCTTTTAAATGTATATGGTGGCCGTCTGCATAGCCTATTTCCTTCTGCTGCAACTGCCCTTTCCAACGCTGTATTGGGTGCTGTGATTGGTGCTGTGGTTACTGAGATTACCCGCTTCAAAGGTTTGGGCTCTCTCTTTATAATATTAGTATGGATATATATATATATCTTTTGCAGTTGTTTTCACTGTCTGGAAGGCAGCATGTTTTGAGAGCATTGGCGTCCTTATTCTATTACCATGTAAGCACCTCGGCATGTCATTATGACTTGTTTATATTCAGGCAGACGTGGCATACTTATATATTTTCTGTATGTATATCAGGAATTTGATTAAGGTTGATTGTTGGCATTTATTTGCTCATTGCGCAGAATGCAGTTATTCATATTCTTCAATTAACCTCTTGCACTTTGCATTTTGTTTAAGTGTTAAGACAAGTATGTTTTACAAGCTGTATTTCCGACCACACAGTCCACTTTCTATGATCATTTATGCCTGAGGAGGGCTATATAATCTTGAAACTTTATGGCGCCAATTAGATTGACAAAGCCTGCTGTGCAGGCGAAACGCGTCTCTCTTTTTATGCGGGGTCGAGGGAGACCTGATGAACAATAAAGAAGCCTATTCCATGCATACCTCGAGTACGTGCCTCTTCTTCATTGGAGCAGGATTGTTTTTGATATATATATATATTTTTCATGAGTGCATCATCGAGGATTTGAAAAAACTCAACCAACAAATCCAGAGTACAAACAATATGTCCAGTTTTCAAACCCAACAATATCACAACCTGATGGCAAAACTGTCAAAAAACCAAGAAATAGTAGTTTACTCTTCCGACAAAGGAGGAAACATTGTTTTGTGGCAAAAAGATCAATACATTAAGGAAGCAATGCGACAACTTGCAGACATCAACTGCTACGTAAAAAGCAACGGTGTCCAATACAAGCATGCCATGGACAACATCAAAAAAATGTTGTTATCATACAAAAGAAGTAACTTGATTTCAGCAGCTGAATGTGCTTTCCTTTTGGTGGAACATCCGGTTATGCCACATCTGTATCTTATTCCCAAGGTGCATAAAATGAAAGATCCAACACCGGGAAGACCATCATTTCAGCGATCAAGAGTATGGGTGAGAACATTTCACGGTATATTGACTTTTATTTACAGGAGCACGTCCAAATATTGCCCAGCTTTATTAAAGACACAGGAGACTTTTTGACTAAGCTGGAGTCCATACAATGGCAAGACAATTGGTGTATTATTACGTTAGACATCGAGTCATTGTATACATGTATTCAACACACTAAGGGCATTGATGCAATCAGACATTTTTTGGGACGTAAATCCTGTGCATATTACAGCCATAACAAAATGATATGTGACTTGCAGTGGTGCCTCAACAATAACTATTTCTCGTTTGGTAAGGAGATATGGAGGCAGATACGCGGTGTTGCTATGGGATCCTGCTTCTCTCCCAGCTACGCGTGCTTGCACGTAGGGTTGTGGGAGGAGCAGGATCTCGTCAACGTCCCTGGTATCCAACATGTGAAGCACTGGATGAGATTCATCGATGACGTGTTTTGTGTATGGGAGGGCGACACAAACAGTGCTAAAATCTTTGTTGATGCTCTCAACACTAATTGCTTCAATCTATTTTTTACATCAAGCATCAGCACTTCTTCTGCTGAATTTCTAGATGTATGTATAAGTATCAACGGCGCAGTGATTGGCACTTCACTGCATCGAAAACCCACTGCAGGCAACAGTATTCTGCATGCCAGCAGTGGGCACCCCAGACACGTAATATCCAGTATCCCTTTGGGTGAGTTGTTGCGTTTAAAGAGAATCTGCAACACCCAGGAAAAATTTGAGGAAGGAGCAGTTGCCATGATGGCCAGACTACAAGCTAGGGGTTACAGTAAAAACTGCTTGTTTAATGCACTAGCAAAGAGCAGAGAACGATCAAGAGTCTCTCTACTGGCACCCAAATTGCTTGATGACAATACCAGTACAGACACTGTTAGATTGATAACAACTTACAGCAGACAACATCGTCAAATCAAATCCATTGTTAACAAACACTGGGCTATACTCAAGACAGATGGTGTTCTTCGTGACAGGACCGCTGAAAAACCAGTGGTTACATTCAGACGGGCAGTCAGTATCCACAACAAGCTGGTTAAATCCAGCCCTGAACTGCCAAAGGCAAATGAGTGGTTTGGAGGTAAAGGTTTCCACAAATGCTTCTCTTGTCGAGCTTGCAAATATGGTGAAAACACCACCCATTATAGTACCCCATTTTCCAACATGGAATTATCCATTCATGGCAATTACAATTGCCGCACTGAGTTCGCTGTTTACGTACTGACATGCACCTGTGGTCTGCGCTATGTGGGTAGTACCAGCGCCCAGGTGCATGTCAGGATATTGCAGCATCTACGTGCCATTGTCAATCATGACGGGGCATATCCAGTGGCGCGTCATTTTAACATCAGACACAACAGGGATCTGTCTTGTCTTACATACTATGTTATTGACGCCGTTGCCCCTCTTAGACGCGGTGGCGACCGCGACAAACTACTACGCAGATTGGAAACGCGGTACATAATTAAGCTTGACAGCAAACAACCCAACGGGTTGAACGCGACTGAGGATCTGCACAATTTTTTGTAGATAGTCGTTTCAATCGCATCCACATCGTATTTAGGCCCTTACACCTCCATGTTGGAGGTTTCAGCAATGTCTTACTTGCACTTTAGATTGGGGTACACACAAATAGTTCATAAAACACATATTAAGATGAAAACAAAGAGTGTACTCCAGTATGATGACCTGCAGTCCTACTACCATTTTTAGATTGGTTGTTTTGGTTATCAAACAATGCTGTCTTTTAAACATTATTTGGTTATTCTTTGGGTGGTTAAGTTACACTGTGAATACATAGGAGCACTTGTTTATTATTGTAATTATAATTTTTTGTTAGTAGGTCTTAATATTTATGAAAAACGAAATTTATAAATGCATAAATTTTAATAAATATATAGGACTGTAGCTCATAGTCACGGTTAAACACGTAGGTGCATTTAGTGGTAATTCCTATATCGCACACGATCCAGCTGAGTTCTGGTCTAAGTTCCATCAACATTGCGTCAGGCCTAGCATTTAAACTTGTCTACAATGTTATTATATGATCATTTAAAAAAATGTTTTGGTCTATTGAACTATGTTGCTCACAAGGTTGTGTACTATGCATGTAGGCATTGTATTTTAAATTAATCAGTGGACTATTTATCTGCATTCAGGCAGTCAAGATATATCAACAATGTCATTAATGTATTTATACAGTAATTTTCTGTGCATGTTCCCAATGAGTGTGTACTGTGGCAGAATCAATATCAGTGGTATCATTTTTATCGCTATGTATGTTAAATGCCCTTTCATGACATTGTCCATTATCCCTGATTTCTTTTACATTCAAAATGAAGCGTTGTTGCTTTAAATCTGTGAAATCCGGGCCACGGGCTGGATTATGTGATGCACGTGTGGGAGGTGTGGCCCATAGGTGGGGTCAGAACCAACAACATAAAAGAAAACCCAAAAAAACCAAATGTGGTGCGTGAACAAGAGTACGCTAGTACTCGAAACGTTGCATTTTGAAGGCTTGTGAATAAAAACAACCTGCCTGGATATCGTGGGGTCTGTCTCTTCTTTCGCCGCGCAAGTGGAGGTCTGAAGATTTCGGTGATATATATATATATATTACCTACTGGCGGTCGCCAGTAGGTATATATAGTTAGGATTTTTTCTCTATGGGATTTTTGAAAATTCTATGTCTAATAACTTTGGCGTTTGTGGACGGAATTGGCTGAAAATTTCAGGAAAATGGAACATTTTGTTTCTGAGCAGCCCCTGAAAATTTGGGGGGGTTTCGTCAAGGGGGGGCCGAGAAAAAAGGGGGGTCCCAAAACGTGTTTTTAACATTGAGTTTTCCATAGGGCGGTTGGCCTCACTTTTAGCCCGAACGGCTGAATGGATTTGCACGAAACTTGGCAAAATTGTAGGGACTGGTAGCCCGATGTGCCTTTGCTAGGTCTCAATATATGTGCTCCAGTGGATTTTGAGAAATTAACGTTCAAAAAAAGATATATATCTCTAACAGCGGACCGGGCAGCGCTCCAGTTCGCGTACTTTTCGCGTTATGGAGCTTTGTGAAGCGAAGCTGATTGGTTCTCCGGCGTCTGTAAACATTCCAACCAGTCCGTAGCGGCCGCCATCTTGTCTCTCGGTAGGATCGAGAGACAAGAGGAGGCCAAAGCGAAGGGGAAAATGACCATAAGGGGGCATAGTAGATCCTCCCTGACCCCCTAGGTTTGATGTGGAGGTTTTAAAAGGGCCCCGCGGGGCCAAAAAAAATAAAAAATAATAATAATCGAACGGCTGAATGGATTTGCACGAAACTTGGCAAAATTGTAGGGACTGGTAGCCCGATGTGCCTTTGCTAGGTCTCAATATATGTGCTCCAGTGGATTTTGAGAAATTAACGTTCAAAAAAAGATATATATCTGTAACAGCGGAACGGGCAGCACTCCAGTTCGCGTACTTTTCGCGTTACGGAGCTTTGTGAAGCGAAGCTGATTGGTTCTCCGGCGTCTGTAAACATTCCAAACAGTCCGTAGCGGCCGCCATCTTGTCTCTCGGTAGGATCGAGAGACAAGAGGAGGCCAAAGTGAAGGGGCAAATGACCATAAGGGTGCATAGTAGATCCTCCCTGACCCCATAGGTTTGATGTGGAGGCTTTAAAAGGGCTCCGCGGGGCAAAAAAAAAAAAATCGTTTTTTTGGTGGGGTGCGCCCGGTTAGCGTAACGGGAAGCGGACTGGGGAGCGTACTACAAGGAATGAAGAATGATTGACTTTTAACTTATTGTATGTTTATAGACTTTTTTTTAACTTTTTTTTCTGCTGAGTGACGTCTCGGCCTATCTTCACGGGATGCAGTCCCTACCATCTCGGCGTTTAAGCCCAGGGGGACCGGTAGTGTGGGAGAGATAACGGGGCATATTATCAAGGGGGTTTATCTCCGTATTACCTAGCTGTCGCTAACACCAGTTAGCGACCGCTAGTAGGAGATAGCGACCATCTTGGGCCCCACTTTGCATGTCAGTGATATTTATCACTAATGACATGCAAAGTGGGCATGCCAAGATGTTAGCGACTGGAAACAGTCGCTAACATCGCTATCTCCTATTACCAACTTTTGGAGATATTCGCGCTAAGCGCGAATATCTCCAAAAAGTAACACCTGCCCTGAGCAGTTCTTAGCCATGTTATCCAATGGGAGGTGGATAACATGGCTAAGAGCATTAGCTCGGTAATGCATGAATATCGCTGACTTTTCAGCGATATTAATGCATTGCGGCCGTTTTTTATCGCATTTGCGATAAACCTTGATAATAGCAAGGTTTATCTGCGATAATTTCTGACGATGCTTAGCGGTAAAAAATTCGTTGCTAAGCATCGTTAGGGATAAATATCGCTTAACTTTGGTAATATGCCCCAACGTCTGTTAACGTTCGATTCGAAGGAAATCAGGAAGTGTTGAAAAACATTGTATGCGCCATCTTGCCTTTTTTCAAATGCCACACTTTTGTCGTGCACGGCAGTCATTTTAGATGACTTGACCAGACCCACTCTCTGCACGCTGTCGATCCTTAGCATGGCTCCCCACCCTCGCAAGCATCTCCCCCAGGCACTGGTCACCCCCGCTCTCTGTCTTATGCATGGGCAATAAACCTCCCCCCATCTGCGCTGCTCTTCCCTGAGAATCACACCCTGTGCCCGCCCGACACCTCCCCTTCGCCCTATTCACTACCGCACCCTCTGACACTCCTCTTCCTCTGTGTCCGATTGTCCAGGCCGGTCCCAGGCTATCAGCTAGCCCTGCAGATTTAGTTTATGGCCCCAGCTGTAAAGAATTACCCCTCTTCAAAGGAGTTATAGTAGATCAAGGCCCACACCCGATGAGATCCGTCACACCACACGCGTTCCTACTATCTGAAAACCATCCTGTATTGTGATTGGGGAGGGGACCGAGCCTGAAGCGGAAGATTCCAGGGATGACTCTTTGTACATCAAAGTTTTTACAATTATGTGTCACATTAAAAATATATAGCACTCCAACAAAGTAGTAGGATTATAAAACTTTAATAACTTATAAATATATACAACAAAACAAAAACAGTAAAAACATTTAAACATTTTTAGGGAAAAAGAAGGAAGTAGCGGTCGGTTGTGCGAATAGTCCCAAGGCAGCACAACGTTCAGATTTCTGGACGGCACCCAGGTGATGTTGGCTGGGTGCCGCACTGATTTCGGTATCCGGCGTGGGGCGTCGCGGGGGGTGGGTCATCAGTAGCGGTCTGTTGTGCGAATAGTTCCAAGGCAGCAGAACGATGGCACCAAGGTGATGTCCAGTAAGTTGCCGCCCTCCGAATAACGGCGTGGGGCGCCCCGGGGGGGGGGGGGGAGGCGGCGTGAACGGGCCTCCCCAGGTGGAGCCTCGTCTGCTGTAGTGGGGCGCCCCTTTACCGTTTCAGTTGCCATTCCGTCCGCTTTTGGTCCACTGTGTCAAAATCCGCAATTCAGCTGAGTTGCCTTCCTCCGAATAACGGCGTGGGGCGCCCCCGGGGGGGGGGGGGGAGGCGGCGTGAACGGGCCTCCCCAGGTGGAGCCTCGTCTGCTGTAGTGGGGCGCCCCTTTACCGTTTCAGTTGCCATTCCGTCCGCTTTTGGTCCACTGTGTCAAAATCCGCAATTCAGCTGAGTTGCGCCCACTCTTGCGGTGCAGCGATAGGCGGCTGTCACAGGACTCTCAAAATGGCGGCAGGCTCTTTCCTTTTTGGGCCTGGTCCACTGAAATGGCCCTGGGACACCTTGGAAATCGGACGCTTGTCTGCTAGGTCTTGGACCCCATTCTCGAAAGCGTCCCCTCCGCCTTGAGGATTCTACAAAAGTCTTGGGGGCCCCCGACTCCTGCAGGCTTCCGGTGGGGAGCGGCTGCCATGATTGCTCGCAGAATGACCACGACGGAGCCACGAGATGGTGGTGCTTTCATGCTGACGCCAGCTTCAGTCTGAAACATCCAGAAACAAGGTGGGGCTTTCATCGTTTGGGAAAAAAAAATAGTTTTCATCCAATGAAAAGTGTTATTTTTAGGTCATATGATCAAGCCTTCCATCATTAGGAAACCAAAAGTAAAATGAACCAATGAAAAGTTTTATAAACAAGTCACATGACCTGTTATGCGGCATAGGGTATAAAAAGCGTAGAAAATCCGTTGGCACGTGAGGCGGCGTCAGTAGCGGACCGATGTGCGAATAGGCCGAAGGCAGCACAACGCGCCAAGATCCGATGGCACCGAGGTGGTGTCCAGCAAGTTGTCGCACTGGTGTGGCCATCCTACAATGCTGAAAGTCGGCGTGGGGCGCCCCTTTGGCCTGTGAGATGGCGGCAGTAGCGGACCGATGTGCGAATGGGGCCAAAGGCAGCGCAACAATATTTTCTGAATAGAAGACACCACAAGGCGCTGAGATGCCAAGATCCGGATGGCACCGAGGTGGTGTCTAGCAAGTTGTCGCACTGGTGTGGCCATCCTACAATGCTGAAAGTCGGCGTGGGGCGCCCCGTTGGCCTGTGAGATGGCGGCAGTAGCGAACCGATGTGCGAATGGGGCCAAAGGCAGCGCAACAATATTTTCTGAATAGAAGACACCACAAGGCGCTGAGATGCCAAGATCCGGATGGCACCGAGGTGGTGTCTAGCAAGTTGTCGCACTGGTGTGGCCATCCTACAATGCTGAAAGTCGGCGTGGGGCGCCCCGTTGGCCTGTGAGATGGCGGCAGTAGCGGACCGATGTGCGAATGCGGCCAAAGGCAGCGCAACAATATTTTCTGAATAGAAGACACCACAAGGCGCTGAGATGCCAAGATCCGGATGGCACCGAGGTGGTGTCTAGTAAGTTGCCGCACTGGTGTGGCCATCCTACAATGCTGAAAGTCGGCGTGGGGCGCCCCGTTGGCCTGTGAGATGGCGTCAGTAGCGGACCGATGTGCGAATGGGGCCAAAGGCAGCGCAACAATATTTTCGGTATAGAAGACACCAGAAGGCGCTGAGATTCGGTTAGCACCGAGGTGGTGTCTAGCAAGCTATGCAGCTGAGTTGCGTGCGCACTTGCGGCGAATAGGTCGAAGGCAGCACAACAATGTTTTCTGAATAGAAGACACCACAAGGCGCTGAGATTCGGTAGGCACCGAGGTGGTGTCTAGCAAGTTGCCGTACTGGTGTGGCCATCCTACAATCCTGCTCCGAATAACGGCGTGGGGTGCCCGAAGGGGGAAGGGGAGGAGGCGGCGTGAACGGGCCTTCCTAGGTGGAGGCTTGTCTGCTGTAGTGGGGCGCCCCTTTACCGTTTCAGTTGCCATTCAGCTGAGTTTCGGCCGCTCTTGATGCTACAGCGACAGGCGGCTGCAAGAGGACTCTCAAAATGGCGGCCTGTTCTTTGGATTTGGGCCTGGTCCACTAAAATGGCCCTGGGACACCTTAGAACTCGGACGCTCGAATTTTTTTTCCTTTCCTCTACATGCAAAAAAAGGTAAATGCCCGGTACGTTACACGCTTCATCTGCCACGATGTACTCTCCAGAGGAACCGAAAAAAAATATAGTTATGGTAACTATACCATGCATCGTCATATGGAGAGGTGGCACCGATTAATTATAGTGCTGCATAAAAGAGAGATTTGGAGGAGAACCCCCGACCTGCCAGTACATTCATCAAAGAAGTGGCACTGACAGCATCAGAGGCAAGGGAAACGGTCCCAAATATTTAGAAGAATTTTGGAAAGATTAAAATGACATGTTTAGATTGTGGCAAATTAATTTCATGTGGACAGATGAGTGTTACTCTAATAAATACAGCATATGAACATCATCATAGTCGATGGTTGGTAGAGACATTTTGACTATATCCTGGACCTGCCCGTCCTCGCCCAAAATGGCGCCGGAATAAATGGGACTCGTAACTCCTTGTTGTGTACTGGTTGCACAACCTTGATATCACGAGATTCGTATGCAGTTTTGAAGCACATGGCGGGCGGGGACGAGAATAGATTGAATATTTCGATATCCCTATTGATATTAAGTTCTGATGTGTTATTGATTACTGTACTATTGAAAGTTCGAATTAACGTCACCCATGGTACTTGCCCGCAAATGTATATCTAGATAATTTTATTGTAACTGGCCCTGTCGTATTTTAATTATAAAATGTACGTCCACCGATTCCGCAACTGTTAGACACTTTAGTTCTTGCAACCTAATGGCCCGCCCGTTACGTTCCTCTACAGTGTAAATGTCTACTCATCATATACGATTACAGTTTGCTCCGTGGCCGGCCCACGTGGTTATAGGCCCGTATTTGTATAATGACATTTTCACAATAAAGGTTTTTAAAAGAAAACATGGTAGTAGTATATACATTGGTAAAGTTTTTAATAATAGTCACTGTTTTAGAATCAGTAAAAGGCAAGTGAAATAAAGCAGACCAATTACATGAAGGGTAAAAGGTATAATACGCAGGAACGCAGTAAAGATAAATGGTCAAGGGCTGTTGTGTTTTTTACTCCTGCAACATAAAGTGATCGATAAGAATCTCATATTCAGGCGTATCGGCGACTAAGACAGCAGGCCGACCCTCTTTTGCTCAACGGCTCCGTCATGGGACGAAGAAACGCCCTTTTTCTCGAAAAAGGAATATATTTTACTTGCAGGACAGTTGTAAATTTTCCGGGAAAGTACATTAGCCTGGAACATTATAACATATATTTAAGAAAAAATAATGTTCGAAAGTAATAAAAAGCGTAATTTTTAGGTCATATGACCAAGCCTTTCATCATTAGAATAAGAAAAGTAAAATGAACCAATGAAAAGTTTTATTAACAAGTCACATGACCTGTTATGCTTACGTTACGCGCTGCGCGTCGCGCCCCGGATCACTTCCGGATGCGCTAACGCGGCGCGTCATATGACGCATTACGCGACAACGCAGGTCTAGAATATAGTCAAAATGTCTCCACCAACCAGCGGTCGAAACACAACCCCTTTCAGCAGGCTAAATAGTTCTGTTAAATGACAACAGAAGGGACAGGCAACAAGAACCATCAGTGAAAGAGGGGAGGGCTAGTTCTTCTCTACCGGGTCACGTTGGGGCGCTACCGGAACTGATCGAATTGGTAGTCTACAGTGTTTCTGGATGTTTCAGACTGAAACTGGCGTTAGCATGAGAGCACCACCATTTCGTAGCTCCGTCGTGGCAATTCGACGAGCAATAATGCTAGCCGCTCTCCACCAGAAGCCTGCGGGAGTCGGGGGCCCCCAAGACTTTTGTAGAATCTTCAAGGCTGAGGGGACGCTTTCGAGAATGGAGCCCAATCTCTAGCAGACAAGCGTCCGAGTTCCAAGGTGTCGCAGGGCAATTTTAGTGGACCACGCCCAAATCTGAAGAGCCGGCCGCCATTTTGAGAGTACTGTGGCAGCCGGCTATCGCTGCACCGCAAGAGCGGGAGCAACTCAACTACATGGTGAGCGAGACGCTGTAGTCGAAAGAGCGGGCGGTAAACAGCTGAATAGCGGAAGAGGCACAGTGTAGCAAAAGCGGGCGGAATGGCAACTGAAATGGTAAAGGGGCGCCCCACTACAGCGTGTCTTTAGGTGAAACGGATTGTGGGACAAGGTCAAGAATGGAAGAGTTACCAAAAGGCAAAAAGTTCCGCTTGATCCCGGGAGCCGGCCACCTATGTCGGGGGCGATCTCAGGCTACACCAGGAGAACACGACTTGGGGAGGGAGCCGGAGCCAAGCGCCCCCTCCGAGTCCGCGCCATCACACCGTCCCTCGGGGGCCTCCGTCAAGCGGTTCAGGGTGGCACCGCATTACATTGTTCACAAATGCAGTCACGTCCTCAAACAGCCCCCACTTTACTTTGAGAATAGTGAAGCTGAAGCAAGTGCAAATAGGCTTCAGACAGTGTTACAAGCACTCCTCAAAACTTTGAACCATCAGAGTGCATGAGTTTCATGCTCGATCGATTGAGCTAGCCGGATCGGGCAACAAAAAGTATAAAATAGTTATGTAAATAGTTGTTTAATAAAATGTTTTACCCTGTTACTTTGCTGGTGTGTTGTATATATTTGTAATATTTGCATAGAGTTTATCGTTATTTTGGGCGGGGTGGGTGGCGGAGCCGAGCTGTATTGCAGCCATCATGGTGTGGAGTTCAGTTCATCTCAATAGTTTCGTGTTTGTCATGAGGGGTTGTTCCTAATGTTTCTATTTTAGCGAGGTCAAAAAGAGATCCCATTAGTGGCCTACTGATTTTGCTCGATTCCTTTTGTTTTTTTACACGATTTTTCGCTATCTGCAAAGACTAAACAGAGTATTGCGACTCTGTGCTTGTTTGTAAATAGAGAATGAACCAAAGAGAACCAATTCTAAAACAGTAAATGCTTGGATAACAATCAATCAAATGGAGAGAGAAGCAGGCACGACGGATTACAACGGGGGCAAAGGCCTGCGTTAACTACCCTTCACTATCTGCAAAGAGAGAGTACTCCTAATAGAAATGAGGGGGAGGGGGGGGGGGCAGCATTCAAAGCAGATCAGTGTGCATAAACACGAAAATGTTTTTACTTACCACGTACTTGACATTCGACAGCTTATGATATTTGCTATTAAAAAACCATTGAAATTCACTGAAAAAACCATAGGTTAGAGACCATATATAGTTAGGAATTAGCATTTAAAAAACCTTGAAAATTCACTGAAAAAACCATAGGTTATAGACCATATATAGTTAGGGATTAGCATTTAAAAAACCTTATTTTACTCACACAAAACCATTGAAATTCCATATATAGTTAGTTGCACAAACTATATATCGCGCACCCGCAATCCACTGCTGATGATGTCACATATTACATCATTCATGACATGGTCAGTGACATCACTGATGACATCACTGATGACATCTCAAATGACATCACTGATGACATCTCAAATGACATCACTGATAACATCTCAAATGACATCACTGATGACATCTCAAATGACATCACTGATGACATCACTGATGACATCTCATTTGACATCAATGACCACATCACTGATGATATCATTCATGTGACAATACAATGCATCTCCTCACACTTTAATATAATCTCTGTTACACCCAGTGTTAAATACAGAGTATAATTTTTGAAACCATTGACACACCAATACTAGTTACTACATACGCACTCAGTGATTCCTATGTTTACACACACATTCACTCATTTACCCATACAATCATTCATACATACAATCACTCATCTTTACAACACTATCATATGCACTCATACACCTATACAGACTCTCACACTCTGTCACTCATCCATGGAGTTACTCACACACCTAGTCAGTCCTGTAAATAATCAATCACACTTCCATTTTCTAATCTATACAGTTACACATAGAGCACCTTACATTTTGAAACATATACTAACACATACTTACTCTCTTATACAATCATTGATACAAGTACACATTGATCTGCACAGAGTCACACACCTCCCAGCCAGCCACACACACTCAGTCTCCCATACAAATACTTGGGCAATCAATCAATAACCCATATAGTTACTCTTATAGCTACTGACCAACACATGCAGCAGTTTACAGAACAACAGACATAATGATGCACAAATTAAGACAGTTTAGTCACTAACCCATGCACTCAGTGAGACACATTTAATCACTCACTCATACAGTCAGTCACGCACCTACTAAATCCTTCATCCAGACACTTCTACATCTACTCATTCTTCAATATGTAAAACATATTTAAACTTTACAGAAACACACAGTCACTGGATGATGTCATCAGTGATGTCATTTGAGATGTCATCAGTGATGTCATCAGTGATGTCACTGACCATGTCATGAATGATGTAATATGTGACATCATCAGCAGTGGATTGCGGGTGCGCGATATATAGTTAGTGCAACTAACTATATATGGAATTTCAATGGTTTTGTGTGAGTAAAATAAGGTTTTTTAAATGCTAATCCCTAACTATATATGGTCTATAACCTATGGTTTTTTCAGTGAATATATATATATATATATATATATATATATATATATATATATATATATATATCCACATCAGTTTCAAACGCCCAGTGCAGCAGACTCAATTCCGCCGCGGCACCGCCAAGAAACAGGAGACCCAATTTCCGTGAGTAATTATTTATTTTCTGCAACGGACAGCATATTTTTATTTATTTTTTTCCCGTGAGTAATTATTTATTTTCTGCAACGGACAGCATAACGTTTCGGCCTTCCAGAGGCCTTGGTCACATGGCGCCACTGAGGGCGGTGGCAGAAATTTCAAGTGCTAGTGCTTTCAAATTATCCAATCACAGTAGGTATATGCTTAAGACACCAAGAAAGTAGTAAAAATACTACAATTGTAACGCTTACATTGCTGTGTGCTTTTAAAACATGAAAATCACAATATTGGGATTAATCCCTTTGAACATGACATTGCACAGGAAAATCATGAGTCGCATTGCTGAGATGGTTCGCAAAGTGCTGGTGAACTTATAAGTCTTTAGCAACATGGGTCTACATATTAACTGGATAAATCCCTGTCCGCAATATGCTTGTATATTCATATATATCAACAACAATTTAAGAAGTCTATATCATAGCCATACTAGATAGCGTTATAGATGAAATAAATACTTGTCTATAAACATTAATATACATATGTACAAAACATCCTGTAAAGATGCTTAAGCATGTATTTACATATAACCTATAGTCCGAAATTCTATGCGCAAGAGCAAATGAATCAGCAACAAATATCACCAACTCAGATAATTTGCCAATACATGTATAATACATTCATCTTTTCGTGGGCTGGTGGGAGAAGCACGTGGCCTGGGCAGGGATGAATGAGCGGTGGATGGATCACATTATACTGTGGACACGCTATATCGACGATTTGTTCCTGGTATGGCGGGGTCCACAGGATCTAGCTGAGGAATACATTAGGGGGTTAAACATCAACGACCTAAACCTTAGCTTCACAAGCAATATCAGTAAAAAGGAGGTCTTCTACTTAGACCTTCGAGTTTATGTTGAGGACAATACCATCCAGACTGCGGTATATCGCAAACCCTCAGCGGGTAATACCATCCTACACTCAGGAAGTTATCACCCACGTAGTGTGATCAACAATATCCCACTGGGAGAGTTTTTGCGTATGAAGCGAAACTGCTCGGCAGTTAAGGAATTTGAGAAAGCAAGAGGAGAGTCCAGGAAGAGATTTAGTCAGAGGGGATACTGCAAAGGAGTTCTGGATCAGGCTGAAATAAAAAGCAATACAGTGGGGAGAAATGACCTACTTATTGACAAACCTAGATCAGGCGAATCCAAAATCAGAATGATCACGAGCTACTCAGAAAAATCAGCAGAAGTTTTCAATATCATGAAAAAGAACTGGAAGATCCTAAAGACAGAGAGTGTGATAGGTAAAACTATCCCCTAATATCATACAGGAAAGGGAACTCATTTAAGGACCATCTTGTCAGTAGTCACTATGAGTGTAAGAGTAGGAAGAAACCTTCAGTGGTGGGCTTTTATCCCTGCATGAAATGCAAGGCTTGTAAAAACTCGCACAAGGTCAAGGGATACCAAATACCTGGGAAAACGAACAAGACCCAAATATCCAAATTGCTGAATTGCAATTCGGAATATACTGTGTATTGCTTGATGTGCCCCTGTGGGAAAAAATACATAGGGAGCACAATCAAACAAACCAAGTTAAGGGTTCTTGAGCACATGAGAGCCATCACCACGAGAGACCAGAGCTACCCAGTGGCTTGGCATTTCGAGGAGATGCACAAAAGCAACAGCAACTTACTGACCTTCTTTGCACTGGACCAATTGGTCAGAACTGACGAGGGGGAGATTGGGTAAGAAAATTGCGAACCCTAGAATTCAGGTTTATCATCCTACTCCAGACTAAGACCCCAGGAGGTATGAACAATGAAGAAGAAATGTGGACCCATATCTAATACATTGTCCACTTTATTTTTTGGGAGGAGAGGGAAATTTAGAAAGAGAAAAAGAACCCATCCCCAAAATTAAAGTACCTGCCAAACAACAGCTTGAATGTAGTTAAGCCCATTCAGGGCTTGATTGTAAGGGTTATACTAAGCCCGAATATAAATAAGACTCCCAGTTGAGGTATCCGTGAACTACCTAAGCCAGTCCCCACCACCAAATGCTAAAGATAGCTGTTTATTTAAGGGAGTGATGAGGAGAGCTGTGCGACACAACGGCCCTGAAAAGCGATAGGCGACCAATAATATGTCATATAATGTTATATTGGCATACAAACTAGTATCATTAATGAATTCATCATCATAGTCACCAATTAATTTATGAAAGCGCCTGAATGTACAGATGAATGTATTTACATCGCACTTTGTGATTGTGTCAGCGCGTTATTCACTACTATAAGATGGCCGCCATTTCCAATGATGGAATTTTATGAAATGCGCCGTTTTTTATTTTTACTTTTAGTGCATAGTGACAGGAAGTCACAATGAATTTTATTTAAATCACTGAAAAAAAATGCAATGGATTACACTGACGAAGGCGGCAACGCCGAAACGCGTTTGTAACCCTTGTTTATAATCTGCAATGCTTTGAATAAATATGACTAGCCACACTAGAGTGACTTTGAGTGCTCTTCTTTGAAATTGGTCCCCGTGGACTGAGGGACTGAATGTTGGGAATATATATATATAGTAGTTTTGCCTGTAAGACCATCGAAGAATAAATCTCCGATTGCTGCACAAACTTCTGGTGTGTCCTTTGCCTTCGTGTTTGAGCTTCAAGTTTACATGATTCTTTGTAATTTAAAGAGGCTGCCTGCCTCGCAACGGACCGCCTTCACTAAGCGGCTGGGAAAGGCGCCGCGGGCGCTTGCGCCCGCTTGTGGGATTTATATATATATATATATATATTGATAACACACGCTCGACTTTTAGCGAAAGTAGACGGCACTCCGAGCTTTGATTTTAAAAAAGTGATTTATTGGCAGACCCCCCTGCCCCCAAGACGACAGACGCGTTTCACCGTTAAGGCTTCCTCAGTGTCAACCAGTGCATTGGGATAGACGCAATTTTATCTCCACCCCTCTCTAGTCATGGAGAGAGGACTAAGGCGCCAAGTTCTTTATGGCGGCCATCTTACAGTGTACTTTGTTATAAATACTTTGCAAAAAACATTAAAAATGATTATACAAGGAGATTGGTGTCTGTAAAGTGCTTGTGCAATTGAAAACAATGTGGTACCGACCACATTAAATTCATTATACATTACATTCTATTGCATATCAAACATCAGTCATTTTAAGGGGACAAATAATGAATTACTTTCAATTTCAAAGGAACTACACATATGTAACCCCAGATTGCCAAATTCCACATACTTTGTACAATGACGATCAAATAGTTATTTTACTTGCTGGGGTACAAGGTGTTTTTGTCAATGATGGTCCCATTTTGAATTATAATTTTTTCAATTAACAACATATTTGTGAATTTCCCCTTCTCATGTTCTCCATGTGTTTTGATATGCAGTTATTCTCCCGCCCTGAATGGACATTTATAGTTATTTACATATTCTCTCGTCCTCTTGTCTCGCCCTGAATGGGCCTAGATGTCAGTGTGATTGCGTGTTTAATTCTGACAGTATTGGGAGAGTGAGATGTATTAAGATGATGTCCTATTGCCTGCCTTTCTATGTTCTGTTCAGATTTTTTGTTCAGATTTTATCTAGAGGACCCCATTTTACTTTAACATCTATAATTCAGATATCAATTCGAATATCCAGACGGTTGATCTACTCTAGGTGTACCCAAAGTTCCTCGTCGTTGTTTAACCCCCTAGGTTGCATGCTCTGGAGATCAATAATGTATTTTGATTCTAACGCCCTCAATGATCTTATCTTGTCTCCACCTCGTTCTTTCCTCTCTAGCTGATCTATGAGGAAGAAAGTCAATAGATCCCTATTGCTATTATGGTGGATTTCAAAGTGGCGTGCCACAGGATAGCTCTTGTCTCTGTTTGTGATGGCAAGCATGTGCTCTAAGATGCGTTTCTTCGCCGGGTTGATGGTACTCCCAATGTACCTCTTAGAGCATGGGCAAACCAGGCAATAAATTACAAATTCTGAATTACAATTCAGAAATTTAGTAATTGTTCTGGTAGGTCGTGGGTCGTTGGGTCTCCCCTCGTATTTGGTCCGCTTCTTACTATACTTGCAAGCCTTACAGTGCATGAAAGGAAAAAAGCCTTGAATCGATTTCATTTTTGATGGTTTTGGGGGGTCCTCAAAGTGACTTCTAGTCAGATGATCGCTGAGGGACTGACATCGTCTATAAGTTACAGATCGTTTAGGGGGTAACTTATTTTTCAGGACTATATCCGTTTTAAGGATATGCCAGTTTTTGTTGAAGATTTGGACCAGCTCGTTAGATCTCATACTGTAAGTGGTAATCATTCTTGTCACTGTCTCAGATTCAGTTATTTTACTCTTGTTTCTCAAGAGGTCTCTTCTGTCTGTGAGCTCTACTCTGTTCGAGGCATCTGTTAATAATGCTCTCGAATACCCTCTATCTAGAAATCTTGATACAGCTGCATCTCGTGCCTGTGAGAAATCGCTATGATCTGAACAATTCCTCTTCAGGCGGAGCAATTCACCAAAAGGAATGTTTCTTATCATACTTTTGGGATGATGACTTGCCGCATGTAATACGGTATTGCCCGCTGTAGGTTTTCGATAGAGTTTCGTTTGTAGAGAGTTTCCTAAAAAAAAAAGATATATATATATATACATACATATATATATATATATATATATATATTGATACCCCTCGGTTCCTTTTCGCCAGAATTTGCAGCGCTCTCTTGCCGGTTCGTAAATCCTCGCGGCAGAACCATGCCGCATTTAAATCCACAACCAATTCCCCCAGTTGGGAGAAAAACGGGACGAACTCGCGTTTGTCTTCACTTATGTGCTTTTTTATTTAATCCTCACAGCATGGAGTTTCTCAAGCAGGCAGGCACAAATCTACGCGTTTCGGGATAGCATATCCCTTGTTCACGATCAATTTGGCTCCAGGCTCTCAGTCTCAATATAGTGAGTCACATTATTACATCATTTCCTGTTTGATGTTATTTTGGCCCTCGGCCTTCTGGATGATGAAGTGTTTTGCAATTTTTTTATAAATTTTTTATCCGTCTGCATAGCCTATGTCCTTCTGCTGCAACTGCCCTTTCCAACGCTGTATTGGGTGTTGTGATTGGTGCTGTGGTTACTGAGATTACCCGCCTCAAAGGTTTGGGCTCTCTCTTTATAATATTAGTATGGATATCCAAACAGAAGCTGTAATTGAACTTGAAAGTGAAAGTGAAAGTTTACATTGTAAGTGAAAACAAGGTTAAAAAGAGACAATAGAAGGCAAATAGATTGTGAAAATTGCTGTGTAAAAAAAAATGGCTACTAATGAAGTAATTAAATCTGTACTGGAATATTAATGTTAATATGGTTAATTCTTGCTATTATCATTCCTTTTAGTCCCAATATTGAAAAGCTGAAAACAAATGAGAGTTTGAAAGATAAAAATGTCGATTTGCAAAAATGAAAAATTACATGTATATAGACCTGAAATTCATCAAGATAAGTCACTCAGCGATTTTTCTAGAAATACTTTTTCAAGAGTATTGTCTGAATATGTGAGGACGATGGATACCAGTGATTGTTATGTCTGTGTAAAGCTGCCAGCATCTGTCTCCGAAGGGGGTGACATACCACAATTTACCGTTAACATATGGAGTAACCTGTAGGGTAATATTACGTTTATTTTATAGCTCTGGAAAATTAGAATATTATTATTCTGACTCAGATGGTGTATTTGCAAAATTGAAAATTGTTGCAGAACTAAATCAAATTAAGCCTGCTAAAGGTTTTGGAGAATATTTCCTAGAAACACAAGGATTGACTCATGATTATGCATTTAAACATAATTTGACTTGTAAAATGAGAAATGAAGAGAAAGTTTTTCTGAATATGGGTGAGGAAAGGAGACAATAATATAAGCGTCGAGAAAAAGTGAAACAGACTAAATCTACAAAATGGGCATTTTCAGATGATAATATCGCAGGACATAATGTAAATGTGGCTATAAACATAGACACACCATTGTTAGGGAAATTATGTATCCAGAGAGATAACACTGTGTATGACAATTATTTTGTGGGTGCAAGTCAATGTGAAGATACTTATATTATCAAAGGGGGATGGGGATTTAAAGGTGGAAATGACCCAGTTTTTCCGGGAATTTATTTTCTGTGCGGGAACAAAGCTTATTATAGGTTACCAGACCACTGGTATGGTTCATGCTATCTTGGCTTGGTGTTTTCCAAAAATGTTCATGTTTATAGTGGTACGAATGGGATTCATGAAATAGGTAAACCACTAAGCCGTAGAAGAAGAGAAAGTGTAATTGAAATATTAGGGAATGTTTTTGGAGCACTAATACCAGCAGTAGGCATATCATTTATTGCAAACCGAATTAGAAAATTGACAACAATAGTAGACAGATTGTCAACAGACACAGCTGGAGGATTTTTAATGGTTAACACTGAAATCTTTGCTATGAGAAGTATGGTAATGAAAAATCGACTTGCTTTAGATATAATTTTGAACCAAAGGGGGACTTGTCCTTACAGGACCAGGTAGGACAATGTTAATCTAGTCAAACAAGCAGGTGACCTGGTCTCGATTTTGTAATGCTGCTATTTATTTAGACAGACTCCGTACTTAAATCAATTATTTCTTAGGCACTAATTTCATTTTTTTCTTTTCAAACATATAATTGGCGCAATTTAAAATTTCAATATGTTCAAGTTTGACACACTACACCACATTTAAATTATTAAACATATTTCAAACAAACAATATCAATGCACCCAAAGGTGTAGAAACAATTCTGAACAATTTGCTACAAAAAGACATGGTACAAACATATATACCATTTCATAACAACAGTACACCAGTTCTTTTTCACAAGATAGTCCTGTCTGATATGTAATACCACAATGTACTAGGAATAAGCTCACAAGGGATGCCTTCCGAGGAGTCACTTTATCCTAAGTATGCACCACTAGGATGCACACTGTTGGTTTGATAAACCTTTGTGAGTGCTATACACCATACATTAGTTAATGGAAAGAGCCGACATTTCTAAACCAGTAATTAATATAATGGGATTTTCATCAGGGCTGGACTGTGTACCTGTCGAAGTGAAAAAGGAAACAAATAAATATTGGGGCCTTCTCTTTCATTCTGTCTCACTATGTCTATGACATTGAAAGTGATTACCTCTGTGCTTGAGGGGTTCTTCCTGTATCTACCCGCATTGTCCTTTAACTACTTCTGTTCCTAAATGATAAGAGGAGACAGAACAATTGTCTCAGAATATGTAGTTTGGCCATTGCTTTGCTGTATCGCTACAATACATTCATATTATCCGGCAATGAAAAACGTTCTGCTTTAAGATTCCGTTCTGGAGTGAAGCGGTTACGCTTGTTTCCATCGAGCAGGGATGGCCTTATCTACTGTAAATGATAAATAAAGTGCCAACTTGTAAATTATGTCAATGTCGTGTATGTGCATTTCACTTCGCTCTTTAGCCAAAGAACTTACCATATGCCGATTTAGGAGCATTGACGTTCATCACATTGTCGTGTTCGTTTTTAATACGCCTCTGCGTTGTGGCTTTGCATGATTGTTTTATTCTGTGTGAAGAAATAAGTAAATGATATATCTCTGATTTCTGGTGATACCCTGCCGATCGTGTCTGATCGTGACTGCTTATAAAAGGTCTCACCTTCTAATTTTCGGCTTCTGCTCTTGATCGGAACTATCCGACGCCTGTCTCCTGTGGACTCCGTAGGTGTTCAATGACGCTACGTGGTCCGTATATTTTAAAACGTTTACAGGAAATGAAACGTGTGATCACGTGTTGCGTGATACTAGGCATGAATTGTGGGACTTGTAGTTACTTAAAGCCATATGTCATTTTAGGCCCCCACTTAGTTGATAAAACTTCAGGGTAAACCTTAAACATTAAATCTCCGTATGGAAAAGAGCGGAATACGTTTAACTAGGTTGATTATTGCCGTAATCATGGTTTGGTTGTTGAAAGTCATTGTTAGACTAATTGGTTGTCAGTACAGAGGACTCATCAAATTATTTGTTGTAATTCATACATGTCATTCAATCCATCGGTCACACAATTGAATTTTAAAATCAAATATGCCTCTCTTTTCAACAGAATAGTCTACATTTCCTCCCCTCGGAGGAATTTTTATGCCCGACAGCACTGTCCATTTCAAATCTTTTTCTGTATGGTTTTTCTCTAAGAAGTGTTGGACCATTGGGGCAGTGGTCACCTTTTGTTTAATTCTTGATCTATGTTGTGATAATCTTTGATTCACTTGTTGGCTGGTCTTTCCTATGTACAGTTTACAACAAGGACATATTATGAAATTATGGAATTGAATTGGAACACTGATCCTTCAATAATGCTCGCACACGATGTGCAGGTACCACACCTATGGTGTCCTTCCACAGGTCTGAGGATCAGTGTTCGAATTCAATTCCATAAAATGGACACATAAGGAATTCACAAACTGTAAAAGTCGACATGTAGTGTATGCTATAATATGTCCTTGTTGTAAACTGTACATAGGAAAGTCCTCCTGCTCACCACTGCTCCACATTCTTCTCCTTGACTACCTCTCAGCGTTTACTCTCTTACTCTTCCAGATTTGCTACAGTCTTTCAGTTCCAAATGGTCCTTTCTGACTTCCTACTTGAGTTTGTTACCTCTTTGCCGTTTCAGTGCCACTGTGCTACTTTTCTCCTTGTCTCGTATATTTAGCTCGGGTCAGATGGACACCTTTGTTACCAGGCATTTTCAGATCAGCATTTCAACTAGCAGTGCATCACTCCAGTTCTGGTTTATCTGCCATTTCCGCTAAGTCTACGGCTGGTCAACTGTACTGCTGATTACCTATTCACTCCAGAACCATTAGTAGTGGCAAGTTCGAAGACGCAATCTTGAAAGGCATAAATTAGACTGGCATCATCCTGAGGCTTGGTGCTACCTCTTCTTGTAACTA
This sequence comes from Lissotriton helveticus, assembly GCF_964261635.1. NCBI lineage: Eukaryota > Metazoa > Chordata > Amphibia > Caudata > Salamandridae > Lissotriton > Lissotriton helveticus. The sequence continues at coordinate 1,584,095,244 of NC_136065.1, read as the reverse complement.
AGGAGGTGTGCACCATCTTAGAGTGAGGGTTGTTGTGTTCTAACCCCTCATGTATGAGAGTAGAGAAAATAAATAACAGCTTCATGTGGGGATGAGTGTAAGTAAACCAACACATTTACTATCACAAAATTGAATGGCTATTCCATCTTCACCTCTGTTTTCTTGGCCACAGTTCCTTACGGCAGCATCATGAACAAGTTCTACCGTTAAGAACTTGAGAGTCTATACTGACCATCAACTCTCTTTAGTTCCCAAATTAGGATAGAAAAGAGCAGTGTTTATGAGGGTTATCATTTTATTTTGTATGGACTATGACTATGACAATGTCCTTCATGTCAAGATGAGTCCTAGACAGATTTACTTGTTTTTGGTGGCTGAAGACCAAGCTGTGTGATTGAGTTACAGAGTGAAGAAACCAGACTATTTTGTGCTCCACAGAAGTAAAGGTTCTATGCCTGGCCCTTAGAGCTATTTATTACAAAGGTCATCTGTACCTTAAACAGTCGTTGGAAGATACTGTCACAGAAAATATGTGAGATATTCATCTCCAATGTGATACCTTAAAAGTCATTCCAGTGGAGCCTACTTTGCCATCTATATGGTTTCCCTATGGTACACTTTGCCTTCAGATATCTAGGCAACTGGGAAGCTAGCCATTTCAAGAAAATGTATAGTTAAGGATAAGTTGTTGCTCTAATGGGTGATGTTGTTCTTTGTACAGTGGAAAACACTCTACATACATACATACACATTCTCAGTAATAGAACACCAGAATGTTAATTATATTTGCAATAGAACATGCTTACTTTTCTCCTATATGTTGCACTCCTCTCCATGTTTCCCCTTTCCCGTAGCTATTCTACCCATCTGATTCTTCTCCCAATAACATTCTACCTCATGTGGCCATCTCTTTTTGCTCTGTCCTTCACATCTTCCCTGTCCTATGGTTTTCCTCTCTCTTTCTCTGTCTTCTATCGCACCCCTCTCCTCTACCCTCTCTTCCATGCTTTTTTTCTCATCGCTCCAACACAGGGTTGTCTGTCTTTTCCCCCTTCCATATTGCTTGTCTCTGTGTCACCTGTTTGCCTCTCTCTCACCTCTGTCTACCTCTTTCTCATGTTTCTTTAAAATTACCACTCCCTTTCTCTAGCAGTTGTTTCTTGATTACATATATGTATCTTTATTACCTTTCACCCTTCTCCCCAACCTTGCTCAGCTGTCTCTCACTCACATATGTATCTCTTTATTACTTGTTTTATTCCTCTTCTCCTTACCTTGCTCTATATATCATGTCTGTCACTTTATCAACTCGCTATATCTCCCCACCCCCTCTGCTCTCTTTCTAACCTGTCTCGTCAACACTATGTGCTCTCCTATCTTCCCCTCTCTGCCTTGCTTGGAGATCTTTCTCATCTGTATCTGTCTCCTGGTTTACCTCACTCTCTCCCCACTGTCTCTTTGTCACCTATTTCTTTAGCATGGCCATCACTTCTTCCCTCTTCCTCTCTCTTTGCTGGCCCATTTTCACCTGTCTGTCACTTAATCACCTCTTTTAGCTTGTCCCTTTCTCACCTCTCTCTCCAACCTGTATGTCTCTTTCTCATCCCTCTATTTTGTGACTAGTTATACTCTCTCAGGGCTATTGCTTTCTCTGCTATCTCTTTATCACCTCTCTCTTTTGCTGCCCTTTTTACCTCCCCCAGTTTTCTTTCACCTCTCTTCATCTACTCTCTTCATCTCTCTCAAATGACTATCTCCTCCCTATCGGTCTGTCTGCAGTCCTTTTTTCACTACTCTTGCTTCATCACCCACTCTGTATCACTTATCTGTCCCAGTCCTTCTTCCTCTCCTATACTCCCCCTGTGTGTCCTTTTAGCTGTCTCGTTCCCATATGCATCTGTCTTTATCACCTCTCTTTCACGAATCGCCCCCTCTATATCTCTCAGCTGTGTTTAACTTATCCCCCTACCAACAACTATCTCTCTTTCTCATCTGTTATAGCCCTATCACTTCTCTCCTCTTCTATTTATAGCTGTCTCTCGCCTGTCTACTATCACATCTGTCACCTCCACACTATTATTCTCAGTTGTCCTTTTATAACATGGCTGTCACTTTACCATCCCCTGTATCACTCACTCTCTGTCTCCCTTTCACTCTCTCAGCTATATCTTTTTCTCCTCACAGTCTCTGTTGTACCTCTTTCACTGACCTCCCCTTCTATCTCTCTCCATGGTGTTTCGCCTGTCTATCGCTCATACACCAATCTGTTCTCTGTCTCTCTACCCTGTTTCTTTCTCACTTGGCTGCTTCTTTATCACCTCTCTACTCTTAGTGTCTGGCAGCTGTCTCTCACCTATTTCTGTCTCACACCTGCCTCCGGTCTCATATGCCTTTCTCTCACCTTTCCCACATGTCTCCACTTCTCTGTAACCTGTTCTTTATCACCTCACACTAATTCTTGCACTTCTCTCTCTGTCTCTTTCTCTCTCTCACCGGTGCCTCTTAAGTGCCCACTATCTCTAGTTTGTTTTTCTCCTTCCCTGTGTTGTTTTTCCCCTCTCTCACCCTCGGCTCTGCTGTAGTGTCCTTCCTCATTGACATTGCGAGACTTGGAGGCTCTTTTCCCCTGTGGTCCTTCTCTGCCAACAACAATGATGTATTTTGCAAGTTTGTGATGAGTGTTTCACTGTGCTGGGACATCCCATTCTGTACAGTAGGATTCAGTCAGGCAGCAGCTGCTGTGTTTTGTCCTGCAGCCTTTATGAGAAGGCTTCGGAGGTGGATGGGGCCCCCTCCAGAGTGGGAGCAACCCAGCACCACCAGGGCTGCGGGGGCCTGTATTACGCCCCTGCATAGACCTCCGTCCAGAATGCTCACCCGTGAGATGACACTCACTAAGGTATGTGAAGGGATGGAGCACGGCACCTCTGGAATATTCCTCGGTGCTGCCTTGCAGCCGCAGATGTAAGAGCATCCAATCAGAGTGACCCTGAACTCTGGCTCCACATTCCTGTGACACAACACAAAAACATACTTTTTTGTTTTCCCATCATGGAGGCTTGTCTAAAATGTTATCTGCTTCCTCTAGTGCCCATGAGATCCATCCTTGTGAAGTCATAGAATGCCTTGCTCCACCCATTGCCCCAATATTAAACAGTCTCTTCAAGTTATCTCTATTTTCGAGAATGGTCCTGGATGAGTGATAAAAAAACTCTAGTTATCTACTCTCTAAAAACCATGGGGTTGATTCCACTGACCTTACTAATTATAATTCTAAATCATTGCAACGTTTACCACTAAAATTCTGGACAGCTTTGTGGAATCCAAGGGCTCCAGATACCTGGAGACCAATTCTAACATAATATCACCATCAATCTGACTTTCACCAGCTGCATGGAACAGGAACTGTTCTAACCTCAGTGGCCCACAAACTTGGAATGAAACATAATGAGAGTGGAGTAGATGCAATGATACTGCTTGTCCTCTCCGCGTGCCATTCAAGACTGCCTCTCACTCCTTTCTCCTCAACAGGCTATTGTGGGCTGGGGTGAGAGACAGTGCCTGGCTGGCTTTACCTTGATTGTTAACCCTGCTTTTACACACGATTTAGAACCTGTACACACACTGTTGCCCGTTGAGTTAATGACATTCATCTGATAAAGGCTTCTAGCTGCAGATTTCTTACCTTTGAATTTCCCAGGTGTCAGGATGGATCTGGAAACTTTTGCTGAGCAACACCCCTTCTGCACGGCATTGTGTGGCTCCATTCGGCTCTGCGGGACATCGTCGGTGTCGGTAGCGTCGGTTATGACATTGCGGTGTCTATATAGGACCCACCCAGGTGCGCGGAATGTCAGTACTTTTTTCCACGCCAGTAGTGCAGAGCTATGAAGTAACTGACACAGTCGTGTGCAAAACTAGGGCCCTGAAAGGGTTATAACCCTAGCTCTACAATATTAGTCCACAAAGCGGGGAGGCATGGATGGGGCTGTAAAGAATCTGCAGCTAGATAGAGTCTCAACCAGAAAATGCGTTACTGAAGGAAAGTAACATGTTCATCTGATAGTGACTTCCAGCTGCAGATTCCTTACCTTGGAATTAGATATCCAAACCATACCATCCCGGCAGTGGGTGCAGACCAATACATTAAACTAGAAAGCCCTGCAGGACTGAACAGGCAAAGTGCCAGTCTCTGCGGATCTGACCGTCCAGGCAATAGTGCTTTGCAAACATGTGCAACGATGCCCACATTGCTGCCTGAAAGATGTCTTGGACTGTGACACCCCGAGCCAAGGTTGTAGTCACAGCCTTTCCCCTGGTGGAATGGACCCTTAATCCCTCAGGGGGCTGCTTCTTTGCCAAGGCATAACAGATCTTGATGCAGAGAATGACCCAGCGAGAGATGGTACTTTTCTGCACTGCACTGCTCTTCCCTTCTTCGCTCCCATGTACCCCACATAGACTTGATCCTCCACCTGGAATTATTTTTTACCGTCAAGGTAGAACGATAACGCTCTTTTTGGGTCCAGCCGGTGGAGCCACTCCTCTTTCTTAGAAGGAGGTGGGGGAGCAAAGAAGGTGGGCAACGTGATGGACTGACCCAGATGAATAGGGGTCACAACCTTTGGCAAAAAGGATGCTCGGGTGCAAAGCACCACCTTTTCCCAAAAGGACAAAAGATAAGGAGGCGAACAAGAAAACTCCTGCAGTTTACTCACCCTCTGAGCCAATGTAATCATCACCAAGGAGGCTATTTTGATGGTCAACAGCTGGAGGGGATAATTGTGTAAAGGCTCAAAGGGAGCACACATCAGATAAGTGAGGACCAAATTAAGGTCCGGCTGTGGCATAACAAAGGGCATAGGTGGAAACAGATGAGCCAGCCCTTTCAGAAATCTATATAAAATGGGAGATTTGAAGAGAGAGTGTTGGTCTGGCAGCTGCAAAAAAAGTGGACAGAGTAGAAAGTTAACCCTTGTTAGTTCCCAAGGCAGAGCCCTGCTGGGCAAGGGTCAGAATGAACAAAAGAACAGTAGAAAGAGAAGCAGAAAGAGGGTCAATAATCTTTCTGTACAGTATAAAAAAAATTCTGCCAACGGCAGGCCGATGCCATCTTAGTCGAGGGCCACCTAGCTGCCAGAATAACGTTACATACTTCGGGAGGAAGGTCAAAAGCTATCAACTGCCGCCTCTCAATCTCCATGCATGGAGGCGCAGAGTTGACAGAGAATCCTCCCTACTGCAACAAAAGATCCTCCCGAAGGGGCAGCCTGATCGGAGAAGCTCTGGATACCAGACTCTCCTTGTCCAGTCCGAAGCCACAAGAATGACTTGGGCCCGGTCACTCCTAATCTTCTTCAGAACCCTGTGCAGGAGTGGTATGGGCTGAAAGACATACAGCAAGCCTGAGCTCCACTCGTGACGAAAGGCGTCGCCGAGCAATAACCGCCTTGGAAACTCCAGCATGCAGTACTGCTGACAATGCGCATTCTCTTCAGAGGTGAACAAATCTAACCAAGGTTCTCCCCTCTGCTGAAAGAGACCTTGCTCCACCTCCGACTGGAGACATAAGTCGTGCTCCGCTAGGCATCGACAGCTGAATTAGTCTGCCCTTGCATTTAGAGAACCTGCCAGGTGTTGAACCACCAGGGTTATGCCCTGCTGTTCCAGCCATGTCAAGAAATGCAGGGCCTCTCGATAAAGGGTCCATGACCCCACCCCGCCCTGCTTGTTGCAGTACCACAAGGAGTTGGTGTTGTCTGTGAACACTTGCACCAGCTACTCCTTGAGAGATGGAAGAAATGCCTTCAATGCCAATTGGATGGCTTGGTGCTCCTGCAAATGTATGTGGAGCCCGTCTCTAACGAAGACCCGCGTCCCCTGATCTCCACCTCTCCCAAATGGCCCCCACTATCCCAGAAGTGACGCTTCTGTCACGACTATGAAATTTGGTTCAGGAAGGGAGAGGGGTCTGCTATTGACCCAATCGCGGTTCATTAACCACCACTGCAGATCTCTTGCAGTTTCTTTCGAGATCTGGACTAAGTCGGTGAGATTTCTTTGATGCTGTGCCAATTGGAACTTGAGGTCCCACTGTAGAGCCCACATACGCCACCTGGTATGCTTTACCAACAGGATGCAGGAGGCCATGAGGACCATCAGCCTTAGAGTCAGTCTCGCCGAAATCCAGGATAGAGGCTGAAACATCGGAATCATAACCTGAATAGCTTTGACTCGCTGCTCGGGAGGATAGGCTCAAAACTGCTCTTTGTCCACAACTGCCCCAATGAATGGGAGCATCTGAGAAGGAGTCAGGTGTGACTTTGGCACGTTTAAGAGAACCTCTGCGAATGCAGGAGGTCCGCCGTAGTCTGAAGGTGGAAGACGACTGCCTTGGGCGAGGATGCCTTCAACTGCCAGTCATCGAGGTAGGGGAAGACTGACACCACTAACCTGCGCAGATGGGTTACAACCGCCGCCATCACCTTGGTGAACACCTGAGGGGCACTGGTAAGGCCGAAGGGGAGCACGGTAAACTGAAAGTGCTTGCGGCCTACCTTGAACCGCAGGTAATGCCTGTGGCCCGGCAGGATGGGGATGTGAAAATACACATCCTGCAGGTCCAACACTACCATCCAGTCTTCCAGGTCGAGGGCAGACAAGACCCGACCCAGATTGAGCATCTTGAACTTCTCATTCATTTTTTTTTATAAATCTTTTTATTAAACAGACATCTGTACTGAACTTCTCATTCTTGAGGCAGAGATTGACGGTCCGAAGATCTAAAATGGGCCGCAACCCTTTGTTCTTATTCGGAATCAGAAAGTAGCAAGAATAACAGACACTGTCTACCTCTGAAACAGGGACCCTTTCAATAGCTCCCTTGGCCAAGAGAGCTGTAACTTTCTATTGGAGCAACCTTAAATGATCCTCCATCAGCCGTTCCTGATTAGGCAGAATGAGAGGAGAAAAGAAAGGAAAGGCAGAGAATAGCCCTCCTGGACAATCTGCAAGACACACTTGTCCAATGTTATGGATCTCCAGTAGGGGGGAGATGATGATGAATTCTCCCACCAATTGGAGTACTGTGGTCCTGCAGAGTCAACCTAGGAGTGCTTGGAAGCTGCAGCTACCTGGGCAGTGTGGCCGATAATTTCTGGCCTCCATTCCTGGATCGGAATGCACCGCATCCATGTCCTCGCATGACTTGGGCAGTCTATGCATGACGGTGGCTGGGAAGACTGGCTATGAGGAGTGGAGTAGAGCTCCCAGTGTCCTCAACACACAGTCTTCTTGTCATTTTTTGGCATCCAGCTTTCTTTTAAGAAACATATTTCCAAGCTCACTTCTTCCTGTTTAGAGCTGAACGTTTTATCCAAATCCTTCATTTTCTTCCAGGCTTCCTGTTGAGAAATAGGTGTATAGGCCTTGTGTCTATGATGGACAACTGTAACTCCCTCTATGTGGGTTTGTGCAGTAACTTCTTTATGGTCTTTAAATTATCTAGGATGCGGCCGCACAGCCAGTGTTATGGCTTAAGAGAAAGTCCTGTATCTCTATCATCTTAGGGCTCTCCATTGGTTTCCAGTTCACAAGGATTGTCTCGTGAATGAATGAATGTCTGAGCTTATAGAACCCACAGATACTCAGAGGGGCAAATGGATTATTGGCTCAATGACAAGGGCAATGGGTTTGAAGAGACCAATGAGTATATGGTAGTGCAAAATGTGTTAATGTACGTGTTTTGTTAAATTGTTTTACCACTCTACTGATTTCAATTCACATAGGCCAAGGAAAGTTAAGTCTGTTAATTTAGTGACAGAGTAAGAGCTGGACAAGTCATCTACATATGACTGTGTGGTTTATTCAGGAGTTACCACAAGTATTGTTTTATTACCATTCTACTACAATATTGTGCCTTTTTCTCTCTAGTGGGATCATGGGGCCCGATTCACAGAACTAACTTAAGACAAAATCCTAAACTTAGGGCCAGATTCACAGAATGAACTTAAGACTCAATCCTAAACTTACTACTATTTTGGTATTCACAGAATGCACTTACTACTTTTGGCATTCACAGAATGAACTTACTACTTTTGGTATTCACAGAAGTTAGGATTTTGTCTTAAGTCGGTCTTAAGTCTGTCTTAAGTTTGTCTTAAGACAAACTTAAGACAAAATCCTAACTTCTGTGAATACCAAAAGTAGTAAGTTCATTCTGTGAATGCCAAAAGTAGTAAGTGCATTCTGTGAATACCAAAATAGTAGTAAGTTTAGGATTGAGTCTTAAGTTCATTCTGTGAATCGGGCCCTTACTACCATTTTGGTATTCACAGAAGGCACTTACTCATTTTGGTATTCACAGAATGCACTTACTCATTTCGGTATTCACAGAAGTTAGGAGTCCTAACTTTAGGACTCTTAAATGCCTTCTGTGAATACCGAAAGTCTTAAAGTTAGGATTTTTCTCAATTTAGTAGTAGTAAAGTTAGGACTCCTAACTTTAGGACTCCTAAATGCCTTCTGTGAATACCGAAAGTCTTAAAATTAGGATTTTTCTCAATTTAGCAGTAGTAAAGTTAGGACTCCTAACTTTTAGACTCCTAAATGCCTTCTGTGAATACCGAAAGTCTTAAAATGGGGTTTTTTCTCAGTTTAGTAGTAGTAAAGTTAGGACTCCTTACTTTAGAACTCCTAAATGCCTGCTGTGAATACTGAAAGTCTTAAAATTAGGATTTTTCTCAATTTAGTAGTAGTAAAGTTAGGACTCCTAACTTTTGGACTCCTAAATGCCTTCTGTGAATACCGAAAGTCTTAAAATTGGGTTTTTTCTCAGTTTAGTAGTAGTAAAGTTAGGACTCCTTACTTTAGAACTCCTAAATGCCTGCTGTGAATACCGAAAGTCTTAAAATTAGGATTTTTCTCAATTTAGTAGTAGTAAAGTTAAGACTCCTAACTTTCGGACTCCTAAATGCCTTCTGTGAATACCGAAAGTCTTAAAATAGTTTTTTTTCTCAGTTTAGTAGTAGTGTAGTTAGGACTCCTTACTTTAGAACTCCTAAATGCCTGCTGTGAATACTGAAAGTCTTAAAATTAGGATTTTTCTCGATTTAGTAGTAGTAAAGTTAGGACTCCTTACTTTAGAACTCCTAAATGCCTGCTGTGAATACCGAAAGTCTTAAAATTAGGATTTTTCTCAATTTAGTAGTAGTAAAGTTAAGACTCCTAACTTTCGGACTCCTAAATGCCTTATGTGAATACCGAAAGTCTTAAAATGGTTTTTTTTCTCAGTTTAGTAGTAGTAAAGTTAGGACTCCTTACTTTAGAACTCCTAAATGCCTGCTGTGAATACTGAAAGTCTTAAAATTAGGATTTTTCTCAATTTAGTAGTAGTAAAGTTAGGACTCCTAACTTTTGGACTCCTAAATGCCTTCTGTGAATACCGAAAGTCTTAAAATTAGGATTTTTCTCAATTTAGTAGTAGTAAAGTTAAGACTCCTAACTTTCGGACTCCTAAATGCCTTCTGTGAATACCAAAAGTCTTAAAATTTGGATTTTTCTCAACTTTACTACTACTAAACTGAGAAAAATCCTAATTTAAATACTTTCGGTATTCACAGCACGCATTTAGGAGTTCTAAAGTAAGGAGTCCTAACTTTACTACTACTAAACTGAGAACAAACCCCATTTTAAGACTTTCGGTATTCACAGAAGGCATTTAGGAGTCCAAAATTTAGGAGTCCTAACTTTACTACTACTAAATTGAGAAAAATCCTAATTTTAAGACTTTCGGTATTCACAGAAGGCATTTAGGAGTCCTAAAGTTAGGAGTCCTAACTTTACTACTACTAAATTGAGAAAAATCCTAACTTTAAGACTTTCGGTATTCACAGAAGGCATTTAAGAGTCCTAAAGTTAGGACTCCTAACTTCTGTGAATACCGAAATGAGTATGTGCATTCTGTGAATACCAAAATGAGTAAGTGCCTTCTGTGAATACCAAAATGGTAGTAAGTTTAGGATTGTGTCTTAAGTTAGTTCTGTGAATCGGGCCCAACGTTCTCCAATAATTTAAGATGTCCCGGTCCTGTTTGCAAAGCAGAGAAATGGGTAGAGAGACACTTCGCTACCAGGACCTGTTCTTCTGTCCTTACATCTAACCTTCAGCATAAAAAAACGAAAGACAACTTTAAAAAAAAAACCCTGAGTGACAGATTGGAGGCAGGAACATAACCTATGAAGTGTAACTAAGATCCATTTAAGAGTAGTGTGGCCTCTGTAATTTAGGGTATGTCCAATCCTGAAAAAGGACAAACCGATATTTTGTGATATGTCCCATGGAGATCCTGCACCTCTTCTAGTCTACTAGAGAAGTGTGGCTCAATGGTTAGAGCGGCAGACCCTGATGCAGAGGTCTAGCCCGGGACCAGGGTTCAATTCCCCGCCTCAGCGGGTCTTGGGCTCAAAATTGCACGGACCTGATCATTCTCCCCTCGGTGCCTATTCCAATCATGGAGTCCCACTCTGCGACTCTGTGCAATAGCTTGCTTAATCTCCACAACGGCCCCCACAACGCTAAGGATGCCTGGCCTCCACCTTGGGGGTGCCCAGGAGTGGACACCTCACAGGGAAAGCCAGGATGGGTTCCACAGCGGTATTCGTACAAGCGCCTTGAGACCCTTGCGGGTGAGTAGTGCGCTATACAAGTATCAATTTACATTTAATTTACATTTACTTAAAGCATTGTGTGTGGCCTTTGTATCAAACACACATTTCAGTAAGCTATCACGACCAGCAGCCCCACTTATCTTGCAGACACCCACAGCCAGGACTCCATCAGATTTCAGACTAAGAAGTGTAAAAAAAGAAAAAATAAGTCCATCCCCGACTGCACTCAAGATCTGGAACAACATCCTCGTATCCATCAGGACCGCCCAAACGCTCGTCCAAATAAGGAAACAGCTGAAGACTCACTTTTTAAAATCATTACATCACAATTCATTAACCGCCTAGAACCCAATCCCATTACTCATTGACTTTATGCATCTCTTTGACTATGTACAGATCTCCACTTCCTCTTTGCTATGTTCGCTTTATTGAGACAACTTATACAGACATACAAACAATAACGTGCTGTGGTCATGTGTAGAAGAAGGGTAGGCAGTGGGTGCTTCTCCCTTCTCAGGAACAGGGGCCATTGGTTCCATGTCCATGTCCTTCTAGTTTGGAATTGATGGTGGTCCATAGAGCCCTGTAGGCATATACTTCTTTCCTTATGATTTGGCCTACTTTTCCTGTCAGAGGTCCACATTCATAAGACTGGACAGGCTATGCTGAGTATCCCATATCCTCACAGCCTAGGCAGGATATTCCATATCCTCCGAGCCTGCTTAGCTTGGGGAGAATTCATTATGGTCTAAATTTTGGGTTCTGGCATGGTAAATGTTTGAAGATCATGCTTATTTGCCAAAGAGAAGTAGAAAGAGCTGTTTTCCAGCTTGTTGAAGACACCGACCTGCAGGATGGAAATAGGTTATTGCTATGCTGTACTCATGTCAATAGAAACGTCTGGGTACTTGATTCCATTTTCAACATGTGAAGCTTTTGGCCCACATCAGGACATGGTGTCCATATATAGATGGGTGGTCATTTTATTTCATTTTGCTGACTGGTACCTGACTGGTGTGCATTTGCTACATCAACTGACAGTGGATACAGTACAGTTGTGTGTTGTGTTGTGTTATGCTATGTGTATTTGTAGAGTGCAATATCACCTGCAAGGGTATACTAGGACTGTGCAGGAGAGGGAGCCAGGCCACAGGGGTGGGTGATAGTCAAAGAGCCAGGTCTTCGACTTCTTGCAGAATTCAAAAAGTGAAGAAGAGGCTCTGATGTGGAGTGGGATGTCTGTCATGCTTTAAAAGTAAAGAATGAGAAGGCTTGACCTCCGATTCTGTGTCTTGTGTATGCATGGGCTACAGAGCAAATGGGAGTCCATCTAAGCGGAAGTGCCCAGATAGTTTGTGGAAGGAAATGTAGCTGTTCAGGTAGGTCAGGCCCATGGTATGTAGTGTTTTGAACGTGTGGGTGAGGAGCTTGAAGTGTACACACTTGTGTATCAGGAGCCAATGGAGGTCCCTCTGGTGTGGTGTGATGTGGGTTGTGCCTAGGAGGTTGCGAATGAGTTTGGCCGCTACATTCTAAATGTTTTGTCTTTGTCTAGTGAGATGTTTGGAGATTCCGGTATAGAGACAGCTATCATAGTTCAGTCTGCTGCTGTTGAGGGCACTGGTGACGGTTCTTCTGGTAATGCTCGGGAGCCATTTTAAAATCTTCCTCAGCTTCTTCAAGGTTTGGAAGTAGGGATGAGGTGAGGGTGCTGACAAGGTGGACATATTCAGCTTGATATCCCTGATGTTCCAGAGGTTTCTGGCATGTGATCTGGGAGTGAGAGTGGGTCCGAGGTTGGCTGGCCACCAGTTTGAGTGCCATGGGGAGGTATTACATCTAAAGATCACTACATCTGTCTTGTTAGTGTTAGGTTTGAAGCAATTGGACTTAATCCAGTTGGCTACTTCAAATATGCAGGCAATTAACTTGTTCCTCATGTTGGGGGTATGATCCAAGCGGGACAGAATGAGTTGCAAGTCATCGGCGTAGGTGAGGATCTTGATGTCACTGGCCAGAGAGGGGTCACGTAGGAGTTAAAGAGGGTGGGGTGGGGCTGAGTGATGAGCCTAGGGGCATTCTGCATATGAGTTCTTGGGTTTCTGGCAAATATGGAGCCAGGTTGACTGTCAGCCATCTTCTTGTCACGAAAGAAGAGATCCAGCAGAGGGCAGGTCCTTGGATGCCAATCTTGTAAAGTCCCCTTATGAAGATGAGGTGTGATACCATATGAACCACTGTTGAGAGGTCCGGTAGGATAAGGGCTGTGGTTTCTCCTCTGTCCAGGATCATGTATATGTGAAGAAGTGGCCTCTAGGCCCTAAAGTTCTTCTGAATGGCCTGATTAGTACAGACATATTTGTCTCATAGTTTGACCCACATTTCCCTGCTGTGGGAAAGGACCCCTTGCCCACCCAGAGGCTTGTAGTGTTTACAAATGTTTAGAAATCCCAGCACCTATAAATATACAATCAAATATAACCTTTCAAGATTCAATGCACAATAAATCAGAGACTGATAAAAGGCACAGACCTGTGGCTTTTTCAAAGCTGCAATTAATACATAATAACAAAACACATTTGCATTGGTTTCACATTAATGTTTATAAAAAAGGATCGAATGTCAGAAGAATTGTTATCTACTTTTATGTGAACAATGTGATTTCCACTCAGTGAGGCACAGCAAACATCAATTGTTCAAGACATGGGGGGAATAAAAATGGCATAGTGATCCAATGAAGGTGATTTGGAGATACTTGCTATTGCTCCAAATGATTAGTAATTTGTACCTCTCCAATGCATATCCTGGAGTACATGGATAGTAATGAGCATATGGGTCATTTCCCGTGGGGACAGGGTGATTCTCAGTTCTATGCAAATCCAATATGAGTGCTGATGCCTAGAAATGGTAAAAATGTACCAAAGGTTTAAGGTGGAGATATCATTTATCAGTAAGGGTGGACTGTTATAATAAACTTAAGTTAATGAGGAGGACGCTAGAGAGAAGGAACTCATGGCCACATTTGCTATGTGGGGAGTATTAAAGGCAGCAGGCAGTGCGTGTTACATGTTTATGTTACTCTAACAGAGATTGGTAAGACTAGGTAGGACAGCCTGTCAAGAGTACCTCCGGAAAACGTTACCGTTAAAGATGTGTGGGGCATATTACCAAGCAATAGCGATAATTATCAAAATTTACCGCTGAGCTGCGGCGATTTTTATCGCAGATAAACCTTGGTATTACCAAGGTTTATCGCAAATAAGATAAAAAACGGCCGCAATGCATGAATATCGCTGAAAAGTCAGCGATATTCATGCATTACCGAGCTAATGCTCTTAACCATGTTATCCATCCACCATTGGATAACATGGCTAAGAACTGCTCAGGGCAGGTGTTAGCTTTTGGAGATATTCGCGCTTAGCGCGAATATCTCCAAAAGTTGGTAATAGGAGATAGCGATGTTAGCGACTGTTTCCAGTCGCTAACATCTTGGCATGCCCACTTTGCATGTCATTAGTGATAAATATCACTGACATGCAAAGTGGGGCCCAAGATGGTCGCTATCTACTACTAGCTGTCGCTAACTGGTGTTAGTGACAGCTAGGTAATAGGGAGATAATTTTATCTCCGCTTTCTTGGCTTTTAAAGCCAAAAAAGCGGAGATAAACCCCCTAGATAATATGCCCCGTATCCCTTATACCAATGTGTACAGGGGAGAAACTGCTTCTGAATAGTCAATCAATCAATCAATCAGTACATATGTAGAGCGCGCTACATACCCGTGAGGGTCTCAAGGCGCTGGGAGGTGGGCTTCTACTGATCGAAGAGCCAGGTCTTGAGGAGTCTTCTGAAGGCCAGCAGGTCTTGGGTCTGTCGTAGATTGGTAGGGAGAATGTTCCAGGTCTTGGCGGCGAGGTAGGAAAAGGATCTGCCGCCGGGCGTTGTTTTCCGGCTGCGGGAAACTGTGGCGAGGGCAAGGCTGGCAGAGTGGAGGCTGCGGGTGGGGGTGTAGAAGCTGAGTCGGTCGTTGAGGTATGCTGGTCCAGCGTTGTGTAGGGCTTTGTGTGCGTGGATGAGGAGTTTGAAGGTGATCCTCTTGTTGACGGGGAGCCAGTGCAGGCCTCTCAGGTGGGGTGTGGTGTGGCTGCGACGGGGACGTCGAGGATCAGTCGTGCTGAGGCGTTCTGGATGCGTTACAGCCGTCTCAGGAGCTTGGTTGTTGTTCCTGCTTAGAGGGCGTTCCCGTAATCCAGTCTGCTGGTGACGAGGGCCTGGGTAAAGGTTTTTCTCGTGTCAGAGGGTATCCATGTGAAGATCCTACGGAGCATTCGGAGGGTGTTGAAGCAGTACGCGGAGACGGCGTTGACTTGCTTGTTCATGGAGAGGGCGGAGTCGAGGATGATCCCCAGGTTGCGTGCGTGGTCGGTGGGTTCTGGGGCTGTTCCTAGCGCTGTTGGCCACCAGGAGTTGTCCTAGGCTGATGGGGTGGGGCCGAGGATGAGGACCTCCGTTTTGTCTGAGTTCAGCTTCAGCCTGCTGTCCTTCATCCATTCGGCAATGGCCTTCATTCCTCTGTGGAGGTTGGTTTTGGCGGTGTGGGGGTCTTCGGTGAGGGATATGATCAGCTGGGTGTCGTAGGTGTAGGAGATGATGTCGAGGTTGTGTTGTCGTGCGCGAGTGGTGCCATGTAGATATTGAAGAGCGCCGGCTGAGGGAAGATCCCTGTGGGACGCCGCAGATGATCTCGGTAGTCTTTGAGCGGAAGTGTGGGAGGCGGACGCTCTGGGTTCTGCCGGAGAGGAAGGATGTGGTCCGGGCCAGGGCCTTCTCTTGGATTCTGGCATCATGTAGGTGTGTTTTTAGGGTGCGGTGGCAGACCGTGTTGAAGGCTGCTGATAGGTCCAGACGGATGAGGGCTGCTGTTTCTCCTTTGTCCATCAGGATCCTGATGTCGTCGGTGGCGGCGATGAGGGCTGTCTCGGTGCAGTGGTTGCTATGGAAGCCGGACTGGGATGGGTCCAGGATGTTGTTGTCTTCGATGTATCGGGTCAGCTGTTTGTTGACAATCTTCTCCGTGACTTTCGCCGGGAAAGGGAGCAGGGAGATGGGCCGGAAGTTCTTGAGGTCCTTGGGGTCCACCTTGGGTTTCTTCAGTAGGGCATTGATCTCGGCGTGCTTCTAGCTCTCCGGGAACATTGCTGTCTCGAAGGAGGTGTTGATTGTTTTCCGGAGAGGGGGTGCGATGGCTGTGCTGGCTTTGTTGAAGACGTGGTGGGGGCACGGGTCGTATGGGGCTCCGGAGTGGATGGAATTCATGGTCTTGATGGTGTCTTCGTCGCTGACGTTGGACCATGTTGTCAGGCGCCCAGAGTAGGTGGAGGTCGCAGGGGTGGTGGTCTCGGCGGTGGGTGTGTCGGAGTTGAAGCTGTCGTGGATGTCGGTGATCTTCCAGTGAAAGAAGGTGGCCAGTGAGTCGCACAGATCTTGCGATGGGGGAATGTCGTTTGTGTTGGAGCTGGGGTTGGAGAGTTCTTTTAAGATGCTGAAGAGCTCTTTGGTGTTGTGTACGTTGCTGTCTAGGCAGTCCTGGAAGGCGGTCCTCTTGGCGGTCCTGATAAGATGGTGGTGTCTGCAGGTGGCGTTCTTGTGGGCTGTGTAGCTGGCTGGAGTTCGGTCGTGGAGCCATCTTTTCTCCAGCTTCTGACAGGTGCGCTTGGAGGTCCCGAGGTCTTCGGTGAACCATGCAGCTTTCTTGTTGGTGTGGTTGGTGGTGGAGTTCTTGAGTGGGGCGAGGGTGTCGGCGCAGTCGTTGATCCACTGTTTGAGGTTGATGGCGGCAGTGTCGGGGTCGGTGGGGTCGGCGGGTGGTCTCAGCACCAGGGTGGTGGTCAGTTGGTCCTTGGTGACCTTGCTCCAGCAGCGACGTGCCAGCTGTTGGGTGCAGTGGTGTGTGGTGGGTTTCTGGAAGGTGAAGTGGACGCATCTTTGGTCAGTCCAGTGGGGTTCGGTGGTGTGGTTGAAGGTCACATCACATGAGGGCTTGCGGAGAAGATGGGGTCCAGTGTGTGTCCAGTGGCATGGGTGGGTGTTGTCATGAGCTGTTTGAGTCCGAGGTTGGCAAGGTTGTCGATCAGGGCAGTGGAGTTGGCGTCGTTGTTGTTCTCAAGGTGGAAGTTCAGGTCCCCGAGGAGGATGTAGTCCGTGGAGGCGAGGGCGTGGGTGCGGATGAGGTCAGTGATGATCACGCTGAACTGTGGTCGGGGTCCGGGTGGTCTGTAGACGAGTGTTCCTCTGAGGGTGGTGTTGGGGTCAGTGTGGATCTGGAAGTGTATGTGTTCGGCGGCGGTGAGGGTGTCGTCGGTGTAGGTTGAGACTCTGAGGGTGTCCTTGTGGATGATGGCGATTCCCCCTCCCACTCCGTTGGTGCGGTCTCTGCGGGAGATCTTGTAGCCCTCTGGGATGGCTATGGCAATGGCTGGTGCCGAGGCGGCGTTCAGCCAGGTCTCTGTCAGGAAGGCGACGTCAGGGGTGGTTGAGTCTAGGAGGTCGCAGAGTTCGATGGCGTGCTTGCAGGCGGAGCGGGTGTTGAGGAGGATGCGCCGGAGGTGGTTGGGTTCTCTGGTTGATGGTTTGGCGGGCCGGATGCTGGTGAAGCTGCAGTTCTGGTGGGTGAAACGCCCTTGGGTGTGCTACGGGGTGGCCCGGTAGCAGGAGTGGTCTCGTCCGGCGTTGAGGGCGTGGAGGGTGCTGGAGTCGTAGTGCAGTCTGGTGTTGTGGCGGCTTTGGGGTCCAGGGGTTCCGGCGCTGGGTGTGGTCCAGGCGCGGACGGGCACCCGCTGCGCGCGTGTGCTGCGCGTCCTGTCAGTGGGCGCCATTTCAGGCGGAGGGAGGGGGCGTGGCTGGGAGGCGGGAGCGGGGCGGCATGGCCACGGGAAGCGAGTGTCACAGAAGGCAAGAGGGGGAGGCTGGGGGGCTGCGGCGGTAAAATGACAACAGAAAAGACTAAAAATGGCAGAAGGAACAACAGTTGTAGGACAGGAAATGAAAAACCAATAACCCACAAGTATAACGCTGGCGAGGCTCAGGGGGCTCGGACCCTGCAGGAGGCAGCAGCAGAGCTGAGCGTGATCAGAAGGTGCAGCTGGCGGCAATGGGAGTGACTCGGCCCTTGGGCAGGGTCGAGGTAACCCTGTAATAACCGGGGAAGCCGCTTTTATGAGGCGGGAGCGGGGCGGCGAGGGGGAGTGGCCGCGGGGAAGCGTCGGGAAGCGAGTGTCACAGAAGGCAAGAGGGGTGGCCTGGGGGTGGCTGTGGCGGTAAAATGACAACAGAAAAGACTAAAAGTGGCAAAAGAAACAACAGTTGCAGAACAGGAAATGAAAAACCAATAACCCACAAGTATAGCGCTGGCGAGGCTCAGGGGGCTCGGACCCTGCAGGAGGCAGCAGCAGAGCCAAGCGCGATCAGAAGATGCAGCTGGCGGCAATGGGAGTTAATGAGTTAAAGAGAACCAGACAATGAGAATGAAATGTGGTGTTGTGCAAAAAGAGACTGTAAGAATTAGAAGGGATAACCTATTAGAAAGATACCAACACAGAGTACCATAATAGGCATGTTTCTGTTTCACCAGTCGATAAAATGGAGAGACTGCGTGTACATACTTCATCACTGCATAATGTAAGAAAGTAGGACAAAAAGTGTTATTTGGGAGAGTAAGAATGTAAGTCTGAAGAAGGAGTTTCAGTCCAGTTAGTAATGTTCATACCTTTAAAGATCTTTTGTGGACATTGGTATATGTGGGCCATATATGAAGGAACTTGAAAGTTTGTAAGGAAAATGGTCTAATCAACCTTGGTTAAGCCACTTAAGGCGACACTAATTGGTTAGGATCTTGGAGAAAGCAACCGGGCACCTGGTTGTCCTTGTGAGTTCCCTTGCTTGCTATCTGTGGTCCATGTAGTTTTTTCTATTTACTTCAGTCTACTTCAAACGGGAACTTTGGTTTGTGACAAACTTTAACATCTGCTATTCCATGCCATTATTTAAAGCCTTGATGGCTGGTAACCAGTAATGAAAAACGGGAGCTCAGCACGATCGGGGAAAGTACAATGCCTTATGTGTCAGGTGGTGCTCAAAAGGGGATGAGGGGCTGGTTACCATACAAGCCCACTGCAATCCGCATACGCAGATAACAATAGAACAAACAGGTCTTCCCCGAACACTCATACAATCATTAATATAGTGTCCAAATGTAGTCACATTCAAATAGAGTAATGTTCACTTGGCGCAGTTAGTCCAAAAAATCTGTATTCTGTATCCAAACAAGGTCAGTTCATTTAGTCTTCAAGATAATGATTTTATTGTTCCAAGATCCAAAGAAAAAAGCAGCCAACATGTGTTTCGTTGTGCACAATGCTAGCACATCTGACTTCTTCAGGGAGTGATGATATTTACTCAGAT
This sequence comes from Lissotriton helveticus, assembly GCF_964261635.1. NCBI lineage: Eukaryota > Metazoa > Chordata > Amphibia > Caudata > Salamandridae > Lissotriton > Lissotriton helveticus. Next base: position 1,584,076,117 of record NC_136065.1, on the reverse strand, counting down.
AGTCTTACAACGGGGGAGTGTGCTGAGGGTTTTTACAACCGTGTTTTCTTTCTTCTTTGTTACATTATTTACAGATCACGTACTAGTGACGAATGCTTTGGAGTACTCGCGATCGAAAGAGAGGACGCATAGTTTGAGTGCAGATTATAATTTGATTTGGTGAGTTCAGGTTGTACAAACTCTGGGTTAATAAGCCGTGAATTACGAGTTGAGGTGTTCCATACATATTTGGACTGTGGGTAAATTTTTGTTTACAGAACAAGTAAGATAAGAGTTATTAACTACGGAGAAGAGATAATCGGATTAAAACTAAGGACTGTACGACGGTGGACTTTGTATAACGGTACAGTTTGAAGTTTGGTTAAGATACTGAGGGCCAGATGTAGGTAGGCAAATACCGGTCGGTAACGGCCCAAATTCAGTAATTTCGGCCGTTACCGACCGGTATTTGGAAAATGAGATGTAGGGCCACCTAAAATACAGATTCGGTAATTTTACCAAATCGGTAATTTTACAGATTCTGTAAAATATCGAATCGGTAAAATCACCAATTCTGTATTTTGACATGTAGGTAGCACTGCAATCAGTGCTACAGGGGTTTAAGAATTCCTTATTTACCACCAACTAGAAGTTGGTGGTAAATAATGAAAACCCTTTAAAAAGCATTTTTTTTGCTTTTTAAACAGTGCCATGTTGCAGACATACATGCCAGTATGTATGTATGTCTGCAACATGTGCACCCATGCACAATTGAGGGGTGCAACAGGGTGTCAAAGTGACACCCTGCCACCCTTCAATGTTTCCCCCAATTACCGAATCGGTATTTACCGATTCGGTAATTGCCATTCATTCCTATGGGCCTACAGGCCCATAGGAATGAATGGCAATTACCGAATCGGTAAATACCGATACGGTAATTATCGAATCATACCGATTCGGTAAAATTACCTAAATCCCGATTGCCAGTTCTTAAATACCGAATCGGTATGATTCGGTATTTAAGAATCGGTAATCTGGGATTACCTACATCTGGCCCTGAGTGAGGTTTAGCATATTGAGCTATGGGATTTTTGGTTGACTAAGAGATATTTACTGTCTTGTATAGATAATAGTTTTTAACGTGTTCAGACAATATTTTTGGTGAACTTTTTTGAGGTAATGTTCACGTAGATATTGTATTGGTGTGGGGGCAGCGGGTTGAATAATAATTGTAGAAGCTGTGATATATATAGATTTCTATATATTTCTTTAGGATATTTTGGATTATAAGGAGTATATATGGACCACTGTTGATTTGATACGTGGAACTAACCATATACCAAGTACCTAGACCTTACTTGAGGTGGATTTCAGTTATTGCTGTTTTCCTAAGTTTAATAGTGACTATAGATTGACACTACTTTTGGGTGTAACTTTAGTATCGACTTGGCTCTTTCCTTTCTTCTCAGAACACACTGGGTATTGGTTGCGTCGGTACTGTCTCTACTATATTGTAAAATATGTATTAGATAGGTATACAGTATTAGATGTCTTATACATGTACTGATGCATGGTTACTTTGGATTGCAGCCCTGAAGAAGTCAGATGTGCTAGCATTGTGCACGACGAAACACTTGTTGGCTGCTTTTTTCTTTGGATCTTGGAACAATAAAATCATTATTTTGAAGACTATATGAACTGACCTTGTTTGGATTCAGAATAAAGATTTTTTGGACTAACTGCACCAAGTGAACATTACTCTATGTGGAATGTGACTACATGTGGACACTATATTAATGATTGAATGAGTGCTCGGGGAAGACCTGTTAGTTTTATTGTTATCGGCGTATGCGGATTGCAGTGGGGTTGTATGGTAACTAGCCCCTCATCCCCTTTTGAGCACCACCTGACACATAAGGCATTGTACTTTCCCCAATCGGGCTAAGTGCCCGTTTTTCATTACTGGTTACCAGCCATCAAGGGTTTGTTCATTCAGGAGTTGGGCAGCCGCAGGGGTTACTATGAATAGGGATGAGGAAGCACAGGAACTGTTTGAGAATCTGATGGCAGGGAGCACAGTTGGTGCAGTGGTAGGTACTACGAAAAGTGTAAGAAAAGAGGGACTTAGAGCCAAGTTTGTCAGACTTGAGTCTCTTAAGAGGAATTAACTCAATAAATGGTGGGATGCTGCAACACTAAAGCAGTATCTATCTCTTAATAGAATTCCACTTGGGTTGCGATCGCAGATAATACCCACATACGAGGATTTAGAACCAGATCTTTTGAATACATGGGAGAAGGAATTGAATGATAGCTCAAGGAATCTGATTAATATTCTGATAGAGAATGCCGAGAGGAAGATTGCGAAACTTCTAATTGAAATTCAAAAAGTGGAGGATGAAATGAAAACACTAAATCTTCCAGAGGCAACGGTGAAGAATTATACTATTTTAGATGAGATTTTGAGCAATTTACAGGTAGAAATCAAAAGGAGGAAAGCCATAAAATTAAAGCGTGATGAGAATGATTATAGATCAGGACGTGTATATACGTTTGCTAAGAGGTTTGACCATCTGGTGAATAAGGATTTGGGTTCTAGACGTAAGGAAGATGCCCCATCTACCAGTGATGTTGATGCGTCATCGCGTAATCTCTCGAGTAGTGAGGGTGTAGAACTAGGAGATATACAGGGTACTATTAATGTCGAAAACAATTTTTTTACAGGAAGTGTGAAGATTGAGGATAGGGAATCAAGAAACAGGAGCCAGAAATCGAGAAATGGGACAAAAAAGACAAGGAGAGGTACAAGAGGAAGGGGTGGAGCAAAGAGCGAGACAAGGGATGAGGACTCAATCATGGAAGAATTGAATAATACACAGTGTGCATCAGAAAAATGAGATTGAAATTATTAATTTGTCATCTCTAGAGCTGTCTAATACTATGATTACCATATTGAAGAAGGTACTAGGATTTTGTCCAACAACATCAGCAGACTGGTGCATGACGAAAATAGATGTGTACAAGTTTGTAAGACTGTTAAAATAAAAAATAAAAAATTGTGAATGCACCTGAAAAAGCTAAGCATATTCCAAAAATAAAGGATGTGAGCAATCTAACTATTAAGGAGATTTATGATACACGACTAATTATGTCACTGACTGAGAATGAGGAAGATCCTGTTACTGTTTCAAATTTACTTGAAGAACTGGAGGTTAACCGTTACTTTAGTGAGAGTAGTGGTTTAAGAACAAAATCAAAATGGACTCCGCAGTTATCAACAGGAGTACTATTGATGCCTTTTACAGATTTGTTAACTATGATCTGGATAAGATTATAGACAGATCCTCCAAAAGTAGACTTGATAAGGGACTGGATAACTTAATTGTGGGAGAGAGGTTGGCATTGAAGGAACTTAGAACTAATCAAGATATTACTATTCGCATGGCAGATAAAGGGGGTAACATCGTTGTGATGAGTACAATGATGAGGTTTTCTTTCAACTTAATAATGAGATGTATTATGAACGACTATCAGGTAACCCCCATAGGGCAATTGACAGTTAAAATCAATAGACAACTTAAAGAATGGTATGATCAAACTCTATTAGATTATGATGAGTATAACTACTTACTGGTGGTTTCTCCTAGATCCCCTTGCATGTATACTTTACTGAAAGTTCACAAAGATAGAGCAAGACCACCGGGCATAGGAGGACCGACCGAGAAGCTCTCCCAATATGTTGATACCTTTTTGAGACCCTATGTACACAATCTTCCTTTATTTATACAGGATACTAAACATGTACTGAACATTATATAATGTTATAATGATATAATTTGGGAACCAGGGATGATTATGGTGACCTTAGATGTGGTATCACTGTATACTAATATTCACCATCATTTAAGTCTACAAGCAATTGAGACTTTTCTGAATAGAAAACCAGCTGAGTATTATGATCACAAGTTGATGATTTTACAAATGACAGATATGGTATTGAAAAACAATGTTTTTTTTGTTTTTTTTTATATATATTTTTATTGATTTTATATCAACAAGAAGTTATACAAAAGAAGAGAAGAAAGAAATACGTCTCACTTTTAAAAGGATCCAAGTGAACAATCATTATATACAATAACATAAAGGAAAAAAACACAAAAATAGACAAAAGAAAACAAACAGCATTAAGGGCTCATGAAATAGTCAATCAATAAGAAGAAGATGAAATGAAATCCATTTTGAAATAGGAGCCCAAACGTTTCGACCAAGTATTTTTCTTTTTACCCCCTTCAATTTATAGACTGCGATCTCCAATTGATATATAGATAATAATCTCAGGTGCCAATTATTAAATACCGGTGGATCAGAGTCTCTACATCGAGAGGTGATACAAGATCGATATATTGACATACAGATAAATAAAAATCCTTCCTCTGCTGCTGTCCTAATTCCAATTTGATTTGTCTGACGTCCAAAAATTACTAGTTCTGCAGACATTTGTACATGTATCTCCAAACTAGTATTTAAAAAAAATTGGACATCCGTAATAAATTGAGACAGTCTAGGACAATTAAAAAACATGTGAATAGAATCAGCAGCAGTATAACCACACCGGTTACATCTATCACCATTTCTCGATTTCCATTTTGCCAGTTTTGCTGGGGTGTAATATAAACCAAAAATGGACATAAAATGTTGGCTTTTTAGTGAGCCATTAAATTAAATTTTAATTGACAGTTCAATTGCTCTGGACATATCTATTTTATCTATTTCCAATTTTCTTTGCCATTTGTTTTCAAATAAACATAAGTCATCTTGGAGTCTGTTTATCATCGTCTGATACACTAAGCCGATTTTCTTTTCCCTTCTGCTAACTTCAAGTACGTCAATTTTGCTCATCAGAGGGTGGTCTAGGAGCCTCTTAGAATCCCAAAATCTTCGTATTTGAAGAAATTTGGAAAAATCAATTCTCGAAAGATTATATTTATGCTGTAAATAAGAAAAAGAAGCAGCCTGACCCCCTGATAGAGATCTCCTAACGTACGGACTCCTGCAGAGTGCCATCTTGACATCACTTGGTCCCTAAAAATCTCGGGTAAAATCCGACTATTCGCTAAGGGCGTATAATAACTCAAATCGAGACAGAGACCAAATCTTTTTTTTAATTGCTTCCATAATTGAAAGGCAGTTATCATAATTTTAAAGTTGTTTTTTTTGTAGTAGCTAGGCTCAATTATTCTTACTAGGCATTGCCTAGCCTCCTTCCCTAATAGCATTTTGTAAATTGAAGGGCTAACCGCTTCTCCCAACCTGACATCTTGAAAGATTAAAATACCCATATATCTCAGTAGAATAGCCCAATAATACAAACGAAAATTCGGAACCCCCAGCCACCTTTAAGTCTCGGAAGAGTGCACCATTTCAAAGCTCTTTTACATCTGTGGTAGCCCCAAAGAAACCTGGAGGACATTCTGTCTATCTTGCAAAAAAAAGCGGATGAAAACAACAAAGGTATCGTACGAAACAAATATAAAAATTTCGGGAAAATTAGCATTTTTAGTATATTAGTGCGGCCTTATAATGAAAAATGTAAATTATTCAGCCTCTCCAAAGTTCTATTAGCTGAGTTTAGTACAGGATCTACGTTAAGCTGTACTATATCTTCTATTTTTGCAGATATTACAATGCCAAGATAGAGAGCGTCTGAAGCAAAAACCAAATAATTTAGACGACCCTCTTCCGAATGGATCAACTGAGTTTTTGAAGCGTTCAATTTATATCCCGAGTACCCCCCAAACTCCTACGCCAGTTCAGTTATTTTAGGTAAAGCTTGCTTAATATCTGAGGTGGTAATGGCAACATCGTCTGCGTACGCAAACACTTTATAATCAGTCTGGTGTATCCTAACCAACAATTCCAGCTTCTTTTTCTAATTTATTTAGGTAAGGTTCAATGTACAGCGCAAATAACAAGGGGGAACAAGGACAACCTTGCCTCGTCCCCTTTGTTATTGCGAAATTATCAGAAACTTCACCTGCTATGTGGATTGCTGCCTTAGGATGACTATATAATGCCTGTATTGCATTGATATATTCTTTGGGAAATCCCTTCCAAACCAGTATTGACCACAAAAACCTCCAGGAGACCCTGTCGAATGCTTTTTCAGCATCCAACAGGGCCACCGCGGCCGGAGATCCTGTGGCTTGTGCCCAGTCCAAAAGTCCAATGATCCTCTTCACGTGATGCATTGTGTCCCTAGTAAAAATAAATCTGTGCTGTCTTATTGAAACCAAGGCTGGCATGAAGTCATTCAGCTTGTTAGCCAAACTTTTGGAAAAAATCTTACTGTCCGCAGTGATAAGAGAAATGGGTCTATATGACCCTAACTCAGTATCCACCTTCCTTTTTTTTTTAACCGCATGCGTGCGGGCGGAATTCCGCCCGTACGCTGAGATTTTCAAAAGCGCATGTTACGTGACGAGCTGGGCTCGTCATGAGCGTGCGAGGAGGCTACCTCATGACGAGCCCAGCTCGTCATCAGCGTCGAAGGGGTTAAATAACTATAGTGGCCAGAGACCATGATTCAGGGGGATAGCCCAAAAAAGCTTGATGGAACACTTTAAGCATCTCAAACTTTAGCATTCTACGAAAGGTACGATAAAATTCAAGGGGTATGTTGTCTGGTCGCATTGCCTTCCCAGAAGCCAAACCTAAAATGGCTATTTCAATTTCTTCCCATAAGATAAAGGTAGCTAGTAGGGTTTTCTGTACTTCCATGAGTCCTACACTGGCAAGAGTTTCAAAATACTGTGAAGCATTCCTTTCTACGTCCATACCATCACTAGATTCATTATATAATAATTGATAGAAATCACGGAATGCTTTTAATACCTCCGTTTTCGATCCCTGCATATCCCCGTTCAGATCGCAAATATTTAAAATATCATTAGATGCTGCCTTCTGCCTTAATCTTTGAGCTAGCACTCTCTCTGTTTGCTCGCTGAGTTCATAGCACTCCGTCTTATATTGTCTATGCTTAAGTGCAATCTGGTCAGCTATATGAGAATAAACTGTGCTCGGTTTAAGAGTCAAATCTATTTGGGTTTCATCAATACCCCGACCTAATTTAATATTTTCGGCTAGCTTTATTTTTGCCTTCATTACCATATCGGATTCCTCCCTAAACTTACTCCGTCTGGCTTTTTGTTGAAACATCGAGTAGCTAAGGGTTTCCCCCCTAACTATTGTTTAAAGGTGTCCCAGACAATTGGAACAGAGGCAGTGTCATTATTACAATTAAAGAACTCCTTAATAATTTTAGTCATATGTTGGAGATAATCATCTTCCAATAATAAGTTCCTTTGGAATGACCAATTAGTTTTACTGCCCCTTGTTTTAGGCGACAATTGTTTTTCGAGCATTAGTGGGTTATGATCTGATATTAGTTTTGGGAGAATTTCAATGTTGGATTTTTCTATAAAGTATTGAGAGGTAAAAAAATAATCCAAACGAACACATTTTTGATGTGGGGCAGAGAAAAAACTATATCCAGGTTCGTTTGAATGCAAAGTATTCCACACATCAATAAGCCCATTTCCTAAAACTAATTCACGGAGAGCTCTATAAGTCCGGTATTTTCTACCCAAATACTTCCCACTTTGCCTAATATCAAACTCAGCATCAATATGAATATTTAAATCCCCACAAAGGATTATCGGTTGATTCCATGAAGCCAGCTCTAAATTAATAAAGTTCATTAATTCACAGTCATCTATATTCGGACCATACAGTGAGCAGATAGTAAACCTGTTTTCATCAATCTTAAGCTCTGCCAATCCCCATCTCCCCCATTTGTCTGCCAAAGTTTTGACACATACCCCTAAACCACGTTTCATAAAAATGGCGACCCCCTTTTTAATCCCTGTCTGCTTTGAGCATACTAACAAATCTAACCCTAAATTTCTTAACCAGTCCCACTTTTCCCAAGCGATATGCGTCTCCTGTAAACACAGAATGTCTATTTGTAGTAACTGAATCATTTTACACAAAATTCCCTTTTTCTTAGAGTCATTAAGGCCATTAATATTCAACGTGCAAACCTTCAATTTCCTATCCATTTCTGTATATTATATATAAAATGAGCATAGCTTGTCTGTTTTGATTCATGCCAAGAGAAAAAAAAGAGCTTCACCCTTAAAGCTAACTTACAGAACATCTGACCCAATTTCCATTCAATGATAACTGCTGCTGACTTACAACCTCCCCACCACCAACACCCCACCATCGCCACCCTCCCACCCCTCCTCCTAACTCCCCATCTCACCCAACCCACCATATGAGGCACAAGGACTATTCGTCCCTGAGAACACAGAGTGCCCTCCTTACCCCCCTTTCCCTTGGATGGAAAAGAAAATACCATTGGTCAAATAAGACCATCTTTAACCAGACTTTAGTGTTCACCCAGCCTTATTGAAAAAGAAAAAAAGGTGCACTCCCAAAAAAAAAACATAATTATAAATATTTGGTCCCTGCAGAGCCCTGCAGAGCCCTGCATGGTCTCCTCACAGAGAAGGTTCTCAAATGTTTTTATAACGGGACAGCATCATCTTCAATTAGTGTTATAGTGTCATCAAATATTCTTTTGCCACAATTTTAGAGAAAAAAAACTTTGTTTGTCCCTCTACAATAACTTTTAACTTAGCCGGGTTTTGCAAATACACCACTGCCCCCTTTTCCTGAAATCCATCAATTAATTGACGCAAATGCCATCGTTTGGATACAGTGGCTTGACAAAAGTCCGGCCTAACAAAAAAATTACAGCCTTTAGCAATCCTCTTCTTATCAGGCCTAGCCAAACCAAAAACGGCTTCTCTCGCCAAGAAGTTATTGAACCTAACCAATATTGCCCTTGGACGATCAGCCTCTGTTTGTCTAGCCTTATTAACTGTAAAAGGAAAGCGATGCACCCTTTCATTTACAAGTGACCAGTCCCATAATGTTAGTTCCGGGAATGCTTCAGAAAAAAGCTCACACACAAATGTACGCACATCTGGTCCCCCCAAACTTTCAGGAACCCCCTAAATACGTAAATTATTTCTACGTGACTGATTCTCTAACTCTGAAAGCTTAAAGCTAAAATCATCTTGTTGTGCTTTTATGGAGCTAAGTTCTGATTTCTGTGCAGCCACTTCATCCTCCAGTGCAGATATTCTAGTCTCGGCTTCGGTGACCCAGGAAGAAATATCAGTACAGATTTTCGTAACTCGTCTTACAGCGTTCTGGACCTTACGACACGTAGCTTGTGTACGGGCAATTTCGATCTTTGTTTCCGCTCTGTGTGCCATCATAGTTTGATAAATCATAGCTAATGTCACCTCCTGATCAGAGCAATATTCCTCAGAGCGTATGAGCCCTTCTTCCAGAAAACCAGACTGATGTCCAGCTTCAGGTGATACACCATCAGGGTCAAGAGATTTATTTCTAGTGCCTTGTGTCTTCGGAACCTTATGTTTTTTAATGGATATGGCAGAGCCTGGAGAAGTCTTGCTAATTCTTGACTCATCGTCCATACTACTATCACCAGGATAACCTGCCCAATCTTTGTCGATGCTTTCACCCGACGTGTGGTCTGACATTGAGAAAAATCTATCCGCGACTTCTTGAAGACCTGTAAGACCTGGACATAAAGCTTCGTTTGATGCTGATAATATTGCTGCCTCAGGTAGGTGATTCAAACCACCGGAGCTCTCAGTAACTACTTCGGAAACCAGCCGGACTTCAGTTCCCACAATGCCTCTGGATGGTCTTTTTCCATTCGTTTTTTCAGAATCAAGCAATAACGTTTCCATAGGTATATCAGCCGATACTTCCAAGGGAGGCTCATCCTGGACCATGACACTCGAAGAATCCCCCCTAGTATCAGTCACCGGATCCTCACATCCATTGCCAAGCTCTCAGACGATGAGTCTGAGTATTTTTAATGAGTTGTTTCTCAAACATCGCAGGTACAGGTTGTAAAGCCTGGTTCAGATTTCGGGGTTTATTAGCTAGTTCCCCTCCTTTCTTTTGATTTGGCATAGATTGTAGCTGAGCTGGCGAATTAACCATTGCACCCGACTCCCCAGACTCACCCGTCACTCGAGCATCGTCCTCGGGACCCGCAGCGTCTAACTGTGCGGGAACCTTTGTTTTCGCACTCCTAGTGACTGGGGGTTTCAGGGAGGGTTTTGGTGGCATGTTTGTCCTGATACCTGCCGAACTAGTCAAATACAATCCAGTTGGAGGGGAGAAAGACGCCACACCGGCAAACGCAAAATACCGGGAAGCAGCAGCAGGAAGACCATACAATGCCAGAACGCCGAGACGCCGAAGAAACTCCACGTTGACTTTTCAATTCAGTCTGGAAGCCAAACCTGGGATACAGTCACTCAGCAGCCATCATTAAAGGACCTCTAAGGTGAACAACATCTTTTTTTCCTTTTCCGACCAGGAGCGGAGGAACGGCAGCTCACACAGCCGACAGAGCGGCCGCCATCTTGCCCTTTAATGTTTTTTTGTTTGACAATAAGTGGTACAGGCAGCGCCTTGGTACAGCGATGGGATCCAGATTCGCTCTGTCTTTTGGCAACCTCTTCATGGGGTGGTTTGAGGCGGAGTGGATCTGGGGCCACAGGGGGCGTAAATGGATAGAACATATTCACTACTGGGGTCGATTTATAGACGACTGCCTGTTAATTTGGACAGGGTCTGTTGATGAATTGACTAGCTTTTTTAACTATTTGAATGACAATGATCTGAATTTACGTTTCACTACACATTATGATCTACAACGTATCACTTTTTGGGATGTAGAGCTTTTTGTTAAAGACGACAAATTGTATAGCAAAATGTACAGGAAGGCCACTAGCTGTAATGCTGTATTGAACGCCAAGAGCTGTCATCCAAAGAGTCAGATAAATGCGATACCGTATGGAGAAATGGTAAAGGCCAGAAGGAATTGTACGAATGAGAGTGACTTTAAGTTAAATTTGGAAGCTATGTCCCAGAGATTTATGGCGAGAGGCTATGATAGGAATGTGATCTGTAAGGCAATGAAAAAAGCTCAGAACCTTAAAAGGACACAGACTCAGGAGACTAAGAGACCGAGTATTCACAGTAAGGAGAGGGACAAAGTACCATATATATAATTTGCATGTAGTTGATTTTTTGTCTTTGTATGGCAACATGTAAAACCTCTGACGACTTGAAATATTCATAAAGTGATGCAACTTGTACATGATAAAAATACCTACAACACCCACGGATTAAATCTTTAGGGTGTACAAATCTGCTCAGAATAAAAAAGTGGCAGAATTGAAATGTGACCGGGTCCCCCTATTTATTAAATATTGTCACGTTGTCCTACCCGGCCCCAGAAAGGACACAACCCCACTCTTTCCACACTAGTAGTCTGCAATGGCAGACACACTATCAGTAGTTTGTGTGGATCACTCAGGGTGGCACAAGACCATGCTGTGGCCCTGGGGACCCCTTTTCCACCAATGCCCTAGGTTCTCCTTGTAACTTATTCTAGGGACTTATAGTGGGTAAAGCCTTTGCCAATTTGGGATTACCAAAGTGAATATAACAGTTTTAGGGAGAGAGCACAGGCACTGGGTATGAGCAGCAGGTTCCAGTGCACTATCAGAGCCATAACCATCAGCAATTGGAGAAAAAAGTGGGGTGACAATACAGGAAGGGGCTCTTTCCTACAGTTGTGCCTCCCACCAGTGAAGTGAGGGTGTACTATTCTATACTCCACTTCAAAATATCACCAGTAGATTTTCCCTTGCTACTCAGTCCATGTGCTGTAATACAGAGGCCCTAGTACTGACTTGACAGCTGTGGTGCATTCTGTGATGATCTCTGAAACTGGGTTGAAAGGACTTGGAATTTTATGGAAATAAAATGTGTATTACTCCCTGTAATCTTCATTATTTTCCCTTACCCATCCCAGTCCTTATGCCCGCCTTCATGCGTGAGGGTGCATCAGTCCCTAATTCCATACTGAACTTGGTAGTTACACAGCATGTTTCATGAGACAGGGCTTCCTCTATAGGACACTCCAGGCATTGTGAGAGGGGCCTCCAGAGGAAAGGACTGTCTGGGGGAGGGGCCTTCCAGGGATAGTACCCTCTGGGGGAGGGGCCTCTCAAGGATATGATGCTCCTGGTATTGTGGGAGGAGCCTCCCAAGGATAGATAACCTAACTTTGTTTTAAAATTGAGAAACTGACTTGCACTTTAAAAATAATTAATTCGTTTTGCTCACTGTTCTCATGCGTTAGGCGCCTGGTCTCCGGCTTCCTCAGTCCCCCTAGTGACTCCCCCGGTAGTAGCTAATCACGCTGCGAGAGGGCGGAGCTGAGGGCCGGGAATGGAGGTAAAAGAGATGCAGCGCTGGAGCTTGCCATTAGGCTTCCCTGCCGCTCGAATCGGAAACATTACTTAGGCCTGATAGAATTGTGTTGTGATTATCTAATAACTTTGTTTTAAAATTAGGAAACTGACTTGCAATTTAAAAATAATTAATTAGTTTTGCTCACTGTTCTCACGCGTAAGGCGCCTGGTCTCCGGCTTCCTCAGTGCCCTTAGTCACTTCCCTGGTAGCAGCCAATCACGCTGCGAGAGGGCGGAGCTGAGTGCCGGGAACAGAGGTAAAAGCAGACCCAGCACGGAAGCTTTCCATTAGGCTTCCCTGCTGCTCGAATCGGAAACATTACTTAGGCCTGATAGAATTGTGTTGTAACTTTTAACTTTGTTTTAAAATTGGGAAACTGACAGCACAGAAGCGAAGCGGACGCGCGCAGCAGGCTCGCCAAAGGCAAGCCCGTCTGCGCCTGTCCGCGCCTGTTCAGCCCAGGGGCCAGTCCCCATGCCCGTTTTATTACTTACTAGCAGCCCGTCCCGACGTTGTCCGGGAATGAATTGCTGCCAGCCAGTAGTATATTGGTTTGTAGGATTTCGTTTTGATAGCATTTCTCATCTGTGACAGGCCTGTGAAACGCTCCGATTCACAGTGCACTGCTGATGCACTTAAGAGTGCGCGTTCAGTAGTGTGTGAACTCGAGTTTCCCTACTTTATTTTTCCTTGCAATATTATGTAGCGCGAACTTGACAACATGGCATGAGCACAATTTACATTACAGAAGAACACATTAATTTGTGGTAGGCACGGGGAGACAAAGCGATTTACCTGGAATCACAGGATGTTGAGCTGGTACCGAGATTTGAACGTAGCTCCCCAGCTCTAAAGTTCGCAATTCTAGAACTTGTGGCGGGAGGTGTGTCTAAAAGTGTATGTCGGTGCTGGCTATCAATGAGAGAGACCTGTGCATTTTTCAAATGGGTGGTGAAAAAATATGAGTATGTTGCTGGAGATGTGGGTCGACGTGCCACCAATGTACTTACCGGGGAGGGTAAACACCCATTATTCCGCAACTTTCTTACCGCATACCATCACTCCGCATACTTTCATTACGAAAGTACCATGACTCCGCAATGCCATTATAACGCATGGCAATACATTTTATATGCTTTTACCACGCATACATTTACAAAGAAATTCGTTGTAAATTCATGAATGGTAAAAGCATGTTTTTTTTTTAATATTTGGATACGGTAAGTATGGGTATAGGGGTATATGTTTTGGGGTACTGAGATATATATTTTGGGGTGTTTGGGTATTTTAAGGGTTCAGATATATTTTTGGGTTATGGGGTACAAGGGTAGTTTTAGGGTTTAGGGTTAGGTATGGGTTTTGGGGTACAGGGGTATTTTTAGGCTTCACGGCTAGGTTTGGGTTTTGGGGTATAGGGGTATTTTTAGGGTTCAGGGGTAGGTTTGGGTTTGGGTTAGAGGGGTATTTTAAAGGTTCAGGGCTAGGCTTGGGTTTTGGGGTACAGGGGTATTTTTAGGGTTCAGGGGTAGGTTTGGGTTTTGAGGTAGAGGGGTATTTATAGGGTTCAGGGCTACGTTTGGGTTTTGGGGTACAGGGGTATGTTTAGGGTTTATGGATAGGTTTGGGTTTTGGGGTACAGGTTATATTTATAGAGTTAAGATGGGTTAGTGTTGAAGGGTGTTGGGGTATTTTAAGGAGTAGGGGGTGGGTTATGATTATGGGGTACAGGGGTATTTAAAGGGAGCAGGGTGGGATTAGCACACGATATGAGACATGGCATGAAGGGCGGAACGTACCACACGCCCCCAGCGTTTGTCACGCCCACAGCACATGTCCACAGCACAACACAGACACGCCCACAAGGGACTACTTTGCTGGCACGGTTCTTTTACCTTTTAAATGTATATGGTGGGCGTCTGCATAGCCTATGTCCTTCTGCTGCATCTGCCCTTTCCAACGCTGTATTGGGTGTTGTGATTGGTGCTGTGGTTCCTGAGATTACCCGCCTCAAAGGTTTGGGCTCTCTCTTTATTATATAAGTATGGATTCACCGGACTTGTTGAAAACAATGCACTCTACTCACTTGTGCCTTGCGCCAGAAGCTCTGCTCCCCATATTTACTCAGGAAATCTTTATTAAACGTAGCTCCTTCCCTGAAATTCAGACCCTTACTATTCCCAAGCATAGCATTCAGAGGCAGGCCATAAGTGAGGAGGTGCCCATATCGGTATATTACCTAAACACCCGCTCACTTATAAAACATCAACTGGATATTTTTCTTCTTTTGCTCTCTGACAAACCAAATATCTTGCTACTGACTGAAACCTGGCTCACTGATGATTCTGCATCAGATATGCTAGCGGCACTTCCCCCCCAACTATTATATAATTCATGCCAATCGTCCACCTGGCAAACCTGCGGGGAGTTGCAGCCATCATTCATACGGATTATAGGTTTTGCTCCTTGACCTGCCTTCCTCTCAAGGAGACGGAGAACATAGTTATAAAACTTGAATCATCCAACAACTCTTTTGTCTGTGTTCTATTATACAGACCACCGTATCAGATGTCGCATTTCTCCTTATCACTCAGCGAACAGATGGCTAAACTTGTGATTGATCATGCCAAAGTCCTCCTGGTGGATGACTTTAATTACTGGTATAATGATCCCCATAAAGGGCCACAATCAGCTGAGATGTCTGATCTCCTCAGTAATCTAAATTTGTCTCAACATGTTTCATCGCCCACACATCTGAAAGGGCGGGTCCTCGACCAAGTGTGGTCTAATGGCCTGTCTATTTCTACTCTTACAATTACGCTCTGCATCTGGTCCGATCACCACGTGCTAAAATTTACCTTGGTATTACCGTCTACTAAGAAAATCAACACGGTCGAAGGAGGCCTTGCCAGGAAATGGAACTCTATTAACAAGGAAGAATTCTTTGACACACTATCTAACACAGTCCCACGCCCTGGCAGCAATGTTAATATCATGGAAAGGAAGGTATCAAAATGGCTATATAATGCCAGTAATAAGCATGCACCTTTAAAAAAATGTCAAACTCGCCCGTTGGGCGGAGGCAGAGAGATGGTTTTCCAATGAACTCAGAAGTTGGACTTGCGCCATTCGGTGAGACAGTGGCGCTTAAAGTACTCTCCTGAAAAAAAATGATTGTACATCATTGCCTGGAAGGACTACAAGAAGAGTATTCTCTCTGCCAAAGCTGATTATTTCTCCAAACGCATCATTAATTGCAACAAAAACTCTAAATAAATGTTTACTATAATTCATGAATTAGCTAACCTTGAGCGAATTCTTTTGAAAGTTACGCTCTCCCAAGAACTGTGCAATTCATTAAATGATTATTTCATTGACAAAATCATGACCATTAAGGCTAGTATTCCCAACCACCCAGTCACCCTTGATCCTCCTGTCCTGCATAGGAACAACCATACCTTGAGCTTCTTTCCTACTATTAGCAAGGAGTATTTTCAAGATCTCCTAGTTAAAATTAAATCAGGCTCCCCTTCTGCCTGCTGCCCTCCCCACATACATAAGGACTGCCTCGCAATCCACTTCGACCCCACCCTTCCCTCCTGAATGAGTCACTCTTATCTGGTATAGTTCCTTTGGCTTTCAAGAAAGCCGTAGTGGTACCACTTTTGAAAAAATCTGGAGCCGACCCTGCGCTCTTATCGAATTATCGTCCGATTTCCCTGCTCCCCTTTCTGGCAAAGGTCCTAGAGGGCCAAGTAACTAAATGCCTCTCTAACTTTCTAGAGGAGTCAAAATACCTGGATTCTCATCAGGCTGGCTTTAGGCCAGCCCATTCCACAGAGACTGTGATTCTCGCCGTCCTGGATACTCTCCGAGACAATGCTGATAGAAACTCCCCTCAGGCACTGGTGTTACTGGATCTCTCAGCTGCTTTTGGCACGGTCGACCATAACATCTTGGTCGACTGTGTCAAACAGGCAGGTGTCCAGGGGTCGGCTGCCTGCTGGCTTGCCTCCTTTTTTTTTTTTATTGTTTTTATTGGCATTTCATAAAATGATCCATAACAAACTGCGCCATGTCTAAATGGCGTAACATCTTGTAGTTTCACTGCATTACAACACTCCTAGACCAACAAATCATAGACATATGTACATCAAAAATACATGCATCATCACAGTCATGGCACATTACAGCTGCACAGCAGGGTCATTTAGGTATTCAACTAACCAATTCCAGTAGTTCCTGGGGTGCGATCTTATAGGCAGTTCTTCTTCATACGTCAGTAAAGTGTCTTTGCAATAAATCATGTCTTGTATCCAAACTTTCACCTTTAGACTCTGCCTACTTCCCCATCCAATCGAGACTCTGCGCTTTGCCACAAGCAATGCCACTACACAAAACTTACGCTTCATCGCACGAATTCCCGGCAACAATCCCAATAAACATGTCTGTATAGTGCAATCTATGTGTGAGCCCACCATGTCTCCCAACGTATTCACTGCCTTCTCCCAGAAGTCAGCTACCCCTTTCACAATACCATGCAAGATGTATAATATCTGCCCCCTCGGCCCCACATCGTTGGCACCTGGAATCCTGACGAAGCCCAAATATGTGCAATCTAGCCGGAGTGTGATAGGCTTGATCCAAATATTTGACGTGGATCAGTCGTAGGTTACCATTTGGTGTCAGTAAACCCGTTATGGACCCAGCTGTAGACCACTCGTCTGCTGATAGTGGGACAGTTAAATATTTGTTCCATTTCTGTAATGCCTTATCCGTCGTTGCCCCTATCTCTTCCTGCAGTGTTGTATATAATCTGGAGACTAGGTGCTTGGGTGCAGGCGATGTAAGGAGCAGTTGCAATGTCAATAGTACTGGTGGTTCAGTGGGGTAAGTCGGGAATAGTGCTTTTATCGCCCTCTGCAGTCTAAAATACGTAAACTTAAAAAGCGGTGTTTGATTTTGAACATAATCGTAATCCTCTAGAGTCTTGAACACCCCATCTTGATACAAATCACCCATTGTGGCGACACCCACCCGCTGAAGCAACTCCATTCCCACCTTTTCTTGTGTTACTGAGATGTCTGGATGGAAGTGAAGTGGTAGCTCCGGAGAATAGAGTGTCAGTTTATTAGTCTTTTGACCTATCCGTCGCCAGGCCGCATTCGTTGTATCAATTGTGTTTATATCTTGTTTATGCAATGGAGCCCGTTTATGAGTTATAATTGCATCTAACGGATCTGTGGAAGATACGGGATTGTATGGTACCAATAATGCGCATATTGGGCTTGAGCACATAAATAATACAAATACAGATCAGGAGCCTTGAACCTCCCTCGTGAGTATGGCAGTGTTAGTGATTGCAAATCTATCCGAGCCAATTTGCCTGCCCAAATCAATTTTAATGTAATCGTATTTAGTGTGCGAAACACCGCTGCCGGTGGTGTAATGGAGATGTTGTTGAAGAGGTATAGCAGTTTGGGCAGTATTATCATTTTGACAATAGCAAGCCTGTCTGCGAGTGGTAAGGAAAGCTGGATCCACCGTTCTATTTTGTCCTCCAGCGCCGATATCACTCTGCCGTAATTTGTTCGAATTAACACTTCAGGGTCTCTATGAAACCAAACTCCTAAGTAGCGCTCAGGATCTGTCTGCCACGCTAGCAGGAAGTCAGTGGGGAAGCTATGCGTACTGTCTGTTAAAGGTAGTATCACTGATTTAGCCCAATTAATCCGGAGCCCCGACTGCCTCCCAAATTTAACATATTCCCTCAGTAGCGGATTTAAGTTTACTTCTGGGTCTCGAACATATAACAACATATCATTAGCATATAATGATATGTGAAGGGGCGCTGTGGAAATTGCAATGCCGAATAATGATGTCCCTGCCGCAGTTTACACGCCAGTGGCTCTAGAGCTATGGCAAAGAGCAAAGGGGATAGTGGGCACCCCTGTCGTGTGCCGCGAGCGATGGGTATTATCTCTGATATGTAATTATTAACCCGTATATGGGCAGTGGGGGCCTTGTATAGTAGCTTTATCCATTGCAGGAACAGCGTCGGGAACCCCATTCTTTGCAGTATTGTGTGTAGATAGGTCCAAGCTATGGTGTCAAAGGCTTTAGCAGCATCTAATACTACTGCAGCCGCTTTAGTCTGGGGTGTTAGGTAATGTGCTAGCGCAAATAGGGTTCTGGTGTTGTGGGATGTAGAGCATGTGGGTACGAACCCAGACTGGTCAGGTAGGACCAACTTTGTCATCAGGTATTTAAGCCTGTTAGCCAATAGCGACGACAGAATTTTGGTATACACATTCATCAAGGACAATGGCCTATATGATTCACAGCTCCCCGGATCCTTATCGGGTTTCAGGAGAGCCAGAATCATTGCTTCTCGCAATGTCTGGGGCAATAGCATTTTCTCATGCGCATCTCCAAGCATAGCTACCATGTGAGGGGTGCGCAGATCTACATATGTTTTATAGAATTCCCCAGTGAATCCGTCAGGCCAGGGAGCCTTACCATTAGGGAGCGCTCTCATAACCTCTGTTACCTCCTCAATCGTAACAGGTAAGGAGAGATATGCTCTCTGCGCATCTGAGAGCCAGGCAAGAGCAACATCGTCACAGTATTGATCTATTTCAGCAGCTGTGGCTGTGGTCTCTTTTGCATACAGAGCACCATAAGTTTGCATAAATGCCTTTAAGATACCCTGTGGAGTATATTGCGTGGCACCCTCATCGTCACAGACCACTTGAATCACTGATGGTGGTCTTTTGGAACAAATCTTGGCTGCTAATACTGCCCCTGGCCGACCCCCCTCTCCATAACTCCTCGCTATATGACGTTTGGAGACATATTTCAGCTCGTCCTCCGCACTTTTTTGATATTCCGTTATTTCAGTTCTAATTTGTCCTAAAAGGGCTGGGTTTTGCGTTTGGGCGTATTCCTTTTCCAGCTCACGAATCTTACCCTCACGGCGCTCTAGTTGCTGTCGCAAGTCTCTCAGAATACCCACTTGAGGGATAATACAGACACCCCTAATGGTAGCTTTAAACGCCTCCTATAGGAGCCCAGGATCGTCTGTGGTAGGAGTGTTTATTTTGAAGTATTCTACTATAGCTTTACTTAGGGTGTCCGAATACAATGGATCCACTAAAGCTCACCCGTTGAATCTCCAACTAAAGGGGGGTGTACATAATGTGGGAGCTTGAGCTTAAGCAGCACCGGGTTATGGTCAGATAGGATACGGGGCTGATGGGACACTTCCTCTACCCATAATGATACTTCAGCTGAGCCCAACCAGTAATCTATTCTAGACCAACTACCATGTGTTGCGGTGGTATGTGTGGCTTCTAATTGTGTGGGATGCCTCAGTCTCCAGAGATCATGGAGGCAGTTTTCTCGCATAATGTTGTGTATTTGTCCAGGGCGCGTCTGTGTGGTTCAGTTGATGTGGTGGATCTGTCAACCTCTTCATTAAGTGCAACATTAAAGTCTCCTCCCCATATCAGCGGTAAGTCAGGCAATGTAGTAATGGTTTGCCAGAGGGTATGAAAGTACTCAGGGTCATCCGTGTTTGGTGCATAAATGTTGAGGAGGTTAAGTCTCTGTCCCCTCAATGATCCCGCAATCGCCACAAAGCGCCCTGATTTATCTGCCTGAACCTGATCCACTTTAAAATGTAGCCCTCTCGGAATTAGTATAAGTACCCCACGTGAGTATGAGGAGTAAGCAGCTCCATGGATTGATTCCGCCCATCGTAGGCCTATGCGGTTTGGTGTGCGGGGATCTATATGTGTCTCTTGTATGAATGCTTTATCAACATGGAGTCTAGTGAAATAGGCTAATACTTGCCGGATTTTCTTTGGGTTTTTAAGACCCCGTACATTCCATGTCATAAATGTTAGCTTATCTGCCTGTGTCCTACCGGTCACACCTGACCCATCTTGTTATTTCCGTGCTCCATAATGTACCCTGTGGTGCCTCTCATCTTCGAATATAGTGACAAGACTGTGGCTATGTCGTGAGAACGTCCATGTTGGAGTTCGGCAGTGCTTCTCAAATGCAGTGAATTAAAACTAGGTCCCTCAGAACTTCCCATCCGCCCCCCCTCCCACTTTGGCAACCCAATCATGCCAAAGACATACCCTGAGAACAACAGAGAACAATTCGTAACTTTGGTAGGGGAACACCCTGTTGGTGGGTCTATCTTGGTCACACATCTGCATCCAACATGTGTGGATGTAATATCAATCTTAAACAGGATTATTACAGCATCTTGCACACACTGTGCATTTAGTTAGTGAGCTACTACTACAATTTTTCCCGTCTCTCTACCAATCTATAGCAACATGTTAACTTTCTGGTATTGCCCAATATAGGTCCATATCACTAGTGAGTATAGCGTAGTTTAGATCAGTCATCGGCTTTACAACTGCTCATCAGGTCACTGCTTATCACATACCTGCCGTGCGATTGCATGAGTTCAGGGATGGTAGCCCACACGGCAATTTACACTTCACATAGCCCCTCCATACTCACGATATGCAGTTGTGTCCAATGTCACCTTGCCGTTCACATCGTTCATCCCAGTTACCTTGTCAGCGTATCAGACCCACTCCTTAGCGTCTCCGCTAGCCGACCAGACAATACATTTCGGTACTGTGTGTGCAGGGTCTCTATACGCCCAAGTTGCGGCCTTAGTATCGCCTCTCGAGTTCGTCGCAATTTCTGGAATCCAGTCTGATACCATTCATTCTGAGTCTTGGTGCTGTTCGGCACGTCTTTGTTCTCGCCGTCGCTGACCAAGACGTTTAATGAACTACTGCGCATCCTTTGGGGTTTGACAGATGGTAGATTTGCCATCTTTCGTGATCTTCAATCGAGCGGGTTATAACATTGCATACTCCAGTCCCATCTCTTGCAGTTTTTGTTTCATGGGTGTAAATGTTCTACGGGCCAGTTGAACGTTCATTGTGAAATCCGGGTAGAATTCTAATTTATTTCCCTGGTATTCGATATTTTTCTTTTCTCTCGCCATCTTCAAGATAAGATCTCTGTCCCGGTAATTTAATAGTCGGGCAACTATGGGACGTGGCGGCGCCCCCGGCTTTGGTCTGGGGGCAAGAGAGCGGTGTGCTCGCTCGACGATAAATACCGAAGATAATTGCTCCGTCCCGAATATGTTTCTGATTAGATCTTCTACGTAGGTCTCCATTTTTCCAGTGTTGGTGGTCTCTGCTAATCCCGCTATTCGAACGTTGTTTCTTCAGGATCGCGCTTCCATATCCTCAGACTTAGATTTGATGACCTCGAGAAGTTTTTCCATCTCAGAGCATCTTTGAGTGGTGGTATGGGATTCATCTTCCACCGATGACAAGAGTGTTTCTGCCTCCACAAGGCATTCGCCATGCTTATCCAGCTTCGCTGCCATGTTATCCACCCTCAGTGTGATAGTGTCCAATTTGCCATGTACATCCAGCAGACTTTTTTGTATATCCAGTGGTTGGTATTGCGTATAGCTTAATTTAGACACTCCGCTAGGATTCAGCCGCTCTCCTTTGAATCTCACCAATCCATGAAGTATAGATTTTTATTTAGCAAAGACTCTTTGTGCTTATTGCTACCAAGTAATTAACTGATGCAGCGCTTCTCCAGAAATAATTTCTAAAATCCTCATCACCTTTCCCTGAAGTCACAATTATCACATTTACTCATCAGTGGGGCCCATAACACTGATGCACTTTCTCTATACTTCATGGAATGGTGAGATTCAAAGGAGAGCGGCTGGATCCTAGTGGATTGTCTAAATTAAGCTAAACTATTTATAAAATATACATCTGCAGTTTAAATTCATTTACCATGGTTCAAAAAAAATTATTTATTCAGACATACCACCATTCAACTTATTGATGGCTCATGCTAGTAAAAATTAGGCTAAGTATGAACAAGACCAGCTTAATTCCTCATTTATCTGTTATGGGCTCCACTGATGAGTAAATGTGGTAATTGTGACTTCAGGGAAAGGTGATGAGGATTTTAGAAATGATTTCTGGAGAAGTGCTGCATCAGTTCATTACTTGGTAGCAGAACATTGGTTGCTATAGAATTAGCTAGGATAATGTATAAGGTTAATGTATATAGAGTTTGATGTACAGAATTATGACTAGCATCTTTTGAGTTCGTATTACATTATATGTAGTCCTGAAAAGGCTTCCGAGGATGGCGTGAAGCTGGTGCCTCTGTCTGCAGGCAGAGCAAGTGTGGCAAGTGAAGTCGCACATCGCATAGTCTGTTTCAAAGTAGTGGTATCATCGTATATCACAAGTGGTGTCATCATACATCACAAGTATAGGGAACCTACGTGTGAAAGGATAAATGTTTAGCGAGGACAGTCCATCAAATCTTAGCCTTCAAGTACAGGGATCATTGCGTATCCTGATTTAAAACTTACTCCTGAGAGAGTAATAGAGCTTAACCTGAGCTTGTGAGAAGAGTAAAGGTAGAGGTAAGCGCTGCTTTATCGGCGAGTGTACACTTCTGTGGAAGAGAAGAGGTAAGCACTGTCTACTGGAAATACAGAATCCTTGTGTGATTGAGAAAACTATCACTTTTGTCTAGCGAAACAGACGAATGGAGTATTTTGTGTAAGTTACTAACGGATTCAGTTGTATATTTTGTAAATACGGCTTCTCGATAAACTTTGTAAAGGAGGGGTCAGTTGGCGCTGCAGAAGCCGGAGCACTGGTGATGTCAAAAGTGTCACGCAGGGATTGGTCCTTGTGGCCAAGACAGAGTAAGGGCTGATTGGTGCACCAGTAAATCAGCGAAAACTATTGGTTAAGCACTAAAGAGACGTATCTTGTTCCAATTGGTACGCTAGTGTAAACCGTGCTGTGATAAGGAACAGCAACAAAAAAGTGAGTGATCTTTTGAAAGACATGAAAACTATCAGAAATATGGATTACTATTACAGAGAGGACAGGAAGAAACCTTCATGGTTTAAAAGATTAAAAAACGTATTTCAACCAGACAAACAAATAGTGACAAGAGAGGGAAAATTGTTTCCCCCGGTAAAAACGCCTGCTTCTTACATGGCAACAAAATGCGGATATCATACCTGTATTTGGTTAGAGAATTGGGCTAAATATACTAGAAATGATGGTGCCATAGCATTTCCAGAAGTAGGATCTTTTAATCCGGCTGTTTTGCGAAATTTAAGAGAAAAGATGATGAGACTTGAACCGAGACCTAGACTAACTCAGTATGAAGCGTTAGTTGAATGGGAAGATGAGATGCATGAGTTGGAACAAGAAAGGTTGGAAAATCCACGAGTAATAAAGGGTAGGTTACGTGGATTATGGGGAGAAACACATGAGAGTAGAATGCGTCGATGGAGAAACGCCGATATATGTGATGGAATGTATCCGGGTAGATTAGTAGATGACATGGTAGGGCGAAAATGTACTGAGAAAAGTAATAATGCAGAAATAGGAAGGAAAAGTTATGGCGGGAGTGATTCAGAGGATGCAGTGCTGGAAGAAATATTAAATAGAAGACCACCACCTTATCAGCAAGGTTCTTTATGGACTACTCCTAATGCTCCACCAAGAGAGGATAGGTTTGATGAAACCCCAAAACAGGTTTAAATTTTTAAGGACTTACCTGAAAGAGTAGAAATGAGATATGATTCAAATACACCAGTGACTGATAGAAGCCAGACTTACTGGTACTCCTCTGCAAAGTAATGACATTCAAAAAAGTGTAACAAGAATAGAGAGACAAATTGGAGAACAACCAAGTACTTCTGAGTATATATGTTCCACAAATGAATTAACTGAAAAGATACTAGAACTTACTAAAAATATCGAAGCTGTGACAGTTCCAGTAACTATAAGTCCTGTAATTTCAGTGTTCGAAAATCAGAAAATAAAAGAACCAACTTTGACCATTCCTCTAAATCAGAGTTTGCAAAAAGTAAAAGAGAAGATTTATCCAGATTGGTCTGAAATTAAGAGAACAAGTAATGTAATACCGTCTGATTTAACTTTAAATCAAAGTTTACAGTATAAAGTTGCAACCGGAGCAGAATCTGACTCTGCGACACCAGAGAGAAGTGTAGAGAAAATAGATTTGACACAAACCCCAATTGGTCCGTCAGAGCAAGAGTTAAGTGATTGGCTTAAAACCCTAAAAGTAAAAGATAACGAACCCAAAGTATTTGATGTCGCCAGACTTAAGGTAGACATGGAAGAATTGATTTTTGGAACCATTGGAACTGATAGACTAAAAGCATATCAGGATGATGAATTAATGCTCATGTGCAAAAGTATTACTTGGAAAACAAAATCTATACATAACCAGCTAGAAAGATTAGCTAGTGAATTAGACTTGGATTTTACAAAACATAAAACATTACAGAAATCAGGCAGAGTAGATTTTACAGAAAAAGACATCGAAAACATGAATACTGCAGGAAGAATAACCCAAATAAAAGAATTAATTGTGTTACCGAGGAAATGGGGCGATATGAATAAATGGAGAATAAAATGGCAAAGAAGAGAGAAGAAACCAGTGATAAATCCACATTAGCATTTCCTGTGAGAGAAAAAGAGACAGTCATAAATGAATTTCCTATGAGGGAAATACCAGGACGAGGATATGTGCATGTTCCTTGGACCAGACAGGACATATTATTGTTTACTAATGATTTTCCCTGTTTAAGAGAAAAACCAGTAGAATGGTATCGACAGGTAGATCGATTTTACCGAAAAAGACATCGAAAACATGAATACGGCAGGAAGAATAACCAAAATAAAAGAATTAATTGTGTTACCAAGGAAATGGGGAGATATGAATAAATGGAGAATAAAATGGCAAAGAAGAGAGAAGAAACCAGTGATAAATCCACATTAGCATTTCCTGTAAGAGAAAAAGAGACAGTCATAAATGAATTCCCTATGAGGGAAATACCAGGTGGAGGATATGTGCATGTTCCTTGGACCAGACAGGACATATTATCGTTTACTAATGATTTTCCCCGTTTAAGAGAAAAACCAGTAGAATGGTATCGCCCGGTAGATCGATTTGTGAAAGTTTCAAAGGTGCTATGGGTTGATTTAGATGGATTATTTGACATAGTTGTACCTCCAGACTTGTGGACTGAGTGTAAGATAACTGTAAATTGGCCAAGAGAGGAATACCCTCGTGATAAAGTGACGGGTGCCCCATCACCTGAGGTGATGCGTAAGTATGAACAAGTATAATAGACAGAACTATACAGGAATCGAAAGAATCTGTACATGCATTTTATGAAAGACTGTTGCTAGTGTTTAAAAAATACAGTGGATATGAAGAACTGAGCGAAAAGGACATGAGTCATTTTGTGTATCGATTTGTTTATGGATTAAGACCAGAAATTGGAGACATGATTAGGCATAGTTTAATAGGATGGCAATCAAGTACCGTAGATGAAGTGTTGAAGCAAGCCAAATATTGTAGTGAGGACATTGAAGCTAAACAAAAGAAGCTCAAAGAAAAAGCCATGTGGGCACAAGTAAAGGTAGCAGAACAAGAACAACAATAGCACAATTAGAGAATAAAAATACTGATACAAGTCAAGGAAAATTAAAAGGGAATTTCAATAAGACAAAATTGGTAGGAAATATAGAAGAACTTAAGAAAAAATTGCTGCAGGATAGGGCACTGGAAGAAAGAGTGTAAGTATCCACCAAGAGTTAATCCCGAAAATACATCATTGAATTCACAGATGCAGAGTGAGATAATTCAGCAACTGCCGCTACAGAAACAGGTAGTTACTCAGCAAAGTCAGGTGCCACAACTGCCACTTCCACACAGTGTAAATCTACAGAGATACAGTGCAGAAACAGAATTCAGCGGAGGCGACCAGGTAAACCAATCGCCCAGAGTAAATGTGAGCTCTCAGTACTGGTTGCAAGAGGAAGGTGGGAGTGAGTCGGACGATAGATTCTGACGGTGCCTGAGAGAGGAAGAAGAGTGTGTGCTTGGAGCCTCTCTTGATGTAGATCAATCTGGTACGTTTGAGAGTGGAAAAGTAAATGATGGAGAAGTAACTGTCCTAGTGGACACAGGTGCTACCCGTTCTACTGTTAGATCAGTAGAAGTCAAAAACCTTCCTCTCTCAGGAGATCAAATCCAAGGTGTAGGCGTAGCGAATAAACAAATCAAAACCTCCCTAACCAAACCAGTTGAAGTAGAAATTGGAAATTTTAAAGACATGCACCGATTTGTGGTGTGTGACAGCAATCCTGTAAACTTGCTAGGCAGAGATATATTGTGTAAAATGAACTGTGCCATATATTGTTCACCAGACGGTATAGAGCTCCAAACTCCAGATGAAGATAGCCTGTATAAAATGACCATGTCAATGATAGAAGCGGAGAGAAGCAAATTAATTCCAATGTTTGATAAAGAAAAGATACCGGCAGAACTAAAAGAAACAGTGAAAGAGCAAGTGTGGGCTTTTACAGGAGAAGATATTGGCTTGATGAAAGGTTGAAGATCATGTAAAAGTTTCTGTGAAAGAAGGAGTTAGTTACCCAAACGTCCCACAATACAAAATGACAGCAGAAATAATCGAAGGAGTAACGGCAATAATAAACAAAATGATTGACCAGGGTATTCTGAGAGAAATAGAGAGCAGCCCTTGTAATTCACCGATAATGGGATTGAAAAAGCCAAATGGAACATTTAGGATTGTGCAGGACCTTAGAAAAATTAATAAAATTGTTGTCTCATGTTGTCCAATTGTACCAAATCCAGCAGTGATTCTATACCAGATTCCACGTGATGCAGAATGGTATACTGTTATTGACCTGTGCAATGCATTCTTTACGGTTCCATTACACCCAGAAAGCCAGCCAATATTTGCTTTCCGGTTCGGGGATCGCATTTTGGCATGGTGCCGAATTCCTCAGGGGTATACTGAGAGTCTATCTATTTTCAATTGATTGTTAAAGAAATCATTAGAAGGTTTGAGCATGACTGGAGAATCGGTATTGGTCCAATATATCGATGACCTGTTGGTGGCATCGAAAACAAAAGATGAATGCATTACAGATACTGTTGCCTTATTAAACCATTTGTGACAATTTCCCTTTGTGTTAACGTAAATCCATCTACATTCCTACCTGATATTATAGAAGCTGAAGTGAGAAATGAAGTTAATCACAAATGTTTGGATGTTCTTGAATATTGTACCAAACCAAGACCTGACATAAGGGATGAACCATTGTCTGAATCTGATTATGTGATGTTTGTTGACGGTTCATGCCTGAGAACAGAGGAAGGTACTTTGAGTGCTGCATATGCAGTATGCACAGTTGCAGTTGTTTTGGAAGCATCTTATTTGAAAGGAAGTTGTTCTGCTCAAATAGCAGAATTGATTGCTTTGATTCGAGCATGTGAATTGGGAAAAGAAATCAGATTTACCATAGTTACTGACAGTCAGTAAGGATTTGGGGTTGTCCATGATTATGGGCAACTGTGGTCTCAAAGAGGTTATTTAACTTCTGCAGGATCCCCCATCAGGAACGCTGAATTTGTGAAAATGTTGATTGATGCTATTCAGCTGCCTGACAAGATTGCTGTGGTTAAGTGGGCCGCGCATAAGAGAGGAGATGACTATATAACCAGTGGAAATAGGTATGTTGATTCAATTGCAAAGTACTGTGCTAGAAATCTTGCATGCATAAATCGGGACAGGAAAGAAGAACATGTTTCAAGTCCTTTAATGCTAACCACAATAGTTGAAACTTGGCAAGAAGTGAGGCATATGCAGGAAGAAGCTAGCGAGGAAGAGAAAAATATTTGGCTAAAAGGATGATGTAGGCAAAGAGAAGATGAAATCTGGGTTTACAAAGATGAAAGACCAGTAATGCCTGACAGCATGATTTCCAACATGGCTCGAATGTACCATGGTCAAGCCCATGTTGGGAGGGATGCAATTATTAGGTTGTTCAGACAAACCTGGTACAATCCAAAATTCAGGATGATTGCTGAGAGCTTGTGCCAGAGATGTCTGATTTGCCAACAGTTTAATCCAAACAGAAAAACTGTTGTAAGTTTGGGAACCATAGGACGGGAGGGAGGTCCATTCACACGAATGCAGCTGGTTTTCATTGAGTTGCCGCCTTGCAATACACTCAGATATGTACTGGTAATTATTTGTTTGTTTATTTGTTTGAAGCCTTCCCTACCCGGAGAAATGATGGAGTAACTGTTGCGAAATTGCTTCTACGTGAGATCATACCACGATCGGGTTTTCAGTAACGATTGAAACAGATCGTGGACCCCATTTTCAGAATGAAATGCTACAGATGGTATGTGAAGCACTGGACATTTATTCAGAAACTACATTGTGCTTACAGACCAGAAGCTTCAGGGGTAGTTGAACAGGTGAACGGAACAATCAAAAACAGGTTTGCAAATCTGTGTTTGGCAACAGGACTGAAATGGCCGGACGCATTACCCCTTGTTTTGATGACCCTGAGAAGCATACCAGACAAAAAGACTGGATTGAGTCCACAGGAAATTTTGATGGTCAGGGTCATGAGACAGGCATTTGTACCAGTTGATAAACTGTTAACTATTAGTGATGACATCATACTGGATTAATGCAAGAATCAGTCTGACGTGGTAACTTTTGTGTTCCATCAGGTGGGAACTGAATCAAACACGAAAGAAACACATCCAGCTCATGATCTAGTTCCAGGAGATTGGGTTCGGATAAAAGTACATCGAAGAAGAAACTGCTTGGTGCCTCGTTGGCAGAGGCCAAGACAAGTTATTCTGGTCAGCACAACTGTAGTCAAGTGTGCCGGAGTAAAAAGATGGGTGCATGCTAGCCACACCATCCGTGTACCTGAACCTGAAGATCAATACGAAGAAGATGAAAGCACAACTGACTCTGACTCAGAAGGAGAACCAGAGAAGAATCCAGATACTGAAGCTCGACAAGAACGTTGACATTTGGAGGTATCAGATGCTAGTTCTGCATCAGAAGGAGAAGGTGAAGCTGTTGAAGTACCAAATTCTGAAGATCGACCTGAATGTCGAGATTTTGTAAGAACTGAGACCAGTGAGTGCATCAAACGTAGTACAGATAAGACTGATAATCAAGAAAGTATTGACAAGCAGTCAGAAAACTCTGGGAGCAGGGACCAAAGTCCTGACACTGGAAAAGCGGGAATAGCTCACAACAAGGATGAGATTCCAAGTACCAGTTATGGAAATGTTCCTAACAGAGTGAAACTGCCGAGTAAAGAAAAACTTGATTTTGAAAAAGATATAGACATTATAAAAGTCATTGTAAATGAAACTGTTGAAAATACGGAAAGTGAAACTGATGACAATGATGATGGAGCACAATTGAGGAATAGTTCCAGAAAAAGAGCTTGGAGAGTGGAACCCAATACTACAGAACCAAAGACAAAAAGAGCTCGAAAAGGAGACAGTTGGCCTAAAGAAAGTGATGGACTAAGATTCAAATTGGTTAACAAAGCAAGAAAACCAGAAGAACAAGTAAATGAGATATCAAGTCAGAAAGAGTCATTGGGAAAGAAAATTGAAGTAGTTCAAAGGCCAAAGAGAGTAAGGAGACCAAATCAGAAATACAAATCAGCTGCGTGGACATACATAATTTCCCCGCCTATAGAGGAAGTAGGAAGCAGCCAAGAGAATTTGAATGTTATAGATCTGGAAAAAGAAAGTGAGTAAAAGAACTGAGATAAAAAAGTAAAGAAAAAACTGATTGCAAAAGCTTGAAAAACGAGTTAGACTCGTAAAGATTGACATTGAAAAGCATTAGGAATGCTTACTGAAATATTAGTGGGAAGAAAATAAGATTAAAAGAAAATTGTTAGAAAAAAATGGCTACTAATGAACAAGTTACTAAGGGGTCGATTCCGATTCGGGAAAAAAAACATATGTACAATTTGTATCCGGAGCCCTCTCCGTACAAATCGTACCCGTCCGTCCGAGTCACGTAGTACGATCCGCATTCTGTGAATCCGTCCGAATCGTCGCGATCCGTATGTATTGCAAGGCTGAAACCGTGAACCGTACGACTCGTACACATGCCGTACGACCCGACGAGTACGATCCGGACCGGGGTATGAGGAAGCGATTCGTACGGTCCACGTCAGGTAAGGGCAAGTCGTACGGAAAAGCAAACAAACACATACACAACGTACGGTCCGTATCCCCCATGATCGCAGGGGTAAGTGCGTACCCCTGCGATCATGCGGTGTACGCACCGTACCCCATGTACGATGGGTGTACGCACCGTACCCCATGTACGATGGGTGTACCCATCGTACATGGGGTACGTTGTGTACACCCAGCGTACATGGGGTACGGTGCGTACACCCATCGTACATGGGGTACGGTGCGTACACCCCATGATCGCAGGGGTACGCACCGTACCCATACGATCATGGGGGGTACGCACCGTACCCGGGGAGGGCGTTCCGTAGCTGTTTTGGCGCGAACTCTGCTTTTACAGCTGTTTTCAGCTCCCGTAGAAAAAAGGGTCGTACGGTGCGTCCCCGACACGTATCGTACTTGCTGGGTCATAAAAACCAGCCGCGATCCGTACAGATGTCGCGTACAGCGGGTTCCGAGGGAGAATCGTACGGAGATCAGAGTCGTACTGTCTCTATAAGACTCGTACGGAGTACGGCTCCTGGTACGAATCGTACTTCGTCGTACATACGGGGGACGTTGCAGGGTACGATTTGTACGGGAAAAACGCTCCGAACAGCTATTCGGAGCGGTTTTTCCCGAATTGAAATCAGCCCCTAAGTGTTAAATTTTTAGAATATGTTGCAAAATGTCAATGATGTGTACAGTATTGCTAATTCTAGTATGGTTGATTTTTAGCTGTTATTATTCCTTTTAGACATGATTTTAAAAATTTGAAACCTAATGTGACTAAGAATGGATTCAAAACAGATAAACCACCTGTATATAGACCAGAAATTCACCAGGATAGGTCAATTAGCGACTTTTCCAGAAACACTTTTTCAAGGTTGCTATCTGAATATATTAGAACCATGGATGCTAGTGACTGTTATGTGTGCGTGAAATTATCAGCATCAGTTTCAGAGGGCGTGACGTACCATCACCTTCCACTTACATATGGGGTGACTTGTAGTATAATAGCAAGTTTGTTTTATAACACAGGGAAATTAGAATATTATTATTCAAATTCTGATTTTGGCGAAACTGAAAGTTGATTATGCATTAAATAAGGTCAAGCCAGCCAAGGTAATGGGAGAATTTTTCTTAGTAACATAGGAATTAACACATGAGTATGAGGAATGAAGAAAACGTGTTTTTAAATATGGTTGAAGAAAGGAGGGCCATGTACAAAAGAAATGAGAGGATGAAGCATACTAAATCAAAGTGTTGGCAAGCTGAGGATGAAAAACTGAATGGTCAAAATATGAATGTTGCTATCAATATAGACACTCCATCCTTAGGGAAATGTTATATTCGCAGGGACAATACTTTGTATGATAATTATTTTGTGGGAGCGAGTCGATGTGAAGATACATATCGTATAATAGGGGATGGGGATTTAAAGGTGGTAGAGATCCAATTTTTCCTGGGATATACTTTATTTGTGGGAATAAGGCTTATTACAAGTTGCCAGACCACTGGTACGGGGCATGTTATGTTGGCTTGGTCTTTCCAAAAATCTTTCATGTAGATAGAAGTACTAGGGCAACACATGAGATAGGCAAACATTTAAGTCGTAGAAAAAGAGAAAGTGTAGGTGAAATAATTAGTGAAATTTTTGGAGCACTGATACCAATGGTGGGGATATCTTTTAATGCAAACAAAATTCGAAAATTGTCAACGATAGTAGATCGATTATAAACGGATACTGCAGGTGGATTTTTAATGGTAGATACTGAATTAGTTGCTATGAGAGCTATGGTAATGCAGAATCGTCTTGCTCTTGACATAATATTGGCAAAAGAAGGAGGAGTCTGCGGAACCTTACATGTACAGCACTGTTGTACGTACATTCCTGATAAAAGCCAAAACATTGAAAGGTATATCAAAAATATTACAGAGTTGCATAAAGAAATTGAACCACTAGAGGTTGATGGTGTCCTTGAAAGAATGGGTAAAAGTTTTACAGCAGTTAAACATTGGTTACATGAAATAGGTAGTTTTATTATAGGTAAGATAATGTTTCCAGTGATAGTAATAGCAATAGTAATATTAAGAGTATGTTGCATGATTAGGAAAAGGAAAAATGTTAAGAGATCAATGAAGAGAATGAGTAAGGAAAGACAAGATAGAGAACGTGAAAAAGAAGACATTGAGATGGAAGCATTCCAATCAATAGCGTATCAAAATAATAGAAAGATAGATGAAATGAGAATTTATATTAATACTAACCGAAGAATTTGAAACATGTTTAAAATTTTGCTAAAATTTGGGAGAGATTTGGTGATAAGATCACTAAAGGAGGGAGTTGATGGAGCGAGGGTAGAAACAAAAGTTTGTATACCCCTCGTAAAATCACTTTCTCATAACAGTAACATGAACTAATTGAAGGTTTGAAATGCTAATCAACTTAGAATAAAATTGCACCTACACGTGGGAAACTAATTTTGCCTATGTTGCAACTATAATTAACTAATGAAGTGATGTTGTCATGTCCTAAACTAATAAGAAGCTTTAAATTAACCAAAAGTGGCATAAATGTGCTTTCTGTTTGTCTATTTGTGCCAAAAACATGAAGATGGGTAAGCAAATCTTGCATAATTGTGGCTTTATTTGCTAGGTAATAACTAACAGGGATACCTTAGTAAAGGGGGAGGTAAACAGAATGGGTTTTAATTCAATAATTAATAGCTATCTGTGTTTGTTTCTATAATAGTTCCGGTATGGGCCTTTGCGACCTGTAGAAAAATGGACGCTTGTGCATTGAACTCGAGCTTGAGGTGTACTGCGCATGTGCAGAACTGTGAAAGAAACTGCAGGCGAGCTTGCGAAGACTCTAGCTGAATGAGATGGGTCAAGGACAATGTGCCCTGAAGCCCTGAAACCATGAATGACTGCCAACAAAATGGAAGTCCGTATTCAAACCGTAAGAACTAAAGTGAATATTGCAATTTTAAGGACACAAGTGAAATGGACATTACAGAGACAATAGCCATATTCATTTTTGCTGATGCTGCAGAAGTCAAATAATGAAATGATGAGGTTATGCTCATCCACCCCTTGGAAGAACCAATCAAATTTGTCAGAAACCCCAAATGTTTCAGAAATTAGATAGTTTAGTTAGTTAAAAGGGTATAAAAGAAGGCGTTCCGAGGAAGTAAAAAACTCTCTTTTCCGATTTCATCTTTGTATCCTGACATGCTGCCGCAATGCTGAAGTATAGAGAAATTGCGTAAGTGAAATCAGTGTTATGGGCCCCACTGATGAGTAAATGTGATAATTGTGACTTAAGGGAAAGGTGATGAGGATTTAAGAAATTATTTCTGGAGAAGCGCTGCATCAGGGCCACCCTGCAAAGTACATAGAGGGTGCCCCTTATGCCCCGGACCCAGCCAGGAGCTTTAAGGCCAGGGACCCACTGCCCTTGCACAGTGCCAGAGGTGCCCGCTGGAGCTCGGGCTCCCACCGCACTGCTGGGGCAGCGGGGGCTATTGTTATGCCACTGAGCTCCAGAGTAGAAACAAACATAACAAAAGGAAGACAAGTCAATGAATAAGAAGCAAACAAATGCGAATGACACAAAAGTCAACCAATGGTAAGCAATGGACGGGATCTAAGCCCACTGTATGTTTTTGGTGTAGTCCACAAGAGGATTTCACATAGAGATAGCAAAAAACTCTCTGGTATGTAAGACCTAAAATCACTGGCATGGGGATAAAAGAGGAAGGAAAAGGAAGACCACTGAGCATGAGAAGAAAAGAGAATTTGAAACATACAATGGTTGGAAAAGCTTCTAGAGTGATTGTGCCACTACGAATCAAACCTTCTAGATCAAAATTGTCTAAAAGTTCTATATGAAGTTCCATGGAGTTTAAAGAGACTGTATCCTTCATGTTTAAAGCTTCTAGATACTGATCAACTATCAAACTAGTTTCCCTTTTAAGATACCATACCCCTTGAGCTCCAAGCTTCTATATCCCTACAGTAGAACTACTAGATCAAGATCCTCGATTACTAGAGCTCAAAGTTTAAAGATCTTTGGTCTGTAAAAATGTATTTAATCTCAGAGATCAAAGGAACTAGAATTACTAAATGTCAGTGTTTTTCTAACTCTAGGGTTAAACACGTTTAGCCTAAGAGGTTTAAACTCTAGACAGGTACAATTCAAAAGTGTTTTAGTCAAGTTAAATGTAGTGTCTCCAGAGAAGTGAGGCATTTAAAACATGTATCCACACTGGTCAAATGCTCCAGATTCCTGCATGGGAATAGAAGTGATGGTCGGCCATTGGGGAGAGGGGAAAGGGTGGGTGAGATGCTATTGGAGAAAAACGAGCATGTTGGCAGCATGTTTTGTTGCGATTGGCCTACAAACAATGATGGAGAAAATTATTCGCTACAATAAGCATGAGCCCTTTGGATTGGCCATTTAAAGTGAATTGGACTCACCTTCAGTAATATGCAGGTCTATTTTTTTCATTATCTCAATCTTGTTCGTGAGAGAAAAATACACCCCGCACCAATACAATCCCGCATCCGGCTCCTCTAGCTCCTGAACCATGACAGATATCTGTTGTGTTCTTTTGTTATCACTGATATGGGTCCTTCTGGATGTGGCGCTCACTAGTGTCCAACTACTCCATGCTGTTCTGACAACAAGATTACAAAAGCCTGGCTCTGTCTCTCTGCACCATATTTTCTGGTGATCCTTATAATCGTGTGTGTAGTCGCAGTGCACAGTCAAACTTTCTCCAGGGCTGCGTTGTTCAACCTCTGCACGCTGACCTGAAAAAAGAACAAACTGATTAATCCTGTGACGCACCAGAAGACAATGTATTTACGCCACTTGCTTGGGTGTTATTAATCAACGTGACATTGAGTTATTTACATACATATTGCAAAGGTGCTCAAGCACGACTTTGAGTGAAGGCGCAGAGGACGTGCAGTTCTGAGGGCCCCGGGCAGGTCTCTGTAATGTTGCCTCTCATGGACCAGCCCACCCTGTAGTGGAAACTGAGGGGTGTGGCCCGAGGAGACCCCCACAACGCGACCACAGTAGGCTGGCCCAGCGTAGGCTCGGCCAGCACGCAATAATGTTAATAAAAGGCCCAGGGACCTGGGCGTGAGCCAGTACGAGTCTGGCCACCAACTATACTACTGATGTGCCTGTCAGTTATTTGTAGGCCCCTACCTAGGACTCTACATTGGCAGCGAGGTGGTCTCACCACCCCGCCGTGTCACGCTGTGGACCCCGTGCCTGCCGTCGACACCCTTATTGTGAGAGCGCCCACCTTGCCCGCCTCACCTCCGGTGTGCTCACCTATGCACACAAGGCCATCCTGCCTGCTGCTGCCGCCTCCTGCCTGCTGCCGCCACTGTGCCTGGCAGCGAGATCCTGCTGCCTGCGGACGTCGCCGCCTGTCCGGACTCTGGCCTCCGGGCGCTGCCTTTCAACATTCTTGAAGCCCTCGAGTCGGCGCTGGCCGAACTCACGCATGCGCGGCCTGCCCCAGTGCCCGACTGCAGCCCGGTCTCCCGCTCGTCAGGAGAAGCGAAGGTGAGAGCGCCTGTGTGCGCTTCATGACAGCGGCCCCCGGACACTCCCGACCCTCAAGCGCACAGTGTGAGGGCAAGCGCTAGACCCGTCCCCTGCCTCCATTGCAGCCAGCATACAGCGGGGAAAACGAAAGTGAAAGTAGCTCCTCCATGCTCGCACCCTGCACCATGTGGCACTGGGCATCCATTTGTTCCTGCTGATCTGAAAGACTAGGCCTCTCCTGGCTCAAGCAAGCCCCCGCCCTCTCTGCGGTTGCGTGGTGCATGTGCAGGCCCACCAGCCCTCACCAGTGCCACCCTCTTGCTGCAACCCGGCTGCCACCTCACAGAGCCTGCTTTACCTGGTGCACCTCCTCCGAAACCACCAGCAAGCATCTCGACGCCATTTTTACCGCCCGGCTACGTCCACACCCACGCCGGCATGGCCACAGTTCCCCCGCTCGAGCCCTCCACTGTCACAGAGCCCCACCCTCCCAAGCCATGCGCTGGAAAGCGTGGGTGGAGCGCCTGGAGAATTTATTCGACGCTACGGACATCGCGGCCCCCGCTGCAGGCCCATGCTCCTCTATCTAGGTGGGTCAGACATTCATAAGATCTTCAAACGGGTAAGGGAGGCCTGCCCACCCAGAAACTACGCCTCGATGCACGACGCCATCATCGCCTACTTTGAACCTTTCGCCAGCACCGACTACGAACATTTCCTGCTCCGCCAAGCGCGGCAGATCCCAGAAGAGTCGGTGGACGTGTTCTATGCCAGGCTGAAGGAGTTAGCAAGCACCTGCACCCTCCCACACAAGGACTACGAAGTCTGGGCCTAGTTCATTCAGGGCTGTGCCCCCACCAAGGTGCGCGAGTGGGTCCTGCAGGAACACAACATGCCGAAGAGGGACATACTAACGCTCAGCCGCTCCAAAGAACTGTCAAAAGCCAGAGCGGCAGACATGGACCCCAAGCCTGCCGCCACCGTCAAAGAGGAACCAGTGTGCGCCCTCCGTCCCGATGCCCAGGAATCGCGTCCACGAACTACACTGCCAAAGACAACCACGCCTGCACAGAACCCATGCAGTCGTCCCTGCGGTTGGTGCGGCAGCCCTTCACCCCATGACGGAGCTTGCCCCGTGCAAAGCAAAACCTGCAGTGCCTGCGGGAAAGTCAACCACTTCTCTAAATTATGCACACCAATTATCTACACCAAGAAGAGGCAGACTGGCCCACCCCGGAGAGTCCGTGCGATCGAACCACCCCCTGATGGTCCAGCAAGCAGCGACATGGATGACGATGAAGCAGATGCTGCCACTGTTCACGTGGCCAGGATGCTGAACACTCTGTTGGCCGCTCAACCAGCGACGCCCATATGCAATGTCAAAGTGCAAGACCAAGCAGTGGCAGCCCTCATCGACACCGGAGCCACCATCAACCTCATGGCTACCAGCGTTTACAAGAATCTACCAAATCCTCCGACGCTCCGCCCCCGCAGGGTACAAGTCTACGCCTACGACACCAGAATGCCCGCTCATGCTGTGTGGAGTATTCCAAGCCGATCTCTCTCACGAAGCCGTCCACCAGCAAGCCAAGGTGTATGTATCCCAGGAAGGCTCCGGGTTTCTGCTAGGCTGCAGAACTGCAAAGGACCTCAACCTGACTCCATTTCGCATTCACCGTGCAGGCCAACGACCTGAACTGCCTGTTGCAAGGATTCAAGACACTGTTCAAGGGAATCGGCTGCTTGAAAGGCCCCGCAATCCACCTACACATCGACAAGTCAGTCGCACGATTGCTCTCCGCCACCGGAGAATTGCCTTCCACCTGCGTCCCAAGGTTGAGACAGGGCTGCGCCCTCTTGAGAGAGCCGGGATCATTGAACGGGTAAGATGCCCTATCCTGTGGGTATTACCCATTGTTGTTGAGAAGAAGCTAAAGCAGCCTGACGCGGTCTGCATCTGTGTGGCCATGAGAATCCCTAATCTCGCCATCAAGCGCGAGCGCCACCTGACCCCGACGGTGGACGACATCATTGGAGAACTGTCCGGCTCCAAGTGGTTTTCAAAGATGGACCTCCGCTCTGGGTACCACGAAGATTCCTCTCCATCCGGACTCGCGTCCCATCACGACATTCTCCACCCATGCTGGGCTCAGGCGCTACACGCGCCTCAACTTTGGCATCTCCAGCGCTGCCGAGGTCTTCCAAGAAATAGTTAGAAATGTCCTCCAAGGGCTGGACGGTGTCCTCAACGTCAACGATGACATTCTCGTGCATGCGCCCACGCTGGAAGAGCACGTCCAATGCCTCCTGGCAGTAATCACCCGAATCTGAGACAGTGGACTCACCCTCCACCGAGAGAAGTGCGAGTTTTTAAGGAGAGACATCAGTTTTTTGGGCTACCGCTTCTCCGACAAAGGCATTGGCCCAGACCCGGACAACGTAAAAGACATTCAAGACGCTCCAGCCCCAACTTCGGTGTCGGGAGTTCGCAGCTTTCTGGGCATGGTCAGGTATTGTGGCCGTTTCATCAAGAATCTATCAGACCTGACTGGCCCCCTGCGAGACCTCACCAAAGCCACCAGCCACTGGATGTGGGAAACCGAGAAAGAAGAGTAATTCCGGAAGACAAAAGCTGCCCTGTTAGCTGACACGACTTTAGTGTATTTCGACCCCAGACACGAGTCCCAGCTAGTGGTGGATGCTAGTTCCACAGGCCTGGGAGCAGTTCTGGTCCAACAGCAAGCTTGTGGAGAATG
The DNA here is from genome assembly GCF_964261635.1 of Lissotriton helveticus. Classification (NCBI taxonomy): domain Eukaryota; kingdom Metazoa; phylum Chordata; class Amphibia; order Caudata; family Salamandridae; genus Lissotriton; species Lissotriton helveticus. Next base: position 1,584,037,189 of record NC_136065.1, on the reverse strand, counting down.
GGCCCTGGTCGCCTACGCCAGCAGGACTCTCACGCCCATGGAGCAACGCTACTCTCAAATTGAGAAGGAGGCCATTGCGATCCTGTGGGGTTGTTGCCATTTTCACATGTAAATGTAAATGTACAGGAATTTATATAGCGCAAATCACCAAGCGGTTTCTAAGCGCTTGCTTAGGGAACCCGTCCTGGTATTCCCCTGTGAGATAACCCCGGCAGGGTATCCGCAAGGTGAAAGCCAGGCATCCCGCCGCGAGGGGCCGTTGTGGAGATTGAGCAAGCTATTGCCCAGAGTCGCAGAGTGTGAACCCGTGAATCGAGTAGGCACTGGAGCGAGAATTGTCGAGTCCATGGACATTTTAGGACTCAAGACCCCGCCGAGCCGGGAATTGAACCCTGGTCCCGGGCTGACATCTGCTTCCAGGTCTGCCTCCTCTAACCAGTGAGCCACACTTCTCCACATCTATCTGTACGGACACCCATTCATGGTGGTAACCGACCACAAACCCCTTGTTCCAATCTTTCAAGGGTCCTCATCTCACCCTCCTCCAAGGATAGAGAAGTGGGTACTGCAGCTCCAAGAGTTCCAATTCACTGTGGAATACAGACCGGGCACCCGCAACCCAGCTGACTTCCTATCCAGGCACGCCAGACCTGTCACAGAACCGGAAGCAGCTGAAGCAACAGCCACCGAGGAGTACGTACGGATGATCATTGAACGGTCAAGGCCCCTCCCAATCTCGCTAGAAGAAGTGGTACAGGCAACCAAGGAAGACGGCTACCTCCAGATTGCCATCCAAGCACTCTCCTCAGGGCATTGGAGGCCGCTCCAAAACCCAGCGTCGTTCCGCAGCACAGAGGCACAAGCTACACTGAAAGCCCTACACCATGAACTGTCAGTGTCCACCGATGGTTGTCTTCTGAGAGGCCCTCGCCTTATCCTGCCAGGGCCCCTGACCCACAAAGTCGCCCTCCTCGCACATGGAGCACATCAAGGGATCATGAAGTCAAAGAATTGCCTCAGAAGCAAGGTTTGGTTCCCGGGTCTCGATCACCTAGTCGAGTCGATAATCCAGTGCTGCCCAGTGTGCCTAGCTACCAGCCTTCCTAGCCGACCCGTCCCAGTCATCACAGACGCAGGTCCCACCTCCCCGTGAGAAAAAGGCAGCGCAGATTTCGGCAGTCTCCCCGGAGGAAAGTACATGCTAGTAATCGTGGATGATTTTTGAAGGTATCCAGAAGTCAAAATCATGCCATCCACAGCAGCCAGTGACGTCATCCCGAAACTTGAAAAGATTATGGCAACCCATGGCCTGATTGGAAAACTCCGAACAGACAACGGCCCGCCTTTCACCAGCACAGAACTTTCAGATTACCTCGCGTCCCACCGAATCAGACATCGCCAAGTAACCCCCTGATGGCCCCAGGCGAATGGAGAGGTGGAACCACTAATGCGGACACTAAATAAAATGACCCAAATAGCCCTGGCCGACGGCCACAGCCTGGAGCAAGCTCTGTACAAGTTCCTTCGGGAGTATCGCCTCACACCCCATTGCACCACTGGAATCTCCCTGAGCCGCCTGTGTTTTGGACGGACGGTGACTGACACCATCCCGCACCACCCAGTGTGGACGGAGTCCTCGAACCCTCCAAATCAGTCGCTAACCAGGCGGACGAAAACCAACCAAGATGCCTCACGGACGAGACAGGAGGCGGAAAGCACCATCGAGGTGGGTGACCGAGTCCTCGTGCGAGATTGCCACCCTGCTGGGAAGTTCAGGTTGCCATTCGAACTAGATCCATGGACAGTAACAGACGTCAAAGGCACGATGGTAACAGCCGACGAGTCTGTGGAGTTTCCTGTGCTCTACGCATCTACCACCAGGGAATTCGGTGACCTGCCGGAACCCGCAGAAGAAAGTGATCCTCCCATGCCTGTCAACGGAGAAGCCAGCCGAACCACCCATGCTCCAGTGGAATCCCAAAGCCAAGGTTGCCGAAGCAGTCAGCCTGCACCAGAGTATGAGAACCAGGCGGATGGGCATCTGACCCCCTCACCCAGGAGCAGCCAAGGCCGGTACAACCTGAAGCGTAATCCTCGACCATCCCAGAAGTACCAGGACTTTGTAGCCCTCTGTTGACCCCTGTACCCTGGAGACAGAGAAGTCCAGGCAGATAAGTAAGACTGTTCCATGAATCTATTATCTGTCCGAGACTGATGTTCACAGTTTGGAGTTCTATGTGTTATGTATTTTGGTTTGTTTATTCCTGAGGCAAAGGAGGAATGTAATGTTGCCCCTCGTGGGCCAGCCCACCCTGTAGTGGAAACTGAGGGGTGTGGCCCGAGGAGAACCCCACAACGCGACCACAGTAGGCTGGATCAGGGTAGGCTCGGCCAGCAGGCAACAATGTTAATATAAGGCCCAGGGACCTGGCCACCAACTATACTACTGGTGTGCGTGTCACGGTTATTTGTAGGCCCTTACCTAGGACTCTACAGTGTCCACGGGGTGAGTCAGAGCTCTCCCTGACAGCCATGTCAAGACTTCCAGTCAAGCCTCCCCCTTCCACCTCAAGGGTGGCCGCGTTCTTCCAGTGCCTTGCAGACCCCACACTGACCCTTAAAGGCTCCTGCAGTGTCCGGACGCCCATATGACCCCTGCCCTGATAGAACCTAGCTAGCTGTAGTGATTGACCAGCTGCTTTTCAATAGCAGCGGGGACTGGGCCCGGATTGACAGAAAAAGCCTGGCCTCAAAAGTTAACAAAGCTACGCGTAGAAAGGTGTGTGGCACTCTGCACCATACCGCAAGCATTCCTCCAACGCAGCACCTAAATATACTGCATTATTATGTGGGATTCATGTGTCACAATGCAACAATAACTACATCTCATATTGTCGACAATGTCGTGTAACGTATCATGTGCAAAGTGAAAGCTAAATGTACTACCTGAAAACACAACCTGACAAAATGCCTGCTCAGGACGTTTGGCTACACACATATATATCACACTACACGTCACCCGGACTTTACCGCAGGAGCACTGCACAGCACCAAAGCCATGAAGTTGGCAACGAGATGCCACACCAACACTACAACGGAACAATACATTATAGACACACAGAATGTGCCCAGTTAACATCAGAATGCGTCAGGCACCCCAGCCTCTCGCACACAACATGGCACCACAGCCATCCGGTTGGAAATGAAGCTCTCTTGCCACAGCAGTGCATACATGATACCACCCCAATGTCTAGATAATAGCTAACTGTTCATTCTCATTAAAAGAAGGAAAGCAAAATGAGTGAACATTCCATCGTCAGAGACACTTGACAAAATAGCACTATGTCACAATGAGAGTGGTCAATAAGGAACTCCATAATGATGAGGTAGGGTTACCCCCAGACTGCTTCAAGTGACACAAGGCCATACAAACGACAGACGTGTGCCATACATGACACAGCGAAGGAGTCTCTTGAATGAGAGCAGCAGATTATTGTGAGCTCTCCTTACCTGAAACAACACCGACGAATAGGAGGAGGAGTGGAAATGCCATCTTGTGCACCTCTGCGACGACAGCTTGAGGAGCCCTCGAGGAATGAAATGGCAGCCGCTTCACTGCCCTGCTCCATCCACATGTCATCAGGACAGGGTGAGTGGGCGGGGTGAGGTTCTGAAGTCACCATGATGCTGGCACATATATTTGAGAAGTCTTACCCCTTTGCAGTGTGGGTGAATCCTTGGCACATAACCCCAGGCCCTCCATGAGTGAGCGTCTCCCTTTTGGTAAATGTGTGTTTGGTATCAGTGCTGCTTTATCAGGATCAGTGAGACCTCAGGCGCCCCGTTGTGTAATATGTGGTATCCCCCTGGTATCGTGTATCCCCTGCACTTCGGCTTTCTTCGGAGAATAAACTCAGCCCGGGCAGGATCAGACAGAAGCAGTCGATCTCTGCTCGGGCTGAGTGCGGGGATACCCGATTTCACTGGATCCGAAACGGAGCTAAGGCTATTAATTGCTCACGTTTCTTCAATGAAGGAGTCAATGCTGCACCTGAAGAGACAGGAAGCAATTAATTACCCGACGTGTCTTTATTAAAAGAGTCATACTGCACATGAAGAGACAGGACGCAAATCTCGAGTACAACAAAGAAACTTGAAATAAATAAAAATGTATACTCATGCACGGAGTGAAAGAATGAAATATATTTTCGAGGCATGCATGGAGTGAAATAATGGAGTAAGTTTTCGAGGCATGCACGGAGTGAAAGAATCGCACGAGGCATGCACGAAGTGAAAGAGTACATTTTAAAGGAGAAAACAAAGAGATGTGACACTGTATGGAAGCGCAGTTAATGGCTAAATTACATAAACTCTTATTTCATGGATTTTACGTTAAAAAAAAATTATAATAGGTATTTATTGTGAATCTTTAAAATTTGCTCACACTGTGGCTCTTCTCTGTGAGCGTTCTGACATTAGTACAATTAGTGTGACACTGCTTTTAACACTCACTTTTTTGATAACACATCTGCCCATCTTTGTGTGCAGTGCAGCTGAACTCAGATTTAACATATCACAACATCAAAAATTCAAGTGAACAATTTCCACCAGTCGAGTTTTGGATTTAAAAGAGGCCAAAAGACAAGAGAAAACAATGCTTATTCCCGAAATAAGAATATTTCTGCTTAAATGTCAGATGACATTCTGAAACATGTGAAATAGGTTGATGACTGATGTGCTGTGGTGAACTGCATGCTGTAATGACACATTTGCGTAAAGTAATACGCATACCACCACCACCACTCTGAAACATGTTAGCATTTTTATATATCTGCTACTTTTCCACAAAACATTAGAAAAATATAGTAACGCCATGTTCCTGAGGTTGTACAATATACAGACACTAGGTTACCTTTTTCAGCAGAAGGCTGGCCTACACATGATGTTCACAGCACTCAAGGAAAGATGACACAATCACAAATGAAAAACAAGCATTGGCATACCCAATAGGTCTCCAGGCCCGGACTGGCCGTTGCGGGCACCGGGCAATCCCCCGTTGCGCCGCAAGGGTGGGGGACGGTTTTGGGCCCTGGGGGCCGTCTTTGTTAAAGGACCGTTTTTGCAGCATAGCTGCAAAATCTGCCCTGTAACAAAATCGGCCGAAAACCGACCCCGGCAAAGAGCTTGGTCGCACCCCTAGGGGGCCGGCCGAGCACTTTGCCAGGGCCGGTTTTGGTTCTCAGTCTGGCCCTGTAGGTCTCGCATTTGGGACCTTATAAGTGTTTAGCCTTGCAACAGTTGGTGTTGTTGCACCAAGGATATTCTGCTGCATAACTAAATACTTATAGGGTCCAAAAAGCGAGACCTATTGGCTATGCCACTGCTTGTTTGTTTTGTGTTGCTGTTTTGTTTAAGTTGCCAGATCTACACTAGCTGAACATGTCTTTTGTTAACAGTTCTTTGCATCAAATGAACTTGTTTTCATTGCTCTGAATGTTGTTTCCATTATGGTTGTAGGAAGCAGTCATTCCTGGGGGTGTGGGGGCTGCCTAGCTGTGCGCATGCGCCAAACTTTGCAAATGAGAAAAAGCCTGGTGCATGCGCAATTTACAAGTGTGGAGTGAGTGAGCCCCAGGCAGCATGACACACTCACACAGGAGTTCATGCACTGCACCTGCATACTCAGCATGGTTTAAGGAAACTCGACCCACTCCCAGGGGCGGCTGGTGACATTTGAAAGTGGTGGGGCGTAAACTAATTTGCATATTGCACCACAGCGAGCGAGCGCAGCGAGCGAGCCCAAACCACCTTGCATCCATCCATACATCATTCATGCATCCACACATCCATCCACCCTCCCACCCATCCTGCATCCATACATCATTCATTCATCCACCCATCCATCCATCCTGCATCCATAATTCATTCATGCATCCACCCATCCATCCTGCATCCATCATTCATTCATGCATCCATCCACCCTGCATCCATCCTGCATCCATCATTCATTCATGCATCCACCCATCCATCCATCCACCCACCCATCCTGCATCCATACATCATTCATGCATCCACCCATCCACCCATCCATCCTGCATCCATCATTCATTCATGCATCCACCCATCCATCCTGCATCCATCCTGCATCCATCATTCATTCATGCATCCACCCATCCATCCACCCACCCACCCATCCTGCATCCATACATCATTCATTCATGCATCCATCCATCCTGCATCCATCCATCCATCATTCATTCATTCGCCCCAATGGACGCACCGCGCCTGCTCCACTCTCCCTCCAGTCTCTCTCTCTCTCTCCATCTTCAAGTCCCAGCCTCTCTCTCTCTTCCTCCTCCGAGGCCCCGCACCCTCTCAGTCTCTCCCCTCTCCACCCTCAAGCCTCTGCCCTCCTCAGTCTATCTCCCTCCTCCTCTTCCAACTTAACGCAAGAATGTATTTTTCATGCTGCTGTTGAAATCTGCAGTCTGTCCGAGACCGTATTCGTGGATTGGCGCACATGCACCAGTGAAATATGTTCACCCCTAGGGTTTTTCTCCAAACTTGGCGTAGCATACTTGCAACTTTTGGACACTAAAAAGGCTTACACGAGTATCCTGCTGAAATAATGTTAACATCAATTAGGAGCGATTTTAAGCTTTGCCAATTTACAGCACATGAAATGCCTCTATCACTGTAAAATGAGGCATTAGTACGATTGATAAACTGATTAGACAATGGTATGATAATACGCCATGTATATGGACTATAAGGCACAGCGTTTCTTTAAAGTACTTTATTTTTTAATAATTTTAAATGCTTTGATTATTTTGCGCTCTCTAGTCCACAACTCCGCTCTTTTCATTAGCCCCCTCACCCTCCCTGTCTAATGTAGCCAGTAGAGATCTGCGTTGCCGCCGGTTTAGATTAGGCTATGTTTCGCTGGGCAGTCCGTTCAACAATGGTATATTCCAGTGAGGCTGGAACTCCTTACCTATTCTTTACATTTCAAGCACAAAGTACGAGGACGGATAGCTTCAATTTCGCAGACCGGGAGATAATAAGAGAGAATGCCTGGTGTCAGCTGGAGCATTGTGCATAATGATTGCATAATGATTGGCCGTGTTGCTCGTACACACACTCTCTCTCTCTTGCTCCTGCCACACGCCCTCACCTCGGCATCCCTTACTATCTTCCCTCCTTCAGACTCAGAGCCGACGTGCCGCTGCCACATTCGAGGGTTTCTTGGAAGGCAGTGCCGGGCGTTCAGCTGCTCTGTGGTGCAGGAGGGAGGTCTTGCTACAAAACTCAAACTACAAGTACCAGATTTCAAAGTGACGTCTAACTGGATGACCTAGGCGGTTGGGGAAGGGGGGGGGGGGGGGGGGGGTGATAGGGAAGGCGTTTCATTTAATGATTACATAAAAACAAATAAATAAACTTACCAGGCATCTCCCGCTCCGGTCCCGTGTATCATCACCCACAAGATGTCAGTGGAATTAACTTCTCCCCGCTCTTTTCTTTGAAGTGGACTGGCAAATCAGAAGAATGGGGGCAGCTACTCGGCTGTGTCCTGGCATGGGACAGGGCATAGGGCGACCCTACGTCACCGCCCGAGCAGGATCCTATCCTCAGACTCCACCACTACACTAGGCATGCGCAGCATACCTAATGTAATGTCTATGGAGTGGGGAGCTGAAAAACGAAAGCGCCCTTCTCGCAGATGCGCAGTCGGAGTCCATTTCTGGACTCCTGCTGCTCTCACCTGCGTGCGCTGTACGTCTGTTGACTCATGCGCACTTTCACTTGTGAAGCTGCTGCCAGCACAGGTCGGAAATGTAAACAGACGATAGTCTGCTTGCATTCTTGCCCGATTCAGTGAGCAGTTTCTCTTTATGATTGCTTAGTGGGGCGCTGCCCAGCTGCCCCTATGGACCAGCCGCCACTGCCCACTCCCTCCCAGGCATCAAACACATTTTTACCAAGAAACTCTGAGAAGAGCCTGCCGGCTGCACGGCTGGTGGTGTGTGTGTGCCTGGTGAAAGCGTGCACTGATGGCTGGTGGTGTATGTGCCTGGTGAAAGCGTGCACTAACGGGCGGCTGGTGGTGTGTCTGGTGGAAGCATGCACCTACGACTGGTAGTCTGTGATGGCTGGTAGCGTGTGTGCCTGGTGAAAGTGTGCACTGACGGCCGTTGGTGTTTGTGCCTGGTGAAAGCATGCACTGACGGCTAGTGATGTGTGTGCCTGGTAGAAGCGTGCACTGATGGCTGGTGGTGTGTGTGCCTGGTGGAAGCGTGCACTGACTGCTGGTGGTGTGTGCCTGGTGAAAGCGTGCACTGATGTCTGGGGGTGTGTGTGTCCGGTGAAAGTGTGTACTGATGGCTGGGGGTGTGTGTACCCGGTGGAAGCATGCATTGACGGCTGGTTGTGTGCGTGCCTGGTGGAAGCGTGCACTGACGGCTGGTGGTGTGTGCCTGGAGGAAGCATGCACTGATGGCTGGTGGTGTGTGTGTGCCTGGTGGAAGCGTGCACTGATGGCTGGTGGTGTGTGTGCCTGGTGGAAGTGTGCACTGACGGCTGATGGTGTGTGCCTGATGGAAGCGTGCACTGACGGCTGGTGGTGTGTGCCTGATGGAAGTGTGCACTGACGGCTGGTGGTGTGTGAGCCTGGTGGACGCGTGCACTGACAGCTGGTGGTTTGTGTGCCCGGTGTAAGCGTGCACCGATAGCTGGTGGTGTGTGTGTGCCTAGTGAAAGCGTGCACCGACGGCTGGTAGTGTGTGTGCCTGGTGAAGGTGTGCACTGATGGCTGGTGGTGTGTGTGCCTGGTGGAAGCGTGCACTGATGGCTGGTGGTGTGTGTGTGTGCCTGGTGAAAGCGTGCACTGACGGCTGGTGGTGTGTGCTTGGTGGAAGCGCGCACCGATGGCTGGTAGTGTGTGATGGCTGGTAGTGTGTGTGCCTGGTGAAAGTGTGCACTGACGGCTCGTGGTGTGTGTGCCTGGTGGAAGCGTGCACCGACGGCTGGTGGTGTGTGTGCCTGGTGGAAGCGTGCACTGACTGCTGGGGGTGTGTGTGCTAGGTGAAAGCGTGCACCGACGGCTGGTGGTGTGTGTGCCTGGTGAAAGCATGGACTGACGGCTGGTGGTATATGGCTGGTGGAAGCGTGCACAGACAGCTGGTAGTGTGTGTGCCTGGTGAAAGTGTGCACTGATGGCTGGTGGTGTGTGTGCCTGGTGAAAGCATGCACTGACGGCTGGTGGTGTGTGTGCCCGCTGGAAGCGTGCACTGACGGCTGGTGGTGTGTTTGCCCGGTGAAAGCGTGCACTGATGGCTGGTGGCGTGTGTGCCCGGTGAAAGTGTGTACTGGCGGCTGGTGGTGTGTGTACCCGGTGGAAGCAAGCACTGATGGCTGGTGGTGTGTGTGTCTTGTGGAAGCGTGCGCTGACAGCTGGTGGTGTGTGTGCCTGGTGGAAGCGTGCACAGACGCCTGGTGGTGTGTGTGCCTGGTGGAAGCGTGCACTGACGGCTGGTGGTGTGTGTGCCCGGTGGAAGAGTGCACTGACGGCTGGTGGTGTGTGCCTGGTGGAAGCGTGCACTGGTGGCTGGTGGTGTGCGTGCCTGGTGGAAGCGTGCACTGACGGCTGGTGGTGTGTGTGCCTTGTGAAAGCGTGCACTGACAGCTGGTGGTGTGTGTGCCCGGTGAAACCGTGCACGGACGGCTGGTGGTGTGTGTGCCTGGTGGAAGTGTGCACTGATGGCTGGTGGTGTGTGTGCCCGGTTGAAGCGCGCACTGACGGCTGGTGGTGTGAGAGCCAGGTGGAAGAGTGCAATGACAGCTGGTGGTGTGTGTGTGTGCCTGGTGAAAGTGTGCACTGACGGCTGGTGGTGTGTGCCTGGTGGAAGCATGCACTGATGGCTGGTAGTGTGTGACAGCTGGTAGTGTGTGTGCCTGGTGAAAGTATGCACTGTCGGCTGGTGGTGTGTGTGCCTTGTGGAAGCGTGCACTGACGACTGTTGGTGTGTGTGTCCGGTGGAAGCGTGCACTGATGGCTGGTGGTGTGTGTGCATGGTGAAGGCGTGCACTGACGGCTGGTGGTGTGTGTGTGCCTGGTGAAAGCGTGCACTGATGGCTGGTGGTGTGTGTGCCTGGTGGAAGCGTGCACTGATGGCTGGTGGTGTGTGTGTGTGCCTGGTGAAAGCGTGCACTGACGGCTGGTGGTGTGTGCTTGGTGGAAGCGCGCACCGATGGCTGGTAGTGTGTGATGGCTGGTAGTGTGTGTGCCTGGTGAAAGTGTGCACTGACGGCTGGTGGTGTGTGTGCCTGGTGGAAGCGTGCACCGACGGCTGGTGGTGTGTGTGCCGGGTGGAAGCGTGCACTGACTGCTGGGGGTGTGTGTGCTAGGTGAAAGCGTGCACCGACGGCTGGTGGTGTGTGTGCCTGGTGAAAGCATGGACTGACGGCTGGTGGTATATGGCTGGTGGAAGTGTGCACAGACAGCTGGTAGTGTGTGTGCCTGGTGAAAGTGTGCACTGATGGCTGGTGGTGTGTGTGCCTGGTGAAAGCATGCACTGACGGCTGGTGGTGTGTGTGCCCGCTGGAAGCGTGCACTGACGGCTGGTGGTGTGTGTGCCCGGTGAAAGCGTGCACTGATGGCTGGTGGCGTGTGTGCCCGGTAAAAGCGTGTACTGGCGGCTGGTGGTGTGTGTACCCGGTGGAAGCGAGCACTGATGGCTGGTGGTGTGTGTGTCTTGTGGAAGCGTGCGCTGACAGCTGGTGGTGTGTGTGCCTGGTGGAAGCGTGCACAGACGCCTGGTGGTGTGTGTGCCTGGTGGAAGCGTGCACTGACGGCTGGTGGTGTGTGTGCCCGGTGGAAGAGTGCACTGACGGCTGGTGGTGTGTGCCTGGTGGAAGCGTGCACTGGCGGCTGGTGGTGTGCGTGCCTGGTGGAAGCGTGCACTGACGGCTGGTGGTGTGTGTGCCTTGTGAAAGCGTGCACTGACAGCTGGTGGTGTGTGTGCCCGGTGAAACCGTGCACTGACGGCTGGTGGTGTGTGTGCCTGGTGGAAGTGTGCACTGATGGCTGGTGGTGTGTGTGCCCGGTTGAAGCGCGCACTGACGGCTGGTGGTGTGAGAGCCAGGTGGAAGAGTGCAATGACAGCTGGTGGTGTGTGTGTGTGCCTGGTGAAAGTGTGCACTGACGGCTGGTGGTGTGTGCCTGGTGGAAGCATGCACTGATGGCTGGTAGTGTGTGACAGCTGGTAGTGTGTGTGCCTGGTGAAAGTATGCACTGTCGGCTGGTGGTGTGTGTGCCTTGTGGAAGCGTGCACTGACGACTGTTGGTGTGTGTGTCCGGTGGAAGCGTGCACTGATGGCTGGTGGTGTGTGTGCATGGTGGAGGCGTGCACTGACGGCTGGTGGTGTGTGTGTGCCTGGTGAAAGCGTGCACTGATGGCTGGTGGTGTGTGCCTGGTGGAATCGTGCACCGGCAGCTGGTAGTGTGTGACGGCTGGTGGTGTGTGTGCCTGGTGGAAGCGTGCACTGATGGCTGGTGGTGTGTGTGCCTGGTGGAAGCGTGCACTGACGTATGGTGATGTGTGTGCCTGGTGGAAGCGTGCACTGATGGCTGGTGGGTGTGTGCCTGGTGGAAGCATGCACGGATGGCTGGTGGCGTGTGTGTGTGCCTGGTGGAAGCAGGAGCATTCACAATGATAGAAGACACAAATTAAACTGATGAAGAGGGAGGGGGAGAAGGGAGGGAAGTGCGAGCAGAGGAGCCTGATTCAAAGCGAGAAGACACAAATGAAGCTGACCAGGAGGGGGGGGGGTTGTGCAAGTAGAGGAGCTTGATTACAGCAATAAAAACACAGATGGCAGCTGTGCACGTGCACAAGCTCGTGAATGTAAGTTGCAGGCAAGCAAAAGCCTCTGGTGGCACTTTTAAAAGCCATTTACTAAATGTCTCGAAGAGACAGCTATGCGCTGTCTCAGACGAGACCTAAAAAGGGAGTTAGTCTTTTAAAAAAGTGTTATGTCAAGTACAACAAAGATATAGAATTCCAATATTGTAAACAGGTAGTGTTTTTATCGTATATGCTCATTTTCAGCCTCTTGGAGCAATCTCTTCGAACATTTGATGGCACGGACCCAAAAGCTAAGATCTTTATGTTATATTTAACATGTTGTTGGGACTAAGGATTTCAATCCAGTAACCGTCAGGATCCTGTATAAAAGCAAGTCCTTCCATTTTACCATCATCTGGTTGCTTCACAGATGTTACTTCTAGATCTTCAAATCTTTTACAAACTGTGTAGACATCTGGAAATGCAATGCCAATGTCCCCAAATCCTTGAGGGTCAGAGCTTCCGTTATGATAACTAGGCCTGGGTGGTAAATTCCGTTTCGCTCGCGGAATTTGCGGAATTTGGGTAATTTCGCGTTCCGTGGAGAACGCAAAATTGCCCAAAATTCTGCGTTGCGCGACTTCGCGAAATATTTTGCTTGTTTGCGTTCTCAAAATGCGTGTTCGCGGCCAGAGCAGGTAGTGGCAGTTCCTGCTCGAACCCAGCTTGGACTCTGGCTGTTGGGCACTAATTTAAACTTGTTCCACGCTTAATGCAAATTTTGAGATCGTGTGCTTTTATATGTTTTTAATACTGAAATATTTTTAAACGTCTTCCATATTGCTGCTACATTTTCTCTTGTTCATTTGTTGCTACTATGCTTCTTGGTTTCCCCTGTTCTTGGCTCGCACTTACCCCGGTTTTCTGAGCCAAGGAGGTGTGCTGTCCCTGCCCCGGTCCACCGCGGCTTCCAGTGCCGATTGAGTGGCGGGCAGGCCGCCATCTTGGGTGTCCCGGATCCAGTTTCGGGCGCAAGTTAGCGCTCTAGCTGGGGGAGGGAAGACATAAATTGGCAGGCAGTGCGGGGCTCGCGGCGGCTAGAGCAGGTAGTGGCAGTTCCTGCTCGAACCCTGCTTAGACTCTGGCTGTTGGTCACTAATTTAAACTTGTTCTACGCTTAATGCAAATTTTGAGATCGTGTGCTTTTATATGTTTTTAATACAAACATATTTTTAAATGCCTTCCATATTGCTAGTACATTTTCTCTTGTTCATTTGTTGCTACTATGCTTCTTGGTTTCCCCTGTTCTTGGCTCACACTTACCCCGGTTTTCTGAGCCAAGGAGGTGTGCTGTCCCTGCCCCGGTCCACCGCGGCTTCCAGTGCCGTTTGAGTGGAGGGCAGGGCACCATCTTGGGTGTCCCAGATCCAGTTTCGGACGCAAGTTAGCGCTTTAGCTGGGGGAGGGAAGACACATAAATTGCTCATGATCCCTCGGACGCGCAGCGGACACGCCTCTGGCGCGCCTAAGGCAAGCCCGTCTGCGCCCATCCGCACCCAGGGAGTGCCCGTGGCCGGTTATGCTGCTGGTGCGAGGCCGGATGACCTGCAGGGCAGACGGCCTTATGGCCCCGAGGATGTGCTGGCACTGAACCCATGTTCCTGTGAGGGTAATAGTCAGTGGGATGTTCTGCTCAACCTCGCCAATAGGTGCTCCTCTTGTTATTTTTGTTTTGACATCAAACCGCCCTGTCGGGGCTGTCAGGCTGATAAGAGACACGAGATTTTTGCCGGCCTCATCAATGCTCGCTCAATGGTTAAACATGCTCTCAATATCTACGAGCTAATCTCAGATAATAAACTTGATGCTCTGTTTGTCACGGAAACTTGGTTAAGTGGCTCATGCACACCGGTGATCAAACTTGCTGTACCTCGAGGGTTTCACATAGCTCGAGCGGACCGCATAACGGGGAGAGGAACGGCGGTGATATTCCGGGAGCCCTGGGCTTTTACTTGTTCTACCGTAAGTGAACTGACGGAGGTGGAGGCGCTGGACTTCGTGTTCACCCTGTCACCCCACTTTACTCTGGGGGGTATATTGCTGTACCGGCCGCCTGGCCCTCCTGGAGCCTTCTTGGGGACTCTAGGCGATGTCATTGCCCCGTGTGTGTGGCGCTTTTCCAAATTCCTATTTTTGGGTGATTTTAATATTCACTTAGACACTCCAGAGGTTCCCGATTCTGCTGCTCTGCTGGATTTATTTGATCTCACTCAATTGACCCAGTGGGTGGAGGGATCAACCCACACGGGTGGCCATTTGATTGACCTGGTATGTTCCAATTTTGATTTGCATGTCTGGAACTCCATTCCAGTGACATGGTCTGATCACTTATTTTGTTAGGTTTTCCTGGGATATGGGGTTACCCTCCTCCACCCTTCCTCCGCCCCATGATCCTTCTGTGCGGAGGATTAACATCCCAGCATTTTCTGAGGCCTTGCGCAATATCCCGCTGGTTCCCGCAGATGACCTTGGAGAGGCTGTGGACTGTTTTAACGCCTGGGTCTGCCAGGGGGTCGAATCCTCCTCTAAACGCTCGGCTAACAGTCATTATAGATCGTCCCGTTCGAATTCCTGGTTTTCTAAGTCCCTAGAAGAGTTAAAATTGTGATGTAAGAAACTGGAAAGCTAGTGGCGTTTTGCATATTGCCCGGCGGCTAAAACAATGCTTCGTGCGGCTCAGAGGGTTTATTATGCTGCTGTCAAGAAAGCTAAGAGTGAATTCTATGCAGAGCGAATTTTGAATGCTAATAACAACAGTAAGGAGATTTTTTCAATCGTCAGAAGATTTATGTCTCCCAGCGCGGAACAAAAGCCCCTTACTGATTCCCCTCATTGGTGTGAGGAGCTCTCCTCCTTTTTTATTAGCAAAATTCAATCTATTCAAGACAGTTTAGGGTCAGCCGCAAGGGAGCAGCCGACCTCATCTCCTATAGCTTTCCTGTCCAACAACTCTATCTGCCCTCTATTTTCCCAATTTGTGCCTGCAGAGGATTCCGACATTCTTGCTATCCTTAAATCTCTAAAGTCGGGTTCCCCTTCGGACCCGTGTCCAGCTAGAGCGTTAGCGGGGGTAGCGGGGAATGTCTACTCGGAAGTCACCGCCATTATCAATCGCTCACTTCATTCTGCGACGGTACCTACTCAATGGAAGCAGGCTAAACTTCTCCCACTTCTTAAAAAACTACTGCAGACCCCCTGTTGCCTTCTAATTATCACCCCATCTCTTTGCTGCCGGCACTGGCCAAAGTTTTTGAAAAGGTGGTCTTCCGCCATCTTGAGACCTTTGTGGAAACATCTGGGGCGCTCCACCCAGCCCAGTCTGGTTTTAGAACATCGTTCAGCACGGAGACTGCACTGGTTGAGGTAGCTGAAGAGATTAGGGAGTGCCTGGACAGGGGCGGCAGAGCGGCTCTGATTTTACTGGACCTCTCTGCTGCCTTTGACACGGTACCTCACCAGCTCCTCCTTGCTCGGCTCTCTTCCATCGGCGTCTCTGGTGCTGTGTGGGCTTGGCTGAAATCCTTTTTGGATGAGCGCTCTCAACAAGTTTGGATGCCCCCCTTTTCTTCCTCTGCCAGGAAGCTATCAACTGGAGTCCCGCAGGGCTCTACTATGAGCCCGCTACTTTTTAATATCTACATGACTCCTCTGATAGCCCTGGCAGAGGGGCTGGGTACCAAAATTATGGCATATGCTGACGACACACAGCTCCTATTTACGTGGAAAGGATCCGAATCATGCACTAGGGGTGCTCAGAGGTGCTTATCAGCGGTGTTTTCCTGGCTGGCCCAGGCGCATCTCACGTGTAATGAAGAAAAATCAGAGATATTGCTGTATGGCAAATTTCCCCCGCTGTTTAGAGAAGCCTTGTGGCCGCCGGACTTCCCATGCCCCCAGTCAGAGGGTAGCCCGGCCAAGAACTTAGGGGTATGGTTCTGGGAAGATCTTCGGTTCCCCGAACATATTAAAAAACTTACTGGCATCTGCTTCGGCACACTTAGGACTCTTAGGAGGTTTCCTCTGCTACCACAATCAGCAAAGGAAATGGTGGCATGCGCACTTATTCTTTCTAGGCTTGATTACGCTAATGCCTTATTCACGGGCACTCCCGAGTAGCTAATGAATAAACTCCAACTGATTCAAAATGCGGTGGCTAGACTCTTATTTAACACCTCTAAATGTTCCAGTGTGCGGCTACTTCTACGTGACCTACACTGGTTACCTGTGACCCAGCGGGTTCAATTTAAAATCTTGACCATGGCCCATAAAGCCCTGCATGAGTCTGGACCATTGTATATTAGGAAGCGTGTGGCCTTTTACAAACCTAGCCGCTCGCTTCGTTCTGCTTCTCTTCGTCGGCTGGCAATCCCCCGGTTTCGTCGCTCTAGGACGGGCGGCCAGTCGTGGTCAGTAAAGGTAGACACTTTATGGAACAGCCTTGCTGATCTTCTGCGACATACGCAGGATCTTCGCATTTTCAAGAAACTTCTTAAAACTTATCTTTTTAATCTCTCCATCTAATTAATCAGGGTTTCTTCAGCTTCTGTCCGCTTGCGCCAGGATACTCCTGAGTAATTGTGCATGTTACAAGTCATATATAACATAATATTTCCCCCCGAGCACGTAAACAGAGATTGCGAACAGGAAAAAAGCAATGTGAACAAGCAATTCCGCGTGTTAGTGGAATTTCTGCGTGTTCGCTGAGATTTTTTACTGTTTTGCGGAGATGTGCGCAAAGCAATTACGCAAATTCCCCCCACCCCTAATGATAACTCTTCTCTTCACTTGCCCAATTATGAGTCAGTTCTATTGTGGCCTTCCTGGAAAAAGTCCAGGCTGTTCGTTCTTTTGTATCGCTGGGGATGTCCTTTTTGTCCTCATAACCCATGAAATAATGTGAACATTTCATAGATGACAAATCACATTTCTGCAAGAGTGTCATTCAAAGAACTTTGGTGTAAAATTCTAATGACTTTTTGGGATCTTTTATCCTAAGCATAGTTTGCTCCATCAAGTAATCCTTAGTGCTGGTGTCCCGGTCTGTGCACCCGCCAACCATGTCTTCTTTGGACAGGCCATGCAACTCCGGGGCCAGGACTTCGGACATGATGTCGCTCCGGCGGCGGCTTTTGGACGAAAGAGAGGAGACCTAACCCTGGGACTGAACTAGGCGGAGAGGCGGCAGCTACGTCCCTTACATTCTAATTTTTAATAAGTATTTCATAGAGCCAAGGTTTTAGATTGCTATGAGTGACATTTTCATAATGTCAGAGTAATTATGAGTGACATTTGAATGACTATGGGTGACACTTTCTCGCCAGCAGAATTAAGCAATACAGAGGAGGGACGACCGCACTGAAAAGCTTTACACCTGAGGAATGGTACTTGCCAGGAATCGTTGACTAGGAAGACAGATCAGTATTTCTGTTCTGTGACACTGTTTATCTGCATCGATATTTCATCTTTCTTGCAAATCAACATGCTGTGCACTTTATTGCTGTTAGATAACTTGTAGGTACTGTCGTTTAAAGGCAGAGCTAAATCCCATCTAAGTTGACCTGTTTCTTCTTCTCAAATTACATTCCTTTCTGATGAATTCATTCTATAGTTTATCCATTCTCCCCGACTCATTTATGATTATTGTTGCAAATATATTTGTCGCTCACCCGTAAACAAACCATACTGGGTGTACTGCACTTATATTACATACTAGTGCGAACAGTTGGAACCCCTAGTTTGACATTAAATAATTACCATGTAAAACTACTATTACTGGTTTTTGGAAAAGATAATGCCGCCTTTTACTTGACCTCCAGTGCTAGGGGCAAGGGGTACTAAACTGAAATAGGCACTGTGTAATATGGCTAAGTAGGTTCAACACCCTGCTGCAAGGATTGGTGTGAAATCTGCAAGGCCCATGAATGGATGTGGTCTCCGTTCTTCATTTTTATCTGATGTTGACTGTGTGGGGTTGTGTGCTGTTATTTATAGTGCTGTGTAGCTCCAGTGATGGTGACACCTCGAGCACTGTAGAAAAACAAACTTTATTATTACAAATACCATGTAATGTAATGTGTATACTTGTAAAGCGCACTGTTGCCAGCCGGCGTCCTGGCGCTGTATACCGCTGGGGAACCCGTCCTGGCTTTCCCTGTGGGATGGTCCCTGCTGGGGATCCCCAAGGTGGAGCCAGGCATTCCCGACGTTGATGGGGCCGTTGTGGAGATTAGGCAAGCTAATGCCCAGAGTTGCCGAGTGCGACCCCAGGTTAGAGTAGGCATCGAGGCGAGAATTATCGAGTCCGCTGGCCCTGGTCCACGATCCTGCCGCGTCGGGAATCGAACCCTGGTCCCGGGCCGACTTCTGCTTCCAGGTCTGCCACCTCTAACCAGTGAGCCACACCACTCCACTCCACTCCATCACGAATCTGTGTCATCGTATGTCAAGTGGACTTCAAGTCATGAGTTAAAATTCTTCATTTGTGGATGTTGTCCCTGTTTTTACAATTTTCTTACAAGCATGAGCTATGATTACTGTGTGCCAAACGAGGTTTGTACAAAGTATGGCTCCGGGCACACAGGGTGAACATTGTCACATAGAAACTGCGCTCCTAAAGGGCTACAGTTCTTGTAGAAATAAAATCCTTCTTTTTGAATATGATGTAAAGTGGAATGTCTGCTTGGGAGTGTATACAAATTATTCTGCCTCTGCAGAGCACCTTTGACCAGTGAGTGTGGAAGTTGTTGGCAACGACAGCAGGCCTCACGTGCATCTTGTCCGTGAGCAGAGGTCCACCATGGGCTTACTATGGCATGTATTGCTCTGCAGCCCCGAGGAGGAACTGCAAGTTCTTTAGCCATGGATGAAATGCTGCTGAAGGCAGATCACCTTATAAATGCCCCACTGAATGGAGTCTGGCCTTCGTGCCATAAGCAACTACTACGCTGAACTTAGACACACTTACTTCTTTCGAGGGTGGCAATGATTTGTCACTCCATTTAATTCTGGCTCGGCCAGGACCTGAGCACACACGTACACGTCTCAGGTGCGGCCAGTATGGTTGGGTCCGGTTGCATGATACCGTGTGCATGCACTGCAAGCTCTTTCTCTTAGTGCCAGCTGCAGCAGTGTGTCATTGTGCCAGCAGGTACATAAGCCACCGGTTGGGTCGGGTCCACCGCTGGAAACCCGCCACGTGGTGCAAGGGGCCATCTATGCTGCCATTGCCCCAGCAGCCCTTAGTGCAGGCAGCAGCCCATGAAAGCTTTGTGAAATGCTGCCCGTTCAAGGTGCATGTCTCAAACAATACAACGTCATGGTAGCCATTGGGCTGGGCAGGCACGGACTTCGATATCCTGACGTCAGTGAACCCTAATGCTTCGCGCATGTCCTAAGAGTTACATTGTAAAACTGTGCAGCTCTTGTTGCGCCACAGCCCACAAGCCTGCCTGGAACCGCGTGCACTGCATGCTGCCACTTAAGCTTGTATAACGGTACATTATTATATAGCAGCACTCCGGCTTGACAGTTGAGAGGGCACTATAATAAGTGACTTTGCTTTTCAGTGCGGTGAGGCGGATCACCATACTGAAATACGTTAGTCTAACGCCTGATGTGTGGTATTTGGCAGAGCTGGTTTTGCAACTCATGCTTGTCTTTTGTATGGACGTTGGCAATGTGGGTCAGTGTGCATTCATTGACTTCCTTCACCACTGATGTGAAGCAAGGCCAGTTTAAAATGATCTTGCAGTCCAGTAAGGTTAGGGTTTATAAATGGTAAGATGTTTTTGATCTTGAAGAGTGTGATTATAACATGTGGTGGAGCTGTCGTGATTAGGCAGGGGAAGTGATCTACAGGTCATATTTTGCTATGGATGGAGACCCTAGGGCGTTGTGCTTGCAAGGCTATTGTGCAAGTCAGTAAATTGATTGCTGGCACGATTTAGTATCACTGCATCCTTGTTGGTTTAATGCATCCCATCCCTTGTGTAGAAAGGGGTGAGGGTTGCTGGCATTTATATGGCGCAGTCACGTGAATCGTGTCTTGCATATAAGTCTGGAGGAGGCTTTATAAACAGGATATTCCATATTTGAGTCTTGTATCAGTTGGCAATAGCCATAAATACTTGCAACTATCTGTTGTGTATATAGCCAAAGTTCCTGCGATGGGTAGAAGTAAGCATATTTGCACTCGGCTTTCATAGCTAATACCGAAGCAGGCCCATTTGGTGTATGCACACCCGATTAATAAGAACAGCATGCATCTGCACGTACTTCATGAAAACGTCATGCAGCAGGCCTACAGATGACAATACAATTTTTTTTTCATGGTTCAAGTGCCGCTCTGCCCCTGTTTTAACAAGCATCCGTAATGCAATAGGTCTCAAATTTGAGCTTTTGGCATTGTAAATGGCAATGCCTTTTATTTATGTTTTGATTTTTTTAAACATAAATAAAAGGCATTGCCATTTACAATGCCAATAGCTTCAACTCTTGCAAATTTGAGATCAATTGCATTCCAAATGCTTGAAGGCATCGCTGAGTAGCCACCTTCTGTCTTCCTTGGGCCCTGAAGAGCTCCCTGTTTGCTCTGCCAGTGGTCACTCCTGCAGTAAGAGAAATTCATTAAAGAAAATAGTGCTTACAGACTAAAAAAGTCATACTGTGTAACAACTGAAGTAAAAGTGCCAGTCCTCATTGGAGGTTACAAATGAAGACAAGGCGGGACTAAGGAGGGACTGACAAGCGTAATAACGAATCAGAAGCCAGTATTTACGAAGGACAATGACACAAGCCAATGACAAATATCGGGAGAGAGTGAGCAGGGCTTCAAGTACGTAGTCCAATACAGCATGGCTCGCAGAGTAGCCCATGCGCTGCCCAGACTCGACCTAAAAAGGACTTGGAATACCTGGCCGCTCAGCTGTGCTCCTCTGTAGTGCTTCTACAGTACTAAACTGAATAAGTACTGTTTTGTGGTGCAAGATTAACACCATTTTCAATATATCAACCACCTTAATCAGGGTTACATTTCTTGGCTTTGCTGCTGTTTGAATGAAATGAACAGCAACCCCTTTTGATTCCCCTTGAACCCTTTCCATCAGTACCATTGGATTATGAGAGTGCTATCTATGAAACTGTGCCATTTTGAAATTTGCAACCAGCCAGATTCTTGGTCAATAGTGATAATGCCCTGGTGGACAACAGGCTGTGTCTAGCCATGACCTGAATGCTGGCAGAACTAAAGTACAACCGCACATTACTCATGAGACTTTCAAATAGAACAGCTTCTTACTGTTAAAAAAATAAATATCATCCTGTCACGGAACTTTGTGCCTTTTTGTGTGTTATTAAGGATTGGAATGCAGCTCAAGAAATATCTAATGCATGGTTTTATGTTTGTATATTCTGTTCAGGGTTCATATTTACTGTTTGTCTTTTGTGATTTAAGTTAATTATCAGACTACGGCAATTGGTAAGTGGATCTGATACCACAAACACCTGCATTTTCCAGTTTGAAAAAAATGCATTTAAGGCAATTAAAAAGTAGTGTTGGACCCAAAAATGTTCCGGTTGTATGATGTTCAAAAGAACTACCCAACCAAATGTAATAATGTATGGAAATGTCACACACTGTTATCTGCAACTTCCCATTTCATTCTACAGTTTCGCATTTATGTTGTTTTTATTTAATATTATGAAACAGGCTAAATGGCTTATCCCATATGGTTAAAGACAACAAAAACATTTATTCGGCCACTAAAAAAATATATTAGTTGTCAGTACTAAGCCTAAATTCCTAGCCGTTTTTTCACAGTAACATGCATAGAAGTTAAGCTGTACTGTAAAGTTTATTTTGATGGTGATGTTAACAAAGTACATAGACATACATTATTAAAGCATGTTGTAGGATGATAGTCTCTGTAGTGGAGTCCCACCCTGTGCTGAAAAATCAAGAAACATGATTAGAGTTCATTAATTTATATTCAGAAGTTGCCTCCTGGACTTATTAAGTACTTTGTGTGTTATTAAAAGAAAGCAGTCTTTTCTTGCTAGTCCAAGTGTGTGAAATGAGTCCAATGCGCAGCAAACAGTTTTCTCTGAAGCCACCCATGGTTGGTTGTTTTAGATACACATTTATACTGAGTGCAAGGAAAAAGATGGTGCTGCATAGCCCTGCAAGTCTCATTCATCTCCTGGGGCACGACATTCCTATCCCTGATGACATTATGCTGGACTGCGGGCAGCCAGGAGGACCTGCAACTCCTCCCTCCTCTACACCTACTGGCTCACCCCAAACATCAGTTTACTACTAGGATCTCCCAAAGAACCCTACAAAATTCTCCCTCATGTTATCTCTCCTTTGTCTCATTCAATACCTATTTTTTTTACTCTTGATTTTTTCTCCCTAATCCCTTACTACAGCTCTTCCCTCCTCCCTCTCTCCTTTACTCATCCCAGACCTCAACTTACTACTATGATCTCTCAATTAACACTCATGAATTTCTTCCCTTCTCTATCCCTCCATTACACTATTCAATCCAACTAACCAACTTACATGTCCTTCGCTCAAATTAGCGTATACCTTCGAGTACAAATACTAATGCTAATACTAATACTATGCTCATATTTCCCTATACTAATCCACCACTAATCGTTTTGGATTCGGGAGTAGCGTGCTACTCACTAAAAAGTGCTTTGACTCCTTTTCAGGGGTAGTAAGCGCTATATTGATACAATTACAATTATAATTGCGAGAGATGGATTCATATAATAAACTAAAACAGGAGGAGAGAGAATGACAGAGAAGGGAAACAATAGCAGAGATAAAAAAAACTAAAAGGGTAAAACATATCAATACAGACAAAATATTAAAGTGTGATGGATAGAAAAAGGCAATGAGAAAAAGCAGGCGAGGTAAATGGAGAAATAAAACATTGCAGATTTTATATACTGAACTATTTACAAATCTGTTTTCAAAACGTGTACAGCCAGAGATGTAATGTAGCACCAATCACCTGGAATGGCTTGCGATGAGCCATGGCCTCAGCTCACCGACAATGGGAAACCTCCATCGTCGTCATAGGGTCAGAGTGTCGTCTCAGCTACCTAGGCTAAGCAGCAGAGACCATAGCATGTCATCAAACATGCTCAAAAACTGGGGAGCTATCGCCAGCCTCAGAGTTAGGAGATCAGGGTGCCACTTACCCTGACAACAGAGCAGGCCTGTAGAGAATGCAGCAGAGCTGCCACAGGATGACTGATGTGCTGTGTGCCGTGGGAGGACATGGATCGCAGTGCTCCTCGTCTGTAACGCAGGCTGAGGCAGCGTGCTCAAACAGACAAATGGAGCCGGAGCGACAGTCAGAATATGTCCTACCTTTCACATACACTGCACCCTGCCCATGGGGGTATCTTGGGCCTACTTGAGGGGTGATCCCACATTTAAGAAAAGGGAAGGTTAGGGCCTGGCAAGTGGGTGCACTTGCCAGGTCGGCATGGCAGGTTCAAACTGCACACAAACACTGCAGTGATAGGTCTGAGATACCTTTTTAGGGCTACTCCTGTGGGTGACACAATCAGTGCTGCAGGCCCACTAGTAGCATTTGATTTACAGGCCCTGGGCTCACATAGTGCACTGTAATAGGGACTTACCAGTAAATCAAATATCACCATTCACCAATTGCAATAGCAATTTATACTGGGAGCACTTTCACTTTGACACTGATCAGCAGAGGCAAAGTTCCTAAAGCCTCTAAGACAACAAACGCCAGCACAGCATCAAAAATACAGGAGGTTGTGGCAAAAATATCAGCGAAAATCACGCCAAGGATGCCAAGTATAACAACGACATTGGGAGATCCCCCCACGTGACTCACAATCGCCGTCTGTGAAAAAGAAAGGAAGCCTAACCTGCTTGAGCAGAAACATGCCTAATAAACAGAGAAACACGCAGTGGTCAAGATGTGGATCTGTTTGAAGCATGCAGTTTATTGTGCAAATGCATCCATGCTTAAAGTTGACGTGTCATACAGAAGAATGCATAAAGTGCTGTGTGCTGTGCTGATCAAGGGGGAAAGAGCAGAGGAAGCACGCGTTGCGATGGCCGACCAGGAGGAACCATGAACGCATGTTGGCCAATCCGAAGGAATAATGAGTGAAATCGCCTGGACGTAAACCAAGTCAGTTTCTAGGGGATACCAAATATTAAGGCTCATGCTTTGCTATAATATGTGGTATTTCCTGCTTTTCAAGGTTTACCTTTTAGCAATTTACATTTTGAAATTGTTTTTTATTTAACACCAAATTACAATATCTTTTAGTACTTTTGAATGTATTTCACAAGCTTTCACATCAAGTTAATTTTGGGGATAACAAATATAATGGCCCATACAGACTATACTATTTAGTATCACCTAGGATTTTAGGGTTAAAACATACCAGGGATCACTTGGACATGGTCTTATGTTGGCTCAGGTACCACAGTATGTTTCTGCCAACTGGCACCCTTCCTTGAGATTTTTTACATCTCTTGGTATGGGAATACAAAATAATATGGTCTATGCATTGTTGTAAATGTCTTGTATCCCCAATTTTTCATGGGTTATCTGTTAGCCATTGACCAGATGAAGTTGCCTTTCATTTGATAGCAGACTATGGTATCTTTTCATATGTTTAATATCATGCCACAAGATTTGACATCCAGTTCCCTTAGGGGATACCAAATATAATGTCTCTTTCGTCTATAATATTTGGGATTCCCTGTGTTTCTTGGGTTAGAACGTACCAGGATTCAATTTGACATGGTCTTATGTTGAATGGGTGAGCACAGTATTGGTATGCCAACTAGCACCCTTCCTTTTCCTTTCCAACATTGTTTATTTTGGGGATACCAAATTATATGTCTCACAGATTGCTGTAATATCTTGTATCCCCTACGTTTTATGGGTTACTCTTTAGCTATTGACCAGATGAAATAGCCATTTATTTGATAGTAGACTACAGTATCTTTTCACATTTAACATCTGGTTCCCTTAGGAGATACCATATGTATTGGCCTATACCAGCTGCAATATTTGGTATCCCCTGTGTTTCTCGGGTTAGAACTTACCAGGATTTAATTAGACATGGTCTGATGTTGGATGGGTGGACACAGTATTTCTATCGCAAAGAGAACCATTTCTTTTGCTTTCCAATAACATTTACAATGGGGATGCGAAATATTATGGCTCACACATTGCCGTAATATCTCATATCCCCTATGTTTCATGGTTTACCCTTTAGCCATTGACCAGTTGAAGTGGCCATTTATTTGATAGCAAACTACAGTACCTTTTCACATTTTGTAAATCATTCCACAAGATTTTACATCTGGTTCCCTTAGGGGTATACCAAATATAATGGTCCCATTATTTATAATATTTGGTATCCCCTGTGTTTCTCGGGTTAGAATCTACTAGGATTCAATTTGGCATGGTGGTATGTTGGATGGGTGAGCACAGCACTTGATTGCCAAATAGCACCCTTCTTTTTCCTTTCCAACATCGATTACTAAGGGGATACCAAATATTATGGCTCAAGCATTGTGTAAAATCTTGTATCCCTTACGTTTTATAGCTTACTCTTTAGCTATTGGCCAGATGAAGAAGCCATTTATCGATAGTAGACTACTGTATCTTTTCACATTTAACATCTGGTTCCCTTAGGGGACACCATATGTATTGGCCTATATGGGCTGCAATATTTGGTACCCCTGTGCTTCTCGGGTTAGAACTTACCAGAATTTAATTAGACATGGTCTGATGTTCAATGGGTGAGCACAGTATTCCAAATGCAAAGAGCACTATTTCTTTTGCTTTCCAATATCATTTACAAAGGGGATACCAAATAATATGGCTCACGCATTGTCGTAATATCTGGTATCCCCTACGTTTCATGAGTTACCCTTTAGCCATTGACCACTTGAAGATGCCTTTTATTTGACAGCAGGCTACGGGGTCTTTTCACATTTTTTACATCATTCCAAACGATTTTTTATCCGGTTCCCTTAGGGGATACCAAATATAATGGCCTATACCGCCTATAATATTTGGTATCCCCAGTTTTTCTTGGGGTAGAACTTACCAGGATTCAATTTGACATGTTCTTATGTTGGACGGGTGAGCACACTATTTCAATGGCTAATAGCATCCTTCCTTTTGCTTTTCAACACCCTTTACAATGGAGATACCAAATATCATGGCTCACGTATTGCTGAAATATGACGTATCCCCTATGTTTCATGGGCTACCCTTAAGATATTCACTAGTTCAAGTTGCCTTTTATTTGTTAGGAGACTACAGTAGCTTTTCACATTTTATTCACCATTCCACAAGATCTTACAACTAGTTTACTTAGGGAATACCAAATAAAATGGCCTTTACAGCCTATAATATCTGGTATCCCCAGTGTTTCTCGGGTCAGAACTCACCAGGATTCAATTTGCCATTGTCTTATGTTCAGTGGGTGAGCACAGTATTTCTATGCCAACTAGCAACCTTCCTTTTGCTTTCCAACATTGTTTATTATGGGGATACCAAATATTATGGCTCACGAATTGCTGTAATATCTCGTATCCCTTACGTTTTATAGCTTACTCTTTAGCTATTGACCAGATGAAGTAGCCATTTATTGCATAGCAGACTACAGTATATTTTCACATTTTTTACATCGTCTCCACAACATTTTACATCTGGTTCCCTTAAGGGATAACATATGTATTGGCCTATACTGGCTACAATATTTGATATCACTTGTGTTTCTCAGGTTAGAACTCACAAGGATTTCTTTAGACATTGTCTGATGTTGGATGGCTGAGCACAGTATAGCACCCTTTCCTTTGCTTTCCAATATCGTTTACTATGAGGATACCAAATAATATTGCTCACACATTGCTGTAATATCGAGAATTCACAAAGTTTCATGGGCTAACCTTAGACATTCACCAGTTGAAGTTGCATTTTATTTTTTAGCAGACTACAGTAGCTTTTAAATTTTTTTGCATCATTCCACAAGATTTTACAACTGGTTTCCTTTGCGATACCAAATATAATAGCCTTTACCACCTATAATATTTGGTATCCCCTGTATTTCTTGGGGAAGAACTTACCAATATTCAATTTGACATGTTCTTACGTTGGATGGGTGACCACAGTATTTGTATGACAAATAGCACTCTTGCTTTTGATTTTCATCATCATTTACAATGGGGATACCAAATATTATATCTCACGCATTGCTGTACTATCTCATATCCTCTATGTTTCGTGGGTTACCCTTTAGCCACTGACCAGTTGAAGTAGCCTTTTATTTGACAGCAAACTACAGTAGCTTTTCACATTTTTTAAATCAATCCACAAGATTTTACATCTGGTTGCCTTAGGGGGTACCAAATATAATGGTCTCCACTACTTATAATATTTGGTATCCTCTGTGTTTCTCGGGTTAGAATCTACTAGGAATCAATTTAACATGGTCTTATGTTGGATGGATGAGCACAGTATTACTATGCCAAATAGCACCCTTCTTTTTGCTTTCCAACATCGGTTACTATGGGGATACCACATATTATGGCTCAAGCATTGCTGTAATATCTTGTATCCCCTACATTTCATGTGGTTACCCTGTAGCCATTGACCTCTTGAATATGCATTTTATTTGACAGCAGACTATGCAGTCTTTTTACATTTTTTACATCATTCCATAAGATTTCTCATCTGGTTCCCTTAGGGGAATACAAAATATAATGGCCTATTATAGCTATAATATCTGGTATCCGAAGTGTCTGGGGTTAAAATTTACCACTATTCAATTTGACATGGTCTTATATTGGATGGGAGAGCATAGTATTTCTATGGCAAATAGCACCCTCACCTTCAAACATCGTTTACTTTGGGGATACCAAATTATATGTCTCACACATTGCTGTAATATCTTGTATCCCCTACGTTTCATGTCTTACCCTTTAGCCATTGACCACTTGAAGTTGCCTTTTATTTGATAGCAGACTACTTTTTATATCATTCCACAAGATTTTACATCTGGTTCCATTAGGGGATACCAAATATCGTGGCCGATAACAGCTATAATATCTGGTATCCCCAGTGTTTCTAGAGTTAGGAGTTACCAGTATTTAATTTGACATGGTCTTATGTTGATTGGGTGAGCACAGATATATGGCAAATAGCAGCCTCCCTTTTGCTTCCCAACATTGTTTACAATGGGAATACCAAATATTGCTCTTGCATTGCTTTAATATCTTGTATCCCCTACGTTACATGGGTTATCCTTTAGCCATTGACCATTTGAAGTTGCCTTTTGTTTGATAGCAAACTACAGTATCTTTGTACAATTTGTACATCATTCCACAAGTATTTACATCTGATTCCCTTGTAGTGTGTTCCTATATTCCCAATAGGCTCTGCGCATTGGAATAATATATCCTATAAATGTGACGTAGGACTTATGTCTACTAGGTCTCTATCGAATATATTAGACTTAATTGTGAGTGCCAGCTAGTTCAGAGGTCACTAGAAACTTTCTCGAGTTCACAAGAAGGGATTAGTTTCTGACAACCGCATAAACATGACAACTTTGTTTCCCCAAGATAAAACTGATCTTTAGAGTCGTGGAAACAATAGATAGATATTTCACTCAGTCAATCGTGCATGCTTCATTTCCCCAGAGGTGCCGAGAAAATAGATAGACGGGCGTTTTCAATAAAAGGATTTATTGAACAGTCTTCTTTCTCAAGCATAGAAAATTAACTGCTACAATTGTAAAACTGGTTGCAAAATATAATGCATACAGTAAAAAAAGTAGAATAATATAATACTGTAAGAGCATTGTATGGGTCCTAAACCATAAATAAATACATACATAAATAACAGAGGCTAAAAGTACTCAACTGGTGCTTCTAAAATACACCTACCTCGATGTACCTAACCTAAGCTTTGTATGAGGGAAGAAGTAAGTGAGGTGTAGAATAAATATAATATTCTTTTGCCAAGAATCTGTCCAAGATTTCTCTTAGGGTCTAATCAGCTCCGTACCTTGATTTGGAATGAAGACGGTCAGGCTCAGGACTCGATTTCCCAACAACCCGCAAGGGTAGCTTGGAAACACTGGAGCTGGATTTCTCAGGCAGGAGAAAAGACAGCGTCTCTCTCAGTGCGTCTACTGGAGGGTCGGCTTCCTTCGGCACTTGCAGTAGCAGGATGCTTCAGGCAAGTAGATAGACAAACTGCTCCAAGCCACCATGTGTTTCCTAAGCCAAGTGTGGGCATATTTATACCTTGAAGTTGCCGAGTTTGGCGTAAAGGTGGACATAATAACGTCATAAAAGAGTCTCAGTTCTTTGAAAACTCCATGAGTTCTTGGACAAGTCAGTTTTCGAGCAAGGGGAAGTCCCTAGCTGCTGAAGCCGAGTTTTCCAAGAAATCGTTGTAGATTTTCAGAACTAGTGGAAGTAGCCCTGCCGTATTTGGACTGCATGAGCTATGTCCAAATATGGTTATGGTTCTAATGCCTATATAAGGACATAGTGATTTATACCTATATAGGGGCATGAATCGGGAAAATTATAATAGGGTCCTAAAATGGTACACAACACCCTTAGGGGATACCAAATATAATGGCCTATAGCAGCTGTGATATCTGGTATCCCCAGTGTTTCTGGGGGTAGAACTTACCAGGATTTAATTAGACATGGTCTGATGTTGGATGGGTGGACACAGTATTTCTATCGCAAAGAGAACCATTTCTTTTGCTTTCCAATAACATTTACAATGGGGATGCCAAATATTATGGCTCACACATTGCCGTAATATCTCATATCCCCTATGTTTCATGGTTTACCCTTTAGCCATTGACCAGTTGAAGTGGCCATTTATTTGATAGCAAACTACAGTACCTTTTCACATTTTGTAAATCATTCCACAAGATTTTACTCGATTTGACATGGTCTTATGTTGGATGGATGAGCACAGTATTTCTATGGCAAATAGCACCCTTTCTTTTGCTGTCCAATATCAGTTACTATAGGGATACCAAATATTATGGCTCAAGCATTGCTGTAATAACGAGTATCCCCAACATATCATGGGCTACCCTTAGACATTCACCAGTTGAAGTTGCATTGTATTTGTTAGCAGACTACAGTAGCTTTTCACTTTTTTATACATCCTTCCACAAGATTTTACAACTGGTTTCCTTAGGAGATACCACATACAATGGCCTTTACCGTCTATAATATTTGGTATCCCTTGTGTTTCTTGGGTGAGAATTTACCAGGATTCAATTTGATATTTTCTTACCCTGGATGGGTGTCCACAGTATTTCTATGGCAATTAGCACCCTAGCTTTTGATTTACAATGGGGATACCAAATATTATGGCTCACGTATGGCACCCTTCCTTGAGATTTCTAACATCTCTTGGTATGGGAATACAAAATAATATGGTCTATGCATTGTTGTAAATATCTCGTATCCCCAATTTTTCATGGGTTATCTGTTAGCCACTGAACAGATGAAGTAGCCTTTTATTTGACCGCAGACTACAGTAGCTTATCACATTTTTTAAATCATTCCACAAGATTTTACATCCGGTTGCCTTAGGGGGATACCAAATATAATGGTCTCCACTACCTAGAATATTTGGTATCCTCTGTGTTTCTCGGGTTAGAATCTACTAGGATTCTATTTGACGTGGTCTTATGTTGGATGGATGAGCACGGTATTTCTATGCCAAATACCACCCTTCTTTTTGCTTTCCAACATCAGTTACTATGGTGATACCACATATTATGACTCAAGCATTGCTGTAATATCTTGTATCTCCTACATTTCATGTGCTTACCCTGTAGCCATTGACCTCTTGATTATGCCTTTTATTTGACAGCAGACTACAGTATCTTTTCACATTTTTATATAATTCCACCAGATTTTATATCTGGTTCCCTTAGGGGATCCCAAATGTAGTTACATATATCCGCTATAATATATGGTATCCCCAGTGTTTCTGGGATTAGAATTTACCAGTATTCAATTTGACATGGTCTTATGTTGGATGGGTGAGCACAGTATTTCTCTGGTAAATAGCACCCTCCCTTTTGCTTTCCAACATCGTTTACAATGGGTATACCAAATATTATGGCTCACATATTACTGTAATATCTCGTATCACCTACGTTTCATCTTCTACCCTTTAGCCATTGGCCACTTGAAGTTGTCTTTTATTTGATAACAGACTACAGTATTTTTTCATATTTTTTACATCATTCCACAAGATTTTACGTCTGGTTCCCTTAGGGGATACCATATATAATGGCCTATACCGCCTATAATATTTGGTATCCCCTGTGTTTCTTGGTTTAGAACTTACCAGGATTCAATTTGACATAGTCTTATGTTGGATGTGTGAGCACAGTACTTCTGTGCCGAATAGCGGTCTTCCTTTTGCTTTCCAATATCATTTACTACGGAGTAGACAAATTTTATGGCTCACACATTGCTGTAATATCTTGTATCCCCTATGTTTCATAGGTTACCCTTTAGCCATCAGTGAATTGAAGTTGTCTTTTATTTGAGAACAGACTACAGTATCTTTTCATATTTTTTACATCATTCCACAAGATTGTACGTCTGTTTCCCTTAGGGGACACGATAAATAATGGCCCATACTGTCTATAATACTTGGTATCCCCTGTGTTTTCTGGGTTAGAACTTACAAGGATTCAATTTGACATAGTCTTATGTTGGATAGGTGAGCACAGTACTTATTTGCCAAATAGTGGCCTTCCTTTTGCTTTCCAACATCGTTTACAATGGGGATACCTAATATTATGGCACACGCTTTGCTGTAATATCTCGTAGCCCTTATTTTTCATTGGTTACCATTTAGCCGTTCACCAGTTGAAGTTGCCTTTTATTGTATAGCAGATGGCAGTATCTTTTAGGATTTCTTACATGAATCCCACACGATTTTCATCCGGTTCCCTTAGGGGATACCAGATATAATGGCCTTTACCAGCTTTATTATCTGGTATCCCGTGTTTCTGGTGTTAGACCTTACCAGTATTCAAATTGATATGGTCTTATGTAGGATGTGTAAGCACTGTATTTCTATGCGGTTCAGAACCCTTCCTTTTTTTTCTAACTTCGTTTACTATGGGGATACCAAATATTATGGCTCAAGCATTGCTGTAATAACGAGTATCCCCAAGGTATCATGGGCTACCCTTAGACATTCACCAGTTGAAGTTGCATTTTATTTGTTAGCAGACCACAGTAGCTTTTCACTTTTTATACATCCTTCCACAAGATTTTACAACTGGTTTCCTTAGGGGATACCACATACAATGGCCTTTACCGTCTATAATATTTGGTATCCCTTGTGTTTCTTGGGTGAGAATTTACCAGGATTCAATTTGATATTTTCTTACCCTGGATGGGTGCCCACAGTATTTCTATGGCAATTAGCAACCTTTTGTTTATGATTTACAATGGGGATACCAAATATTATGGCTCACGTATGGCACCCTTCCTTGAGATTTCTAACATCTCTTGGTATGGGAATACAAAATAACATGGTCTATGCATTGTTGTAAATATCTTGTATCCCCAATTTTTCATGGGTTATCTGTTAGCCACTGACCAGTTGAAGTAACCTTTTATTTGACAGCAGACTACAGTAGCTTATCACATTTTTTAAAATCATTCCACAAGATTTTACATCCGGTTGCCTTAGGGGGATACCAAATATAATGGTCTCCACTACCTAGAATATTTGGTGTCCTCTGTATTTCTCGGGTTAGAATCTACTAGGATTCTATTTGACATGGTCTTATGTTGGATGGATGAGCACGGTATTTCTATGCCAAATAGCACTCTTATTTTTGCTTTCCAAAATCAGTTACTATGGTGATACCACATATTATGACTCAAGCATTGCTGTAATATCTTGTATCTCCTACATTTCATGTGCTTACCCTGTAGCCATTGACCTCTTGATTATGCCTTTTATTTGACAGCAGACTACAGTATCTTTTCACATTTTTATATAATTCCACAAGATTTTATATCAGGTTCCCTTAGGGGATCCCAAATGTAGTTACATATATCCGCTATAATATATGGTATCCCCAGTGTTTCTGGGATTAGAATTTACCAGTATTCAATTTGACATGGTCTTATGTTGGATGGGTGAGCACAGTATTTCTCTGGTAAATAGCACCCTACCTTTTGCTTTCCAACATCGTTTACAATGGGTATACCAAATATTATGGCTCACATATTACTGTAATATCTCGTATCACCTACATTTCATCTGTTACCCTTTAGCCATTGGCCACTTGAAGTTGTCTTTTATTTGATAACAGACTACAGTATTTTTTCATATTTTTTACATCATTCCACAAGATTTTACGTCTGGTTCCCTTAGGGGATACCATATATAATGGCCTATACCGCCTATAATATTTGGTATCCTTTGTGTTTCTTGGTTTAGAACTTACCAGGATTCAATTTGACATAGTCTTATGTTGGATGTGTGAGCACAGTACTTCTGTGCCGAATAGCGGTCTTCCTTTTGCTTTCCAACATCATTTACTACGGAGTAGACCAAATTTTATGGCTCACACATTGCTGTAATATCTTGTATCCCCTATGTTTCATAGGTTACCCTTTAGCCATCAGTGAATTGAAGTTGTCTTTTATTTAAGAACAGACTACAGTATCTTTTCATATTTTTTACATCATTCCACAAGATTGTACGTCTGGTTCCCTTAGAGGACACCATAAATAATGGGCCATACTGTCTATAATACTTGGTATCCCCTGTGTTTTCTGTGTTACAACTTACAAGGATTCAATTTGACATAGTCTTATGTTGGATAGGTGAGCACAGTACTTCTTTGCCAAATAGTGGCCTTCCTTTTGCTTTCCAACATCTTTTACAATGGGGATAAATAATATTACGGCACACGCTTTGCTGTAATTTCTCGTAGCCCTTATTTTTCATTGGTTACCATTTAGCCATTCACCAGTTGAAGTTGCCTTTTATTGTATAGCAGATGGCAGTTTCTTTTAGGATTTCTTACATGAATCCCAGAAGATATTCATCCGGTTCCCTTAGGGGATACCAGATATAATGGCCTTTACCAGCTTTATTATCTGGTATCCCGTGTTTCTGGTGTTAGACCTTACCAGTATTCAAATTGATATGGTCTTATGTAGCATGGGTAAGCACTGTATTTCTATGCGGTTCAGAACCCTTCCTTTTTTTTTCAACTTCGTTTACTATGGGGATACCAAATATTATGGCTCACAAATTGCTGTAATATCTTGTATCCCCTACGTTTCATCGATTACCCTTCAGCCATTGGCCACTTGAAGTTGTCTTTTATTTGATAACAGACTACAATATGTTTTCATATTTTTTACATCATTCCACAAGATTGTACGTCTGTTTCCCTTAGAGGATACCATATATAATGGCCCATGCCGCCTATATTATTTGGTATCCCTTGTGTTTCTTGGGTTAGAACTTACCACGATTCAATTTGACATAGTCTTTTTTTGGATGGACGAGCACAGTACTTCTGTGCCAAATAGTGGCCTTCCTTTTTCTTTCCAACATCGTTTACAATGGGGATACCGAATATTATATCTCATGCATTGCTGTAATATCTCGTATCCCCTATGTTTTATTGGTTACCCTTTAGCCATTCACCAGTTGAAATTGCCTTTTATTATATAGCAGATTACAGTATCTTTTTGGATTTCTTAAATGAATCTCACAAGATTTACATACGGCTCCCTTAGAGGATACAGTATACAATGGCTTTTACCGGCTATTATATCTGGTATCCTCTGTGTTTCTGGTGTTAGAACTTACCAGTATTCAAATTAATATGGTCTTATGTTGGATGGGTCAGCACAGCATTTCCTTGCTCAATAGCGACCTTCCTTTTGCTTTCCAACACCGTATACTATCGGGATACCAAATAATATGGCTCACACATTTCTGTAATATTTCGTATCCCCTACGTTTAATGGGTTACTCTTTAGCCATTGACAACTTGAAGTTGTCTTTTATTTGATCTCCAAAATTAGAGAGTCTCCCAGGGACCAGAAAGGACTGGGTAACAAGAACTATATCAAAAAATATTTTTCCTTTCTGTGTATTAATCTTTTAGCTGGTGACCATGCGGCCTACACACTTTTAATTATTGTCACATTATAATTACCATTTTATAATTACCAATAGTACGCCACACATGAAATGTCGTTCTTTATAACTCTCAAAGTTTTATTTTTTTATAAAAAGGTTTTTGTAAAAAGAATAAACATATATCATCAAAACACCTTATGAATATACCTATATATTATAAAAAGTGTGCTCTGTAACAGTTTTAACCACGTTCTAACAATTCCGAATTACGGTATCTAATGCAGAGTCACACCACAATTAAAAATCCAGGTGTAGTCAAATTCAATACATTATACACACAAGTTATACACAGTAAAAAGTCCCATTGTCGACGCGTTTCGGTGCGTAGAAATACATTTGTAGCACCTTCCTCAGGACAGACGTAGTATTAAAAGCAATGATTTAAACTTCTTTTTGAGTTTTCGGGTTTATGGTCCTTATATTAATCTTTCAGGACTTCTACGCTTTTCATTTAGCGTTCGAATGCGCTTGCTTTCGCCATATAGATTGTCTTTCAATGGCTTTTTCTTTGGGTTTTTAAATGACCCCTTTGAGAGAAACGTCTTAATGTCGCAGAAACCTTTTTCAAAATGAGGTCCGTTTCTATTCTGCAGTTTGCCGCGCCCGTAGCTTTTGTTGGTATGGCCGACACCCAGACTTTTCTTGCTCCCGCTACCTCACAGAGTCTAATACCTCCTAGTTGGGGTGAAAATTTCTTTAAGGCGCCTTGGGTGCAGCTGTTTAATATTCTTTGGCCGTTGTTGGTGTTAGCTGATTGGTAGAGATTTTCACTTTATTCTCTTCCGACCTATTCGTTACGGGCGTTTCGGCAGTTCGGCATTCACAGGACCTTCGGCTAGCGACTCCCTCCTTCCAGCTACTTGTACAAATGTATTTCTACGCACCGAAACGCGTCGACAATGGGACTTTTTACTGTGTATAACTTGTGTGTATAATGTATTGAATTTGACTACACCTGGATTTTTAATTGTGGTGTGACTCTGCATTAGATACCGTAATTCGGAATTGTTAGAACGTGGTTAAAACTGTTACAGAGCACACTTTTTATAATATATAGGTATATTCATAAGGTGTTTTGATGATATATGTTTATTCTTTTTACAAAAACCTTTTTATAAAAAAATAAAACTTTGAGAGTTATAAAGAACGACATTTCATGTGTGGCGTACTATTGGTAATTATAAAATGGTAATTATAATGTGACAATAATTAAAAGTGTGTAGGCCGCATGGTCACCAGCTAAAAGATTAATACACAGAAAGGAAAAATATTTTTTGATATAGTCTTTTATTTGATAGCAGGCTACAGTATCTTTTCAGGTGTTTTACATCATTCCACAAGATTTTACATCCGGTTCCCTTGGGGTGTACTAAATATTATGGCTCACGCATTGCTGTAATATCTCGTATCCCCTACCTTTCATGGGTTACCCTTTAGCCATTGACAACTAGAAGTTGCCTTTTACCTGATAGCAGACTACAGTAACCGTTCACATTTTTCATCATTCCACAAGATGGTACATCCTGTTCCCTTAGGGGGTACCATATATAATGGCCAATACCGGCTATAATATTTGGTATCCTCTGTGTTTTTTAGGTTAGAACTTCCCAGGATTTAATTTGACATCGTCTTATGTTGAACGGTTGAGCACCGTACTTGTATGCCAACTAGAGGCTTTGCTTTTGCTTTCCAATATTGTTTACTATGGGGATACCAAATATTATGGCTCACGCATTGCTGTAATATCTCGTATCACCTACGTTACATGGGTTAGCCTTTAGCCACTGATCACTTAAAGTTGTTTTTTCTTTGATAACAGACTACAGCATTTTTTCCAGATTTTTTACTTCTTTCCACAAGATTTTACATCTGGTTCGCTTAGAGGATACCAAATATAATGGCCTTTACCAGCTATTATATCTGGTATCCCCTGTGTTTCTGGGGTTAGAACTTACCAGTGTTCAATTTGACATGGTCTTATGTTCGATGGATGAGCCCAGTATTTCTATTGCAAAGAGCAGCCGTCCTTTTGCTTTCCAACATCATTTACTAGGGGGATACCAAATAATATGGCTCACGCATTGCTGTAATATCTCTTATCCCTTATGTTTCACGGGTTACCCTTTAACCATTGACCAACTGAATTTGCCTTTTATTTGATAGCAGACTACAGTATCTTTTCACATTTTGTACATCATTCCACAAGATTTTGCATCCGGTACCCTTAGGGGATACCAACAATAATAGCCTATACGGCCTATAATATTTGGTATCCCCAGCATTTCTCAGGTTAAAAGTTGCCAGTATTCAATTTGACATCGCCTTATGTTGGATGGAAGAGCACAGTATTTCTATACCAAATACCAGTCATCCTTTTGCTTTCCAACATCATTTACCAGGGGGATACCAAATATTATGGTTCACGCATTGCTGTAATATCTCGTATCCCCTATGTTCCATGGGTTACCATTGAACCATTGAATAGTTGAAATTGCTTTTTGTTTGATAGCAGACTACAGTATCTGTTCACATTTTGTACATCATTCCACAAGATTTACCTTGCATACCCTTAGGGGATACCAACTAAAATAGCCTATACGGCATATAATATTTGGTATCCCCAGTGTTTCTCGGGTTAGAAGTTACCAGGATTCAATTTGACTTCTCCTTATGTTGGATGCTCGAGCACAGTATTTCTATACCAAATAGTACCCTTCCTTTTGCTTTACTACATCATTAACTAAAGGGATGCCAAATATTCTGGCTAACACATAGCCTTATTATATCATATCCCCTCTTTCATGGGTTACCTTTGAGCCATTGAATAGTTAAAATTCCTTTTTGTTTGATAGCAGACTACAATATGTTTTTCCACAATTTGTACATCATTCCACAAGATTTTGCATCCGGTACCCTTAGGGGATACCAAATATAATAGCCTATACGGCCTATAATATTTGGTATCCCCAGCGTTTCTCGGGTTAGAAGTTACCAGGATTTAATTTGACATTGCCTTATGTTAGATGGAGGAGCACAGTATTTTTATACCAAATAGCACCCTTCCTTTTGATTTCGAACATCATTTACTTGGGGATACTAAATATTATGGCTCACGCATTGCTGTAATATCTCGTATCCCCTATGTTTCATGGGTTACCCTTTAGCCATTGACTAATTGAAATTGCCTTTTGTTTGAATGCCGACTACAGTATCTTTTCACATTTTTCTATATCATTCCACAAGATTTTGCATCCATAGCCTTAGGGGATACAAACTATAATAGCCGTTTGTCCTATAATATTTGGTATCCCCAGTGTTTCTCGGGTTAGAAGTTACCAGGAATGAATTTTACTTTGCCTTATGTTGGATGCGGGAGCAAGGTATTTCTATACCAATAGCACCCTTTTACTTTCAAACATCATTTACTTGGGGATACTAAATATTATGGCTCACACATTGACGTAATATCTCGTATCCCCTATGTTTCATGGGTTGCTCTTTAGCCATTGGCCAAATGATTTTGCCTTTTATTGCACAGCAGACTACAGTATCTTTTAATATTTTGCACATCATTCTACAAGATTTGGCCTCTGGTACCCTTAGGGGATACCAAATATAATAGCCTATATGGCCTATAATATTTGTTATTCCCTAGGGTTCTAACTTTCCAGGATTCAACTGGACATGAGTTTTATGTTGGCTTGGTGAGTACAGTATTTTTCTGCCAACTACCACCCTTCCTTGAGTTTTGTAACATCTGTTAGTATGGGGATACCAAATGTTAAAAATAAAATAAAAAGAAATTCATTCATTCATTCAAATGTTATGGCTTTTGCATGGTCTGTAATATATCGTATCCCCTACTTTTCTTGAGTTATTCTTTAGCCATTGACCAACTAAAGTTGCCTTTTATGTGATAGCACGTGTGAGAAGCCAGGTCAGTATATGGTGCTCACTAATTTAAGTGTAGGACCCTGCACTAACATGGGCGACCCTAATGGTGATTTTTGGGGTTTAGATAACCATAGAAAGCGCTCTAAGTGGTAGCTCTGGAGTGCAGCTTTCAGGCTAAATCTTGAAGCAATGTAAAGCAGCTTGTTTCACCAGTCTATAATCTCATATAATGTCCAAATGATAGGAGAACCACACCAGGTATATATAAAATATATGTATTTATTCTAAACACATCCCCCTAGTCTCTTTATGAGGCTAGTGGCAAAAGTACACAAGTAAACTTATTCAACACACAGTAAATTAGCACAATATATGATTAGCCCTAGGGGCGTCACAAACCATATACTAAGAAAGTGGTATAAGAACCACGACTGACATAGGTACAAGGCCTAGAGCCTTTAGAACTGCTGAGACCACCAGGAACCACCCACGGTAGTGACAGTGTCTGAACACAGCCGCGAATCACCATTAACTCCTATGGGGAAAGTCGCGGTTGGAAAATTACAGATTAAGGACAGTTAGGAGTGGACTTGGAGGAAACCCCTTGAGAACTAGACAGTTCGAGAGTCAAGACCCACGAGAGCACAGGAGTACTCATGTTACCTCACCCAGAGAAGCCGGGTGCATAGGTGTCTTTTGGTGTCGGGTTTCGTCGTTGTTTCCTATAGAGAGCTGTGAAGAAGAGCTGCAGGCGACCAAGTGAAAAGTGCCCGGATGGATCCAAGGGTAGATCGAAGATCTGAAAAACCTGAAAGCAGAGGGGACAGAGTCTGGATCACTGGCCAGTGACCAGGAAGGCAAGGAGACGATGCCAACCAATGTCGGGTGATTTCAGGTAAAGAAAGTGAAGCTTGACTCTTCAGCCACGAGGACCAGGAGGTCTCGATAACAACCAGGAGCTGGATTCAAGCTGTCCCACAAAGGATGCCGAGTGCTGCAGCGTCGGTATCCGATTGGACCCAATAAGCCTTGGCAACAGCAACCCTCACAGAAAGTAAAGTTTGGCTTTGGTGCAGACCAGCAAGGTCTGAGGGACTCAGCCTTTGGAGGGGAGTCAGGGCACGCCTGGAGCAACCAGGAAAGCCCAAGAAACAGAAGAGTTACCTTCATGGGGACAACCAGTCAACAGACCAGCAATCGCGAAGGGTCCTCGAGCAGAAATGCTAGAAGTGGGCCCACGGAACACTTGTGGAGTGAAGGTCCACAATCTTCGGTGCGGATGGTGCTCAGGGCTTGGACTACAAGTAGCCTAATGCACAATTTTGGGATATCTGGGGAAGTAGGTGCACTAACAAATGTGCACAGTTTCCAGGAGTTCCGGTCCCATGTCTCTCGTGATGGCTACAGGTCTCAGCTTTGTTGGGATCTCTTGTCAGCCTCAGAGATGTCTGGAAGTCCATGTCCTGTGTCACAAAACCTTCGGGTTCTGGCGGGAGCCTTGGAAATACAGACCAGCAAGATGATTCATTAGTGCCTGTTGGAACAGGGGAGTCACTCCTTTACCCCAAGGGAGATTCTTCCATCTTCTAGCTGAAATAGAATGTCGAAGTTCCAGGATATATGTTGCAGAGTTTTGTCTAGGGTAATATTAAGTCCTAAAGACTGGGTTCCTATACTTATGCTAAGTTTAGGGGTTGGACTTACTCTAGGGTCCCACGTATGGGAGGACCCAGGATGGGGGTGGTTACACCCCTTTCTCTTTGTCCAGTTTCACACCAGAGCAGGGGCTGAGTGCCTCTGCAACCAATTTGAACTGGGATATGCACAGGGACACCAAGTGTGCCCCCAGCACTGTCTGAAAAGCATTCTATGAATGCACCCACCCAGCCCCAATACACTAAAGCCTGTCTGGGAGGTGGTTACACCTCCCTGTGACAGGAAACCTATTGTCCTAGCCTTCCCTGCCAGAGTTTCGTCCAGCAGCAGGAGGTCAGACCCATGTCTGTGGCTGTGGCATCCATTTTGTGATGCCAGGCCCCTTTAAAAGTATTAACGTTTAAATAAGTGTGCACATGTCTTCTCACTCTAGAAGGGTAGAATTCTACCCCCACCGATATGACTGGCGGGGCGATAGGATTCTAAAGTGTTTGCCACCAAACACAACATGTTTTGATGCAGCCGTCCCAAAGTTAGCATTTATAGCGAGGTTATAATGCACTTAAGAGTATATGGTATGGCTGTATCACAGAACGGCTACAGAGAAGTGATTCCGAAAGCTGTAGAGGGGCTCAGGTCATGCTTGGGCTCTCTCTCACATAAAACCAAGCACTCTGCCTTCAGGATTGTTAAGGCCTTTAGGAGTGACTTATAGGTTTATATGTGTCTGTTATTTAAGTTAGATATAGGTAGCATATATCTTAGTAAGGGATGCATGCACCACCTTACCCAGGCTGCAGTAGCAGACCTGTGGTGCCATTTTGAAAGGCTTCCCAGGGGTGGCATAATGCATGCTTCAGCCCCTGGTAGGCCTCTGTAGTACCTATGCCCTTAGTACCCAAGGTACACAAAAATGACCCCGCACCCTTCAAGAGTTAATATGGTGTTAATACAGTTTCAACAGTGTTATTCACATAATTCAATTAGCTTTCTAGTCGTTCTCCCAAGAATTCCAAAGTGAGGTTCTTCAACAAAAAGAGGTTCTTTATTAACAAATGATGATTAAAACCAATAGCCAACGCGTTTCGTCCGAAACCGGACTTCTTCAGGGCTTGTCAAAATTCTTTATATAACAAGGCTTCTCATTAGTCTTCACACTTGAGGTTTAGTTAATTTCAGGGAACGGTAAATAATCATAATTCCATTGTATTAATAGTTCCCATTTTTTGATGGTTATAAAAAGTAAAGGCCGTAAAGAGAGTGTCGGCGTGTAGATGACTACACGCTTCACTACACGCCGACACTCTCTTTACGGCCTTTACTTTTTATAACCATAAAAAAATGGGATATAGACTCACCAACAGAAGAACTTAGATACCCCGAGTTCTTCTACTGGAATTAAGGCTGGTAGGTGAGGCATACAACTGCGCAATCACTAGTTAGGTAAAGTTAGTGGTAGGGACAAACTTCATTAAAACAGAAAGTGGGCTTTTTCTTGCGTTACCCTTCTATGCCTCTGCCTGCTTGTGAAATCCATGTCTGAGGGTGGGTGACAGTTAGGCTGTTTGTGCATTCACTCCAGACAGCCACCCAAAGGGCGAGATGGTGTGCCCTGCATATCTTGATGGGTCTTCTTGAGCTAAAGTGGTGGGAGAAATTGTCACTGAAAACCTGAATAGGGCCTCACACATAGCTGTCTCCTCCCCCATCCCCCAACCCCCTTAGTGTGCCTGGAGGAAGGTCAGGAAAGTGCAGGGTTTTCTGCACTACAATGACTTTCCTTTGAAGCTTCCCTAATAAAAAGGGAGAAACTGGTATAAGTACTGGAGCTGTGATACCATAACTTCAGAACACTTCTGGACTAGGAGTACATTCTGCCAAGAAAAAGAGCTGGAAAAGCTTTCAGGATGGACTACCACTTTGATGAGTGCATTGGTGTTTTGGCCTGCTGCTTGGAATGAAGCATCAACTCCTCTGGCAGTAAGGAACCAACGCATCACCTCCCCTGGCAGGCCCGTAGCCAGAAATATACGTTTTGGGGGGTATTGCCCCACATAAAGCCTACGGGTAGTTCTAGGTGTGACGTAATGGTTTCTGTCCACAGAATCTGTTTGAAAGAAGCTTTAATTTTGGTGACATTTAAAAACAGGCAGTTTTTTTGTATATTTGGGTAATGCATGATCCTCAAGGGTGTTTGGAGGAAATGGGTGACAAATTGTTAATTATAAAACATGCAATTCAAACTCAACATAATGTAATACAATATATAGGAGTAATCACAATAATCACATTAATCATAATAGGATATAAATTAAATATGGCTTTATAGTGGATTTGGGGTCCCTTAATGTTTGAGCACAAATTATGGCAAATGGCAAACGGAGTATGGTTCCGTATTATTTGTAAGCAAAAATATGTGTAACCTAGTACATTGTAAAGCATGTCTGTCCAGAAGCATGTTATGTTATGTTATGTTAAGGGATGTTTGTATAGCGCACTGTCACCGAGGGTATCATGGCGCTGAAAGGGTGCTGAGGAAGCAGAGGAAATTTAACGGGATTGTGGGAAGAGCCAGGTTTTTAGTGATTTGCGAAATTGAATGAGAGTGCCGGAGGTCCTAACTGGGAGAGGGAGAGAGTTCCAGAGTTTGGGGCCGAGGAAGGCGAATCTTCGACCCCCAGATCTACAGAGTTTGAAGGAGGGGACCACCAAAAGATGTAGGTGAAGTGATCTAAGATTACGTGAAGGACAGTAGGGTCGAATAAGGGATTTCAGAAAAGCGGGGGAAGAACCAGAGAGAGACTTAAAGATAAGACAGCCAACCTTAAAGGCGGCCCTTAGGCTGACAGGGAGCCAATGTAGTTTGACAAGGAGGGGTTTGGCGGACTGCCACTTCGGAATCCCGAAGGCCAGTCTCGCCGCCTGGTTTTGAATGATTTGCAGCCTGTTGATGGAGCATTTGGGCAAACCATAATAGATGGAATTTGAAAAATCCAGGCGGGAGAGAACAAGGGCCATGATGACTTGTAGCAGGGCATCAGGAGTGAGGAGGTAGGCCACCTTCCTAATCCTGCGTAGCTGGAACATGCAGGAGGAAACCACCGTCCCCACCTGCGGCCCGAGAGAGAGCCCAGCGTCAATAGTGACCCCGAGGCTTTTCACCGAGGCTACCGGGGTGGGAGGGGAGCCGAGCTCAGTCGGCCAGAAGTGTGGACCCCAGTAGACGGCGCTCTTACCCGGCAGGAGGAGCTCCGTCTTTCCTGGGTTCAATTTCAGCTGGTTCTGACACATCCACTGAAAGATATGGGACATAACTGCCTGGAAGGTGGGAATAGCAGAGGGAGAATTTAGAGAGAAAATGAGTTGTAGGTCGTCCGCGTAATTAAAGACGCGGACGTCCCACTGCCTCAAAGAAAACAGAAGAGGGCGAAGGTAAAGATTGAAAAGAAGGGGAGATAGAGAGGAGCCCTGGGGGACCCCACAAGGCAGATGTTCCCTAGGGGCCCTGAATGTACCTAGGCTAAGAGACTGGAATCTCCCCGTGAGGAAAGATTTCACCCATGCCAACGCCAGGCCCTGGATGCCGGCCTGTTCGACACGGTGGAGAAGGATGTCATGGTCCACCGTGTCGAAGGCGGCCGACAGATCTAATAATACCAGGGCCTGGGAGGTACCCTTGTCAGCTCCATCTCTCAAGGTGTCCAGGACAGCCAGGATCACAGCCTCCGTAGAATGACCAGGACGGAAGCCGGCCTGGCTGGCCTCGAGGAAGGTGGAACTCTCGATGAACCCCTAGAGGCAGGCAGTGACATGGGCCTCCAGGATTTTTTAGAGAAAGGGTAGGAGAGAGATGGGACGGTAGTTTGCCGGGACGGTGTTCTGTAATTGTATTTTAATGTTAATACAATAAAACAAATGAACTTAATAAAATCATTTTCAACGGATGTATTTTGGTGTCAGCTTATCACTCCACACACACACACAAACACACACAGATGCAAAGCCTGTAATGAAAGGGGGACTAATGCAAACCGAATATTTTTATGCCTTTAGGGCACTTGTTTTTAATTTCAGCCAACAAATGCGCTTGTACATTTAAAGGACTGCAAAAAAGGCCCTAA
Source organism: Lissotriton helveticus (assembly GCF_964261635.1). Taxonomy (NCBI): domain Eukaryota; kingdom Metazoa; phylum Chordata; class Amphibia; order Caudata; family Salamandridae; genus Lissotriton; species Lissotriton helveticus. The sequence goes on along the minus strand of NC_136065.1, from coordinate 1,583,992,342 downwards.
GTGCTCAAGATTAATGTAACAAACATCCATGTAGGAAGGATAGAACAGAGGGAGCCAGAAATTTGAGAGATCAATGAAAACAGCAAATGTTTAAACACGGAATGTCAGAGTGCTTAGTGATCTTTTGAAGTGCTGAGAATTGCACTGAGCAAGCAAACCAAGTTTGCAAATCTCAATGACTCCAGTTTATTTGGAGGGTTGAGGGGTAATGCAAGATAATTTATCTGAAGTGTGGGAAACAAAAATGTTAGGCATCTCACAATCTTATCCCTACATAATATAAACAGCAGATCAACATGTTTTGAAGTCTCACACACAGTGGTACTACTTCACATAGCTCTTACAGGTCTGGAAATAACACTGTCTGAAAAAAGAAGACAGGCAAGCAATCACCTGTAAAGAAAGAAACACTGTTCCTTCCAAAGTCAACTTCATAACTGCTGTTTGAGCCCTCGTGCTCTTGCATCTGGATACTTTAATGTCCTGCTCCCTGGCCTCCCAGTCTCCACACTGCCACTCCTTAAGGGCATCCTGCATGCTATGGCATATCTCATTCTCATCCATTACCTGAAGAAATATTATCACATCACCTCCAACATGAGGGAACTCCATTTGCTCCATTTGTAGGCACACATTATTTTTAAATCAAGCTGCATTATTTACAAAGTCATCTCGACCAACATACTGACTAGTCTTGCAGATCAGCTCACCATCTCTGGTGGATTATGCACGCCCATTGCCAGGTCACCATCAAACTGCAGAGTAAGATGTATAAAAAAGAAAAACAAAGCAGTAGGCCTTTTCCATCAATGCACCCAAGATCTGGAATAAAATCCATTTATCCATCAGGACTGCCCCAATACTGGCCCAGTTTAGGGAAGAATTGAAGACTTAGGGGCCTATTAAAGATTTAAGTCGGAAAGCCTCCGACTATCTTTAGAAATAAGTCATAAATAAATAGATCGGAGCCTTTCCAACTTACATCGAGGGTTTCAGATCCAACAGCCTTATTAAGATAAAGGCTGTTGGATTCGAAACCAACCGGTTCGACCAACTGACTTCCAACTGGCTCCAGGACCCGTCTGCTAATCGGAGGCCACTCATAATCCCCTCTGTACAGTGTTTACGCAGTGGGGATTATGATGTTGGTTTCTGACAGGCTTTCCATGTTGGGCTTTCATGCAGGGCCCCTCTGACTCAGAGGCCTTCTGTTGGGGATCTGCAGTGCACATATGGTACCCCCTGTTAAACCCTGCACTGTGTGGCAGTCTCTGTGAAGTGCAGGGATTAACAGAAACTCCCATTTCTCTATGGGCTTGTGCTGCGGCCTGTTTCCGACTGCAGGACAAGCTCCCATAGAGAAATGGGAGTTTGCGAATGCACCATGCGGTTGCATCGTAATTGTGGTGTCAAGACTGCTGTCATGAGGTTGGTCGGTCCAGAGACCGCGGCGATGCCGGTTGGAGGCAACTCCAACAGACATTGTAATCTGCCCCTCATTCTTTAAAACCACTGCACCACAAAGCATTATCCTTTCACAACCCATCTACCTCTACTATAATGGACAGCATTCTGCTGCGTTTCTGCTATGTATGTGTTATCGAAATATCATATACATACATATAAGTTACACCAGCCTACAGCAGCGATTGTCATTTAAATATTAGATTTAAATAGATTGTAGATTATGCCATTTTTGTCCCCAAACCTTAGTTTTACAGTGTATAAAAAATGTGCACAGTTGTACTATTCCATACATGCTTTTCATTCTAGGAAAATATACCCCAAAACAAAAGCTTATCAGTGTTATGAAAAACAAACTTTTTGTCCCAAAGTACTAGTCATTTTTAGCAAATGTATGTTTGAGTCTCAATACTGGTTTGTCATTTTGATCAAGTATGTGTTAGTGCCACACAAGGATATATTATATCTTGAATGTTCACTAATCATCATGTCACGTCATGGCTGCACATAGTATGAAAAATTAACAGTATTATGCCAGGGATAACATTTCATTAGGGTACACACATAACACAGTCACCCGTACACATACTTGTGCTCACTCATGCACATATACATATGGGAAATATTTTTAAGTTCCCTGTGAAATAGTTTTTTTAGCATCATAGCAATAGCCCCTGAAACCACTCTGCAGAGTTTTAACATTGTCAGGAGTACTAGGATTATATATATATATATATATATATATATATATATATATATATATATATATATATATATATATATATATTCCAACATGAGAATCGGCATTAGCCCGACCCCCTTGAAATATCGGGCAACACGGCAGGGTCGCCACCCCTAATTATCACCGCACAATACAGTACAAGATCCTTCTTGTAAGAAAACACACTGGTGCTGTGGCCTCGATGAAAAAGACGTATTAATTGACACAACAAAAGTCCTGTGTCAATAAACACGTCTTTTTGATCGAGGCGACGCACCAGTTTGTTTTCTTATAAGAAGGATCTTGTACTGGATTGTGCAGTGATATATACGAACACTTACTGTGTTGAGAGTCCTCCTCTGGTTGCCTCTCAGTTCTCACTTGGGGGCGTATTTACGAGAAATTTCGGACTGTGGAGCTCTGCCACATTTGGCAGCGGAGAACTCTGACATTTTCAATTTGCAGGGATGTGCACCCCTGTGTTTTCTCTCGCGCAGCACTTAATTTAGCTATCTAATGCCAACACAGGCAACCTTGCACCATAGTGCAAGCATGCCTGTGTTGCAGGGAATTATTGTTTATGTGTAGGATGATGTCCCTTCCTGCACATAAACAATCACTAATGGCGATGTGTGACTTCAATGTGAGCTGCATTCTGCAGTACACATAGAAGTAGCAAATTGTCATTATTCATATATCATCATTATTAAATGATTTATATGCAGGAAGAGACACCATCCAGCACACAAACAATCATTAATGGCATTTTGCTCTTTCTATGTGTGCTACAGAATGCAACACACATAGAAAAAGCTAAAACAAGGAGAAATACAAGTATTTCTCATCGTTTTGCCATTCTAACACCTGCTCTTGGATGGCATTGGTGTTTGCCGCTGCCTCAGATGTACACCTCCTTGTAAATCTGGGGCAGCTTTGAAAGCAATGGTTGTTGATGTTGAACGCCCACAGCAACACCCAATGCAGACTCCTTTCACACTAAGTGATTAGTGTAAAGGGGTCTTATTTACAAACCAGTGTTAAGTCTTTCAATTAAAAACAGCCCGAATCTTACCCCATTCAGAAAATCACTAAAAACCTGGCTATTCCGAGCAGACCTCTAACCCTCCCACACCCATCCTGACCCGACCTTTTAGTTCTCAGAGCCAAGATGCCTCCGGGCATTCGTTGCACTTTATACATTTAAAAATCAAATCAAGTCACAAAAAAGTGGCTTAACGCTGCATCATAAATATGGAGAAGGGCATATCACTAACAGAACATCTCTAAAAGAGCTATTCTGGTGGTGAGCCCCTTGTAAATATGTCCCTGGGTGTCTCTCACCACAGTGTGGGAGGCCCTATATTTCTTACAAAGTGATTGACAGTGTCAAGGTGTATAAAACAGTAAACCACCATGTGGCTTAAGCTGCATGGTGATTGGTCAGACCCTCCAGTTTATCGCGATTTCGCGATTCACGAAAAAATCACGAAATCGGCAGATTACTGCGATGGGCGCGATAATAACCATATTGGCCGCGATATTTACAAAAAAGTGTCTCTACCGGGAGACAGCAAAAGAAACAATGTCTTTTATTGGCTGTGCGCCGCCCCCCCCCCCCCCCCCCCTCGTGTGTGTCAGCAGCTTCCCGGGACACAAACAGACAGTCAGTCTTTGAGCTGACAGCCGCAACCGAGTACTTCACAGGTCATTAAAAGACTTTTCACTTGTTAATGAGGCTTTGTTTTTCACGCCCCCGCCTGTTATTCTTGGCTCTGGCAGGTGTCAGGGGCTTGCGGTGGTTTTGGGGTCGGTGTGTGTCATTGCACGAGAAGCCAACCCCCTGGGTCCTCCCATTAGGGGCATATTTTTCTTTTATGGCTGGAAGGGGGGGGGCGCATTCTTTTTATCCTTTCCAGGCCGGGCCCCCTGGTTACGACCTGTGAAGCGCCTCGTTGTGGGTGTCGTGAGTTGCACGGGGGGGCCCCGTCCGCAGTCTAGACTCGCAGCGGGGCTTCTAAGCCCTGGCACGGCCCTCCCTAGGAACAGGACTCATTTCCGCATCATTTGTACTCTGCGCCTGCCCCTCGGATCCCAGGCAGGAGCCATGACTTCAGAGGCAGGAGAGCTTTGGGGGCAGAAACCAGACATGCAGGGGGGGGTCAGGTGTGGGTGAGTGCCTGTCACTCAATCCCTGCATTGCATCCGCGCTGGGGCGGCCCTGATCGAGACAGGGATGTTCTCCCCGATTCTGGGTACACGGATGGAGGAGGCCTGTTGTCTTGTTTTGTGTTTATTTCACTTCTTAAGAGGGCACAGGTCCTAAAAAACAGAAGTGGGGGGTCTAACCAAGTTAGGCAGCATAGCGCGTGACATCACATTGAGTGACATCATTGAGCGCGACATGGCACGTCGCATCACAGGAAGTGGCATCAAGACCCATGACCTCACAGGAATTGACATCACAAAATGTGACACAACATTTTAGACCCACACTTCTGTTTAGCCCAACTGGCAGATGAAGAATTGCAATTCCAAGGGATAACAGCCTTCACCTGTGGGCTGCTTCCTCTATTCCATATTCCAGATTGCCTAATCAAAGTGGAATTCTCTGCTAAAACAGTTTCCATTGATTTAAGGCTGAAAATGAATGCTTATGACTAAAATAAAGTGCCGCTAAAATGCCGGTAAATTTCCATATTTTTGCAGCTAAATTTCCATATTTGTGCCGCTAAATTTGCGAATCCATGCCGCTATATCCTAGGGGGTCTGATTGGTTGTGTAATCACATTGCAAGTGTGATGCAGGGCCAGTAATTTGCTTTCAATCGCTGGCATACAGCAAGCTGCAGGCCATGTTTTCAGAACACTGATTACCAACAGAGTGCAAGTGTGTTAGCAATCTATACAACACAAATAGTGCATGTGTGATAGGCTAAGCATAGCCTACCGATCATTCAACCACGCAGTTTTTTTCATGTCACTATGAGGGTCTGGTAATGTGGTGCTAAACAGTTCTGTACAACTTTGGATTTTTAGAGTAAAATTGGAACAAGTCTAATGATTCACTGCATGAACCCTTGTGAAGTGAGCCATCTCTGTTTCAGAGCTTGTGGCTGGAGTATCTCAACAAGATCAGTATGGAAATATATGCTTTGTAAAGTGTATAATAACTCCCAGAGTGATCTCTTGATACTGATGGCAATGTGCACTGTTAAGTATCTCTGGGGTGCTCATTTTATCGATTTGGGTAAAAGGTAGGCACAGGCAAACACAGATCACAGGTGCATGCCATGACATAGGAGTGTGAATGAGGTTGAATGAGGTTGTCTAATAGAGCGCGCATTACCTGAGGGTGTCTTAGCGCTAAGCAGATCCAGACCGAGAGAAATGTACCACAGGTTTAGAGAGAACTCGAACCTGGGTAATCATGCTACTTAAGTGGAAACAGCCAAGTCTTTAGCTACTGTCTAAATAGCTGAAAGCTGGCTGTGTGCGGAGAGCCAGAGGAAGGGAGTTCCATAACTTTCACCCCTTTTGTGCTAGCGATCTGCTTTCCCCACTTTACTCTATTGATTCTTGGAACCCTGACCATGAAAGCAGAACTGGATCTAAGACTTCTGCTAGGCCTGTACCATGAGAACCGTTCTTGAAAGTAAGATGGACCTGTCTTGTGAAGAGCCTTGTGTATAAAGCCCATTGCCTTAAAAGAGATCCTCTTCTCTGCTGGCAACCAGTGCAATTCATGCAGTAAATGAGACACCGGTTTAAACTTGGGAATTTTCAGAAATGTGCGGGCTGCAGCGTTCTGCAGAGACTTCAATTTTTTTAACAGATATTTGGAGGCGCCAAGATAAAGTGTGATACAATAATCCATTTTAGAAATTATAGGAGCCATTAACACAATCTTCTGTAAGTTGAATGGAATATACTGGAGGACTTTTTGGAGAACTAGTAGCATAAAAAAACAGAATTATTTGCATTAATTTGAGCGGAGAAGCACAATTTGCTGTAAAAAATGACTCCTATGTTTCTTGCCTTCTCCACAGGCTTCAGAAGGTTGCCCAGCTCTACCGGCCACCAGGATGCATTCCGTTCGTTTCGTTTCATAAACTTTTATTCGAATGCCATTTGTTTTTACAACCATAAAAAGTACAAAGCATTTAAAATGATACATTTAGTAAAAGACGTTTTTCAGAGCAAATCAATCATATTATGTACAGAATAAAAAAAGAGAAAGAAACACATAATTTTGAAAACACTAAGTGAAAATATAAATTACTCATGATTGCGTCGATATTTAATACAGGCTTTTAAAAAGTTGGCTATAAACTTCGCTATAAAACTTGACTCCAGAGATTGCAGAGATAGATATGCAGGGCGACAGGATCTAAGACCTGTTAATCTGAGTAGGGGCAGAATCCAAACCTTTCTGGGAAAAGAATAACATTTGCAGAAAAATAAAATGTGTATTGTTGATTGAGGTGAAAGGTCATCACATGGACAAGGGGTGATTGTGGAAGACCAGTCTTGAACATTAGGAAAGGTAACAAGCCTGAAAAAGAAATTAAAACGAAACCTTGTAAGAAGGTACTTTTCATAATTGTTCAAATAAAAAGTCAGATATGGTTGAATGCCCAGATGGGTCTGAACAGCAATATTTTGAGAGTTTGTGGGTTTCGCCAATTCTACCGAGCATCGGAGAGCTCTCAGATGGCTCAGACACAGCTTTTTGAGTTCCTTCCTCGAAATGTCACCCATGCTGGGAGGGTCCTGGAAAAAATTACTACGGTCCATGTCCCGACTAAAGTTCCTTATATATACTAGCCAGGGTATTTTTTCCCAGTTGTCGAGGGCGGTGCAATCCAGGATTAATGAACGCGTTAAGTGGCACTCCTCTTTGGACCATATACGGTGCCATAGAAGCATAGGTTGGCAACGAATGGTGTCCGTGATAAAGTCCATACCTAGTTCTGCTAGTGAGGCGTAAGTTGGGGCACTGGTTGGTAGGGCCAACAAATATTTGACAAACCCATTTTCAACTGATTGCAGTGGGTTTATTGGACCATAGCCCCAAACCCCTGCACCATACGTTGCCACACTGTGGCATTTAGCGTAGTAAATTGTGAGTAGTTCTGGGGGAGCTGGTTTCCCCAGTTTCCTTGAAAAAGAAACTAGGGCTGAAGTAGTTCTCTGGAAAAGCAGTTTTTGCTTGCCACAGCCTGCCGCCAGCTCAAAGAATCGTCCATCAGGATGCCCAAGTAGGGATAGACACGGGTTCGTTCAAGCTTGATCTTGTCAACAAAAATGGATTTAGGGCTCTTTATTTTTGGTCCTAGGTGCATTACAAATGTCTTTTTAATGTTAACCTTAAGGCCCAAGGAATCCATGTAGGAACAGTACTTGTTGAGCTGTACTTGAAGTTGAGTCAGCGTCCTGGCGAAGATGACAGAATCGTCCGCGTATAATAGTGTTGGTATGGGACAGTGATTGATTTGTGGGAGGTCCTGGCTCCCTTCTAGCAAGGCTGCCTCCAAGCCGTTGGTGTACAAGTTAAACAGGAAGGGAGCCAGTACACAACCCTGCCTAACCCCTTTAGTAATTTGAAAATGGGGGGAGAGTTCTCCATTGATCCCGTATCTTACTCTCGCCGTTGCGTTCAAATATAGTTGTCGCAGGAATACAATAAGAGCGGGATCAACGCCCATTTCCCCAAGCAAGGCCCAGAGTTTAGAATGCTGTACACAGTCGAACGCTGCACTGAGGTCCACGTATACGACGAATAGATTACCCTTCTTGGCGCTCACGTATTTTCCAATCAAAAGAGCGAGATTCAGGGCCTGCTCTACAGTCCCAAGACCCGCCTGGAACCCATACTGGAGGTCAGTCATGATGTTGTTAGAAGCTGCCCACTCCTGAAGACGCACCAGTAACAGTCGTCCTGCTACCTTTCCAAGGGAGTCCAGGAGGGAGATGGGTCTATAACAAACCGGATCGTTCCGGTCGCCCTTTTTAAAGATGGGTAGGAGAATAGATGAAGACCATGATTCAATAAGACCTGATGATGTTACAGCGGCCAGGACCTGGGTGAGAAGTGGAGACCAAAGCTCGATGTTATGAGTAAAAATGTCCACCGGCACCCCGTCTGGACCGGGGGCCTTACCTGATTTTGACGCCTTTAGGGCTCTAACCACCTCGCCATGCTCAAAGCAGATGTTTAATGGAAAGATCTTTGAGGCCGGTGTGGGGTCTGGGATAGGGACCCCCTCTGTAGGGTTTGTTTGAGATCCACCAAAGATTCTTGAAAAGTGGGCGACCCATTCTTCTGCTGTCACTGCAACATCAAGATGTTGAACTGACGACGGGTCTGACAGAAAGGGAGATTTTACAACTCGCCAAAAGTGACCGCTGTCCCTTGATCGACAGCTATCATGGAGTTGTAGCCACAAGTTCGCCTTAATTTCTTTGCTGCGTTTTACCCTTTCGTCCCTGTAGAATTTTCTTAGTTTGGCTATCTCGGGGTAATTCCTCAGGGTTATCCGGAGGGCTGCCTTGAGGTTTGAAAGTGCTTTCCGACACCCAGGGTTAAACCAGCCCTCGGCCGATGGTTTGCGTTGGTTTGTGCGAGTTAATTCCTCTTTTATTGTTCTCAGAATCCTGCTGAAGCCATCCAACACTATTTGGGGCGATGACCTGGGGTTTAAACAATCATTTACAGAGAGGTAAGCTTTTTTAAGAACTTTCTCCGTTACTACGTCGGGATCAATTTTGGCCCACTTTACTGCGAACCCATTCACTTTATCCATTTTTAAGGATTCTTGTGTTAGCAAACTTCTAACATTTGTGGGTAATGAAACAGTTTTTGGTTGCATTAAAATTCTGTTTGGGAAGTGGTCACTACTACTGTCGGATCCTGTGGAAAATTTTAGCAGTTGGCCCCTCAAGCTCTGTGAGCAGAGAATAAAATCAATTGTGCTTGACAGACCCCTGCCATGGAATGTTGGGGAAAAGTCAACTTGTGGGTGGACTAGCTGATTTGCATAATCCAACTCTAAAGTAAAGAGACTCTCATTTAGAGATTTCCCATTGATAGAGTGTGCAAAATGAGCCAAAGGGCTGTCTGTCTCATCGGACAGTCCGCAGTTCCCATTTCTGTAGTTGGTACATAGTGGGATATTGAAATCGCCTCCCCAGATAATGTAAACAGTGTGAGATGATGGTTTATTCAACTGTGACATTAAAAAGGTGGTGATTTCATTTAATGTCCGCGCACACTCTAATGGTGAAAGATTGTTGTATAAATTGACCAGAAGGTAAACAAAGCTATTGTTGAGACAGATTCTTAAGATTTGGTAACAGACCTCTTCTTTTAGGCTGGTGATTGTTGTGGAGAAAAGGTTGTTGGTCTGCTAACCCACCCTTAGGTCTTCCGAACAAGCCCTGCGTGGCTGAGATGGAAAAAGTTTTGTAGCCCACCAAATGGACAGGGACGGTTGACCAGGTCTCCTGGAAGCATACTATATGGTTCTCAGTTATTGTATCCGCCCATGTTTGTAAGTTAGTTTTCGAGCGAAGACCAGCAATGTTCCAGAATAGGACAGATAATGTCGTCTCTTTTAATTGGGTGGGATTGCATAGTTGGTCGTGTGGAATAGCTATAGTAGCATTACCTGAATCTGTCATTTGCAGAGTATTAATCCGGGACAGAGTAGGGGAGGATTTAAGACCCTCTGTGAAAGGAGGAGCCGGCAGCTCAGGAGGCAGTACAGGTTCCTCGACAACAATTCCTGTAGGGGCGTGGGGGAAGGGGAAAGTAGGGGGGTTTGAGCACAGGTAGATAATATGGATATAGGATTGGTGTTAACAGAAGGAATCCCCAAAGCCCTCTCTAATGTCAGTGGAGGACAAGGGGTCCTCTGGGCCTGGTTGTTACTATGTAAACTGGCTAATGGTCAATCGACCATTTCCATGCAGTCGTATCTGTTTCTGGTTGGAATTCCTTGCCATCTCGCCATAGGAGCCTGTTCTCTACTTGGGAGCCAGGATCGAGGTTCCCACTCCCTACTGGTGTTTCTGTGGGTAAGCCAAGGTTCCTCATAGTTCCAGACCCTCTCTAAAGGCTGCTCCCAATTAGGGGCCATCAAATACTGATTGTTATGCGTCGGGGGGTAGAAAAAGGAAAGACGATAAGCGTCTATCCCCCCGTTCTTAGCTAGGGCTGGCCATGAACAGATATAATCAACAGTGGCTGGATCTTCACAGTTGACTACGATACAGTCCCCCTGGATGGTTTTAAGTTCTGGCCCTATCCACGGAACTCTACGTACGGTAGAAATTCTGCTAGTATATGCAGATTGGGTTGGTCTGTTGATGTTAAGCCACTGTACAACCTTGTTTTGAAGGGACCACGATGGTTCATTTGCAGTTTCCGGTAGCTCCGGGACCCCCGTAAGAATGACAGTATAGGGAGACGCTTCTCGTGGAAGATGGATCGGGCGTCTAGACCTGAACCCCTTTTTCCCGTTACCTAATGCGTTTGACATGGGGTACCGGGGTACTAATGGTGGAATTGGTCTCTGAGTTGATAACTGAACGGGACCTTTATCAGGGGAAACCTGGGTTGGACGGGGTTGCGGGGGTGCTGGTTGGGTGAGAGTAGTACTCAGAGTCTTGTCCTTAGTCCCACTTCCAGAAATTAAGGGAACGGGGGTTTGTGGTTTCTTGGGGTTAGGTTGAGTGATTTGGGATGTTGTTGCTTTTGACAATTTGGGTTTACAAGCTTTTTGGGCCCCTTGGATACAAGGGGTTAGAAAAGTTTCCTTACTAACCCCCGTGTTCAATTGACCCACGCTGTGAAGACTAGATGGTTTTTGGGTCAATTTCGCAAGCTGCTTTTCGATGGTCATTATGCTGCATTCTAGGGGTTGAATATGGTGCTTGAGGATTTCCCTAAAACTTGCCAGGAGCTGAGTGTTTGCAGTACATAACGTGCAAGTCTCCCCGACAGTGAGCGGGGTAATTAAATTGGCAGATGAGTCTATTAGGTTGATTGATTGAGTGGTCGGATCATTTAGAAAGTCATGCGATTTCCGAAGATTTGGTCTATCTTTATTTGTTATTGGAACTTTAGGGACTATTAAACTGACTGTATTCTTGACTTTACCATGCTTGGGGACGGCACCCTCATTTACCCCCATGTGCTGGGTCCGTGTGCCCAGTTCTTGGGATTGTAGCAGCTGCAGGTCTGGGGTGTTTTCCAGGTCACCTGTGGTTTCAGGATCAAGGGTAAGGTTCGAAACGGAAAGATCGATTGATTTTGGCATCGAGTGAATCTCTGCCAGAACGTTTGGCTGGGGTTGCATAGGTTGTATTAACGGTGTTATGTCAGAGGTAGATTTTAGCGGGGTTTGGGCTGAAGCTAGGGGGCCCAATGATGACCTTCTGGCTGTTGCAAGGTCTTGTGACACCCTTCGCTCAAGCAAGGATATGCTCTGGTTGATGACTTCGTTGGTTCTAGAAATAAATTGATCAATGGGGCCGGTAACCAGAGCATTAGACATGGCCGTCTTGCTTCTGCTCCCCCGAGTCATAGTACGTGAACCAAAGAATCGACTCTGGAAGTTGGTAGGCCTTCTGGCTAAACAGCAAAAAGTCTGGTAGAGTTACCTGATGGTCAAGGGGTACCTCACCTAGTACAGGAGCCAAGGGGAATCGCCCAGCCCAGCCTGGAACAGTCTAGAACGGGCTAAAATGGGCCCGCCCTTGGCCCGGGCTTCGCCCGGCGTCCCGCGAGACGGATCTAACGCTGATTTTATGCGCCTCCTGGCGCTTCCCGATGCCGCGGACCACCGCAAGGGCTGCTGGTAGTTGAGGTCCGCCCCTCGCCAGTCTCCTCTCGGCGGCCCCCGCTCTAGATGGCAGGTGAGCGGTCGGGCGGCGGGAGACAGGCGGGCGGGTCCGCGGGAACTCTGCAGTCAGTAAGGGATTCAGGGCAGAGAACAGCTGCAGGCAACAACAACACGGGCAGAGCACGAAAGCATTCCAAAAGGAGGTCTCTTTCCCAAAGAGTAATACCTCCATTTTAGCTGAGTTTAACTTAAGGCAGTTATTCTGCATACAACACACCACTGACGTCATACATCTGCAAAAAATGCCTGCATCTGTTCAACCTGAGAAAATGATGAAATGGACAGCACTATCTGTGCATCGTACACATAGGACAATAAGGTCAAACCAAAACTGTGAATGACCTGCACCAGGGGGTAACGTACACATTAAAGGGATTGGGACTGAGTGCCGAGCCCTGCAGCACCCCACAGGGGAGCGAGAAATGATGAGACTTTGCGCCTCTTAACTCCACCCACTGTGTTCTGTAGGCCAGAAAGGACCTCAGCAATGATAGTGCAGTGTCCCTGATACCTAAAGCATGCTGACGCTTAATAAGTAGCACATGGTGGACCGTATCAAAGGCGGCAGAGACATCCAGTAAGATTAGTGCTGCTCTGCCGCCTTTGTCCACCCTAATTCTTACTTCCTCTGTTGCCACTACAAAAGCTGATTCCCTACAATGACCTGCTCTGAAGCCATATTGGGCAGAGTCAAGCAGCTGATGCATGGCAAGAAAATCTAGAATTTCATAATTCATGGCCTTTTTTGGCAGCTTGGCAGGGAAAGGAAGTTGGGAGATAGGTCTGTAACTTTCCACAAACTTGGGGCCCAGAGAGTTTTTTTTCACCAAGGGAAGAATTTTTTCCAGATATTTGGATAATGCCCGGAGCTAAGCATCGCATTTAATACAACTCTCAGTGGTTCTTCCACCAGGCTGGCCACCTGGTTGAAGATCATAGGGGGGCAAGGATCCGATGGGGCACTTGATTTAATAAGATTGATGACTTTATCCCATGTAAGAGGGGAGAACTCCACAAATAGCGAAGGCGCTCTGTCCCCTGAGGATGTCGCCTGGGTCACGGCCTCTACCTGACGAGAAGTGAGGTCGGAGCAACAAGCATTTAGGAAAAAGGCTTGGAAGATAGAGTTAACCTTGAATTCAAAGAATTCCGCCAACTTATTGCAAAAGAATGCATCAGGTACAAAGATATTACTGTTCTTCCAATTGGACAGGTTTTTGACCGTTTTAAAGAGTTCCCTTGAGGAGTATGCAACTAGGCAAATTTTTCTGAAAAGTATTCTGTTTTCTTCTGCTTTAATTAGTTTTTTATATTCCAGATGACATTTTTTATATTAAATGTTTTCCTCCGACCCGCATTCTCTCCTCCAAATGCGCTCCTGCAGCCTACATTTGAGCTGTAGTACTTTTAATACTTGAGAAGCAGGGGACTGAAGGATTTTTCCTGTGGCTCTTTAGCATTTTTTCAAGCACCTCTTTGGTACAATTTGAATCCAACCAGCACGTAAAGCTGATGGCTGTGCAATCTAAATTGCTCTCAGGCAATCGAGCTGATTGTGAGAGAGCCACACATAAGGCTACCACTTTGACGTGCTTCCAAGGCCAAGGACAATTCTAATTGCAATAGCTCTATCCACTTTGTTACATGGAGCTGTAACTGAAGAAAGAATGGCCTTGTGATCAAACCAAAGGAGTGGCAGGCTCTTGTCAATGGCATTGTTGGTAAAGATTCCATCCAACGAGTGACTCGCCGTATGAGTAGCCTCATCTATTAGTTGGGGTAGGTTAAAGCCGTTAAGCATGTCAAACAAATGCCCCATATCCATGAAGGAGGACCGATCTAGATGAAAATTGAAGTCTCCTACCAGTGTAAAGCTGGTATGTGTCGCACAGGATTCCATAAAGGACTGGATTTTGTCAATGAAACATAATGAAACCTGTACCAGGGCCTGGAGGTCGATAGACTAGCTTTTCATGGAACGTAGTCAATTATGGATTGGGGTGAAACTCGCCTCCAGTGAGCCATGATACACAATTGCCAGCTCCCCCCCTTCCCAGTTCTGTCCAGCCTTTTAATATTAAAACCCTCTGGGATGGCAGTCTTGATGTCTGGGTCAGACCCACTTTTAGCCCAGGTTTCCATAAGGAATGAAATGTCAGGATTATGCTGAGTCAGAAACTCTGCAAATTCATATTTGTTCTTGATGAGCGACCTGGTGTTAAGGAGCTAACAATAATGCATCTTAGCTCCGCTCTGCCCATTTGCTGCTTCCCTAATGGTGGCTCTCAGGGCACCACACCCAAGCCCCACTCCCACAAGGGGGAAGAATTTACAAGTACGACATCTATACTCCTTACACCCTCCACACAAATCATGGATTGTGGTCTTGTTGGTCTTGTTGGACTTAGGTTTCCTAAAGCACTACCCTCTTAGTGGTGGAAGGCTACCACCTTCACCAGGAGTTAAGCAACTCAACGCGGTGGTGGCAGTATACTATGTAGTAATCAACAGCAGAGAACATGTACTTTTTACCCTGTCACTAGAGTGAGGCCTACAGGTTTAAAAGTTCTGCAGCTGTGTGCTTAACACACCCTTACCATACATCAGGCAGATGTGGAAGTGCTACGCAGCGCAAAAGATGTGAATTGGATCTGGGTGTATGTGTGCCTGGGAAGGGTACAATACAGGGATAGGACAGGGCTGAAAAGTGCATGCATGGTGAGTGTATGTGCTGGGTTTGTGTGTACCTGTGAGGAGAACAGTACATGAGGATGTAGTGCTGTGCACTGCATGCATGGTGAATGCATGTACTGGGTCTATGTGTTTCCACGAGAAGTACAGTACTTGAAGGAAATAGTGTTGTGCAGTGTGACAATGGGGAATGTGTGTGCTGGGTGTATGCTTCCAGAACCTTCTGCAGAACAAAATAGTATATATGGGTGTTGGTCTGTGCACATGGAGCCTGTGTGTCTGCATGCTTGTGTGCATGAGTGTCTATATACTTGTTAATCAGCAGCAAGCATAAATACTTTCTCTCATTGACAGGAAAGACTGCACCACCCATCCATGACCTTCATTAGATTTTAACAGAGAAGAGTTTCTAGCTCTAGGTGTTGGTAAGATCGGAATTTATAGATGGACAGACTGACCTCTAACTTTAAACCAACACTCCTCTTAACCGGTATGGCATTCTTTCAAAACAATGACTCCATCCTTTAGAAACAATGACTATTGAAGGTTTTTAAATACCACTTCCAGTTCCACAAGAAATTGCTACTAGAGGCAGTGTACATACAGCCACATGGGCAAACACTGATCAGACTGTCGGCAGGTGTGCATAGGGCCTGTATCTGTTAGTCCGTCTGCATGTGTGTTATTCGTGACTATATATACTGCATGTTGGTCTGTGTGCACGCATAACTTTGTTTGTGACTCTGACTATGCAGGTGGCTTTATGTATTTGTGTGTGTCTGTCCATATTTTTCTTTACGTAAGTGTCTATATCTGGTATCTCTAGAGAAAGTTGTACAGAGGTTTGTGTAAGATAGGGAAGTAAAATTAAAAGATGTCAAGCGTGGCTCTTGCTCAAGGTGGTATACCAAATTGATCTGAGGCTCAGACCCCAACCCACCAGCCTCACTGGGATCCCACTACTGCCTGCCTGACTGTTTTATGACAGAGCTGGTTGAAGTATACTATTTACGTGAGATCAGCAGAATGAGTGAGGGTTTCATAATGAGCCTGACTTCAGACTGAAACGCAATGTGCACATGTCTTGCACCTTTAATAGAAACATAGTGCACATACGCAGCCCAACATGTGAACCCTTACAATGGCTTTACAACAGACGGTCGGTGACAGTATGTTATTTTATCTATTTTGTTTTAGATGTGCTCTTAAAACAAACAGCTGTTACATAGAAAATGGGACTGTCCCTACAACATAACAGGAGTCCCCCTGTGTGGGCTCCCGGCACTTGCCCAATTTGACTATGCTATAAAATAGGATTTGCTCCTCTACCATCCCGGTCTTTGCTGGATAGATAAGGGAGGACCAAAAGCAGTATGTTCACGCTGCATGTCATCCTGCTGCCTGCATGCAGTGCCCTCACTGATGGTAGTGAGGCTCCAGGAGAGGCAGTTCTTATGATTCATAAGTCATATTAGTATCATTCAGTGCACCAGGGTGTGCATGACAGCCTCAGCCCAGCCCCAACATTGCTTCTGTCTGTCTCCGTGCCCCACTCTCTTACTATGGAGACAGCAATGATTCTTTCATTTTCAGTTTTGGTAATGAAGGCAGAGTTGAGGCCGCAGATCATGGACACTGTCAAAAATGTCAATCTTACCCATATGTTTATCAAATAACAGATAGAGAAAGATCTGGGTTTTCAGTTGGGGGGCCAGAGCACATCATGGCCTGGCCGGGCCCCGCTCCCAGCCCCATCCGTGGCTATGACTCCAAAGCGTCATTTTGGAACTTGCACATCCCTGCAAAACCGACGTTGCCTGCACTGAAGCCATGGACAATGCTCATCGAGTGAACAACACAACAACCTTGACCTTGACTTTCAACCAAGTGCCGACTTTGCTGCAGCACTTCCGAAGAACTGCTTCTGTGTGAGTCTCGGACACCGCATCACCGCCATCTGAGGTACACTGTCCGATTCTGATGCATTCCCGGTTCTGCAGGGCTGTCGACCAGCGCATTGCCCTCAGCCCAGTGGTGGGACTACGACACCACAAATTCAACTCACTGCGTTCTTAACATTGACACATCACTGATGCTGCACCGTCTTTGGAACCAATGCCCTTAAACCGGCAACTGGGGCATTGTGTCGCGATTGCAGGTTTACGGTTAGATAGAAGCATTAAAACAGGTAGAATACATACAACACCCTTCCCTGTTTTGAGCGTGCCCTTAACATTACACAGATGCACTCACTGGACTACAACTCTCAGAAAGTTTAGAGGCGCAGTACCAGGAAGATGAGTCAGGTGACCTGTCCGAGCCATTCAGTATATAGCCCCACCTCAGGATGAACATGGTGCTTGGCAAACTTTCCTGAAGCCGAGAGCGGATGGTGCTTCCCCGCTGGAGGAATCCGCCTCAAGCCGCCGCGTTTATCTTTTCATCGGACCGTGTATCCTGGAGAGTGAGTTCGCCCGAAGTTCCGAACGCCCCCGCCGTACCAGGTATTTTGTTGCGCTATTCCGAGAGTGGAAGACTGCTCCCAGAGGAGCTCTCCTCTCGGAAAGCGTGGAATGGTTCTCGCTGCTGGAATTGGCAGTTACGTGGAGCAAACCACATTGCAGGGCTGCAGCGGCACTCTGTGCTTTGCCGATTATCTTTGCTCATTTTTGTTTACTTCTGAAAGCAGCTCTAGAGGATATCTGCGGGCCCATTTGCTAGGTGATTACATTTGTCACCGCTAAAACTATTCCTCATATCCCTTGGCTCTACTTAGTAGTGGGACATATATTTTGGACTAACTTTTCGTTTTGTAGGAGGACAAGTAATTCCTGGGGTTTCAGCAGGATCGTATTGACCTAAGCAGGAATAGGTTATCTTGCATTAACTCTTTCATGTGATGGAAACTATTTTTGCCTACTTTGACTACTCGCCCCATGTGAGTAAACCAGTGGATTTCTCCATGCTTATTGAGGTCATGTGTTAGTCAACAGGACCTAGAAAGCAACAGGAGAACTTCCTACACAGACCGATTGTGCCAGCGATTTGATGTGAGTGTGGCAGTCCTGTAATTCTAGTGTGTCTTGGGTGCATGTTCTCTGTGTTCCTTACTGTCTTCTTACTTGTCTCTTACATACAGCTTAACAGACAGAGGCAGGCGCTCCAGACCAGACCTGTGACGCAACAGGATCTCTTTGTTATTTTATCCCCTTCCCTTTTCCCTTGGGTACTCCTATTTCCAACAGTGTTGTTATAACATTGTGGAGGTGGTAGTGTTCAGGTTAGGAGGGAGGCTACTCTTCACGGCATCGTTCCTGCTGGCTGCTATATACAGGTTAGTGGCACACCTCTTACCTGGAGCTGCTGACAACCTCGACACATCGCCTGCTTTGCACAGTGCATCGCCCGCGAGTGCCAACGCCTCAACTACCTTGCACTTCCTCCAGAACTGAAACATCACCTGCACCCGAGATGCATCCTCTCGCATTGTCCCCAAATATCGACGTATGCAAGGTACTGTCAGCGGGTCTGCTCGACTTCGGCCCGTTTTCCATCACGTCAGACTGAACTTTTGGATTTGCCCCAGTCAAGCGCTACTAGATAGACCAGGTTGGAGTTGTTGCCCCGGTTACTTACTGGTAATCTTCATTACTCTGCGTAAAGACATATTCACCACATGAGTTACACAGTGAGCTCCACAACAGAACACTCCAAGCAATTTTATGCTCCAGTCCTCCCATCCTTCCCCAACATGGCCAACCATCTTCCATCTTGACCCAGTACGAGAGGAGGCATTACCAACCCCACTTCCAGTATAATTACTAAGGCTAGCATGCAATCACATGAAGCTGATAGGCGCCTTGACGCCTACGGGCTAAGTTGCGCTGTACAAATCCTTTTTCAATTCAATTCAATTAATAGTCAAACAGGGAGGGAGGGATGGGGACACATGTAGCAAGGAAGACTATTCAGAGTAATGAAGATTACTGGTAAGCAGCCGGGGCATTACCTCCTCGTAAGTCTTCCTCGCCGCCTAACTTACACAGTGAGCATATCCCAAAGCCAAGCGGCTTCATAGTCACCAACAAGAAACCACATATGGATGGTTGAGGCAAACACCAAGGGGCATATTCTCAAGAACATGTGATAACCATCGCAAAATTTACTTAAAGCAACTTTCAACATTACAGGGTATTGCGGGAAAATTACGCTGCGTTAATGAAGCATTCTCAACAAGGCGGTACCATGCAATAGTCTCCAGATAACGTGACAACTGACCATCGTAAAATCAACGCCTATGGAGCAAAAATGCGACACACGATCGCAAAATATCTTGCGATGAGGACAATCGCGATTCAAAAAACACCGAAATCCATTGACCGGCCTGCAAATCGTACGTGTCTGACGGGAAAATGCACCATAAAAGCAGAGTAAATAAATGGTGAGATTACAACATGCGAGCACAACCCCACTGCTGTGACACAGAACAAATTACCATTGTCCAAATCAGATAGGCATTTCCCCACAAAGAGCCACATTGTACATGTACATGCATTCAGTATGTAACCTGCGCCAATGCCGAAACAAACATGGTACACACCATGAAACCGCATCTCCCCCTCACATTACAGAGGGACAAACAACACCCCATGCACACCGACATGCCATGTCCATGATCAAACAAGAATGAAAGCACGGACCAATGTAGGGGCAGTGACACACCCTTACCTACATGTTACCCAAGTCGTGGGACTTGAGACACAGGGTGCATCCCTGCATCATAGTAGCACATATCAGAGCACAAAAAAATCCCTGTTGACACTTGTAGGCCACAAATGACAGCCAAATAGGAATGAATTGGGACACATGTGAAATGCCGACGAGTGGGATACCGTAACAACTGTGACACACAGAACTGGCAGTACAAATACGTGACACCGTAAACAGCCTCACTGCACAGAGGTGACACAATCACCATCCAATAACAAATCCCTCAATTGACAGCACAACATGTTGCACCCACATGTGTCTGAGTGAAGTGCCTGTACAGATGTGTGACATGCACGCAGGGAATGTGGTCAGTTACCGTACTGTGCCATTACTGCTAAGGACCCACACAATGTGACATCAATCACAGAATAAACTGTCAATGATGTAGTCCCTATGTGTTATTCCTGCTGTGGCTGCAGTGGGGTGTGGTCCACCTGCCTCATCATCATCATCATCATCGTCCGGTGCATCTGGCACTCGTATCCATGGGGCCTTACTGTGTACACTTATATTGTGCAACACACAACATGCAACGATCATCTTGCACACAAGGTCTGGGCTGTACAGGAGCTTACCACCTGTGACATCCAGGTACCTAAAACGTGACTTCAACACATCAAATGTGCACTCCACAATGCCCCTGGTACATTTGTGTGCCACATTGTATTGCCTCTGGGCCTGTGTGTTCGGGGCTCGGAGAGGTGTCATCATCCAAGTGCATATCCTTCGTCACCTGTGACAGTGCAGAGGGACATCAGTCAAGACTACGTACTGCATGATGTGTGGGCAGGCTCACTGGTTCATTGGTGTGTGATGTGTGGGACTCAGTGATTTCTGTATGACATGTACTGCGTATTGCACATGAGCCGCATCACTGTGTACTATGTAGCCTCACTGCTGCACCTCCCCCGAGCACATTCACTAGTGTGCGCAGCACGATTATATCACATGCACTACTACGGCTCACCATTGACATGCCTGTCTGTTCATGTCTACAAGCCTGAGCACGACACAGTGATGATGAAGTGCATAATGTGGCTGGCCTAGTGTGTGTAGGCCCACTGCAAGGACAGGCCTAATACCGATACAGAGCACCTGCCTGGCTGAACTTGACATGCAGTTGAGTGTACATCTTTGGTTCATGCTGGTGCAATAGCGACACACACAACCGTTGGCATGTGTGAAACCTGACCCCCCATGTACCCCTTTGGCCGAGCACACACACTGGGTGCATGCCACATAGCAACATTGTAGATTGCGGGACGGGTGGAGCAGACACTATAAAAGAGACACACGCATCAGCCACATCCTTGGCAAGGGCCACACTGAACCACACCCAGATCCACGTGTGGAGGAGCCACCACCCTACGCTGTACTGTCGTATGCCTGTCCACCCCGCTTACCCTCAAATGAAGATATGACACAGATACATGTGCCAGGTCTACACCACTGCCTGTGGTGACATGGTTGCACATGCTATGCACAGCACAAGGTAATGTGGAATGGCCCTAGTCCCTCAAGCATACATAATGACCACAGAGACACACTGAGTGAGTTTGTGCGACTGGCTACGGGCATGTGCGCCCGGCCCCTTTTATTGCCAGGGTCACATCTCCAGTGATGCCTGTGCAGGATGGGTGTTGGATAGTGTAAGCCACCACTCAGGGCTTGATTGGTGTTGCCAAACACCACAACTGAGAGCAGACAATCAGAAATACAAGGTACGGACCTCATGGATCCCTGACTTGAGCAGCACAGAGTATGTGGCCCCAGATGCAAAAGCGGCCGGCACAGGCACACCGCCACGGCATGGTGACTTGCGGTGCACTGAGGCAGGGCCACATGAGCTGAGCGCGTACCTGTCAATGTCCAAGAGGAATGTCGCGGAGGGTTGCGGAGGACAGTGGAAGGTGTCCTTCCAGGGCATGATGCAGAGGGCAGAAGCAAGCAGGAACAGGCAAATGGTGGAGTTGAATGCTACATACTCCACTTTTCCACCTCGTCAGTAACAGGTACATGTAGAGGGAGACAACCTCTAGCCCATGGGCCCAGACGTCACCGACGTACAAACAGAGATCGACCATGAATTGCAGGGCACACACTCAGGGGCACCAGAGCTGGAAGGGCATGCAGTCTGCAATGAGGCCTGCACAATGACATGATCTCTGCTATGTAGCGGGCTAGGCTCAGTTCAAAATGTGTGACCTACTCCACCTCAGTCTGTGCCGGAGCCAGCGGTCATCAGAGGCCCACAGCCATGTGTGGTAGGCATGAGCTGCACAGAGTCAGTGGCACCAGTGCAGTTGTTGGTAGTGCCCCATCACCTCCATATAGGTGAGCCTTTTCTCCTCTGGACAGAAGCACGTCTCCCAGTCCCAAGTACTCATCTCCTTGCGTACTGTGACATGTACACTGCCATGAAAATATCAAGACTCAGTTCCAAAAATTGTACCTAGTTGGCAGCAGGGTCGGACGGAGGCAGTGGTCAGCGCGGGTTAACCGCTGTCCAGCCATCTCCTCCTGGATCTCTAACACACGATGTTGGAATGGAATTTGTATTAGATTTGTGGGTGACATAGGTAGTGGCAACAGAGCTGAGCGGGTGTTTAGCCAACGATGATGCTGTGTCCTGCCTGTGACAGATTGCATTGAATTGGTGTGAGGCCTGCAGGACTACAGTGTAGGCCGAGGGCCGCAGTCAGCAAGTGCCCACAGACATTTGGTGCGAATCCTATGCACAGCCTTGGTGGCACCACATTGAAGGGAGTATAGTGACATAACCTCAGCCTTAAATAATGTACTCTGCCATGGTGTAATCAAGACTCAGTTCCAAATGTATGACCTACTAGTCCGCTGTGTATGCCCGTGGATTACGTCAATGCGAGATGAGGTCTACGGCCCTTGTTTGCGGAGGCTGTGATGGTCTGAGGAGGCTTCCAGGATCACGGCCCTCAGGCGTGGAGCTTGCACTGCCACGTGGTGAGCCCTTTTCAACACACGCCGGTGTCGGCAGGTGGGCATTGTGGCCCGGGTGCGCGGGGGCGGGTAAGACAGGTTTGGGGACCAGCGTCCCGGGGTGCTGCAGGCGTACAGGATCGCAGGCAACCCCGATCACGGTGATAGCCTTGTGGGGGTAAGAGGTAACGCCCTGGCAGACACATTGGGCATTCCGGAAGAGAACCACGCCCAGGGCTACGTGTTTTTTATTCACACCCCTACGCTGGCCTGGTGTACGCCATGCAAACCCACTCCACTCATGCTGGGGCACGTAACAAGCTACATTTCCTTGATCTCCCCCACTGGCTAGGGTGACATGGTTGCATCCACTGTCCACTACACACCAAACACCAGCAGTATATGTCGACATGGGCATGTCTGTGGTCTGCATACTTCAGTCTGGCCAGCACATCCACACCACTCTTGGCATTGTGAACATGCGTATTCATGGGTCACTTGCCTCCTTTGCACATGCCTGGTTCCCACCTCTCCCCACAATCTGCTATTGTGTGGCTGAGGTGCCATGCCATTGATGGCTTGTGTACATGGCTAGCCCAGGTTCCCACAGTGTGTCTTCCTGTCGTGTCTGGTAGGTGGGCATGTTGTTTGGCATGTTTGGGAGTTTGTAACGTTTGTATTCCTAGAGTTGTGAGTCGCATGATTGTGAAGTTTAGGTGTGTGGTGTGGTGTGTTCATTTGGAACTTACCAACGAGCAGGGCATTTCCGTAGGTGCCATCCAGGAAGCGCCGGTTGATGATGGACTGTCGGAAGATTTAGGAATCATGCACACTGCCTGGGTAGTTGGCGACGACATTAGTGAAGAGTCCCCTGAGGTCCACCATTGCTTGCACATTGATGGAATGCATGTGCTTTCTGTTGTGGTAATTGTGTGCAGTGTTGGCAGGGGGCACAAGTAGGACATGTGTGGGGTCAATTGCTCCCAACACGTGTGGGAAGTCAGCCATGGCATAGAAGCCTTGCTTGGTCTCCAGCTGTTCCAGCGCAGTGTGGGGAAGTATAGGTACTGGGGTACCAAGCTGATGATGGCATTCAGGACAGCTTTGAGGAACTTTGATTGGGCTGGCTGTGAGACTCCTCTGAATCTGGCGGTTGTTGGTAGGAAGGTACCAGAGGCCAACAGGTGCAGTACAGCCAGCAGCTTTGTCTGTGATAGCTCCTTGAGACTATACCCACAAGTTTTTAATCCAAACAACAAAACAGAGGGAAAAAACAGACACCCAACAGAAGGAGCGCCAATCAAGTACAGGCAGAGCTAGCCTGTAGACCAGCCGCAGCAAAACCCCCAGCAGCAGGACCACCCAACACCACACAATAGTGATCTATGAATACGTGTTGAGAGGCCCACATAGAGGCCCCACAGATATTCACAATCAAGACCCCCTTGAAAGAGGTCCACGAGACAGAAATACCCTGGGTAGACTGACCCTGGATCCAGGCCGCCACCTCCGACCACTGAGAACCATAGGTCAGAAGGATTGTCTGCTTAATCCATCTACTCAGGGTAGAAAAAGTTGGCTTGTGACCCGATCTCACCAGGCCAAAGGTGACAGACTATCACATTTGCAAAAAGCCAAAGTCCGCTCCAGATAAACTAACACGCCTACCGGACTTCCAGAAGGGGGAGATCAGCATCCACCCCAGACCCAGGGAATAAGGAGAAAGTCGGCAGAACAGCCCCCTGAAATGGTTGGCAACTGATGGGCAAGAACTTAGGGTCGGGGCAAAGGACAACATGATCCGGCAAGACACGCAAGAAAGGAGGAGACCGCAAAAACTACCCCAACTCTCCAATCCGACCAGCGAACACAATGGCCATCAGAATCACCAACTTCATGGTCAAGAATTTAATGTCCACAGACCCCAAGGGCTCATAAGGAGTCACCTGAAGGGTCTGTCACACCAACGGGACATCCCAGGCAGGGGCAGGACAAATCACTCTAGGATGTTGAAGAAAACAACTATGTATCAACCATCAATGGATCCAGCCTATCCAAATGAGGACTGGGAAACGCCTGCAAAGTCTCAACTGAGCCCATATACATAGACACATAGAAGGAGCCAGGCCCAATGCAAAGCCATCCGACAGAAAATCCAGCACCAAGATCGTGTCCACTGAACCAGACTCCAGGCCTTTAGAAACACACCACCTAGAAAAGGACCCCCAATGTCGGGACTAGCACTGAAGTGTCTCCAGTTGTTGGGATCCCTGAAGAAATCAACCATTTCCTCAGAGTAGCCATGGGACAAGTGGCTCACCCTTTCAAGAGCGAGTCCTGAAGATGGAGCCAACACAGAACCTCCACAAGAAGATACAAACCCCTCAGTGTGTAAGTGTTAAAATTGGGGGTCTCTAGTTGGCACAAGTAGGTACTTGTGACAAATAGGGACCCTCTCCTGTAGTCAGAGTAAGGGGGATTACACTCCTAAAATAACCCCTGCTCACCCCCTTGGTAGCTTGGCATGAGCAGCAAGGCTTTATCTCAGAGGCGTTGTAAGTTAAGCATTTGTGACCACATATAGTAACTACCACACACACGAAGGATACCAAGGGTCTTTCAAAATCTTATACTAAACACTCAATAGTAGTGCCTGTACAGGACTAAACCGAACATATTACTAAAACCTAAAAAACACACAATGCCTCAGGAGAAGAGTGAAGACAGTGAAAACAGTGGAGAAAAATGCCCATCAGCCCACCCATTGGCGGAACTTCGTCATCTGGGTCTTTATGAATTGAAGACTGGTATCCGCTAGACGCCTCATCTCATTTTATGAGGGTTACTAGAATCGGATCCTCCAGTGTAAGTATGAGCCAACAGATAAGAGTAGTGGGCTGAAGAAGCAAGTTGCAGTGCACAAAAAAAGTGGTGTGGAAAAAGAGATTTAGTGAAAACTTAAAATTGCCTGTTCTGATGCCTAAGTAAACTTTATTGGATTTGAACAGCAAAACGGCAAGATTAAAACACAGAGTGGGGATAGTATGTAAAGAATTACTATCTATCATAGATTACAATGGTCGACATGTTTCAGCCTTTACAGGCTTTCATCAGGACCTACGATAAACACTACTGCAACAAAACAAAATAGTATATGTCGTGTTATGATTATGTCGACCTACCAGTAATATTAACTTCAAGGCAGTCTCATATCATAATGTCACAATATTCTCCTGAGGAAAAGAAAAAAGGTTATTCAATTACACAGAGCAGAGCCATTATCAAACCTATTGACACAGCCTCTGGTTTATTCTGCTGAAATTTACTCCATTTTGTGTAACTCACCCTTGACTTGAAGGGGATGAGACCTCACCTCACCTGGCACTCGCTCAGGGCAGTAGAGGCCACGCTCTAAATTGGAGTACAAATATAAAAGAAAAAGAAAAATTGTAATATGTATCTATTTTGACAAAGATCAAAATCGGTTATTAGTATAACTCTTGAGGATGACTATGGAAGGTAAAGGCAACACAAGGCAGACCAACAGAGCTAGAGTCAACGTTTGTTTATGTTAGAAAGCTCACTTTCATCTGAAAAAGGGGTTTTAAATCAGCGACAAAAAAGTGAGGAAAAATAAGAGAACCAAGAAATAGCAAAGCCTGCACTCACCTCTCCGTCGTTACCTCGGGCTTTCATCTGAGCCGAGGGGAAGGTGACGAGACTTGTCGTCTCTAGGTTTATAAATGCTCAGAGCGGACCACAAAGGGAGCTCTCTGTTTATTCTTTCCGTGTGGTGATTGGTTCATAGAATCGACAGGAAAGAGGAAAAAGGAAAGACGACCTGGCGTCTCCCTGAAGCATGCGAGTGAAAAAGATTGCGGACCAGAGATGAAACACTATCGCATGCCGCGTCATCTCACCCATTGGTTCACAGTATGCCGGAAAAAAGTCTGTGTAGCCTATCCGAGCAGACCGGAAGAAATGCTCACACGATCGTTGGAGGGCTATGTTAATAAATTAAAATTCTCAGACACGCCGAAACCCGGAAGCGCCTGGCACCCGCTTCCCCGTGTGTTTGAAAAAAGTGTAAAAAAAGTGTAAAAAAAGTGTAAAAAAAGTGTAAAAAAACCTTTTTACGAGGAGAGGGGCTGTTGCAATTGCATGCCTCAGTCTCTATATTTAAATATTCAAATAGAGTATCAGTTACTGGTCGAGTGTGCAGACCACATTGTCACAATGCGCACCATTTTATTAGTTTAATCACAAGGATGATCTAGCTCAAAATCTGGATAGTCACGGTTTATTTTGGACCATATTGGTGACTTGATGGGCCTGATGCAACACGTCGTTGTTATTTGTTATTAGTGTTGTTTTTTTTATCTCTTATTTCATAGTGATTTTGACCAAGAATATATCAGCATTCTCTGCTGTTGCAAAGTGCGTTATAATTGGTTCCTCGAATAAACCGGAAAGTAAAAGACGACGTAGCGTCTAAATAGAATTGCAAGTGATAAACCGTGACTATCCAGATTTTGAGCTAAATCATCCTTGTGATTAAACTAATTTATTAACATAGCCCTCCAACGATCGTGTGAGCATTTCTTCCGGTCTGCTCGGATAGGCTACACAGACTTTTTTCCGGCATACCTGTGAACCAATGGGTGAGATGACGCGGCATGCGATAGTGTTTCATCTCTGGTCCGCAATCTTTTTCACTCGCATGCTTCAGGGAGACGCCAGGTCGTCTTTCCTTTTTCCTCTTTCCGGTCGATTCTATGAACCAATCACCACACGGAAAGAATAAACAGAGAGCTCCCTTTGTGGTCCGCTCTGAGCATTTATAAACCTAGAGACGACAAGTCTCGTCACCTTCCCCTCGGCTCAGATGAAAGCCCGAGGTAACGACGGAGAGGTGAGTGCAGGCTTTGCTATTTCTTGGTTCTCTTATTTTTCCTCACTTTTTTGTCGCTGATTTAAAACCCCTTTTTCAGATGAAAGTGAGCTTTCTAACATAAACAAACGTTGACTCTAGCTCTGTTGGTCTGCCTTGTGTTGCCTTTACCTTCCATAGTCATCCTCAAGAGTTATACTAATAACCGATTTTGATCTTTGTCAAAATAGATACATATTACAATTTTTCTTTTTCTTTTATATTTGTACTCCAATTTAGAGCGTGGCCTCTACTGCCCTGAGCGAGTGCCAGGTGAGGTGAGGTCTCATCCCCTTCAAGTCAAGGGTGAGTTACACAAAATGGAGTAAATTTCAGCAGAATAAACCAGAGGCTGTGTCAATAGGTTTGATAATGGCTCTGCTCTGTGTAATTGAATAACCTTTTTTCTTTTCCTCAGGAGAATCTTGTGACATTATGATATGAGACTGCCTTGAAGTTAATATTACTGGTAGGTCGACATAATCATATCACGACATATACTATTTTGTTTTGTTGCAGTAGTGTTTATCGTAGGTCCTGATGAAAGCCTGTAAAGGCTGAAACATGTCGACCATTGTAATCTATGATAGATAGTAATTCTTTACATACTATCCCCACTCTGTGTTTTAATCTTGCCGTTTTGCTGTTCAAATCCAATAAAGTTTACTTAGGCATCAGAACAGGCAATTTTAAGTTTTCACTAAATCTCTTTTTCCACACCACTTTTTTTGTGCACTGCAACTTGCTTCTTCAGCCCACTACTCTTATCTGTTGGCTCATACTTACACTGGAGGATCCGATTCTAGTAACCCTCATAAAATGAGATGAGGCGTCTAGCGGATACCAGTCTTCAATTCATAAAGACCCAGATGACGAAGTTCCGCCAATGGGTGGGCTGATGGGCATTTTTCTCCACTGTTTTCACTGTCTTCACTCTTCTCCTGAGGCATTGTGTGTTTTTTAGGTTTTAGTAATATGTTCGGTTTAGTCCTGTACAGGCACTACTATTGAGTGTTTAGTATAAGATTTTGAAAGACCCTTGGTATCCTTCGTGTGTGTGGTAGTTGTTCAGTTGGGGGACAGGATACAAGTCGGTCTATAAACACTCATTCCCCTTAGACCCTCCTAAACTCTGTTTCCAAGAAAACCACATATAGTAACCCAGTGACAACACTACAAATGGACACCACACAAGGTTTTATATAAAAAATAAGTATATTTTATATAGAGTTACCACAAGACCAATAAACGACAAAAAGAATCCACAGTACTATTAGATTTCATGAGTTCTTGTTAAAAGGCTTAGTTCAAGGTTCTGTGCGAGTCAGTAGCCAGGTCTGGCTACAGCTTTGTTGAAATAACACAGAGTCTAGAAAATCCAGCAGACCGCGTTGGTACAGGCCCACTCAAATGTCGACAGACTCAGTCACAGTACCTTTTACTTGAGGTGGCCGGCACGGATGTGTGAGCCTGTTCCGGTGTTTGTCGTGGTGCAGAAAGGAAGCGTTGCAGGACGCGTTGTCCCTCGATGTGGTGCAGGCAGTGGCCCATTGACAGAGTCGGTGGATCCAAGGCTGTGTTGCAGGGCGAGACAGTGCTTCGATGTGGTGCTTGTGGTGCGGTGAACGAGCCAGAGTTCGAGAGCTGGCGTCAATCACTCCGGACAGCGGTGCGAGTCGGGTGGGGCATCGCGAAGCATGAGAGGTGGTTCCCAACTTCGGGGCGGTCACAGGACTCAAAGTCAGCAGCAGTGACCGCGTCGGTCAGACCAGTTAGATTTGGTGTAGCGAGGCGTTGCACGTCGTGGTGTCTACCAGTCGCGGTGCAGGCTACGGCTCGGTGACGGCGTCAGGACGGTGTCGGTGAGCACAGAGCTTGCGTTGTTCGAGGCGGACGTTGCTTGATGAGGTGCCTAAAGAACACCAGGCCGGTCGTGAGAGTTGGTCACAGCTCCCTGCCTCTGTAGCCACTTGTTTCCAGCAGCAATTCACAAAGGCGTGGTGAAGTCCACATTTACATTTACATTTACATTTACATTTCCACTGGTCCTGGGGCTTCGGTCAGGGGGAAAGCTCTCTTTCAAGCCCTTGGAGATCTTTTGCACAAGTTGAAAGAAAAGTCCACAAAGTTCTTTCTTCTCTCTTTGGCAGTCAGGCAACCACTGTAGGCCAATCCCCCAAGCAGCACTTCAGTTTGGGAATAGTCTCTCCTCAGTTTCTTCAGGTTCCTTCTCCTCAGCAGAGGTTTTGTCTTGTAAGTCCAGAAGTGATCTAATTTCCTGGGGTCAGTGTCCCAATATTTATACCCCCAAATCCTTTGTTCTCTGAGGGGAGAGGGGCCTGTGCCCAGTCCAAACCAGTTCTGAAGCACTCTGTTTACCAGACTTCTCCTTTCCTTTCACAGTGCAGTGCAGGAACATCAGACACCCCACAGGAGGTGGAGCCAGCATTGTGAAAGGCAAGTACAGCTCTGGAGCACTTTGTTGGCAGTCTTACTTCTCTTTTTTCAGTGTGCAGGGCAGAGACATCAGACGCACCACAGGGGTGGGAGCCAGCACTATGGGGGGCGGGCACAGTCCTATTCAGGTCCCAGGTGCAACTCCCTCCCATCTAGATGAAGATCTCTCTATTCACCACTGGGCTTACTCATGCTGTCTCCTGGAATCCCCCAGCCCTGTCACTCAAACTCCAGACAAGGAATACACAACCTAGCAGAGGCAGGCTTGAATAGTTAGGCAAGCAAATACCTACTTTCTAAAAGTGGTATTTGCAAACACAGAATATTAAAATAAACTTTACTAAAATATGTATTTTATTATTCTGAGTCCAGGCATACTAAACTTGAATTTCTACCATGTTCTCTGAGTTTGTTAGGATTATAAACTGTAATAATTCTAACAGCCCATTCTGGCCTATGGAGAACACGTAGCCTTGCAATGATGAGAAACGAAAATGGCTGTACTTCACTATTAGGACATGCCTCACACATCAGGGCTTGGCCTACCTTACACTTACAATGCACCCTGCCAGTGGGCCTACCATAGGGGTGACTAATATGAAGAAAAGGGGAGGTTTAGGGACTGGCAAGTGGGTGCACTTGCCCAGTCAGCATGACAGTTCCGGACTGCACGGAGGCTCTGCAATGGCAGACCTTAGACACGTTATACAAGGCCACTTTTGTGAGTGGCACAACCAGTGCTGCAAGCCCACTAGCAGCATTTAGAATTACATGCCCTGGGCACACTCAGTGCACTGTACTAGGGTCTGACAAGTAAACCAAACATCCAATCATGGAACCCAATTAATAAATTCATTTACAGTAGGGAGAGCATATGCACTTTAGCACTGGTCATCAGTGGTAAAGTGCCCAGAGTCATAAAATAGCCAACAACAGGTCAGAAAAAATATAGGAGGAAGGCAAAAAGTTCAGGGCTGACCCTGCAAAAAGGGCCAAGTCCAACAGTAAGAAAGATTGGAAATCACCCAACCCATCCTGAATGGCTAGCTCGCTCAGTAGAGTATAGCATGGGTGATGAGCTCAGCCCGGAACAATCAACAGAACAAATGCCTTGTACAGGCGAATCTTGCACCAAACCCGGGCAATCAAAGGGATCGGACAAAATGCATAAAGCAGGGTGTCAGGCCACCTGAATGACATTGCATCCACCGCCATGCCTCTGGATAGGGAATAATCGTGCAGAAGCGGAGCAGCTGAGCATTGTCCTTGCCCGCAAACAAATCCACTGTCGGGCACCCAAACTGCGTTTACAACACATGGAACACCTCCGCCGACAGTAAAATCGAAGACATGGGGGTGAACAACCCATCTCAGGTGATCTTCCCCCCAATTCTCTCTCCCTGGGAGACACACCGCCCGCAGATACAATACAGTGCCTTCCACCCAGGGGCAGAATCTCCTGAACCAGGAACCACAGGGACCGAACCCTGTAGCCCCCCTAGTGATTGAGGTAACCCATCACCACCTGATTGTCCATCCAGACCAGAACATGATGCCCCTGAACGGCTGGTGCAAACTCCAGACAAGCCATCTGAACTGCCTTCAGCTCCCGGAAGTTGGGCGAGCCAGCCGGCAAGTGGTCCCAGAGGCCCAGAAATCCAACGTCACCTCCCCAGCCCAACCGGCTGACATCCATTGTCACCACCCGGCAGGATGACACCTGAAAAGGAAGGCCCCTGGTCAGATTGGTCTCCACCATCCACCAACCCAGGCCGATCCAAATCTGAGGAGACACTACCACTGGCAGATCGTAAGCAGGGGAACAAGGGGACCAATGGGGCAGGAGATGGTTTACCAACAGATACAGATGCAAACGAGCCCATGGCAGTACATGAATAGCTGCTGACATCAAACCCTGAAACCTCAACCACTGATGCACCGGGGCAGAACCCAAGGCCAGAAGACAACCCAGGTCCCTCCTCAAGATTGCCCTCCTCACGGCCGGCAAAAACACCAGCGTCTTGACCATATCCAGGTGACCCCCCCAATAAACACTAACTCCAGGGTGGGAACCAGATGCAACTCTTTGTGATTGATTAGGAAGCTGCGCCGCTCCAGACTCTCACAGACCCTCTGGACTTGAGAGCCCCCTTGGAAAAAGAAGAGGCAGACCTTTTCCAAGTCTCCTCAAAAGTCAACAATTACAGGGCCCGTCGGATAGTCGGGAATTTCTGGGGAAAAAGGGTCAGGCGTCTGGCCAGTGCCACAGCCACCGGCCACGATGCATAGCCCACACACCCCAGAGTGAGCCCTCTGTAGCAGGGCTTCCAACCTCCACGATGAGCTCGCTCTGCCGAGCCTTGCCAAAAAGCCCAGTAGAATAAGATGAACAAGAGCCCAATTGACTGCAAATTGCGCTCAGAGAGCTTGCAACGCAGAATAAAAAAAACAGGAAGTGGGGTGGGTCTTACCTCCTCTTGTACTGGGTCAAGGGTGAAGGTGGCCGGCCATGTTGGGGAGGGATGGGAAGACTGAAGCGTAAAATAACTTTGAGGGTCCAAGTCCATTTTTGGCCATTGTAAGTGCAGTAATGCCATTAAGCATATATGGTATGGGAGGTCACCATTACGAACTCCACAGCCCCATAATGGCCTTACTGATAACTGGGAAGTTGGGCATTAAACTTCACAGCACATTAAACCCACATTGATGCCAGTGTGGGATTTATTGAGAAATGCACTCAGAGAGCATCTTAGAGGTGCTCCCTGAAAAGAACCTAAATCTAGTGTCCTGGCTGAGTGGCTGCTAGCCATCTGCCACCACCAGGCATGGTTCTGGGCCCCTGGGTGACTGCCGCTCTCTGGGTCGTAAACAAAGCACATCCTGGGGTGAAGGGCCAAGCCTCCTCCCCCAGGAAGGGCTGGATCCACGAAGGTGAATCTTCAAAGGCCTGCAGCCGTTGGTGAGCTACTCCAGCCATTTGCTGCTTTTGGCAAACAGCCCCCACAGGTTCTGACCTCCACTCTGGACGGGAGAATCGCCAAGAAAACCTAGACAGGAACGGAGCTGTGCCCCCCTTTGCCAACCCCACCACTCGAGGGGAGGCGAGGTGAAGCACAACATGGAGTCCTCGCCATCTTGCAGATGGGGGGACCCCACCAACCAGAGTGAGGCCTAGGTCCCATTCCCACTGGAGGGTGGCATAATAGGAGGTGTACCCACACCAAGGAAGAGGCCCATTGGCCCGACCTGTCCCTACCAGTAACGCCCCTAAATTTAGTATTTAAGGGCAACCCCAAAACTTGCCTCCTCAGATCAGAGCCAAATAGAGAAAAGAAGAAGGACCGAACAGCCATGCGGAGCGAAGAAGAGGAGGAAAACTATTGACTTGGCTCCAGCCCTACAGGCCTTTCCCGACCTCAGACTCCTCCCAAAAAAAACTTGGTGTGTCCTGCAGTCAGGAGTCCTCAAAAACCAAGAGAACTCGCCCTGCCTTCTAATCCCAAAAGGACTTTTGTCAACATGTGAGCTTCGGACTTGCTCAAGCCAAACCAACACTGACTCTGGTAGACTCTGTGGCTCACCTCCACTCTGCAACTGGCAACTCGAGCCTGAGCCGGAGTGAATCAAACTCTCAACGAGGTCCTACCAGCGATCCATGCCTGGATCATAGTGACCCCGACAAGCAAGCTACCAAAAACCAAACTGCAGTCGTCAACTGAAGAACTCCCCACAACAGTGACCAAAGGCAAACACCCCAAACGACTCTGAGCAGAAGTGGTGAAGAGGAATCAACCCCAACCGTCCGACTGACTCCATCATCGATCGTAGCATACCCAAAAGCAGCAACTCCCAAAGATCTCATTCACCTACAGCCAATGACCGATTTGGAGGAATCCGTGACCGAAGCCTGCAACCACAGCCAGGACCGCATCCTACACCCAGCTGTCTCTGTGCCGCTGGCGGTGTAGTTCTTGTGTGGGCCATTTGGCCACTGTGCTGCCCTAACTCGAGGAGTCCTTGTTTATCCAACTTGGTGGCCTGCTTGCCACAGTCCCCCACTCCCACAGCCACGTTAGCCCATTGGCTAAAAAACGGACCTGCACTCCGCACCCGGCCGCCTCGGTGCCGCTGGTAATGCAACTCGCTGCGACCCCCATGTACCGACTCTCCCAAGGACCCATAAAACCCAGTTCTGCTTTCAGAGAACTAAATATTCGCTTGTGAGTACATTATAAAAACTGTAACAAATTTGCAAAAACATTGACCGTTTTCTTCCTTCCCACAGGAAATGTACCAGCCTGGTATTGTCCGATACCTGGCTGAGTAAGAAAAGTACTTACAAAGTAATCCGACTGTATATTGATTCACTGCATTTGAATTGTCATTTGATTGCATATATTTCTACAAAGTATTCCTATACAAACCTGCACCAGGCCTGGCTTGGTTCTAGAAAAATAAACTACAACTAAATAATATTTTTATATAAACAAATTGGTGTGTGTTCAGTCCTTCTGTGTGTGAAATCATTCCTTGCCTGAGTGTGTACAATAAATGCTTAGCACTACCCTCTGATAAGGCCTTACTGCTCGACCACGCCACACAAATAGAGAGTAAGGTACTATCTACTTTTACCTCTGCCTACCTTTGGGGATCCACTGGACTCTGTGCACACTATACCTCACTTTGGTATAGTATATTTAGAGCCAGATTCCTACAGTTGCCATCAATGGGGATCTAGTCACCATCGAGCCCTGTGAACATGTTTACCTTCAGACTTAAACAATGGTTTGGAAGCCAGAAACCTCCAGCGTGACAGAGCAACAATCTGTAGTAGAAGAGGGCTCCATGAGACCAGACACTGTCACTGAGAGGTCCTGGTGAGCAGGATTTGCTGCTGCATAGAATAGTGTAGCAAGAGCTACTGCAAAGTCAGACCAACTGGCAATTCACCTTGGGTGGATCCACTGTCAGGTAGCTCCTTGTCTTCTGTCAGTTCTTCTAGTACTTTCGGTAAAACTTTTTAGAAGTCCCACGTTTTAGGGCTAGGCAGGAGCAGGACCTGTAACACCACTTCCAAGAGTGCCAAACCTGGGAGGCACCATTAGGTGGGTGGGGGGGGTTAAACTCACTCCAGCAGAGATGAGATGTAGATTTCAAGGTAGCTGGATCTTGTTATGCCCCTGTAGTTCATACAGAAGGCCAGCCAACTATTCCTTGAACTCCTATTTGGTGGTCCTGCGTTCATGGAGTTGGTCCAGTTTTCCTTCAAGCATCAAGGCAGGCCTCTAACAGCAGGGAAGTCCTCTGGGAAAGGTCCTCAAGAAGCAGAGCAGTCCTCTAGTGGCAGCAGTGCAGACCTCCGGAACCAAGGCAGGCATCAAGCAACAGGGTGGTCTACTAGGGTTCCAGGAAGTCCTTCTAAAGTCCTCCACAAGGGCGGAAATGTACTGAAGAGGTGTTCTGAGGTGCAATATTTCTACCTAGTGCCAGTCTTTGAAGTGGGGGGATTTCCCATGCTACTACTACATCTGGTTCCGGAAAGTTCTTCCCTTAACCTACCAAGGTTCCAACAAGTCTGGGGGGGGGAAGGCCAGTACCAGGTTCCTTAGTGTGTGTGCTGGAGACAGCCCTTTCAACTGTAGGTGGGCAGGGAACAGCTCTGCCCCCAGACCATCCTGGCAGGCTGGCTAAGTCTGCCAACACCTAATCCCCTTTGTTCTCACTGGGAGGAATACACAAAGACCAACAGCAAGTAAATCGCAGTCATGTGCCCAGCCAAGTTCCATGCATAAGGCATTAGATTAAGGCATTTCAGTGTGGTTAGCAAGCTGGAGCTATGCACTGCTAATTAAACAACACTGGCAGAGTAAAGCCTGTTAGCTGGCAGCAGCACGTCGGCACTGCTTGTGGCAGGCTTGGTGGCTGTGTCAACTCACTCAGCTGCCTACAAAGTAGAACATGACACTCACCCGACACTCCTACGTCGCCCCTCTGATTAACTTAGGACGTCATGAGCGCCATTGCCCAATCGCTACTGCTGAGAAAACCTTGCAGGACCCACTTTGTGATGCCCACACCTCTAGGCTGCAGGTGCAACATAGCTTAACTTTGGAATCCTACTGGCAGCTGGGAGCCTGCTGCCAGTGCTGCAACTCCTACCGCATTGTACCTCTAGGGCCGGAAGGGACTCAGCAGCGCAACGATCACCCGGACGGCTTTCACAGCGTACTTGCGTCCGGCTCTGGAGTGGTGGTTTGGTGCCGTAGCACTGCAATCTCGCCTCCAGGTATGTGATTTTCACAGATTCAGAGCCTGGCAGCTTTCTGTAATGTCATTTGTTTTGTAATTCACATCTCTTCCTCTGATAGAAAGGTACAAGGTCCTGTGTCTTTCATAAAGCTACCTATTCCTTTGGGCAATGCTCCCTGATGTGATTTTAGTCACTGTGGTGCTGCAATACACTTCAGAGGCATCGGGCCGAGCCCAAAAGAAGAAGGTGGCAGTGGCAGGAGATCCTTGGGAGGGTGCGCAGTACGTTCGGCCTCTGCTTCTGAATCCTCAGTGTGAAGGTAGCATCTCCTCATTCTGCCAGAGTAGGTGCTCCGGGGCAGTGAGCATGATCCTGCAGCCTAGTCTGGTGCCATTGGATGGTCTAGAGGAACCTTGCTTGCCTCTGAGGGGCGAGAACTGCTACTGTGGAGCACTGGGTCCCCCTCGGTCGGCTTCACCTGCCCGAAGCTATCAGCACAACTCTGGGCCAGTCTGTACACATGTGTACGCCCCCAAACGCAGGATCCCTCCAAACCATAGAAAGGTGAAAGATGCCACAGATGTAGCTAGGGTTGCAAGCAGTAGCACCTATATATAAGGGCAGTGACCTGTCTGCGATATTATATGTGCAGGAAGGGAGAACGATGTACTCTAATTAATAACACGGTGACCTAGCAGGAGATAATTAGGTAATAAGGGCCCATGCACAGGCATTAGGAACATGCTGGGTGAATTCTTTCTCAGAATAAGGGATACACATGCTTTAAAGAACCAAAGATTTAGCATTCATTCATTAATTTAATCTTTATTTCGGCTCATTCGGCCATAAAAGATACATAAGGAACAACAATACATTTGGCACGGGGGATACACATACAGACAATGCAGTATATCAATGGGAAGCAGAAAATATACAATTCATCAACTATACAATAAATATCCGAATTTAAAAAAATAGGCATAATAAACAAATGTTTTTACAAAAACCACCACTAGCCAATAACAGGGCAATCTACCTTATATGCACTTTGCACCCATTTAATGTCTACAAATCAAGAGCCATGTTTTTACGGGTATAACTAGCACTTAATAGGAATCTGCTAACGCAAAACACTGTGAGACGTCCAGTGTCTGTTTTAACAATCCTATATGCTTCAAGATATGAGCGTATACCTAAGGCTTTACACAAGGGTTTAATCCATTTTTTCCTCGCTAATTCGTAGCCTGTACAAAAAAACAATATGTGGGTATCATCCTCTCTCTGGTTTAACTGGCAGCATGTGCAATTTACATTTTTAGTTTGCCCTGAAGGCTTGTCCCATCTTGCTAATACAGATTTTGTTCTAAGTATACCATATCTAAATTTTAGGTACAAGGTTTTTGCTAGGGGTGGTTGAATCTCATCTAAAAAGTCTTCAAAGACTGGAAAATCCTTAAAATCAAGAAAATTACATGTAATAGATCCACATGAATCGCCGTTTTGGAAATTTTGTGTTATATGGGACCAAAATCTTGCCTTGACCAAAGTCTTGCATCTTGCTCTTAAGCACGTTGGATCATCCCAAAAGTGGGCAAGGCCTATCCGATAAAACCAATTTTTAACATACTTAAGCCAAGGGTTAGTAATATAAACATCAAGGTTCCTGACTTCCAAGATTCCATGTCTATAATCTTCAAGATCCAGAGTACTCCAGAGTCTAACCCAGAACAAAAGTGGCCTAAGTAAAGCAATATGATCTGTCCTTTTCATGTTTAAGTCCATAAATAATGGTACTAGTGGAGTACATTTGGGCAATCTCAGAAGCCTTCTATAAAATGTATTTTCACTAATCGTAAAGATGTTACCTGCCTTTACACCCCAGATTTCTGCTCCATACAAAGCACACGATTGGGCCTTAAATTTAAAAACTTCTAGTGCTTGTGAAATGGACTTGCTTAAACTTGCCCCATGGCGCTTAATAATAGGTAAAGTACTCTGATTGAAAATAGTTTTACTTTTTTCAATTTGCGTTTTCCATGAGGTTGTTGAATCTAAGGAAACCCCCAAATACGAGAAGTTTGGAACCAGTTCGAGCCTCTGGTTATTTAAAAAGAATTGCCCTTTGAATGATTTATGGGGATTTATGGACATACATTTGGTTTTTTTTGTATTTATTTCTAGGCCCTTTGAGTCACAATACATTTTAAAGGAATTTAAGAGTGTTTGAAGACCCATGGGCGTTTGCGAGTTCAGAATTGTATTGTCCGCAAATAAGAGTGAGGGAACACTCACACCATTCAGTTTTGGGGAATCATTGTTGCATTTGTCTAAGTATTCTGGGATGTCGTTGACAAATAAGGAAAAAAGTGTAGGGGCCAACACACATCCTTGACAGACTCCCCGTCTAATAGGTATGGGTTCTGTTAATTCCCCTTTCGGGCCCCAACGTACTCTTGCAAAATTATTGTCGTGTAATCGTCTGATCTGCTGGAGTATACATGGTGGTAAGCCCAATGCAAACAAACAATCCCATAAGCGATCCCGCAAAACTAAATCAAAAGCTGCCCTAAGATCAACAAAAGCTACATAAATATGTCCTTTTAGTAAAGAAACATATTTCCAACAAATGCAACAAAATCTAAATACTTGATCAATCGTGCTTGTGTTCCGTCTAAAACCTGCTCGGAACTTTGTAAAGATCTCGTTCTCATCGATCCACAGATCCATTCGATTTAAAAGATGCCTTGAGAAATTTTTTTATAAAATGTCTAAAAGACAAATGGGACGATAGTTAGAGGGCTCATGTCTATCTCCCTTCTTAAAAACTAAAATAATGTCTGCTCCCCGCCAGCTATCTGGTAAATTCCCTCCGTCCACTAGTATATTAAAAAGCTTGTTTATGTAAGGCGCCCATACACTGATCTCATGCTTGTACAAATCCCCCGGTATTTTGTCTAGTCCTGGGGCTTTACCATTTTTTA
Organism: Lissotriton helveticus; assembly: GCF_964261635.1. Classification (NCBI taxonomy): domain Eukaryota; kingdom Metazoa; phylum Chordata; class Amphibia; order Caudata; family Salamandridae; genus Lissotriton; species Lissotriton helveticus. The sequence continues at coordinate 1,583,953,216 of NC_136065.1, read as the reverse complement.
CTGCGGTTATTGCCAACTCTGTTTCCTCAAGGCTGAACTCTATAGTGTTTACAAGTGGGGCCGGCCATGAGCTGTTTCCATCAGCAGTCACCTCACTACCTGGTGCCTCATACAAATGAGTGAAATGGCTAACCCATGTTTGCTCATCAATAAACACATCATCCGGTGACCTTTCTCCAATTTTCTCATTAGCAACTAGTTTCCAGAAACCCACATTATCCTTTGCTTTAACAGCTGTTAACATATTCTCCCAACATTCCTCCTCCCAGTTGATTCTGGCCTTTTTCTGTACCCTCCTATATTCTTGCCTTAGGGTCCTAATTACACATGGTTTTTTGCTCTTGATTGCCTCAAGGAGTAAACCTTTGCAATTACGACATTGCTTGTTGTACCAAGGTTTAATGCCAATAGAGCTAGTTTTTTTCAGCTGTTTTTTGTTTGGCATTTTCGACACGAAAGGTACCAAGGCTTTAAAAAATTCGGTATGTAGGTCAATAAAAACCTTACACTCTTCTGGTTGAAGGGAATGGTTAACAAAGGTATTAGCAAAAAGTAAATAAATGCTGGATAATGCCTCTTTATTGCTCAATAGGCTAGCCATTTAAGCGAACGCCTATTGTTACTCATCAGAGGGCCATTAATAGTTGGGTTATCCAGCATAGTATAATCCATTGGGCTACTAGTACTAGGGATTAATCTGTGATCTATAGTCAAGTGCAATGGTCGATGGTCACTTTCATACCTGGGGTCAATTACAAAGACGGATAAGAAGGACCAGATATCAAAAGATACCAAAATGTAGTCAATACTACTTTGGAAATCATTTTTGACAAAGGTTGGTGCCTTTGGAGAATCTGATGGAAAACGGCCATTGCAGGCCCTCAGACCATGTACAGATACCAATCTCATTATCTGGGTGGCTAAAATAGTGCAACTCACACCCTTCTTATAAGATAAAGAGGGGATGTTATTAGCCCTGTCCTCGTCAGTAAAAACATCTCCAAACCCTATGATTGGTTCAAAGTTACAGTTAAAATCACCACAAACCATTACACTGCTAGTCACATCTACATGATCTGTAAAGAGTTTTTCCAGTTTATCAAAGATGACAGATTCATTTGATAGCCCACATGGGCGGTTGTAAATATTAAACACAACAATGCGCCTGCCATCCTTCAAGTTAGCTACAAGTCCTAGTATGTCTGCTGAATCCGTGTTTAGTTGTGTAATTTTTACCTCTAGTAACACACTGACCCACACCGTGAGCCCCCCCGATGGTCTTCCTCTAACCGAAGGAACTGCCTCAATGTTAAATGTCCTGTATCCTACCCTGTGTGGTATTTCGAGAGACCAGGTTTCTTGGAACAGGCAAAAATCACAGGCATCTATGTAATTAGACCAATCAGGGTCAGAAAGATTTGTTTTCAGACCAGCGATGTTCCAGGATATCAAGGTGATTTTGTGTTTTGTAGATGTTTTTTCCCTAGCTAGCATTGAACCGTCACCTGCTAGTTGTGCCCCCATTTTCAAAACCACACTGTTACTAGCCCCTATTATAGAGATTGTTACTGGGGAAACAGGGGCTATAGCCACTTGCCTTAATAACAAGACACCTCCTACATCAATATCAGCTCCCCCTTGATAGGATCTAGATGGCATCAGGTTATGGACCATTTGGTCTACAGCAGTATTAGACTTCAAAATTGGATCGCTCTCAGCTCTCTGTGTGTTAGCTACTGGAGTACTGAGAGTGTCAGATCCTAGGCTCCCCAACATTGGTTGTTGTATATTTCCATCCAATTTACAGCCACCATCAATTTTCTCCGTTTGAATTACATTTAAATGACCAACCATACGGTGGCCATTCTGTGATCTTCAATCACAGTTATCCAAACCAGAGAAGATATCAAACCTATTTGCTCTCTCCAGGGGTGTAAAAGGTCTCAGGTTCTCCATTCTCCTATTAGGGTATCTGGAAGACCTGGGGGTTACCATATTCCACCCAAGGGGATCAGCAACATGATGGTAATATGAAAGTTCTGGTGGGAGCCCAGTGTTAAGGGACATCAAGGGGGCACTCTGGTTGGGTATCTGAGCACCAATGTGGTTAGGGGGAAACACCAAGGATCTCGGATAAAAATAGGTCAAAGGGTGCGGTGCAATAGAGTTGCTGCCTTCCCCCTGGGGCCAATTTAATATGTAAGTGACTGCTCGAGGGTCTCTAAAGTTTATACCCACTAGATCACCATCTATATCCTTGGCCCTACTCCCCAACCATGGGAGACGTCTAACGTGCACAATATCACCATTAATATTAGGTGCTAATGGTCTGAATTGGGCTAGCCAATGCATAATTTTGTTTTTAAGTTGGAAGAAACCCTCTCTCTTATTTGTTGGCAAGCTAGGAACCCCTGTGAGAACAACCACATATGGGGCGGCTTCAGGCGGCAGTTCAGCTTGACGAATTCTACGAGGCAAAGGCCTGTTGTTGCCTTTGTGTCCCCTTATAGGCTGTTGTAAAGTCCCCACGCGAGATTTAGTGGGGCCGTTCGCCACTACATTTGCTATTGTTGGAACTGAGCTTATGTTCTGTTTATGTGAGGAAACTTTCTGCAGCTTAGAGTTTGTTAGTTGTATTGGTTGGTCAGAACCTTTTAATGCGCCAGAAGTACACATCGACACCGTGGCTGGTGGTACTGAACCCCCCTCCTCAATACCGTTGTTAATCCCTGCTTGCTGCTGGCTGCAGCCTCTAACGCTTCAAGCTTTTTCTCCACCCTCCTCAGCCTCTCTATAATAGGTAATATAAAGGACCTAATTAAATGTTCCATATTGTCCAGTGTAGCAGTAGTAGAAACATCCATATGGGATGAATCATCCGGTATAACTATTGGAGTGATATTATCCATAGGTTGTACAACTGGTGCCAAGGGTAACAGGGGAGCTGAAGTTGGTATATCAGATTGAGAAACAACCGGGTGCTTAGCAGTTATAATGTTAATGTTAACTTTAGAAGGTTTTCCAAAGTCCGAATGGCTTAACTTTGGCTTTTGCTGAACACCCCCCTTACGTCTTCTTTTTGCAGGTGGTGGACCATTGCTCGAAGCCTTCACAAGTTTGCTCTGTTTGTTTGAAGCGTGTTTGGGCTGGGCCAGGGTACGAATAGGCAAGTCAGCATCAGGCAATGACGAGCTAGGGAGAAGAATAGTATTCACAGACTGGTCTGTAAGGCCAATTGGTGTAGGAGTACAGTCTTGTAGCAAAAGCGGAAAACTTTCCAAGCCTAGGGGATCTTCATTAGAAGTAGTACATCCGAGTGTAAACGTAAGGGCTTTGGGTGGAGAGCCGGCAGATACCTTGTTCTTTATATTTTCAACAGAGCGACGACGCTCAGCCCTACGATCTGCCAAGGTATTTTCTCTGTCTTGATCAGTGAGAGCCTTTGAAAAATAATTGTCAAGAGGTCCACTGAAACTACACCCAGCCTTCTCTAGCTGCAAATGGGCCGGACTTTGTGCCATCACAAAGCAGTTAACTGTAATAACCTAGAAAGGAAAGAGGTAGGCCCTGCCCGGCCTCACTCGGCCTCTGAGGGCCTCAGAGGGCCCGCCCTTTGCCCGGGCTTAGCCCCGTGCTTTGTCCCGCGCGCGTCCCGCTTCGCGGAGAGCCCAGGCTGCTCTTGTAGCCCTCTGCAGGCAAGGGGGCGTGGCCGCTGCGGAAAGAGGCTACAGCTGGTTCAATCGCCTCGCAGTCCCGCAGCGGTAGGGAGGCGGTCAGCGGCACACCGGTGAAGCCGGCATGGCGCTTATGGCGTCCACACAGCCCCAGCAACAACACAAGCAGGGCAGCAAGTCCCACGATGATTCCAGCAGCAGGGCAGTAAGAAAGTGAGTAGCACCCGAGCAGCGGGTGCTGCGAAAAGTTATACTTCTCGGAGTCAAGGGGGCGTGGCCGCTGCAGGAAGAGGCTACAGCTGGTTCAATCGCCTCGCAGTCCCGCAGCGGTAGGGAGGCGGTCAGTGGCACACCGGTGAAGCCGGCACGGCGCTTATGGCGTCCACACAGCCCCAGCAACAACACAAGCAGGGCAGCAAGTCCCACGATGATTCCAGTAGCAGGGCAGTAAGAAAGTGAGTAAAGTTAATTCCAAAAAGGTGTGCACATCACCGTGCAATGAAGTATTTTGCATGACACACTGAGGACATGTAGGTGAGCGTGCCACCGAGGAACTCACCGGCAAAATAACCTTGATGCCGAAAGAGTACGTGTCTCTGTTAGTTGAGATTGAAATTCTAAAAAGTAGGTGTGCGTGTCACCGCGATGTATCGCCAGGCTCCTAGCTACTGACAAGCATAATGGAGTGCATATCTCAGATGAATTCCTCACAGGAAAGCAGGAGTGTGAGGGGGTCAAGAAGGGCGGTTTAGCATTAGTGCTGTGGTGTCAGAAACATGTACAAATGGGCTCTCTAATGAGTACACAACATGCTGAGCATCATGTTTCAATAACGGAATACATTACATATCTTCTTGTTTTTAAAGGAAATTTTATTTATCATTGCATAATCTGTCGTATCAAACATCTTCAGTAAGGTCTGGCTTTTAGTCAACAGTACAAAGAAAAGTTTAACTAGAAGTCCAAGAATGCAAGTTTACATTGGATAAGAAATGTCATGAATGGGTGAAAATGTAACACATTATAGGGCTACTTTTGGAAAGCAGTTCAACTGCCTTGGCACAATTCAATGTTGCTTTATAGCCATCAGCTGAGGTCCAACTCCCTGACCTTCACATATTTTCACCCGGCTCCCGAAGTAATCGAAATCAGCAATGCAGCTTTCATTTGTACTTTATGCTACAGTTCATATTTGCATTTTTTAGAAGACATTCGATCCGACTGATGTGCAGACATCACCAATCATGCAGTCTGGTAATATCATGCTTACTTATTTGTTTAACTACAATCAAGTTGCAAGGTCACTAACACCCTTCCATTTCTGGTACCTTCCACCAGTTTTTAGATCTTTTTAGAGCTTCTTGTTGCTCAAATGGGTGTAATTTCTGATATGTATATAGGTTTCCCTTATCTTCATTGCTTGATTTTGCTCCCAAGAAAATGTCCCTCATAGGGGGGCGTGGCTTGACCCGCGATGGAGGAAGACATGCACGGGTAGAGCTCCTGCTTGAGCTCCCTTCTCCCGGGCCGCTTCTCCGGCGCAGTTCTCCTGATTCGGCCACAAACTACTGGCGGGCCCGTACCAGACCCCCGCCCATCCACTGACCGACTGCGGAACGAATCGGGTGCTGGAGCCCGCATCGGCACATACCACGAAGCGGTGACCGGCACTGTCGCAACGCCCCTGGGGTCCTCAATCACGCGAGGCCGGGGCTTCGGCGCTGGGGCTAGGCCTGATCTCGCGGCCTACACACTGCCTGGCCGGGCTCTGCAAGACCTGCGAGTGGCGGCTGCGGGATCACCTGCGCGGCTGACCGAGCCCGGCCACACCGCTGAGCCCTCCCCACCTACGCCCCCACCGACAACTGAGGTGAGAGGCCGGGGGAGGCTGGGAGCCCGCACGGGGCCGCCGCCTGGTGACCAGAGTGACGGGGCGACGTGAAAAGCGGGGAACAATGCGGCTGCATCGGCGGCCCCCCTGGAGGCGATTTCCAACCGCACTGAAACACTGCCCGGATACCACCGGTGGGTGACTACGAGGGGGCGCGACCTGTACACGGACGGCGGCCCCCCCCTCACATCTACACTCATGCCTGGGAACAGCCGACTGGGTCACTGCGCCTGGAGACACAGCCTACCTGCATCCTTGCTGGACCCCACACGGCCTGGGGGCTGAGACTGTGAGACACTCCCCCCTCCCCCCACTGCGGACCCCTAACTGCCGCAGCGTCTGCCTCCAGACACATGGTGAAGGTGCTGAACCTCGACCACGGCCGCCACGCTGCAGCATAAGAGACGACCGGTGCACCCCTGCATCGGAGGGTCGCCCAAACAACGCAACATCTGAGAGACGGTGCCACGCGCCCCTCTCTCCCCCACCTGAGCCGACACAGGGACAAAACGAGGCTTGAGGTGCTCGGTGCAGTAAACCAAGACGCGGGAGGAGCCGTGATCGTAAAGGGGTATTCTGCCCTCAATCCATCAACACCGGATAGCGCTGCGGAAAACTAGCGCCCTTGATGTCCCCACACTTGCGACGACATAGCGCCGAGAAGCAAGCAAAGAGACAGACTTGATACCGGACAAGTGGGGACATCTAGAAGTGGCCTGAGGACCACCCCCAATGGATTGACACCACTCTGAGACCTGAAACCTTAACGCTTGTAACAGCCCTGAGAGTTGCCGCAACGAAACGACAGCCACGCACTACAACACCTACTTCGCGCTGCCCGGGTCTGGGTGGTGCCCCCCTAGTCGCCTGCTCTGCCAGGCTGTGTGCCCTGTCGTACCCATCTGTTGTTGGATCTGCTGCCTGGACCCACTCACGGCCATTCCAGGACACCCTCGCCACCTACCCCCCTCACTGGACCGCCCACGAGTGCCTGCTGAGCCTTGAGACGACCACGCAGTTGCAACTCTACACAAGCTGAGTGGCGCCATCGCAGCTGCCCTCTCTTCCAGTCGAGACTGTATAGGAGACTGCTGGCTCCCAGGTAAATTGCGCACTTCCCGATTGAAGCGAGGCTTGGGGCAATCCCACTGGCGTGCAAGCCGAGCACAGTTGCCGCGCCTGGCCCTTGTCTGGAGGAGTGAAGACACGGACCGGAACCGGAGGCACGATACCGAAGGGGAAACTTTCCAAAACGGCGTCCAAGATGGATGCAGAACTGGTGACCTCCAAGCTAGATCATGTACTAGCCGTTATGGAGCGGCTGGAGGAATCAATGCAACAGACTCGCACCTCTCTTGAGACAAAGATAGACAGTGTGGCGATCGACCTGACTCATCTCAAAGCCGATCACAAGAAACTGCAAGATCGCACTACAATCTTGGAGGGGGCGGTGGCAGCACTGGAACCCACGGTGAACCAAGCGGACAAAAACATCCGAGATCTGCTTAACAGAGTGGAATTTTTAGAAGAACGCGCAGAGGACGCGGAAGGGCGGGCACGGAGAAACAACATCCGACTCGTGGGCATCCCAGAGAAATGGGAAGGGAAGGACCCTACTCGGCAAGTAGAGGAGTGGTTGCGCGACCTGCTGCCTGAAGACACACTGTCGCCTCACTTTGTGGTGGAACTTGCTCACGGAGTGCCCACAAGACCCCTCCCCCCTGGCTCTAACCCCAGACCTCTCATTTTCCGTATCCTGAATTACAGAGACCGCGACACGATCCTGCGGGAAGCCAGGAAGCTTGGCGACATCCAAAGAGACAACGCCACAGTAATGTTTTTCCCGGACTACACTGTGCAGGTACAGAGACAACGCCATTCCTTCCTCGCAGTGAAGAGACGGCTGCGGCAGGCAGATCTTAAATACTCACTGCTTTTCCCCGCAAAACTGAGGCTGGTGGCGCAGGACAAAATGCACTTTTTCACCAGCCCTGAGGAAGTGGAGGCCTGCCTAGATGGAGGAGTATCTGAGGCGCCTAGAAAGGCACATGGAACCACTACGATCCCGCGCGGGCCGAGACGACGCCGCAGACGCAGGACGCCTACACCCACCCGCGCCCAGGAAATGCAACACCGCTCTCCACCCACGGACCTGATCCTACAGGAACAACGGGATGCGCTCCACAGGCTTACAGAGATCAGAAACTCTCCGGCCCAATCCTCCGCCCCGAATGCCAGCCCGACTGCTCTCCCGAGTGACGATGAGGCGATCTATGGCTTGCCGGATTCCCAACACTCTGCAGACCTCCCTGATGTCACACCATAGACAGTGGACCTTCTCGGCTGAGAGGACCCTGAGAGTCTTTCTCCCCCATGATGCGGAACTGGTATGACTACGCTACTGCCATCCTGACTTGCCCTGAGGTGAGCGAACTGCAGTACTGTCTGGTGCGAGGTTTTCCCTGCCCTGAGGCGTCGAGACCCATCGGGACGCAGTGAGTAACATTTTCCTATACACACACAACTCTGTCTGCCACCCTGCTGGACTAAATGCCTGGGCTGTAGCCATGGGCCTACCAGAAACCTCTGTGCTGAAATCTCCAGAGACGGGGACCCTATGAGAGCATCTCCCCCATTATTTGACATTTGAAGGGCCTTACCTGAAATGCACAGGGCGGGCAGACTGATGGGCCTGCCGGACACACATGGCCACACCCTGCTGGCCCGGTAGAGGTGGTACTTCTCTCACCAACTACACTGATACAGTGTACTTTGTGCTTTGTAGAACTCTGAAAAGAATGTTTTATGATTTCACGTGTGCTTGGGTGTTGCTTTTAATGGAACTGGGTAACCAGGTTCAAGTCTCAACATCTGCTCAATGTTCTGGGCAAATCACTAACCTACCCAAGCCAAAAGAAATGTGACCATGTTTAATGTACATATTGCGGATATAAAACGCTCCAGTGTCTTTGGGGTTAAGTGTGCATTATATAAAAAATGCACAAAGAGGTCAAAACAAAGCCTTAACATAATAAGGAGACAAAATAATACCCATTTATTGACCGATTTTCACAAAGAGAAACCAGTAAGCCTGGTCCCTGGTCCCTGCTTACATTTTGTGATCTTAGGCATAGCACTTTCAAATATGTGATTTCAGAATACCAGCTGCACAAAAGCCTACTGTGTTTGACTTAATAGACCATAATGCTGATTTATAGTGATCTGGGATGCAGACAGGGTTCAAATAAAAACTGTCCTGCCTCTTATTTTACTCATGGCACTGTCACCAGTGTATGGGCGGGGGATAAATGGTTCCAAATCCATGTGGAAAGCACCATCACTTTTAATAAGTACCTCTCAGTGCAGCACTGTCATGTGACCTATTAATGTCAAAGCTTCCCAATGTTAAATACAAACATTTTCAAAGTCCAGCTCACGCAGGGGCTTTTCTGTCCATGTAGTTTCTTTAAAACGTTGAATATTTTTTTAATTAAAAAGCAAAAATATTTTCTTTTTCCGTTTCCTGTCATGCAATCTCTCACTTTTTTTTGCATTATTTCCTTGCTTTTTCCATCACTGTGAAACTTTCATCTCCCTTTTAATTATGGTTAACTCGTGTTTATTTCATTACATTTCCTTAAAGTAATGTTTTCGTTTAGTTTTGCATTTAATATATCCCGTTATTTGTGTCCTTTGTTTTACATTTAGTTGTTATCATAAGGCTGTCCCTTCAAATAGTCAGAGGTCAAAGAATTTTTTTCGTTTCGGTTTGTATTCCAGATATCCCGTTAAGTGTGTCCTTTGATTTACATTTAGTTATTAGGCTGTCCCTTCAAATAGTCGGAGGTCACGGCAGATTAAACAAATGAAAGAGTGAAGTTATTTATTGACACCCTTTTGAGTGTCCCAGTAAACGCTAAAGCAGTTAGAAGTGTGAATTGCTTCGTGGCTCGATGCGCTGCTGCTTCTGCCTGTATGAGCCGAGGCTGCCTCTACTGAGGTGGGAGGGGCTGCTAGGGGGCACGCCTGAGCTGTCCAATAGGGCAGGCCGACCGAAGTGTGCCGAAGCTGGGGGATACACGATCCCGAGGGGATACCACATATTACACAACACCGGCACTGAACTAAGCGGGCCATGTGGGGGATGCAGGTGCCAGGAGATCCCTCAGTGCTTCCTGCATCCAGTGCTGTATTGGTGGGTGGAGCAGAGAGTCCTGTCAGGGAACTACCAGGAGAACTTTGAGGCTAAGGAATAGGGGTGTTTCTAGTAGATGGCTTTGTGGTCTATAACATGGCCTTACACATGGCTCATCTTTCATTGGAAGGTCGGTGTAACTGCTTTAACTCTGATGATGTACGTGTGTGTTTAGGTAGGCTGGCGATGAGCGGAGCAGTAGCACCCTGCACCAATTGAAGTTGGTGAAGAAGTGTTTACAGGGCAGCTGGACAAGGTATTGGACAAGGGGCATTGATTCCCGGAACACTGCAGCTAAGTGCATTGGCAGCTAATCGCAATGGTATGGAACACAAAGTTTGATTGAGGAAGGGATTTATGAATGATTGAGACCACAAATATATGACTTTTCATAGGGACCTATGGCAATCTATCGATATTCCACCCATAACGTGCAGATGTTGGTTCTCACTGCACCTTAATCTTCATGTCCTGGTAAATACGGGCCATTATTTGGGGGGTGCAGTATTTATTCCACCCAAGTATGTATCAGTTGACATAAGACCACACAATTCTGAATTCTGATATGTGCTGAAGCAGGAATTACAGCACTTATTGGAAATTGTCTGGCACTTGTTACGAGGGCTGTAGTATCTTAAACAAGCGTTTAAAATGCAATTGGTCTCACCTTTGGGACCTTATATGTATTTAGCTATGCAGCACATTAGCCTTGTTCCTGAAACCTCTACTGTTCTTTAACATGGAAGGAAAATAAGCACCAAACTGCATGACACGCCAGGTATGGGAACACAAAAATATTGCCTTTCAGCATGAAATGGTATAGTCCAAAGCTCCTTTTTTAATATAAAATCAGGGCCTTCGGTGGTCATATCACTGAAAATACAAGACTTGAAAAAAATATTATTGTCTTCAAGTGCTCATGGAAGGCAATTACCATGGACTTGAATCTAGAGGATGCTAAAGTGATTCTGGCATTTTACTAACCTCTGATGGTTGTTTTCTATCAAGAGAGTTAAATAGCAGTTGCCAGAAAAATTAAAAAAAGAAAATCCCTAAGCAGAAAGCAATTCTGGTATTTTACTGACCTCTGCTATTAGTTTTCTATTATGACAGTGAAATAGAGGCAGTTGAACAGAAAAAAAGTCCCTAAGCATAAGCAGACAAGTCCTAGGGTTGATCTCCAGAGCCCACAAAGTACATACACATTTAAGTATATACTAAAGTATATACAAGAGGTATCTAATGCTCAACCTAAAAATGGATGAAGAAGAGAGGATGTGGTAGGTATTGATTGAAGGCACAACTGAAATATCTGCGAAAATATAGTAAGGTAAGAGTCAAAGATAAAACCTAGATAACATGCTATGAGGATCAAAGCTTTGAGTATGGGAAGCTGAATGAAAACAGAGGGTTCACAGGAAATAAATGAGAAAATCTTACTTTTTATTAGTATTGACCTGCAGTGAGTGGACAATAAAAAGGATATATTTATATTAGTCTTCTCCAGTGAGTATCTTGTGAGCTCTCCAGCAGTCAGTACGCGGCTCTTCTGTGTGCAGCCCAACCTTTTCAAATTGAAGCTTTTGCTTGATTTAGCCCGTTCTGTGCTCCCGTAGGCCGCTCCTTCCCCAGTGCTGCAAAGGGCCAACGGCCGTCGCAGCCACGCCCACTTAATAGAACGCCCGCACCGCTGCGGAATTGCCGCCGCGGTTAAGGCGTTAATCAATACATGGACTCACAGTTAAAAATGTGTGTATTTTCGGAACTCATAAGCTGACGTTTAGAGTAGAATGTTTGAATTTCCAAAATATAATTAAAGCTAATATGAGAATGAAAAATCATGCTGCATTGGAAAGATATGTTGCTAATATTATCTTGATGCCATGGGCATTGCAACTATGGTTGTTGAGTTGCCAATGTTGAGGCACTCTGATCTGCTGCAGTATTTCTTGACTTTACTGTTGATGCTCGAAAGTCATCACTACCGGTAATCTTGAACCGGGTTATCATGTCTCTGATGGTACCTAATACTACGCATATAATATTTATTAGTAGCTTGGGGTGATTTTTATTGAACATAAATAGCTCTTATTATAAAAGTTTGGAGACCTCTGATTATTATAGTGCTTCAAAGGGATTACTGACAGAATATCGGCCTACAAAATATAGACCTACAGAAATATCGATGCAGGAATATCGAAGGCAGGAATATCGACATCCTGTCTACAACATGGTAAGTACAAAAATATCGAAACAAAAATATTGATGGTAAAAATATCGTAATTAAAAAGAAAAAAAAATTCTGTTAAAAAATGTGTAAAATAAAGTAAATAATACTTATAAATAAAATAAATATAGTTAAAAATATTTAATAGTGTTTAAAATTAATAAATAATAAATATATCATAATAAAACATTAATTAAACATATGCATAAAATATATCATATACTTACTTAATAATACGTTTTAATAATTATTTTAATAACTTATAAATTATAAAAAAATATCATAAATTACAAATACATGTACACACATAAAACAATAACATAAATAAAAAGTAATAAATTACAAAAATTAAATATACTTTCAATATTTTTAAAATTAATTATATACTACATTATCTAAAATAATACAAAAAATATTAAGGGGCCGATTCCGATCTCAGTAGGAAGGGCACCGAATCGGGGTTGGCAGTAGCGGATCAGATTCGGAGTCTGGTTCTTACATGGGTCCGGACGTCAAAATACGATGTGAACAAGCGCAAAATCTCCATCCGAATCGTTTCCGGGTCCGAACTGCTCCGTCCGACTCAGTCGCAAGCAAACCGTGGCACGCAATGGAGATGTTTCACGACCGAGCTAGTACGATACTCGATTCGGACAGCCTGATCGAGTCGGAGCCTCCGGCTCGAAATAGCTCTCGGAAATGGACTTTGGGGGTCCGCATTGGACCCCCTGTTACCCACAGCCTTACGAATCGGACACAGGGGGAGACCCATGGGTCTCCCCAACACAGGCATGTACAGTGCGGATGTCACCGACGCGTACCCACTGTAGGGGGCGCACTTGTCCGCAATGTACACATTCAGTCAATGGGATCCCATGTACGCGCCGTACGATCGGCTCCCATTGACTTCTATAGGAGTCCGACCTAACCGAGTCTGACAGCATACGGCCACATCGTACTCGCTCGGTCGGACTGCAGGTGTCCGGATCAGTCGGAAAACACCCCGGATCCAGCACGGTGGGAGTGATTTCCGACCCAGATCGGAATCGGACCCTAAGTAGCTAAATAAATAAAACTGCTATTCAAAGCCCAAAAAAACTACAGTAATGAAAACGTTGTATAGCGTAGGACTTAAAATTACTATTCCCACTCCAGAAAATGCAACAGTAGAGAAAGCGTTGGATAGTGTAGTGGTAAAAATTACTATTCCCACTCCAGAGAGTGCAGCAGTAGGGAAAGCATTGGATAGCGCAGGGGTTAACATTACTATTCCAACTCCAGAGAGTGCAACAGTAGGGAAAGCGTTGGAAAGCGTAGGGGTAAAAATTACTATTCCAACTCCAGAGAGTGAAACAGTAGGGAAAACGTTGTATAGCGTAGGGGTAAAAATTACTATTCCCACTCCAGAGAGTGCAACAGTAGGGAAAGCGTTGGATAGCGTAGGGGTAAAAATTACTATTCCAACTCCAGATAGTGCAACAGTAGGGAAAGCATTGGATAGCGTAGGGGTAAAAATTACTATTACAACTCCAGAAAGTGCAACAGTAGGGAAAGCCTGGATAGCGTAGGGGTAAAACTTACTATTCCCACTCCAAAGAGTGCAACAGTAGGGAAAGTGTTGGATAGCGTAGGGGACAAATGACTATTCCCACTCCAGAGAGTGCAACAGTAGGGAAAGCGTTGGATAGCGTGGGGGTAAAAATTAATATTCCTACTCCAGAGAGTGCAATAGTAGGGAAAGCGTTGGATAGCATAGAAGTTAAATATAACATACTTATAAATAATTTTTGTACTTAAATAATTAATCATCTAATTTTTAAATAACTCTACATCATTTACAAATACCCATTAATAATTATTAAAAACATAATTACAATTGAATAATTAATTAATAATAAATTAACAATAAATACCAATAAATATTAATTAATTAATATTAGTTACCAAATAATAAATATTGAACAATACAATATTTTTCACAACAAAAAACATATTAATTATTAAAAATTGATTAACAATGAAAAAATATTAAACAATACACATTCTTTTTTTATACCAAAAATACTTTTAATTAAACATTAATTACCAATAAATAAAAAATAATTTCCAATTAATAACAATTAATTACCAATTAAAAAAAGTAATGCCCAATTACAAACATTAATTTCCAATAAAAAAATAATTACCAATTAAATAATGAATTGCTAATTTTTAATTAATCAAAAATAAAATAATTATCAATAGCAATAAATAAAAATAAATCATTACTTAATTACAATTAAATTACTTCTCACCCAATTCCCCTATAAACCTACATCCCGCTACAGAAATTAAACACAAAATTAATTAAAATTAATTTATAATTCCTAGAAATTGATCATTTCTTTAGTATAATTAAATTACTTCCCACCCTATTCCCCAATAAACCCACAACCCGCTCCGGTACTAAAACATAACATTTACTTGAAAATAACATTATTAATATATAAAAATAGTACACATATAATTTAAAAACAAGTAAAATACTTAACAAAAAACATAAAACACATACATATTAAATACATAATAAAATACATAACAATAATACAAATATCGATATTAGTAACATCGAGAATAGTAACATCAATATATTTGATATCGATATTACTAACTTCGATATTACTTACATCGATATAAAAAAATTCAATATTACTTACCTTAGGGTCGATATTCTGTTCAACGATATTCTTGATCTCGATATTCTGTACCCTCGATCTTTCTAACTCGATATTTCTGTTGGTCGATATTTAGGCATCGATATTTAGACTGTGCACCCTTCAAAGTGTACTTACTAACCAATGTAATTACCATGGGGTCGATTCCAATCCAGTAAAAAGCACTCCGAATAGTCGTACGGAGTGTTTTTTCCCTGTACGAATCGTACCTGTAAACGTCCCGTACGTACGACGAAGTACGATTTGTACAAAAAGCCGTAGTCCGTACGAGTCGTACAAGACACCGTACGACTCTAATCTCCGTACGATTCTCCCTCGGAACCCGCTGAACGCGACATCTGGACCGTTCACGGCTGGTTTTTATGACCCAGCAAGTACGATACGTGTCGGGTACGCACCGTACGACCCTTACATGGGTGTACGGCTCATACACCAATCGTACAATGGGGGTGCGGCTCGTACACCGATCGTACAATGGGGGTACGGCTCGTACAGCGATCATACAATGGGGGTACGGCTCGTACACCGATCGTACAATGGGGGTACGGCTCGTACACCCATCGTACAATGGGGGTACGGCTCGTACATCGATCGTACAATGGGGGTATGGCACGTACACCGATCGTACCTGGGGTACGGCTCGTACACCAATCGTACAATGGGGGTACGGCTCATACACCCCATGATCGCAGGGGTACGGTGCGTACCCCTGCGATCATGGGGGGTACGGACCGTACGGTGTGTATGTGTTTGTGTGCTTTTCCGTACGACTCGCCCTTACCTGACGTGGACCGTACGAATCGCGTCCTCATACCCCGGTCCGGATCGTACTCGTCGGGTCGTACCGCATGTGTACGAGTCGTACGGTATGTGTACGAGTCGTACGGTTCACGGTTTCAGCCTTGCAATACGTAGGTATCGCGATGATTCGGACGGATTCACGGAATACGGATCGTACTTCGCGACTCGGACGGAC
Organism: Lissotriton helveticus; assembly: GCF_964261635.1. Lineage (NCBI taxonomy): Eukaryota > Metazoa > Chordata > Amphibia > Caudata > Salamandridae > Lissotriton > Lissotriton helveticus. The sequence continues at coordinate 1,583,937,539 of NC_136065.1, read as the reverse complement.
GGGTACGATTCGTACGGAGAGGGCCCCGGATACAAATCGTACGGACGTTTTTTTCCCCGAATCGGAATCGACCCCCATGTGTCACTAATACCCAATGGCTGGACAATTTCTCAGGGCCTTTGGCACTTGAGGGCAACCCTTGTAACAAGGATTTCTGCTGTACCTGGAACTATGTAATAAGCATGGGCTGAAAATCCGTTCCGCTCGCGGAATTTGTGAATTTTTGACAATTTCGCAGTCGGCGAATCGCGCAAATTTGTCAAAAAATTCGCAATTCGCAAGCTGGCTGATTTTTTTGCTTGGTCCCACTTTAAAAATACAATCTCGCGCGCGCGGCGTTGACCTACTGTGATTCTGAGTTCGCCGAGTTGTTTTCCTCCCTGTTAGCGTGCGCTGCGCCATTTTTGGATCTGGCTGCGTGATCGCGCAATACTTTTCGATCGCGAGTACGTCATCGCGGCCCGCCGTCTTACACTGTGAGTATTTGAGAACGCGACCACGTCATAAGGGCCCGCGATCACGCATCGCGAGAGTAAACAGTTGCGAACACGTAGATGCGACGCGCAGCTGACTTCCGGCGGGAGATTTGACAGCTCGCTTTCCCGAACTTGCAAAAAATGGAATTCTGCACAAGAATTTCACCGCAGGCAGCATAAACCTTCTGAAAAAGATGATTTGGATCAGAATAACTCCTCAGATTGACATTTGATTTGGATCAGAATAACTCCTCAGATGGACATTTGGCTGCACTTTTTTGTGCAAGGAGTCCATTTTTGGGAGGGGTGAGAGGAAGGAAGTGCCCCAGAGTCTCCAACTTCCTGTTCCTGTCCAGCAAACTCCCCCCAGTGCTTTGTCCATGCCCTGGTCACCTTTCATTTGGATCTGGAGCTGGAAGGATTAGTCTTTGTGGCTGCTGCTGGATATTTGTACTTGAGGACTTTTTGTTTGGATCACTTTTGGATTACTTTTGGATTTGAGATTTTACAAGTAAGTTGGTGTTGTTTGTTTGGGGCATTGCAGTTGCTGCAACTACAATTTTTAAACTTTTTCACAACTTTAAAAAATATATATTGTGGATAGGCACAGTATCCACTAGGCCCAGGGTTAGTCATGGGTGCATGATACAACTGTTTCTGTGAGTTTTGTTGAACATAAATATAATGTATGTCATGGAATTGATGAATAGCTCACTATGTGGAATTTTATTAAAATGTTGGGGTGCGTGTAAAGCCACACTAGCCAGTAGGCCCCGGGGTAGTCACTCAGTGGTGCATGAACCAAGTCTCTCTGTGGGGTCTCTTGAATTTAAACATCCTTTAGGGCATGGATGGCATTGGATTGTGTGTTTTCCTTTTTTGGGGTGTTGTTGGGGCCTGGCTATGTGGGTGGGGGCCATTTTGAGGCCTGGTCCAGGCAGGGCCTGGTCATGTGGGTGAGGGTCAAGGGGCCATTTTGAAGCCAGGCAGTGTGCTTTGTGGCATAGTCCTGCACCCAGTCTGCATTGCTTTCACCCATTATATGCCCAGGGGTAGTCAGTGGTCCATGGACCAAGTCTTTCTGTGGTGGTGTCTTAAATTTAAACATCATTTTTAGGGCATGGATTTCATTGGATTGTGGTGTTTTTGTGTGTTTTTTATTTTTTGGGGGGTGTTGTTGGGGGGCCTGGCCATGTGGGTGGGGGCATTTTGAGGCCTGGTCCAGGTAGGGCCTGGCCATGTGGGTGGGGGTCAAGGGGCCATTTTGAAGCCAGGCAGTGTGCTTTGTGCCATAGGTCTGCACCCAGTCTGCCTTGCTTTCACCCATGATATGCTCAGAGGTAGTCAGTGGTGCATGGACCAATTCTTTCTGTGGTGGTGTCTTGAATTTAAACATCATTTAGGGCATGGATTGCATTGGATTGTGGTTTCTTGGGGTGTTGTTGGGGGGGGGGCTGGCCATGTGGGTGGGGGCCATTTTGAGGCCTGGTCCAGGCAGGGCTTGGCCATGTGGGTGGGGGTCAAGGGGCCATTGTGAAGCCAGGCAGTGTGCTTTGTGCCATAGGCCTGCACCCAGTCTGCCCTGCTTTCACCCATTATATGCCCAGGGGTAGTCAGTGGTGCATGGACCAAGTCTTTTTGTGGTGGTGTCTTCAGTTTAAACATCATTTTTAGGGCATGGATTGCATTGGGTTGTGGTGATGTTTGTCCGTTTTCCAATTTTTTGGGGTGTTGTTGGGGCCTGGCCAAGTGGGTGGGGGCCATTTTGAGGCCTGGTCCAGGCAGGGCCTGGCCATGTGGGTGGGGGTCAAGGGGCCATTTTGAAGCCAGGCAGTTTGCTTCGTGTCATAGGCCTGCACCCAGTCTGCCTCCTTACATCCATTATGCTGCCCAGGGGTACTCAGTGGTGCATGAAACAAGCAACTCTCTCTGTGTGGTCTCTCTTTTATTAATGTAAACATCCATTTTTGATTAGAAATAATTGTAATTTTTATTTTTGGTCCTTTTGTTTTTGGGAGCGTTGTAATAATAATAAATGCCTAGTTTCAAATATTAATTGAAGCACGACATATGCAACATTTATTTAACTGATGTTCATCTGGCTTCCTTTGCTTTTAGGTGCACAAAGAAGAGAACCACGAATCATCCTCATCGTCCATCATCAGTGCCAGGAAGAAGTCCTGCTGCGGTGTGTGCAGCACAACGACACGTGACGTCACATGTGGCCACAGACAACTCTGCAACTCGTGCAACTGCGGCCTGCTGTTCTGACATCTGAAGAAGATGGGCCCAAAGAAAGGTGGCTGTAGCTCCTCTACCAAGAAAGTTGCCAGTGCCACTGCCAGTAAGAAAGAGCAGAAGCAAGTGGCGCCACTTACCAAGGAGACTGGTGTGCCCACAGAAACTTTTTTGGGGAAAAAAAAACTACGCCTGCAGCAGCGGTGTCCGCTGGGTACCAAGCTGGGAGCAGCACCTCAGCTTCATTGGTCTCAGTGCCACCACGCCTAGTTAGGCCCAAGGCCATGAGTGCCGCAGATGCAGCCACTTTGATTTCTCAATCACCATCGACCAGTGATGTTGGCGTTGACAAATCGCAAGAAAGTAGCATCCAATCAACGCAGGGTGTAACTCATCTGTCGAGTGTTCAACAGCAGCTGCAACGACAACCACAGGTGCAACAAGGAGAAGTGAAAGGATAGGCGCAAGGAGAGGCGCAAGGAGAGGCACAAGGAGAGGCGCAAGGAGAGGTGCAAGGAGAGGCACAAGGAGTGGCGCAAGGAGAGGCGCAAGGAGAGGCGCAAGGAGTGGCGCAAGGAGAGGCGCAAGGAGTGGCGCAAGGAGTGGCGCAAGGAGAGGCGCATGAGAGGCGCAAGTAGAGGTGCATGGAGAGGCACAACTGCCCACAATGCTTGTTCCTCCAGAAGTAGGGGCACATCAGGAAATATAGATTCAAGCAGAGGTATCATCCGAGCAAGCCACTCCTCCTGATGAACCATTGTCTTCCAGATCCCCAGCAAGAAAAAGGTCAAGGAGGGCTAGTACAAGTTCTTCTTCAAGCCCCCTCGCTTCTGATGATCTAGATCAAGATTAGAATCCACCATCTGAGAGGGAGGCAAGCCATGAGCCCACAAAGGTAGCTAAGCTTAAAAGGAAGGTTCCCGCAAGGCTTCAACTTATGGGTGATGACGACGAACAAGAAGTAGAAGTGGTGTATTCTGCTGCTGATGAACAGTCTGACGATGATGACCCAGTCATCACAGTCGTCACTCCAGCCCCAGCGGGCATGCAGCAGACAGACATTTTTACCCTATCCTGAATTGCTGCTTAGCGGGATGTGGGCGGGGTGGCACTGGTACCACCACCAACACAGGTAACCACTACACCAACACGACCTAAAGCTGCCATATTTTCTCTTCAGAAGGGCCGGCAGCGACCTCCATCCAGCTTGACCTCCGTTACCTCAAGTAGTGGTGCTGTAACTGTAAGTGCACAACAGGGTCAAATTCGGCCCCGCCCATCCTCCACTTCATCTGGCATTGAAAGTAGCACCTCCACCACTACCACCAGAAATCTCAACTCCCCAGTTTGGGACTTCTTTAGTATTAGCAAAAAGGTGGAAAGCCTACTTGTTTGTTCGATTTGTAAAACTGTAGTTAGTCGGGGTAAGCTTGGTACCAACAATATCACCGGAGGCCAGAGAGGTCATCTCCAAAAACACCACACTATCCAGTGGGAGGCGCACCTAAGTAAGATCCGGGAAGCCAAAAGTACAACAAATCCAAATGTATCCATTGATATTGCATCTGATGATAACGAGGGGCTGATCGTGCAGGGGGGAGGTGAAGAAGCGACAGACTTTTTTTCTGGTACACACAGTATTCCTGGCAGCAGGACTGCAGTGGTAGCGCCCACACCCTTTAACCCAGCAACATCTATGAGGCATGCTAAGAGTCTGGGAGAAACACCAATGCGAAAAAGTACATCAATGAGCCTAACTGGGTTGAAGAAGTCTGGATTCTCATCATCACGTATGAAAACGGCCCAGACCTCCGTTAAAAGCATGTTTAGGTCGGAGGTGCCATTTGAATGCAACCACCCAACGGCACGTCTTTATAATGCAGTGCTGGCTAAAATGTTAGCGGTGGACCTTCTCCCTTTTTCTTTCGTGGAAGGGGTGGGTTTTCTAGAATTTGTGGCAACAATCTGCCCTAAATGGAAAGTTCCTAGCCGGTCCTATTTTGCCAGAGTTGCGGTTCCAGCACTACATCAAGATGTGCTGGAGGTGATTAGGCCAGCTTTGCAGAAGAGTGCTGTTCACACTATCCACCTGACAACAGACATGTGGTCCAGTTGCCAAGCCCTTGATTACATGTGCCTCACTGCACACTGGGTCTCTTTTGCAGGGGTTAGAGACAAGTTATATGCAGGTGTTGACAGTGACACCGTTTTTCAAGCTTGTCGGAAACATGCAACAGTAGCCATGTTTGCCATGGAGAAATCTCATATTGCAGTAAACATTTTGGAGGAGTTTAACAGTAAAGTCTTTGATTGGCTGCATCCAAGAAACCGCATGATTGGTTATGTTTCCACAGATAATGGCAGTAATATAGTTAGGGCCATGAATGATGGTGGCTATTTCAGAGAGCCGTGTTTGGCGCACAGTATTAACCTAGTTGTTCAAGATTTCTTGAAAAAAAAAACAAAGTCAGCAATCCTTGAGTGGATGGTGCAGGCCTATCTGGATGACCCAACATCGGTCTTCTTTAATCAAAACCCATTGTTGTATTGGTATCGGAAAAGGGGTCAATGGCCACTGATCACCAACCTGGCTCTAAATTATTTGTCTTGCCCACTCGCAAGTGTGTCTTCTGAACGTGTTTTTGGTGCTGCTGGTGCCATTGTAACTTCAAAAAGGATCCGCCTCTCGCCCAAAAATGTAGAGAGGTTAACAATGATCAAGATGAATCAGCATTTCATACCACCAGATTACAAAATATGTGAATCCACGCAGGAAGAAGAGGACACCGACTTAGGTGACGGACGTTCTTCTCTGTTAGCTGACCTACTCCCATCTCAATTCACAGAGTTTGAGGACGAGCTCTACTTCCCTGACACCTAGGCCTAAAACTGACTTCCTTTTTTTTCGTCCTGACTCCTTATTCATTTTTACTGCTGTGTGTCTTTCTTTGTTTTGCAACTGTTACCACAACAAAACTCTAATCACAACAAATCCATCAGCAGCACTGTCTTCGTCTTATTTCCTTATTGAAGGTGCCGCTGTCTGCAATCCTGAAGTTCACAAGTTCACAACTCAGTCATGCTCCTCTATCCTCCTCCTCCAGACTCCCCCTATCCATTTCCCTCAAGGCAGACGGCTGGATTACGCAGAATGAAGAAACTGTTGCTTCGTCGATGAGTCCCCTCAAAAGAAGTCGGACTGGAATTACTGACTATATGCTGATTGCTGACAGTTACTTCTGAAATTGACATGAGAGGCTGCCCTGTGGACCTCCACTTTAAGAACAAGATGCGGACAAAAAGTGGAACAGGTAATGAATAATGAGATGGCATGCAGTGGACAGCACTGGCTGTCTGGCTCTGATAAAAGCAATTGCTGTTTGTTTGTTGTGCATGAAATGAATCATCATATGTCTTCTGTTATTATTTAATCTTTTACACACTAAGGGGTCGATTCCGATCCGGTAAAAAAAAACGGCTTACGATTCGTATTCGTAGCCGATTCCGTACGATTGGGAAACTACCGTCCGACCAGCGAATTCCGATCCGTTACCGTTGATTTCCGTACGATTTTCTAGGATCCGTACGATTGACATTCGTATACCCGTACGAATAAGCCTCGGGCAGACCACCATACGATTCGTAATCAGTCCGTACAAACTCACTATTCCGATTCGGAACGACATGCCTGAGCGAGATACGTACGGGCCTAAGTATTCACGCTTCAACATTGAGTCGTATGGGACATTCGCCTCACTGCAAGCTCCACCAATACATACTACACGCACACCCCTCGGCCAAGCCTACGCGAACACCCCCACCCGCCAAGGGCCCGTACTACTCACTCGCACGCACAAGTACGACACGCACACCCCCCCAACAAGCCTACGCGAACACCCCCACCCGCCAAGGGCCCGTACTACTCACTCGCACGCACAAGTACGACACGCACACCCCTCGGCCAAGCCTACGCGAACACCCCCACCCGCCAACGGCCCGTACTACTCACTCGCACGCACAAGTACGACACGCACACCCCCCCAACAAGCCTACGCGAACACCCCCACCCGCCAAGGGCCCGTACTACTCACTCGCACGCACAAGTACGACACGCACACCCCTCGGCCAAGCCTACGCGAACACCCCCACCCGCCAACGGCCCGTACTACTCACTCGCACGCACAAGTACGACACGCACACCCCCCCAACAAGCCTACGCGAACACCCCCACCCGCCAACGGCCCGTACTACTCACTCGCACGCACAAGTACGACACGCACACCCCCCCAACAAGCCTACGCGAACACCCCCACCCGCCAACGGCCCGTACTACTCACTCGCACGCACAAGTACGACACGCACACCCCCCCAACAAGCCTACGCGAACACCCCCACCCGCCAAGGGCCCGTACTACTCACTCGCACGCACAAGTACGACACGCACACCCCTCGGCCAAGCCTACGCGAACACCCCCACCCGCCAACGGCCCGTACTACTCACTCGCACGCACAAGTACGACACGCACACCCCCCCAACAAGCCTACGCGAACACCCCCACCCGCCAACGGCCCGTACTACTCACTCGCACGCACAAGTACGACACGCACACCCCCCCAACAAGCCTACGCGAACACCCCCACCCGCCAACGGCCCGTACTACTCACTCGCACGCACAAGTACGACACGCACACCCCCCCAACAAGCCTACGCGAACACCCCCACCCGCCAACGGCCCGTACTACTCACTCGCACGCACAAGTACGACACGCACACCCCCCCAACAAGCCTACGCGAACACCCCCACCCGCCAAGGGCCTGTACTACTCACTCGCACGCACAAGTACGACACGCACACCCCTCGGCCAAGCCTACGCGAACACCCCCACCCGCCAACGGCCCGTACTACTCACTCGCACGCACAAGTACGACACGCACACCCCCCCAACAAGCCTACGCGAACACCCCCACCCGCCAACGGCCCGTACTACTCACTCGCACGCACAAGTACGACACGCACACCCCCCCAACAAGCCTACGCGAACACCCCCACCCGCCAACGGCCCGTACTACTCACTCGCACGCACAAGTACGACACGCACACCCCCCCAACAAGCCTACGCGAACACCCCCACCCGCCAACGGCCCGTACTACTCACTCGCACGCACAAGTACGACACGCACACCCCCCCAACAAGCCTACGCGAACACCCCCACCCGCCAAGGGCCCGTACTACTCACTCGCACGCACAAGTACGACACGCACACCCCTCGGCCAAGCCTACGCGAACACCCCCACCCGCCAACGGCCCGTACTACTCACTCGCACGCACAAGTACGACACGCACACCCCCCCAACAAGCCTACGCGAACACCCCCACCCGCCAAGGGCCCGTACTACTCACTCGCACGCACAAGTACGACACGCACACCCCTCGGCCAAGCCTACGCGAACACCCCCACCCGCCAACGGCCCGTACTACTCACTCGCACGCACAAGTACGACACGCACACCCCCCCAACAAGCCTACGCGAACACCCCCACCCGCCAAGGGCCCGTACTACTCACTCGCACGCACAAGTACGACACGCACACCCCTCGGCCAAGCCTACGCGAACACCCCCACCCGCCAACGGCCCGTACTACTCACTCGCACGCACAAGTACGACACGCACACCCCCCCAACAAGCCTACGCGAACACCCCCACCCGCCAAGGGCCCGTACTACTCACTCGCACGCACAAGTACGACACGCACACCCCTCGGCCAAGCCTACGCGAACACCCCCACCCGCCAACGGCCCGTACTACTCACTCGCACGCACAAGTACGACACGCACACCCCCCCAACAAGCCTACGCGAACACCCCCACCCGCCATCGGCCCGTACTACTCACTCGCACGCACAAGTACGACACGCACACCCCCCCAACAAGCCTACGCGAACACCCCCACCCGCCAACGGCCCGTACTACTCACTCACACGCACAAGTACGACACGCACACCCCCCCAACAAGCCTACGCGAACACCCCCACCCGCCAACGGCCCGTACTACTCACTCGCACGCACAAGTACGACACGCACACCCCCCCAACAAGCCTACGCGAACACCCCCACCCGCCAAGGGCCCGTACTACTCACTCGCACGCACAAGTACGACACGCACACCCCTCGGCCAAGCCTACGCGAACACCCCCACCCGCCAACGGCCCGTACTACTCACTCGCACGCACAAGTACGACACGCACACCCCTCGGCCAAGCCTACGCGAACACCCCCACCCGCCAACGGCCCGTACTACTCACTCGCACGCACAAGTACGACACGCACACCCCCCCAACAAGCCTACGCGAACACCCCCACCCGCCAACGGCCCGTACTACTCACTCGCACGCACAAGTACGACACGCACACCCCCCCAACAAGCCTACGCGAACACCCCCACCCGCCAACGGCCCGTACTACTCACTCGCACGCACAAGTACGACACGCACACCCCCCCAACAAGCCTACGCGAACACCCCCACCCGCCAAGGGCCCGTACTACTCACTCGCACGCACAAGTACTGCAAGCACACATAACGCCAACACCAAAACGACCACAAGGACCTTGCTAACAAGTCGCACTACCACACTGAACATGTCTCCTGTGTACACACCTTTGACAATCAATGTCCTGGTCACAGCCAAGCAGCCAAACAGAGGACAAAGCCAACACCCACCCCATATAACACCCACACAAAAAATTCAAATTAAGCCACACCCACGATTTGACCAATAAAAGGGACCACACATACAACCCATCATCCTTTGCAACATACCCATGCTTGCGAGGAAACAGAGAGCACACCAACAATTCCAGCCACATACCTTCACACATACACCCTATCACATCTACACCAACACCACCTCCTTCACTATCACAAACACACACCCTAATCCATACACACCATCACACCCTCAATCACATACACCTCACACCATGAGCACACCCAAGAATCCAAAATTCACCAACCCGGAGATGGAGATACTTACTGATGAAGTCATCAGAGTCGACCCACAGCTGTTTGGCGCATTGGTCAGACAGACCAGCATGGCAGAAAGAACACGCCTGTGGGAGAGGATTGTAGACCGGGTCAATGCTGTTGCACCCATCAGGCGCACCAGGGAAGAATGCCAGGCCAGGTGGTACGATCTGCGGAGGATGGTGAAGAAGAAGATGGCACAGGATTACGCCAATGCACACCACACTGGAGGCGGTGGTCCCCGCAGACCTCCTGTATACCAGCCCTGGGAGGAGAAGGTCATGGTCCTACTGCCAGCGGTGGGAGTACATGGAATAGAAGGAGCCATTGAGTCTGGTGAGTGTACAAAAAACACAACTTACATGGGTAGACTAACAACAGTGCCCAGCAGCATGGGGTGGGTGGCCATGACTCCAAGCAGTACACAACCAAATGGTGGGAGTTGCAAGGGGGAGGCACATAGGGTGCAATGTGTAGGGTAAGAGGCTGCTCTCATGCCATATGTCCCAGGGACACACACAAGCATAATGCCCAATGCACAGGGATAGGTAAAGATCACACAAGATACTAGACCACAGCTGCTAAATATTAACATTTTGCTGACACACCTTTCAGAGATGCATCATTTTGTGACAAAGTAAGGCAGTGTAGCAAGAGAGCAAGCACAATCTACCTGTCTCCATCCCTGTCTCGCCCTCTGTCTCTGTCGCCCTCTCCCTCTGTCTCCCTCTGTCGCCCTCTCCCTCTGTCTCCCTCTGTGGCCCTCTCCCTCTGTCTCCCTCTCCCTCTGTCTCCCTCTGTCTCCCTCTGTGGCCCTCTCCCTCCCTCTCCCTCTGTCGCCCTCTGTCTCCCTCTGTCGCCCTCTCCCTCTGTGGCCCTCTCCCTCTGTCGCCCTCTCCCTCTGTCTCCCTCTGTCGCCCTCTCCCTCTGTCTCCCTCTCCCTCTGTCGCCCTCTGTCTCCCTCTGTCGCCCTCTCCCTCTGTCGCCCTCTCCCTCTGTCCCCCTCTGTCGCCCTCTCCCTCTGTCTCCCTCTGTGGCCCTCTCCCTCTGTTGCCCTCTCCCTCTGTCTCCATCAGTCAGTGTTTGTCCCTCGGTCACCTCAACGCACATCCCTGAGGCACACACACAGTTGCACACAAGCACTGCACAGGCCTCACAAACTCCATAGAGCTGAATGTTAAGGGATGTCTCACAAGTACCAGCAAGCATCTGCCATGTGCCTGTAAGACAGCCACCATTTCCTGTCAACACTGTACTGTGTCAGGACACACATCTCAGAAAGCTCAATAGTACACAATGGGCACAGGTGTAGGCAGCACAAGTCCCTCCTGTGCTCATTGCCAACACAAACATCAGGACAAGGTCACACATGCTGTGCATAAACACAAATCCAACATAATGGCAGCATGCCACATGAGGGGACAGCCAAAACATGAACAATGGACGCTTGCAATTTGCAAACAAAGTAATAGCATGGCCTGTTGTACACACCCCTTACATAAACTCATCCCCGGGAGACAGGCGTTGTATTGCAACACTGTCCCAATTGCCATGTACCACAACAAAACACGTACTCATATGAATATGCATACAACTCTTACATGCACATAACAGAAGCTCCAGTCCATTGTGGCCCTCTAAAAAAGCTAGTGCCCCATCTCATTACCTTTGTGGATGTACATAAGCACCAACATGGACATGGGTATTGACAAGGTGATGCGTCTCAGAGAAGTGCCAAGTTCTAAAGCCATGATCTCCAAGTGGGTGTACAGGTCCAGCGGTGTTGCCATTGTTTGGCCAGTATGGAACAGCAAAAGACATCCAAAGTAGTAGCTGACATGCTAAATAATGATGCTCTGTCTCTTACATCAACATGCTGCATCTAAACTCTGTGCATGCTTGCCGCACACATAAGATTTTTCACCACATCCAGGATGTTGCGTGAAACTTACAAATTCTTTACACGTGTGGTGCCGGCAACACAAGACACAGCAATGGCTGTGTCAGTCATTGTCAAGAGATTGGAAGAATGTATATACCCCATCGTACTATTGTGTTTTTCTACCACTAAATACACAACTGTACAATGTCAACTATGTATAGCTTGTGGAACAGTGATGCTGATAATGGATAACAAAACCACATGTCACTTGATATAGCCCTAACAGTGTCTCTCTCTCTCCCACACACAGGGCAACGTGCGGATCGCCCCCCCAGCCAGGGGGGCCAAGGATCCCAGTCCCAGGCTCAGCAGGACCCAGACCCCACCGCCAGCGCCGTCCCTCAATGCACTGTGGATGACCCCAACCAACCTGGCTCCTCTGGATCCCAAACCCCTGCAGCAACTATACCAGCTACATCTCTGCCAACCACCGGACCTATTCCCACCACATCCCAGCAGACAGGTCAGAGCCCTGCCCATGATTCACAAGAGAGCCAGTCTGAAAATGAGGGACACCCTTTGTCGGGCGCCCCTGAGGTTGGTGACAACCTCCACCCTCCCAGCACTCGGGGGGCCCGTCGATCGGATGTGCCCACAAGCGCAGGCCGTGCTCATGTGGGTCAGGGTGGTGGGAGTGGCGCAAGGCGGAGGCGAGAATCTGGCCAGTCAGCTGCAGGGACCGGTATGGCTGAACTCGATAACATCCTTGAGGCATACCGGCGGGACACCAGTGAGGTAAACCAGCTTGCGGAGACCCTCAACCAGCTCAAAGAACAGCAGGCAGAGCAAATAGCCAGCCAAGACCTGCATTATGGACGGGTGGAGGCACACCAGGCTCAGCTCTTGATGGTGCATAGGGACATTGTCCATGTGCTACGTCAGATGGCTGCCAACATGCAGCCCCCTCCCTGTGTCACAAGGCCAGCAACATCACGGCAAAGTGCAACACCAGCCACAGGGAGGGAGGAGAGGGAGGAGGTTGAACCCTCTGACGTAGCGTCCCATGCACCGTCCATGCCTGCACATGAGGGTCCCCCAAGGAAGGCGGGTCGTCCACGCCGAAGGCGTTGAGGGCCTGTGGCCCATGGACTTCTCCCAGGACACTGGACCTGGCATATAGCCCCTGGGTGCAACAGCATCCCCTACGAGACTCTCCCACAAGGACTTGCTGGTCACAGTCTGCCCAATGATGTCAGGCACTGTGGGCTGGACTCTGTTGACTGAAACAGTAAGCCATCTCATCTCCAGCAGTGAATTTTGGATTCCCCCCCCTTTCTGTACAGCACCTATTCACGTTTCATGCACTAGAGCACCCAATAAATAATTTAAACATCATACGCATTTGGTGAGTAATCTTTGAAACAGCATACATGTATATGTGTCAGCAAATGTCATAAATGCAAGGTATACAACAAACAGCAGTCATCCACACACTTGGATCAGAATCTGAGTGAGGACACACATTGGTCAGAAATTTCCACAAACTACATACATGGATGGTAAGACACACCTGTGTGGGACAGTCAATGCTGGAGGGGGGAATGAATCCCAAACAGCTAGCACAGGCAGGCCCAGGAGAGTCACTTTGAGGAGTACATGTCAGTGTCACAAAAGTAGTAGTCCATGTAGGGAGTACCTACAACTGTGTCCTCAGGTATGTGAGCTACCATCAGCATGATGCATTACTGTGTATGTGATTAATGCCGCACAGGATGACGGTGGCAGGACAGACTGTGGGCAATGGGCTGGAGCACTCTACACAGGCACACCTGATTAGGTGACCTACCCCTATGGAGCTACAAGTACTATACTACTGTAATGGGAACAACGCATACAGAAAAACAACACACACCAGACAAATACCAACCCCGGAACGGCCAAATCACACCACACCCAAGAGACAGGGTCATGGTGTGTGTCCCATGTGCCAACTTGACTGACTGTGACAGCAATGTTGAAGTGGTGTGAGCATGTTGTGTTCTGGCACGTGACTGTAAGCTAACAGTTTTCGGATCTAGTGGTGTTGACAAGCTAACACTCTACAATAGTGTGCCTATGTAAGGTGTGTGTGTGTTGGACACGCCACATGACCTGGTGGTACGTAGACCCAATGTCATGTGAATCTGCATAGTTGTGCCAGTATGTGTTGCACACACACGCATAGCAGCAGCTATGACTGAGTACACAGCATTTTCATAGCACGAGGGTGAATGTCTGGTGTTGTCTGTGTGTAGGGTGGCCGGAGCATGCTCTATTAATGGATGGAAGGAGGGTCATCCTGTAGGTGTCTGTGTTCCTGGATAGTGTGCGCTGCATGTTGGCTGTGTATGCAGCTGCAGCAATGAGTGAATAAATGACGGCAGGAGGGGTGTGACTAATTGCTAAACAAACACATAACACAAGGGCAGCCGCAATGCGCAAAGTGACATGTGGATGTGAAGGCAGGAGTGTCTGCCTCACTCAGGATCACTGACTACTAAATGGCACAGTAAACACCACACATCACAGTCAGTGGATCAGGGCCCTTACGGTCAAGTGGGGCACAAGACACACAGCGTCTGCAGGTGTATACAAGAGCTAGTGTGTTCAAATCCAAACTGCACCAACAAAGACATCTACCTCACACACAACATAGTATTATAGCCTTCACCCACCCCATGTGTGTGGACAATACACAGTTACACACCTAACAAGCATGAGGTAACTAAGTTGAAAATAGTATATGTGCACATTAGACGGACATGTGTGTAGAGCCACAAGCAGGCACTAGATTCTGTAGGAGTCAGACGTCATGCACAACATGATAATCTACATTGTGAGCCCATGGAGCTATCACAATCATACATGTGCATTGTCAATAAGTCCAATTTACACTAATCATGATGTCACCTGTAATGCCGCTTTACGAATACCTACAAGGCTGTCAACGACTGGCCGTACCTTTCTTCATCAGACTGGTGTGATGCTCTAAGGGTTCCACCTCCAAATAGCCCATTGGTCTGAGTACAAACAACAGACACAAAAGGGTGATCAGGCGAGGGAAGGAGAGGATGGGAACTGCTGGGAGGGAGACCTGAAACAGAGGCAATTAAGCATTAGGACAACATTCTCATGTCACAGACACTTCAAAAACCTCATTAGCTACACTCTACCAGTCACACCTGTGAAGTGTACTGTCTGGTGACAAATAATGATGATTAATCATGCCATCACATCAGATTCGATGCTGTGACACAGACACATAAAAACTGGGACAGTCTGTCATCCATTAGAGTCATGTGTAACGCTCACAAGTGAGCACCCATGCAAAAAGATCTATGTAGTATAAACACATTCCCAGGCACAGATGAGGTAGACATCAGTAACAAATGGAAACATATGGAAATCAAACTACCGCTAACTCTAAAGTCTGTATGTGATATTGGTTAGCCATAAGGGCCCTGTAAGCTAACTTGAGCAAATCCACTCCAGCTGTTAGTATCACATATGACGAGGAAGTTAATGATCGACATGC
Source organism: Lissotriton helveticus (assembly GCF_964261635.1). Lineage (NCBI taxonomy): Eukaryota > Metazoa > Chordata > Amphibia > Caudata > Salamandridae > Lissotriton > Lissotriton helveticus. Next base: position 1,583,922,344 of record NC_136065.1, on the reverse strand, counting down.
AATGAAGGCACTCTGTAGCCAGTCTTTTGGTGTGGCAAGTATGCATCACAATGCTAAACATGATATGCATGTACAACAAATATTAAGTGCAAGTGATGTCCATCCAAGCTACATAATCAGACCCTACCATAGCACAGTCATGGTGCCGGCGACCAGAGATTCATGTGAATGACCGCACTCCACTGGTGCTACACAGAAATTCACATATGCATCTTTCACACTTTTTACTTTGTCATGCTAAACATACATGGCATCATGTGCATCTAAACATCACGGCTACTCACTGTGAAGGCTGGCGTTGCAGTATTCTCAACCTGCACTGAGGTAACGACATGACAGTGACATGATATACTGCTGCAAGGGGCAATGCATCCATGTTAACTGATTCACGGGACAGTTGTCTTAAGATGTGGAACATACACTGGGCAACACCAACACCACATGGTTTCATGGTACTCACACTGGACTGGCCCACAAGCTGGAGGTGAGGATCCAGTCACATTCTAATGCACACAGTGAGGCTGCAATCCCCCACAGAGTCCGTGGTTGTGACCTCTGACACAATGTCATGCCATGGTATGTGCAATGTTGCTGTGGCAATGTCTCCACACATTGATGCATTCACCAGAGTATCAAAGTACAACAGATGACAGAAGGGGTGACTATCCTATCATGGGAGTGGCCATACATGTCATGAGGTACATAATGGAGTAGCATGTATGCAAGATGACACCACATGCACATGAACATGTACCACACATTTCTACACATACCAATGCTAAACAGCCTCATATGAGTCCTTACCCAAATTGACTCCTCCACATGTTCAAGCATGCTCCGTTGATGTGGCTGACGGTGCAATCATAATGAGCAGTAGCAGGATGACCACGATGTACCCCAACGGACAACAGGCAGGGCGAGCTGTGGATGAGAGTGGCACACAAGGGGTCACGGTCGGTATAATGTCATTTTGACAATGTCTGTTGAATAGCCAGATGTAGTATGACACCTGTACATTCCGAGTGCACTCATAGCACGTATGTGTGTAGCATTCCAACTGAACATGTGACACAGCACAACACACATCCAATTGATCTTGCTTACAGTCTGTTGCATACATAGCATGCTACCCATGCTACTCTATAGTCCATCTTTTACTGAAAAGATGAAAGGACTCACCATCATGAAAAGAAGTTGCGGATGAGGTGACCGCGGATATCATCTTCACCCTCCTCATCACTGGCATCCTGGCCAAGGCCTTCATCCTCAACGGGCGGATGTTCCAGCTCATCAGGATCCAGGTAGAGTGGCACAGCCTTCTCCACTGCCATGTTGTGTAGCATGCAGCACACGGTGAAGATGTCACACACCTTGCGTGGGCTGTATTGGAGGGCTCCGCCTGTCTTGTCCAGGCACCTGAAGCGGCTCTTCAGGAGTCCAAAGGTCCGTTCGATCACCTGCCTGGTCTTCACATGTGCATTGTTGTAACGCTGGTCTGCAGCTGTCCTGGGGTTGCGTAGCGGAGTCATTAGCCACGGCATGTTTGGATATCCAGCGTCTCCTGCAATTTGACAACATGTACAAGAGTCAATCATATGATGCAGATCATGAAGTTGTGACATACTGACATACAGAGCTCACAGTGTATACTCACCAACTAGACATGCCCGGTGGTTGTGCAGCTGCAGCATCATCTGTGGTACCCTGCTACGCCTCATGATGAAAGCATCGTGGCACGATCCTGGATAACGTGCACAAACATGTGAGATAATCATGTTGGCAAGACACACCACCAGGGCATTTATCGAGTGGTAGTGTTTCCTGTTGCGATACGCTTGCTCCTGAGCCTGTGGTGGGACAAGAGTAACATGTGTACCATCAATTGCACCAATTACATGTGGCATACGGCCCAGGCCATAGAATTGCCCCTTGACATCTGTCAACTCTTCTGGAGTAGGGAATGTAATGAAATCATCAAGGTGGAGCAACATTGCTCCCAAAACATCACTCAATACCCGGCTAAACATGGTCTGAGACATCCCTCCCACATCAGCTATGGTAAATTGGAAGGTACCTGTGGCAAAGAAATGGAGGGCTGCCATCACCTTCACCTTGGGTGTCAGTGCACTTGGATACCTGTGGCGTGGTTGTAGGTGAGCCTCAAGCCTGCCCGTCAGGTCCTTGATCAACTGTCGGCCGAAGCGATATCGACGGATGCAGTTGCGCTCCCTCATGGCTTCCAAGTCAGGCAACGGCCTTTCCAGAGGGGGTGCCCTGCAAGACACAATTTTAAGGAAATGTCTACAACTGTCTGACTAAGACTATAACAATGTACATGGCACAAGCAACACCTCTTCAAATGATGTAGACAATTTGGAGTGTGGTGTGGGATACACACAGATGCCAGCTCCCACACACTCCTCCGTGGCGAAGGTAAATACCTGTAGTGTGTGGAATGGATGTGACATGCATACAAGCCTTCAGATGTACAGGTCTAAGTGACCATGACAATGTATCATGTCAGTGAGACACGTCATGTCAATGTCAGTAGGAGGTTGTCTGCACACCCAGAGGGCAGACTGCAATACACACACACACCACATGTGCAATCATTTGCACTGTTCAGCCTTAGTCATGTCGCGGTGTGTACTTTCAGTGACAATTACATGACCATCATCATACAGCATGATAATTACATTTGTCACTGACGGTCTGTAATGCCATCACACATGTGAACGGGTCATTTACGCACGTGGCATGGTGTGTGTACATTAGTCACCCTGCCATCACAGCAAGGACACAACATATATGCTCCTACAGCAGATGCACAGTACTTTCAAGGACTAGTTACTTACCTTTTGTAAACTAATATCTGTAAGGAACAGTAGGCAGTAGCAAAGTGTCACATTTCTATACATACATAGCTTAGGACTAATTAGCCTCCCTGGGTGTCATTGATCTGACCAGTGAGTGGTGGCTATCCAGGCCACACCGGAACAAAAGTAGTGTTGTTGATTGGCATCCGACAAGGGCGTGGCCACGTTTTGGCTGTACCTACAACGCATACACTGGCAGCTGTTACACAAACATATCCCACAGAGAGTGTGGGTAGCAGGCAAAGATGCATGTCAAGTAGCTAAACATCACTCCCAGAGTCAGGGAGGATGATGACATCTTTGCGTAGTGCCTGTACCTCTTGGATACCCTCTACAGCGTAGGTAACGTGAATGTGTTCTGTGGTTTTGAGGGCTGCATGCAGATGCTTCCTGGGATGGGGTGGTAGGACAGGGAACATGGTCAGTCCGGGTAGGGCAGTGGGGGTCTGACAACGTGCCTATGTACAGACAAACATGCTGCGTGGCTGTACAAGCTTGCAAAAATACATACAGTACTCTCATCAAGATAGGCCTGCAGAGGCTCAGCGTAGCGTTAGTGTAGTTGAAGGACCTGAGTGACAAGTTGGTCCTCACCGCAACAACAGGGAGATGAAGGGCCAGGGTTACAACCGCCCACATAAACACTACACTGAACGTTGCCAAATCATCCAAATACATCTTTTGAGTTGAGACATCACCTGTGTCTGGCTAGGTGTCCACAACACTCGCATCCCCCAGTCCACCTGTCCTGTGGTGTTGGGACTGACACTCACGTGCCAGTGGGTCTTCTTGACCCTCCCAATACTCATTAGCGCCAATTGTAATGAGGTGTGGCCAGCTCATTGATGTTTACATTCCCATGCAGCATTAAGAGCGGTGTTCTGCCACACAGTTACCACGGCGGAGCCGTACAGTGTGTGTTATCGGGGCCAGCACCACCCAAGAATGGCGCCACGGCTGACACCTGGGGGAGATCTGGCAGTGAGGTTGTGAGTTGCACCAGCGGGGACCTGGATGAACATTCCGATCATGTCTGTCACAGCGGTTCTGGGACGTATGCACCGCCTGCGTCCGTCACTCAGCGAATGATGGCGTCAGGGGCATATCAACTGAGGCGCAACTGCCCCCTGACGGGTACGGTGGGCCAGAAGCTGATGCAGAGTCACTGGCCGGGGTGAAGGACATCATGGACATGAGGAAGTGCAGTTACTCCTCCTGTGTCACATGCAGGGCTGGGACCGTAGGTCGTGGTGCTGGCTACGATGGCTGCTGTTCTGATGGAGCCGTGTGGTCGCCGTCACCCTAATCCCATGCAGCATTGCACTTGCATCATGGTTATTTGTCAATGCAATTACACATCTCTGACTTTTGTTGTTTACCTGACGAGTGTCGCCTGGGGAATGATGTACTAATGAGGGGCTCACATGTCTCCACACCCACACACATGCACTGGTCCTACATCCCAACCATGAGCTATTGTGCTGCTGTGCCAACTGCTGGAGTCTAAGTGGCTTGTGGGACATATCACACCTGGATTCATATGTCAGCTCCCCGCAATTGGAGCAGCTCTTGTTGTTGTGCCTGACGTGAAAACCGTGGAGACACAGACGGTGAGGGTCACTCACCAACATGAGGCCTTTTCATTCCTCACAGGCTTTGTAAGTGACATCCCTATTGGCACGGTCTTGAGTATGACAATAAAAGGTAAATGTTCTGAAGTGTTAGTACAATGATTTAGGGTACAAAATGTGTAAGCTTTAACTTAGACCGGACCTGCGTTGGTGTTGAGAAACAAACAGAGGACCTGACGTGTGGACGCAGAGGTGACATATGACTACTCAGATAACGTCATCAGGGCAGACACAACGCCAAGGATACTTGCAGAGCCAGAGGAATTACACACCAACACACAAGTGTACGGTATTACGGAAATTGCCATGTCCAGGATGACATGTGTGGATATTCTGAGGTGAGTAATACTTTACTGACCTCTTCATGGCATATGCTAACAGCATGCACAATGTAGCACAAGGCACACACATGACGTGGTCACACAGGGTCATGCTGTGCGGCTATGACACCTCTGTGACAGTGGGCATGTTCCTGTCATCATGTGGCAGTTCCCTGTACTGAATTGTGGCCCATTCGAGTGTTCATGTGCCACGCTACATGTTGCAGACGTCAATCGTGTTGAAATTGTTGAATGCATGTGATGCACATGTGCATCATGAATGATGACATGTTGTGCAAGCTATTTACACATCAACTGAGGCACACGGTCACAATCCCTGTGCTTCTTCAATGTCTGCCAAACCTGGCACATACTGATGTATGTGTGCCATGCTGATGTATGCATCCACATGGTTGACATGAGTGTAGACTACATCCCTGCTGTGTGATTTCCTAGTGTGACTCTGCCAATGGTGACATGAAGGTGGACAGGGATGCAGCCTACACAATCGTTCACTTGACCATGTCTGACTCAATGTACCCCAATGGTAGGGGCCTGTGTACGCATCGTTTCCCTATCGCCTTTAGGCTCTACGCGAGCTGAGCGTACCCCAATGGTACGGGCCTGTGTACGCATCGTTTCCCTATCGCCTTTAGGCTCTACGCGAGCTGAGCGTACCCCAATGGTACGGGCCTGTGTACGCATCGTTTCCCTATGCCTTTAGGCTCTACGCGAGCTGAGCGTACCCCAATGGTACGGGCCTGTGTACGCATCGTTTCCCTATCGCCTTTAGGCTCTACGCGAGCTGAGCGTACCCCAATGGTACGGGCCTGTGTACGCATCGTTTCCCTATCGCCTTTAGGCTCTACGCGAGCTGAGCGTACCCCAATGGTACGGGCCTGTGTACGCATCGTTTCCCTATGCCTTTAGGCTCTACGCGAGCTGAGCGTACCCCAATGGTACGGGCCTGTGTACGCATCGTTTCCCTATCGCCTTTAGGCTCTACGCGAGCTGAGCGTACCCCAATGGTACGGGCCTGTGTACGCATCGTTTCCCTATGCCTTTAGGCTCTACGCGAGCTGAGCGTACCCCAATGGTACGGGCCTGTGTACGCATCGTTTCCCTATCGCCTTTAGGCTCTACGCGAGCTGAGCGTACCCCAATGGTACGGGCCTGTGTACGCATCGTTTCCCTATCGCCTTTAGGCTCTACGCGAGCTGAGCGTACCCCAATGGTACGGGCCTGTGTACGCATCGTTTCCCTATCGCCTTTAGGCTCTACGCGAGCTGAGCGTACCCCAATGGTACGGGCCTGTGTACGCATCGTTTCCCTATGCCTTTAGGCTCTACGCGAGCTGAGCGTACCCCAATGGTACGGGCCTGTGTACGCATCGTTACACCATTCAATGTGTAGCAATGGCAATGTCACCGTACTTGTGTGTGGATTTTTAAAATTTCATAGGGAACAACTAAGGAAACAGTGTACTGTTCCAAATGCAACCAGGTTGTCATGGATACGGAGTTTTTTACACTCCTACAGGTGTCCTGGAAGATTCAGTTAGGAAAAAGTATACAATGTTGCGAAAGTTGTTGTTCAGCTCTGGCTCTATTTTCAAACCATGCATATGTGTGTAATGGGCTTAGGTGTGATGTGATTGGATGGAACATAGGATGCAAATTATGGTGGCCTATCACACACTACTCCTTGGACTCACAGACCCTCTGCAGCACAGATATAAGGCAGCATGTGGCTGTGGGAGGGCACTTGCCTGCACAACATTGGTGTGCTAACCACAGCTGCTGTCTCTGAATCCTCTGGCCCTGATTAGCTGAACATGGAGAGGGCACCTGCATTCACTGATGGTGAGAACAAGGCCCTTCTGGATGCCCTCCTGCCCAACTTCAGCAAGCTGTATGGGAGACCAGGGGATCAGGTGAGTGATGTGTGCAATACCTTGGAGTGTGCACCTGTTGTGTGTGTGACATCATAGCCACTGTGTAGTAATACTGGATAGATGCAATGTTGTTGTGAGTGAGTGCCAGGGTGCACAGTGTTGTTAGAAGAGAGTTATTTGTTGTAGTGTGGTGTGTGACAGCATGTCACGTGCTGCATTGCACCCAGATATAGCATGTCTTGTTCAGTGAGTGTCATGCTCAAAGAGTGTTTTACAGCCCTCATGTAATCTGTAGATTTACAATGTAATGCTAAGCAGTTTTGTTAGCACACAGGCCACATACTCCTGGACAATGATGCTAATGTGTGTGCCATACGTTGCCCTATTGTCATCATGTATTTTGTGGACATATGGGTGTCTTGGGAACATGCACCAGGTATACTGATGTTCTGTAACTTTACATTTGTGACAGGTATCTGCCTATGAGAAGGGTGAAATCTGGGTGGACATCGCCAGGGCTGTCCGGAGAGAGGGGGGGCCTCGCAGGAGGCTTCGAAACATAAAGAAGAGGTGGCAGGACATCCGGTGCTGGAGCCGCCGCATCGCCCGAGTCCAGCTGAAGCTGGAAGCTCCACGCCGGCATGGCGGCAGCCGGCAACTCACCCCCAACATGCTCCGGGTCCTGGAAGTGGTGTTCCCAGACCTCCATAGGCAGTTGCAGGAGGGACAGCAGCACGAAGGGGGTAGGTACATGTCTGTTTGTAGTCATGTGTGTGAGAAATGGTACCTGAAGAGCTCTACGGCATGGTCACACTCCCATAGTTTGAGTGGTGTAGTCAGACAGGCAGTTCATGCATTGGAATTCGATTGTCCCTCTGTCAGCAGCTGCTTCTTTACATGCCTTGCCCTACTCCACAGTAGAGGTTTGCTTTGGCTAATGCTTGTTTTTGACATGTACTCCTATGGTGCAGTGTCTCAAGTTGCATCTTCCTTTGCACATCTTCATGTTGTAGGGGGGTATGTCACACCTGTTCGTACCTTAAATGTAGCACCACATGTGCACTATGTCTGCCCTTCTTCATATTGTGGCACTGTTCTTGAGTCTCAACAAGTGTTTTGTGCACAAGTCAGCCTCAGTGGCCTTTGTCCATGGTACACTTTCTAATTATCTTGTGTTAGCTGCAGGTGCACAATGTACATGTGCTATATTTTGGACTTCTGCATACTCACACTGGGCAGTGCGTGTGTGCATATTCTCTCCATCTGTGGCATGTTCTTTGTACATGGTATTGATGGTTTGCCACACAATGTGACTTTGGATGTACAAAGCGGTGATGGCAGTGTGAGGTGATGGAAGACTTGTTTCAGGTCCCAGGACGGCATCACATGGCAGTTTGCCCAGGACTTTTCTAATGTGGCACAGAGTCAAAGCTAATCAAACATGACCAGGTCTTGATTTGGGTGGCAGGGTTGGGTAATGAACTGTTATGCATCATCAGCTATCCTGTTGTCAGGCAGTGGATCATGATTGTGTCTCTCATACAAGTATTTTCCTTGCCTATACCTTGTCTCCTACCTTACATTGAGCTGTGTGTCTCTGACATTTCTCCACAAGTAGAATTGTCATTATGAAGAGTTATGTGTCATGTGACTCATGATGCATGCCATGTTGACGAAAGAGGCCATATGATTTGCAGCTGATATGTCTGATGTGTACAGGTGACTGATATGTTTTAATTCTTCTCCTTGCTCACAGCATCATCATCTGAATCTGGAGGAGACAGAGGCGCGGACCAGGCGGAGGGACACACCGACAGTGCCACCTGCTGGGAGGTGTCAGAGGGAGGCAGTGGCACAGAGTGGGAGGAGAGTCTACAGGCCGCACGACATGTGACTGACACATCGTACCATGCCGACGAATCCGAGACAGACTCTCAGGAGGGGGGGGAATATGCAGCAATGGTCACTCATACATCTTTGGCTGCCCTCCCCTCCTCCAGTCCCATCTCCAACCTCCCACTCCTTGGTGTGCCTAGGGTCCGTGCTAGCCCCCGTGTCTCCTTTGTTCCCGGCACCGCAGCCCCTGCCCCTGTGTCCCCTGCTGCCCTCAGTGCTGAGACAGTGGACCTACTCCGGCAGATTGCAGTAGGTCAGGCATCCATGCTGTCTGTCCTCCATGGACATACACAACTGATTACACAGGTGGTGTCGTTCATGGAGGGCATGTCATCAGCCATGTCTGATCTGCGTCGGAGTGTGGCTGCCATTGAATCAACGCTGACGGCAGCTATGTACACCCAGCAGCATCTGTCCCCCCCCATCCTTCCGAGCCATCCACCTCTGCCTCTCACATACCTACACAGCATACACGCACACGCCACAGGTCAGACACACCCAGCGCACACACACAGCATAAGAAGCTCAAAGCTCCACGCACACAGTCTCAAGGGCAAGTAGGCACACCCACAGGGAGAGGGGAGACACCTCACACACACATCCACACACCCAGTAGGACTGACTCACAGCCCTGTACCTCCACCCCCAATGTGTCCCCGGGTTCTGGTGGTAGTTTTTCCGCCCTGGCTGAGGTGTGCAGCCAGGTTTTTGAATCTACTTTCGGCGATGCCCCAACCAGTGTGGATGAATCCACTACACCTGCACCCACTCCACCTGTCCTTCCCTCTCCTGTCCATGCGGTGCCGGAGGATTCCACAGATGGTGCCCCCGTAGTCAGCACAGCTGATTAAACGCCATGTGCAGGCATGTTTGGGTGAGATGACACCCATGGAGGCACAAGCTATTGCTGAGACTCTATTGGACTGGCCATTGCCCTTTAATGAGCGAGGACTCTCATTTGCTTTTCTTTTGTGATTCCGCTGAATAAAGCTGATTTTTTCTTTTCAGATTTGTAGTTTGTGTGATGATGTCTGTGACTGCTGGGTGCCTGGGAGCTGGTGTGATGTTCACATTTAGGTCTACTAAAATGTGTCTATCTCCTGAGGGTAATGAGGTTGACAATGGTATGTTTATGATGTACGAGCTGGGCAGTGGTGGGCACTCTGATGCTGGGCAGTGGTGGGTACTCTGATGCTGGGCACTCTGATGCTGGGCACTCTGATGCTGGGCAGTGGTGGGGACTCTGATGCTGGGCAGTGGTGGGCACTCTGATGCTGGGCACTCTGATGCTGGGCACTCTGATGCTGGGCAGTGGTGGGGACTCTGATGCTGGGCAGTGGTGGGCACTCTGATGCTGGGCACTCTGATGCTGGGCAGTGGTGGGCACTCTGATGCTGGGCACTCTGATGCTGGGCAGTGGTGGGGACTCTGATGCTGGGCAGTGGTGGGGACTCTGATGCTGGGCACTCTGATGCTGGGCACTCTGATGCTAGGCAGTGGTGGGGACTCTGATGCTGGGCAGTGGTGGGCACTCTGATGCTGGGCACTCTGATGCTGGGCACTCTGATGCTGGGCACTCTGATGCTGGGCAGTGGTGGGGACTCTGATGCTGGGCACTCTGATGCTGGGCACTCTGATGCTAGGCAGTGGTGGGCACTCTGATGCTGGGCACTCTGATGCTGGGCACTCTGATGCTGGGCAGTGGTGGGCACTCTGATGCTGGGCACTCTGATGCTGGGCACTCTGATGCTGGGCAGTGGTGGGGACTCTGATGCTGGGCACTCTGATGCTGGGCAGTGGTGGGGACTCTGATGCTGGGCAGTGGTGGGGACTCTGATGCTGGGCAGTGGTGGGCACTCTGATGCTGGGCACTCTGATGCTGGGCACTCTGATGCTGGGCAGTGGTGGGGACTCTGATGCTGGGCACTCTGATGCTGGGCAGTGGTGGGGACTCTGATGCTGGGCACTCTGATGCTGGGCACTCTGATGCTAGGCAGTGGTGGGCACTCTGATGCTGGGCACTCTGATGCTAGGCAGTGGTGGGGACTCTGATGCTGGGCAGTGGTGGGCACTCTGATGCTGGGCACTCTGATGCTGGGCACTCTGATGCTGGGCAGTGGTGGGCACTCTGATGCTGGGCACTCTGATGCTGGGCACTCTGATGCTGGGCAGTGGTGGGGACTCTGATGCTGGGCACTCTGATGCTGGGCAGTGGTGGGCACTCTGATGCTGGGCACTCTGATGCTGGGCAGTGGTGGGGACTCTGATGCTGGGCAGTGGTGGGCACTCTGATGCTGGGCACTCTGATGCTGGGCAGTGGTGGGGACTCTGATGCTGGGCAGTGGTGGGCACTCTGATGCTGGGCACTCTGATGCTGGGCACTCTGATGCTGGGCAGTGGTGGGCACTCTGATGCTGGGCACTCTGATGCTGGGCACTCTGATGCTGGGCAGTGGTGGGCACTCTGATGCTGGGCACTCTGATGCTGGGCAGTGGTGGGCACTCTGATGCTGGGCACTCTGATGCTGGGCAGTGGTGGGGACTCTGATGCTGGGCACTCTGATGCTGGGCAGTGGTGGGGACTCTGATGCTGGGCAGTGGTGGGCACTCTGATGCTGGGCACTCTGATGCTGGGCAGTGGTGGGCACTCTGATGCTGGGCACTCTGATGCTGGGCACTCTGATGCTGGGCAGTGGTGGGCACTCTGATGCTGGGCACTCTGATGCTGGGCAGTGGTGGGGACTCTGATGCTGGGCAGTGGTGGGCACTCTGATGCTGGGCACTCTGATGCTGGGCAGTGGTGGGGACTCTGATGCTGGGCAGTGGTGGGCACTCTGATGCTGGGCACTCTGATGCTGGGCACTCTGATGCTGGGCAGTGGTGGGCACTCTGATGCTGGGCACTCTGATGCTGGGCAGTGGTGGGGACTCTGATGCTGGGCAGTGGTGGGCACTCTGATGCTGGGCACTCTGATGCTGGGCAGTGGTGGGCACTCTGATGCTGGGCACTCTGATGCTGGGCAGTGGTGGGGACTCTGATGCTGGGCAGTGGTGGGCACTCTGATGCTGGGCAGTGGTGGGCACTCTGATGCTGGGCACTCTGATGCTGGGCAGTGGTGGGGACTCTGATGCTGGGCAGTGGTGGGCACTCTGATGCTGGGCACTCTGATGCTGGGCAGTGGTGGGCACTCTGATGCTGGGCACTCTGATGCTGGGCACAGGTGGCCAGGGGGGGGTGTCTCAGACACACACTCTCATACTTACACATACAATTACTTAGCAGACGTATGTCCCACACGTCTATTGCACTGGTGTTGTGCGGTGAGCTGGATGACGTACATCGAGCTCGATGACGTACATGCAGCACGTATAACACTGGTGGAGTGCGGTGACGTACCGTACCCCGAAGTCGATGACGTAGGTGCGGTACCTCTCCGTATTACACTAGTGATGTGCGGTGACGTACCGTACCCCGAGCTGGATGACGTACATGCGGCACGTATAACACTGGTGAGTGCGGTGACGTACCGTACCCCGAAGTCGATGACGTAGGTGCGGTACCTCTCCGTATTACACTAGTGATGTGCGGTGACGTTCCGTACCCCGAAGTCGATGACGTAGGTGCGGTACGTCTCCGTATGACACTGGTGTTGTGCGGTGACGTACCGTACCCCGAGCTGGATGACGTACATGCGGCACGTATAACACTGGTGGAGTGCGGTGACGTACAGTACCCCGAAGTCGATGACGTAGGTGCGGTACGTCTCCGTATGACACTGGTGTTGTGCGGTGACGTACCGTACCCCGAGCTGGATGACGTACATGCGGCACGTATAACACTGGTGGAGTGCGGTGACGTACCGTACCCCGAAGTCGATGACGTAGGTGCGGTACGTCTCCGTATGACACTGGTGTTGTGCGGTGACGTACCGTACCCCGAGCTGGATGACGTACATGCGGCACGTATAACACTGGTGGAGTGCGGTGACGTACCGTACCCCGAAGTCGATGACGTAGGTGCGGTACGTCTCCGTATGACACTGGTGTTGTGCGGTGACGTACCGTACCCCGAGCTGGATGACGTACATGCGGCACGTATAACACTGGTGGAGTCCGGTGACGTACCGTACCCCGAAGTCGATGACGTAGGTGCGGTACCTCTCCGTATTACACTAGTGATGTGCGGTGACGTTCCGTACCCCGTGGTCGATGACGTAGGTGCGGGACGTCTCCGTATTACACTGGTGTTGTGCGGTGACGTTCCGTACCCCGAAGTCGATGACGTAGGTGCGGTACGTCTCCGTATGACACTGGTGTTGTGCGGGATTGTGTGGTGCAACGTACCCAGACATGACAGTCGTGCAATGGAGATGTGCTCGTATGGCAACACGTACAGGTATGTTGGTGTTCGTTGTACTCACCTTCTGCGCCGTCGTCGGTTTCTATATACGAGGTGGTGGGCGTACAGGATAGGGATGACACGGACGATGGCGTTCATGTCTTGCTTGTCGTGTACCGGGTGCCGGGTTTGACGGAGTGTGGGTTTACGGTAGTTTAGAGCTCTCGTAGCAAAAGAGCCGTACGGTGTGTGTTCGACACGGATCGTACTTCCTGGGTCGGAAGGCGCGGTCTATTTACGTACGGACGCTGCGTGGTGCGTCAGCCAACTGCAAATCGTAAGGATTTTCGATTTGTACGGTGTTTTGTACGAGTCGTACGGAGCCACGCATTTATTTGTGATCGTACTTGCTGAATCGTACGGGGACGCCTACGGGTGCGATTCGTACGGGGAAAAACGCTCCGAACTGCAAATCGGAGCGCTTTTTACCGGATCGGAATCGACACCTAAATGTAACTCAAGTCTACTCTGTTTTTTTACCTTGTTTAATTCAAATTCTACTTCTACTGCAGGGGCCACTACGTTGCATTTTTTAATATGCAAAATGTCCTTGGACTCACTGTGTGTGTAGACTGCGACTGCATGAACAACATTGCGTTTGCCAATATACCATGGTGATGATGAGTCTTGATGATCAAAGTTACATAATATCTTTTTTCTTTACAGTCACTCACTGGGATAGATGGATCATCATCGTCGGTTTACGGAAGAACTATGGCCATTTCGTGAGTGGCAAACAGGTAAACCAGTCAACAACAACTACAGCAGAACTACATGTCTGCCTAGTCGTGATATGGAGTGGTCGAGCCAGTGTAGTGTTGTTATTCCAGACAGCAGTTCATGTAAAATTGCGGCTTTGTGGCTTGCTGCATACAATTAGATTGTATGCAGCAAGCCTGCATACAATTGTCTGTCTGTGTTAAAGAGGTATGCTACATCAGGTTGCTTCACTCAGTGGTGCCTGCCTTGACCGATTGCATGGCCCTGGCCTGCTGTGTGCTAATTACTATCCTTGAAAAGGAGACTCAGAGTACGCACTTTAGAAATTATGCTTGTATGTAATACTGTCGCCTCTGAAACGGAAAGTGTTATTTTTGCACTACACACCGTACCTTATATTTTTTTCTCCGTGGTGTTTTAATATCACTTCCTGTTTTTCCATCAACAATTACAGGCCGGCTTTTACCCTGTGCGATGGGAAAAACGATTAACTCTTACCATTAGCGATCCACAATTCGGCATCCGCCAGTCAGGCAGTGGACAGTGTGTCTGGTCACCAAGATTGATCAACGGAGCATCAGATGGAATGGAGGAGTACCGCGAATAATAGGAATGGCTGGATGAATGCAACTTCCGAAATTGAACAGGACAACTACAACATACAGTTACAGTATCCTCTTCACTTCTCCTTATCTTTTAAATAATGTTAGTGTTGTGAACTTCTATGAGTGTGACTCTGTGCGTTTGTTTGCTCTCTGCTTCAAATTCATCCCTCCATCTATTTGATAAGTTTCTTTGCTATTTTTAAAACTAATTTAATGTACTAATAAGTGTTTATTCTCGCTGAGGGCAGATAGGCAAGTGAAATTGCGTAATTACTGCAGCCCTGTACTGTCACATTGTTTCTTCATAGTTAGTAAGTTGTAGTAAGTACTACTTTTTTCAGTAACCTAACCATCCATTTAGCAAACAACTTCATGCATGCAGTAGTGCATGCACTTCCTTTGTGTCCCTTAAAAGATTTATGGATATCTTTGTATCCAAAGATTTGTTTTTCTTCATTTGTTGTTTGTCCTCTCCCCACAAAACTTTCCCAAAAACCCCCATTCCCATCCAATTTTCAAACCCTAACCCTATTCCCCCGGGCTGTGTGGTTTTCATTGAGGTGTGTCTAAATGACAACAATAATTCCACACACTTGCTGGGGAGGATAAGGTCAAAGCAACAGAAAATACATTTCAAGGATGGTGAAGGAATCCGAGGATATGTACTTACTGTGTACTGTACTATCTATCGTACTGTTCTAATGCTACGCTCAGGCCACTCAATCTTTCATTTCCTTTTTTTTCATATGCTGCTACTGCCAGTGTGTACCACTACTACTGCCACCACCACAATGATGACATTTCATCTGTCCAGGATTCCAGAGCCAACCTTAATCGCCATTTGCCATGCACCCAGCCCTGTGCCTAGCCCTATTCTCAAACACGAATCACAGGTAAGATAAGCATTTTGGGGGAGGAAGAATAATGGAGTAGGAAGAGAGGAGAGACTGACGGTAGTACTAGTAAAGTAGTAGGACAATTGAATTCACTAACTCTGCCAGTGGAACTTTTCTACAAATTTGGGCGATTAGACAATTTGAATCAACCAGCCAGTTAAGTTTCAGGAAAACAAACATACAGTTGGGTTAACCCCCACCTGCTCCCCCACAAAACAGTAAAAACGTGTATGCTATGTTTAAGTTGAAAATAAATTATTTAAACCCTAACAAAAATAAACTATCCCACAAGACCCGACCCACCCCCTCCCTAACCCCAACCAATATCCATGAAATGTCCCGAAGAAAAGTTACAAAACCCCAACGCCCAATTCCTACCCCCCCAAATGACTTTAAAAAAGGGGCAAGGGACAGTCTCCTCTACTTCCGCCTTGGTGTCCTTTGGCCAGGGGGCACGATGCTCTCTGCACAGGTCCTTGAGCAGGGTTTTCAGCCTCGCCACCTCCTGCTCAAGGTTGGACACCCTGAGGGTCAAGCGGTGCAGATGAGCCTTGCACCTGCAGTGGGGGGTAGCTGATTTTTTTGCTGCTTGGCGGTGGCGGGTGGCTGCAGGATCACGGCTCCGTACCGCTGAAGGCTTGCGCTGACTGGATGACCCAGGGTGGGCGGAGGAGGGTGCAGCTGTCGTGGATGTTGATGTTGACTGCGACTGCATGTCCTCCTCCTCCTGGGCCGCCAGCCGCCGATATTCGGCAACAATTGCCTCCAGTTTCCGTTGCCGGGCCCGTCTAGCCAACTCCTTCCGTGTTAGTTTGGAAGGAACATCTATATGAAGAAAGAAAAACATACTGTAACCAATGCTCTTTAAGATTAACACAAAATAATTCAGCAGAAAGTTGTGTCGCAGTAGCACTAGCAACTTGCAAGCACAGTACATAACATTTGTGGCACGTATCTATCTAACCTCCCACTTCGTCGCCCTCTGCTCTAACATTAGTGGGAGTTTCAGGAATTCTACTAGCACTATATTGACTCACTACATTAGACTCAGACAGTACACCAGTCTGGTTCTTCTCTCTTGTTTAGCAAAATTGGTACGTAAACTTGTGGAAGCCGGCATAATGCCAGCGCAGTCAACTTGCACCCGAAAAAAACAGACGCAAGCCATGATGACACTCACTTGCATTACTGTTACCAGTCCAGTACATGCAGGTGGTGAAGCTCTTACTTTTCTATTACAGGTGGCACTGGCCATACTCTGTTTCAAGGGCTACTGCTTAATTAACTTAACTTTTACCCTGCCCTGCCCCTGAGTACTACAAAAGGAAAATGAAGAAGATAAATAATATGATCATCTATCCCTTCACAGGATATTTGCTTACATATGGGATCACATTTAGGTGCTTTGTTTTTGATTGAGTGAACACCGATAGGCCACACATGAATGACATAGTTGTAAAAAAATTATTAACAGAGGTAGTGAGTGAGTGGTCACCGTAATCGCCGGATATATGCTGTGCTTGCAAACTACTGTTACTAGTCATGGTAGTATTCAGAAAAATTACAACTTCTACTTTCCTCGGCTTTGCTACTCTGGCACGGACGTGCGGTGTTACATGCTCTTCAAAGTAACACTCTTCATCCAGTGACCTTCTACTCTGTCTACATAGACCTATGCTAACTATGAGGAAGATACCATCCAGGCAGGCAGGCATCCATCCATTCAAAGTAAATGTCAATCATTCTTCTTAATGTCTGACTCTCAACTAGACAAACCTTACTTTTTCTCACCGAAAAACAACCTTTTGCTTTTTTTTTTGTAAAACGCCAGCCATGCATCCGTGCTTGACTTGCATTTGAATTTGAACCAAGTGATATATTGCGCACACATACAGTTTCTGTTTCACCCACACAGGCAGTCCTCTTTTCTTTCTCCTTCCACCCATCCTTGCTTCAGCCTTCTACCGGCCATGCATCAGACCATGCATCAGATTCCCAGCCACCTCGGGCAGCATTCAAAAACAAGTATCATTCTTTGCCAGTCATTAATTTTCATTCGCTCGTCCTTCCATACACCCTTCTTTCCCTTTTCGTTCATCCCATCCATCAAGTTCATCTCTGATCTGACTTGGCAACTCGATAAAACTTTTACAGCTGAGTTGAAGTCAAATTTAGAGTACGCCATTGGTTACTCGTCAACTCCTGCCGCTATTGCTAATGAGAAGTCAAGAGTGACTGTCTTCTACCTGGTTGACAAAAACGTATTTCTAAATTTGTAAGTCTTCTTAACAGGAAAGTGTACTTGTACTGTACAACATATACACCCTGCAGAGAGCCCACTCTGCAATCTCAATAAGTAAGGAATATAATAGCTTACCAATGCTCGCCACTACCGTGGCACCCCCCACAGCAGTTCCTGCTGGCTGTGGCACCGCATCAGACACTGGAGTGCCCACCTCTGCGCTGGCCCCGGCACTGGGGTTGGCTGTGCCGATGGTGTTACGCCTGGAAAAAACATTTAATATTTTTAGATGCCATATACACCACTCCCTATTTTGTCCAGGAATGAAAAAAAGTTACTAGTACTACATAAACAAATTTAATAATTTGTGAGTCTCTAGTCTAAACTAAAAATGTCCCTTTCTTCAGGGAAGGGTGTTTTTTATTTATGCTTAGCCATAACATGTGATGCTACACTTATTGACACAACTGATGAATGCTTGCTTTTTAACACGCACCATTTTTCTTATAACAGACAGAAGCTTCCCTTCTACTAACAAGAGCAAGATCATCATCATTTCTTAGTCAGAGTCGTCAACGATTCATCCCCACCAAGACTTTAAGTTCCAACCAGGTGAGGGTTCTCCCACAATTAATGTGTGACATCAGCCACTTTTCAGTCGTTCTCCGTTTGTTATAGGACATTGATTTTAATAAATGTTTTTATATAATGCACAATTTAAACTTTTACTGAGTACACACAGAGCTACTAGTTTTACTTTTAATAAAGCTTTAAAACTTGAGTGAGTGAGCGAAAGGGTTTGCAATTTGCAAGCATGAGTCAGTGACTCTGAGAGGTCGGACTCTGACTCCATAGTCTTATGTTCTCTGGGTTGTATAATCATTGGGGATCATTGGTGCATTCGGGAGCAAAATAATTACTCTCTGACACACTAGCTAGTCACTAAGGAGATTAGGGGTTCAACTTCTGGTATGACTTGGTATGTGGAAAGTCTAACTGTGCCTATTATAATTTATAACCAATGCCCTATTTCTTGTCCATAGTTTTGTATGTGCAGAATAGTCCCTGCAACAGTAGTAGTATGTCCTCCTATCCAATCAAAAAGTAAAATAGTATCTTATTCTTGGTGGCCATTGACATTTTATTGTTGAGAATTGTCAAAGCATAAACATTTAGAAGACTTCAATAGACATTATGGACAACCCAGACGACTGCACTCAGTGCCTGGAGCTATTGCTGGATAGGAGTTTTGTTTAACAGTACACCTTTTGTCAAATGTGCAAGCTTAGCTAGCTACACAGACAGACTAATAATAATCTAGTAGTAGCACAGAGAGTCATAGTAGAGGCAGGATAGGAATTTAGAAACAGTCTACAAGAAGATCAAAAACGATTTAGGAAAAAATAGAATTATGAGGAACGTTTGGAATAAATAGGTGCTGTAAAAGATAGGAAAGTGTAATTAATAACATTAACAGGAAAACTTACTGGGGCCAGCAGAGGTACCCTCGGTGTACCTAGCCTGGCCTTCCTGTTGATGTTCCCGCTCCGCCGGCGCCGCTACCTCCTCCTCTGTCCTCTTGCCCCTCGGGGAAGCTGATGTACAACATGAAAGAAAGACACAAACATGGATGATTGTTGTCAACCAAATCAAACATTTAAAAAAAACAATAACAAATTATTTCAGGGAAATAGACAACAATTGCACTAAATTTATTGACCTATCTGATGTGGTCGATGTGGTCTACTAGGATATTAGTACTGCTGGATTCGCGGACCGTCTACTTGGAAAGTTATGTAACTCATTAAACCAACTACAAAAATGTTCTACTAGGACTGGCAGGCAGCACTCCGCAGCACAAGAAGTCACAGTCCGTCATGATTGCAGACCACTAAAAAGTTTCCTACTAAATAACCAGTCATGGCATACTCAAACTAACAATGCACCACCACTATCTCTTGGCAGGAGTACAAAGGAAGGACTGGATGGAATCGCTAGTGTCTAGCATTACGAAGTTCTGTGAAGTAATCACTCAGGCCAAATGAGCACAAAATTGAAAACAAGTAAGCATAGTAGCACCGCAAGTGAGCAGGCGAGCACCTGCAATCACAGAAGCTTTTGAAACATAATTTACCTGCAATGTAATCGGCAACATTGTTGCTCTTCGGAAAAAACAAATTGCAATATCACACAGAGCAGGAGAAAACAAAGTAGTGATTAAATACTAGCTACTACAACTCACCAAGGCCCGGGATCTCGACTCCAAGCAGGTCGAGCAGGTCTTGCTCCCGGTCCAAGATGTTGGACCACCCGTGCGTCGCCTGGTTGTAGGTGCGCTGGACCCCAGACTCCCGATACATGGCCCGGCACACCTTCCCCCATAGCTGGCAACGCTCCCGGAGCCCGTACCTGGCACAGGGCCTGCCGCCTGCCACGACGGACTTGGGGAGGTGGCGCTGGACGAAGAAAACCAGTGCGGCCACCTCCACCGCGCTGAAGATCTCCCGGGCTACTACTGACTCCCCCCTTAAGCGCCCGCAAGGGAGCCGGGTAAGGGGTGCGGGCCCTTCCCCTTCATGTTCTTCCCGGCTCCCTTTGCCATGGTCCTGGGCAGGAAAGGAAAATAAAATAGGAAAGAAAGAATAGGGAAAAAGTAAATAAAAGAAAAGAGTTTAAAAAAGTAGTTTTAAGTGACCAAAAGTAGTAAAAAACACAAAATATAGATGTACAAAAATAAAGAGATAGGTAATGAGTAAAAAAAAGTTTAAAAAAAGTTCAAAGAAATAAAGGATTGCAAAGATTAAGGGAGGATTGAAAAAGCATGCCCAGAACCATAGCAATGAAGGAAAAACAAGATGGCCGCACCCACTGCGGCCACGTGAGTAAGTTCACGCGATATTTCCCCCGCGACCATGCAAAAATGGACGCGAACACCTAATTGCGGCCCGTACACAACGCAAGCATGCAACTGGCGCCCGGAAACGGAAATACGCAACGCGAACACTGAAAACAAGATGGGCGCGCCCATATACAACCGCATGGGTAACTTCGCGGTCGCCGCGCTGAGAAAAACCCCGCGAACACGCAAAAATAAAAAAAATCGCACAAATTTGTGGATTTTGCGGACCATGAATTCTCAAATTTCGCCCATACTTACTATGTAGGTCAGACTTCAAGCTCAGTGGATTGCCAAGAACCTCACATTCAGGCCTTCAGCATTCATGAGGAGTGAGCTCAAACAGCCAATGCTAACTCATAAAGGATGGGTGGGTGTTGGTTAGCTTTCAGTTACCACATGCCCATGCATCTCACAACAACCTGCTTGTCCAATCAGTGTTACATCTTCTGAAAAGGACATTTTTAACAGTATAAAATATGTATAATATGTTTGGGCAACAGTTCACAATACTAAATGCCTCTCATGAGAGGGCTGTGGGACACTGCCTGTCTACCACACTCAAACGTACTTACACATTTGGGGACAGTTAACCAAGTCTCTCCAGTATTGTATCTTTTATAGATTCATATGCATGAATCTTCCCCGTCGTCAAGGTGGGAGTCCCACGGTAACAGTAGAAATAGTAGTACTGAATACATTACGATAGACCTCCATGGGAAGAAAAATGTAATTGAGTACTCTTTCAGCCTCATTTTATAACATCCGAGGTCCAGCCAATCATAGCAGAGACCTCAAAGTAACCCTCTCAACAGAGCCACCACACCTCAGATTTCTTACCTCACATCATGTGATAGGGAGTCTCTGTGAGCCCTGCTCAGATAAAAAAGGTTGTTTAGGCCCTATAAGACTTGTGGGAAAATGTAGACTTTTTCTGAACATCCCCACAAGCAGTGTCTTTATTGCTTCTACCCTGACCACAAACCCAGGCATTGCAAATATTGCTGCCTTCAGAAGAAAAAAGCTGCCTCAGAATTTAGCACTGAGTCTGTGGAGAGAGCTCATTTTTCCTCCAGAAAAAAAGAAAAGAAGGTGGCTCCTCTGCTCACCATGGAGACTCAAAAAGATCAAAGTCTCAGGAACAGGAGAAATCTGAGGTAAAATGCCACAAAAAACCCTCAAGAAGTGGCTTCAAAATCATCATCTGCATCATTGAATCCTGTGAGGGATCAGTCATCTTGTCTGTTGATGGCTTCGTCAACGAGAGCGATTGTCACTGGTAAATCCGAAGTAATTTCTGCACCGTCAACAGTTTCTTCGGTGACGGCCATGACGATGACAGTTAAAACGTGGACGGCGGCAGCGTCGACGGGACCGCAGTTAACTTTGATGATGGGTTCTTAGTCGACGAGACCTTCACCGTCGACTGGTCTTTCAGCGTTGATAGGATTTATCCATCTACCATCGCCTCTTTGATGGCGCTAACCACGATTCCGGTAACGGTGGTGCTATCTGCATCAACGCCATTGATGGTACTATCAACGGAAGGAAAAATATGCTTGGTGCATTCTAAGCCTTTACAGGACTTTGCCTCTAGCACTTCTACTGGATTTTTAGGAGTCCGAGGACAACAGTATGTTTGGCCCTGCTTATAGTCCTTCTCAGCTCAGGTTCAAATGTCAGGACTCTAATGATGGGGACATGGAGGGCAATGACCCTTCCTCTTACTTGGCAGGAGAATATTCATTCACGGATACGGCTGCGTCGCAGCAGCCAGAATCCTTTCAAGAACATTATCCCTATGAGGAAAGAGTAGAAGAACCTTGTCACTTTAGGGAACCAACTGTAAGTGATCCAGTTTCATTGGTGACAGACTTATGTCATATGATAAATTACTATAGGCGAATGTTCCTCAACGCCCTCCGCCTCCTCAGCACACCCCTTCTGAACAAGCAGGACAAATCACGTCTAAGCCCACCAGGGAAAAGAATTTGCCTCTGCCAATTGTTATTTCTGAGGATATTCAGAATGTGGATCAACAACATGTGGATAAACAGGATCAAAGGGATGACTCTAAAGTTCCCATTCCACCATCTCCTATCACTCCTCTGGCGGATTTTTCTCCTGCTGACATAGGGGATTTCATGAACTGCTGGAGTGCGCATCCAGACACTTTGATCTACCTATGCCTGTCCTGTGAGCTGTCCTCACTCTTCTATGTCTCCTGCCTAGTGGTCTTCGAGCGCCAAGAAACCAATTGGTGTATGTGCGCGGTACCAAATACCTTTAACATAACATAACATAACATAACATAACATAACATAACATATGCCTGTATGACTTTAAGCCAGGCACTCATCGATCCATCAGGGCAATTCCCATAGGGGATTACTTGTGGCAAGAGGGCCTCAAACTGATGAGGACACCAGCTTCTATCCCAGTAGTGATACCAAAGCTGGACAGAAATACAAGGTCCCGGACAACTCGCTTACATGCGACTGGCAGATGTGGTTGTACATTTCTGCATTGTTGGCACATCTTCCCGAGGATAAGAGAAAGGAAGCAATGGATATTTTGTCTGAAGAGGAAAGAGCTTCTGTTGAACTCAAAGAAATCGTTATGAATGCCTCTTCCACTGCTTTTCGTCAAATGGCAGGAGCAGCGGTGTTGCGACACCAGGGGTGGCTAAAGGTGACCAGCTTCCGTCCTGAGGTACAGGCTAAGGTTTTAGATATGCCTTTTGATGGCGAGTGTTTGTTTGGCAATCACATAGATGAGGCTATGCAATCTATAAAAAAGGACACAGACACTGCCAAATACTTAGCTATGCTTCAGCAATATCGCTTCCAGTCCTTTCGAGGCAGAGTTTGAGGACAGTATGCGTCTAGACTGCAGTTCCATCAGCAATTTCAACAGTATTCTCAAAACAACTACCAGCCATACAATCAATCCTTCAGGTCCAATGCTGCACCATCCTATTCATGGCCTACATGTCATAAGAGGCAGCAATCTGCCGGCAGATTGCAGAATTCAAACAAAAGACTATGAGTTTCATCAGGCCCCTGCTACTGCAGTCCCACAACAATTTGGTCCAACCTGCTCAAGCTTCTTACAAAAATGGAAGTCCATCTCATTGGACAAATGGGTGTTAGACATCTTTCAACATGGACACACCCTGGAATTTGTTCAGCATCCCCTAATTACCCCTCCTCCGATGGTACCGCTTCGTCATCTACCAGATCGCAAGAAAGAGATAAAATCTCTCCTTTCCAAACGTGCAATAGAGAAGGTACCCTTCCAACAGGACAAGCAGGGGTTTTATTCCTATTCCTTCCTAATTAAAAAGAAAACAGGGAAAAGGAGACAGGTTTTTGTGCCTCCGGTTGCTGAACAAATTCATCAAAAATCAGTCCTTCAGGATGCTGCCTCTACAGGAAATCCTCCTTCTTGAGGAAAAAGGGGATTATCTGTCATCTCTCATTGTCCTCGATGCTCATTTTCACATTCCCATTGATCCCAAGCATCGAAAGTTTCTCAGGTTTGCAGTGGTGGGGTGCCATTATCAATTCAAAGTGCTACCCTTTGGTCTGAAGTCGGCTCCCAGGGTCTTCACCAAGTGTATGGCTTTGATAGCTGCTTTTCTAAGATGTTCAGGTCATCAGATATTTCCTTACCTGGACGACGGGATAATAAAGGCCCCTTTGTTTCAGGCAGCCAAAAACTCCACTCAAGCCTGCTGGATTCTTTTCCAGTCTCTGGGTCTTCTCCTCAATCTAGAAAAGTCTTCTCTCATTCCTTCAAACACACTGACTTTCCTAGGGGCTCGCCTCGACACAAATCTCCCACTCACAAAAGAGTAGTACGTCTTCAGGAGACAACACGGCATTCATCATAAAAAAAAGTCCGCCTCAGTGAGGAAGTACACTGGGGGTGATGTCCTCATGCATTCAGCTAATTCCCAATTGCCGTCTTCGTATGCGTCCACTGCAGGAGCAACTGGATGCACAATGGGTTCCATCCAAAAGGTTGTTCAACAACATGATTCAAATCTCAACGGTCATGAGGGCTACAATATCTTGGTGGAAGACAACGGAAAACCTTACTCAAGGTCTCTCTTTTATTCACACTACTCCTCAGTTATTGATGATGTCGGCTGCATCTATGGAAGGCTTATTATCAACAACAGCTCTGGCACTCTTAGCAGTTTCCCACCGATTACCCAGGATCAATTTCAGGAACTATTAACAAGAGTTAAATCCGGTGCCCCCTCAGACAGCTGTCCCCCGTACATCCTAAAAGAGTGTTTTTCCGTCCTCCCGGCCCCGGCCCTTACACTCCTGAATGACTCTCTGACCTCCGGACTTGTCCCCCTGGCCTTTAAGGAAGCCACGGTCATACCGCTCTTAAAAAAACCTGGGGCTGACTCATCCTGTAAGGCAAACTACCGGCCCAACTCCTTATTGCCTTATCTGGCAAAGGTGTTGGAGGCTCATGTAGCTAAATGCCTCTCTAACTTCCTAGAGGAATCCAGCTGTTTTGAGCCCCACCAGGCAGGATTTCGGCCTGCTCATTCAACGGAGGCAGTGGTAACCACAGTCCTGGATACTCTCCGGGACTGTGCAGATAGGCGCTCTCCTCAGGCACTGGGGCTCCTGGATCTGTCGGCCGCGTTTGACACGGTCGATCATAACATCTTGGTCGACCGTGTCAGACAGGCCGGCATCCGGGGCACGGCGGCCCACTGGCTGATGTCCTTCTTGGAGAACCGCTCTCAGGCAGTACGGCTTGGAGACCTAGTTGGTTCAAAACAGTCCATTACATGCAGAGTTCCACAGGGCTCCTCCCTGTCACCCCACCTGTTCAATCTCTATATCCAGGCCCTTAGAGATGAGCAGGTGATGGTATTTAACTATGCTGACGATTTACAGCTGTTGTTTACGATTGATAACTCTGAAACCTCCATCTTGCACTTTCAATCGACCATGAGGTACATTAAAGCCTGGATGGACCAAAATCAGCTGAAATTAAACCCAGGAAAAACCGAGTTAGTTCTCACTGGCATAGCGCCAAACACTGGGGTCCCCATTATTGGCCGTTGGACTTGGGTCAAGCCCCGACTCCATCACCATCGGCAAAGACACTTGGGGTCACCGTGGACTGCGATCTTTCGCTAAAAGCACAAGTGGGCCAGGTGGTCTCTAAGTGCATTTTACAATTGAGGAAAATCCGAAAGGTCCGGCGCCTTCTCACCCTGGAAGCGGTTACCCAGGTAGTGATCGCCACCGTTTTGTCCCATCTGGACTACGCGAACTCTATTTATTTAGGTCTCCCCCTTTACTTGTCAAAACGTCTCCAGATGGTGCAAAACTTCGCCGCCAGATTGATCTTGAATCGACCTAGGTGGCACTCAGCCACCCCCTTACTCATGAAACTCCATTGGCTTCCGGTGATCCAACGTTGCACTTTCAAAACAGGATTTTTAAATCCTTACATTGCAGAAGTCCCAAATTTATTGACCAACCTATTACAAAGTATGTACCATCCCGTAACCTCCGTTCATCCCATCACGGCCTCCTTCAGATACCCCCTTCTAAACTCAAGCGCTCTGGCGGTCGCAGGTTTGCAATACTGGCTCCTGGTCTGTGGAACACCTTCCCTCTTGAGATTCGGACCTGCCAGGACCTCCTCTCATTTCGGAAAGCTTTAAAGACCTGGCTCTACAGACAAGCATACTAATAACTCTCCATCTCACATCCATGATTATGTTACTGTTGATTTGAGCGCCAAGAAACCAACCGGTGATAGTGCGCTCAATAAATGCCTTATTAACATAACATAACATAACATTCTATGGATAATGGACGTTTACAGGTAAGAAAACATACAAATAAATAAAATGAATTTCGTTGTGTGCACTGGATCCTTAAATGCAATGCAGTGCATGCAACGAAGTTCGTTTGATTTATTTATATGTTTACTTACCTGTAAACGTCCATTATCCATAGATCACTACCGCCCACCCTGCCCTTCCCCCTCCCCACGTCACCACCCCGGCAGGTACTCCCCTACCGACCGCGGCTGCCCAGTGGTGAATAGAGAGATCTGCATCTAGATGGGAGGGAGGAGTTGCACCTGGGACCTGAATAGGACTGTGCCTGCCCCCCACCGTGCTGGCTCCACCCCATGTGGTGCGTCTGATGTCTCTGCCCTGCACTGTGAAAGAAGAGAAGTAATCATGTCAACAAAGTGATCCAGGGCTGTGCTTTCCCTCCACAATGCTGGCTCCACCTCCTTTGGGGCGTCTGATGTTTCTGCCCTGCACTGTGAAAGTAAAGAAGGAGTCACGTAAACAGAGTGCTCCAGAACTGGTTTGGACTGAGCAAAGGCCCCTCTGACTCAGAGGATAAAGGATTTTGGGGTATAAGTATTGGGACCCTGATCCCAAGAAATTAGATAACTTTTGGACTTCAAGAAGAAACCTTTGCTGAGGAGAGGAACCTGAAGAAACTGAGAAGAAACTATTCCTAAGCTGAAGTGCTGCTTGGGGGATTGGCCTCAAGTGGTTGCCTGACTGCCAAAAGAAGGAGAAAGGAACTTTGTGTGCTTCATTTTCAACTTGTGAAGGATCTCCAAGGGCTTGTGTTGGGATTGCTCTCTCTCCCTGCATTCTACATAGAATGTTCCCTGCGTGGAACACTTGGTTGATTCTTCCCTTGGCAGTTGCTGCCGGGGAGTTGCTGTAGCTGGACGTCAAATAAAGTCTTGGTTCCACTTACCTGTCGTGTGGATCTCGCTTCTCTTCAGTGGCGACGATCGGTTCCAGCTTCCAGCCTCCCCAACTCCAAGGAAGATCTCTGCACCTGTTCTGCTCTTCGTCGAAATTTGAGATCGACTTTTTCTGGTGTAAAGTGCCATTCATCCCAGGGCCCATCTTCGAAGCTTCCAATGGTGTCCAAATTGCCCAGTAATCCCTCCTTGCTTCCCGACTAAAGAATTAAGGTACTCTTTTCGTTTTCTATGCGCGACTGAGCTCTGCACTGCTCTCGCGTTATTACGTGACCGTGCCTGACCTGCCTGACGACGCCAGCGGGACAATCCATGTTGCGTGTAGCGGCCATTTTAGGGCTTACTTGCATCCTAGCAACCGAATGCAAGCCACGCAGCGGATTCTACTCTACGCTGATGCCCACAGCACAATTTTGCCGATTTCGAGCGCACAGCTGTTTATGCTTATGTTTTATCGCTGATGCGCACAGCTCATCTCCAAACACTTTTAATATTTGATTCTACGCTAATGTGCACAGAAATGCATTTCCTTCCTTTGTGAGCAATATTATGTGGGCACAATGCTATTATTTAGAGCAACGTTTTTTTTTGACACTCTGAGCAGAGTTTCTTCATCATTATTGTTGAGCACTACAACAGTGTTATAAACATAATTTTATTATCTTTAAAATAACATGATTTTGTGAATAATTTCAAGTAAAAAAAATTTTTTCGAATTTTATTCTGTTGTGTGTACTGTGGCAGCAACTCACCCACGCAATGGATCGAATTTTGGCTCCTCCTCCCTTCTTACAGACTGCTGGCACTCCCCCTATACCGTGGGAGCAGTGGAAGGACACCTTTGAAGCGTACTTGGAAGCTATCGATGGCGATACCTTTACTGGCAAAAAGAAAAAAGCCCTGCTTGTCTACAATCTTGGCAATGAAGGCAGAAACATATTAAAAACTTTGACTCTTGAAGTGGTCAGCATTACAGTTAGTGGTGGTGATGCTGGGGAATCACTTCTTATTGACGAATATGCCACATTGATCAAAACTCTCGACAAGAGATTTTCTCCCAAGAGAAACGTTGTACTCGAACGCCATAAATTTCTACAACGTGCCCAAACCCCTGGTGAATCAATTGATGATTTTGTGGCAGCACTTCGCATTTTGGTTATCAACTGCAACTACAGAGAATTCAGAGATGAGATCATACGTGATCAACTTATTGAAAGGACTTCCAACAAGAAAATTCAAGAGAAACTACTTCCTTCTGGTGATCCTGATTTAGAGACTGCTCTCACTTTAGCCAAAAGTATTGAACATTCTCAATTTTGTGTTAAGGAAATGAGTTCTCCATCCCCGTCAACGACCTCTTCTTCTTCTGAAGTCAAACTATTGAATTCTAAACCTCCTTTCAAATCTAAAGCCTCTGTTTTGCCTAATGTTGCTTGTTCTGTTCCATCTAACATTTCTTCCAGAAACATAAAATAAAATAAATACTGGTCTGGCCCCACCATATCTCACCTCCTTGGTTCACCACCATTGCCCCCCCCGCACTCTGCGCTCATCTAACCAATACCTTTTCTCAGTGCCTAGAATCAGAAAAGCCAGAATGGGAGGCCGTTCTTTTGCCTGGCTAGCCCCTTCACTTTGGAACTCTCTTCCCCTTCAGTTACGAAAAGAACCCAATTACCTTAGTTTTCGCAAACAGGTGAAAAATTGGTTATTCAACATGTAGCTTCCTCCCTTCTGACTTCCCCCCTATTTTAGCTGGTTTTAGCGCCGGGAAACCTTCGGGTAGCTGAGCGCTTTATAAACTTAAATATAATAATAATAATAAAACAGATCTGTGCAAAATGAATTAATATGTTTTCGTTGTGGCAGTAGGTCACATCTGGGTTCTGCTAAATTTTGCTTTGCTCTCAATCAAACCTGTTACAAATGTAGGAACAAAGGTCACTATTCCCGCATGTGCAAAGCTACTTCTACGAACAAGCCCGTTCCCTCTGTAAAGAATATTTCAGGAGAATCTGATGAAGAATGTTATGAACTATTGATGCTGTCTTCTGCTTCGCACGAGGCCGGAGTGGTAGAACTGCCCGCTTTGTCTGGCCTTCGGAAAAGAAAGTCTCCTTCTTGTTTAATAGCTGTGGATGGAGTTGTCTGCAAATTCCTTGCAGATTCTGGTTCTCCTTTTACTTTGTTGAATTTTTCTGATTTTAGCAAACTTTCTAATGTACTTTTGGAACCTTCTAGTATCAAGATTTTTGCTTATGATAGCAAAAGGGTTGAGGTTTTGGGGAAATGTTCCGTTAAACTTGAGTTTCATGGTGATCACATTACCTGTATAGTGTTCATAGTTAAGGATGGCACCAATTTGTTGGGGTGGGATGAACAAGGAGATTTGAACATTGTTTTAGATCCCAACCATCCAAACATGGTAATATCTCACAGTGAATTATGTGAGTTTTACTCTTCAATGTTGGCATCACCTAAGACCCTTGCTGTGTCTCATGTGTCTAACACCAAGTGGGCTCTCATGTTTCCTGAAGTTTTCAGTGGGGAATTAGGGAAACTCAAGGGTTTCCAACACAGAATAATTTTAAAAGAGGGTGCCATTCCTGTTGCCCATAAGGTACGGAAAGTGCCTTTAAGCTTACGTACAGAATTAAAGAAGGAATTAGAGCGGTTATGCGCTGCTGGTGTAATTGAGCCGATTGAGGGTTCTGAGTGGCTTGCTCCCATAGTTTTGGCGAGGAAATCTGACAAGTGTTTGAGGATGTGTGTTGACCTGCGTGATCTCAATGCCAATATTAGGATCGACCGGCAACCACTCCCAAACATCAACGAAATGTTAGCCACCCTCGAAGGTGCAACATTTTTCAGCTCCCATCGATATTTCATCCGCATATCATCAGATTGAACTATGTCCTAATTCCAAGCTCCTTACCTCTTTTGTAACTCCGGAGGGAGCTTATCGTTACATCCGCATGCCGTTTGGCTTAGCTTCAGCCTCGGCTGTTTTTCAGAGGCTAATGAACAACCTGTTCAAGAACATTTCTGGTGTTGTCTTTTTCCAGGACGACATTCTGGTTCATGGCAAAACCGAACTTGAACATGATGAGCGCATTAAACTAGTTCTCAGCATACTAAGGTCTAGTGGGTTAACTTTGAGGGAGGATGAATGCAAATTTCTTCAAGACCGAGTAGATTATCTTGGTCACCACATTTCCCAAAATGGGGTTGAACCAAAAGTCAAGATCATTGATGCCATTCAAAATGCTCCTGTTCCTACGAACAAGGATCAATTACGTTCATATCTTGGTTTGGTGGAGTATTACTCCAAATTTGTTAAGAATTTCTCTACCAAGACCGCTGCTATGCGTGGCCTACTCAATAAAAATGTCAAGTTTGTTTGGGATAATGATTGCGATAGCAACTTCGATGTCATCAAGCATGAGATTATTGGAGCTCGCCCTCTGAAGTTATTTAATATCAATGACTTGTGTATTCTTTCCACCGATGCTAGTAATGTGGGTTTGGGGGCTGTCCTCATGCAGAAAAGGGGTGATGGTCGCGAAGAAACCATTGCTTTTGCCTCCAGAACTTTGAGGGGTGCTGAGGGAACTTACTCTACCATTGAAAAAGAAGCTCTAGCGATGTGGTGGGGAGTTTTGCATTTCAAATTTTTTTTGTGGGGGAACAGGTTCATCTTGAGAACTGACCATAAGCCCTTGATTGATCTATTCACGACCAAAGGTGGTGGCAGGACGACTCCAAGGATCTCCAAGTGGCAATTCAGATTACAGGAATTCCAATATCAGCTTGAATATGTGGCTGGGGCGAAGAATTTGGTTGCTGATTACTTATCCAGACTACCTCTTTCCAATGATGACGACAGCGTTGCGTGTGATGATTTGGAAGTAGTTTGTGCTGTTGGTTCTTTATGTGACTCTGTTGGATGTGCTCTTTCGGAGTGTGAGTGGTTGGAGGGGATTGCTTCTGATGATGACATGCAGTTTGTTATTGATCTTCTCTCCAAACCCTGGCCGTGTGAAAAAACTTGTCCTGCCACTATTATTCCTTATTTGCGTGTCACGGATGAGTTGTCTCTTGTTGATGGAATTTTGAGAAGGGGTGGGCTATTGGTAGTTCCTGTTTCTATTCGTGGGAAGATTCTTGGTTTGGCTCATGAAGGTCATCCAGGCATTCGGTCCATGAAGCGCAGAGTGAGGCAGGATTTTTGGTGGCCATCTGTGGACAAGGATGTTGAACATTTTGTTCGTGAATGCTGTGAATGTATTGTCAGTGATAAGTCACAAGTCACCCATCTTCTGCCTGTTGGACCTATCGTTGTGAAGAGTGTTCCTTGGTCCAAATTGGCTTTGGACATTGCTGGACCTTATGGTCTTGTTGGTTCGACTCCCAAATTTATCTTAGTGTTGATCGACTATATGTCAAAGTGGCCTGAAGTAAGATTTGTTGATTCCATCAGTTCTTCTGTGGTGATTTCATTTTTACCTGATGTTTTCTCTAAGGAGGGTTTTCCTGAAGAGATAGTTTCGGATAATGGTACGCAGTTGGTTTCTGCTGAAATGTCTTCGTTTTTCAAGGAAGTTGGTATTAAACACGTTTGCATGTCGCTCTATCATCCTCGCAGCAACGGTTTGGTTGAGC
This sequence comes from Lissotriton helveticus, assembly GCF_964261635.1. Lineage (NCBI taxonomy): Eukaryota > Metazoa > Chordata > Amphibia > Caudata > Salamandridae > Lissotriton > Lissotriton helveticus. The sequence goes on along the minus strand of NC_136065.1, from coordinate 1,583,890,523 downwards.
GTTTCAACCGTGTTGTCAAAGAGCATCTTCAACTGGATTTGGTGAATGGTTTGCAGTGGCGTCAAGCGGTTGCCGACATGTTGTGGGCTGTAAGAACCACTCCGCATGTTTCAACTGGTGTTGCTCCTTTTACTTTGTTGCGTGGTAGGGTCGCTGGTACCAAGTTGAACAAAGAGTGGATGTCCAGGAGGGTTGTGGATGCTGCTGGTTTAGCTAGAGTTGCTGATGTCAGGGTTTCAGTTCAGAGCAAGTATGATACCGGATCGGAAGTGTTGTCTTCTTGCAAGGTGAAGGTTGGTGATTGGGTGAGAATAAAGAAACCTGGATTTCTCCGCAAGGGAGAGTCACGGTTTTATTCTCCTAAGAAGGTGGCTGCTGTGAGGGATTATGTGATGGTGTTGGAAGATGGAAGGGTTTGGAGTAAGAGCATGGTTTCTATCGTTCCTGGCCCCATGGTTGAGAGTGTCGGGAAGCGGTTGGGGGTCAGTATTTCTCCTTCTGATCCCAAGGTGGGTGGTGTGGTGCACTCTGATGGGAACCTTCTGAGGAGAGAAACTTCCTCCAGAGTGAGATCTGTTCCTGCCAAATTTCAAGACTATGTGATGATGTCATTTCTATACCACGTAGTGGGTGCAATGATGTTGTGTTGTAATGATCTAATGTTTGCTTTTCATTATAAATTGATGCATTCTATTACCTCATTTCCTTCCTCCTTTAGCTTCATTCCTTTTCTCTTTTGCATTCCTTTTCCTTTTTTCTTTATCTTTTCTTTTGTTTTCTCTGTGAAGAAAGGGAGGTGTGTTGGGATTTCTCTCTCTCCCTGCATTCTACATAGAATGTTCCCTGCGTGGAACACTTGGTTGATTCTTCCCTTGGCAGTTGCTGCCGGGGAGTTGCTGTAGCTGGACGTCAAATAAAGTCTTGGTTCCACTTACCTGTCGTGTGGATCTCGCTTCTCTTCAGCTTGGAAAAGAGCTTGCCCCCTAACCGAAGTCTCAGGACCAGTAGACTTCACCAGCCTTTGTGGATTGCTGCTGGAAACGCTGTTTCAGTGGCTACAGAGGCAGGGAGCTGTGACCGACTCTCATGACCGGCCCGGTGTCATGTAGGCACCGCATCGAATAACCAAGCTCTGAGCTCACCGACTTTGTCCTGACGCCGTCACCGAGCTGTTGCCTGCACCGCGACTTGTGGACACCGCAACGTGCAACGCCTCGCTACACCAACTCGTACTGGTCGGGCACCGCTTGCACGCTTTGCGACGCACCGCCCGAACAATTCTGCTGTCGGACTGATCGACCCCAGCTCCGGAACTCCGGCTCAGTCGCAGCACTGCAAGCTGCAAGCACTGCAACGAAGCACCGTCTTGCCCTGCAACGTACGCCTCGGACCCACCGACTCCGTCAATGGGCCGTTGCCCGCACCGCATCGAGGGACAGCGCGTTCTGTAATGCTTTCTTTTCTGCAACGCGATGACCGCCGGAACCGGCTCACACGCCCGTGCCTGCCACATCAAGTAAAGGTACTGTGACCGAGTCTGTCGACACTTGAGTGGGCCCGGACCAACACGGTCCGCGGGATTCGTTAGACTGTGTTATTTCAGCAACGCTGTAGCCGGACAGGGCTACTGACTTGCACAGAACTTTGATTTAAGCCTTTTTAACAAGAACTCTTGATTTCTAATAGTATTGTGGATTATTTTTGTTGTTTATGGTCTTGTGGTAACTCTATATAAAAGATACTTATTTTTATAAATAAACAACCTGTGTGGTGTTCATTTGTAGTGTTGTCACTTGATTACTGTATGTGTTCAAAAATGCTTTACACCCTGCCTGTGAGATAAGCCTGTCTGCTTGTGCCAAGCTACCAAGGAGAGGGTCCCTATTTATCACTAGTACCTACCTGTAGCAACTAGAGACCCCCATGTCTAGCAGCTACGTACCTCAACAAAAAGTGCACCTTTAAACAAGCAGAACTCCTCAACCGGGATCGTGGGGAGGTGCTTTTCTGCTCTCATGGACAGGGAAATTTGCCTACGCCAGCCCTTCATTTCTCCTCATTTCTCAAGTCGTTAAAAAAATGAAACATGAGCTGTGCTGACTCACTCTCATTACCCCCAGGTGGGCAAGGCAATTTTGGTTCATCGAGCTGCATCGCCTACCAGAGTGCGCTCAGATTCTCTTTCCTCCAAAGAGGATCTTCTCTACATGGACAAGGGACTGGTGATCCACCCTCAAATTCTTTTACTTTATTTTTCGGCTTGGCTCCTCACTTCGCTGAATTTGAGTACCTGAACATACCAAAAGACTGTAAAGCAATTCTACAAAATTCTCGAGCTCCTTCCACACTCAAGTGCTATTCTGCAAAATGGAAACGGTTTTATGTATGGTGTATCACTCATTCATTACATCCACTTTTGTCTTCTCTGGAGCAGTTATTGCCATATTCTTGCACCTAGCCAAAGGGAGGCTCTCGCATTCTTCCATTAAAGTTCAGCGTGCATCATTACAAGATGCAGATGATGTCTGGATCAATCTTTGTTGTGGTCTCGTAGACTCATTAAAGAATTTATGAAAGGCCTCTTCAGGGTCTATCTATCGGTTAAATCTCCGCCATTGTTGTGGCAATTAATGCGATCTCCATTTGAGCCTATACACAAATGTGACTTCGAATTTCTTTCCTGGATGGTGGCTTTTCACTTGGCCATTACTTCAGCCAGATGTATCAGTGAAATCCAGGCATTCACTATAAAAGAGCCATATCTCCAAATTTTGGCAGACACAGTTATTTTACGTATGAATCCTTCCTTCATACCTAAAGTGTCTTCTTTGTATCATCTCCATGAGTCTATCACCTTGCCTACATTTTTTTCAAATCTGTCCTCAGTGGCAGAAAAGTCTCTCCATTCTCTGGACATCAAGTGCTGCTTGAAATTGTATTTGCAAAGAACAAGAACATTTCACAAATCTTCTCAATTGCTGATTTCTTTTTCTGCACCTTGGTAGGGACTTGAACTAACTAGGGCCAGTATTGCTTGTTGGGTCACTTCAACCATTGTCTTTTGCCATAAAAAGGCTGGCCATCCATTACCTGCAAGGGTGCAGGCCCATTCAACGAGAAAAGTGGTAACTTCATCAGCCCTGTTTGCAGGGGCATCTCTGCCTGACATATGCAGGTCAGCAACGTGGGAAAGGACACACATGTTCACAAAGCATTACTGCCTGGATGGTTGCAGAAAAGCGGATATAGCCGTGGAACAGGCTGCACTTTATTGCCTCTTTGCTTAAGGTAGGCAGCTTGTAGCCATCCTTATCTATTTTGTGTGTGCCTATTTTGTCTTTTTAATAATTGCATTAAGAGTGTTGTTATGGATGCATTTGTTTCTCTTGTATTATCATGGTGGGATAATTCTCCTTCTTGCCATCAATATTGCCTTATAATTGTTGGTATTCTGCTGACTAATCTGATTCAAGCATGTGAATCTATAAAAGATACAATACTGGCGAAAAATCACGTTACTTACCTGTACACTGTGGTTCTCCAGTATTGATATGTTTATAGATTCACATGCAACCGGCCCTCCTTCCCGGTTAGGCTCATCATTCTACCTCAGAGTATTTTGTCTATATGTATGCACACTTGTGCTCAAAATCTGAGGTGTGGTGGCTCATTGGAGAGGGTTACTCTGAGGCCTCTGCTGTGATTGGCTGGACTTCAGATGTTACAAAATGAGGATGAAAGAGTACTCAATTGAATTTTTCTTTCTATGGAGGTCTATGGTAATGTAGTCAGTACTATTATTTCTACTGTTACCGTGGGACTCCCACCATGACGACGTGGAAGATTCAAGCATGTGAATCTATAAAAGATATCAATACTGGAGAACCACAGTGTTCAGGTAAGTAACTTTATTTAGGTTCTCAGATAGATACCCAAAGTGCAGCATCTGGTCCTTTGGAAGGAAGGCGGGATTAGCACTGTCCTGTCTTAGTCTCTTCATTGTAGACGTTTTCAGTACAGCGGGAGCAGTGTGACTTCAGCCACTGCGGGCAGTAGAGTGGCCTTTACCACTCAAGATCATTGGGCGGTCGGGGCATGCATGGGGATTTGGGAACTCAGATGTCTCATAGATGTTGTTGGTGCTGTCACAGTAGCAGCAGCTGGGTACATATTGAATGTACATGGGGCTTTGTAGTAATAACAACAAAGTTGAGGTGTGTTGTAACGTGTATTGTTGCTCTGCATCCTTTCCCTTAGCTATCTGTTCTCCCCAGCTCAGCCAGTATGAATGGGATGTGTGTGGAGTGTAAGAATGCCTGATGAGGTAGTTAAATGCTGGAGTCCCTGGTGGAGTGGAGAGAGAGACAATTGGAATGAGTGGGCTGAGCAGCAAGGATGTTGCTCCTGGTAGGGCTGAACTACTGAACCTATTATCCTACTGACCATTCTGTAACTAAGCTTAATAAACCTCTTACTTACAACCTACTTCAGGGCTACCGTTGGACTTCTTTTGGATTACATCAATGGCTACGACGATGGGATCGGCGAGAGAGAAAGTTGTGTTGAGTACAGCATGCATCGCCTGGCTCTACGCTGCAAAGGAAGGGGAACTTGAGTACACTACTTTGCGTTTGTGCAGAACACTACGCTAATTAGAGTAGTGTAGTTCTGTGGCCGTCTGGAACTACTTGTCTGCAAGTGGATGTCAAAGTCCTGGTGAGGTCATTCTGGTGCTATTTGTGCAATAGAATGGGTGACATATCACTCACCAGAGTTGTATCAGAGATAAAACGGAACTACGATATTGAGAACTGTTTAATGTTTTTCACTTCTATTGTGTTGTCTTTGGCGATGCTGGTGTATAGCATGCATGTACGTGTTTATTTGCTCTGTAGAGTTGCTAATTGTCTTCCTTTCTTATCTTTTTAGATCACATTATGTGCTTGTTATCTATCAATGTGCTACTGTGTGCCATGCATGCAGCATGCTTGCTGTCATGTAGTTATGTGCCTTGTTCAATTTTGCTGCCCTGGTGCCATGGGTTATATACGTCATGCTCAATTTTGCTGAGTTTGCTGCCAAGTATGCCATGTTCTTGCTGGGTGTGTTGTTGCTTATGCCATGTGCTATTGTGTGCTGTGCTTAATTTGCTATCATGTATGCCATATTCTTACTAGGTGTGGTTCTGCCTATGTTGTGCTTATTTAGTGAGGCTATAATTATTTTCTAGCCTATGTGTATTGTGCAATGCTTGGTTGCCTGGTCTTGGAGTGTGTGTGGATTTGCCTGTGTGGAATTCTGTTGCATTGAAGGGTCATGCACCCTGCGTAGTTGCTTTACCTAGGGGTGTGTTGAGGGGTCATGTACCCCGTACCGTTGTTTTACCTAGGGGTGTGTTGAGGGGTCATTTACCCCGTGATTTTGTTTTACTTAGGGGTGAGTTAAGTGGTCATGTACCCAGCTCTGTTGTTTTACCTAGGGGTGTGTTGAAAGGCTGTGGGCTGTGTACCCTGTACTTTTGTTTTACCTAGAGGTGCGTTGAGGGGTCATGTACCTTGTGCTGTTGTTATACCTAGGAGTGTGTTGAAGGGTCGTGTACCCTGTCCAGTTGTTTTACCTAGGGGTGCGTTGAGGGGTTATATACGGTAACAAGACATAATATCGAAGTAAAAATATAGAATGGACATAATATCGAATCAAAAATATAGAACGGACAAAATATGGAATGGACATAATATAGTTGTAAAAAAATATCGAATTGAAGGTAAGTAATATCGATTGTCAAAATATCGAAGTTTAAAATATCGAAGTATATAATATAGTCATTAAAATATATCGAATTTTTAATAATATCGAATTTTTTAAAGTGTTTTGTATGTTAGTATATGTGTGAAAATTGTATATTATTTTTGTAATGTATGTTTAATTTTTTTTAAGTAATGAATTTTATGTTACTTAATTTTTGTGTAATTTCATTCTGTAGCGGGTTGTGAGTTTATAGGGGAATAGGGTGGGAAGTAATTTAAATATATTAAATTAAATATACATTTTTAACAATTATTAATTATTTTTAATTTAATTTTGCTTTTTAGTTCTGTAGCGGGCTGTGGGTTTATAGGGGAATAGGGTGGGAAGTAATTTCATTATAATTAATTAAATATTTGTATTTAGTTATTAGTATTTATTTTTAATTTATTGTTAATTACTTTTTTAATTGGTAATTAATTTGCATTATTTGGTAATTATTTTTTATTAATTGATTAATTGATAATTATGTTAATTATATTAATTTGCTTTCCGTAGCTGGTTGTGGGTTTATAGGGGAATAGGGTGGGAAGTAATTTAATTGTAATTAAGTAAATATTTTTTATGTATTTATTGGTATTGATTTTTAATTTATTGCTAATACATTTTTAATTGGTGATTAATTTTTATTAAATGTTATTTCGCTTTTATTAATTAATTCTTTGATAATTATGATAATTGTATTAATTTCATTTCATTTCATAAAGCTTTATTCGGAACGTTAAAAAACATGTCCATAAAAGCACATACTGTTACAGATACAAGCATTTCTTTAAAAAAGAAAAACAAAACACATATTACATATATTATCCAGAGGGGGATGGAATAAATATTTAAAAAAGCTTAAAAACACATACTTTTCCTTGCGCTAATTGATTTAAGCAAAAATGTAGCAGTAAAAAAACAAATGTCCTCATTGTGCAAATTAAAAAGCAGTTTCATAGAGTCCATGATTGTTCTCACTCCAGATTTTTTCAGTATTGGCTTCAAATAAAGTTTCCGTAATTCACTGTACAATGTGCATGATAAAAGAAAGTGCTTAGTGCTCTGTTCCGTTTTATTATCGCAAGCACAGGGTCCAATAGGACGCAATTTAATATCTGGGCACGCAACAAGATAATGTACTGTTCCCATCCTCATTCTGGTTAGTACAAACTGATGCGAAACTCTGGTTACCTGTGACAAGTACGGATGAAATCCACTAAAGTCATTCATGCTATTGTACAGTACACATGTGGATAATTTAGAATCCTCAAGACAATGCCTTTCATTACAATAATTTAAGAAAATTAATTTCATATTTAATTTGGAGATATCAGAGGCACTGTATGGATCATTGATCACATTAAGTCCATAGATCTTTAGGAAGCATTCGACGATATATCTAATCCACGGGATTTTAAGATGCTGGTCCAAAGCAAGGCAATCCTCAATAATAGCTCTATTCAGTGAGGTGCCATCGCTCGACCAAATAGAGCGCCACAGTAATAATGGTCTCAACGAAATCTTGTCATTTAAAGGTTGAGACCCTGTTTCCTTATGAACCAAGGTGTTGGAGGTAGATTTGGGTAAACACAGGAGACTTTTCAGGAAGTTATTCTCTTCTACCTGAAGGCTCCCCGCTGGTGACACACCCCATATGCCTGCCCCATATAGGGCTACAGAAAGACATCTAGATTGATAGATTTTTAACATGTCTTTGATGCGTCTACTCCCCAACTTCTTGGCAAATACAAAAACCCCATTAGCGCTCCTAATCATCTTTGTTTTAACAGATTTATGTTCAATGTCCCATCGGCCATTATTCAAAAAATTAATTCCCAGGTATTAATTTATTTTCTGTTGCAGGTTGTGGGTTTATAGGGGAATAGGGTGGGAAGTAATGTAATTGTAATTAATTGCATATTAACAAATACTTTTTGTGTATTGATAATTAATTTACTGTTAATTAATTATTAAATGGTATTCATTTGTATAAATAATTAGTTTTTGTTATTGAAAATTAATTAGTTGTTAATTAATTATGAATAGGTAATTGATTTTTAATAACTAATATTTATTTGTATTTCTAATTAATTAATTATTACATAATATTAAATTGGTAATTAATTTTACTTAATGTTTTATTGTTATTGATATTTAATTTATTTTTATTAATATATTAAATCATTACTTTTCCCACTATTTAACTCACTGGAGTTGGAATAGTAACTTTTACCCCTACGCTATCCAATGTTTTCCCTGCTGTTGCACTCACTGGAGTGGGAATAGTAATTTTTACCCCTACGCTATCCAACGCTTTCCCTACTGTTGCACTCTCTGGAGTGGGAATAGTAATGTTTACCCTCCCGCTATCCAACGCTTTCCCTACTGTTGCACTCACTGGAGTGGGACTAGTAAATTTTACCCCTACGCTATCCAACGCTTTCCCTACTGTTGCACTCATTGAAGTGGGAATAGTAACTTTTACCCTCCCCCTATCCAACGCTTTCTCTACTGTTGCACTCAATGGAGTGGGAATAGTAATTTTTACTCTCCCACTATCCAACGCTTTCCCTACTGTTGCACTCTGTGGAGTGGGAATAGTAAATTTTACCCCTACGCTATCCAACGCTTTGCCTACTGTTGCACTCATTGGAGTGGGAATAGTAATTTTTACCCCTACGCTATCCAACGCTTTCCCTACTCTTGCACTCTGTGGAGTGGGAATAGTAATTTTTACCACTACGCCTCCAATGCTTTCCCTACTGTTGCACTCTCTGGAGTGGGAATGGTAATTTTTACCTCTACGCTATCCAACGTTTTCTCTACTGTTGCACACTTTGGAGTGGGAATAGTAATTCTTACCCTCCCCCTATCCAACGCTTTCCCTACTGTTGCACTCACTGGAGTGGGAATAGTAATTTTTACCCTCCCGCTATCCAACGCTTTCCCTACTGTTGCACTCTCTGGAGTGGGAATAGTATTTTTTACCCCTACGCTATAGAAACGCTTTCCCTACTGTTGCACTCTCTGGAGTGGGAATAGTATTTTTTACCCCTACGCTATCCAACGCTTTCCCTACTGTTGCACTCTCTGGAGTGGGAATAGTAATTTTTACCCTCCCACTATCCAACGCTTTCCCTACTGTTGCACTCACTGGAGTGGGAATAGTAAATTGTACCCCTATGCTATCCAACGCTTTCCCTACTGTTGCACTCATTGAAGTGGGAATAGTAACTTTTACCCTCCCCCTATCCAACGCTTTCCCTACTGTTGCACTCAATGGAGTGGGAATAGTCATTTTTACTCTCCCACTATCCAAAGCTTTCCCTACTGTTGCACTTTGTGGAGTGGGAATAGTAAATTTTACCCCTACGCTATCCAACGCTTTCCCTACTGTTGCACTCATTGGAGTGGGAATAGTAATTTTTACCCCTAGGCTATCCAACGCTTTCCCTACTGTTGCACTCTGTGGAGTGGGAATAGTAATTTTTACCCCTACGCTATCCAACGCTTTCCCTACTGTTGCACTCTCTGGAGTGGGAATAGTAATTTTTACCTCTACGCTATCCAACGTTTTCTCTACTGTTGCACTCTTTGGAGTGGGAATAGTAATTCTTACCCTCCCCCTATCCAACGGTTTCCCTACTGTTGCACTCACTGGAGTGGGAATAGTAATTTTTACCCTCCCGCTATCCAACGCTTTCCCTACTGTTGCACTCTCTGGAGTGGGAATAGTATTTTTTACCCCTACGCTATCCAACGCTTTGCCTACTGTTGCACTCTGTGGAGTGGGAATAGTAATTTTTACCCCTACGCTATCCAACGCTTTCCCTACTGTTGCACTCTCTGGAGTGGGAATAGTAATTTTTACCTCTACGCTATCCAACGTTTTCTCTACTGTTGCACTCTTTGGAGTGGGAATAGTAATTCTTACCCTCCCCCTATCCAACGGTTTCCCTACTGTTGCACTCACTGGAGTGGGAATAGTAATTTTTACCCTCCCGCTATCCAACGCTTTCCCTACTGTTGCACTCTCTGGAGTGGGAATAGTATTTTTTACCCCTACGCTATCCAACGCTTTGCCTACTGTTGCACTCTCTGGAGTGGGAATAGTAATTTTTGCCTCTACGCTATCCAACGTTTTCTCTACTGTTGCACTCTCTGGAGTGGGAATAGTAATTTTTACCCCTACGCTATCCAACGCTTTCCCTACTGTTGCACTCACTGGATTGGGAATAGTAATTTTTACCCTCCCCCTATCCAACACTTTCCCTACTGTTGCACTCACCGGAGTGGGAATAGTTATTTTTACCCCTACGCTATTCAACGCTTTCCCTACTGTTGCACTCACTAGAGTTGTAATAGTAAATTTTACTCTCCCGCCATCGTATGGTAAAAATATTGTATATTTTTTATTAATATTACGTTAATATATATATGTATTAAAAAAAATATTTATTGTTTTTTACTTACATTAATTCTTTATTAATTTTAAGGTTATTTAAGTATTTTAAGTATGTTTAAGTTAATTATATTTATTATTTCATTAATTTTCAATTAATCTTAAGACATTAAAGAAATGCGATATTTTGACTAACTATATTTTTTACAACGATATTTTTGATTCGATATTATTGTACTTACCTCTTTGTACATAGGAATTCGATATGTTTGCCTTCTATATTTTTTCATCGATATTTAGGTAAGTCTATATTTTGGTCATCGATATTATGTCAGTGATCCGTTATATACACTGTGCTGTTTCGCCTGAGACTTTTGATTCTGTCCAGTGTGCTATGTGTGGTGTGCAGAAGGGTGTGGTGATGAAGGAGTTACATCTCAGCAGTGTCCACCATTCTCTCAGTCCTGCATAATATTACAATGGTGATATTTTATTTTAATTCTGTATTTTAGGGATGTGAATACCCTCCTAGTCAAATGCAATTGTTAATTGTAAATTGTATATGTCTCTTCGGTATTGATGATATCTAATGGTGTGTACTTCAATTGTACATTGTTATAATATTATTTATTAATTGTTTTCTCTAAGGTAAGGTGTGTTGTAACGTGTATTGTTGCTCTGCATCCTTTCCTTTAGCTATCTGTTCCCTGCTGCTCAGCCAGTATATATGTGACGTGTGTGGAATTTTAGAATGTCTGATGAAGTTGTGGAATGCTGGAGTGCCTGGTGGATGGAGAGAGAGACAGTTGGAGTGTGTGGGCTGAGCAACAAGGATGCTGCTCCTGGTGGGGCTCAACTACTAAACCTATTATCCTGTAACTAAGCTTAATAAACCTCTTACTTACAACCTACTTCATTGCTACCTTTGGACTTCTTTCCGATTACATCAGGGTACGTTGTGGTGATTGGGGCGCAGCGTTCAGTTGAGCGAGAGGACCCACAGAGACTCATCACAAGTGCTAAAGATAAGGTCTGCATCAGCATGCTGCCGAAAGGGCTGTGGTCATGGGAGCAATCGAGGGGTTCATTTTGGTCGCAGACTTTGGACATTATGAGGGGATGAATCACACGTCCTGACTGCACAGTGATATCACGAAAAATAAGAGGCCATAAGTAGATAGCTACTTTTCTCTCTACTAATGGGTAACCTTGGGCAAAGCACTACGCTATGCTCACGTAGTTTGCGAAGTTTGCGCAACTTCGCACAACGCAAACTGCACGTAGCACAGTGCGAACATGCGTAGCGTAGTGCATCGGTCATTTTTTGCTTGCTCGCGGCCCTCAACGTCAAGTTAGCGACCGCGAGCAAGCAAAATGACATCCTCGCAAGACTTTTTCTTTGTTCGCGGTCAGCAACATCAAGTTGCCGATCGCGAGCATGGAAAATAAACCTACTGGCGAGATTCTCAATGCGGGGAGGTCCGGTTTCTCATTGTGAGTGGTCGCGCATGCTCGCGACCGCTCCCGATGAGAAACTACCAGTCCGCGTTGAGAAAGCTGCAGCTCGAGTAAAAATCTGCTTGAGCAGCAGAAAAGTACAGCTTGCACTGTGCAAGATGCCGTTTTCAATGATTGCACAGTGCCGGATGCTTGTCCGCACTGTGCAATTATTGAAAACGACATCTTGCACAGTGCGAACATGCTACTACGCAGTGCACGTAGTGCTAAACGTAGCTCGCGTAGTGCAAAGTGCACTTTGCATAGCTACGCTTAGCGCGACTTCGCGAACTACGGCCATCCCTACTAATGGGTTACTGTTGTGCTTTTTTGTAGATTAGGGATGGATTTGCTCACTGTGCTCTGATGACCCTTGGTAGGTCTGCGCAGCAAGTACATATATCCAGTCTCGCATCCTTCACGAGGTGCAGGTCCTCGCAGTACCATGATGCCTGGGTGAATCTGTGGTCAGCGGCTGAACTGAGGCAGTGTCTTCATTCACTCATTCAGACTGCAGCAGAAGCACCTCCTTTGCTCAGGCCTGGGGCATGTTCCCTGCTCTTTCAGCAGTGACAGCCAAGATACCATGCCTCTGTTCAGTTGTATAGGGAAAAGCCTGATCCCACATCTCTTCCGAGTCAAAAGGTGAACTCTGAGGCCTGGGGCCTCATTTACAAACAATTGGCGTAGGGCAGTGCTGCAAGTCATTTTGCTGCACTCGCCTATGCGAATCCTGTATTTACAAGATACAGTGCATTACTGTCCTTTCAGCTAGAACCGGCACACAATTTGCAGCCAAGCGCTAACGCAGGCACCCTAGCACCATGGTGCAAGGGTGTGTGTTGTAGGCATGATTGTTTTTGTGCAGGAAGGGACATCTTCCTGCATAAAAACAAAGGAGACGTTTCCTTGTTCCATGTGTGCTGCACAATGCAGCACACATGGAAAGAGGAAAAAATGGGGAGAAATTTAAACATTTCCCCTACTGACTCTTGCTTTGGGAAGGCGTAGTTTTGAGGCTAGCTCCAGATTTCCGCTATGTTGTAAATCTGGAGCAGTGTCTAAAACCATGGGTGTTGCATGGGAAAAAGCATAGCAACACCCATGGAAAACACCCCTGACACGCCAAGGAAGGCATTGCCTCAATCCATATTTACAAGGCCTTGAAAAGCCATGCAGGGTGGCTTTGCGTGGCCTTGTAAGCATGAGCCGCACACTACGTATCTGAAGTGTCACAAAAGGGATGCTCCAGCGGCAGGAGCATTGTAAATATGCACATTAAAGGTTGCTCTTTCATATTAAAGAGAACGCATGCTTGCGAACATGAAGAATAAAAATAAAATCTTTAGTGCAAAATAAAACACATAAAAAACATGTTAGATATTTACATTAGTAGTGTAAATGTATTGTGTTAATCAAAAGATTACAACTAAAACAGTATATCACAATCAGCAAGAATATCAAAGTGATGGCTATAAATTCCTGGACATATATAAGTTGAGATCACATATTTAAACATTTTCTAAATTTAGGAGAATAACAGTATATAACCTTCATCTAAAAATGTAATTTGCCTTTTGCCCTATTATCTTAGACACTAAAGCAATATATTACAACCTCTTCAGTTGATCTTATTTTTGCCTTTTTAAAAATCGGTTGTAAGTACATTTTTCTTAAATACAAAAGTTAGTTAAGCTTTCTTGTGAATAGATGGTTAGTCCACGATAGCTTACTGTCAAATGTATCTCCAAGGTAGTCATATTGGTTGACTGTTTCAAACAAGGCATCTCCTAGGACACACAATACTGACTTGGTTTTCTTTCCAAGAGTCATAATTTTGGTTTTTGACCGGTTTGCAATCAGCCTGTTCTCTGAATTGAATTCATGTAGATGATTTAGCAAATTATAGGCCTTTTGGAGTTTGCGACAATATCACCAGGTCAGGTGTGATAGTTTAGTGCTTCCCAGCTTGGGTGGAATACCAAGGTCTGACTCTGTCAGATCAGTTATAAACAAAGAGAATAATAAAGGGGCCAGAATGCAACCTTGTTTGAGGCCATTCTCAGTGCGGAATTTGGACGACAAAACATTGTTGGTGGATAACTTTACTTGCAGCCATGTGACGGTATGTAGTTCGATAAGAAAGTGCATTAAGGAAGGGTCAAAGCCCCAGTTCTTGAGCTTTGCCCATAGTCTCTGCTGGTTCACTTTGTGAAAAACAGTGGAATAAGCCACAAAGCAAAATGTTGTTTTCTTTTTTACAGATTTCTTTACAATAAGAGTCAGATCCACAATGTTATTGATAGTTGAGCAGGCCTGGCAGATTCCATTGTGTGGTAGTATTATAAGTTATTTAGTAAAGATAAGGCCCCAGGCCCAGATGGCTTTACAGTCAATTTTTTTTTACATTTTTCAAATTTACTTCTTCCTAAACTGCATGTTCTTTTATCAACCTTTTTCGACTCTGGCACTTCTTCTGGATCTTTTTCAGACGCTCTCATTTGTATTCTTCCTAAACCCGGTAAAGATCCACAACACTGCAAAAATTATAGACCCATTTCCTTGGTAAACATAGATTATAAAATGTTCTCAAAAGCTTTAGCCCTACGTTTAGAATCTTATTTACCTGACCTTTTGGGAAAGGAACAATCTGGTTTCGTTAAGGGTAGATTACTAGCGGACAACACTAGGTTATTTTTTGATATTTTGTCCAAGACATCTCATTCTTCACATTCTCTCGCGGCTATTGCTTTAGACGCTGAGAAAGCTTTTGATAGAGTCGAGTGGAAATATCTTTTTCATACTGTGAAGTGGTTCGGATTTGGTCCCAAAATTTTAACCCTGATTTCTCTTCTTTACTCTCACCCACGAGCAGCTATTTCAGCTAATGGGGGCATATCTTCCTACTTTTCCCTTAGTAGAGGGGTTAGGCAGGGCTGTCCCTTCTCTCCTTTTTTGTTTAACCTTGCCCTTGAACCGTTTTTATTGCGGATCCGTCAAAACACTGACATTCATGGTTTTAGCTTCTAACATACCACAATTAAAATGGCAGCCTATGCCGATGATGTTTTATTGTTCTTATCTCAACCTGACTCGTCTCTCCCCGCATTTCTGGATGAGGTAAGTTTTTTTGCTCATGTCTCCGGTTACAATCTAAACAAAGATAAATGCGAAATTTTGCCCCTCACAAAATTTACTTATAAGGCTGATTTTACTAATTCGGGTTTTACATGGACCCCCAATTATATTAAATATTTGGTTCTTCATTTCGCATCCTCCCTTTCGGGTACTGTCACTCGTTGCATGGAGGACTGCATACAAAAAATAACTGTTCTCTAACCACAAAATGGCATCCCTTATATCTGTCTTGGTGGGGCAGATTGGATACAATTAAAATGATGCTTTCTCCCATAATTCTTTTTACGATCTCTAACATTCCATTTTCTATCCCCTTGAAATATTTCAAAAAGATTACTTCTATCTTAACTTCCTTTTTATGGGGGCATAAACACTCTCGTATGTCCATCTCCAAACTAATCCGACCTAAGTCAGAGGGTGGAGTAAATTTTCCAAATTTCCCCCTTTATCACAAATCCTTTTTTTTAAATCAAGCATCGAAGTGAATTTCTGATCCCTCTATGCCTCTACCTCTGTGGTTTACTCTGGAACAATCTTTTATCCATCCTTTTACTCTTGATGAGTATCTTTTGTTTTCTCGTTAGCCACAATCCTTATCTACTCCTATTCTTAAACATACATCTAGGATTCTCCCACCGCCTTCTCTTTCCTCCTTTTTCGAGCAACCTATGTGGCATAATACCTCTATTATGATAAAAAACAAACCAATTTTTTGGAAATCTTGGAGACAACGTGGCCTCATCTGGGTCCACCAATTATTTCATCAGGAGCACATCATTCCTTTTTCTCAGGCTGCTACCTCATTTTGTCTCCCTTCCACCTTTCACGCTAAGTTTTTGTTATTAACGCATGCATTACAATCAGCGTATACAGCCTATATTGCTTCTCCCTCTCTTCAGTCTAAGGAGCCCTTTATCGTATCCAAGTTACGGACCTTATTGACTAGTGGTGCAAAGGCCTCCAAGATTTATGCACTCCTTCATGCTCCAGCATTACCTCGTGCTAAAACTAAGACAGAGGCGGCGTGGGAAGAGGATCTTGATGCTTCTTGGTCTACTGAGCTTTGGGATAAAATTTGGTTGAAAATACGCAAATCTTCTCGGGCTGCGAATACCACTCAGACTTTATTTTTTGTTTATATATGACTCTTTGTTTTTGACCACTTGCTCTTAGTAAACGTTACTCAGAAACTTCTGATCTATGTTGGACCTGCTCCTCACCACGCGCAGACTTACTCCATTTACTTTTCAAATGTGCTCCAGTTCACACATTCTGGAATAAGGTGTGGTCCCAAATTAATGCTATTTTTTCCTCTAACCATCCTTTTTCTATTACTCACGTCTTTTTAGGAAGCACTTCTCCTATTTGGGCTCAGTGTGCCGTCAACATTAAAATAATAGACTTACTATTGGCGGTGGCCTTCCAGCAGATCACCAAACTCTGGAAGGATCATACTAACCTTTCCTACCAGGCATGGTGGAATGCTGTCTGTTATAACCATAGATTAGACACGACATTTGTTTACCCAATAAGTTTAGCCCCAAAAAGAAGACAATTGTGGGATCCAGTGACTTCGTTCTTCGATATGAATGCTAAGGGAACTTTGTCTCAAACTCCTCTAAAACAAGAAGTTGCCAAACCTCCATGACTTCCTTTAGTTTGATATTTCCCTTTTGTTATATCATATGTCTTGTTTTACATATATATTATGTATTATATTTATTTGATTCATGTTTGCCAAATATTGCTTTTAACTGCATATTATTTTGTCGGTATTACTTGCCTCTTTCATTAATGATTCTACATTTCTAGCTGTATGTTTTTCTCATCATTGTTAACAATGTAACTTGCATATTTCTATCTTGTTTGTATTAATAAACTTCTTTTGAACTGAAAAAAATAATTTATTTAGTTGCCCAGTTTGTCAGATTATTTAATAAGTGTTTGAGAAATTGCTTCCATTCTAAGAGGGCTAATAATCTATATCTGGCTGGATCTTGTTTGGGTCCCCTTTTTATGAGCTACTGCACCTTTATATGAAGAAGGAACCTGCTCGGTCATGGTTACATTGAGAAATAACTGTTCCAGTAATAAACTCCAGAATGAGACATCGCGTTTAACCAAGTCTATGGCTAAGCCTTTTGGGCCAGTG
The DNA here is from genome assembly GCF_964261635.1 of Lissotriton helveticus. Classification (NCBI taxonomy): domain Eukaryota; kingdom Metazoa; phylum Chordata; class Amphibia; order Caudata; family Salamandridae; genus Lissotriton; species Lissotriton helveticus. Next base: position 1,583,873,544 of record NC_136065.1, on the reverse strand, counting down.
GTTTTAAAAGGGTGAGAACTTTTTACTGATTTTGTTATTTCCTACTTGGTTATTGCAGGGTATGCAAACAGGCTGACAGAGGTTAAAATAAGGCATTAAGAGCTGATTTATAGAGAGAACCTATATACATTTCCCACTTATCATTTGATATGAACAGATCGATGGGCGGCTGCAAGAGCCAGAGCCGTCATCAACTAAAGTCCAAAAAGCTGTTTCATTTCGTGATGAGATGGCATGTATCATTTTCTTGTTCGTCATGTTTTGTTTCTGTAATTTCCCTTCAAATTTCTGATTATTACATTGTGTTCCTTCTAGGATGCTTTCTTTAAAATATGTCGTAGTGTCTTGCGCTGAATCCTTTTTGCCTCGTTGATTTCCAGAGTAATGGATGTGTGAAAAGTATTTCTCCGTTCATTTGGTAATGTTGTGATCAAAGCAACCAAATGTTGTCTAGGGTATGTTGGCATGTTCTGATCCAGTCTCTGCTAAACACGAAAATGGAATTCTCATTTTCAAAATATGAACATAATGGTAGTAATACAGTACATTACAATGCGATGTATTACATCGCGTGCTTTTACAACCGGTCGTTACAACAACAGTGTTGTTAGAGCGCGATGCATTTACGTCGCAAGTCATTAGAACGACTTGCTGTAGGGGGCGCGCTGGACTTAGGAATAGTATTAACCACTATTCCTACTCCACTTTGCGCAACAGTAGGGAAAGTGTTGGAATTACCTCAGCACCCCCTACAGCAAGTCGTTGTATAATGACTTGCAATGTAAATGCATCCCGTACTAACAACGCGGTTGTTGTAAAGACCGCATTGTAATAGTCTTGCAATGCAATTACAGCGTTGTAAATGCTGTTTCCAAATGGGAGAAGCGCTTTAAGTAAATTTGAAGCTTTATGTTCCATTAGAGCTTCTTGGAGTTAACAGCTTTCTTACAATTTTTAGGTCGAGCCTAGCGTTGCAGTGCATGCGCTGCTCATTCTGCGAGGCATGCTGTAGTAGGGATAGATGTAGAAGTGCTTTGAAAGCCTCGCCCACTCTCCGCCCATATTTTTCATTGGCTGGTGGCATTGTATTTGGTAAACGCTGGCTTCCGATATAATAGGAGGCTTCTTAGCCCCTCCTTGTTACCGCCCTGTGTACTTCTGTGACCGCCCATCAGGCCTAAATCTTTTACTTGCGGTGTTACACGGTCGGTGTTATTGTAGTCGTGACCACTATTTTCATGACTAATGTATGTAAGTGCTTACGGAGGTTTGATACGTTTAAATGTTATGTTATGTTATGTTATTAATATTTGTACAGCGCAACAGCTGCCCCAGCAAAGGGGAGTCCTGGCGCTATGAGAAGGCAAACACAACACAACATCAGTCTGGCGCAGAGAAGAACCTAAATTTAGACAAACAATAAGGTTTTGATAGCGCGTCTAAACTGAAGAAGGTCATCAATTGCCCGAGTCTCAGAAGGGAGGAGGTTCCACCACTTCGCTGCCAGTACTCGAAAGGAGCGGCCGCCAGTTCTACTCAGCCTGAAGCGTGGAACCACTGCCAAGTTCTGGCCCAAAGATCTCAGAGTCCGCAAAGGGACATAAGGAATTAAAAGATTCGCCAGAGTTTGGGGAGACATACCTTTGAGGATTTTAAATGCCAGGCAGAGAACCTTGAATTTAATCCTCTGAGTTACAGGGAGCCAATGAAGCGAGTGCATCGTCTTGGAGACCGAGCACCGTCTAGGCAAACCTACCACTATTCTGGCCGCAGCGTTTTGAACTCGCTGCAGCCGAATAAGTTCAGCCTGATTTATCCCGGCCAAGAGCAAGCTGGCGTAGTCCAGTCGAGACAGTACTGATGCCTGAACCACCAGCTGTCTGGTGGGGGCATCAAAGAATCTCATTATAGGCCTTAGTCCTCTAATAACGCCATAGCAAGAGGCCGCCACCCTCTTGGTGTGGCAGATAAAACTAAGTGTTGGATCAAGCCAAACCCCAAGATTTTTTATCTCCGATACCGGAGAGGGGGTCACACCCAGTTCAGAAGGCCACCAGTCGTCGCCCCACAACCCCACTTGCTTGCCACCCACCATGACCTCTGTCTTCTTGGTGTTCAACTGGAGACAGTTAGAGTTCATCCAATTGGCCACTGCCCGTAAGCCGTCCCGGAACCTGAGGGCCTCCACATCAGAGTCCCCACTCAACGTGACCGCCAGCTGCGTGTCATCAGCATATGAGACCATCGTCAGGCCCCATTGCCTGACGACCACAGCCAGCGGTCTCACGTAAAGATTAAAGAGAGTGGGGCTCAACGAAGACCCCTGTGGGACCCCCAGAGACAACGGGTACGGTTTAGACTTGCCAGGTGGAATCGCAACCTGGAACGACCTATCCGTAAGAAAGGATCGAAACCAGCATAGGGCAGAGCCCTTGACTCCTACTTCCTCCAGTCGCTGAAGTAATATCCTGTGCGATACGGTGTCGAACGCGGCACTCAGATCTAATAATAATAGTGCCGCTGTCCGACCCGCATCAAGCACAGATCGCAGATGTTCGACCATGGAAAGTAGGGCCGTCTCCGTGCTGTGGCCCGCACGGAACCCATTCTGAGTTGGGTCTAAGATGTTAGCTCTGGTAAGATGGTCTGCCAGGATACCGTTCACATGGGCCTCAGCAACTTTTGTGGCCCAGGGAAGCAAGGAGATCGGGCGGTAGTTCTCAGGTTTGAGAGGATCGAGGGTAGCCTTCTTCAATATGGGTGTGACTATGGCCTGCTTCCACCTAGTAGGCACTACACCTGAGGATAATGACAGGTTGATTAAAGACAACATCGGAGTGCTGCATAGCAGCAGCATAGTCCTAAGCTGAGCCGGTTTAAGCGGATCTGCAGGAGAGCCCGACTTAATTTTTAAACTCAAGTGATCAAAAGCCTCCCTTGTCATGGAAGGCAGGGTGTCGAGACACTCACTATCTCTCACGACACAGCTGTCTCGCACTAAATTGGACGAGACCATAGGGAAGGTTCGATATATGGCTTGCACCTTCTCGAGAAAAAAAGAGGCCAGACCCTCACAATGGGAATCTGAACATATTTCTACAGCCGTTGTCCTCTTCGCCACTAAGTCCTTTAAAACCTTGAATATAAGTTTCGAGGGGTTAGGGCTATTCAGAAACTCCTTAGCATAATAAGCTGCACGGGCTCTGCATACCGCTCTGTGGTAGATCTTAGTTTTAGCAAAGTAGCAGGCCTTAAGCTCAGGATCAAATGATTTTCTCCAAAGCCGTTCAGCCTGCCTACAGGCTCTTTTAAGGGACGCTAAGGCATCGTCATACCAAGGGCTATGCTCTTTAGCGCCCTGTTTAGACCATACCAAAGGGATCAAAAAGTCCAGAGCGCGAGAAATCCACACACAGAAAGCGTCGTACCCATCATCGACATTAATGACCGGGCCCAGGGGCGCTTTCTCCAAAAAACGATAAAAGTCTTCCAGTTTTAATTTATTCCAACGGCGTTTAAGGATTGTTTTATCCTTAGATATAAAAGGAGGATCGAACATAGAGACAACCATCTTCACCAGCATATGATCGGTCCAAATCAACTGAATGGGACAAAGTACTCTAATACCCTCTAAGTTGGTAAAAAACGGGTCAAGTATGTGGCCATCTTGATGTGTAGGAGAGGTCACCAGCTGGGAAAACTGCAAGGCCTCTAGATCGGCAGAAAAACTCCGAATAGCGGGCAAAGATAGACAGTCCAAATGGAGATTGAGGACACCAAGGACATTAAAATTCGCACATCCTAATGCCTCCGTACTAATTAGATGCGGGAGAGCAGCCCTAAAGGCAGCATCGCAGCCCGGAGGGCGGTAAATTAAAAGGCCCGAAAAGGTGAAGTGATGATTAAACGAAATTTTAAACAGAGCACATTCACATCCGGGAAGTTTAAGGGCTTTCCATTCACATGGGTAAGACAACTTAACAGCCATCGCAATTCCCCCTCCTCTCGTACCCCGATTAAGCGTAAAGATAGCATAGTCAGGCGGAAAAGCGAGGTTCAGTATGGAGGAGTCCGAGTCCTGCAGCCACGTTTCGGTCATAAAGAGCGCGTCAGGGGACTCTGTTTTAAGGAGATCATATATCTCCTGATAATGTTTTACCAGTGACCTGACATTCAAATTCCAGATGTCAAGATCCCGCTTCCGTGGCATGTGTTTCTGCCCAGCTGGTAAATTCAAGGAACAAATGCGCGACGGAGTGTCCAATGCCCAAACGCCACAGGTGCAGCGATAGGGGCCACAAGTTGGGGCCACTGGGGGGAGATCACAGACAGTGCACAATCCCCGAATGGCCAACAGCTCTTCCCTTTGATACCTAATTATAGGTGATGGCATAATGGTAGGAAGGGGCATAGAGTCCTGCCACGACCCGCGATGCCTTAGCGCTGACGGGCGCAGACGGGCAGGACTCTGGCGCGACTCAGGCGCAGCGAAGGCGCGCCCGCTGCGCGATACCGCTGCGCGTTGAAGGGAGCTTTAAATAGGCGTCCCTCCACTCAGCTGGAGCGCTAGAACGCTCATCAGTGACAACCCCGGAGAGTGAACACCACTCCAAGATGGCGCCCAAAGAGAATCCCACCCCAGGAACCGGACCCGCCTGAACAGCGGTGAGGAGCCGATTAAAGTGCAGGTAAGGGGGGGTAGAATAAGTCCCGTTAAAACCAGGGGAAAATGCAACAAAAAATTAACTAAAATAGATACCAGGTTAGTTAAAATAGTAGCGAGGCACAATGAGGCGCAAAGCGCGATGCAGCGCGCGAATACCTTCTCAGGGAAGACCACAAGGCAGGTCGCCTTAAATAGGCGTCCCTCCACTCAGCTGGAGCGCTAGAACGCTCATCAGTGACAACCCCGGAGAGTGAACACCACTCCAAGATGGCGCCCAAAGAGTGAACACCACTCCAAGATGGCGCCCAAAGAGTGAACACCACTCCAAGATGGCGCCCAAAGAGTGAACACCACTCCAAGATGGCGCCCAAAGAGAATCCCACCCCAGGAACCGGACCCGCCTGAACAGCGGTGAGGAGCCGATTAAAGTGCAGGTAAGGGGGGGTAGAATAAGTCCCGTTAAAACCAGGGGAAAATGCAACAAAAAATGACGTTTCAAATCGGAACCGGTCAGCTAATATAAGAAAGCAAAAAGAGCTTGAAATGAGTGCGTTTTCTTTTCCATTTATGTATTTTATCTAGTAAAAGTAGACTGAGCTCATGAGGGTGACTGGCAAACCTTGTTCAGGCGAGGAAGGGAGACAAGTCTTGCTCTTCAACAGTTTGGACGTGCGAGGTGCTGCGGTTTTGCACTAGTGATTTCTAAAGTAAAAGTGAGAGGCTGACTGTCGGGTGTGATACAGGTTCCTCTTTCATAACAAAGTTAGCACACCCTTCCACTGCGCTGGCTTCAGCACTTGTGTCACTTGGAAGCGTCGCAAAAACTTCAGGGGTGGACTGTACACAATTGCGCATCTTGTCGTCATTGTGAAGAAAGCCGATCCACTGCTGTCCTGCTTTTGCATCCGCGCTTTTGAGAGCAGGAAGTAGCGCTTGCAGTTGTCTCACAAGGACTTACCCACTGCTGATACCAGACAATCTGCAATAAGACGTCAAGGGGTAGGAAGATGCAGCAAACCACCTTATTGCTATATTAACCAAGAAGCTTAAAACTCAATTGTTTTTCCTTCCATAAAATATTGTCAAAGTAGCCTGAAGAATGTTGTCATCACTGCCCTTCCACGTCTTACTGTCACGTTGTTTTAAATGCAGGCAGCAGCACACACAACTACGGCACAACAGGTGGTAAATCACCTCTCAAACCTCCCTCTCCAGATCACAAGGCCTAACCCGCCAGGAGTTTACTCTTACATGCCAACAGTAATGGGCCAGATTCACAGAATTAATTTCAGACAAAATCCTAAACTTACTACTTTTGGTATTCACAGAATGCACACCACCAGTACCACCACCACCAGTACCAATACCACCACCACTACAACCACCAGTACCACCAGTTCCACCACCACCAGTACCACCACCACCACCACCACCATTACCACTACCTGTACCACCACCAGTACCATCACCACCAGTACCACCACCACCAGTACCACCGCCATCACCATAACCACTACCAGTACCACCAGCAGTACCACCACCAGTAACACCACCAGCAACACCACCACCAGTACCAATACCACCACCACCACCACTACCACCACCACCACCACCACCACCAGTACCACTACCTGTCCCACCACCTGTACCATCATCACCAGCACCTTCACCAGTACCACCACCAGTACCACTAGCACCCCACCACCACCAGTACTACCACCAGTACCACCAACACCAGTACCACCACCACCACCAGTACCACCACCACCAGTATCAGGACCAGTACCACCACCGATACCACCACCAGTGCCACCACCACCACCAGTACCACCACCACCACTACCATTACCACCAGTACCACCACTACCAGTGTCACCAGTACCACCACCATCACCATACCCACTACCAGTACCACCAGCAGTACCGCCACCGGTGCCACCACCACCACCAGTACCACCACCACCACTACCATTACCACCAGTACCACCACTACCAGTGTCACCAGTACCACCACCACCAGTACCAATACCGCCACCCCCACTACCACCACCAGTACTACCACAACCAGCACCACCAGTTCCACCACCACCAGTACAACCACCACCATTACCATTACCTGACCCACCACCAGTACCATCACCACCAGTACCACCACCATTACCACCAGTAGCACCACCAGTACAACCACCAATACCACCACCAGCAGCACCGCCACCAGTACCACCATAACCAGTACCACCACCAGTACCTCCACCATTACCATTTCCTCCACCACCAGTACTACCACCACCACCATTACCACCACTACCAGTACCACCACCACAACAACCAGTACCACCACCATTACCACAATCAGTACCAGCACCACCAGTACCACCACCACCAGTACCACCACCAGCACCACCACCAATACCACCACCAGTGCCACCACCACCTGTACCACCAGTTCCACCACCACCAGTACCACCACCAGTACTACCACCAGTACCACCACCACCAGTACCACCCACACCACCAGTACCATCACCACCAGTATCACCACCAGTACCACCACCAACACCACCACCAGTACCATCACCATCAGCCCCAGTACCACCACAATCAGTACCACCACCACCAGTACCACCACCACCAGTACCACCACCACCACCAGTACCACCACTACCACTACCAGTACCACCAGTACCACCACTACCAGTGTCACCCGTACCACCACCACCAGTAACACCACCATCACCAGTACCACTATCAGTACCACAAGCACCCTCACCACCACCAGTACTACCACCAATACCACCACCAGTACCACAAACACCACCAGATCCACCACCACCAGTATCACCACCAGTACCACCACCAATACCACCACCACCCCCACCAGTACCACCACAACCAGTATCACCACCACCAGTACCACCACCACCACTACCAGTACCACCAGTGCCACCACTACCAGTACCACCACCAATACCACCACCAGTGCCACCACCACCACCAGTACCACCACAACCAGTACCACCACCACCAGTACCACCACTACCAGTACCACCAGATTCACCACTACCAGTGTCACCAGTACCACCACCACCAGTACCACCACCATCACCATAACCACTACCAGTACCACCAGCAGTAACACCACCAGTACCACCACCACCAGTACCAATACCACCACCACTACCACCACCAGTACAACCAGTTCCACCACCACCACCACCACCATTACCACTACCTGTACCACCACCAGTACCATCACCACCAGTACCACCACCATTACCACCAGTAACACCGCCAGTACCACCACCAATACCACCAGCAGCAGCACCGCCACCAGTACCATCACAACCAGTACCACCAGTACCACCACCAGTACCTCCACCACTACCATTTCCACCACCACCAGTACTATCACCACCACCAGTACCATCACTACCAGTACCACCACCACAACAACCAGTACCACCACCAGTACCACCAGTACCACAATCAGTACCTCCACCACCAGTACCTCCACCACCAGTAACACCACCAGCACCACCACCAATAACACCGCCAGTGCCACCACCACCAGTACCACCAGTTCCACCACCACCAGGACTACCACCAGTACCACCCCCACCAGTACCACCAACACCACCAGTACCACCACCGCCAGTATCACCACCAGTACCACCACCAATACCACCACCAGTACCACCACCACCACCACCAGTACCACCACAATCAGTACCACCAGTACCACCACCACCAGTACCACCACCACCACCAGAACCACCACCAAAACCTGTACCACCACCACTACCAGTACCACCAGTACCACCACTACCAGTGTCACCAGTACCACCACCACCAGTAACACCACCATCACCAGTACCACTATCAGTACCACAAGCACCCCCACCACCACCAGTACTACCACCAGTACCACCACCAGTACCACGAACACTACCAGATCCACCACCATCAGTATCATCACCAGTACCACCACCAATACCACCACCACCACCAGTACCACCACAACCAGTACCACCACCACCACTACAAGTACCACCAGTGCCACCACTACCAGTGTCACCAGTACCACCACCATCAGTACCACCACCATCACCAGTACTACCAGCAGTACCACCACCAGTAACACCACCAGTACCACCAATAGTACCACCCCCAGTACCATCACCACCAGTACTAATACCACCACCACCAGCACCACCAGTACCACCAGTACCACCAGTACCACCACCACCACCAGTAGCAATACCTGTACCACCACCAGTACCATCAGCACCAGTACCGCCGCCAGTACCACCAGTACCACCACCAATACCACCACCAGCAGCACCGCCACCAGTGCCACCACAACTAGTGGCAACAGTACCACTAGTACCACCACCAATAGTACTGCCACCACCAGTACCACCACTACCAGTATCACCACCACAACCACCAGTACCACCACCACCAGTACCATCACCACTACCAATTCCACCACCACCAGTACCACCACCAATACCACAACCACCAGCACCACCACCACCTCCAGTAACACCACCACCAATACCACCGCAACCAGTACCTTCACAACCAGTACCACCACCACCAGTACCACCAATACCAGTACTAGCAGTACTAGTACCACCACCACCAATACTACCAGTACCAGTACCACCAATACAACCAGTACCACCAGCAATACCACAAGTACCACCACCAATACCACCATTACCACCACCAATACCACTAGTACCAGTACCACCACCAATACCATCACCACCAGTACCAGTACTACCAATCCCACCAGTACAACCAGTACCACAACCACCAGTACCAGCACCACCACCACCAGTACCACTACCAGTACCACCACCACCATTACCACCACCACCACCTCAGCGCCTCTCGCTCACTAGTAATAGCAGGGGCACTGTATGAGGCAAGAGCTCCAGTGGAGACCATCCGTCCCCCGCACCATGTGTGACATAAAGTAAGTGTAAGTATTTGAGGCAAGTGCACCCCTGTATTTTATCCTGTTTTAGAAATGTTTTTGAATCTTTGGGTGCTCCACAGGAGGCGTCTTACGTCCTAAGGCGCTTGTACTGAATGAAGAAATGAACGTGCTTCTAATGGACATTAGAAGCATCCCCGTGGGCACACCTTATACCCCTCAGTACGAAAAGAGGTTCCTGACATCATGTTAATATTGTATGTTCTCCATGTTTTATTCACATGTTTTCTTTTTGATTTTCTTTGTAACTTTTTTTTTAATCACTTTTGGTAATCAATCAGATTATAATCCATTCAATTCATTTTTTAAATTCGGCATTATTTTTGATCCAATGCATTTCGGGCATTTACAAACTGCCCTTCATCAGGGAACAATACTACAAAGAAAAAATAAACAAAAGGAAATCACAAACATTGTACGATCTAAATGTTCATTACAATCTGTGCTACTGTTATAGATCTTGAGTTATCACCTAAAACCAATGTATTGATTATAAACGCTAAAGAGTGTGTGTTTCGCGCCTTCTAGTATGTCGATTCCGTGCCTTTTACTGGCCACCTTATCTAACCTTATATCCCGTGTAAATTCATTAATTGGCCATAAAGCCCATTCACATACCGGTTCTGCCACGTAACGTATCACCAAGTAATCGAAAGCTATCCAAAGTAAAAGCAATAAACAAAACGTTAGCAATAAAGCTCTGACGTCCAAAAACTTTGTTTTCTCCAACACATCTATTTCGTGCCAATCCTCTATGTCCAAACACTAACCTGGTATAATGTCGCTTGTCAAACCGCTTTTTCGAGTGTAGACCAAACTTTAATCAGAAATGCTATGGAGACCATCTTGATTATATCCCCAGTACCGCTCATTGGTCAATGCTCCGATCAATGCTCTGGTATAGAAATGGAAAAGCCACTCGCTATGCTATCTTACTCCATGGGTATAAACACTACGCTTGCAAAAGCTTAATGTGTTATGCTGAGTATTGTGTGTTAAAGCTTACACTAGAGCTCACAAAATAACCTAGTAATCACGAATTTTTTTTAACGAAAATGAAAGATAATGCGACCTTGGGATTCGAACCCTGCAGTGTCAAAAAGAACTCTAGAGGTGCTTAAGAGATGAAGCTAACATGAATATGACGTTTCAGGTGCATAAAATATGAACACTAAACTGTTTCACCTGTGGAAATAGATCGTACATGTATGCAAACAAAATGTAAAAAACAAAACAATGTAAAATGTTACAGAATCACGCAAGAATCAAATTTTAGCATCAAGGCAACTTAATACTTTCATAGATAGCATGATAGTTCTATGCGGTCACTCAACGTTGAGAATTTTGAAACAGCGACTAGTCTGGTTTCTTCAACCTTTTTTCTGGGTTTCAACAGTTCTCCTCTTTCTATTGAGTTGACTCGTTTCCTTGATTGATCAATAATGTGTCCAGGGTATCCTCTTTTGGAAAATCTCATTGCCATTTCATCCATTTTGTGACCTCTATTGTAAGCTTTAACACGCAATACTCAGCGTAACACATTAGGATTTTGCGAGCGTAGTGTTTATACCCATGGAGTAAGATAGCATAGCGCGTGGCTTTTCCATTTCTATACCACGTGATCGGAGCATTGACCAATGAGAGGTACTGGGGATATAATCAAGATGGTCTCCATAGCATTTCTGATGAAAGTTTGGTCTACACTCGAAAAAGCGTTTTGACAAGCGACATTATACCAGGTTAGTGTTTGGACATAGAGGATTGGCACGAAATAGATGTGTTGGAGAAAACAAAGTTTTTGGACGTCAGAGCTTTATTGCTAACGTTTTGTTTATTGCTTTTACTTTGGATAGCTTTCGATTACTTGGTGATACGTTACACGGCAGAACCGGCATGTGAGTGGGCTTTATGGCCTATTAATGAATTTACACGGGATATAAGGTTAGATAAGGTGGCAAGCAAAAGGCACGGAATCGACATACTAGAAGGTGCGAAACACACACTCTTTAGCGTTTATAATCAATACATTGGTTTTAGGTGATAACTCAAGATCTATAACAGTAGCACATATTGTAATGAAAATTTAGATCATACAATGTTTGTGATTTCCTTTTGTTTATTTTTTCTTTGTAGTATTGTTCCCTGATGAAGGGCAGTTTGAAAATGCCCGAAATGCTTTGGATCAAAAATAATGCCGCATTTCAAAAATGAATTGAATGGATTATAATCTGATTGATTACCAAAAGTGATTAAAAAAAAAGTTACAAAGAAAATGAAAAATAAAACATGTGACATAAAGTAAGCTCACATTGCACCAGGAGGAGAAGCCAGAGCCCTACTACAGCTGGAGAATTTATTAGGCCAGAGAAAGCAATGACATTACACAATGCCACACTGCACGCTCAAATCACAGAGAGGGCAGGAAATTAGCCCCCCTCCCGCTCTTCCTCCTGAGCCGCGACAGTGTAATAACGGTGTAAATGCTGTTGGAGCGCTTTGTTAGTGTTTATAGCTTGAATCATATGTAACTCTCACTTCACACTTTGTGTCTTTGTAATTTACAACACCTACACAACTTCTTCACTGCACTATTTATCACTACTTTGAAGACTTCGCAGGCCGGTCTCTTCCTCTGATATGTACAATCTAACAAGCAGTCAAGAAGGCCCTTCATTGCAATGGAATAGGTCTTGCGTAACATAAATAAAAGGCATTGTCATTTACAATGGCAATAGCTCAAACTTGTGTGAATGCGAGACCTATTGCATTGCAAATGCTTGTTCTAGATTCCAGTTGGTATGGTTTGATCTGAAAAACTATCATCTGTTGGTCATTGTCACTCTCAGGCCTCTCCATAATAGAAAAATTCTTGCAGGGATAGAAATTGGAATAATAAGGGTGTAATCAATGGTGATATGTGCAGTTCGACCCCGGAATGTGGGTTTGGTGGGCTAATCCGCAAATCTACCATTAAGTGCTGTATGTTTCGGGTGCTTAGGCACTTAAGTTTCCCAGGCCGGAGTATTTTGGGAAAGTGGATATTATAACTTAGATCCGGGTCCTCAGGTGAAGGGGCATAATTTACTGGAGCAAACAGATATTGATTAAAGGCCCCAGTGATGATAACAAACGGTTGGCTATATTTCTCCTTAGCAAATCCAGTTCCTCTAGTGTGCTGTGATATTTTTGTTTATCAGAAGATGTGGGGGAAAATAGATGTTCATGATCAGAAACCTTGCGGTAGTAGGGCACTTTAGTAAGACTGCTAATATATAATCAGAAGACGATTTTAATTTGATACTGTTCATGACATGTTTGTTGATGATAATTGTTGCCGGCCTTTCACTCGGTCTCGCCAAGTTGTTCTTTTTTGCCTTGGTTTCATGAATAGTGTACTACGGTATCATTACATTTCAAGGGTTCCATATTTCTTGCATACAGACCACACAGTGGTCATTAATGAATGTTAACAATTTTTACACTCATTGATTTAATTGCCTCTCAAAGCCTGCAATATTCCAAGAAATAAAGGAAAATTCATTGAAGGAACATTCCAAAGTTCTTCATACACTAGGTATACTGTTAAGTTGTTAGGAGCAATGATTGGATTAATGAGTTCTCTGTCAGTGAGATCCCGCTTGTGTTGGGTGAAATTCCTGTAGTTGTAACTTTTATATTTTCAAATGTAATGTTGGAGTCTGGGCCTTTATAGTTTGGTATAGTTAGCAGTGAGGGGTTATAGGATACAGAATGCCCTTGTTGGTTTCTCAGTACATGTGTATATTTAGGGCTTCGATTTGTGAGACCGTAATCCCCCAATCTGCTAAAGTTTCTCTCAGGGCCCATATTCTCTAGGCCATACTTTGTGTGCACTCAGTGGTTCTGGTACTCTTATTACCTGAGTGAATTTTGCAAGTATGAATAAAGCATGCGCTTAACCGATTTTGAATCAAGATCCTTTAGTTCATCAAAGGAGTTTAATAATTTCAATATGTCCTGATGGTTTATTATGTCATGGGGACCTTCTGACTTATACAAGGATGCGAAGTCTATTATACACTTTTCCTGAGTGGAGAACTGCACGATTTGACTGTCAATACTAATAGCCCGGTAGGGATCATTTGTGATTGCAATATGTTGCTAAACTCTATACGATTTTTGCCAATAAGAAGTATTTCTTCTAGATTCTATATTCATACGAGGAGTCTCACTTGATATAAATATTTCATGGGCAAGGCTTGGGTTTGCTGAAGATGTTATACCGGGGGGGAGGGTGAGACTACTAATGATTTGGCTATCATTGCTACACCATCCATAATAGGTTTGAGCAGCTCCGCATTGTTAGTTTGCGATGGAGTCAAACTTACGTTAATTGGTCTGGGAATTGAATTGACTTTGGGGCTTACAAAGGGCATCTATGACTGTATGGTCTTGCTGTAAATTGGTTGAGCTATTGCTGTTCAAATGCCAGAAGAGTATGGCAGTGCCCTGGAGGAGGCCTCGCGATCTCACAAAAGAGTGCTCTATGCCTCACCACCTCCAGTGGAACCTTCCCCTCCACCGAACACCTTCACTTCCAGATCCTGACCAGCCCCAACACCACACTCCAAGAAACCCTTGTCTACAGACCCCTGGCCACCCTTCACCACCGCCATCAACGACTTCATCGCACCCCATGCCTTCTCATCAATGAACTACATACTCATCGGAGACCTCAACTTCCACCTCCACAATCATAGCAACCCTAACTCCACCACCCTCCGCGACAACCTCACCAACATTGGACTCAACCAACTCTTCACCACCCCGACCCACAGAGCGGGACATACCCATTGACCCCATCTTCTCTGCAGGTAAGAGCATTCACTTCAGCCACACAACGCAACTGCCATGGACCGACCACCGCTGCGTACACCTCACAGTCGACAAACCCAAAGCACCAAAACCAGCCCGCTGCCCACCACGTAGGAACTGAAGCAAGGTGACTCACGAGCAGCTATACTCCACCCTCAACTGGGCATCCGACACAAACACTCGACACTTGGATCGCCAACTGCGCGGACTAACTCGCCCGCTATGCAACCTCGGCAAACGGCAACCCAGGAAAGCCACCTGGTTCACCACCTATCTCCAAAAAGCCAGTCGTACCTGCAGACGCCTGGAGAAGAACTGGAGAAACACCAAGACAACCGAAAACTACTCCACCTACAAGTACGCCATGACGGACTACCACAACCAATCCACAACAAAATCTTCAGTGTCATTCAGGAATTCATAAACTCACGCAGCGAAGCCGCAGACATCACCCTGTCCCAAGACCTCTGCGACAAGCTTGGAACCTACTTCCACCTCAAGATCCAAACAGTCTACGACAACTTTACCGAATACCCACAAGACACCACACCCAGCCCCCCACCCACCAGAAGCACCAGCCAGCCCACCTTCTCCAAATGGACACCTACCACAACCGACGACACTGTTGCGACCCTGAAAGGCATCCACTGAGGGGCCCCTACCAACCCCAGGCCGCCGCACATCTATGACAGAGCCGCAGACGCCATCGCACCCGAACCAAACAGCACCATCAACACCACCCTGGAAACAGGCACCTTCCCAGACAACTGGAAGCAAGCAGAAGTCAGGCCCCTGCTCAAGAAGCGCACCGACGACGCTGCCAACCTCAAAAACTACCGGCCCATCTTACTCCTCCCCTTTTGGCCAAAGTGGCCAAGAAAACAGTCAACAGGGAGCTGATACGATTCATCGAAGAGAACTCTGTCCTCGACCCATCCCAATCCGGATTCCGAAGCCACCACAGCACAAAACCGCCCTACTCGCCGCTACAGACGACATCCACACCCTCCTGGACCAAGGCCCCTCCAGGGGTCCCATCCTACTCGACCTGTCAGCAGCCTTCAACACCATCTCTCACCAGACACTAGTCGCCATACTGCACGACACCGGCATACAAGGTACAGCCCTGGACTGGATCCGATCATTCCTCACCAGAAGAAGCCAAAAGATCAGACTATCACCCTTCCTCTCCGCCCCCACAAAAAAGCACCTGCGGAGTCCCACGGGGTTCATCACTGAGCCCGACCCTCTTCAACATCTACATGGCCCTCCTCGCAGCCATCATCCGACAACACGGCCTCAACATCGTATCCTACGCCGACGACACCCAGCTCATCCTCTCCCTCACCAGAGACCCCACCACCGCAAAACTCAAATTCCAGAAAGGAATGTAAGACGTTGCAGTCTAGATGACCAACAGCTGCCTCAAAGTCAATGCAGATAAGATAGAATCCTTGTCCTTGGAATTACCCCATCAGCATGGGACAACACCTGGTGACCCACCGCCCTCGGAAGCCCACCTACCCCCACAGACCACGTTAAACTTTGGCATCATACTCGATGCATTGCTCACCATGAACCGACAGATCAACGCCGTCACCTCCAGCTGCTTTAACAACCTGCGTATCTTCCGCAAAACCTTCAAATGGATTCCCCCGAATCAAGAAAGACAGTCACCCATGCACTCATCTTCAGCAGACTGGACTACGGAAACACACTATACGCAAGCATAAACAAGGCCCTACTCCGCAAGGTCCAGACAATCCAGAACACCGTGGCCAGACTTGTCCTTGGCATCCCCCGGCACAAACACATCTGCCAACACCGACGGAGACTCCACTGACTCCCCGTGGAGAAGAGAGTCACCTTCAAAGTCCTCACTCATGCCTACAAAACAGCGGACCCAAATACCTCGACAGAATCAACTTCCACGTACCCAAAAGAAACATCCGGTCCTCCAACCTCGCACTGGCCGAAACACCACACATCCACAGGGCCAGAGCAGGTGGAAGATCAATCTCTCACATTGCAGCCAAGACCTGGGACGAACTACCGACAGAAGCGCCCCCTCCATGATCACCTTCAGGAAGACCCTTATGACTTGGCTCTTCGGCTGAACAGAGCTGTGCTTCCCCCCACCCACCAGCGTCTTTAGACCCTCACAGGTGTGTAACGCGCTTAAAACCCCCAGATTGATTGATTGGTTGACATGTTCCTTTCTGTAGTGGGTAACCTTGTTGCTATTGGAGGAGTAGTTGTGGGTGCCATATTTTTGGCTTGGCCATCTAAATTTAATGAATTGGCTTGAGCTGTATTATTTGTGGCGGCTGATTCCAAGTTCTCAGGTGGCATGATGATATGGGTCTCAGTTGCTTTACAGGAGACCATTTTCATCAATGGCGTGTTGAATAAGGGAAAGTTTTACACTGGCAACTGGGAGTGTTGACCTGCATTTGCCTGATTAACATCTGAGGTCTTCTTGTGTTTTTTATTTTCTTTATTTTAGTTCTATCTGACTTAAAAGTGGAGCAAAACTGTCGGCATTCTTCCCTGATTGAACGTTTAGCAGATGATTGAGATTTTTCAGCCTGAGAAAATTGTGAGGCTTGTACAATTGCTTTATTGCCTATAATTAGGGCTCACGGTTTTATGATATATTTTTTTTTTTACATTTCCGTCCGTATTTATCCACATTTATTTTTTGGTCACTTTATCTGTATGGATCCACATTTATTTTTGTCACAAGCAAAAGAAGATGCTGCAGCCAGTATTTTTCCACATGTATTTAAGTAGGCACTGCACACTTGCACTCAGTTGTTATAGGTTTAGATACATTTTTATATACATCAAATTAAGTCAAAACAATATATTCATCTGAAAACTTTGTCAAAATAATTTAAAGAGAATTTAGGCCTAAACAGATCTTGAGTAACTTGCATGAGGAAACCTTTACTGTGGGGCTGTACACCCTAGGGACCTTTAAATCCTTTTCATCTTTTGTGACATTTGATGTGCCTTTAAAGACAGAGGTCAAATGTCAAGCTGTGTCTTTGAGGTAGCAACTACTCTTTTTTCTCATTGCAGAACATTTTCCCAGAGATTATTTAGGCCTACATCGGAATTATTTTGACAGATTTTTCTTTCATTTTTTTTAACGGAGGAGATATTTTTCCAGCGTACACTATGATAAATATCTATTTATAACTTGCTAAAACGCAACGTGAGTGTTCATATTTTTGAGGGCAGGAGGGTGCAAAATGCTTTGTGTCAGCATCGGAAACATTCTTTCCCCGTAGCCAACAAAAGTATAATAGAACTGGGCCCGGAGGTATTGGAGAGCTTTACCCGAGCGTCAGTTCAATTTTACCTGTTCATATGCATTGTTTACAAGCATGTGGAAATGAAGTGATCTGCTCAGAATCAGGATTGTTTTTCGATGCAGCGTCCAGAATTACCCACTGAAAGCATTTACATGTATAACTGGCCCAAAGTGTTTTCCCCCTTCAACAATGGGGCGGCAGAAATGTGTACACAATAAAGCAATGCACTCCTCCACCTCCCCCTCCTCCTCTGGAGTGAACCTGAAGACAAGGAGCCGCTCAAAGCACAGACCCAAGTAAAGTAATGCACATTCCACAGAGGAAGGCACCCGGAGGCAGGAGCAACAGTCTTAAACAATGCACGAGCTCACCTTGATAAAGCGAAGCACTGTCAGACAATGAGACGCTTCACACACCCAGAAAGTGATGCCAGTGAGGATCATGTGGCTTATTACACTAGGGGCGCCAGATTACAAATTTACAGGCAGTGACAGCTGGTTCTTGGTGTGATCTACCATGAGGTTCTTCACCTTCATTGGAAGGAGTTTTAAGGAATCAACAATGTCCTCAGGGGTGGTGAGTAGCGCTATATCACACTGATTGATTGATTGATCCTCCAGCCACTGGAAGTTATTTGAGGCAATTGCCAATTCGCTCAGGCTCTGCTTAACTGAGGATAACATCATGGAGTGGTCTTTCATCAGCACCAGTCCCCCATTAATCTGCATTAGTATTTTGACCTGCTCAGATAGTAGCAAAGATTGGTTAGTTAATATGTCGGACATCTGAGTCAGCGTATTACTGATTGCTCACATTGCAGTCAAGCCTGAGAAGGTTGGGGTGTATCTTCTTCTTCTAAGGTTTTGGGATCATTATTTGACCCAGCTGTGAACTGGGTATTATGGCCTATCCCTAAATCCAACTTAGTAGTTGTCAAAGCATGCCCAAGATGGGTAGAGTAATCCAGGTTGCCAAATATTTCCAACTCCTGCAGTTGAGCAAACATTATTGAGCTTTATAAGAGATGGCTGATATTTTGACTTGATCACACTCAAAGTCAGGGTCTGAGTTCCCTGCATCAGCTGAGTCATCATAGCTGTAGATCGAGTCGGGTTCCAGATTTGAATCCATTTCAGCATTGAGGATTAACTCTGAAGTTATTTGATTTACTGCACGAGGGACCCCAGAGGGAGGTATAGCGATATCAGAAACTGTGGTAATTGCGTGTGGATTCTTACTGAGTATCGAGAGTACATTGGATATTGTTCCAACCGGCAGCGGTGTCCTTGGCCCAGATCTAGAGCTGAGAAGTATATTGAAAAGGTTGTCTTTGTTTTCCTAAGATATTCGTGAATTGATTGCTGTTTATTGTTTGCTACTACAGGCTTGGGCATCGAAGGTGAAGCCACCATCTCCCTCTCCACAGTGATGACATCTTGCACTGTATGCATTGCCTTTTGATCCTCAACTGTGTCTATTGTAGGCCTGATTGCAGAGTCCTTGCATTTGTTCAAGGCTATTTAGCTGCGGTTTATGTGAATGCTGGCTGCCCGATTTTGCAGAGCTGTTTTTCATCATGTACGGCTGACAGCTGTTACTCAATTTTTCAGGAAAAAGAGGAAATACAACCACTAGCTCAACTCCCTGCCTGAACAGTTTCCATATTTCCTCTTTTTGTTTTTTTGGGTGCTGTTTGTGTCACCCCCAGAGAGAAAGTAAGTCTAGAGAAAATCCCTGGAATATTATTGGAGATTACGGCATGTAGAGGACAGGTGTTCTTTTTTGTCCACAAAACCCATAGACCTATTGTCAGGGAACACACCAGAAACCAAAGTATGACGTTTACAATCTTTTATTAAAAATGAAAATCTGGTATTAAAATTTCAGAAAAAATCAATCAATTCTTCTGAAAGCATACAATTCTTTTGAAAAAATACAATGTCAACAATGAGAATTACATTTCAAACTAATAAACTTTGTTAAAAAGACACATACATAACATATTCTAAATTTTAAAAAAAGAAGGTTACATAAGGATCTAAACGTGAAACATATACAGTATAGTACAATAATGTCAGTAACACAAGATATACAGAACAAAAACCCCACTTGTAATACTTGCTCGAATGTTGTATCAACTGATCTATGGGATCCAATAGCCTTACTAGGTTTGCATTTTTATACCACAATTGGTAAATTTGCATACAGTTGGTATCTTCTAGGCTTTATTGGATTCTCAATCTTTTCCGGGCGTCGACGCGTTTCGGTGTTAGTACCCTTGATACGGTCACACCTTCCTCAGGACAATTAATACTGGGGTCCTCAGTTTCACAAGGAACAAAGTTTCTTTCTGTGTATTAAAGAGATATCTATCATTATGGTACACCGGAGATTTTAAACAATAGCATTTTCATCTGCCTTTCCATCCTGGCACGCATTTATTCTTTACATGTCAGAAGAAAACTGATATATATAAATAATTGTGCTGCGGATGTCTATAATCCTCACCGAATGTCAGTTTCGCACTTCAAATAAATCACTTTAGTCTCCGCATCTTAATACCTAAATTTCCCCATTTAGTAGAAGCAAGATCACGAGAATGCCAACCATTTTCATACAGGTATTACCGACATGTGTCATGCTGACAAATCTGTACAAGCTTACAATAAAACATAACTTTATGAGCCTCCAAGCCTCCGTAATACTTGGTCAATGGTAATATTGGGTATATGTAGTATCATTCTGAATGGTAGGAGGGTAAAGGGGGCTACATTCCTGGTCTAATCTGGTTTTAATTAATAATTAATGATTGATGTAAACAACCAGAATCATATTGCCCCATGACATAACAATATTTAGCATGAAATTCGATTTTTTTATAATTTTTTCTGACTCTCTGGTTAGATCATATAACTTACTGACCTGTAGGGATCTTGACAGAAAGGCACGATAGTGTACTTAAGGTCTCCCTGAGTGGCCAGTTTCCCTGGTTTCTTGAGATGTATCTTTACGTTGTGAATTGTGGATCGTTTTTACCTATCAAACATAATTATTATGCCTGTTATCTTTCAGCCTTCTATTACTTTTTATTCTACTCATTAGTACTTGAGCCTAATGTCTAGCTTACCTTCTGCTAGGGAGTTTAAGCATTTTCATTTGTTTCTTATATTTGTAACTTTTCTCGTGGTGCCTTCCGCTCTTCGGATTCCACGTGTAAATACTTCGTGGGTATCTGTTGTTTAGAAGTGGGTATAAATCTGGCTTAGTTTCTATTCATGTGTATTGTGCCAACCCTCACCATCCCCCCAGGGTTCTTAACATTCTGTTGGGTGGCTCACCTTTTGTTAAGTTTAAAGACGATTTCCCACAAATGTCCTTGGTTACAGGGGGTGGCTGTTTTTGGCGTTTAACTGCGGTTCCAAAACTCGATATATTCTGAGGGGAAGAGCAAGGTAATGATAGCTCTACTCATTTAGACGTTATACACCATATTTCCTATGTACTTAAAGGAATTCAAACAACTGCTTCACTTATGCTCTGGGACCTGACTTGCATTTCACCAGTGCTGCCGGCTCTAGCAGTAGAAATTGTAGCATCAGAACTCGACTGTTATAACTTATAATAGTCTAGTTCTGATCTCTTACTTTGTAATTGGCTACAGGGTGAGCCACAAGTCACGGATTATAAAGAAATTAGAGACTGCTGTTTATACAGAGATTGTATAACCCATGTATTATAACACGTATAGGATGGTCAGTGGTAATAGTAACGATCATACTACTACTGATATTATAATATAACAATGATAGTTGCAATCAAAGAAAAAAACAGCAAATCCTCCAGGTGTGCTCAACCCAGAAAACCCCTGGAAATATGTTGGATATAAATATAGGGGGCACAAAGATTTCTAAAGTCAGATTTCTTCTGACAAATGTTACTCAATACAGTGGTATGATCTAATGTGCTACAGTAAAACACTTGCACATACATAAACAATATTGTTTTTAATGTTTTAATAGACTTTAGCATATTTATACACATGATTTTGCCTCTTTGTTGTCTATGCAATAGGATATAGCGTTTACAGGGGGTTGCTGCATTACATATTACATAAAAGATTTTGCCCTAGCGTAAAAATAAAGAACATTGAATTAGCTCTCTTTTCACTGTTAACATACTACGAAATATAGCAAATCCTATTTGTCAACTTTAGAAATGTTAAAGATTAAGCTAAATTTGAGGTAAAATCAGTTTGCTGTGTCTTATTGTAAATGCAGTTAAAAAGTACAAAATAAGTTGTCTTTTATAATGGTGGTAAATTGAGATTTGTTTGTAAAAATACCATTATAGTTTTGGAGTGTTTTGCGAGCAAAATATATAAATATTCACTGAAAAAACCATAGGTTTCAGGCCTTATATAGTTAGGAATTAGCATTTAAAAAACCGTTAAAATTCACTCAAAAAACTATAAGTTTTAGGGGTGTTATAGTTAGCTGGACATTTCACTCCTACAAAACCATTGAAATTGCTCCTATATAGTTAGTTGTACTAACTATATTTCGCGCACCCGCAATCCATTGCTGATGATGTCACATATTACATCATTCATGACATGGTCAGTGACATCACTGATGACATCTCAAATAACATCACTGATGACATCATCCAGTGAATGTGGTTTGCTTCGTTATTTAAATATGCATTATATATATATAGCAATTTGCATTGAAGAATGAGTGGATATATAAAAATAAATATTTGGATGGAGGATTTAGTAGCAGTGTAATTGACTGTTTGTTTACTTGGCCAATTTATAGTGTCTCACTAAATATAGTGGATAGTGACTAAACTGTTTGAATATCTGTATCACTTTGTCAGTTGTTGTGTAAACTGGTTCTCCAGTTGGTTACTAGCTATATGAAAGTCTGTATTAGTTATTGATTAGTTAACTGAGTATTTGTATGGGAGAGTGAATGTGTGTGTGGTTCGGTGGGAGGGGGTGTGACTGCCCAAAGATGTGTGAATAGTTGATTCACTAGATATATGAAGTTAAAACTACATGTTCTAACAGTTGTTTGGGTGAGTGAATATCTTTATGGGTGTGGTGATGAGCAAATATATTTCTCAATGGTACATGTCCAACAAACTAGAAAAATAAAAGGCAGTGTATGTGTCAGTTGTTGTATATGAATAAGTATACATAAGACTCAATGATTGTGTGAGTGACTGTATGGATAACTTTATACTTGTAATAATGATTTTATAATTCACTAAGTATGACTTACTATCTAAATGAATAGATGAAGTTGTGTTTGTATAAGTGTGTAGCTGAGTAAATATGTAAGTATGATCCATTGTTTGCATAAGTGAGTAGGATGACTTCATATGTGAATAGGATGTGTGCTGGTGTGTAATGTCGATTTAGGTGTATAAGTATTTTTGATAGTGTTCTATTGTTCATTGACAGCATGTATGAGTGAATCTACAGGTAAGTGATTAGATGTGTGTATACATCTATGAATCACTGAGTGGGTTTTTAGATACTTGTATTGCTGTAACAATAGATTCAAATATGATACTCTGTATTTTACAAAGAGTGATGAAAGATTTTACTAGTGTATGAAAAGGTGTATGTGATTGTCACGTGGATGATGTCATCAGTGATGTCATCAGTGATGTCATTTGAGATGTCATTAGTGATGTCACTGACCATGTCATGAATGATGTAATATGTGACATCATCAGCAGTGGATTGCGGGTGCGCGAAATATAGTTAGTACAACTAACTATATAGGAGCAATTTCAATGGTTTTGTATGAGTGAAATGTCCAGCTAACTATAACACCCCTAAAACTTATAGTTTTTTGAGTGAATTTTAAAGGTTTTTTAAATGCTAATTCCTAACTATATAAGGCCTGAAACCTATGTTTTTTTCAGTGAATTTCAAAGGTTTTTTAAATGCTAATTCCTAACTATATAAGGCCTGAAACCTATGGTTTTTTCAGTGAATTTGCAAGGTTTTTAAATGCTAATTCCTAACTATATAAGGCCTGAAACCTATGTTTTTTTCAGTGAATTGTCAAAGGTGAAAGCCCACCAGGAATCTCCAATATGCGCCAGGGGACTGCATTGCAGAGAGGTGTAATGAAGCCACGCCCCTTTTTACACCTCTCTGCAACGCAGCCCCCGTGCATGTTTGAAGAGGGGGAACTAATTCCCCTTGCATACTGGGGGCCCCTGGGGGCCAACTAGCCCACCTTGAACCTCCAGTATGCGCCAGGGGGCTGCATTGCACAGAGGTGTAATGAGGCTATGCATCTTTTTACACCTCTCTGCAACGCAGGCCACTGGCGCGTTTGCAGAGGGGGGACTAATTCCCCTTGCATACTGGGGGTCCCTGGGTCATATCTGCCCAAACGCCGAAATTCCGAACGGTTGAAAATGACTTTTCTTGAGAAACATTTGGACTTGGATTATCATGTCCTATACTTTGGAATTTTTGAAAGACTGACATTGAGGATGCTATAAATTACTCAAGTCTGCCCGAATTGTGTGGGTAAAATTAATACCTAGTCACTTTGAATAAGAATGTACTTACGTCTCGTCTAACATTTGGAAGAAATATCTAGTTATATGACAACAGGATACCGACATAACTTGAAGGAAATAAGAACGCCCTGAAGAAGTTCTGTTGTACAGAACGAAAGGCGTCAGCTGGCTGTGGTATATAAACTTAAGGAAAATAAAAGCATTTGAATATACACCAAGATTCAGCGCTTCAATAAGGACTCTAAGTGATATGATTTGATTGGACTTATTGTGCAAGTGGTGCTGTGCCAAACTTTGGAATATTCTCCAGTACTCTCTACTACTTACTCTCTACTACTCCACTACTCTCTAATACTCACTCTCTACTACTCATTCTCTACTACTCTACTACTCTCCACTACTCTCTCTCTACTATTCACTCCCTACTACTCACTATCTACTACTCTCTACTACTCACTCTCTACTACTCTCTACTCTCTACTACTCACTCTCTACTACTCTCTCTCTCTACTACTCACTCTTTACTACTCACTATCTACTACTCTCTACTACTCACTCTCTACTTCTCACTCTCTACTACTCTCTACTACTCACTCTCTACTACTACTCTCTCTACTACTCTCTACTACTCGCTCTCTCTCTACTACTCTCTACTACTCACTCTACTACTCACTCTCTACTACTCTCTACTATTCTCTCTCTGCTACTCACTCTCTACTACTCTCTACTACTCACTCTTTACTACTCTCTACTACTCACTCTCTACTGCTCTCTACTACTCACTCTACTACTTACTCTCTACTACTCTCTACTACTCACTCTCTACTACTCACTCTCTACTACTCTCTACTACTCACTCTACTATTCACTCTACTACTCTCTACTACTCACTCTCTGCTACTCTCTCTACTGCTCTCTTCTACTCTCTACTACTCACTCTCTACTCTATTACTCACTCTCTTCTCTCTACCTCTCTACCTCTCTCTACTTCTTTCTCTACTAGTCTCTACCTCTCTACCTCTACCTCTCTACCTCTACCTCTCTACCTCTACACCTCTACCTCTCTACCTCTCTCTACACGCATATATATATGCATATATATGCATATGCATTTATGTATGTGTATATATATATATACATACATATATAAACATATATAATCTGCATATCTATATAAATACAAATATAAATGCATGCATACATATACATATATGCATACATATGCATGTTATTTACATGAAAGTTTTAAAAACACTAATAAAAGCAAAGCTAAAAAGCCACCTCATTACAAACAGAATGGCTTTGACTTAAACGAGGGCGAGATCTATTGCATTTTCAATGCTTGTTTACTTTGGTTCCATCAAGAAGGCATTCAGATGTGTCACACATGTGCCATAAATTTCTGAATGTTAGCACTCCAGTTGCTCATTAGATCACTGTAGTAAAGCTACTTCTCACCAGGGAAGTCTGCTGCTAATCATACTTTCCATGGCAAAATGAACCCCCTCATTTTGTTCCTTTTTAAATTAAATGTTTTCAGACTTACCACTTCATTCCAATCAAGATGGCTTCTGGTGTGCCATACTTTTGTCATAAGTAAGACTGTTAGCGCTCTAGTTGTTCTTTAGAACACTCTGGGACATTCTGTCATTGGGCTATACTTGGGCTACATCTGGGTGATATTTGGGCTACATTTGGGCTCTTTTGACTCTGGTGGCCATTTTGGGAGACTGCATGTCAGAATTTTTTAATGAAATAGAAGAGGATTTGGGAAGTCACTCAAAATGTGCCCTAATTTTTCTTTCTGCAGGACTAATCATACTTTCTATGGCAAAATATACCCCCTCATTTTGTTCCTTTTTAAATTAAATGTTTTAAGAGTTACCACTTTATTCCAATCAAGATGGCTTCAGGTGTGCCATACCTTTGTAATAAGTAGGACTGTTAGCACTCTAGTTGTTCTTTAGAACACTCTAGGAGGCTGCAGTAGAACACAAAGGAATCAACTGACAGTCGCGGTCCTTGTTGGATGTACATGTTTTACTGAGAATGTCAGACTTCATTCTCACATGACTGAGAAAGATAATGTGAATTTACAGAAAATATGCTTTCAGTTTAGCTTATAGATCCCCTTCCAAACCACTGTGGGAAAAGCATGAGATAATAGTTTTCTTTCAAACATGATTCATGATATCCCAGCAGAAGGCTTTTTCACATGGTAAAATCACCTTAGAACACACCACAATTCCTAACATGAGTATGGTACCATCAACAAATGATTTATACTGTAACTAAAGTCCTAAAACCCTCTATTAACTACAATGCTTTTTAATGAGGTGCTATCATGTATATTGGTCCCAAGATGGCTGCCAACACTTCTTGGATGAAGTGCTGACAGCCAATCAGATCTCACGATGAGATGTGTGGTTAGGCTCCGCCCAGATATATATGTGTTTTTGAAGTTAATTTTCATAATACCCACTGGAGCAATTTTCACCAAATATAGCAAAGGCACTTCTGCGTACCAGTCCCTACAATTTTGCCAAGTTTGGTGTAATTCCGTTCAGCGGTTCGGGCTGTAGCCTTGTCAGAACGTCTTATGGAAATTAACATGGGCAAAACACGTTTTGGGACCCCCCTTTTTTCTCAGCCCCCACTTCACGAATCTCCCCGAAACTTTCAGGGAAGGATTGCAGCAGAGCTGGCCAAAATTTTAGAAAAGTACACGCAAATTCCTCAACCGGCGCCAAAGTTATTCCCAATAGAATGTTGCGGATTTCCTATGGTAGCTAGGTCCTAACTATATATACCTACTGGCTATCGCCAGTAGGTAATATATTTTTGTCAAACATCTGTTTATTCAAAAACAGTTTCAACTTTATATAATCAGGCACTCGGCATCACCTTTTATCCCGCGTGCATCCCCGCTAACAAATACACAGTCTCTTAATGTGGGGGACATACGGTATACAATTGCTTTTTGCTGGCCTTGGAAGCTCCAAAATTAAATTCACATAACTTTGAGAACACCCCCATTCCCTCCCCACTCTCCTGTGGTGAAGAAGCTGTATCTTAACATAACCTTGCTCGCTACTGAACCCTTATGCACGGAGTGACGCCCCTCCATGTGCCCCCTGAAAAAGCCCCCCCCCCCTTGATAGTGTTGGCCATTAGTACTACGGGGATTCCCCTGTGTGTGCCCTAAAATAGAAATAGGTGTAGGCCTCTCAGTGTGGGAGGGCAGACTGCTAGCGGGAGGCACTCCATGGGGTACGTCACCATGGGACCTCATTTATATTCGAAGTTTTTATAGTCATCCCTGAAGATGTCTGCCATCCGTTCCATCGTAATTATTCTCCAAAGTTGAGGGTGCCATTGTACCAGCACAGGCGCCTCTTTCTTCTTCCAGTTTGCCGCAATGGCCTTTTTGGCTCACCCCATATATGCTCACATGATTGCTTTGTCTGCCCTGGTTTGGTGTTCCAGAGTGTAGTTTCTTATTCCTAAGAGGGTCACCGCTATCGTGTTTGGTAGTAGATACCCCAGAACCTCTTTCATCTTTCATCTGTGCCAGAATCTCCTCCCAGAATGGTTTAATGGAGGGGCAATCCCACCAGAAGTGGTGGAAGTCCCCCAGTAGGCCTCAACCTCTCCAGCAAAGATCTGAGGTGAGGGGAAAGATCTTTTTGAGTTTAGTAGGGTAAAGAACCCAGTCAAATAATGTCTTATAGTGAGCCTCCCATAGGTCTATCGAGTGATTGTGCTTCACGATGTCTGCCTACAAGTGTTTCCATTTCCCTTCCGTCACTTTTCTCCCCAGGGTGTGCTCCCAAAAGTGAGTGTACTGTGGACTCAGTGTAATCTGTGTGGAGACCAGGAGGCCATATAAATATGATATAACCCCTCTTGTGGTGCCAGCCATCCTCACAAAGGATACAATCGGGGTACTCTCCCGGGTAGCTGCCTCCCTTACTGATGGATGGAGTGCCCAGTGTTTCAGCTGAAGGTAGTGGAAGTGTTCCGTTGGTAAGACATTAAAGTCCCGCTGGCAGTTTCTGAAAGTAAAAATGTCAAAATTGTGGAACAGGTCGGAGAGCACCAAGCACCCCCTTCCCTCCAAGCATCAAACGGGCCTACCTTCAGCGCCGGTGTGAACCCATGGCCACGATTCACCTCATCTCAGATCCTGAGTGGGGTTTGATTGGGGGTACTTAAGTAAGCTTTGAGGGGTCTCTCTTTTTTGGGCTTCCAGAGGAAGTCCCAGATTTTCCTACCAACTATTGCATGGTTCATGTGGAGCCAGTGCTCGTCTGACTCCTGGACCATTCCGATATCACACTCAGTTGAGCCGCCTTATAGTAAAGCCAAAAGTCTGGTAGTGCCGTGCTTCCCCTCGGACCTTGGCTTCCTAAGTACCTAGAAGGGAAGACAGGCTCTCCCACCATGCCAAATATACCGTAGGATCATGGAGCGCACACATGGTAGAAATTCCTTCTCCAATTCTATAGGGAGCGCTTGAAACAGGTAAAGCAGTTTAGTAAGTACGGTCATTTTGACAGCATTTATTCTCCCCAACCATGAAATAAACAGCGGTTTCCACCCCTTCAGCTCCTGCTGTACCTGGGAAAGTAAAGTCGGGAAATTTGCTTTGAACAGGCCTTCTATGCGAGGGGTAATCTGTATCCCTAAATACATTAGTCACTAATGTATTTAGGGATACAGATTACCCCTGATTAGTGTGTGTTTGGCCCACGCAAATGGGGACTCACCCTGAATCATTACCCTTTCTCCCTCCATCAGAATCAGATTTATCACAGAAGATTTGATCAAGGTAACCCTGAAACCTGCGGCCACCTTGAATTTCGTCATTTCTCCCTGGAGAGCTTGTAGTGAGGATCTGGGGGATGTGAGCATCAGGAGAACGTCATCAGTGAACAACAAGGCTTTATGTGTTTCTCCTCCAAAACTAATCCCCTGGATCTCCTCTGTTGCCCTGAGCTGAGCTGCCAGTGGCTCAATGCTCAGAGTGAACAGTATCGGGGAAAGGGGGCATCCCTGATGTGTGCCCCGGCCTAGTTCAAAGGGGCTCGAGCTCACCCCGTTCACCTGGACTCTAGAACACGGGTTCCTGTAGTTAGTTCTGATCTTTTTAATAATTGTTCCCCAAATCCAAAACGTTCTTACGTGAGAAACAGGAAATGCTGAAGGCTTTCCCTGCGGCGAGCCCTACCAACACTGATGGAATTTTAAGCTTGGACACCTTTTCTATGAGGTGCAAAGTCCTGCAAATATTGCCCCGTGGTTGCCTCCCTTTTATGAACCCGGATTGGTCTGGATGGATAATGTCAGGCATTAGGTCCTCTTGGCAGGCTGCCAGGATTGCAGAATAGAGTTTGGCAACCAAATTAAGTAGTACTATTGGTTTGTAGGATTCACAGTGTTAGCGATTCTTCCCTGGTTTTGGTATCACCATAATCAGTGCCTCCGCCATGGACGGTGTCACTCCCTGTCCATTCGTTATGTAATTCGATAAAGTCGTGGTGTGTGGAATCAGTTCGGATGCGTATGTTTTATAGAAGTGAGCAGTTATTCCATCAGTCCCTGGAGCTTTCAGGCCACGATGGCTTGTCTCACCTCCTCTTCCATTATTGGTTCATCTAACTGTTCTCTCCAGGTGGCCGTAGTCTGAGGAAGTGCTAGAGGGGCTAAGTAGTCTGACAGGGCTTTAGTGTCTGGGGGGGTCAGCTCTAAAAAGGTCTTGGTGGAAGACACCAAAATTATTCGCCCTTGTCTGGTCGTCGTGTACTAACTCCCCATCGCCTTTGTTGATGCTCCCAATATATTCCCATTCCTGTTTTTTCCAGAGCTGTTGCACCAGGTGGGTGACCACCTTGTTGCCCTGGGCATATGCATAGCACTGTAGCCGCAGAAGAGTGAATTCAGCTCTGCTGGTGTATATTTCACCTATCTTCCCTTTTAGAGCACTCATTTGGCACTTCAAGACCCGCGTGGGAGTCTTTTTGAAATTGCTTTCTGTCTGGGCGAGGGATGCTTCTAGCTCTACCCCGGAAACAGCCATCACATTGCATGCGTTACAACTCATGCGATTACAACGCAGTCGTTACAACAACCACTTTGTTACATCGCAGTACCATTACAATGCAAGTCATTACAATGACTTGCTGTAGAGGGCGCTCTAAACTAAGGAACAGTATAATTTACTATTCCAAAACCTTCCCTACTGTTGCACACACTGGAGTTGGAATAGTAAATTATACTATTCCTAAGTCCAGCGTGCCCCCTACAGGAAGTCGATGTAACGACTTGCGTTTTAATGGTGCTGCGATGTAACAATGCGGTTGTTGTAACGACCGCGTTGTAATCGCATGCGTTGTAAATGCATGAGATGTAAACGTCTATATTTGCTCTACCTTTTCCTTTGCCCTCTGCTTGTTCAGTGCAGACATCATTGCTATGCATTTGCCCTCATGACTGCTTTGAAAGTTACCCAGTAGAATTGGCGAGACGTATCCGTTGGGTCATTTATCAGAAAGTAGTCCTTGATTGCCACCCTCTACTCGTGCCTGAGCACTCCATCCCGTGTCAATGAGACTGGAAAGTACCATCTGTTCCTCCCCACTCCCAGTGTAGGCACACCATGACAGTGCAATGGTCTGACAGAGATATGGGAAGAATATTGGCTCCCTAGAGGGTGCAGGTAACCCCTGGGACGGAAAAATGTAATCCAACCGGGAGGAGGTCTGGTGGACGTGTGGGAAATATATATAGTCTTTTGTGGTTGGGTGAAGAATTCTCCACGCGTCGTCAAGTCCCAAGTCTTGGAATATGTGCTTCAGCATGTTAGGGAAGCTACCGCCTGCCACTCTGTGGGGGTGGATGCGGTCATCTGTTTGGTGCCAGGTCAGGTTAAAGGACCCCATCATAATTACATGGCCCTCTGCAAAGCCTCCACCATCTCTAGTAGAGTACGTACAAATGCTGCTTGGCCAGTATTTTGGGATGTAAGGTGAGATAAAGGTGACCTTCCTCCCTCAGAGTGTCCCTTTTACCATGACCACTCGTCCCTCCCTGTCCATCTTTATTCCCTCTGGTTGAAATTTGGTACTGTTATGGAACATTAATGACCCCCGTTATGTTTTGTTTTGGCAGATGAATGATGTATCAACAAGTAACCTTTATGCCTAATTCTCATTTCTTCCGTCCTTTTAGTATATGACCCTTGAAGAGCCAAAACCTCAACTTGGTGGTCCACTATGTATTTCCATATCTTCAATCTTTTGGAATGAGAGTTCAGCCCTTTCATGTTCCACAAGGTAATTGTAATAATAGCTGCGTGTTACCCCTCGCTCATGCCCGTTGTGTCCCAGTCGTACCCCTGCCTCCCGGGCACCCTGCGTGTGTTGATCGTGAGGCTTCCCCTTTCCCTTCTTACTCCTTATGCTGCCGCAAGGCCAAGCCCCCTCCATTCTCCACCACCCCTCCATAAAAAATCACCCCATTTAGAACAGTTAACCAATGGTTTATAAATGACTAATCCTGGAATGTGGTATCTCCTGGGACCCCGCTGTGACATTGTTCCACGCTGTGGGCGTTTAGCTGTGGCCTCGGCCTTAGCACATCGCCCCACTGACATTATGAAATGTGCGATGTCGCTGTTCTTGTATATAGTTCAGCGTTAACTCAGCGCTTGCTGTGTGTCTGTGTTGGTGTGGATAGCCATTGTGCCTCCATCTCAAGTGGCCCTCACAGTTCTCACCTGCCGCTGGATATCTCTCACCTCAGAGCCCCCTCTGACTCAGGACCCTGACTTTAAGTCCCAACCTGTGGCTTAATTACCACACCTCTCCCTCGTGGGTCAGGTCTTGGTTTGGCGTACCTTGGAGACCTCTCTCCATGATGTCACTCTTGGTTGTGTTGACTCTCCTGTTCTTACCACTGTGCTTGATGCGTCCTCCTCCGGCATCGGTAGGCCCAGGATCTCTAGCCCTTTCCTGAACTCTGTGATGTGACGTTGTCTGTTCTGGTATTCAAAGGCCAGCCCAAATGGGTAAGTCCATCTGCATCTCACCTGGGTGCCTCACAGTTGTTCTGTGAGTGCCCTGAAGGTTTGGCGTCTTTGGAGGGTCGCCTGCGCCAGATCTTGGAAGAGTGAACAGCGAAAACCCCTGAAAGAGATTGCATCTTTCTTTCTGGCCTCCTTTAGTGTGATTTCCTTTACTTTGAATGAATGGAGCTTCACTAAAATGTCCCTAGGACATCTTCTCTCACAAGGGGTGGCTGGCCCAACCCTGTGCACTCTTTCTATTTTAACCTTCTTTTGCTTGGGACCAAGATGAAAGCCTCCAGGTCAGGCCCCTCCACCCCCTCTTCCAGGTCTCTGATGCAAATATTGTCTCTCCTTGTCCTGTTTTCCAGGTCTTCGTTCTTCAGCAGAGCCATTTTTAGATGGGTGTGTAGAAGCTGTACCTTGTCGCGTGTGTCCATCACTCTTTTATCTAATTCTTGTGTTTGGGCCTCTGTCTCCAACAGCCGCGTCCCCATAGAATCCACATATTGCTGTAGGGAGATCATCTTTTCTGACAAGTCCAACTTCAGTTGGTCCATTGAGGCCAGAAGGTCGCCCTGTAGCTGGTTGCACAGTTCCATCTTGAAGTCCTTCAAGGACGCTAACAGGTCTTCCCTGGTTAGTGCCATACCGGATTTGACACTCCGTTGTTCACCCGCCTGTTTTTCCCCGCCGGTTAAAGTAGCTTGACACCTTGGTACCTGCTTTTTTAGGTGGCATAGATGCATTCACTACCCACCCCCAGAGAGCCCTGGGCCCCTCAAATCTCCAGGTGACCCCTCTTTGTGTTGTTGGGATTGGACACGTTTGTAGAGAGGTGGCCCAGGTGTATGCCTTGGACCTCCTTAGTGCCTGAAATGGTGGATCTCCTCGAGGTAAAAGTGTCTCATAGCTGCCATCTTGTGGTCAGGCATGTGCTGTGTGTTGCCGTGTCTCACTGAACTTGGACTTTCTTCAAATCCTACTAAGCCCTTTCAGGGTGCATCAGTAAGGCTCTCTTTTCTCCAGGAACTTCTGGTATGTGGGGGGCCACGGGTGCCATTTTGGGGTCAGGTAGGCTGAAAGGGGGACTGTTCCTCCCTCCCTGTGGCTCTGTTCTTGTCCCCCCACTCCAGTGGCAAGGGACAAACGCTGGGAGTCCCAGAGAGCCCGCAGCAGTCTACTCATCCCCTCAGGTCATTTCTTCATTCGGTCGGTGAGCCCACCGGTGCTTGCGGCTCCCGCAGTGCTTCTCCGTGCTCACGCTCACCGGGCAGCCTTAATCACCTATACTGGCTGAAACAGACCCCCCGGGGCCTCCACTCCGGTCCCACATGTTCTGAGCCCTCGGCTCCCGATAAGTATCGGGTCACCCGTTCCGGCGCCATCTTGAATCACGTTGTGCGATTAACCGACTGGCGATTTTCTCTGGATTGTGCGGTTGTCGCTAATCCATCTCTCCTCTAGTTCAGTGCGACCTCATTCCTGCGAACAGCAGCTTCGTTGAGGCTAAGGAAACGCTAGATGTCAGCGGGGGGACGACGGAGCTTGAACGGCTGACATCCATTTGGCCATCTTGCTTGGCCACGCCCCCCTAAAATGTATTTTTTATAGTTGGTCTTGAATTGTTTTACAGTACGTTGGAATACGAACATTTACGTACTACAGGCCTGTGGTAGCCAGTTTGCTCTACTCCCAACAAGCAGCACAAATTAAACAGAGCTGTGTCAACCTCTCTACTTAGAGTACCGCAATAACTTGGGGCCAGATATACGAACATTCAGTTTCGCGATTTGTAATTTGTGAGTTTAACTAAATTGCAAATTGCCCATCGGTAAACTTTGGGCCTTATTTCAAGTTTAGCTGTTATTTATTGCACCTGCTAAATAATTATACCACAGGGTATATTACTTATCATATGCAAAATACAACACTTATTACGAGTTTCTGGGGAATAACGTGGATTTTGATGATTAACCCACCAAAATCAGCTTGGTACAGTAAATACCTTACAAATTCTCCTGTTAATTTTCGGTAGGTTCGACT
Source organism: Lissotriton helveticus (assembly GCF_964261635.1). NCBI lineage: Eukaryota > Metazoa > Chordata > Amphibia > Caudata > Salamandridae > Lissotriton > Lissotriton helveticus. The sequence continues at coordinate 1,583,839,039 of NC_136065.1, read as the reverse complement.
TTCTAAATGTAACAGGGTGAGTATTGTAATGCATCCGATTATTATCAAATGCATAAAATGACACTTATTAAGAGTTTGTGTGGAATAACACAGATTTTTTTTGCTTAATGCACCAAATTGTACATGCTATGGTCAATAATACCATACAATTTCGCCTGTTAAATTTAGGCAGGTTCAACCTGCCTAAATTTAACAAAGGCTGAGCAATTTAACGCATCCGCTGGCACATGCATCAACAATGCCATTTGCGATTCCTTATTAGTGAAAAATAAGGATTCGCTAATAAGAAATAGAAAAAGGCTATGCATGTAGAAATCGCTTAAAAAATAGCGATTTCTAAACATTCCTTAATTGCGACTCGTAAATTGCGAATCACAATTAAGGAATACCTCCCCATTCATTCCTATGGGCCTGGAGGCCCATAGGAATGAATGGGAAGACATTCTCAATTTGCGATTCTCAATTAGAGAATCGCAAATTGAGAATGCAATTTCAAGGGTGCCAGGGTGTCAAAAGGACACCCTGTTGCACCCCTGAAATCTGCATATGAGTACATCTTGAACACACAAATGCCCCAAGGGCCTGTATGTGTGTAAAATGGAACTTTGAAAAATGCACTTTAGTGCATTTTTCAAAGTTTTTGCAAACTACTATGAAGTTCAACTTCATGGTAATTTGCTCCCCCTATTAGCGAAATCGCTAGTTTTTCTACTTTAATGCACTGCATTTAAGGAATCTCAATTTGGGATTCCTTAAATGCACAGGCAATTTAAGTAATCGCAATTTAGAGATTACTTAAATTGCGATATTTGCGTTTGGGATGATGCATCCCAAATGCAAAAATACCGGTCGCAAAGGGCCAGATTCTGAGAATCTGCCCGTTTGCGACCGGTTTTTGCTTTGATGCATGTGGGCCCCGATTATTATCAAAAGTGTTAAATAAATTTAAAAAATCCTAATTCCCAGCCATGCGTATACAGGGGTGTACACACGGGTTGGAATTAACTGAGCCACTTGTAATCAGCCTCTTAAGGGTTTGAAATAGAGATCTGTAAACATTTGACTAACAGAGAATCGCTCATGGTAATTTGGTCAACTTTTCGAGCTGTGAACTTTACCTTAGCAGCTACTGATGACATCAGCAAAGTGAGGGCCCTGGCACGCCCAAAGCCTGCTCTGCTTTAATAGTGAATCAGGTAAGACAGACCTGTGAGAAATGTCCATCAGGGGCAGAGCACCCACAGAGCAGTAGCCTAACAATAGCCCCCGTAGTACAGGGTCCCCCTCCGGCACTGTGCACGGGCGGCGGCCCCCTGGCCTGAAAGATCCCCACTGGGTGTGGAGCGTGGGGGCCCCTCTCTCCCTGTCCTTTGCGGGGGTGGGGGGGGGGCTCAGGTTTTGTTTGGCCACTGCACAAAGGAGGAGCAGAGTAGATGAGGAAAGGTGTTTAGAGACACAGAGCTAACATCTGATGTGCGAATACAGAAAGACACAGCCTTGAAGGTCTTTGACTCGCCAATGAATCATGTATGGACTTCGTGCTTAATCTGTAAAGAAATGAACGGTGATGTATTGTTTACCCAAGCATTTCTACAGACACCTCGACAGCCCTTTTCAAAAGCCTTTATGTGGGGGCATTCCCAGGGTATGTGAAGAAATGACCCTGCGAGACCACAGGCCATATTATCAAGCAAGGGCGATACATTATCGCCGCTTTTATCGGCAGGAAACTGCCGCTAAAGCGGCAATAATGGGCTTGATAATATGCCCTTTTGAATTCCCACAGAAGCCCAGGTTCTGGTGCTTCTAATATAGCCCCGCATCCTTTAAGGCCTGCACCCGAGCTATCTCCACCGGTCTGTATTCATGAGGCTTGTATTCCTGAAATCTGTATTCATGTTTAATGACTTCCATAAAGCAGTCTCAACTGTAGGAGGCAAAGCCCTGATCTTAGTGTCAGCACTGGCAGGCTCTGGAGGGGCTCACACCACTCCTCATCCTCAAGTGCACCCAAGTCTCCTCCAATTTATCTTTGGGGTTCCTAAAGGGGGCTACTGAAATATTAATGTCTTTATATATAATAAGTAAAGTGACCTTTAATCAGAAAGAGGTTCTGATAGAATACTATCCTCTTTGGAGCTAACTTCGTCAACGTGTGTTGCCCCGGAAACACGGGCAGCGAGGCAATACCTACACTGCAAATACTGGAGGAGCTGTTTTGAATATCTGGTATTTCTGCTTTAATTCTTTAGTGGTCCACCAGGGCACAAGCGCAGTCTCCACTTTCAGCAGAGGCCACAAGGCCGATTCTGCGTCACTGTGCAGGCGGCCCCGTCTCACCGGTAGGCCTCAGGTTGTCAATGCGCAGTCTCCAGAGGCTGCGTCTCTTGTTACGCTCACTGATCCACTCCCGAATCCGTCTGAATTCATTGTCAGCTGTGGCTTGTTCTATGTTCACCAAAGTACGATCATCCCTTGTTTTTATCCCATTATTCAGAGACTGCCAGCGCTTAATTTGATTTGGTGTTTTCTGGTTCTTGGCGCCGCCACCTGGCTACACCGGCATATGTGACAGTCTGCCACAGGGTGGTGCAGTCTGGCTAATTTAGAGATGACCACAGCAACACTTAATTATTAATTCAATATACACTAAAAATAAATATCACATGCTGCCCAAGCCATTCTGATAGCGTTTGGGGCCTGGAATACTCCGAATTGTCACAGTTGTAGGAGTGTGATGATTAGTAGCTGTGTTGTTACTATCATTGGCAGTGTGTAGTGCAACCTTCCTGGCACATATTTATCAATTTTTTTTTCTTTACAAATTAAGCACTGCCAACCCCTTATTTGCAGGAGCTTTAGGGAGGCTGCCATCTTGCTTCATCGCTTAGCCACCTGTCATTATTGATTCCAATTAGGCATTGTCATGTCCATCAGGCAGCAGAGACGACACAGACAGCTCAACTGTGACGTGTAGGCCTTCGATGAGTACGCTGTGGCCGGTGGGCTACATCTTGATTAGATCTCTTCCGTTCAGCAGAGGGAAAGGAAGACGTGCGCTCACTTCCCATCAGGTGGGTGTCATCCTTTATTGCACTTTCTGGAGCAGCCAATGTCTCTCTTGTGGTTGGCGTGCATCTATGAAAATGTGTAACGTTTCTTGTTATTCTCTTGTCATCTGCGGCAGCTGGGATCATAGTCCCCTTTTGTTTAGTTACCAGCAGTGGGTTAGCATGATATCGACTGTCAGATTTTCTTTGTTGTTCTTGCAGAACAAGCACCCAGTCTCCTCCCTCGATGGGTAATCGTTTGGCTCTCCGATGGCTGTCTGCATATTCCTTCATCTTGGCCTTTCTGGATCCGTCTATTGCTGCTAAATCTTTATGTTCTGAATCTTGACGAATACAGCCAGCTGAGTCTTACCACGCTGGTATCCTTGTGCGCACTGCGCGGCCCAGCATCAAGGTTGCCAGACAGCTGTCCATGGTACTGTGCGGTGTGGTTCGATAGGCTCGTAGCACCTCATTTAGTGCTGTTTGAACATCTCGCCTTGAAAGTTCAGCTTGATGTATAGCCTTCTTCAGAGTGGCCATAAATCTCTCTACCATCCCATTGGCCTGTGGCCACATAGGAGTGCTCTTCCAATGTCGAAAATTGAGATAGTTAGCAAATTTGGCAAATTCCTATCCGTTGAACGGAGGGCCATTGTCTGTCTTAACTACTTTACGTGTTCCCCACGCTGCGAAGACTTCTTCCAACCGTGGAATAGTGGTGGCTGCTTTGGTTGATGATATCATGTGAGCAGTTGGGAAGCGGGAGTATTCATCCATTATGACAAGAATGTATTTACTTGATTGTAACGGACCAATGAAGTCTACTGCAACATGTTGCCAGATGCCCTCTGGCAAATCTGGCATTTGTAGATGTGAAGGTGGCTCTTCTCGACTAACTAATTGACACTGAGGACAGTCTTTCAGTGTGACTTCGACCATCTGATCAAGAGAAGGGAACTAGACCCGTTCATGCAATGCTCTCTTTGTAGCTACAATGCCTCTGTGCCCATCGTGTGCCAAATTGACGACTTCTTGATGCAGCTGCTTTGGAATGACAATCCTTTTATCTCTTAGCAGGAGGCCATCTTTGGCAATGGACAATTCATCTTTTACATGTCAGAAAGAGGCTGTCTGCATGTCTATTGTGTCATGTTGCTTCTAGGTGTCTTAGCTGTTTGTTTGGATGCGATGTATCACACCCTGCAGGATGGCATCCATAGCAGTGTTTTCAAGAATGGCTTTGAGAGGGAACGCAGGTGGTTTTGCTTGAGCCACAACAAAGTGAATATACTCCGCTGCTAAAGACTGGTATGAGCTTGAAGATGTCATGGGGTGTTGCGAAATGTAGTCAGCTGGATTCGCTGCTTCTCTGGGTTTGTGAATGAGTGTATAGGTATATTCTTGAAGAAGAATTCCCATGCGCTCTATTGTGGGTGGCATTGTGGCCCGGGGATTTCCGAATATAGTTATCAGGGCAGGGCTTGATGGTCCCCGATGAGCGTAAGGTGTTTCACTTAGATGAAGATGGGAAAGTGCTCACAGGCCCAGACCACAGCCTGACTTTCCTTCTCAGGCTGGGAGTACGCCCTCTCGATGTCAGTCAGGCTAGGGCTGGCATAATCTACTATATGACATTGATCACCTTCCTTATCATACTGAGCCAATGTGGCTCCAAGTCCCACAGGGCTGGCACTCGCTGTGATTTCAGTCTTTCGACGAGGATTTATAGAATGTTGGCCGACTCGACAGATGCTTTGAACGAGTGAAATGCTTGATCACATCTTGTTGTCCATTTGAATATATGACCTTGTTTAGTTAATTTCCTGAGGGGATAGCTGATAGTGGCATACTCCTTGATTTAACACGTGCATTATCTGGCTATTCCTAGAAATGATCGAACATCTCCAGCATCTCGAGTTCGAGGTGTGTCATTCAGCGCTGCGATTTTTTCAGGGTCTGGTCTCATTTCTGTGCCCGAGAAAATGTGTTCACAAAATTTCAATGTTGATTTGTGGAATTCACATTTATCTTTATTGAGTGTTAGGTTTGCTTCCAGGAGGGCATAATATACCCGATCCAGTGCTTTGTTGTGTTCCTGTACAGTTGCTCCAAACATGGGACTGTCTTCACTGTAGTTAAGGGTGTTAGGGATATGATAAATGACCCTTCTGATCGCCTCTTGGAAGATCTCAGCAGCCGAAAAAACTCCGAAGCTGAGCCATTTGTATCTGAACAGGCCTTGATGAGTCCAGAAAGTAGTGATATATCTCAAACTTTCGTGAAGTTCAAGCTGGTGCTAACTCTTGTTAAGAATCACCATGGAAAATATTTGTGCCCCATTCAATGACATGATCATGTCACTGATGTCAGGTCCAGAATGTCTTTTCCTTTCAATGGCAGTATTTGGTGCTCTCATGTCAACACAGAGTCACACTTTGCCTTCTGATACTTTTTTTGGTACTATGACCACTGGAGATACCCAGGGGGTAAGTCCCGATATTCTCTCAATGATACCTGCCTGGAGAAGGTCTTGCAGCTCCTCCTCCACAGACTTTTCAAGATGTAAAGTATTTTCCTATGATGTTGAACCATGGGTGTTACACGTTCATTAATGTGCAGACAAACTTGAAAATGAGCTATTTTCCAAGCCCTGTGTACAATTTTTGGAACTTGGGGACTATCTCAGGTTCATCATCCACTCAGTATAGTATTTCCGCCAGGTGAAGTCATTCAGCTGTAGGCAAGCTAAGGAGATAGTCTGCTTTGGGCCCCTCAATAACATGAATTTGAGCTGTAATAGTTCTATTTTTGTACCTTAGAGAAGTCTGAAGTTGTCCTAGACAAGGAAGAGGTTCTTTCGACATCCATATGTAAACTCCCATAGCAACTTTGTGCAGAAGAGGTTGTGGATTCATTTTGTTGTATTCTGCAACTGAAATGTAATTGAGGGATGCTCCACTATCCAGCTCGAACTTACCCAGGTGCTCGCCCATTTGGAGATGTAGTTGTGGGTATTTCTTTAGCCTGTCAGGATCTGCAACCATGCAGACATATTCCTCACTGTCTTGCGATATGGGCGTGAGAGACCTTGATTCCTGAGATTCTGAGCATCGCGACCTGTAGGTGATCTGAGAATAGAGACTCGATTGTGATAGCTGGTGGAAGTATCTCTGCGATCATGTACCGCTTTGGCATGATGGTGAGAGCTGGATTGCCTCGACTGTCTGTGAGTGTCTTTGTGTGCTGCTCTGCATACTTTCTCAAAGTGGTTTTCCTTGCCACATCGCCGACATTTCTGACCTAATGCAGGACACATCTCGGTGTGTGGGAAGTCTTGTCCACAGCGATAGCATTTTAGCTGGCGCTCCCGCCTCTTGTCAGTCTGGTTGGGACTACGACGACAACTTGGTCGTTGAGGATAATCCTTGAACCTGGACGGTTGTCAACCTAGTGACTGTCCGTGTGGTGAGATTGATGTCGGAAGGCTTGTTCCCGTTTTCCAACTTTTCCAGCTTCCATTTTTTTGTGCATGTTCTTCTGCTTGATCTTTGACTCTTGTCATTTATTCAATTTCATCCAAGGAGTAACTTTTCTTTAGAAGAAGTCTTCATAAAAACTCTGATTGGCATCCTTGGATAATTTGCAGGCGAAGAGCGTCTTCGGCCGTGATGGTGTTGATAGCACAGTAGTGTGCTTGCCGTTTGAGGCACAAAATGAGTTCTCCCATGGATTAATCTTTTTCTTGGGAGGTCAGATTGAAGGTGTAGCGTTCATAATCAATGTTCCATTTGAGAAGGAATTTTCTGTTGAGTGCCTCACGCACATATGGATAAGAAGATGCTCGAATTTCCATGATGATCTGGCCAACGTCTTTTCCGACTATATTGTGTAGTGCAATGAGCTGTTGATCATGGTCAGAGACTTGCAAGCCTTTCGTGAAGTCTTCAAAATCTTCTAGCCATTCCTGCCAGCAAAGACTCATACCTCCACCAGATGTGAGAGCCAGAGGTTCCTGCAGTCACAGAAAAGGAACTCGGAACATAGCAAGTCTGTGCCCTACTTGCAACGACGATGTAGGGGATTCTTGTCTGTGCCCCCTCTTTTCTGCGAATTGTGGCGTCGTCTTGTAGTCGAAGAGATGGACATGTTTTGTTTCTGTGTGCGCAAGCAAAAGGCGCCACCAATAGCTGGCTAAGAAGTGAACTGGTGCCGTGGTGTGAGGGGTCCATTAAATAAATCACCTGGCACTGGCAATGCAATTTGTAGTGTAGTGCATTGGGCCCAAACTGGTGAGGAGATTGATGAAGAACCCAGGATGTAGCCGATTCGGTAGGTACACTGTGTGTTAATTTTACAATTCTTGTTATTTATTTCCCTTTGTTTATTGTTCTTTTTTCCCCTTTTTTTGGTTTCTTGCAGGTGCCTGACTTCAAAATTGCTGCCCTTGATTCTTGGCAGTCTATTGGAGGGCCCTTAAGATGGCCGACAATCAGGGCTGATTCCTCACGAGATTTCAGGACCCTTGTGCAGAGGCTCGGCAGAACTTGAGGCATGAAAGGCCCTTGTGCAGAGGCTCGGCAGGGCAGGAGGCATACGGGGCTACACAGTGGGCACACATAGTTGAACTCACCAGTCAGCAAAGAAAAAGCAGACAGCTAGTAAGAGGGCCTGTGACCGGGTCCAGCTTCCAGGGTCGCAGACAGTCACCATGCGGAAGCAAAGGGCAAACGCTCAGGATGGGCTCCTGAAGGCGCGTCGCTGCAAGGACCGTTTACTGCAGCAGCAACTCTGCGCAACCGCGGTCTTGTCTCAGTGATCTGGCTGGTCCTGGAGTGGACGCGCATTCGGGTGGGCTCCCGACTCCACTCCGTCTTCACAAGGACATCGATCAGCAAGCAGGGTTCCAGCAACCACGTTTGTCGCCAGTTGTCATGTCCATCAGGCAGCATAGATGACACGGACGCCGGAACTGTGAGTATCAGGGAGCTTTATTAATTTACATTTCTTCCTATACCCAGCCTTCTACTGCTCCTTGCTCTCCTCTTACACCCCCATCTGGTGTCTGCCTCCTCCTTTCACTTTTCTCTGGCCGCAGGTCCGAGCGCCCCTTGCATGAAGTCTACCAAAACATTATAGATATGTGATTAGATGCAGCGAGGCTGCCCTAAACCAGCATTTGATGTAGCTGGCCAAATGGGTTTTAGCCTAATAAAGTTAATAGAGAGCCACCAATGCACGGAAAATGCTTTTGGCTAGGAAACCTGACTAACAAAAGGTATCAGTCGCACAAGGCGTTTCAACTTGGGGGCATTTCTTGCAAGCATGGCCGCGTATACATGTTTCTAGAGAGCTCTGGCCGGCATCGGGGAAACAGAGGAATTCTACCCTCGACTCTACATTGGCAGGCGACCTGAGACGTGCGAGGCGACTCGAGCGCTGCCTCTGGCCGGTAGCTGATGGCTGATCGGACCGCTGGGCACTCTGCTGCGCAGCTGCCCGGAGTCCCGATTGAAGACGGTGGGTGACTGAGACGCAGCTGGGCCGCCTGTCAGGAGCGGCGAATTTACTGCCATATAAGGCCCCTGTGGTGGAGGGCACCTTGCTTTGAGCCTGGACCTGGGGGCTTGACTGTTGGAGCTGATTTCTCCAGTGTGCACCCCCTATGGTCTTAGGTACTTAGGTACTCATCCAGGACTTTTGTGGCCACGCTGGAAAGCGGTCAATGCTCCGTGCGACAGAGAGCCATAGCTGCCAGGTGGTTAGGTGCAATGGGCAAGGATAAACCACCAAAGTCCCAAGCCAACAAAATTCTGAATTATGCCCACCCTATCCCCCAAGACCAGGAAGATCCTGGCACTGGCAGGGTACCGGAGAAAAAGGCATCAGGGGGGCAGAAGAGGAGTCTCCGAACCTCATGGACATGATTCGGGTGGTACAGGCGACGAGAGACGACATGATCCAAAAAATCAACGCTGTAGCCATCGACGTCAATGTGCTGCATTATGACTTGCAGAAGGTCTCGGACAGAGTGTCGGTCACAGAACAGGACTCTGAGACCCTGAGAGTGAGGTTAAGAATCTTTGCACCACTGTGGTGGAGCTCAAGCGGCAAGTGCTTAAGCTCAACGACCGAGCCGAGGACGCCAAAGGCCGCTCACGAAGCGGAAACCTGAGATTTGTGGGATATCCAGAGAGGGTGGAAGGGGATACCACAGATCTCTTTCTAGAGCACTGGATCACCCACGAAATGGAGCCTACGCAGCTGTCAATATTCTTCAGTATGGAACGGGCACATCGAGAGCTTGTGGCCCCCCCCTAGACCTGGAGCCCCTCCTCGAGCCATTATAGCTACATTGTTTAACTATAGAGACAGAGATCTCCTGCTTCAACTTTCCCGTGGTGGACGGTGTTTCTTCTTTGAGGGTCACTCCATCGCGATCTATCCTGACTACACACAAAGGTTTCAAAAACCGGAGGAAGACCTTCATTTTCGTCAAGCGATGACTAAGAGATCTGAATTTAAAGTACAGTCTCATGTTCCCAGAGGAACTGCGTGTGGAAAGCGAGGGACGGGTTCTGTTCTGTTTCTCGGCGGAGAAGGTGAGAGACTGGTTGGACACTAAAGCTCCGGAAGGAAGACGACTGGTCTCCTCTACGGGAACCGTAGACTCGAACAACCCGAGATCGCCTGTGAGGAGCCGGCGACCGCTTCAGAAGCAGAAGCCCAAAGGGAGAACAATGAGTCTGGGCTGGATCACTGTACAGTGGGATGGCACCCTGCAGGCCACAGATACGGAGATTGTTCCGGACTATGTGGAGGCGACTCCAGAACTGATACCAGGCACGAGTAGCTCCGGTGGAGGGAGAGAATGATCTCCTTGAACTGTAACATATTCGATGTTTTGTTGAGATGAATTAGTGGGAGCCTGAACTGAGCTGAGGCATATGAGCAAGACCCGTTCTCTTCTGGGGAGGGAGTGATTGGACCGTGGCATAGTGAGAATACAGGGCATTGGTCCCGAGATTGTTGTACCATGGGGGTTCGCCATCCTCTTCCACGATCTGGGGATATTTCCTCTGGTCGGGACAGTATGCGAGTCGAGGATCTGGCCAACTGTTGAAGATATAATGGATAGGGGCTGCCGGTGGACTCGGTTTGCCGGGGAAGATTGAGAAAAATCTCGCACCTGGGTTAACCAACTCTCTTGCACAGCATTACCTGTTTTAGGTAAAAGGCGGGAGGGAGATCTGAAGGCGGTATGTATGATGGCTTATATGGAAATGTATTTGCTTATTCACATGGCTGCCCGGGGGCGGGGCGATGGGTTCTTCAAGTTCTTGTTTTTCTATGTTTGATTTGTTGTTTGGGGATCCACAGGGTCACAAAGAATTATGCCACATTACACCGAGGCGGGTAGAGGGGGGACAGCGTAATGCGCCCCAGCCACACTATCGCCCTGCCATGACGACACAAACATTGAAGTTCCTTAGTTGGAATGTCCGTGGGCTGATGAATATAGTCAAGCGACGCAGAGTGCATGCTTTCCTCAAGTGATATGAAGTTGTAGTTGCTGGCCTCCAGGAGACGCACATATGGGGAGACACCATTAAAAGCCTATGCAAGCGATGGAGAGGGCAGATATATGCCACATCCTACTCTGGCTTTGCACGTGTGGCGATGATGTGGGTGGCACCGGGGGTCCCGTTTCAGCATCTCCATCATGTTTTAGGTTCCGAAGGGTGTTGTGTTATACTGTTTGGGAGGTGGGAAGGTAAAGAACTCTGTATTATAAATGTGTATGCACCTAACATAGACTGCCCTGATTTTTACCTGGAGGTGCTGAATGCCGCGACACCATTCATGGGGGCTGAGATACTTCTAATGGGCGACTTTAACTGTGTACTTGATGGGTCCTTGGATAGGGAGCCTCCCAAAAACAATACCCAACCCCGGATGGTGAACTCCCTTTGCGGCGCACTCCAGGGTTTGCAGCTCTGTGACATATGGAGACTACGCAGCCCTGGTAAATGAGAGTTCTCCTGTTTTACTACAGCAGCTAACACCTTCTCAAGGATTGATAATTGCTGTATCATGGCTGGCCTGATAGCCACGAAAATGGCTCTTGCCTACTTGCCGCGATATCTGTCATACCACACGCCCTTACTGTTGACCCTGATATTCGGGCCCGGCATACCACCTATTCCTATGTGGTGCCTTCGGGCTGAGGCCCTGTTGGATCCCCCCTTTGTACGAGCGGTGAGAGAGGCTCTCCAATATTGTTTTGAGGAGAATTGGAGGTCCACTGATATGAGGTCTATGGAATGAGAGGCCAGGAAGATTGTTATTAGAGGGGTCTGTATGAAGACGGCCTATGGAGTACATCGGTAACTGGTAGCAGACATAGACTTTTTAGAGAAGCGTTTGAAGACCTTTGAAGATACGCTACATCAAACCCTGGAGAATAGAGAGGAGTGGGAGAGGGTTCAAGGAGAGCTGCTTGACACCTAGTCCCTCCTAGAGAAATACAGATACACCACGTATAGGCAGAGATTACACCGGAGGGAGACAGGTCCGGAGCACTACTAGCTTGACTAATTAGGACAGAGATGGAACATGCTCCGGTTATACAGCTTCGGGACAGTAATGGAGTGTTGCTACATATGCGCAGGAGGCGATTATCCAAACATTCTCGACACACCTGACACGCACTTGTTTGTCGGTACTCCGGGATGAACCTCTTACATTCCAATACTTTTTTGAAGATATAGAGTTCCCCACACTTAGGGCCTCATTATGATTGCGGAGAATCCGCATACTCCGGGCCGGCGGAAGCCACCGCCGGCCCGAAGTATGCGGATTCACCGCCGCAGTGAAATAGAACACCCACTGCCAGATTAGGATGGCGGTGGGAGTGCGGTTGGATCAGCGACGGACGGCAGGTCCGTCCGCCGCTGATCCGCGGGGTGGGGAGGGCTATTTGGTGACGGTGTCTGCAAGACACCGTCAGCCAAATTAGGAATTGCACGGACACATGCTTTTCCGCGGCGGCTTTTCCGCCGTGGAAAAGCATGTGGACTTTGGCTTTTGGGGGCCCGTTGCGGGCCCCCAGGGTGTCGGGGGTGGGGGGTGCACATGGGGGGTACCTATGGTACCCCCCAACATTTACATGCACAAAGCGGCAGACACTGCGCGGTGCCTGCCGCTTTGTGCATGTAAATGTAATACATGCATTTCTGACATTGCGGTGGGTGCTGCTTGAAGCAGCACCCGCCGCAATGTTATTCATACAGAATGTGACCGCCAGGGTGGCGGTCACATCGTAATTTGCATGGAGGGACCGCCGCTGCTCCTGCGGACGGTCCCTCCAACTCTGGGGTGGCGGACGGACTCAGGTCCGTCCGCCATCCTAATCGCCCCCTTAGTGAGGGCGAGGCGGAGGCCCTGGGGGTGCACCCTACTAAGGAGGAGCTGATGGCACAGACCTCACACCTGAAAATGGGAAATGCCCTGGGATCGACGGTCTTCTGGCTGAGTTCTAGAAGACCTTTGCCGTTGAGTTGGGCGATTGCCTTCTTGAAGTGTACACAGAGGCCCTAGAGAGGGGGACCCTTCCTAATCTATGATGGAGGTGCTGGTCTCCATGATCCTTAAACCAGACAGGGATCCCCACTCCCCGGGCTCATACTGGCCCATATCCCTCTTAAATATTGACTTGAAGGTGCTGATCGGTGTACTAGCAGCCAGACTGTTGCCGTATATGACCCGGCTGGTGCATCACGATCAGTCTGGGTTTATTCCCACTCGCAATAACACCCACAACCTACGTAGACTTGCACACCTATGGCATGCGCCGGATCTAGAGCAATTAGACTGGATGCTGTGCCTTCTGGGTGTTAGGCAGGCTTTTGACACCGTTGAGTGGGAGTATATGTGGCGGGTTCTCACCCGGATGAGAGTGGGAGATAACTATATGCGATGGTTAAGGCAGCTGTATTGTAACCCTACAGCCCTCCGAAATCAGGTGTCGGATGCGCTGGAGCTCCAGCGGGGTACACGACAGGGCAGACCCCTGTCGCCGCTCCTTTTCGCTTTGGTAATGGAGCTGCTAGCGATTACCCTTAGACAGCTAATGGAGGGCTGGGGCATCCGACTAGGAGCGTCAGTGCATGTTGTTTCTATGTATGCCGACGACACAATGGTATATCTTAGACACCCTGAAACAGCGGTCCCAGAGCCTCTTCGGGAATTTACCAGTTTCGGTATGATCTCTGGACTCTGTCTTATCTCGGGGAAGTCTAAACTATTCCCCATGGGAACCCTACGAGACGCCGACATAGATGCTCTGCCAACGGTGGGAATGAGCTGGGTCATTGACTCGGTCCGCTACCATGGGGTCCAGCTGGTACACACACAGGAAACATACCATCACCGCAACGTGGGAAGATGCGTAGAGGGGATACAAAACTCCATTAGATTCTGGCAGGACCTTCCACTGTCACTGATGGGACGGATTGCCCTAATTAAAATGGTGGTTCTCCCGAGATGCCTATATACCCTGTAGAACTCGCTCTATCATATCCCATAGGTGTATTTTAAACACTTGGATCGTCTGCTGGTTGACCTCTTGTGGGGATCCAAACGGAGAAAAGTGAAGTTACACACTTTACAGAGAACATGGGAGCATGGGGGGCTGGAGATACCCAGATTTACACACTATTATATGGCGACACAACTACAGCACGTGACACACTGGCTAGACGAAAGCGTCAACTGGGAGAAGCGTGTCCTGGAGGGTACATATGGAGAGACCCCTCTCCCGGACCTCCGGGGTCACAAGTCGCAGCACACCTCCCTTACATTATTAGACAGGTGGCTACACTATATGGGGATGTGCAATAAAAACAGTAATGAAAAGAGCGCCATACGCGCCAGAGGACCCACTTTGGGCAGTGGTACCGTTTAAAAACATAAGCTACAACATGTCCACCGCTCGGTGGATGGCGGGAGGCTGTGCCGCTATGGGAGACTTGTATTTGGATTGACATTTCCTCACCAGAGAAGAGGCCATGCAGACGTTTGATCTCGGTCGAGGTCAGTACCTCCAGTATGCCAAGATCTCAGCGACTGCGAGGGAGCTATGGCCATAATTCCCCAAGGAGCCACCCATAGCTACCACTCTTAGGTCCCTTGTCGCGATGGCCGGAGCCCGCAGATTGGTGTCACATATATACAAGGCGTTGAGGGAGGATCTATCTGTGGATCCATTACTGGTGCAGGCCGGTGGGATGACCTACTTGAAGAGCCCCTGACAGAGGCAGAATGGGGAAGGGTACACGCCGAGGTTAAACTGATCAACTTGAATGCAAGATTTAGGCTTACTCAATATAATATAGTGCATCAATAATATCTAACCCCACCCACATTACATAAAATATTCCCGGAGAGGCCCTCACATTGCCCCAGGTGGGGCTCAGCTTATGTTAAGTTCCTACATATGACCTGGGACTGCCCAAGGGTGACCCCATTCTGGGAGGTGGTTTTGGTCCACTTGAAACATGTAATAGGGTGGTCGATTCAGCACTCTGGCCACCAGGTGCTCTTGGGACTTATACCAAGGCCCAAGGGCAAAAAGCTTACGAGGCAATTCTTGCAGCTGGGGTTAGTGTTGGCCAAGAGATGGATAGCAATTAGCTGGATGAGTACGTAGCCTCCTACAATGAAAAACTGGACTAAAGATCTGGTGGAGTGGGCTAAGGCGGAGTTGATTCGCATGAGACGAGTCTGGATGGATGAGAAATTTGAAGATGATGCTAGAGCATGGCAGGGTATGATAACAGATGTCCCGCTAGAGGAAGAGAAAGTGAGTTCCCTCTCACAGGTCATGGGTGGGACACAGATTGTCCGACAGGACCTGGAAGACCGAGATATTGTATAGTTTGCCACGGGCCGGTGGGCCCGAGGGTAGGCTAGAGGAACGGGAGTCAAAATCAATTCAGAGGCATATGTTTAAAGGGTGGCATATATCCAGGTGACCCAAAAGGAGGGGGCGTGGGGGTTGTTCACAGTTAAATTGAAACATATTTCAAAATAAAATTAAAAAAAGGAATTTCAACTTGGTAGCCACTGCATGACCGTATCACTCCTCAGAAATGCATGTGCTGTAATATATAATCAATCAATCAATCAATCGTTCATATTATTTGTATAGCGCACTACTCACCCAGAAGGGTCTCAAGGCGCTTGGGGGAAGGGGTCTGCTATTGCTCGAACAGCCAGGTCTTGAGTTGTCTCCTGAAGGCGAGATGGTCCTGGGTCAGCCGGAGGTGGATGGGGAGGGAGTTCCATGTCTTGGCCGCCAGGTAGGAGAAGGATCTGCCTCCGGCGTTGGTTCTTCGGATGCGTGGTACGGTGGTGAGGGCGAGACTTGTAGAACGTAGCTGACGGGTGGGCGCGTAGAAGGTCAGGCGGTCATTGAGGTACTTGGGGCCCAGGTCGTGGAGAGACTTGTGTGCGTGGGTGAGGAGCCTGAACGTGATCCTCTTGCTGACGGGGAGCCAGTGCAGGTCCCTCAGGTGGCCGGAGATGTGGCTGCGTCGGGGGATGTCCAGGATGAGTCGGGCGGAGACTTTCTGGATGCGTTGGAGTCTTTTCTGTAGCTTGGCTGTGGTTCCGGCATAGAGGGTGTTTCCGTAGTCCAGTCGGCTGGTGACGAGTGCCTGGGTGACCGTCTTCCTGGTTTCGGTCGGGATCCAGCGGAAGATCTTGCGGAGCATGAGTAGGGTGTTGAAGCATGATGAGGAGACGGCGTTGACTTGTCTGGTCATCGAGAGGGAGGAGTCCAGGATGAAGCCCAGGTTGCGTGCGTGGTCTGTTGGCTTGGGAGTGGTGCCCAGGGCGGAGGGCCACCAGGAGTCGTCCCAGGCGGAGGGCGATGGTCCCAGGATGAGGACTTCCGTCTTGTCTGAGTTCAGTTTCAGGCGGCTGTTCTTCATCCATTCGGCGACGTCTTTCATCCCTTCGTGTAGGCTAGTTCTGGCGGTGTCGGGGTCTCTGGTGAGCGAAAGGATCAGCTGTGTGTCGTCGGCGTAGGAGATGATGTTGAGGTTGTGCTGGCGTACGATGGCTGCAAGAGGTCTCATGTAGACGTTGAAGAGGGTGGGGCTGAGTGATGATCCTTGCGGGACGCCGCAGATGACTTCGGTGGCCTCGGATCGAAACGGGGGGAGGCGGACTTTCTGTGTTCTTCCGGCGAGGAACGAGATGATCCACTCCAGTGCCTTCTCTTGGATACCAATGTTGCTTAGGCGTTGAACTAGGGTGCGGTGGCAGACAGTGTCAAACGCTGCAGAGAGGTCCAGGAGGATGAGTGCCGCCGTTTCCCCGTTGTCGAGCAGGGCTCGGATGTCGTCGGTGGCTGCGATGATGGCGGTCTCGGTGCTGTGGTTAGCTCTGAAACCGGACTGCGAGGGGTCGAGGTATCCGTTCGTCTCGAGGAAGGCGGTAAGCTGTCTGTTGACGGTCTTCTCGATGACTTTGGCAGGAAAAGGGAGGAGCGAGATATAAAGAAGTATTCGGATTGAGTGACACTCACCACTCCCAGGCAGTGGAATTTAAAATATGTAAAATTTTATATTTACCTAAATTGGCTTTTTAGAAGTGATTGGATCTGCAAACATCAATGCATTGGATTCTTCTGTGAATTTGATTTTATATTCCACTAAGTTAAGACATGAGTAATGCATTTCTTGCACGACAAGAAGCTGAAAGTCTTGGTTACTTCCTGTGCAGCAACATTACGTCATGATATGTTAGGACGGTGGAGAGCTGCGGTCCCGTATAAGTGCCGAAAGTAGCTCCTGCCTGTCGTCCTATGATATAGCCAGCCAGTCCGGGCTTTTTAGCCAACTGCAGACTTGCATTCTGGGGCATGCTGGCTAAAAGTCGGACCTTCCTTGTACTTTTTAAGACTAAACAGAAGTGAAAGGGTGCCATGTGGAACTGTAGAAAGAGGAAGACGCTTCTTAAAAACAATTGTGCTTTGCTTCTACAGAGCTGAACTTTATCCTTTATCTATTTCCTCATTTTGGATAAACAATTCATGTACTTTTTGGCAGTGTTGAATTGGGACCAAAAATCGGCCCGGATCCGGGAACACCAAAAAAGAGCATTTGCAATGCTATAGGTCTCGCAATTGCGAGATTTTGAGCTGTTAACTTTGTTTAACGACAATGTATTTTATTATTGCAGGTTTTTTAAACACAGATACAAGGCATTGTCATTTACAATGCCAATAGCTCAAAATTTCGCAATTGCGAGACCTATTGCATTGCAAATGCTTGTTATATGTGGCTTGCCTCCATCACTTCCAGGGCAGTATAGAGCCAAAACAGAGCCACACAACATCATCTGCTGGCGTGTTGGAACACTGCAGTTGAAGTTCTCAGCATCGAGTCTGGTACCTGAGTATATTCAATAGGTGAGAATTATGCGGTTAAAAGTATTCAGAAGAAAGGCATACATATTTTATATTAAAAAAAATATATATAGCTGTTTGTTCTGCTATCTAGCCCTGCATCATCTAGTGGTTCCATCTCTCACATCAGATGTCAGGTTCTGCACTTAGATCTCAGGTGAATGAACCCCATGTGCAAGCCGTGCAACGTACAGTACGGCGCCTTGCGTCACAGCTGCTCCAGGTGCAATAAATACAAGCACTGAAAATGCAATAGGTCTCGCCTTTTATTAAGCCATTTGCTTTGCTAATGGTATTGTATAGTAAAGCAAATGGCTTTAACTTAATTAAAGGTGAGACCGATTGCATTTTTAATGCTTGTTTATTTTTCACATTGATTTACCCCGTCCCACTTTCCAACCCCACTCCGCACCACTCCTCGCCTGCCCCATCTCTTTTCCATGACGCGAGCTGCGCCTTGAACTACAACCTGATTTGTTCAGTCCAGGGGTTGTCAGATGTTGAACATGCCCAATGATGAAGCATGCCACTACTAGAGGGTGAGGGCATTTTAATAAAACCTTGTGGTTTTTCCTGACAGAGAGGCATCCCCCCTTTTTTTACTACCTTTTCCCTTTTGTGTCTGAATGCAAAATTACTTTAAATGTCTGATGTCATCAAGAATGGGGCAATTTCAAACATACCATTCGAGAAAACTGTATTTGGCATGTACCACAAGAAATACATGGAATTGGAAAAAATACCCCCAGAAAACAAATGCACCAATCAGAACTTGAAAAATATGCAATAACTCAAATTGTGGTTGCACTGTATAATTCTGGTGGGCATGCTTCATGACGTCGATCAGGGAAGGGGCAGCCGACTGCCACTGTGTATTACAGACTCACTATTCTTGCAGAACATGCTTCATAATGTACCCTTCCTTGGTGCATTACTTGCCTGCCCTTGCTTCTAAATGTATTCCTCGGTTGTTGCTTGATTCCAGTGGCACCGAAATTGAGTCTCCCTCCCCAGTAATGGACATACCACAAGACAACATGGCGCTAAGAGGTTCACACGGCAGAATTAAGGCGTCATTATAATCCCTGCGGGAATCCCGATTCGGGTGGAAGCCACATTGTGCTTGTGCCGAATCAGGATTCGAAGCTGGGCAGTAAGTGGGAATAGCCCAGTTCTAATTGAAACTGACTTTGACTGTAAATACCCTTAAGGTAGTCCATGCCAGCAATACAGTTACTGTTTACATTTCACATTTTACTTCATCTTGCGTTCCATAAGGTTAGTTGTTTTTGCAGAAACTGTTTCTGTATTTTTTTGTTCCAAACAACATATGACCCTTATGTAGTTTATACTGTGAACTGATTCGCCTCCAGTAGTCTACGTGAGTTAAAGTTGTGAGTAGGAGTTCATGTCGGGCCACAAGGGAGAGCTCTGGAGCTGAGGCTGAAGACGATGGGAATTTCTCACAGTGCTTGTCTGTTGGTCATAAAGGTGGTCACCTAAGTGCACATGCAATCCTTGGCCTCTGTGCTGAGTGCACGGAGCATTGGTGAAATATGTGCCAATTGGAATTGAGGGAAAGTGTGTGAAGGAGGCCCACAGCTGTCGAAACATGGACTGCTCCAAAGGAAAAGGAAATGTAGTGCTTACAACTAAGTGCGTGGTTGTGTGTGTTTGAGGGCGATGGTGAAGTGAAGGAGATGAAAGGCAGTACATGCAGAAGGGGAGAGTGAAATGCAGGAATAAAAAGGGTATATGTATCTTACAGAGGGAAAGATTGCAACGAAAGTGTTGAGAAGGGAGAGCAGGAGTGATTCTCTGAAGACCACCACCCATTTCACCGACATTAGTAAACTTTAATTCACAGACACTTATTTTCAGAATAGAAACACTTCCAATTCTAAACATTCACTACAACATCTTTGTAGTTGCTGGTTTATTTGTTCCTGCGTGCCCTTGCATACATAGGCTGTGCCTCTTGGAAATGATTGCTAGTAAAGATTCCATGACCACACCCCCATTCGAGATCCCTTTCATTGTGTGTGCCTTTATGGGTTTTGTGCAAGAAACTGAATAAAAATTGATTGATTGATTCATAGTAAAGCGTCTATGACACCCTCACCCCCCCCCCATTCGAGACCCCAACTGTTTAATCCCACTTAAACCACTAAAACCAAGATGTACAAACAATCCTGTACCCGCAGTATCAGTTTTTACAGGGTGCGGGTGTGTTGTAACGAGCCCCCATGCCATGTGAGCTAACGCTGTCAGACAGCGCGGTGGCTGAGAAGGTCAGAAAGAGGTGAAAGACAAGGAGGTAGTGTCCCGTTTAGAAACCTATTTCTATTTCAATTAGTGCAGCTAATGCCGGTATTGTATTGTATTGTAATTGCATTTATATAGCGCTTACTACCCCTGACGAGGCGTCGGTATCAGCCACTGAGGCTAATACCCAAAACAGCTCCCTCACTATGCTTCAATGCATCCAGCTGAGACTGTGCAGAGCCTGATAATATGGATGTGGCCTAACGGCCAGAGCTGCCCACCTTGGAGCTGGGGATCCACGTTCGAGTCTCGGTGTCGCCTCAACATCCTGTGATTGTGGACAAATCATG
The DNA here is from genome assembly GCF_964261635.1 of Lissotriton helveticus. Taxonomy (NCBI): domain Eukaryota; kingdom Metazoa; phylum Chordata; class Amphibia; order Caudata; family Salamandridae; genus Lissotriton; species Lissotriton helveticus. The sequence goes on along the minus strand of NC_136065.1, from coordinate 1,583,818,898 downwards.
AAACCTTCCCACGCCTACAATAAAATGGACGTGTGCTTGTGTAATGTACCTCTTGCTCATGAGAAGCGTTCCAATACCTTCCGGTGGAGTTCGCGCTATATATATAAAACTGCACACAAAAATATCCTCCTTGCATCGACTCTGGCCTTCCATGCAAACTGGCTTTTCTGGACATCTAAAGCATGCAGTCTGTCGTCATGGATTGTGGGTTGTCTGTGCGTCGTGGGTTTCTCTTGCTGCTCATTTAATTATATCTTTTCAAGATCCTGTAGTTTTAACCTTCGGGTGATTCATCATGAACGTTGACCTTCCACTGTGACCACTTATAGCAGTGGTTCCCAAACTTTTTTGACCCTCGGCTCCCTGGCTCAATTGGCCATTGACCGCGGCTCCCCATTACATTTTTTGTGTGTGTGTAATCCCGGTCTCGGTAGCACTTACATTTTAACCCCTGAAAATAATTGGGATGAAGGTAGGGAGAATAGTGCATGCAATGCAAAGATATGTCTACTCTCACTTTTCACAATACTTGTGCGCCCTCTAGCCATACAGTGGCTGCATCTGTTTACAATTAAACTTAAGCTGGACACTTCCAGCTGAATCCAGGGGCACTGGGGCCGCGGGCACAGTTTGGAAACCACTGGTATAGTTCCTTACATCTGCTAGTTAGTGATCCGTATAGTATACAATGAGGAATTGCAAAGGCTTGTTCGCTTTGTAATTTTCCTTTCACATTATGCCAGGTCAGTAACCTACCACTGAGGTTAATTTGGACACGGAGTTCACTCAGATGGCTTACATGTGTCCAGTTCAATTCCAGTAGTAAAGGAAGCTCTAATCATGTGAAGAAAGACAAAGCCTATTTTTGTAGCCATGGATTCATGTACTAAAACCAATCAAAAGAATGCCCAGGCATTCAGAGTACTGCTGGTGCTATACCTCCAATTAAGGAAGTTAGCGCTGTTAAATATTGTCTGCCTATTCAAACCACTGTAATTAGCAGCAAAACATCAGCAATAACCACATTATGGAGTATTGTTGTCATAAATGAGAGCGACTGGATTGGAATTACACAGGATCGTATTCAGTGCTAAGAAAGTCAAACAGTGAAGGTATCAGATGGTAACATGGGGGCCATGTAGCCCCAATCTTTTTTTCTTCATAAATACTTGAAAACATGGACAGAAACATAAATAAATTAGAAGATCTATCACTGTGGGCATTGGACACTATGGACCACGATTCTTTTTTGAAAATACAATCAAGCTTAATGCCCTTGTGCCATCGACTTGGGTACGTCCTCTGAGATGTTAGTGTAATAATTTATCATGAGTGAAGAAATACACAGTGGCAGACGTTGCCCTCATTGAGAGTGTTTTCAGTTTGTTTAAGCAGCTGCTGAACAATCCCGACGTGAGGACAGCAGGACAGGAAACGGTTCGGTATTTTGGTATTTTTTATGAGCACAGGCCACTGGAATTGACATCTCGTCTAACATGACACATTTTGTAATCTTAGTTTTAATTGTAATTGTATTTATATATTGCACACAACCCCCAACAAGGCCTTTTTGTTATTTTTGCACGTTGGCGCTATCTGGGCAAAAGTGTCACCTTATTAGTTCCAATTTGACACCAGAATACAGCAAGCAAACTAAAGGTGACCAGCCAACATTTCCACACGTCCTTCAACTGCTCAGCAACACGTATTGCTGAGTTTATAGTAACATCAACACGTATTGCTGAGTTTATAGTAACATTTGATCCGGTTGAGCAAGATACAAAGTTGTGTTAAACTCAGCAGGTGGTGCACGAGATGACGGGTTGCGTGACAAATGCATCAAATTCATAGATATACAGAAAACGTAGAGGCCCTGAGATCGCATGATTTATATGGCCATGCCTATATGTATGGATTCTTGTACTTCATAAACTTCAAGTTCGAATGCGTCTTAAAATTAGAAAGTATAGATCCTGCGCACTGCTGCTCAGCCTGGAATGAGTAATTGTTTGATGAAAGGTGGTTTTACATATATTTCCCTCCAGATAATGTCAAGCGGCTTCAATGGCAGACTGGCCATTTATCTCTCTGTATTTCCCTCTGCTGCCGTCCCCCTTCTTGCAGTGAGATGACTCTGTTTATCTCGGCCCCCGGGCAGGTGATAATGATCAGCGATAGTGGCGCCCTTGGCTGGTTTTGGCAGCGCACCAGGGTGCCGCTGCACACAGTTTGGGAACTACTGATTTATAGTTAAACGCTGAGCTGTATGATCTTGATGCAGATTCGTTTTTCCTGCTCCACTTTTTGTTGTCGCTTTTTTTTTAACCTTAATTGTAGGGAACATTGTACTGGCATCGTTTTTATTCCCGGATCTGCACTGTATGTTCAAAGGAAGCGCAGGAGTTTATACTGAGATACTTTGGACAGAGGTCAAACACCCTCGCTTCTACCGGGCATCAGGGTCAGTTGGAAGTGGCATCGAAGGCAGAAGGCATGGAAGCAAACACCTAACCTGCCATCCATCTACTGCAAAACAAGGCAATTCTGGAAACAAGAGCAATGAAAGCAAAAGGCTGTGACGGAAAACATGCGTGGATCGTACAAGAATAGGAACCAAACACAGTTTAAGACTAACAGTACAGAAACAAACACCGTCCCTGCAAAATAAACTCTTAATTTCCAAGCGACACAGCACTTTAAAGATTTCCCTAAATGAAACGGAACAAGGCGAGAAATGTGTGCCTGTTGACTAATCGTAAAAATAACAGTTGATGGACAGAATGCAGAACAATGTCATACATTCACCCCAGTACAGAGATCTGGGCCTAAATCCATAGTTTCTTTGCACTCCACACCACCCCAGTTCAGACATGGCCATATGCAAATCAGCCTTGACCCTGTGCCTCATTGGAACAGTCCAGCCCGAACTGCCAAGCCATGTCTTTCCTGGACCGGAATCAAGCATCCTAGGACCGGTTTCTGGCTATCAGCCGTCTTCAGCCAGGATAGCTTGACTCCAGTGGTGTGGAGAGCATGGGACTCACGTCTGAGCATACCCATCCCACTCGGGGTGACAAATGCAAAAATAACAGTTGATGGACAGAATGCAGAACAATGTCATACATTCACCCCAGTACAGAGATCTGGGCCTAAATCCATCGTTTTTTTTGCACTCCACACCACCCCAGTTCAGATATGGCCATATGCAAATCAGCCTTGACCCTGTTGACTAAATGTGACAAAAAGCTAAAAGGGAGTGTATAGTCTCTGTGCTCGTGGGCCATCCACTAAACACCCGGGAGAGTAAGACCCCCGGGGCGCAACAGCGGCCCTCCCCTGGCTCATTTCCCTTCCCTAAACAGATCATCATTAACACATGGATGCTAATGAATCCTTTTCAGTGATGCTTTGTTAACATGGTTACAATTTCACAGCGCTGTCAATTAAGGCGCCTGCATTGCACAAACGCTGCAACAACAAAATGCAAAGCTCTCCTTTACTCCTGCCGTGTTTTATTGCTGATATAGTACATAGTATTAGTATCTAGGGCACCAAGAGAAATACACAAATGATCAAAGAAAGAATATTATTAAATGAAAAAGTGACTGTAAGAGCAGGAGAGATATAGCACGAACTGCACTGCATCTTGGCGCTTTAATAACAGCAACGCGTGTGACATTGGTACAAACCCGTTGGGCTGTGAGCTGCTGGTGCCCAGAGCGTTTCAACTCTCTAAACTGGTTTACTGGTACTAACCACACGCCGCGCGTGCGCCCCCGTGGGGGTGAGCCAACGATCTAACGGGGAGAGCTGAGCCAGGGGTCTGGCTCAGTCTTAAAGTCTGTGCACAAGCCAAAAAATATTTGCTATGTAAATCATTCAACAATCATCTACTAAGACATGATAAAGTCTCTTCAAAGTAAAAAAAGTGCGTTTATTTAAAACGGAGAAGCTTTGACATTAAGAGGGTAATTATAGCAGTGCGCTGAGAAGAAGGTATTAATAAGCACAAACATGCGCCCCTCGCGCAGTGGGGCGGAGAGGGAGGAGCAGGCACGATTCACTCGCGGGAGCGATAATTGGTGCCAGATGGTGGCGCGCGCTCCCGCGAGTGAATCTCCTGACGTGCATGCGTTGCTATTGAAGGCACTGGAACGCGTGCACGTGCTTGGCTGAAAAGCCAAAGCGACAAGAAAAGGTCTTTTTGCCTTGCAGCCCATGCGCGCTGCGAAGGCCGAGACCTTGTGAGCAATGCATGTTAGCATGTGGCTCACATGCTTCAGCAAGTTTTATGAAAAGAAAGGGATTGGGGGGCATGTTCTATTAACGTCACGTAGATAAAAAAAATCCACAGATTATTTCACACTGCTGAGCCACGCATGAATGCAAGTGAGACCACTTCTGCTCAGGCCCCCTGCCACCTCTCAATCAGCATACATTAATGGGCCAGCCCAGCGAAAAAAAAGGGAGTGATGCCTCCAACATCTGCCTCTAGAAAGGCCACTCAGGCACCCACTGGGACACTGGCGGCATCCGAACAGCACACACAGCCCCCAGGCTGCCCAAAAAAAAGCAGCCCACAGCTCGAACTCGGCTACAGGCCCTTTGGCCATTTCCAGAGTGCCCACATTACCAATCGGACCCTGTTTTTTGGCACCTGTACATGCGTACCGCTGGGATTTGACGTAGAATATATTACCCTCAGACAAGGCGCATGGCGCTTGGCAGGGCTGGACAACTACACTAACACGGCAATGCTTAGGTTAGTCCCATGAAGCGGATGTGTTAGTGACATTTACACAACCCATGGCGCACAGGTCACTGCCGCCAGCTCATTATCCTCAGGGCTTCCAGTGTTTGAGTCAGAAGGATGGAGCACTTCAGAAGCCCTGTCCTGACCTTCCAGGTCACACACATCAGTGTGGCGGGCGCACTAATCCACAAGTCTTTTTCACTAGGGTTGTAACATGTGGCTAATAGGTGACGCACACATCTCTGCAGTCCGTGCATTAACTCCACTTTATCGCAGGGATCTCAACCCGTGGACTATAGGCATCTGTCTATCAATCCACTGAATTATTTTACAAAGATTAGAAACAGTGGCCAGCAGATTACACATAAAAAACTTAATCTTGTGTGTACCTGAATGGTCTATCAGGCATCCCTATCATTTTCAGTGTAAACTGCAGACAGCCCGTTTATTATTCAGGTGTTTTCTGTCTGTTTCATTTCTTTCTGGCTCGCTCTACCTCTTTCACCTCTCTCAGGCCTGGACAACATCCTTCTTTTTTGCAAGACTATAGATGCCACGACCGTGGCTCCATATGTGAATTTCTAATAGTTGCAGTGCAGGCTCTCAACGTTTTGATCAGGTTCAGCACAGAGCCTAGTATTGCACAAGACATGGTGAGTGCCATTTTGAAACCTTTTCGAAGAGGTTTGCACCTGTGTGCTTATCTAGACCATAGTTACTTGGGCTGCGGCTAGGTGGCTCCTAGGAAGGATGACCAACTCTGTGAGGCCTACTTCTCCATATGTGGAGAACCAAAGCATCAACACAAACAGCAGGGCTCCAAGTGACATCCTCCTAGACCTCTCCGTGGCGTTCGACACTGTTTGCCACCGCACCCTAGTGCAGCGCCTCAGCAACATCGGAATCCAGGAGAAGGCACTGGAGTGGATCATCTCCTTCCTCGCTGGAAGGACACAGAGATTCGCCTACCACCGTTCAGATCTGCAGCCACGGAAGTCATCTGCGGCGTTCCTCAGGGCTCCTCGCTCAGCCCCACCCTCTTCAACGTCTACATGAGCCCCCTGGCGGCCATCGCACGCCAGCACAACCTCAACATCATCTCCTACGCCGACGACACCCAGCTGATCCTCTCCCTGACCAACGACCCCGCCGCCGCCGCCAGAACCAACCTCCACGAAGGGATGAAAGACGTAGCCGAGTGGATGACGACCAGCCGCCTGAAATTGAACTCAGACAAGACGGAAGTCCTCATCCTGGGCTCCTCGCCCTCCGCCTGGGACGACTCCTGGTGGCCCCCCGCCCTGGGCACCGCACCCAAACCGACAGACCACGCACGCAACCTGGGCTTCATCCTGGACTCCTCCCTCTCCATGACCAGACAAGTCAACGCCGTCTCCGCGTCCTGTTTCAACATCCTGTGCATGCTACGGAAGATCTTCCGGTGGATCCCCACCGAGACCAGGAAGACGGTCACCCAGGCCCTCGTCACCAGCCGACTAGACTACGGCAACGCCCTCTACGCCGGAACCACCGCCAAGCTCCAGAAGAGACTCCAGCGGATCCAGAACGCCTCAGCCAGACTCATCCTCGACATCCCCCGACGCAGCCACATCTCCGGACACCTGAGAGACCTGCACTGGCTCCCCGTCAACAAGAGAATCACCTTCCGTCTCCTCACCCACGCACACAAAGCCCTACACGACCAAGGCCCGAGCTACCTCAACAACCGCCTCAACTTCTACGCTCCCAAATGCCACCTCCGATCGACCAACCACGCCCTCGCTGCCGTCCCCCGCATCCGAAGAGCGACAACAGGAGGAAGGTCCTTCTCCTACCTGGCCGCCAAGACCTGGAACACCCTCCCTACCGACCTCCGCCTGACCCAAGATCACCTCTCCTTCAGGAAGAAGCTCAAGACCTGGCTGTTCGAGCAGTAGCGGCACCCCCCCCCCCCCCCAAGCGCCTTGAGACCCTCCGGGTGAGTAGTGCGCTCTATAAATGCCTTGATTGATTGATTGGTTGATTGACAACAGTAGGGCTTTCATGATGTCCAAGTGGATTATCCGGAAAGGAATGGTGTCAGAAAATGCACTAACTCATTTGCTCATACATTCCTCTCATTGACTTAAGCACTCGTTCCAGAGATTTGTACGTAACCTGTCACTCATGCCTTACCTGTGCATGTTCTGTGAACGATGAAAGCTTGAACTAGTCTACCCTGCTTGATCTCATCTGGGGGGAGTTGAAGATGGCGCTGACTGCTCTCTGTAAGAGAGGGAAGCTTGCTCTGCTGCTCCGTATGCCTGGTCTGTGTGGACATAAGTCTTACCCTTCTACTGCCTGAGTTGTGCTTATGCTGTGATGGGGAAAGTTTGAGCTGCTGCTGAACGAGCTGCACCTTTCTGAGGAACAACCATCACCAGCAGGTGTCTTGGCACTGAACATTAAGGTGAAATGCAAACCAGTGATGTGAAAGCTGTGTTTAGTTTCATTTGGAAAACAGCCAGGTTTTCAGAGATTTCCTGGAGATGAGAATGTCAGTACTGCTTCTTATCTTTACTGTTCATGTGTTCCAGTGTTTAGCATCAGCTACAGAAAAGGCTCTTATAGTACATGGTCAGAACATTACCTTTCCCTCAGATACTTATATCCGTTGCCTTGCACTTTCATAGGAAAGATATAGTATAGTTGTAGACATGAAAAGCAAAAACAGAATATAGTGTGAAAATAAACATATTAAAAGGCAGTATTTATTGCAAAAAGATATCAGAATGAGTTTAACATAGGTCAGATGAAAAATGTTGGTGCACACAAGGTGTAGATAAATGCAGAGATATTATATAACTTGCAAAAAATAGCATGTTCCCACGAATATCTCCTTTTTTCTCGTCACTGTTAGTTTGAGAAAACAAGCATTAGCAATGCAAAGGTCTCGCATTTACAAGAGTTTAAGCTATTGCCATTGTAAATGACAATGCCTTTTATTTATCTGTTTTGATAATTAACACATAAATAAAAGGCATTGTCATTTACAATTCCAATTGCTCAAACTCTTTGTAAAGGCGAGACCTATTTAATTTCAAAGAAGCAGCAGCCATTGTCCTGGGCTGCTTGGAGAGTGAAAGCACGCATGGCGCACTGAATGTTGCAGGAAAGCATGTCGTGCCTGCAGTAGGAGAAAATCTTTAAAGAAACAAGCATTTACAATGCAACGGTTTCGCCTTTGTAAAAGTTAGAGCTATTGGCATTGTATATGACAAATTGTTTATTTATGTGTTGGTTTTCAAAACCGATAAATAAATGGCATTGTCATTTACAATGCCAATAGCTTAATCTCTCGCAAATGCGAGACCCAATGCATTTGCACCCACACGCACACACACAGAGAGCCACACACACACACAGAGCCACCCACACACAGAGCCACCCACACACAGAGCTGCCTACAAAAATAGCTAGCCACACAGACAGAGCCCCAACACACACAGAGCCCCAACACACACAGAGCCCCAACACACACAGAACAGAAAATAAGTTGAGGACTGTGCACCAACGCTCTGTAATGAGTACAGATTCTGGCAGCTGCACACTGTAAAGAATGCATGCTTATTTTGTACATATATATTCAACCTAGCTCGTTCACATATTGTAAGCACTCTGCTATGTCACCTATACTGAGCAGACCTATGTCACCAAAATACACTGCAAGCACCCACCTATGTAGCCTATGATGTGCAGTTCAACTACCATACCCTACACATGAAGCTTTATACCAAAACACACTGCATGCCCAGGCCCGTCACCCACGATATACAGTGCAAAATCAGCTCCACCAGCTGGAAAACAGAAACCTAGCTGCCAACCACAATACTTTTCTGAGCCCGTCATACTGAGCACTCAGCTTACTGCCACGGGGCATTACGCACATCAACCTAGAGTACAAAACAGAATGCAATCACATACAGTAAACTGCTCGCTATTTGTCGCTAACTGACCAAATCTAATTGTCATACATGATAATCCAGGTGTGACTTACTGAAAACTACAGCCGGCTCTTGCTAACTTTTCTACGCGGTGCACAACCAGTTGTTACTATTTTTGCACAGGAACCTGCTATGCACTGTACAATGCAAGCAGTTGTTACCTTACTTTATGTACATCCATGTATCACCCATATCATAGTATGCACAGCTGGATGACAACCACTGTGCAGACAGATGTCACTAATGGTGCACAATCAGCTGTCACTCCTCGTACACCGCACAGCCAGCTGTCACCTGTAAAATGTACGACTAGGAGTTGCCTACAGTAACTGTTCCCAACCAGCTTCCAACAGTGCACAATCAATCGTCATAAGTAGCACACTTACCCGCCGCCGTCCACAGCCAGCTGTCACCCACCATACACAGTCATCACTACAGTACACTGGGCCAGGCAAGTGCTGTGAACTGCAATCCACTGCACATCCAGGAGACACGGACAGCGGGAGGGGGGGGGGGGACGGGTACATGGACAGCGGTAGGGGGGGCGAGAACGGGCACACGGACAGCGGGAGGGGGGGCGGGAACGGGCACACGGACAGCGGGAGGGGGGGCGGGAACGCGCACAATCAGAAGGCAAAAAAAACAAGCAGGCAACAGAGGCACGAAAACCGGGTCACAAGCAGGCAGCAGAGGCACACACAAAACAGGAGCACAAGCAGGCAACAGCGGCACACACAAAACTGGAGCACAAGCAGGCAACAGAGGCACAAGCAGGCAACAGAGGCACACAAAACCGGAGCACAAGCAGGCAACAGAAGCACGGAAACCGGGTCACAAGCAGGGAACAGAGGCACAAGCAGGGAACAAGCAAGGGGGGGGTCGGCGGCATTTATGACAATGGCACAACACAAACGAAACGAGCATTGGCTTTAGGATCAAAAAAATGCCTGGCGGGTCCAGTTTGGTAACTTTATTTCATGGGTGCAATTATTGGGAAAGGTCTTTACCTAAAACATATGATCACTCCACAAACTATTTACAGTTTTCCCATTTGAGGATTGGCTCCTATTTCACACAAGACAGAATGTCTTTTGGGGTCCATTTCGAGTAAATTATTAAAGAATCAATGACTTTTAACGTGAATGCATGTTTTTTCAGAGATATTTACGGTAATCCTGGTTGCCAGCAATGTTAAATAGCAATATTTACATGCATTTTTTTTTTTACTAAGTGTGCCTATTTCGGTGACATCCGGGTTCGGAACTTCATCGAGGAAAACCCTTCCCACTCTAGGTCAAGTAGTCAAAGATTCACTCATGCTGTCAACATTCTTCACGATTTTGAAATAATTCTGTGCAGCCAAAATACACAATCTACCACGAGTCTTTTATAAAACCTCTCTACCGATTCCAATAAACAAATTGGTCCTAACAGTGAACCAAGCAACGCGCCTAGTGCTTCACAGGGGGCTGTTTGACAATCATGTACAAGCTTTAGGACAGAGACAGCAGCAGCATAATAGAACATTTCTTTTAAGCACAGTCACGACCTATCCTCCTGACAGTTCTTTTCACGGTCGAACTTCAAGATTCTATCTTTAGAGAAGCCGATTATGTTTAAAAAAAATAACAACAGCAGAGAACAAACATATTTTGCTTTTACGCTACACGTAAACTTGGCTTTTCGCAGCCCCCAACCCATACCTTACTAGGGAAGTGACTTCACATCCTTTGACATCAAGCATAGCTCCAAGACGGGGGAGGGGATAGGAAAACAGAAATCGACAGAACCTGCTTCAAATCTGAGCAATTCTCTAGATCTGCTAAATGCCGAAGAAAAACACAAAGGTGCAACCCATCCTAGCGGCAAAAACAGTGTAAGGCTGACTCTGTCATAGAGACTTCCTGCATGTTATGTATAGCTCTCACAATTGCCATGTAGTCACCACACATTCCCTGAACACTGCCTCGCGCAGCAGCTCACCTCTGATGTGTGACAGGGCCACGGGCTGGAAGGGCTCATTGGACCCGGCGGCATCGACCACCATTCTGCTGCCGGCCTTGTTACATGTCAAAATTGAGAACCCAGCGGGAGAAGCGGTGCGATAATCCTCAGGGCGAGGAACCGGCCTCCATTTTAGTTTTTAAATAAAAACAAGCTGTGAAAAGTGCTCATAACACTAAAAGAAACGTGGGGAACGTGAAAGGGTGAACTCGGAATCGCCGAGGTTAATGGTGGAGAAAGGAGAAATGCTTACCGGTCGTATGAAGTCCCGGCAACAAAAAACGCCCAGAAAGGCATGACGACAAAAGGGGCGGGACTTAAAAAAAGACCCAGAAACGCCCACGAATCGCGTCGTGACGGGGGAAAGAGTGATAGGAAAACAGAAATCGACCAAACCTGCTTCAAATCTGAGCAATTCTCTAGATCTGCTAAATGCCGAAGAAAAACACAAAGGTGCAACCCATCCTAGCGGCCAAAAACAGGATACGGCTGACTCTGTCTTCCTGCATGTTATGTACAGCTCTCACAATGGCCATGTAGTCACCACACATTCCCTGAACACTGCCTCCCGCAGCAGCTCACCTCTGAATACAAAATGCATGGTTTTCAGTTTCTCTCGGCCTCTCAGAGACACGCACAGCGCGGGGGGTTGGAGTGGGGGCGAAACAAGGACACGGACAGCGGGAGGGGGGACGGACAGCGGGATATAACCATGCGGGACCAGGACGATCTGAGCAATGAGGAAAAAAAAAAAAAGTACACGCCCACCGCCGCAATGATGTTGTTAAAGGGGCGGGATGAGTAAAAATCGCCGGAAAGCCCACGAATCTGCTCCGGCAATGACTGACAGATCTCTCTTCCAATGGCTAGCCTCCATTTATGGAGCTAGCCAATCGAAGAGAGAGGCGGGACAAAGCCCCGTACTGCTAAAACATAAGATTTCGCCTCCGCGAACACTGCTGCGCAGTGCTACGCCAGGCGAAACCTAAAAAGTGCTTACAGACTAAATAAATCATACTGTGTAACAAACAGATGCAAAAGGGCCAGTCCTCATGGGAGCTTACAAATGAAGACAAGGCGGTGCTAAGAAGGACTAACAAGCCAATTAACGAATCAGAAGCCAGCATTTACAAAGGACAATGACACAAGGCAATAAAAAATATGGGTGGAGAGTGGGCGGAGCTTCAAGTCCATACTCGAATACAGCATGCCTCACAGAGCAGTGCATGCGCTGCCCAGGCTCGACCTTAAAAGGGAACCCTACTCGGCATAAGCTAAGCAGGTAAAAATCCAGTAGTCTTAGTGAGCAAAATATGCAGAATGGGCCATGTCAGTTCTTGGTAAAATTTTCACTCATTACGTTCCAGTGAGTTTGACCTGCAAAACATTACCTGGAGTGTACATTTTATTGCATCTGATAATTACCAGGCAAAATCAGTGCAAAGTTAATTAGCAGACAGAATATGTCCTCTATGGGTATCAACTAGGCAGACTACTCTTTTACAATAAATATGGTGGTACAAAATGAAGAATCAAGAAACTCCACATACACCTAAACCAAGTACAACAGAGGACGCAACAGTATAGGCTACACAACAGTCACTCACACACACACACAATATAATGCACCTTGCCATAACAGCTGTTTGCTTTATTTCATTATTTTAAAGACCACTGGAATTATACAGCAGTAAATGACTGAGTATGAGGCAGCCTTGACCAAAGTATGTGGCAAAAAGATGAATTATGCAGCAATTGTGGGTCACCTCTTTCCACTAAACAGAAGTCTACAGGACTGTACAGTACATTTCATATATTTATGGCCATATCTCTCTAGTAGGTACTTTAGTGTTCAAGATATAGGAGCATATGTATGAACAGCCCGTTTTGAGAATCCCAAATTAGATTCGCAAATCGGGATGTATTTAAAAAATCGCTAATGATTAGCGATTACCTAAAAATCGCAATAAATTCTCAGAACCATGATTTGTGATTCCTTAATTGCGAAATTCGCAAATTAAGAAATCGCAAAAGCGGGAATCTGCAATACAGGTGCAGCCTGATGACATCACAACCAGGAAGTGGGAGTGATTTGCTGCACCTGATTGCCTGAGTCAAAGTCAGAGGCTGTATGGAGAGTGTGAGGAGTCAGCACAGCAGAGAAACAACCCCAATGGAGTCCCAGAAGCAACATGAGGGCAAGGAGGGTGAAAAAAGGAAGAGAAAACACAAATTCTCTGACAAGGAGCAGGAGGTGCTCATAGAAGAGATGGTGTGCAGCCATGAGCTCCTCTTTGGGAAAAAGGCACTGCGAGTCCCTGAATCAAGGAAAAGAAAGATTAGGCTGGACATTCAAGAAAAAGTTAATGCTGTTGGTGTGACTCATCGCACTGTGGAAGAACTGTGAAAGAGGTGGTATGACATGCGGCAAAGTTCGAAGGAGAGGGTGGCAGCCATACTGAAGGAGTCGAACAAGACCGGGGGAGGATCATCTACAGCAGCAGAGCCAACACCCCATGAGGAGCTGGTGGAGTCAACCCTCCTGCCTGAGAGCATCAGTGGTGTGGCTGACATCGACAGCTCCGACCCTGCATCCAGCAGCCAAGGTAAGATGCATGCCAAATATATCTGCACAGATCCCCATCCCATGCACACTGTCAGGAATGCGCAAAATAGAAACAACACATGTCACTCCAGTCCACCTCTTACAGCACACCCAGCAATGCATCATGGGAGTCGTAGTAAGATGTATGATAGTGTGTCCATGACACATAGAAAATCAATTGCAACATGTGGTTCAGTGATAAGGGAATAAGACAGTGTCAAAAGTTAGCCAGACAAATTGTAGAAACTTTATTGAGTGTGAAATGCAGACAATGACACAAACTCATGTATTCCCCTTTACATCCACAGCACAATCCAGGGCACTTGATGACAGTGCAGAGGGAGATGACTTTGCAAATCCTGAGGACCAGGCTGATGATGAGGACTCAAGTGAAGAGACAGAGCACACAACAATCATGCGCAGGAAGCACACACATGTGCCCCCACTGCCTCCATTGGAGGATGACATAGAGGCCACAGGGGAGGAGAGTGAGCAAAGAGAGGCAAGGCAGGCTGTGTCACACATGCGTAGGCAGGAAACCCCATGAATGAGTGTGCCAGCAATGGAAACACGCAGGTCAAAGCCCAGGAGCAGCACTGCCACCGATGAGGAGCACACAGTCTTTGCAGGTCTTGAAAACAGCATGCTGCAGGTAGAGCGCCTGCAACAGAAATCATTGCGCTCCATTAATAGGCAGCTCAGCACACTCAACAGGAATTAGCACTCCATGGGGGAGGGCATCATGGCCATGGCAGGTGCCATACGTGACCTCTGTGACACTCTGAAGCTAAACCAAGATGCGAGGGATAGGGCTGCCCAACGTGCCAACGCACGGCTGTATAACTACACAAAGGCAGTGAACCGCCTGTGCACCATCACCAGCAACTTGACCCGTCGCAGCATTACCATGCAGGTGGAAATGTCACACTGCTGCCAGGATATTGCAAGAGGCCTGGAACAGGTCACCAGTGCAGTTGAGCAAATCCAGACGGCTAACTCAGGTGGCACCGCACTCATGGTCTCTGGGGAGAGTGAGGAGACATCAAGTAAGGGTAACAACACGCCAACATTACCAGAAGCAAGAAGGTGCAGTGGCAGACAGGGTGCAGTACCTAGGTACCCAACGGAGGGCACTCAGCCTGGAGACCGACCAGCACCAATCCGTCACCGGAGGAGGTGAACTGTACAGTGAAACATTTGCATCAATGGGTGATGCAACCCAGGAATACATATGGAACACTTTCTTGGGAACTACCTGCACTGTGTGCATAAAATGTGCTGGCTACAGCAACAGTGAATGTGTTTGAAGTGTGAATAAACACAGCACAGATTTCAATCATTATTTTGGCTCATGTCATCATTACTCACCTAGAAGTAGTTTAGTGTGATCTCAGTCCATCTCTGACGTACGGCAGCTGCCCCAACTCCTGATGCTGGTCTGCCAGTGGGAGTAGGCCAATCATCATCCGATGTGTCTGTAGCGATCACATCAATTGTGGTGCCTTTCCTCATAGCCATGTTATGGAGCATTGCACAGCTTGCCCCGATTTTACAGCAGGTCTCAGGGCTGTATTGCAGTCCTCCTCCGCTTTTATGCAGGCACCAAAACCAGCTCTTTAAGATTACAAACATAGGCTCTATGACGCAGCATGTAGATCTGTGTGCCCTGTTGTATCTCCACTCTCTTGCAGTGGCTGGATCCAGGTACGGGGTCAGGATGAAGTCCCGCTCTGCATAGGCACTGTCACCTGCAGGGATAGACACAATAGGTAAGTCAATGTCCCCCCTCAGGAGATGTAGTGGATGGATGGATGTGTGCCATGCATTTACCTAGCAGGTATCCCTCTCCAAACTCTCCAGCACTCAGACGTCTGTGTATCCCACTATGTCTAAAGATGAAAGAGTTGTGTGTACTGCCAAGGTATTTCGGTACAATGTCACTGATGATAAACTTAGCATTGCACAAAATCTGTATATTCAGGGAATGGTAGCATTTACGGTTTCTGTAGACATATTCAGTTGCTGATGGGGGTGTGATGGCCACATGGGTCCCATCAATGCAGCCAATGATGTGGGGGAAACGTGCAATCTGGTAGAAGTCAAGTTTTGTTTGCTGTAATGCCTGTTGAGTGCTGGGGAAGTATATGTGATGAGACAGCCTCTGTAGCATTGCATCTGTGACACCCCGCCCACCTCTGCTATGACCCCTTGAAAACTCTCTGAGGCCAGGAGGTGCAGGAAGCACAGGACCTGCACATGGGTGGGAATTGTTTGGGTCCTGCCTGTCGGGTGTTCCAAATAGGGTTTCAGCTCCTCAATCAGGTCCAAGATGGTCTGTGGGTGCAGCCTGTACTTGTCATGGATCTCCTCTTCAGTCTGCTGGAACAGAGTGATGCGCAGCCTGAAGATACGTTCCTGTCTCATTCTCCTCTATGCAAGAGCCCGAATACGCTGCCTCCTGGCTATCACAAATAGTGCTACCATTGTGGAAGGATCTGTTACATTGTGAACTGGTTTAAGTACCTTACACCTGGTTACCACATGCATGCACTTGATGTTAATTGCGATTTCTTATTTTGCGAATTTGACAATTATGCAAATTTTTCATACATGTCCTTGCGATTTCTTAGATTGCGATTTCCTTTTTGCGATTTTCGCAAACTGAGAAAATCGCTATTTAGGAATTTGCAAGGATATTCGCAGAATTTTTGTTTCACAGTATTAGATATTGCTATTTTTGCGATTTCTTAGTTTGCATTGCGAATGTGTCTCATACATCTCAAATAGCGAATTTCCATTCGCAAATGCTGTTTTTTGCGATTCGCAGCGTGTGCGACTAAAAATTAGTTTCATACATATGCCCCACAATGCCTTAAAAAGAGAAGCAACAAATCTATGATTTGTCTGTGTATCCTTTTGCAAGAAGTGCAGCTTTTCCGAAAAACATCTGTGCTATAAATATACATTTGTGTTCATAGGGAGATAAAAATCAGAGCAAAGAAGGAATCGTTCGGTCCATCTTGTCTGAATTACATTTAAGAATGTAAGGCTTTTGTTTCGTCCTGGAGGGAAATGCAATTACCACGCCTCTTACCCCGGGATGGGTATGCTCAGACGTGAGTCCCATGCTCTCTACACCACTGGAGTCAAGCTATCCTGGCTGAAGACGGCTGATAGCCAGAAACCGGTCTTAGGATGCTTGATTCCGGTCCAGGAAAGACATGGCTTGGCAGTTCGGGCTGGACTGTTCCCATGAGGCACAGGGTCAAGGCTGATTTGCATATGGCCATGTCTGAACTGGGGTGGTGTGGAGAGCAAAAAATGATGGATTTAGGCCCAGATCTCTGTACTGGGGTGAATGTATGACATTGTTCTGCATTCTGTCCATCAACTGTTGTTCTGCATTTGTCACCCCGAGTGGGATGGGTATGCTCAGACGTGAGTCCCATGCTCTCCACACCACTGGAGTCAAGCTATCCTGGCTGAAGACGGCTGATAGCCAGAAACCGGTCCTAGGATGCTTGATTCCGGTCCTGGAAAGACATGGCTTGGCAGTTCGGGCTGGACTGTTCCCATGAGGCACAGGGTCAAGGCTGATTTGCATATGGCCATGTCTGAACTGGGGTGGTGTGGAGTGCAAAAAAACGATGGATTTAGGCCCAGATATCTGTACTGGGGTGAATGTATGACATTGTTCTGCATTCTGTCCAACAACTGTTGTTCTGCATACGCCTCTTACCCTGCCATCAAATCGGGATGTTAACACTATCAGGGCAACAATTTGATCTATTTAAATGGCTAATTACACCAATCAAAATGTGCCGTTTAACTTTTGTAAACTGACTGTCTGGTTCACATTGCACCCGTGTCTGGCAATTGTAATTCTGTTTGCCTAGTTTGAGCTTGAAACATATTTTTTTCATAAAGTCTGCAAATTACTTGCCACATGATGAATTATGTGAGACTTTACGTTAACACGGAAAACGCCACAGCCGCACTATCGTGTTTTTACAGTACACTTATTTTTATCCTTCTCCTTCTGCTCTGAAGAGTTCCTTGGGCTGCTCCCATTCCTGTGGTCCCTGGGGCTCAGAAAAAGAGCATAGTTGACAGCTGGATGCTAAAAAGCATGATGGGATGGTGGGAGGGTGAGGGCAGCGCTGCTTGAGTGACATGTGGCTATAGAGTGAAGGTCATGAACCCCTTGACCTCTGTTGACTGTATTCCGGCTGTGACCTGTGGAAGGAAAGCATTTACGAAATCCAACCAACCAACCTTGATGGATATTTTGGGGCAAAATCGAGTACTTCAAAGAACTGGACCAAAATGCCATCGAATTCCGGTTTGAGAATATTTTGAGTTGAGGATGAGATGCAAAAGGCGTTAGTTCGTACAGACCATGACTTGAACCTGCAACCAGCAGCCATAAACACGGATTGGCCAGTTAGGAATAAAGTAGGTTTTCAAAGTCATGTGGCTTTAAAAGTTGCCAGAACTGAGGTATATTTTGCATTATGATGAGAGAAGTGCTTCAAAAGGAGACTAGGGCCATCTCAGAGTCAGTCAATTCCATGCCAGGCTTCACCTCTGGCCACACAACATCCCAGCTAACAAAAACTTTACAAAAGATTACCCAAACAACAAACTACACTAAAAGCAGCACCACCACGTGCATCCCCTGTAACACAATCTGGATCATACAGAAATGTATGCGTACACATCAAAGTTACTCCAAATAGCGGTCTAACTGTTGTACATGGACTTTGTCTCTTTTCCCCAGGTTTGTATTTCCTTGATGCTCTCTTGATGTCACTGTATGTTTACCTGGTGACATCATAGAATGTTGTAGTTATTGCATAAGCCTACTGACAGTTGGAGGCAGGCTGAGTGACAAGGAGGTCACTCCTGGTGGGGTCTCTTAGTTATTATCATAAGAACTGGACCTGTAACTATCCTGAATAAAACTACATGAAAATATATCCTTGACTCAAGAACATCTTTTATATACAACATGTTGGCGACTTTTGGACATCTTCAAAGAACCTACTGCGTGCAAAAGAAGATTAAAGAACCTACAGCATAGAAAAGAAGATTAAAGAACCTACAGCGTGCAAAAGAAAATTAAAATATATCTACAGCGTACTCAAGGATATATAAGAAAGAAAATAAGGAACCTAAAAGATACAGAAATCAATCATTCAATAAGAAAAGAAACTGGAACTTCAAAAAAACGAACTCACAACTATCAAGTAAGTCTCCGTTTAATTCCTAATTTAAAACCTCTCATTGACTTTTAAATTTCACTTATATTACAACCAACGCTTTGCCTGGCCCCACCAGTGTCCATTACAACCCGGACAGCCTGTAACTAAAGCGTATGTGAAAACATTGAGAGGAAAGACATAACCATCTAGTACATTTCTAGACTGCTGTCTGAACTAATGTAAATAATAAACGGAGCGTTGCTGAAAGCGAGAGACATTTCCCAACACAAGATTCAGTTTAAAATAATAATTACACTTCAATACTACATAAATGAAGTAGACAGCCAAGCGTGTAAAGACATCTTATTGCTACTGAAGTATAAATAACACTCTAATGTGAAATACATGAACAGCTAAGTTTGAGGGAAATTGACAGTGCATGATTTCCGCTTTTAAATGAAAACATGTGTTTAAAGCTGCGCACATTAAATTACACTGCAAAGTCAACATGAAAGACATGAACTACTATTTGGAAATAATACCCGAGTTGTTCTACTGTGAGTTTTTTGGGAACTATAGAATTTAAGTTTGCCTTTCCTTACCGTTTTTCTTCAACCGTTTTTCTGCCTCTGCGCCGACCTGCTCTCCATCATGCCACTTTTGTAAGTGATGACGTGATGGAATCTCCGTGTGACTCGGCGAAGAAGCAGCCTGCTCCAAGACATGATCGCGTGCGCATCCAGCCTCATCCCAGCGTTTTGAAGAAGCCTGGGTGCCTTCAGTGTGTCATCGCGCTAAGGGAGACGTCACAACGCGACGTGAGCGTCCATGTTGTATTCACTCTGTAATGTTGTTTCTATGGTGATGAGACTACGGGAGCATAACGAAACGGAGAACACTGGCACAATGTGAAAGGATGTTTTGAGCATTTCCTCGTGTGTGTGGCGCAGAATGGGAGCGCTTAAACCTGACTGTCCATGGAATCTTCCGAGAGCACCTACAAACTGAGCTAAATTAGTACATAACTAAGCCCAAGAAGCAAAATGACAGAGGTAAAAGAAATTAATTTGGACAAATATTGTTTTTTTTTAAATATGGAAAATGGTCAAAGAAGAGAAAATATACATCTGACTTAACAAACACGATGTCCCTCTTCAAGACTTTTTCACCATAATTATATTTTATCTGCTACTGTCTCAGTCCTCCATTGACCCAGACTACGGTGACTACGTTTTTTATTTTAATTTATTAATTTTGATATTTTCATGCTATCTCTATGTTTAGCTATTAAGAAATGTTTGGTTCAACGTGGGGTCATTAACTCTTAACAGAATTTACATATTATTGTAAGTATTAAGTCATCTTTTTACATGATTCGGTATTACTTTACGTTTTTCACTTGCATTTAATTTAGAATATTCATATTCATGCATTTTTAAGTAAGTACACATGAGTTGTTGACATGTTATACTAGTTTCTGTACAAGCCTATTCTTGTATATTGTACACGTAAGTTTATAGTAATGACACTTATAGTTATGATATATTCATTTTCACGGGTTTAGGTTTTCTTATAATTCCCGTTACATTCTAGTTGCATTCCTGGGTGAGCGTATCCCTGCAACTTGCATTAGGGTGAGTGTATCCCTTAAAAAAAAAATATTTGAAATTCACAGGTTAAGTATTTCTTGTAAACCCTGTTAAGTTATAGTTGCATTCCTGGGTGAGTGTATCCCTGCAACTTGTAATAGGGTGAGCGTATCCCTTAAAACATTTTTGGGAAATTCACGGGTTAAGTATTTCTTATAAACCCCGTTAAACTATAGTTGCATCCCTGGGTGAGTGTATCCCTGCAACTTGTTTTAGGGTGAGTGTATCCCTTAATTTTTTTTGAAATTCACGGGTTAAGTATTTCTTGTAAACCCCGCTAAGTTATAGTTGCATCCCTGGGTGAGTGTATCCCTGCAACTTGTTTTAGAATGGGTATATCCCTTTAATATTTGGGAATTCAATATGGGTGAGTGTATCCCTTGATGTAATATTCATGAAGGGTAAATGTATCCCTAGTTATACTTTAAGGGTGAGAGCATCCCCTAATATGATATTTATGTAGGATGAGTACATCATCTTCATTTGATTATTACACGTGTAATTCCTGCAGGTCGTTTGCGTGTTACGTTATTGGCATTTAGTGTTGAGTAATTGATGGGTGAATTTATATCTTTTACTGTTAGTACGCATAGCTAAATGTATTCCACAGATTATTTCCGGGCTGAATAATTGTTGTGTGAGTGTATCCCTTCATTCATTTTTTTAATTTATTCTTGAACTTTCTATTTTTCTGTAATTTGGTGTTTAGTCTCCTGCCTTTACTCTTCGTGCTGGTTCACATATGTTTTGGTGGATTCTTTTTCACTATACTTAGGGTGCCGGAGACGTCTGGTATTCTTTCTCCTATGTTTTTTTTCATTAACTTCTTGTATGTTTCTTGCTTTTGACCATTATTAGGAAGAGAATGGTGGTGTACGTTACCTCATTGGTGGTTTTTGTGTCTTACTTCTTCTTCCACTCCTTTTCCTTTCTTATGACTTCTTACATGTTCGTATCTTCTTGTTTGGCGCCATAGTTTATTTGCTAATTTAACAACGTTATTAGTATATATCATTTTGTTCTTTTCCCTAAAGAAAGGAGATATGTTGTACATGGACTTTGTCTCTTTTCCCCAGGTTTGTATTTCCTTGATGCTCTCTTGATGTCACTGTATGTTTACCTGGTGACAGCATAGAATGGTGTAGTTATTGCATAAGCCTACTGACAGTTGGAGGCAGGCTGAGTGACAAGGATGTCACTCCTGGTGGGGTCTCTTAGTTATTATCATAAGAACTGGACCTGTAACTATCCTGAATAAAACTACATGAAAATATATCCTTGACTCAAGAACATCTTTTATATACAACACTAACATATGCAAATCCTGCCACATGCAATGTCTCCCACACACAACTTCAATCAGGCAGGCGTTTTCTTTACCAGGTTGTTAGTTTTGACTCATTCAGCCACAAACACTGCCTTTAAAGTAAGAGGCGGAACACCAAATGGGAAGTGATATCATAGTCGCAAGTGATCAGAGAGGAGTGGGTCAGCACCTAAGTCCACATGGTAAGATGCTATCCAAAGGCGGCTCCCTGAGCCAGGAGGTGAAAGGGTTTCTACACCTACTACCGAGTCCAACCATTGAGCACCTGAGCCCTAGAGATAGCAGGCGATGGAGGCTTTTATGCACTAATTCCACGAGGCAGCCAGTTCCTAAGGGGTGGGCTCTGTGCCCCAATGCTATGCCACTCCAGAAGGCTTAGCCCCAAAGGTGACAAGGGTCCCAGGGTGACACAATGTGGCCCACGCCAACCCATTGAGTCTCTGGGGTTCCTTTGCTCATTGGTGGAATAAAACTTTCCCCGAGGTGACAGCTCTTTGTGCATGTTCACTCTCCCACGTCAGTCATCATTGGAAGTGGCCGGATATGTAGCCGTGTTTGAAAATCTTGAGTCACGTAGACCACAGTTCACAGGCTTTAAAGAGCAGCAAAACAAAAAGAGAACAAGCAGGGGGAAGGAGCAGACACACGGAGCCCGAGGAGAGGGTGTGAAAGGCAATACCAGGGTAGCCCGCAGGGGGAGGAGACCCAGCGTCCGTGAAGTGGTGGATGCCGTGCTGAGCAAGGGAAACTCTTGTACAATTCAATTTGCAATGCAATAGGTCTCGCATTTAAATGCGAGGCCTATTGCATTTCAAAGAAGCGGCTGCCATTGTCCCAGCTGCTTTAAAAGAAAAAGCGGGCATGAAGCGCTGAATGTAAGTTAAGCACGTCATGCCTGCAGCAAGAGAAACACAAGAAAGAAAATAGTGCTTACAGACTTAAGAACACGTACCGTGTAACAAGAAAAGTAAAGGGGCCAGTCGCCATGGGAGGTTATATATGAAGACAAGGCGGTAGTAAGGAGGGACTAACAGGCCTCTTTTCGAATCAGACGCCAGCATTTAGGAAGAACACTGACACAAGCCAGCGACAAACATAGGCGGGGAATGGGCGAAGCTTCTCTTCTGTACTCCACTACAGCAGTCTCACTGAGCAGCGCATGCGCGCTGCCTCAGGCTCGACCTTTAAAGATCAGGAGAATGAAAAGCTTCTTTTTTTAATTTGAACAAGCTATGATATGCCTTTCAGTGTGGTTGCTGGCTCAAGCAGCAGGCATTATAGCAGTTAACCAGCTAAATCATTTCTTTAATTACAGAGAGACTAGAGCCATTATAAATCACCTGTGATAAGGAAATTAAAGACAAGGGTTCATTTAATACAGGGATTGCAGGTTGTATTATAACTGCACTTCAATATATGCATTACACTTATAGATCACGTCCTAAACCCACACATCAGTGGCACTTTTAAGGCAAAGAGGCCCGAGGAAAGATCAACACTGGGCCCAGGACAGAATTGGGTGGGCTTACTCTGGTGAGAGTTTGGGGTGTCTAGGAACCACAGTGGTGACTATTAGGAATAAATGATGGCCTTTGGACTCCCCTTATATGGAGCTTAGGCAGCTATTAATGAACTGCTTGGATGGAGTGATTTCATTAGGATTAGAGCTTGTCACATTGTTAGAAATTGGATTTTTGGCAGGCTAGGGCATGTGCCAAAGCCAGGCAGAAAACACTACTCAAGTCAGGATAAGGGAGTTACACTCCTAAAATAATCCATGCTCACTCTTTGGTAGCTTGGCACGAGCAGTCAGGCTTATCTTAGGGGCAGTGTGTAAAGCATTTGCACATAACCAACAGTAATACAGTGTAAGCACTACAAAAAGACACCACACCAGTTAAGAAAAAAAGATCCAATATTTTTATATACTAAAGACAAGACCAAAACGATAAAAATCCACAATACAGTATTTAAAAATCCACAGTTATCAAAATACGCTTTAAAAACAGTGCCTTGAAGTCGATAGCTATGTTCTGGGCTATCACGGTGTCTAGAGCACACAAATCCAAACAGTTCTGGCTGACCACGGCATGGCAGGCCAGCCACGGTGTCGGGAAGACCCGCAAACAGTACCTTTTAGAAATGCAGGGTGTCGGCGACCTCTTGCTGAGCTTCCGAAAACACGCCGTCCGCAGGAGTTGGTTCCGTAGGTCGGTGCAGGAGTCGTCGGGGCCCTTGAAGTCATACACGTTGCAGGTCGATCTCCTCTCTGTTGGAGTCAGGAGCGCTGGCGTCGGCAGGCGTTGTGTGCTGCGATGCGAAGTGCAGTGGTGCCCTCAGGTTGCGGTGCGAGCAGCGGCTTAGTGGCAGCGTCAGATGGAGTAATCAGTGAGACCAGGGTCACGGTGTGAGATGAAGGCTGTGCTAGTCACGGTGCTGGCAGGTCACGGTGCAAGCAGCAACGTCATCATTGCTGAAGCGCTGTCTTTAGCTGATGAACTGGAGTCGATGGCACCAGCGTCGGTAGGCCAAGGCTGCGGTGCGGGATGAAGCTGGCAGTCTTCTCCACGCAACTGATGGGTGGGGATGAGAGAGGCTCCTCTATAGAGTATTTTTGTGTAATAAACGATTGACTTTTTCTTCACTGCTGACTGACTGATTATTTGATAACTTAGTATTGGGGCTATTGGTAGGTATAGCCCTTTATGTTATTTGTTATGGTACGTCAGTTGGCGACTCTGGTGGGACTCCGCATTTAGGGTCGTCCTCCCATAGCCGGGGAAAGAAGGACAAAGAAAGGGGAGCTCTGGTCGAGGGGGTGGACTGACTAAAGATTCCGGCTTACTCCGCTCTCGCGAACAGAGAGCCCCAGATGCTAGTGACCCTTCACCGGAGTCCTACGGCGTAACCCAGGAGCTGACCGTGTTGGTCTTCAGGAGTTGGCAGTGGAGAACACGCAATCATACCTGTGTGCACCAGGTGAGTGTATTGATTTTGGTGTTTTTGGATTACGCTGTTGCGCGGCGTTTTGGAAGCAGTTAACTGTATTGGATTTGGTGGTTCGTGTACCACGGAGAACTTTGGAGGTCTGACGGGGTGGCATTGTGGCTGCACTGGCAGATGCTCCACGGACTTGTTTGGTGAATAATAGAGGTTTTGATCGGACGCAATTGTGGTGTGGACCTGGCCGGACTGCTCTCGGAAAAGCCCGCTATGGTACCCGGGTAGCCTTTAGGACATATCTGGAGTGACGCTAAGGCAGCGGGCTTATTCAGAATAGTCCTGAGGGTGAACCGGGAAGATCGGGGGATGGTCTGTAGGTCGGTCTGTGGTTAATTCCTGTCTGATGGCCTTTTGTAGTCTCTGGGCTGCCTGATCTTGGTATCTGTTGGTCTGGTGATTTGAATCAACGAGTTCTCCATGAACGGTAGTCGACGGGCTCCATTCCTTGGTTTTAGAAAAGGACATGTCAATTTTGAATTTGTATGTTTTTGTTTGTTTTGTGCTGTGTGTATTCTGTAGTGAAAGGTTAAGAATGTATGAACATGGCCATGTTTGAAAGATTGTTTTCTTGAATGTAATTCAATTGCCAGTGCATAAAGATGTCGTGTTTTAGTAAATTGTGTTTTGAGTGTTGTTGCCGCCGAAAAGATGTGCGATTGGATGAGTCAGCCTGCCCCGCCAGAGGGTTGTCTGAGTTTTGATATATATGTTAAACATGGCATTTCACCTTTTTTGTTTAATAATCTTTGGCATTAATATACCAAGGATAAGGTGGAACTGAAATGTCCTTTAACCGGGTCGTTTGATGAGAAAAAGATACAGTATTTAGAGGATCGATTATTTGCTTAAATGAAGTCGGCAATCAATGTTCGACCCTTTAAATATGTGGCAGAAAGAAGCAAAGTGCAGGCGCATTAGGGAGGAGAAGCTATGTACAATATAGGGAGGTCAGACCATCACACAAAAAGCTATAGCATATGATAAAGAACAGACTGAAAAAAGCATTGACTGTACGAATAGACAATTTAGGTTACAGGTGGATAAGAGCTTTGCAGCTCGAACAGAACCTGAGGATGAGATAGAGGATTTATTGGAGGTGCGCCCCCGCCTCCTTATGTTTCCCAGCGCATATACCCTGGGGTTCCTCTGACTGCAGCCTCGGCCCCAGCTGCCTCGGCACCTGTCGCATCTACTTCCCCCGCCCCTTTGGGAACTCCTCACGCTTCATCATCTTCGGCACCTGGAATGACTACTCTATTAACTGATGCATTGTCATGTCCTGCCATGTCCCCGGTGGTACTGGCTTCCCCAACCCCGGCTTGGCCATCGCTGTCTGCAAGTTCAACCCCTATCGTAGCTGGTTCAACCCCTTCTCATGTCCCGTGAACTCTTAGTGCGCGACAATTGTTTACTCGATCAGTGGTGGGGTACGGTGAAAGACGGCTTGATGTGGATCAGGCATCTCAGTGGATACGAAACCCCATTTATACGATCAAAGATATATGGAGTACTCTTAGAGATTACGAGCCGGTTATGCAGCAGTACGCTTTGGAAAGTATGGCCAACCGTTTGATTTCCCTATGGGAACAGTGTTTCCCAGACGGGAGAGCCCCTCAGGTTTTGTATGACATTCTGGATTGAGCACATAAGTTTGAGTTAGGACAGGAAGGTGTGTTCAGAAATGTTGAGATTCTGATGAGATATAGAGAACGGTTGCATTTGAAATGCCCAAATTGGGATTCTCAGCATCCTATGTGGGAAGTCCATCCTATTTATCATCCTGAGTTATCGGAGTTAAGAGATGCCAATGATCAAGTAACTAGAGCACGTGTGGAGGCACGATTTCACGAGCAATGGGTTTATACTCCTTGGAAAAGGAGTGAGGTCCTTTCCCTGAAATCACAACTTCCTGATCCCCGAAAAAATCCCACTGCCTATTACAAAGAGCTCACTGAGGCTGCTTCTTCGGCTGTAATGACTCTGGCTGATATAGAGTTATTTTTCGGTTTACTGATTCCTGTGGATGTGTGGTGCCAGGTGCAGGACCAGAATCATGCCGCCAAATTAGGGGGGACCTGGGAGGAATTTAAGGAGTGGGATCAGGACCGGAAACCTGGCGATAAACCTAAACCGGAGATTCTGGCATTACCAGGTTGGATCATTGCGTACATGCATACTCTGATCCCGCCCCGAAAAGTAGACTGGGATAAATTAACCGCTTGCAAACAGAAGAAGGACGAGAGTGTTTACGATTTCTTTACTCGGTTCGAGGGGGTGTTTATCGATTTTAGTGGACAAGACTTGTCAGTGGAAGGTGGTATACGGCTGTTTGTTAATCGTTTTGTGACAAATCTGTTACCCAAAATTTCTGCACGGCTGCAGGCTGCAGAGAGTACTTGGACCACTTCTACCCCTTATGTCATACTAAGCATGGCTCAGTATTATCAGCACAGGGAGAACGAGAGTAAGGACAAGTCAGAAAAGAAAGCAAAGGATCTCAAGACTCGAGTGTTGTTGCAGCAAGTAATCAGGGGACGACGCAGAGATGGAGGCGGCTGAGGGTTCGTCCCGAGGGGGGGCGGGAGCGGGACGGGGCGGAGGTCCAGCTGTTGCTTTGGGAGTGAACCAATGTGCTTATTGTAAACAGGAAGGGCATTGGTGAGCTCAGTGTCCTTTGTTAGTAGCCCAGAATGAAGCAGCAAGGGGAAGAGGGAGAGGTCGAGGTGGAATGGATCGGAGTGATATGAGAAGAGAAGAGATAGCACACGGTGAGTCAGCAAGAAATTGTTTTGATAATCAGAGATGAAGGCAGTATTATAATGAGGATTGCTTGACAGACGGGACAGATGGGTATATTTATACATAGGACAGCCACGGACAGAGTGGGGGCCAGGTGTCCGTACCCATTGATCAGCGAGGGCCTTATGTCAGGGGGCGATTAATGGGGACTTCTGAAAGCGTTTTCGTGGATACGGGTGCAATGAATAGCTCTATTGCTCGTTCACTGGTCCCAGGGGCTGCTCTGTCCGGGCAAAATAACGTTTCAGTAGGATTCTCTGGATTCCCGGTGGTGAGCCTCATCTCTAAACCTATCCCGATTACTATAGGTCCAGTGACAGTGGATTCTCCGTTCTTGCTGATATCACATTGTGGAGAAAATCTACTGGGACTGGATTTGCTAAAAAAATTGCATGCAAAGATTCATTGTTCCCCTGATGGTGTGTATGTGACTATACAATCGCCAGGCAAGCATACTTGACAGTGTTTTGCTAAGAACGAATCCCTCCCTCCAGAGTTCGCTGTTATCCCATCAACGTTGTGGGCGACTGGAGATACCGATGTTGATATTTTAATGATTCCGCCTGTCTCTATCACTCTGAAGCCTAATGCTCGTTTACTACGTATTCCTCAGTATAAGATCTCGCCGGCTGGTGAGAAAGCTCTATTAGCTATTATACAGGACTTAATTGTCAAAGGTGTAGTGGAGGAAACTGTCTCTAATATATGCAATAGCCCCATATTACTGATCTTGAAGAAGGCCCCTCCTGAAAGCGACCCTGATTATGCAGATACATATCGCTTTGTAATTGTTCTGCGGGAGATTAACAAAATAGTGGTACCACAATATCCGGTGGTTTCTGACATCACTACTATCCTTACCATGATTCCCCCGACGCCCAAGTATTTCTCAGTGATTGATTTAAAAAATGCTTTCTTTAGCATTCCAATCCACCCTGATAGCCGTCATATTTTCGGCTTCTCTTTATCTGGACGCAGTTTTAGATTTTGCCGCGCTCCCCAGGGGTACAGTGAGAGTCCTAGTATCTATAGTCAGGCTTTGAAAGCAGTACTGGATGAATTAACTTTGCCCCCAGGGAATGTGCTTCTCCAGTACGTGGACGATTTGTTGGTGGCCTCAGACTCTGAGGAAGGTTGTAAGGAAGCCACGGTTAAATTATTGTCTCATTTGGCAGTTAACGATAATAAGGTATCTCTCTCCAAATTTCAATATTGTCGACAGGAGGTGACCTACCTTGGTCATCTACTGTCGAAAGAGGGGAGGAGACTAACTCCTGAGCGTGTGGCTGCTATTTCTAACATGTCTGTACCTCGTACTCAGCGTAATGTTCGTGCATTTCTTGGCATTACCTCTTACTGTCGCCAATGGATTCCTAATTTTTCTCTTCTTACTAAACCTCTCCTGTATTTAACCACTAAAGATGTGTGTGAACCTCTACCTTGGACCGATGAATGTCAGAAAGCTTTTGATTCTTTAAAATCTGCACTCTGTTCTGCACCTGTCTTAGGAACTCCTGACTACCAAAAGCCTTTTGTGCTTTATGTACACGAGGTGGACGGTTGCTCGCTTTCTGTGTTAACACAAGGATTTGGTGGTAAGCAAAGACCTTGTGCTTATTTTTCGGCTGTGTTGGATAACGTCGCCAGAGCCCTTCCTAGCTGTTTAAGGGCTACTGCTGCGGTTGCGGTGGCCATTCGACAGTCGGAAGGACTCGTTTTGAATACCGACCTCACAGTGATGGTACTGCACGCTGTGGATGTATTATTGAACAAAACAAAGACCCAGCACCTTACGAGTCCACGTCTTACTGGATATGAATTGACTTTGTTTGCCCCTCATATTACAATCAAAAGGTGTGCCACTCTGAATCCAGTGGAAAAATGCTACTAAGACGGTCGCAACACTGCGGACTATCCACAAATGGTCACAAAGTGACCCTCTAGGTCATTGAATACAATTTAACAACCCTATATCAAAAATGAATCACACGAATAGCAAATATACTTGTAAATGTAAATCTTTAGAGGTAATTGTTGAAATCCCCAAAACATTTTTTTACATTGATATCATTTTTTAGTTGCATTCACATAGAAATCAAAAGCATGAATTCCTTATACATGTATATTGAGAACATTTACAAAGAGACAGATAATCAATTGTTTACGAAAACATTTTTTAAATGTGGGCCCGATGCATTTCGGGACCTGAGAGTCCCTTCTTCAGGGGCCAATCTACAAAGAAAACAATGAACATATATCACTTAACATAATTGCGTGAATACGCAGCGAGAGGAAAAAACAGCAGAAAGTTGCACGTAAGTACATAAAAGTCCGTGGTTAAATGATGGTATTGTGATCAGAAATTACCAATGCTATAAAACAGCCATGTGTAGAACATATAGAAGGAACCAATGTACTCCACATATCCAAAAACGTAATGTTAATGAAAATAATGATAGTAAAGGGACACGTGAAAAAAAGTGGAAAGAACCCTTCACCTAAAGTCTGTGGGTTGGAGAAAACAACAAGTGTGGAAGTAAACCTTATAATAACTGCAAAGAGACCCCTGTACTATAAAAATACCTGTCTGTCCTGTGGGGAGACCTTCTGTAACACAAATGGGGATACCATTCAATAAAGGAAACCAGTGAAATGTAGTGGCTAAACACTACTGCACACCTTCAATGTTATCTAATGGCTACACACCTGAATAACCTCGGATGAGGTAGACAGTGGAGTCTTCAAAATCTATAACGGATACCGGCAATTTTCAGGTGATGCTGTGGGGGGCATGAAATATATGGATCACCATAAAACTAAAGCTGTATTGCAAGATTAATAACCAATGGTTACTACTAGGGTCAAAATAAAACACTCACCAAGTGAGAAAAACACGAACAGTCACCACTTTGATTTAAAGTCTTTTGTTGGAAACAGACTCCCTAAAAAAAGGGGAATAATAGTAATTATTAGGCCTTCAGTAATTGAAGGCTTTAATGTCGGGCTATGGTTTTAAAGGAGGGTTTACTAGAGGGCCAGTAAACTTACCGGTTCTAACCGCGAGAAGAAACAACAGTCTGGGGGTCTTCTGAAAGAGAAACGCTGCTGGTCTCCACCTTGCACAATACTTAACCAGCGTTCCACATGGTGTTTGGAGATGGAAATAGGACTAGTGCCAAAAATGAGGCAGTGCCATCTTGGAATGGTGTTTGGAGATGGAAATAGGACTAATGTCAAAAATGAGGCAGCGCCATCTTGGAATGGTGTGTAAACAGAGGAAAAAATTCTAAATGGGAAAAAGATGCTGGGATGCAAAAGAGAAAGAA
This sequence comes from Lissotriton helveticus, assembly GCF_964261635.1. Lineage (NCBI taxonomy): Eukaryota > Metazoa > Chordata > Amphibia > Caudata > Salamandridae > Lissotriton > Lissotriton helveticus. The sequence goes on along the minus strand of NC_136065.1, from coordinate 1,583,788,245 downwards.
ACCGCGTTTGCGAAAAGAACCAAATGCGCGGCGGACCTAAGGGAGCTGCTTAGGGGGATGATGAAGTAAACTGCAAGTCAGTAAGGTGATGGTCGGTGCAAAACAGACCGGAAAAAAGGATATAACTAATGAAAAACGCGCAGATCAAAAATATAACATTGGGTGCCACATAAATATGAAATAAAAATGTGAAAAGAACCTATAACAAAAAATAATGAAAAGGTGACATGCACCGAATGTGTGTCAAAGAAGAAAGGTAAGAAAATGTTAAGATGAAGAATCAGGAAAATGTACATGGTTATCCCTTAAACAATAATTAACTCCGTAGATGCATACAGTGATGATAAAATAATGACATATGGACATTCAAAATACATAGAAAACAACGGAATTGATAACATTTATCAATAACAGAAAAGTACATACAATCTATATCAAAACCAACCAATGGATAACAATGGGTCTACACAAATTGTAAACTGACTGTGTGTATAAAGGAAACACCCAACAAGTCCACCAAGAGTGTGTCACCGTTAGATGAGTGTTCCCATCAGATCACCGACCTGTACCGCCCTGCATCATTTGGGATCCTTCATCCGAAGGAAAGTGGTTTTACCCACTGTGGACTAGATTGGTACAGCCCACTTATGATGGAAATGTGACAAAAGTGCATATAAAAAGTTTATGGTATCAGGAGGTAAGCTGAAAAGCAGTGCATGTGTAAATAATACGTGATAAAGTGCAAAAATGTGCTTAAAATTGAGTGGTGGAAATGGAAAAACAATTTTAATATGATCCTATCCACTCTCAATGGTTAAAAAACAGAGCATAGTAGCGTCAACAAATAGCTACTACTGTTGTAATATGGTCGACATGTTTCTGCAGTTCTTACGAAGCCTAGAGGTCTTCTGCTGCTTCCTCAGGACCTTACTAAATGCTACTGCATATCGTGAATGAACGTGTAAAAGAAAATTCTTAAATATCACCTGGGATTCGCCTGATGAGGTAATCCGTGGATCGCCCAGTATCAGCAGGTAGATATAAAGAAAAAGGAAACAGTACACAAAATACACACAGTAAGTTACAACATTTGGCACTATCATGATAGTATCAATACATCGCCAATACAATTTATCGGTCGAGGATTCTATTCTGGTAATCCAACACTTGCCATCATAATATTTAGGCGAAATCAATTCATCACTCACCTATATTATAGGGAATGCACTCTCCACCTCACCTGGCTACAGCTCAGGTAAAACGGAGCACCGCTCTATAAAAATATATAAGGGAGGTAAGTCAGGGAAGGAATATACAAGCTGCATATATCATTAATGGCAGACATTGTTTGTGTGATATCTGCTACTATTAAGCAACTCAATCGTATGTAAATTACACAGGCTAGGCAAAGTAAAATAATGGTGCTATCTCCTTCTTGCCCGCTCGTAATGCTCAAGTTAACCGCTAGCCAAACACCGACAAGGCGTATTTAAGGCAAATCACCGAATTTTTGCAGGATTGGGTATCGGTGCGAAGCCTTGCCTCGCTCTCGCCAAACATGCTAACTTAGATTCCAAAGTCAGCTGTCACAACATCATTGTGGGTTAAAGATAATACATGCTGTACTTATCTCCGGATTGGAGTTACCGCGCTACAATGGACGTTTAAAGCCGTAGCACTTAAACATTAAAAAGGTCATGAGCTTGTACCCGGATAGGAGTTATCGCTCTGCACTCCAAGATGCCGTAGCTTCTAAGCAGATGGTATGGGCGCTTACCTGTCCGTCGGTACCCTGGACGTCCGTCTAGGCTGTCTGGAGGGAGGTACCGAACCGGGCAGGAAGCCGCCATACATAACGCCTACAACGTGAGACGTGTGTAATGCGGTCACGTGACCTACGTCCTACGTCCCGAGTCTCTGGGAGTTGTAGTTGTTTTATCCCGCCGCCGAGCGTTTTTGATCAGCCGACCCGGTTAAAATCATGTTGATTATGGTACAGTGGAAATTAGAAAATATCTCTCAATTAAGGCAATGGTAGTACTCAATTTTTGCGCTCACCCCACTATTCACAATTGCGAGTATTTTAGTGTCACATGTTCACGTGGTCCACGCCCCCACCTCCAAGGTATCTGGGAATTGGAGTATCTAAGCAGTTCGCTTTTCGTTAGAAGCGTTATAGATACAGTGTTCGAATCTCTCCGGGATTAGAGACATTATCGTGATGTAGAAATTTTTATGGGCAGTTCTAAAGACTTAAATTAATATTTAAGGCTACGCAAAAGGTAAAGGTATCACTAGTGGCTATTCTTTATTTGTTTCACATAGATAACGTAATGTGAATAGGTACAGATAAGCCTAATGTAATTCTGTCACTGTCAGCCCTTAGTATAGACTCAAAGATTAAGGTCAATTGGTTAATTATATGCACATACATATAATGGTCTATCAAGAGTCATAATGGTAACAGTGCAGTCTTATTGTAGTGATGGTATCCTCAATTGTCATGGGCAAAGATCTCATCACATGTTTAGTAGTGGTTATGGACCTGATAGTGCCCAAAGGTGGACCTCAACTGTCTCATAGTGTCATCCATGGGATATCTTCGTTGAGTCCCATCTTATCTGTCTGTAATCTATACACCCATTTTTGTTCTCGTTTGAAGAGGAAGGTATTGATGTCTGTTATCTGTGAAGAAATCATAGGTTGCTCTAATGCGGTCCAACGCAGATCCGTTGGAAGATGTTGTACTTGAATGAAGTGGTTTGTTAGTCTTGTGGCTTGTCTACCACACCGTATCGAGCTCTTGTGTTCCGAAATGCGCAACTTGACCTTACGGGTCGTCATCCCCACATACCTTTTGTTACATGGGCAAGTGATCAAATAAATAAGGTTCATACTATTGCAATTGGTGAACCTACGTTGCTCCCATGGTCGGTCTGTGCCGATGTCGATAGTCACAGATCTTGATGTTTGAGGACAAGCGGCACATTGGCCACATGGGTGATGGCCAGTAACCGGGGGCAAGTCCCATAAAGTGCCAACGGCCTGGGGAATTTCATTTTTCGGCCGTGTATGGACCAATTTGTCCTTTAGGTTTTGACCTCTCTTGAAGGCGAAGAGAGGAGGAGGCAGTGTGTCAGTGCCTGTGTTCAGAATACCCCAGTGTATTTTTATTATGTGTTTGATTTGGTTCGACCGCACACCAAAGGTGCTAACACAGGTCAATCGATCCATTCTGGGTTTAGGTGGTAACGTTTCTAATAGACTGGCTCTGTTATTATTTGAAGCTCTCTTCTTCGATTGCCGAATTAGTTTTTTAGGGTACTCTTTTTCAAGCAGATCTTCTGTCAAATGGTTAGCATGAAATTCAAAAGAGGTTCGTGTTGAGCAGTTCCTCTGTATCCTTAAAAATTGCCCGTAGGGCAAGTTATCGCGCAGTGACTTAGGGTGGCAACTGTTATAATTGAGCAGAGAGTTCCGTGCCATAGGTTTACGGTATAATTCAGAAGCTAGACCCGTGGGCGTACCCAAAATTTGTAGATCCAAAAATGCCAGTTTGTCGGCATTGTATTCCATTTTGAACCTCAGAAATCGGTTCCTCTGATTCAGCCACTCATGGAAATCATTCAACTGGTCAATGGTACCTCGCCACACGATGAAAATATCATCTATGTAGCGCTTCCATGTTCGCAGACAACTAAGATGGGGGTTGGTGTCCGCGAACACGTGCTCCTGTTCGAAGTGGTGCACGTACAGATTAGCGAGACTGGGGGCAAAAACGCTGCCCATGCTGGTCCCGCTAATCTGCAAGTACAACGTCTCTTCGAAGCAAAAAAAGGTTTCAGTCATTGCCAAAGTGGCCAATGTCATGATAAGTCTGACAGGTGTTATTGTGTTTAACTCCCTGTCTGATAACAATCTCTCAATAACTTCCAGGGTTTCCAATTGCGGAATTGAAGTATACAAACTCTCGACATCAAATGACACCAAGATGTCAGTTTGTTTATTAAATTCAATTTCCGGTAATAATCTCAAAATGTCCTTGGTATCCATTACAAATGTCGGCATTTCTTTCACAATAGGTTTTAAGAAAACGTCGACAAAGGTAGATAAGGGTTCGAGTAGAGACCCTATCCCTGATATTATAGGACGACCTGGGGGGGGGGGCGTTGGTTTTTGTGAATCTTGGGCAGTTGGTAAAAATAGGGTATTTTGGGGTTGAGAGTACGGAGGTACTGACCTTCCTTGTTAGTGATCCACCCCTCTGCAAGTGCTTCCTCAACAATGTGTCCAATCTCAATAGTCAGCCTTTCAGTTGGATCTGATGTTTACGATATGCCCGGGTGTCATGGACTTCCTGAGTGACTGGTCGCTCATAGCATGGAAATGTACACGCGATTGGTTAGTGCTTATCATCAAAACAGCTAAAAGAACTGCTGATAAAATAATGATTGAGATACAGTTGTTGGAAGGTCAGATTAGAACTACCATTTCATCCAGTAAAGTGTTCTCGAAACATCAAGAGGATGGAAATAAGACTAGCAAGGAATTTAGAGATTCTATCCTATTTACAAAACTTGAGAAATTTAAAAAAGACTTAGCCAAATTCGCAATGGATAAGGTATATCCCTATACTAGTGATGATTTTACACCCAGCACACATAATGTCAATGGGCAAAGAGGATCTAACTATGGTAGTTCCAGTTCAGATGGTGGCTCTAGTGATTCAGATGGCTCTAACAGTAACAATCAACAATACAAATCCAGAGGAAGAGGTAATAACAGAAGGGACTGGAGAGGATTCAATCAAGGTTTTGCTCAGCCCCAATGTCCACCATGGTGGCAACCTACCCCATGGGGACCCCCTCCGTATCCTCCCATGATGAGTCCATATGGCCCCCCACAGTTCTATGGAGATCCAAATCAACAGTCTTTTTTAGGGTCAGGCAGGAGAGGCCGGGGCCGGCAACGGACGTCCAATCAATCACATGTCCGTTGGAATCTACCCCCACAGACCATGGACCTGCGGAGTGGGAAGAAAATAGTACAAGAGCAAGCAGGGACATCGGGAGGAACAGTTTAGTTGTCAACCTGAGCTCCCATATACTTAGTGACATCCAGGAAAAAGTCTTAAATAAAGGGCTAGGCTTTGTTGCAACCAACATGACAGATCCGTTTGTAGCTCAGATTGAAATGGGCAAATTCTACAGGAAGATAAGACTCCATTTTCTGTTCTCTAATAAAAATAAGGGACCAGAGACAACCGGAACAAATGAAAATACAGGTTTGAAAAGGGCCTCGACCTTCAACCCTACAGCATTGGGGTTGCCCTCGAAAGTACTAACCTTTGAGGAGGCGGTGGATCATGATTTGAAAGATTTATTTAAAAACAAACCCAGACCTTTCTACAACTTGTCAAAGAACGAACAACATGCTTTACAAGAACTGGCTAATAATCCCTTGATTGTGGTCAAACCCGCTGACAAGGGTGGTGCAGTAGTACTCCTTGACACAGAGACTTACCGAAACGAGTGCCTACGTCAACTGAATGACACCCGGGCATATCGTAAACTTACATCAGATCCAACTGAAAGGCTGACTATTGAGATTGGACACATTGTTGAGGAAGCACTTGCAGAGGGGTGGATCACTAACAAGGAAGGTCAGTACCTCCGTACTCTCAACCCCAAAATACCCTATTTTTACCAACTGCCCAAGATTCACAAAAACCAACGCCCCCCCCACCCCCCCAGGTCGTCCTATAATATCAGGGATAGGGTCTCTACTCGAACCCTTATCTACCTTTGTCGACGTTTTCTTAAAACCTATTGTGAAAGAAATGCCGACATTTGTAATGGATACCAAGGACATTTTGAGATTATTACCGGAAATTGAATTTAATAAACAAACTGACATCTTGGTGTCATTTGATGTCGAGAGTTTGTATACTTCAATTCCGCAATTGGAAACCCTGGAAGTTATTGAGAAATTGTTATCAGACAGGGAGTTAAACACAATAACACCTGTCAGACTTATCATGACATTGGCCACTTTGGCAATGACTGAAAACTTTTTTTGCTTCGAAGAGACGTTGTACTTGCAGATTAGCGGGATCAGCATGGGCAGCGTTTTTGCCCCCAGTCTCGCTAATCTGTACGTGCACCACTTCGAACAGGAGCACGTGTTCGCGGACACCAACCCCCATCTTAGTTGTCTGCGAACATGGAAGCGCTACATAGATGATATTTTCGTCGTGTGGCGAGGTACCATTGACCAGTTGAATGATTTCCATGAGTGGCTGAATCAGAGGAACCGATTTCTGAGGTTCACAATGGAATACAATGCCGACAAACTGGCATTTTTGGATCTACAAATTTTGGGTACGCCCACGGGTCTAGCTTTTGAATTATACCGTAAACCTATGGCACGGAACTCTCTGCTCAATTATAACAGTTGCCACCCTAAGTCACTGCGCGATAACTTGCCCTACGGGCAATTTTTAAGGATACAGAGGAACTGCTCAACACGAACCTCTTTTGAATTTCATGCTAACCATTTGACAGAAGATCTGCTTGAAAAAGAGTACCCTAAAAAACTAATTCGGCAATCGAAGAAGAGAGCTTCAAATAATAACAGAGCCAGTCTATTAGAAACGTTACCACCTAAACCCAGAATGGATCGATTGACCTGTGTTAACACCTTTGGTGTGCGGTCGAACCAAATCAAACACATAATAAAAAGACACTGGGGTATTCTGAACACAGGCACTGACACACTGCCTCCTCCTCTCTTCGCCTTCAAGAGAGGTCAAAACCTAAAGGACAAATTGGTCCATACACGGCCGAAAAATTAAATTCCCCGGGCCGTTGGCACTTTATGGGACTTGCCCCCGGTTACTGGCCATCACCCATGTAGCCAATGTGCCGCTTGTCCTCAAACATCAAGATCTGTGACTATCGACATCGGCACAGACCGACCATGGGAGCAACGTAGGTTCACCAATTGCAATAGTATGAACCTTATTTATTTGATCACTTGCCCATGTAACAAAAGGTATGTGGGGATGACGACCCGTAAGGTCAAGTTGCGCATTTCGGAACACAAGAGCTCGATACGGTGTGGTAGACAAGCCACAAGACTAACAAACCACTTCATTCAAGTACAACATCTTCCAACGGATCTGCGTTGGACCGTATTAGAGCAACTTATGATTTCTTCACAGATAACAGACATCAATACCTTCCTCTTCAAACGAGAACAAAAATGGGTGTATAGATTACAGATAGATAAGATGGGACTCAACGAAGATATCCCATGGATGACACTATGAGACAGTTGAGGTCCACCTTTGGGCACTATCAGGTCCATAACCACTACTAAACATGTGATGAGATCTTTGCCCATGACAATTGAGGATACCATCACTACAATAAGACTGCACTGTTACCATTATGACTCTTGATAGACCATTATATGTATGTGCATATAATTAACCAATTGACCTTAATCTTTGAGTCTATACTAAGGGCTGACAGTGACAGAATTACATTAGGCTTATCTGTACCTATTCACATTACGTTATCTATGTGAAACAAATAAAGAATAGCCACTAGTGATACCTTTACCTTTTGCGTAGCCTTAAATATTAATTTAAGTCTTTAGAACTGCCCATAAAAATTTCTACATCACGATAATGTCTCTAATCCAGGAGAGATTCGAACACTGTATCTATAACGCTTCTAACGAAAAGCGAACTGCTTAGATACTCCAATTCCCAGATACCTTGGAGGTGGGGGCGTGGACCACGTGAACACGTGACACTAAAATACTCGCAATTGTGAATAGTGGGGTGAGCGCAAAAATTGAGTACTACCATTGCCTTAATTGAGAGATATTTTCTAATTTCCACTGTACCATAATCAACATGATTTTAACCGGGTCGGCTGATCAAAAACGCTCGGCGGCGGGATAAAACAACTACAACTCCCAGAGACTCGGGACGTAGGATGTAGGTCACGTGACCGCATTACACACGTCTCACGTTCTAGGCGTTATGTATGGCGGCTTCCTGCCCGGTTCGGTACCTCCCTCCAGACAGCCTAGACGGACGTCCGGGGTACCGACGGACAGGTAAGCGCCCATACCATCTGCTTAGAAGCTACGGCATCTTGGAGTGCAGAGCGATAACTCCTATCCGGGTACAAGCTCATGACCTTTTTAATGTTTAAGTGCTACGGCTTTAAACGTCCATTGTAGCGCGGTAACTCCAATCCGGAGATAAGTACAGCATGTATTATCTTTAACCCACAATGATGTTGTGACAGCTGACTTTGAATCTAAGTTAGCATGTTTGGCGAGAGCGAGGCAAGGCTTCGCACCGATTCCCAATCCTGCAAAAATTAGGTGATTTGCCTTAAATACGCCTTGTCGGTGTTTGGCTAGCGGTTAACTTGAGCATTACGAGCGGGCAAGAAGGAGATAGCACCATTATTTTACTTTGCCTAGCCTGTGTAATTTACATACGATTGAGTTGCTTACTAGTAGCAGACATCACACAAACAATGTCTGCCATTAATGATATATGCAGCTTGTATATTCCTTCCCTGACTTACCTCCCTTATATATTTTTATAGAGCGGTGCTCCGTTTTACCTGAGCTGTAGCCAGGTGAGGTGGAGAGTGCATTCCCTATAATATAGGTGAGTGATGAATTGATTTCGCCTAAATATTATGATGGCAAGTGTTGGATTACCAGAATAGAATCCTCGACCGATAAATTGTATTGGCGATGTATTGATACTATCATGATAGTGCCAAATGTTGTAACTTACTGTGTGTATTTTGTGTACTGTTTCCTTTTTCTTTATATCTACCTGCTGATACTGGGCGATCCACGGATTACCTCATCAGGCGAATCCCAGGTGATATTTAAGAATTTTCTTTTACACGTTCATTCACGATATGCAGTAGCATTTAGTAAGGTCCTGAGGAAGCAGCAGAAGACCTCTAGGCTTCGTAAGAACTGCAGAAACATGTCGACCATATTACAACAGTAGTAGCTATTTGTTGACGCTACTATGCTCTGTTTTTTAACCATTGAGAGTGGATAGGATCATATTAAAATTGTTTTTCCATTTCCACCACTCAATTTTAAGCACATTTTTGCACTTTATAACGTATTATTTACACATGCACTGCTTTTCAGCTTACCTCCTGATACCATAAACTTTTTATATGCACTTTTGTCATATTTCTATCATAAGTGGGCTGTACCAATCTAGTCCACAGTGGGTAAAACCACTTTCCTTCGGATGAAGGATCCCAAATGATGCAGGGCGGTACAGGTCGGTGATCTGATGGGAACACTCATCTAACGGTGACACACTCTTGGTGGACTTGTTGGGTGTTTCCTTTATACACACAGTCAGTTTACAATTTGTGTAGACCCATTGTTATCCATTGGTTGGTTTTGATATGTTAGGGATGATAACAAGTGTGGTCGGTAAATATTCCCTTGGACCCTCCTTTTTGTAAATGTAGTCATACAATCTATATATCACAAAAAAAGTGGACATTTACATAAGATTGATACAATTGGTCCTCAGTATGAGCGCTAAACATATATAGTGCTGGTGATCAATTAAGATGCTTGTGCTACAAAAAACAGATCATATCGAGCCGATCATTGAGCCCCACTGGATGCATGGTTCCTAGAAATTGAATCCAATGTATCTCCCTTTGTAGTAATAATTTGTCAATGTCTAGACCAGTTCTAACCATGATTTGCTCAACCACTTGTACTCGCAGTTGGGATATCATGTGGTGGGCTTCATCCCAATGTCTTGCCAAACTTGAGGTGGTACTTTTAGTTCGAATCCGGCTCTTATGCTCGGTGATTCGCACCTTAAGTTTACGCGTGGTCTCACCTATATAGGCCTTGCCACAGGGGCATTTGATGCAGTATATTGTGTTGGCTGAATTGCAATCTGTATTGTGCTTGAGGTGTATCTTTTTGCCTGATGTGGGATGTGTTAAGGTGTTTCCAATGGTCACGTTGTGACAGTGGGTACAGTTGTTACAACGTTTGGTCCCTGTGAAGAGCCTTGTCTTATCTGTGATGGTAGGTCTTCCTAGAAGTGAGCATAAGTTAAGCCCTTTAGTGTAGGCGAACAGTGGTCTCTCATTAAAGATACCCTGAAAGTCTTGCTCAGTCTGCAAAAGGTCCCAACGGTTAACAATGATCTGTTTGACAGCCTTAGAAACAGTAGAATATTTGGAAACATAAACCATGCGTTTATTGTCCTGTTTAATAGTAGGTTGTAATAGCTCATCACATGTTTTCTGAAGGGATTTTTGTAAACAATCCTGTACAATCTGCTCAGGGTAACCTCGATTGAGGAATATCTGTGTGTATTCTTGCATCTTTGTCTGACATATTGCAGAATCTGAACAGATCCTGCGAATTCTGATAAATTGGGAGTATGGAAGATTCTTAAGTAAACTCCTAGGATGAAAGCTGGTATGCAGAAGCGTGCTATTGCGGTCTGTCGGTTTGGAATATATTGATGTTTGAAATTGATTAAAAGGTGTTTTGAAGACTTGAACATCCAAGTAATGAATGGAATCCGAGCTGATGTTAAACGTTAAACGTGTATGAAGATTCAAATCATTAAGTGTGTTGATCATGTTAATGAGTGATTGTTCAGTGTCCTGCCATAACAAGAAGATATCATCAATATATCTGCAGTAAAGGGGTATTTTATTCCACCATGTTTTGTTTGAAATGATATGGTCAAACTCATAGTGCGACATGTATGTATTAGCATACACCGGGGCTCCAGAAAAGCCCATGGATGTCCCCGTGAGCTGAACAAAAAACTTATTTTGCCATTGAAAATAGCTGTTGTGTAAACAAAATTTCAAAAGTTGTAAAATAAAGATTTTATCAACCTCAATACTGTCAGTCTGGAGTAGTGCCCACTCTACTGCCTCTAGCCCGGCCGAGTGTGGGATTGAGGTGTAGAGTGTTGTCACATCTATTGTGCATAGCAAAATTTGAGCCTGGGGGTCAATATCAAGACCAGCTAATTTTTGCAGGAAATGGGTGGTGTCCTTCAAGTAAGTGGGCCATTTTTGAACAAAAAGCTGTAGGTAAAAGTCCATAAATCTCCCGATAGGATCAAAAATGGACCCACAACCCGACACAATGGGTCGGAATGGGGGATCCTGGGCGTCTTTATGCATTTTAGGAATCATATAGATTCTGGGGCGTCTAGGATGTGTTGTAACCAAAAATGCTTTGGTTGGCTCATCTATCGAATCATTGTTGAGAGCTTCCAAAAGTAGAGTATCAAGTATTTCTTGTAATTGCGTAGTAGGATCATAAGACAGTGCCATATACGTAGATGAATCATTGATGTGAGCCTGAACTTTGGATTCATAATATTGGGTGTCCATCACGACCAGGGCACCCCCTTTGTCCGCTGGTTGTAAGGTTAAAGTCGGATCATTAACTAAGGCTGTAATGATCTTGCGTTCATGTGGATTGAGATTATCGTGTGTTTTGGTAGTAAAAGACAGTTTCTTAATGTCGTTGTGAATAAGTGTCTCAAATGTGTCCAATGTCTTGTGGTACACTGGTGGCATGAAAGTGCTTTTAGGTTTGAATGGGCTGACCCTTGTGGATGGAAGATGGGGGTCTGGTGGAACCACATTAGTGAAGAAGTGTCGTAGCTTTAATCGTCGCATGAACTTAAACATGTCGGCCTGTACCTGCAAAGGAGTGGTGGTATTGGTGGGTACAAAAGACATCCCACGGTTAAGTACTGCAATCTGTTGGGAATTAAGTTGTTGAGAGGAAATATTCATGACTAAGTCACGATCTTGCCGCTGCGCAATGATCGTCCGGCTTTTTCTTTGTCCTCGCCTAGTCTTTCTGTTGATGATGTGGCACCTTCGGCCTGACTGGTGGGGCGTCTGTCTAGATCCTGTACCTGTACTAAAAAAGGTGCAGTAACCGATGGTTGAGATGTTTCTATGCTAACGGTTGAAGGTCCTGCTATTTGAGATTGTATAACTTGTTGACCAGAAGTACAATTGACTGTCATGTCCTTATCAGATACTAGGCTTTCTTCTGAGGAGTTAGTAGCTGTGGTAGTTTTTCGTGGTACAAAACGTCTTTTGGAATAAATTTCAGCCCAAGTATAGACTTCATTCAGTTTATAGTCAATCGTATCGCGTTTATATTTGCGTAGTTTACCCTCCTGTAATTCTTTTTCATATTTTTCCAATTTCTGATTAAGGACCTCAAGTTGAAGTTTCCAGGCATTAGTTTCAAGCCTAGTCTCAAGTTCCCCTTTGAGTGTGTATATTTCTTCCTCTAGTTCCCTAATGGTTTTGGACAATTCCTCAATGATTAGAAGTATCAGATCCAAGCTGCACTTATTAAGTATAGCGTACCATTTTTCCATAAAGTTAGAATTTAAATGGAACCGGAATAACAACGGTTTAATGGCTAATCGTAAGCCTCGGGGTATGCGCTTGGCCTTATGATATTGGACAAGAGTTGAAGAATGAAGCTTCTGGTTCAATTGTCGTCTTGTTATGAATTCGAGTTGTCGTAACTGCTGTGAGACAGAACCACCATGGGTATCTGCTGTTTTAACCTCTTGAATAAGAGCATATATGTCACTTGCTTCATCAGGTGTGTACGCTTTAACTTTAGCTCTGTTATCAGTTAAATTCGTAATGGAATCAAATGACATGTTGAGAGTAGTGGGTGCAGCTTCCACTAGACAGAAGTAATTTGAGAAAAGAAGTGGGGTTGGAAGCGCACACCAATTAAAGGTACTCAAAAGGTAATCAAATATTGATAGCAAATAAACAATCTTAACACAATTGGTGCAGCAGTGTAACCCTCGCTGTCTAACAGGGGTCAATAGACAAAAGTGGGAAAATGCTACCAAGACGGTCGCAACACTGCGCACTATCCACAAATGGTCACAAAGTGACCCTCTAGGTCATTGAATACAATTTAACAACCCTATATCAAAAATGAATCACGCGAATAGCAAATATACTTGTAAATGTAAATCTTTACAGGTAATTGTTGAAATCCCCAAAACATTTTTTTACATCCAGCCACGTTACTACCCCTCCCTTCAGATGAGCCAAACAATGACGTACATGATTGTATATTTCGAACTGAAGCAGAGACGAAGGGATGGGTAGACCTCACAGACACTCCTCTATCTGATCACCAAAGGGAATTGTATGTGGATGACTCTTGTTTCAAATTACCAGATAGCACAACGACAGCTGCATATGCGATTACCACTCTCCGCACTATAGTCGAGGCTTCTCGAGTACCCTACCAGTCAGCACAAGCAGCTGAGTTAGTGGCATTGCTGCGAGCTTGTGAATTGAGGGAAGGATTAAGAGTAAACATTTATACTGATAGGCAATACGCCTTCGGCATTGCTCATAGTTTTGGCAGGTTGTGAGCGGAGAGGGGTTTCCTCACTTCTCATGGTCAACGGATACAACATGGCCCGCTGATTCTATGATTATTGACTGCTCTGACATTACCAGAGAAGATGGCTGTAGTCAAATGTAGCGTGCACAAGGCAGTGGTAGATGCAGTGGGAGAAGGGAATGCCTTTGCTGACCAAATAGCGAAAGAAACTGCTAGATCTAAAATGTCTCCGATGTATGTGAGCTCTGCCAGATGGGTCGAGGAGGCAGAAATGTTTGATAACACTATGTAAAGTATCCGAGAGATACAGAGAGAAGCTACTCCTGCCGAACTGGCCGGTTGGGAGAAGGGAGTGGGAAGATTAGATGACAATGGTTGTTGGGCTGATTTGATTGAAAAACAGAGATGGTTGCTCCCCAATGCACTAGTCAATGCTGTAGTAACAATGGCCCATGGTACAGCACACATTGGGGCAAAAGGCATTTGTGCATTGTTGGACCCGGTGTGGAATAATCCGAATATTCTGAAGACTGCTGCCCACCTAGTTCAGTATTGCATGGTCTGCCTGCGACATAATTCTGGAGGCAGGGCACCTGTTCTTAGTGGAAATTTTGCACCCCCATCTTTGCCATTTGAAGTACTCCAAATGGATTATATCCAGCTGGAACGCGTGAATAATCTGAAGTATGTCCTAGTTGTGGTATGTCCTTTCAGTAAATGGGTGGAAGCCTACCCGACCAAGGAAAACACTGCTCTAGCGACTGCCAAGGCTTTGATTAAGGAGTATTTTCCCCGCTATGGATTACCACGGGTGATCTGGACTATCTGTCGGGGGACACTGTAATGCAGAACTTATCAGACATGTTTGCAATGGGTTACAAATTAAACAAAAATTCCATGCTGCCCGACACCCCCAATCAGCAGGGTTGGTAGAAAAGTATAATGGAATCTTTAAATTGAAATTGGCAAAAATTCAAGAGGGCACCGGGCTGAAATGGCCCGATGCCCTGCCCTTAGCTCTGATGTCCTTGCGCATTACTCCATACTCCCGAGCAGGCTTGTCACCATACGAGGTCATCTTCGGACGACCAGCTAATGTTTGGGGCTTTCCAAGACCTAGAACATTCAGAGAAATTGATTATCCTATGATAACGGATTATTTGTATGCTTTGACTAAAGATCTCTGTTCTATTCATCAACAAGTATCGGCAGTATGCAGCCCCTGCCGGAGGGTCCCGGACATCGTTTGGAGCCAGGACAGTGGGTCCTTGTTTGGAATTATTAGCGAAAATCCAGCCTGGACCCTAGGTGGTCGAAGCCCTACCAAATTCTTCTGACAACGCGGACGGCGGTGAAGGTGGATGGCAAGCGGCATTGGATTCACGTTTCACATGTGAAACGCCTGCCTCTCCCGCTTCCTTTTGATCAACAAAACAAGGAAGGAGTTCTGACCCAAGAGAGCGAGCGAGCCCCTTGTTTTGTTCCTTTTTCCGACGCCCAGGAGGTTGGAGAAGGGCAAGGAGAAGGAGTGTTGGGAACGAAAGGGGCTTTGTCATCTGCACCAGTAATTGCCCCGGATTCTGTTGCCCCCCACAGTTGCACGAGAGGTTCATGATACTCCAATTGCCGCAAATGTATCCCCTTCTGTTTTGTTTACTGATCAGGAAATACCTGGCCATGATCGATACAACCTGCGGCAAAGAAAACAACACGGTACCCCAGGTGAAGATGGTAGGAGATAGGGAGAGACTTGAGCAATAGGGTGTGCTAGAATCTATCTGGGGTACTGAGCGAGACACTGGACTGAACACGTTGAGAGCCTGGAACATTGGATCGCTCTGTTCAGAAATAAAGACTAAAACATAGAAAGAAAAGGGGCCCAGGATTGTGGTTTTCTTCCAGAATTGTGCGGAATGTAAATCCGGCGTGAGGATTTGCCTTGTGATTTTATTTTTGATGAACGATAGGAGCCTGCCTGTGAGGCTCTAGATGGACACAGGAAAGAAGCACCCTCGGCAGGTTGGACTGCATCACCCTAGTTTAGTTTTGGACTTTTAGTTAGTATGTACCCTTTTGGTCGTTTTGTTCCTGAAGAGCAACGGCTCCTTGCACCTCGTTATTTGCCTATATATGCCCCTGTGTTTTCTTCTTGGACCATGCATGTAAAAGTAGCTTTCATAGTCACAGTTGTAATTTATTGATTATATTAATGAGTGTATTTGTGTACTTAGAATTTCGTCATCCTATGCACATCGTATTGGGAACAACTACACCGCCTCCTGAACACTTCTTTTTTACCCTAGCCCCGCATAAAGAAAGGCATCGTCAGACATATGTTAAAATTTATTCGTTGAAATGCTGCACCAGACGCATAGTGCTACTATTACGACAAATTGTTGGGTTTATGGTCTTCTACCCTACGTGATGCACAGGCATGATCTATTCATTTCATTACCTTAATCATATTTGGGAAGTTGTGAGGCCTGGTTTAAGTTGCCATTGATGAAGTACATGCATTATACAGTAGATACTGCTTGTTATTCCGAGAGGGATTACGAGATGGTTTTGGCCTATATAGAAGTACATCAAGGTTTTGACCCACAGGGGAATGATGGAGAGGGGTCATTAGACCCAAATGCCTGTATGAACCAATATACTGAATATGAGAATGTTACTTGGCTGCGAAACGAAATACTTGTATTTGTAGAGTTTAATTTTACCTAGTATTTTCAACAATTTCAAGACAGGAATGTTACTGATGACAAAGCCATCCCAGTGCCCATATTGAATAGTACTTCAACATTTTGTGTCCAGGGAGCAGGACACATTTCAGTAGGAGACAGTCGCTGTAATTATGCTTATCGGCTGCGCACCTTTAGCAGTCCACCATTGTTAACACCTCGAAATGTATATTTTGTATGTGGTGAAAATGCTTACACCTGGCTTCCCCGGGGTTGGACAGGCCGCTGTTATTTGTTTTTTCGGTATCCACCAGTCTATATAGCCCCCTCTAACTAACATAAAGATCATCGATTAGATGAGCAGGGTCTGTCAGCAGTTCGAAACAAAAGAGAGATCGACACTACTGAAATAGATCAAACTGATACCCCTGAACAGCACTTTATTGATATCGCAAAGGGAATATTTCCTATCTGGGGTCCTATCATAACTAGCAAAGAAGTGAGGTGTCTGTCTAGGGTAGTCGAGAGGGTAATCAATACCACTGCAGGAATATTGACCAACTTAACAGTGGAGCTTCAAGCTACGAGGCTCGTCTCACTTCAGAACAGGATGGTTTTAGATGTTATTTTGGCAGATCGAGGAGGAGCATGCCGCATGATCGGCAGTTCCTGCTGTGCATATATCCCTGACTCCGCCCCGTCTGTTCATTTGGCCGTCCAAAAGTTACATAGTTTGGCTTCTGAAGTACATGCAGATACTGGTACTTGGTCCTTATCTGGGTGGTTCTGGGGTCTGTTGTCCACTTGGGGATGGAAGATCTTAATGATACTAGCAGGCATAGGAGGTGTCATCTTTACCTGTTGCCTTTGTATGCATTGCGGGTCTGCTTGCTGTTCTTACTGTGCTGCAAAAATTACTTCCTCTGTAACAAGTTCTCCTCCCACTATAGCAAAGGCTCAAATGGTCCAGCAGGAAATAAGGGATATTATGCAAATTGAGAAGAACCTCTTCGAGGACTAGCATCTTTTAGTTAGCTGCATCATGCTAAAAGGGTGGTTCTGAGAGATAAAAATCGATTTGTCTATAGTTATAGAGGTATAAGGTATCTGTTGTTAGCATGATGTACCTATATAAATGCTTATCGACCCTGCCTGTTATGATTCTAAAAGGTTAAGTCTAGTTAAGTAAAAGTTTCCATTTCTCTCGTACTCTACCATATGAGAAGACCGGAAAACCACACAGACGCCATCTTTGTTTTGTCCGCGTCAGGCCTGAGCGTGGTCACGTGCTATCCTCCAGTAGTCAGTAGGCCCTGTTAGTTGAGTTATTGAGAACAGCTGAATGCACACTATTCTTTCTCTATCCTGAGACCCAAGGTCGCATCTGGCTTCAGAGGTGATAAGCACATTCCTGAAGGCGCCGTGCCTACGCTCCCAGGCACCAGGACGAAAGGGAGTCACCCCTCCTGACCCCCCAATAATAGCAGAAGCAGAGTTTCGAACTAATCCTGTGTACCATATATGGTCTTTCCTTAGAGCCAAGTAGTACTTTTCCATGTACGGTGACTTCACGTGTGGATCTGAAGGTATATATGCAATGTATTGACTGTAAGCTGGCAGTCTTCTCTGCGCACCTGATGGGTGGGGATGAGAGAGGTACCTCTATAGAGTATTTTTGTGTAATAAACAATTGACTTTTTCTTCGCTTCGACTGATTATTTGATAACTTAATATTGGGGCTATTGGTAGGTATAGCCCTTTATGTTATTTTTATGGTACGTCAGAGGGCGGTGAGTCGTGTAACTTTATGAGTGGTGCCCTCGAACCACAGTGCAAGCAGCGGTGTTGATTTTGGCATGGAGCGTCATCGTTGGGGAGGCCAAGGCATTGTCGTGAAGCGAGGCTGTGCAGAGTGCGGTACCCACAGGTAGTGGTGCGAGCAGCAGCTCGGTGGCGGCATCAGCAGGCATCGTCGGTGAGACCAGGGTTGCGTTGCAGAGGTGCCCTCTGCAGTGCCTTCACAACATGGAGCTGGCAGCGGCGGCGTAGACGTTGTCAGGTTGCTTCTCTTCTGTTGCAGCACAAAACACACAGTCCCCAGTGCTGAGGGCAGAAGAGCTTGAAGTCTTTGCTGTTCCTGAGACTTCTTGAACAGGGGGCAAGCTCTACCTCAAGTCCTTGGAGAAACTCACAAAAGTAGATTGCAGAGAATTCAGTCCAGTCCTTTCACTGCTCAAGACAGAAGCAGCCACTGCAGGCCAACACAGCTCTTCATCTTGGCGGTGTTCTTGATCCAAAAGAGTTCTAAAGTTCAGGGGTCAGGGCCCCAGTATTTTTATCCAAAAATCCTTTGATCCTCTAGGCAGAGGGTGTCTGTGCCCAGCCAGAACCAGTTTTGCCTGCTCTGGTGTGATTTCCTGGCAGGAGGTGTGGACGGCATTGTTAGAGGCAGACCAGACCCTTTGGAGGTGCAAGGAAATCTCCTCCCTCTTCCCCCCTCACAGCCCAGGTCTATTCAGCCCTGTCCTGACCCACCTAGACTATCTGGAGCCCCTCCTATTCCCCTGCCCTCTATCATCCAAAACCCATATAGGCAATCCACATTCCAGCAGAGGCATACAGGATGACTGAGCAGGAAAATATCTACTTTCTAAAAGTGGTACTTTCAAACACAGAACGTAAAAATCACCTTCACTAAAAGATGCATCTTTAGATTCTGAGTTCAGGCATACTAAATTTTATTTTACTACCTAGTTTCCAGGGCCAGCTATGTTTATAAGATGTGATAAACAAATTTCCCATTCTATCCTATGGGGAACAGGTAGCCTTGCAATAGTGAAAAACGAAATTGGCTGTAATTCACTATCAGGGCATGCCACACACACCAGGGCATGTCCTATCTTTCACATAGATTGCAACCTGCCCACAGGGGTACCATTGGCCTACCTTAGGGGTACCTTACATGTAAGAAAAGGGAAGGTTAGGGACTGGCAAGTGTGTGCACTGGCCAAATCGACATGACAGTTACCAACTGTGCGCAGACTCTGCAATGGCATGTCTGAGTTACCTTTTTAAGGCTACTCACATGGGTGGCACAATCAGTGCTGCATGCCCACTAGTAGCATTTGATTTATAGGCCCTGCCATACTCAGTGCACTTTACTAACGACTAACAAGTAATTTAAATATCCAATCATGGAAACACCAATCCATCACACAATTTACACAGAGAGCATATGTACTTTAGCACTGATTAGCAGTGGTAATGTACCCAGAGTCCTAAAACCAAAACAAACAGGTCAGGAAAAATAGTAAGAAGCAAAAAGTTTAGGGATAACCCTGCAAAAGGGGACATTTCCAACACACATTCAGGTCCAACATGGCTCTGCGTAGTGGGCACTATAACATCACACATCTCACTAGAACTGGAACCTTCAGCAATATGCTACGACTAAATCTCTGCCATAGTTGTTTGAACCTATGGACCTTTCTCGCTGGGGTTAGATTTTGTGACTTGCTGGATCTCCTCAGTAAGTGCACTAACCCACCCTGGAGCCTTCTGGCTGTTCTTAGGCCCTCTGGCCTACCGGCTTCACAGCTATGCTGGTGGTATAATACATTCCAACCAGTGACCGTCAGACAGCCGCGGGCCGTGGAGGGAGTTACGGTGGGGCAGGGAGGCGGGGAGGGGGAGGGGCAGGGTGGAGGGACCTAAAAACCGGCATATGGATAATTGCAGGTAAGTACACAATTTAATTAATAAAACGAAATTCGTAGCGCGCACAGCATCGCATTTTGCGATGCAGTGTGCGCTACGAAATTCGTTTTAATAATTAAATTGTGTACTTACCTGCAATTATCCATATGCTGGTTTTTAGGTCCCTCCACCCTGCCCCTCCCCCTCCCCGCCTCCCTGCCCCACCGTAACTCCCTCCACGGCCCGCGGCTGCCGTCAGATAACATAACACTGTGCAAAAGGTACATTAACATCATGCCCTCCCACTCTCATTTCAATCTTTTTATAAACAAATAATTTTTCTGATGTTTTCAATTTTCTTCCTATTCTGGTTCCTCTTTTTGTCCATCTTTTTAAACTCTGCCCCTTTTTTCTGCAGTTTCATGTAATCTCTTCACACTTATGTTTTAGTTTTAATTTCACTTTGTTATTTTTCGTTCTTTTCTTCTATTATTTTATTATGATCCACTTGTAAAGCTTTATCTTTCTTTGTTCCTCATTCTGTATCTTCTTTCATCTATTTCTGGCATTTTCCTTCTCTTCGTGTTGTTTTCCTCTTCGGTTCTTTATCTGCAGCTTCTTTCATTGCATTTTCTGCCGGTTTTCTGGTGTTCTGATCTTGTTTGCTCAAGTCTTCTTTGAAATGCTGCCAGTTTTTTGTTCTGTCTGCTTTTGCTATCTATTCCTCTACTTTTTCCTCAGTTCCTTTCCGTCTCTCTCTTTGAGCTCACATGCTGGTAAAATGCAGTGCTTAATTTATGCTGGTGCTTTCCGGTGTTTAGCGCCGGCACTTAATTATCAGGGCCGGGTCTACACCTCAGTCCCACTCCCATCTCACATCAATGACTCGACTACACGTTATGTGGCGCAGTAAGTAGAATTTACTTTGCGAACTGTCTCCTGAGCCCCGTGAAGAGTGCTGGTGCTGCTGAGCCGTCAGCCGATAATAAATGCATGCCACAAATTTCCTGTCAGTTCAGTGTTGCCTGTGGGCGGGCAATTGTATGGGCTGGATTTGGTTCAGTAGGGTAGGGGATGAGGCAGCCGCACTAGCGTGCGCGTGCGTAACTTTTTTCAAAATGCTATGCCACATGCACTGCATGAGTCACCGCCTGGAAGTTCAGTGCCTAAATGACGTCGAGAGCACTATTTTGGAAGCATTAATAATTAGGGTGACCAACCGTCCGTAAATTTCACGGACTGCCCGTTATTTGGGCCTCTTGTCCGTTGTCCGTCAGGAAGTCTTTCACGGACTCCTTTTGTCCGTAATTCTGGCGTTGGTGCAAGCTGCCCCCCCTGCAAGCAGCCTGAGAGTTCTCTAACTCTCACTGCAGGGGCCCAGCTCGCCCTGCTGTGAACTGATAGGCCTGCAGCAGCCCCTCTCGTCACAGATTGCCATCGGCCATTATCATTCTGTTGTCTGCCTGATTATCAAACACAGAATGATAATGGGACCCTCTGTATAGATACAGCATTTGCTGGGCTGCATCCTGCCAGAGGTCTTCATGGAGTGAGGCGCGCCACCCTGGGTGTCTGTGACTGCATTCCCAGGGGGGTGCAAATGCCTTAGCAAAGAAGTGTAAATGAAGACGGTCTGGAAGTATGGCCTTCTTTATTGGCACAATTCCAGGCGGTTTTCATTGAAGTGTAAAATATACAAATCGTGCTATAGGGGCTGGGGTCATTTGGAGGGGTGGCAGGGTCAAAGAGGTGGCTGAGAAGGACAAACTCTTCTTTAAGGACTTTATTTAATAAACAGTTACGAACGCAAAAAAGCAAAACACACACAATGAAATAAAAAAAATTAATTCAGGTTTAAACATAGTGTCATTCTGGCAAATCCTCGAAGCACAAAAGCAGCCCCACCTGCCCATTGTCATTCTGTATGCTGGCTGATTGTCACATACAGAATGACAATGGTCCAGTCTAGGCTGGTAAAGCATGTGGGGCCTTATTTATGAAAATTGACGCATCGCTGCGTGAAAACAGCGATGCGTCACTTTTCATTGCGCACTCCTTGCGACACCAATGATGCGTCATATTTAATGTATGACGCATCATGTCGCAAGGAGTTACAGATACGTCAGTATTTCTGACGTATCCGTAAGCGCAAAAGTGACGCATTGCTGGAGTGTGTCACAAAAGTGACGCAACTCCAGCAATGCGTCCTTTCACATGGGGAAAGCCCCATGTGAAAGGGCTTGCGTCAGTCTTATGCCTGCTGCGAGGCAGGCGCAAGATTTTGACGCAATAGCGTCCTAAAAATGACGCAGTGAAATCTCATAGATTTCACTGCGTCACTATTACGAGGCTTTTTGCGGGGGAACGCCCCCTCTGCATACATTATACCTGACGCAGGTATAATGTGGCGCAGGGGTTTAAAAAGTGACGTATCTACCTAGATGCGTCACTTCTTAAATATGGCGCAACAAGGCGCATGTTTTACGCCACCGATGCGTCACAAAAAAGTGACGCATCAGCAGCGCAAAACTGACGCAAGGCCTCATAAATGAGGCCCCAGGTTTCTCCAGGCTCTGTCTAGGGCAGGGCATTCTGTCAGACAGAAGAAATGTGCAAAAACGCCAATGTTGCTACATGAGAATTCAGCTCAACAAAAGGAGCTGGTGAAAGAAGTTAAAAAGAAGGGGCTAGAGTTCTTTCACAGTCATTTTTGAACTGATGCATTTTCAATATTATATTCAAGGAAGCCAGATTGCTACTTTTTTATTTTATGCAAACTAATAACCATTGACAAAGCCAATAGTTCTGGCTTGTTGCAGGTGTAACATTACTTGTTATATATCTGGATACAATGACAGAAGAGGCAAAATACCAGTCAGGCAGCACACTATATTAAGCACAGATTTTTAGCTTTCGTGTTTTAAGCCACACCCTTGATTACATCGAACACCCCCTCTGGAGGAACCCCCCCCCCCGGTATTTTCATCCCACTTAAAGCCCTGGAAACAACACCATCTCACAGTCACCTCAGGGCCTGGCACTGTGCATCATGCATAACCCATGAATTTCATGTTTTCAGATTTCCTATGTGCAGGGGCATAGGGAACCCTACCCCCACCCATTGCTTTAGGAACTACAACATGGGTTACATTCTTGATGGGCCTCTTCTGTCTGCAATTCTGCAGACAAAGGCTCAGCTCATAATTAATATGAAAAGGTGGGCGAGTAAGTAAATGAAGGGATGGGTGGATGGCTGGATAGATTAGTGAAAGGGTGAATGGATGAATGAAAGGGTGAATGGATGGATGGATAATGAGAGAAAGGATGTATGGATGAGTGGAATGACGGATGAGAGAAACGATAAAAAGATGTATGTATGGGTGGAAGGGTAGATCGATGGGTAAAAGGGTGGATGGATGAGTGAAAGGATGGATGAGTGAACGGGTGGGTGATGGGTGAGTTAATGGGTGGATCGATGAGTGAAATGATGGATGGATTGATAAATTGATAAGTACAAGGGTGAATGGCTAGACAGATGAGTGAGCGGGTGGATGTAAGGATGGATGAGGGAGTGAAAGGGAGGGTACATGGACAAATGGATGGATAGATGAGTGAAGGAGTGAAAGGGTGGATGGATGACAGATAGGGTCAATGGATGGATTCATGAGTGGATGAGTAGATGGATGGGTGGAAGGAAGGATGGCTAAGTGAAAGGGTCGATAGAGAGAGAAAGGGACGAAGGATTGATGACTGAAAGAGTGAATGGGTGGAAGGATGAGTGACTGGGTGGATGGATGAGTGAGTGAAAGGATGGCTGGATGGGTGAAAGGATAAAAGGCTGGATGTTATGTTATGAGCAATTTATATAGCGCGCCATAAATGAATGAATGGATGGATGGATAATGGATGGATGAGTGAAAGGGTGGATGGATGAGTGAAATGATGGTTAGAAGGATACATGATGGATAGGTTTGCAAATGATTGAATATGTTTGGATATGGATGAGCTTAATTATATTCTATTGCGCGACCTCCTCTGATGTGTCTGTAAAACTTACCTTTTGTCCTGAAGTTTTGTCCTGAATTTTGACCTAATGTCCTGAATTTTTGTCCTGAATTTTGACCCTTTGTCCTGAATTTTTACACTCACCGTCCTGAATTTGCACCCATGTCAGTTGGTCACCCTATGTACAGCCAGCGTGTGGAGCTGCAATGTGCAGGAGCAGGCCTCGTTCTTCTATAAAAGCAGAGCCTGCAACCTGAGTAACCCAGTAAGTAATCAATCCAACCAAAGGTGCCTTTTTTCTTGAGCTTCATCACCGTTGTTGATAAACACTTGTAAACCGAGTCTTACACTGTTGTCCCCAGTGTGTAATATGGTGGGGTGCAGCGGTTGTGTATTCGGATGATGTGTGTGAGGTTGTGATGTGTTAAAAATTGTAATGTAATTTACGTGTATTAATTTCCTACATCAAGCCTCGTGGCTCAGGTTATTTGTGCTGTGCAGACAGTGGTTCTTGTTCTTGGGTACGCGGATCAGTGCAGCCTTCGCCTTCGTGACACCCCCAACTGCTTGTAGTAGAGCAGCGATGCTAGACATTGATTCAGCCCATGGTCACCTCCGTAGTGAGAGTATGACCAAATGCACAGCCATAGTCACCTCTATAATTTCTTTTATAAGGGGTATTTAATTTATTTTTCATGCAGGTCGAAAGACCTGTTGTGCCAGCAGCACTGCAGACCGGTCAGTGGAGTAACTGAGAGGCATATTAACAAGGCAGGCGATTTGAAATTATCGCCGTTTTTGCGGCCGTTTTCGGCTGAAAAGCGGCGATAATTTCTTAGCCCTATCAGCAAAGACACGCTATCGCGTGTATTGCTGATTTTGCGCCCTTGTCAATAATGCCCAGCTTTGCACCTCTAATGAGATGCAAAGTGGGCGTTCCAGGGCAAATAAGCGACATTTCTCCTATTAACAAGCTGCTCACTAATAAGCAGAGCGTTAGGAAAAGTAGCTCTAACCACAGTTAACGCTACTTTCCTAACGCCTGCTTGTGACCTGTTCTTAGCCATGTAATCCAATGGGAGGTGGATTACATGGCTAAGATTGTCCTGCCCTATCAGCAAGGTTTTCGCCATTTTCAATGGAATATCGCTGGAAAACCAGCGATATTCCATTGTAAGCGGCGATAATCCCCGCTATCGCTGGGATTTTTTTCTCCATGGCGTTAAGCGTTGTTAATACAACGCTACCATGGAGATTATCGCCAGAGATAGCGGGCGATAGATTTCCTTCACGCTAGCAGCGGTCAGCGATAATTATCGCTGCCGCTTGCTAATATGCCCCTGAGTCCGTGTGAATGCCACTGCTTGTTTCAGCCCCCTGCTCAAGCGCCATCTGCAGCTGTGGGCCGACAGTGGGGCAGTGTTTTGTGATTAAGGGAGTCGTAAGGGAGTGCATTGTCCCTCTGCATTGCTGCTTCTCATGCAGCTCCGTCTCGAGCGTGCAACGTTGCGCTTAGAGATGTAGACACACATTTTGGCTGGTTACATACTTATACTAGGATTGAGACAACATTCCAGTAATATCCATTGTGCCTGGTTCTCTAGGCTATACGACACAACTACATGTAGATAACAGGAATACACATGCAGAAGACACTTTGAGCGTATTGTATTTGCTGTTTGGTTTTAAAGAACTCTTCCAAGCCTTGCAGCCACAACAGGTCTCATAGCTTCTGGTTTGCAGAAAAGGAAGCACACTTAGTCAAAGCGAAAATTAACTAAACCAACAGGTCTCCGTATTTTTAAAGAAACAATGACCTTCGCATTTCATGCCTTTCAAAAGCTGCACTTGGTACTTCTCCGATACAGGCTGCTGTATCTTACGCTCTTCCTGGAGCTCCCATAAACCTAATGGGCCCCTTTGACACAAAACTGCCTCCCAGAACAGATGTAAGATATACTCCCTGCAGATCTGTGTGCATGTTCAGTATGGTAGGTAGTAGAGGTGAGGTAGGACAGGTTTGCAACCTCTCTGTGCCACGGTGATGTAACACTGACACCTGCATTTAATTGCCCTGGTGAATGTCACCCTCTCTAGCTCCGATTCCCAAATCTCACTTGAGGTAACAGCCGATGGTTGTCAGAAAACCTGGCGTTAAAACAGGTATTCTAATGGCACATTAAATATGTTTCACGCTAAAGACTAAGCTGTGGTCAAAGTGGGGGAAACAAGTAGGGGAACGGTGGGCAGAGAATCAGAGGGTGGGAATAACCTGAGGAGTGGGCGTAGTCAGTGATGTGGCAAGAAAGAGCAAAACATACCCAATTTTTTGTATTTGTTTGGCATTTCACTGACCAGTGACAGCTTATTACGTTATTAAGGGCCTGATGTAGGTCGGTCGGTAACGGCCAAAAATCGGTATTTTCGGCCGTTACCGATCGGTAAATAGGTGATTGGCATGTAGGGGGCTTTATTTTACCGAATCGGTAAAATTACCGATTCGGTAATTTTACCGATTCGGTAAAATAAAAAATCGGTAAATTTACCAAATCTGAGCCACCCAAATGTAGGTGGGACTCTTCAGAGTCCCAGGAGCCTTACCAAATCGGTATTTTACCATCAAATAAATTTGATGGTAAAATACCGATTCCGGTGTGCATGCACACCTATGCCATGTGACAGGCAGACCTGCCCTTAGGGCATGTATGCCTGCCACATGGCACCGAGCCTGTTTTGGGGGTGCCAGAGGGTGTCAAAGTGACACCCCCTGCACCCTTGTGGAAATCGGTATTTACCGATTCGGTAAATACCGAATCGGTAATGCCCATTCATTCCTATGGGCTTCATAGCCCATAGGAATGAATGGGCATTACCGATTCGGTATTTACCGAATCGGTAAATACCGAAATCATCCGATTCGGTATTCCAGCACATCTGGAATACCTACATGTCGACCCCATAGATTTACCGATTTTTAATTACCGAATCGGTAAAATTCGGTAATTTAAAATCGGTAAATCTATTTCACCTACATCTGGCCCTTAATTCCTATCAAAACCTTACTTGGAGGAAGGCTCCTTTGCTGAAATTCTGAACGAGTATTACATTTGACTTTCAGCAGTGCCATTTGAGGATGTGGTTGGGGCCCATAGAGTAAGTGGGTGGGGCCAGTGGAGGAAGTGGGTGGAGCCAGGGAAAGTGGGTGTGGCCTCCAACAAACATTTGAGCACCTGGACTTCATATTTTACAAATTAAGCACTGGTAAAGTGACAAGTCCAACACTATAAGCCACACGTTGGGAGTTTATTCTGAGATGCTAAAGATCACAGGGACCTTCAACAGCACGTGACCAGCCCAGGGCAGTGCTTAATTTGTAAACTAAACATATAAGTGCCTGGCTCTTGGCAGGAGGTTACTGCAGCTTGCAACACCACTGCCCCTGCCGTACTGTCAATGAGAGTAACAGCACAACTACTAATAATCGCACTCCTACAAGTGACACAATTCGGACTCATTCAAGCCCACAAAGCTATAACATTTTCGTATACCTTCATGCGAAGACAGTGAGAATTTTTGTTTCTGTGACTCGAGCCCGAGTAGGCAACAAAAGGGAAAGCAAAAGTAAAATAACGAATTTTCATGAAAAATAGAAAAGAAGCAAATTAGAGGAAATGCAAATTGATGTTAACATTTTTGAAAAAGTATAAACAAGCTTGGGTCTGACTTTTGGCAGGCAAACTATTAAACTAATCAGAGCTAGGTGGTCTCCTGTCATAATGGAATCTGAACTCTCATCGATACATAGTTAATTTATTCCTAAGTAAGGAATTGACCAGTTCAGCGAAAATAAGTTCGGAGTGAATGATAGGATGAAATGTATGTTTATTGCGAAATTTCACACAAATAGCAATATTATTGAGAATGTACCAAGTACTGTGAGTAAAGATTTCCAGCACAGAAACTAAGAAGACGAGAGTAGAAGAAATATATTCACGGAGGAGTTACTTTTTAAAAAGTGAAGTGACAGCACAGGATGTCCCTCAGGTAATGAACATCTGCCAGAATGAGACTTTAAGACATAATTGTGTCTCATCAGCATTCTGGTGGATTGAGACCAACTCTCCCATCAGCTTCATGTTGATGATATTGCAACGGTAGATCCCCATAATTGCACATCCATAATGTGGCACCACTATGACTTCAGATAGACAATTTCGAAATTTCCATAACTATTAAAACACAGTACACATAAGTATATAGGTAGGGTGTTAGCATTACATTTAGCACCCCAAAAAAGTATTATATACAGTCCCTGCATGCCACCCACCAAGGGCTGATCTCGTCCACTCTGCGACCATCCCACCATGGGCAGGTATTCCCCGCTGCATGTGGCAGTGGTGGCCGCAGTGACTGGCTTCTGCCCAGGCCTTGTGCTCAATCTGCCATGTGTAGACAACTGCTGCCTTGCAGCCAACCCATCGCAGGTGGACAACCACTGCTGCACGCAACCTTGGGCTACACGCAGTGGAGGCTGACCACAGCGCGCAAACGGGCAAACCCTGCTATGCCGTCTTTGTTGGCTTTGCAGATGTTTTTTTAAAAAAAATTAAATGAAAACATTTTTTTCAATGTTTTACACATTTTCTTAGTTGTTGTAAAAATTAGTAATTTTTATAAAAATTGCAATTTTTAGCACAAAATGGCACAGTTTTATCTTTACAACATGTCAGCTGCTGTATAGCGATATCATTATGCTTTTTGTTTTTTGGTTTTTTTTGCAGCATTTTCTACACCTCTGGTTGTCCCCAGCAATCGGTATTCCACCTTTACTACGGGGCACTACTTCGAATTACTGTTTCTACGCATCTTTTAGTTCGCAGCTACCATTAATTAGCATGCTTTTACTATGCATGCTACTACTGTGCAAAACTGTAGTTCACATATATGTTACTTCTGAAACACAATGCAGGTATGTTTATTGAAAAAAATACTGCAGTATTTTTAATGTAATGTAATACAATTATGTATTTTAAAGCGTTTTATAAATAACGCTTATTCGAATATAACTTACTTCGGAAATAGTTTGCAGGATATTATTTTAAAAAAGGTACAGTATAGTTAGAGTAACATAATATAGTATTGTATTAAAAATAGTATTATAAAGTTAAAAAAAGAATGTGTGTATATAATATTAAAGATTTCACACGGTTTACAATTAGTATCTATGGTCAAAATTGTCTGTTTTCTATTTTAATGAAATACGTAATACTACATGCATTAACGTCAAAACGTCATACGGCAGATCGGCGGGGAGAGGAGGAGAAGCAAGCCTTAGGCTTTCAAGTCTGTTCAGACACTTTTTGGAACTGAATGGATTTACAACAATCTAATGAAAGTAAGCTTTCTGGGTAAAGTTGTATTCGTGCCCTTTTGGTGTAAATCTGTTCAGTGGTTTTTCATTCAAGATATATGTAGGATTTATATATATATAATTGATTTATAAACAAAATGTAATAGTGTTATGTTGGTGCATACATAATTATGACCTCAGAAAGACCTCTCAATTTGTATACCAATAAGTAACAATATCTAAAAATACAATGTAATTAGATAACAACACATACTTAAACCACTAAATGCTACATTTATAGCCAGTCTTTTGATAGTGTTGAGGGTAATGTGATATGTAATCTGATTAGTAAAAAAAGTTACGATATTTGTAATTGCATCTGTCTCCTCAATGGTGGGGTCATGAACATTGCATTTGGTGTGTGAATTATGGTCTGCATGGCTGTTGTGTAAGTTAGGACGGAAGTCCTAACCCTAACTTGCAAATATCAGATATTTTTCAATTTTAGGTTGCTACCTTATCTGCACTTTAACTGTGCTTTATTCAGAAATGTATTTCTGAGTATTTTTTAAACCTATGTTTAGATGATATAAATAACAATATAGCTAACAATTACTTAATGTCAATCTTTGTATATACATATTACTCTGTCGGCGATAGCACCAGAGTAGTTATAGTTATAGTTAGGTCAGAGTTTCCATAGGAAAGGCACTTTTTGTTACTTTATAAGCAAGTTCCGAGAAATGTCAGTTTAAAGAGGTACTCGGGTTGGGCATGAAGGGGTTAACCTTGAGGAAACTTGAGAAAAAGTTAGTGATATCTGTACCATGGTGCCCAGATATACTCTGATTTGCCAATTTAAAGGTTAATTGTTAATCCGGAGTGGCTGGCCACAGCATGAACAGTATGTTGTGGCAGCCACAGTGCTCAGGGTCATGGTCTCTGTGTCCTGAAGATGAGTTAAAAAAATATTAGGGCGTAAGGTGAGCACACCATCTTGGTTGGCTGGCCAGGATATGGGCAACATGTTATGGCAGCCATTACAGGACTTGAGTTCATTGTCCCCTTTAAAGTGCACTGTAGCGGAAGCCTGTTTTTGAGAGTCACAAAACAGAACACGTGAAAAGTTATAACAGATTGTAGACACAATATAAATCGTTTGGTGGTACCTTACTAATGTTAGTAATTGCGGTGTGTTCTAAGGTGATTTTACTCTATGAAAAATACTGATCCTCTGCTAGGATTTTATGACTAATGTTTGAGAGAAAATGGCTTTCTCTTATGATTTTCTCATGGAAAAGCAGTGAGCTGCCATGAAAAGGCTAGTGGTAGGGGAGCAAAGGGGTCCCTATAGGGCCCCCTCTTTCCCTTGTATACTTGGGTGCAAGAAAGGGGGCATATGGTGTGCCCCCCTTTGTGCATGCAAGCCCAGTTCCTGTACGGCATAGACAAAACAGTTCATGCCATACAGGAACTTACTTTGGTGTTCCCATTGCGGTACCTTTTTCAAAGGCACCTCAGTGGTTACGCCAAAGAACCGTATACCAGACCAGAAGAAAACTTCTAATCTAATGGGCGGCCGACTTTGACAGTGCGGGAGCCAAGCGGTGGCCTTCCGCCCCTCTCCCGCACCATCAAAGTCATAATCAGTCCCTTAGTAATCAGCTGTGGGTAGCATGCTGCTTAAAGAGTATGTTTCCTTAAACATAATGCATCTCAAGGAACATACTCCTTATGAAGTATGCTTCTTAATAGGCCTGGGCAGTGAACTCCGCTCGCGGAGCTTGCGGAGTTTTCTGCACTCTGCGTTACGCGGAGATCACGGAGTTCACGGATCACGGAGTTCCCAAAAACTCCGCTTCGCGCAGCTCGTGTGGAAAATAAACCTTCCGGCGAGATTTCTCAACATGGGGGAGTCAGGTTTCTCATTGCGAGGGGTCGCGAATGCTCGCGGCCGCTCGCGTTGAGAAACTGCCCGTTCACATTGAGAAAGCTGCCGCTTGAGTAAAAATCTACTCAAGAGGCAGAAAAGGAAAGCCTGCGCTGGTCATGGTGCAGTTAGCGATGATCGCACAGTGCGGACAATCATCCAGCACTGTGCAATCACCGCAAGCAGTATTTTTCTATCAAACTCCGCCGCTCGTGGAGATCCACGAAGTGCAGCGGAGTTTTTTTACTACTTCGCGGAGTATCGCGTAGCGCAACTCTGCAAACCGTGCTCAGGGTTACTTCTTAAGCAGTGTCTATCCATTTAAAACTGTACATATAAAGAGTATGGATTCATAGGCAGCATACAGTCCAAAGTGTATGAATCCGTGGGCAGCATTCAGTTAAAGAAACTCAAATCTTTAGTGGGCATGAAGCCCACTAGTCATTCTCTTGGAACGCAGGGACCATGCATGTTGTATGAAGGTGGACTATTTTAGGAATTTCAGACTGTACATCTTGGATTAGACTGACTCTCTGCCTAACATCAAACGCATAGCCTAATGTGTTTTGAGGATGCATTTACCTAACCTTTCTCAGTCTCAGAGGGCAATAGAGCATCCGGGCGTGGGTAAAGTGCCTTGGAGTGGAGCCTAATTTGTGATCTATTCAATGAATATTTCTAGGTGTATGGTTGCTGGAGATATTATTTGAAGCCACAGATATTATTTGAAGCCACAGATGTGCTCACTCTCTAATTAAATGTTGGAAGTAGTGAAACCCAGTTGATGTCTCCAATCTCATTGATGCTCCCACTACGAAAAAATATGAACTGCAAGCATCATTTTTTGAGCTAGGGTTCATAAGGTTACATACTACAGGGAGTGTCATAGTTGGTGCTAAGGGTTGAAGAACCCTAAGACTGGATAGGTTGCTACCTGACCTTTGTACATACATTTCCAGTAATCGGTGTCCTTGCACCATTTATGCCAATTGACCACACATCGAACCTCCCAGTATTCTGAAAAATCTCCAGAATTTACTTTGTAAGGGCTGTTGTATGTCTGCAGGGTTTATGAATGAATGCATGCATAATTACATTTGTTGGGCTCTTACTGGTTTGGACAAGGTCTCTTCGCCCGGTCTTCTGGAAGGGTCGTACAGAACTATGTTTTCATGGCTGCCTTGAAGCATGAGAACGTTGCAATGCTTTGAGCTGATGTGGAAAACAGTTCCACAAGGAATGTCCTGCTACCGAGAGAGCCCTACCGTCCGTTGGGTTACATCTGGATACCAGTATGAGTACTGGAAGTGCAGCAGTTTTGACTGCAGCCCATTTTTAAAGCAGTACCTGCCCCCTTTAGGACATGATTCCTATGAAAGCGTAGGAGGTTGGGGGACTCCTCTCAATCCAAATCTTGCAATGCCACTGATTTGTATATAACCTGCATCACCTAATAAAGGCCAGGTCGCACTCAAGGCAGCATGAACAAACACTTGATGCATGGCAACATGGCCTTATGTACATTGGGTCATGAGTTTCTAATCTGCACCACCTCCTAGATATTTTAGCATGCAACACTTGAAAAGTATAGCCAGTTGTGAGGGTATGGGCTGATGGTAGCACATCTCTCAAGTATTCCTGGAGATATGTGCACCAGAGACAGCTTTTGCGTGAGGCCCTTAGCCTAGTGTATTAATGTAGTTCAAAGTAGAAAGTATCTTGGTACCTTAACTTCATATAATTTAAAGAAGATGCTCTAGAGTTCAGAATAAACTTTTCTTTCAAATTCAATCATCGTACCCAGTGCAGTGCGGTAGTGGTAGGTGGTGGCAGCTCCTACGGCTCTGCTTAAACGCTGAGGGGCAGACTTCGAGGCACACCCATGTGATGATTACGATTACTGTGCACTCTTCTGCTTATTGATTGCCAAATTGCTTGCTTTTATCTTTTCCACTCGAATTTTAAAAACCCACTGTTTTTGGAATCCAATTGCTGCTGCAACATTTATTTACATTTCGGTTACTTACCTGTCTTAAATTGTGCTCCCCCTGCCCCGGTCCATCGCGGCTGCATTGCCGTTTGCGTGGAGGGCAGGGCGCCATCTTGAGTCAGTCCCGGAGCCCGGCAGGACCAGAGGTTACGGTCTAGTTGGAGGAGGGGCTAGACTATATCTCGGCAGACAAGCTGAAGCGCGAAGCGGTAGTGGTAGGTGGTGGCAGCTCCTACGGCTCTGCTTAAACGCTGAGGGGCAGACTGCGAGGCACACCCATGTGATGATTACGATTACTGTGCACTCTTCTGCTTATTGATTGCCAAATTGCTTGCTTTTATCTTTTCCACTTGTATTTTAAAAACCCACTGTTTTTAGAATCCAATTGCTGCTGCAACATTTATTTACATTTCGGTTACTTACCTGTCTTAAATTGTGCTCCCCCTGCCCCGGTCCATCGCGGCTGCATTGCCGTTTGCGTGGAGGGCAGGGCGCCATCTTGAGTCAGTCCTGGAGCCCGGCAGGACCAGAGGTTACGGTCTAGTTGGAGGAGGGGCTACACTATATCTCGGCAGACAAGCTGAAGCGCGAAGCGGTAGTGGTAGGTGGTGGCAGCTCCTACGGCTCTGCTTAAACGCTGAGGGGCAGACTGCGAGGCACACCCATGTGATGATTACGATTACTGTGCACTCTTCTGCTTATTGATTGCCAAATTGCTTGCTTTTATCTTTTCCACTCGTATTTTAAAAACCCACTGTTTTTAGAATCCAATTGCTGCTGCAACATTTATTTACATTTCGGTTACTTACCTGTCTTAAATTGTGCTCCCCCTGCCCCGGTCCATCGCGGCTGCATTGCCGTTTGCGTGGAGGGCAGGGCGCCATCTTGAGTCAGTCCTGGAGCCCGGCAGGACCAGAGGTTACGGTCTAGTTGGAGGAGGGGCTAGACTATATCTCGGCAGACAAGCTGAAGCGCGAAGCGGTAGTGGTAGGTGGTGGCAGCTCCTACGGCTCTGCTTAAACGCTGAGGGGCAGACTGCGAGGCACATCCATGTGATGATTACGATTACTGTGCACTCTTCTGCTTATTGATTGCCAAATTGCTTGCTTTTATCTTTTCCACTCGTATTTTAAAAACCCACTGTTTTTAGAATCCAATTGCTGCTGCAACATTTATTTACATTTCGGTTACTTACCTGTCTTAAATTGTGCTCCCCCTGCCCCGGTCCATCGCGGCTGCATTGCCATTTGTGTGGAGGGCAGGGCGCCATCTTCAGTCATTCCCGGAGCCCGGCAGGACCAGAGGTTACGGTCTAGTTGGAGGAGGGGCTAGACTATATCTCGGACATGACTTTCTGGACGCGCAGCGGTCGCGCGCTGCGGGCGCGCCATAGGCGCGCCGAAGCC
The DNA here is from genome assembly GCF_964261635.1 of Lissotriton helveticus. Lineage (NCBI taxonomy): Eukaryota > Metazoa > Chordata > Amphibia > Caudata > Salamandridae > Lissotriton > Lissotriton helveticus. The sequence goes on along the minus strand of NC_136065.1, from coordinate 1,583,753,714 downwards.
GTGCCAAAGGGGTGCCTGTCTGCGCCCGTCCGCGCTAAGACCGCGCCTAGCGCCACGATTCCTGGCCCCCCCACACTTCATCACGGGGATAAGGTAATTACATATACTAGCACTCAACTAAGGGACCTAAGAAACACTATGAGAGGCCCCCATTGTCCTCATTTTCACTCTGATTCTCTTTTTAACCTACAATCTTCTCAATGCTCAAAATGTCAGTATAAATAAGCATGGGCGTAAAATCCGTTCCGCTCGCTAATTTTGCTGATTTTCGATAAATTCGCAATCCGCGAACTCTCGCGAACTTGCCGAAAATTCGTAAAATCCGTGCGAAGCGGATTTTTTGCTTGGTCGCACTTGCCAACTAGAATACTATACAATTTCGCGGGAGTAAACACTTGCGAACACGTAGATGCGGCGGGCAGCGACAATCTCGCAATTGTGAGATTGCAAAATTTGCAATTTCGCACAAGAAATCCACCAGCAGGCAGCATAAACCTTAAAAATTATGATTTTTATCAGAATAACTCCTCAGGTTGACATTTGCCTGCACTTTTTCTTTGCAAGGAGTCCATTTTGGGGGGTGGGGGTGGGAGGAAGGAAGTGCCCCACAGTCTCCAACTTCCTATTCCTGTCCACCAGGCTCCTCCCAGTGCTTTCTTCATGTGCTGGTCACTTTGATTTGGATCTTGACCTGGAAGGATTACTTTTTGTGGATGCTGCTGGATATTTGGATTTTTGCAAAACTGAAAGCACTCAGCAGGTGCAAAAGTTCAATCTTATCATTAGTAACCATTCCCTGTAGTGCTTCCTGAGGGGCCCCTTCAGAGTTCATTTGCCTACTTGCAACTATTCTATGACCCTGCTCTGACCCTCACGGCAGGCTCAGAGAATAGCTACAAGTATACAACAAAGGTCCGGTTAAAAAAATTACACTGCAACAGAAAGCAATTACAGACAAAACTGAAAGCACTCAGCAGGTGCAAAAGTTCAATCTTATCATTAGCAACCATTCCCTGTAGTGCTTCCTGAGGGGCCCCTTCAGAGTTCAGTTGCCTACTTGCAACTATAGGCCACAAAGGTCCTGTGAAAAAAAATTGCACTGCAACAGAAAGCAAATTACAGATAAGGAAGCAGGTGCCAGCCAGACTGGAAGTTTAAATTCAGTGACACATTAATCAACCCCAAATTAATTCATGTCAGTTGAAGCAGGGCAGGTGTGCTTGCTTTTTTTCACCCCCATAATCTACAGTGATAAACCAACCAGAGGGTGGCAGTGATGTACCAGAGGGTGGCATGGGTGTACCAGAGGGTGGCAGTGGTGAAACAGAGGGTGCTGTGAACCTGTGATGATGAACCAGATGTAGAAAAAACATAGTCGCGGCCGTTGCGAGCCGACAAGTAAGTTCGCAATTGCGAACTGGTACAGAACCCTCGCGAACTGGCAGAAATCCTTGCGAACACAAAAAAAAAAAATTCGCGAGAGTTCGCGGATTTTGCGGATTGCGAATCCGTAAATACGCAAGTTCACGGATTGCCAATTCGCAAAATCCGCCTATGCTTAAGTATAAACTAATTCTTCCTTTTCAAAACACGTATAAGCCATCCCCAGAAAAATTAAAGGCCAAACTCACTCATTGTGCGCTTATCAACGCCCGCTCTCTTATTAAACACAAAGAGGAGCTTCATGACTTCATAACTAGCCACAACATAGATATCCTCTTTATTACCGAAACTTGGGCAGACCAAGCTTCTGGCCCAGATTTCTGTACAGCTGTTCCGGATGGATATCATTTAGTCAGGCAGGATAGATCCTCAGGAAAAAAAGGCGGGGTATAGCCATTGTATATAGGAAAAATCTTGAAACAAGGATAGAATCCGTAGCCATTGAATCTGCTGAAGCAGTAACTTTCTCCATTATGCTTTCTCCCGTGCAATCCATTAAAGGAACTTTTCTTTATCGTCCACCGACCCCTCGATCCTCATTTCTGGCATCTATTAATACGCTATTAGAACCTATAGCAGCTAACCTTGATCATACAATATTAGGAGATTTTAATTTTCATTTAGAAGCTAATAATGACAGGGACTCATTAGCTCTTATCTCGGACCTCGCATCGGCGGGTCTTAAATTACTGATCACTCCTCCAACCCATCAGGCTGGTCATACCCTCAATGGCTTATTTACTAATAATTCTAACATTACTTTGTCTTCAGTGAAACCATTAATATGGACAGATTATGCAGCGGTAATGTTTACAATTGTAACTAGAAATCATAAAAATTTACACAGCACAACTCGTTCTTCTGTTCAATTTCGAGATTGGAAGAACATAGATGGTTCTACGCTACTATCCACTTTGGCCTTCACTCAACCAAAGGAAATAACAGATCCTCACGTAGCCTCAGAGGATTACAACGTTTGGCTCAACAACGCCTTTAATACACTAGCACCTTCAAAAAAAATGCTACCTAATCGTAACAAACCTTCTGCCCCTTGGTTCACAGAAACCCTCAGGTTAGAGAGGCAACGGTGCAGAAATTTGGAAAGGCGCTGGTGCCGAGAGTATGATAACAACGATAAAGATCAATATAAAAAAGCCTTGACTTATTATAGAAAGCTTCTAATTATAGAAAAACGAAAATTCTATCTTAAGCAAATAGAATCAGCTAAAAATTCTACCAAGCAACTTTATCAAGTTGTCATGAAATAATCTACTCCACCAATAAGTAGTACTACAGAACCCTCCCAAAATCTATGTAATGACCTAGCAGATTTTTTTTAATTTAAGGTAAATGATATTTTTTCCAACTTTGCGGCCAAGGTGATTACCGAATCTACTTACTCTAAGAAGAGTGACCCCCCTCCTCCTACAATTTTTAATGAATTTAATCAAATCTCTCAATTGCAGATAGCTGAACTTATGACGACTATTAAATCAGGGTCACCATTAGATCCATGCCCTCCTTTGATTTTTAAACCAGTGACTAATCTGATAGCCCCAACTCTTACAAACATTTGTAATTCCATGTTCTTGTCGGGCTCTTACCCGTCAATATGGAAGAAAGTAATTATTAAACCGTTACTGAAAAAATCAAATCTGGATCCCTCAGAACCTAAAAGCTATCGACCAATTGCATCTCTTCCCTTTCCCTCCAAAATATTTGAGAAGATTATGAATTGTCAGCTGGCTGATTATATTGATCAAAATAATCTTCTTGATGAAACCCAATTTGGGTTTAGGAAGGGGCATGGGACAGAAACAGCACTGATTAAAGCAGCAGATGAAGTCAGAATGATAATGGATCAAGGAGGCGCAGCAATCCTGATTTTACTGGATTTATCTGCGGCTTTCGACACGGTCGATCATAACATCTTGATCGACCGTGTAGCCCACATTGGCATTCAGGGCAAAGCCAAATCTCTACTGGCTTCCTTTCTGTCTGGCCGCAATCAGTATGTTAAACTGGGTGGTTTCTACTCTCCTGTTTTCACCTTGCCATGTGGTGTCCCCCAGGGATCCTCGCTAAGTCCGACACTATTTAACATCTATGTGTCGGACTTGGCGAGGGTCATTAAATCCTATGGAATAGGGGTGACATCATATGCAGATGACACCCAGTTGGTATTGGCCATCCACAACAATGGAGGAATAGTTGCGGCCAATTTTCAGGAAGGCATGATGGCTATCAGCTCCTGGATGGATCATAACTGTTTAAAATTAAACTCTGACAAGACGGAGGTCATGGTCTTTGGAAAACTGACCCCGTCTTGGACTCCGGTTTGGTGGGCTTTGGACCTAGGAGCTCCCCTAATACCGGTTACCAAAGTCAGAAACTTAGGGGTATTATTTGACAATAAGCTGTCTTTTCTTAACCATGCTAATGCAGTAGTTTCATCATCCTTTTACACTCTTAGGATGGTTAAGAAACTACTGCCTGTCCTTCCTTCTAATGCAGGCAAAACCCTTATGTGTACTTTGGTACTTTCTAAAATTGATTACTGTAACGGTCTGTTACTAAACGCCCAAGAACAAGTTCTTGACAAAATGCAATTAATCCAGAATGCGGTGGCGAGAATTTTGACGGGCACATCGAAATTCTCCTCTATCTCTCCCATTGTTCGCCAACTCCACTGGCTCCCTGTTAGGAGTCGTACTAAGTTTAAGGCGCTCTGTATTGCGTACAAAGCTATGAATAATACAGGCCCTGATTTTTAAAAAAAAGCTTTAGGCTCCTACATTCCCAAAAGGACTTTGCGTTCATCCTCAGCCCATTTGCTTCTAATACCGCGAACAAAAAGAGTGAATTGGGGAGACAGACGCTTTACAGTATCAGTATCCAGACTCTGGAACTCTCTCCCTCAATATATAAAAAACAGCTCTTCCTTAATGACTTTTCGGAAACAGTTCAAAACATGGCTTTTTAATCAATAATAAATCAGCACCCTCCTCAGCATCAGATTTTAGCAGCACCGAGACACCTCAGGGTATTTGCGCGCTATAAAAGTCGTATAAATAAAAATAGTTCGTACCTAGGTAGTTATAGTTAGTTCTGCTTTGCTATAGAAAGAGCATTTTTTGGTTTCCTAATAACTTCACCTCCGCTGCTTCCTGGAAAGTATTGGGGTGATCCATCAAGCGGAGGCAGAGAAAAATGAGGGTCCCAAAATGCAAAATCCCCATGCTTTTTCCATAGACTTCTTTAGATATGGCTACAGTAAGAACTGCTGAATGAAACTTTCTGCGCTGCTGTATGCAGTGACGGCTTGCACATATAAGAGCGGTAGGGCGGGGTAGGGTACCGTGTGATGGAAGTTGACAGATGACTGGTAAGTGCAAGGTAAGTGGTTTTATTTCTTTATTTTTTTAATATTTCTTATCCCGTCACCTGTCAACTTCCACCATCCACCATCCACCAATCCGCCCCGCCCCTACCCTACCGCTAATATGTGTGTGAGTCGCTACTGGCTCTATGCTAATGTGAAAGGGCAGGAATTCACCATATTTATGAAATGCAATGCATTCCTATCCTTTGCCCCAGTGCTGGTGCACCATTTGCTGCCTAGTGCCAATATGTACACCCTTGCACCATGGTGCAGTGTTGTCTTCGTTGCATGCAGGATTGTTATTATGCAGGAAGTGGCACCTTCCTGCACAAATACAACCCAGAGGGGCATGTTCCTCTTTCGATGTGTTCTGCAAAATGCAGCACACATCAAAAGAGGAAAAAACGAGGAGAAATCCAAATATTTCTACTAGTTACACCTGCTCTGGGGAGGTGTAAGGTTTTGCTGCTGTCCAAGGTTCAGGTGATTAAGTAAATATGGTGCAGCAGCAAAATCCATTGGCGTTGCATGGGAAAACCCACCTCAACACACATGGAACGCCTCCCTGACACATAGTAAGGCAAAGCAGCAACTTGACCTGCTTTGTCTTACTTCATAGCTATCTATGAGACCATGCAAAGCCACACAAAGTGGCTTTGTGTGGCCTTATAGATACAATTGAGAGGCTTGCGCCAATGAAGCATAAAAAAAGCTTCTCATAAATAATCCTCCAAATTTGACAGGAGGCTAGATCTTGGTCAATAGATTGTGCTTTCTGTGATTCGATGTAAATCCGTTCAGTAGTTTTGGGAAATTAAGGGTAACAAAGAATTGTATATCTGGACAAATGGGCTAGCGAGAGTCTCGAGAGACTTTTGCGGGAGTGGCAATTTAAAAATAGAGCATTCTGATTGGCCAAGGAGGCTCTATTTCTCATGGGCCATTGCATTTCAGCTGGAGTCAGATTCCAGTGAGGTCTCTGATTGGCTACCAGCAACATGAGATAAGCGATACTGGCAGCCATTACAGGACTCAGGACTTAGTACAGTATCCTGAAGTTATAAAGAAATTAAGTTAAATGGTGGCAGAGTAGGGATACCCTGAACCCCTTAGCCCTGTAGTTGGACCCCGATGGACTCCCTTGAGGCCAAAAAGGAATAAGAACAGCAATAAATACCTTTTGGGGGGATCGGAAAAAAATGGGATCCGAGGCATTTATAGACCCCTGGGGAGCCCACCCCCGGGGCTGTATTCATAAGGGGTAGGTACGTTGCGTGGCCTCCTGCGTATGGGGAGCGGGGGCACGGTCCCTCTACCAGAGTCTGGAAAGGCCCCAGGGAGGCCACCTCTGGTGCTCAAATGTTGTACATTGGGGAGGGGGTCTTGTAGACCCCCTCCCTGAGCCTCTAAAGGTCCTCAGGAGCCCCACCTCAAGCCTGAAATTGTTCAAAATATGGAAGGGGCCACGCAACCCCCAACCCCATTCTTTAAAGGCCTGGGGAGACCTCAGGCCAATTTCTTTAAGGGAAGGGGTCCTCATGGCCCCCCTCTTGGAGCCAGTAATTGCCCTGAGGTCCCCATCAGAGACAAAGCTGTTTCCCCATCCTCATTTGTGCTAGCAAGTAAACCTTTGTTTGCTCTAGCTTGGTATGAGCATTTTAAAATCTCTCTCCAATCAGGAGCCGACACCAAGTCCACTCCCAGAGGGCAGGAGCTTCAAAAATGGCCCTGCCCACTGGGAGCAGATTTATTTTATCTGTTTCCCTGCCCGCAGTGATACCGTCAGGGAAACAGATCAAAAGATTGCTCCTGCCCACAGGCAGCATCATTATGAGCTACTCCCTGTGGGCGGGATCAATGCAGTTCCCACTTTATGCAGGAAGCTGACTGGGGACGTGGGGGCTTTGGGGCTCCCCCTACACCCCCAAACAAGACATTGTGGGTGCCCTCGCTGTCAACCAGGCACCCACTTTTAAGTTTGAGGACCCGGAAGAATGGGGTCCCCAGAGCCGAAATGGCCCGGGGAGCCGTATGCCCCACTCCCCCAGTATAATATCGCAGGGCCTCAGGGGAGGGGGTCCCTGGGCCGAAATTGGCCCGGGAGACCATGTGCCCCCTTCCCCTAATAATGATGCCTGGCCCTGGGGAATGAAATCCCAAGGGCCAAAATTGGCCCAGGCAGGGTGGTCAGGTGCCCACCTCCTCTTAAAAAGCTAGCCCCTGGGAGATGGGGCCCCTGTGTCTCAAATAGGGCCAGGAAGGGTGGCGCGTGCCATCCTCCTCCCTAATAATCACACGGGCCACAGGGATGGGATACATGTGGGCAAAATCGGCCCAGGGAGCAGGGGCCGCGTGTCCCTTCAGCTGAAAATTGTCGGGGCCCCGGGGATGGGTTCCTCGGAACTGAAATTGTCCTGGAGAGGGAGGCCATGCAGCACCCCTCCCTTTTATTTAAATAAGTGGCTTCGGGGGATAGGTCCCTGAATCAGATAACAGCTCGGGAAGGGGGGCCCCATCTGAATTTGAATTTGAATTTAAAAACACTTGTAAAGCGCACTTTTACCTGGCGGTTTCTTGGCGCTAGGACGTTTGGACATCAGATGGCAGCAAGGAAGAGACTAGGCGGGGAAGGCATGCAGGAAGAGATGAGTTTTTAAGGTCTTAGGGAAATCTTGATAAAGTGAAATAGAACGAACATTGGGGGGAAGAGAGTTCCAAAGGGTGGGACCGAGAACCGCAAACTTCACCCCCCCCCCCCATCAACATCTTCCTGAAGCGTGGGACAGAGAGGAGGGATTGAGAAGAGGAGCGAAGCTCTCTGGTAGGTGTGTAGTTGGAAATTGCCGAGTTAATAAAGGCTGGGGCGGTTCCAGCTCGGGCCTGAAACACAGTACAGCCCAATTTGAAAAGAGCCCTCTCCCTGATAGGCAGCCAGTGCAAGTTCTTAAGTACAGCAGTGGCGTGATGGAACTTGGGGAGGCCAAAAATAAGACGTGCCGCTTGGTTCTGTACCAGCTGTAGGCGTCGAAGGGCATAAGCTGGGACGCCATTATAAAGGATGTTGCCGTAGTCCAGCCGGGACAGAACCATAGCCATCATGATGAGTTTAAGGGCAGGAACTGAAAAGAATCTTGAGATTTTCCTAATAGTACGGAGGGTAAAGAAACAAGAAGACACCACCGTGCTGATCTGGGAGTGTAAAGTTAAATCTCGATTTAACGTGATCCCAAGTGTCTTAACAGAAAACGAAGGTAAGGGAGGGGAGCCAAGTGCAAGGGGCCAAAACGTAGGGGACCAGGGACTGGATGCTCCACCAGTCAAAACCAGCTCAGTTTTGTCTGGGTTTAGTTTAAGATGGTTAAAGTTCATCCAGTCCCTGATGAAAATCATAATTGATTGAAAGTTGGAGATAGATTTAGAAGAGTGAGAGAGATTAAAGATCAACTGAAGGTCATCCGCATAATTAAAGATGGTGACCTCCAGCTGTTAAAGAGCAGAAATGAGAGGGAAAATATAGAGATTAAATAAAAGAGGAGACAGAGAGGAACCCTGGGGAACACCACAGTGCACCTTAAGTTGAGGAGAAGAAAACCCATCAAGATGGACGGCCTGGGTACGGTCCCTCAAGAAGGAGGTCAGCCAAGTCAGGGGGGGCCCCCTGATGCCTGCTGCCCTGACACGGGTAAGAAGAATGGAGTGGTCGACCGTGTCAAAAGCAGCGGACAAATCAAGGAGGACCAAAGCGTGCGGCTAGCCTCTAGCCATTCCTTCCCTCAAACTGTCCAGGACCGAAACCACAACCTTCTCGGTAGAGTGGCGGGGGCGAAATCCGGCCTGGCGGGGGGCCAGGTAACCGCTATCCTCCATGAAAGAACTGAGGACGGCGGCGACGTGGCGCTCCAGGATTTTTCCCAGGTAAGGGAGAAGGGAAATAGGACGGTAATTCGTAAGTGAAGTGGGGTCAGCACCGGGTTTTTTTAGGAGGGGGATGATTATGGCTGACTTGTGAAGTTTTGGGACTACGCCAATCTCTAAAGAGTTATTTAAGAATGTCAAAGGAGGAGCAGGGCAGGCCCGAAAGATTTCTTTCAGGATGGGCGCTGGACAGACATCTAGAGGGGAGCCAGATTTAACTTTCGCTGCCAAAAAAGACAGCGATTCTTCAGTCAACAAAGGAATGTGGTCCAGGTGAAGCCTATTCGGGGGGGGGGTCTGGGACCAGAGGGAGTGGGGGAGGAGGAGGTATGTTGGCTTTGATGGCTTCAATTTTCTCCACAAAAAAATTATTCAAAGAATCGCAGAGAGCTTGGGAAGGCAGAGGTTTTAAGGTAGTTCTATCTGATAGAGCCAGCTCATGTACGGTAGAGAAGATTTCTCTGGAATGATTTCCTGCTGAAAGTATTTTTTCAGAGAAATAGTCGGTCTTAGTCGAAAGGATTGCCTTTTTGTATACATTAAGCAAAAGTGAATACTGGGTTTTTAAAATAGGGCAGTAAGAGCGCCTCCATGCACGCTCGGCCTGACGAGCAGCAAGCTTCTTACCCTTGAGTTCATCAGAAAACCAGTGGTTTACGTTGTGGGCTCGTTTCACTGCAACGCGTTTCAGGGGGGGCAACCTGATTACAAGACCTAGATAACCAAGCATTAATCGTAGCAACCTGCGATGATGGGGAGAGTTCCTCCAGGGAGGGGTAGGAGTTTTGCAGAGTGGAGCAAAAGGCCGGGATGTCTGCCTTGGTCCAGTGACAAGCCCAGATGTTCCTGGGAAGGGCTGGGCGTTTGGGTTGGTGCAGGTTTAAAGTGAACAAAATAAGGAAGTGATCAGACCACAGACAGGGAGTGATAGTAGGGGGGGAGACAAGAATATTCAACGACCAGATTTGGTCTAAAATGTGGCCCTTACAATGAGTGGGAGCGGATACATGAGGAATAAAATTAAGGCTAAGAAGGGAATCTGTGAAATTCCTAGATGCTGTGTCTTCTGCCGGATCAGAGGGCCAGAAGTTAAAGTCACCTAGGACTAATACGGAAGAATTATTAACTATTAATGTGGCCAACAGCTCCTCAAATTCGGCTAAAAAATGAGGGGTAGAGCCAGGAGGGCGGTATACGAGGACACAGGTTACGGGGGTTTGAAAAGACGCAGACCGGATCACCAAACACTCGGTTCCCTTGATGGCAGGACAGGAAAGGGTTTGAAAATGAAAGTCCGAACGGACGATCAAAGCCACCCCTCCACCAGCCCTGCCCGATGGTCGATCCGCCCGAAGTGCGTAGTGAGTAGAGGGGAGTAGTGCAAGAATATTGGGGAGGGAATCGGGGCAGAACCAGGTTTCCGTCAGGAATAACAGATCAGGTTTATGGCTATCTAAGAAATCAAAGAGTTCTAGTTGGTGCTTCACCGCTGATCTGGTGTTTAGTAGACCAGCCGAAATTGTGGTTCCTAAACTAGAAGTCTGGGCGGGTTCCAGGGGACGATAAGGCAGGGAAGAGGTAGGAGGGCAAGTGAGGGCCATGGGAGGGGACAACTGGGGTCGGGCAAGGCCAAGGTTATATATAGTGGACACACAGGCAGCACTGAGAGCACCGTAGTTTTGAAGGGCAAGGAGCTCGTCAGAAGAGCTTTATTTTTATTTTTATGAATGGCCCTGGGGGGTGCAGTCCCCAGGGCCAAAAAAGCTTGGGGAGGTGTGCCACGCGCCACTCCTTTAATTAAAAAAAATTACCATGGAGAATGGGGTCCTGAGGATCTTAACAAAAAGAATGCAGCCCCTGGGTAGGGGTTGTCCCCCGGTGCACAGCGTTGAAGAACAAGTGAAGGTTAATATCCTGTTTTCAATTGAATCACAAATTTAAAACAAACGGTCCGTTTTCAAACAGTTTTTAATGATCACTTCACTTCAATGATCAATGGTCTTTCAAACGTTGAGATTTTCACAAAATTATAATTCGAATGTCTCTCAGTTAGATTTCCAAATTAAATCCATAATCCCAATGCATTTCGGGCATCGGAGTTGCCCTTCATCAGGGGATAAATCTACAAGCAAAACAGATAATAATGGGCTCTTAGTAGGAAGTATCTCAGTATGGCTGCTGAATATATGGAAGTGACTGTTCATGCTCTATGAAGACTGTGATGAGTTAGAACGCGCGTCAGTGATCGACTGAGGTGCTTTGAGTGATTTAGAATACCTGCGAAAGCAAATGTGGACTCGTGATGCTGTGGGTAATGCTAGTCTCCGGCATAAGTAAAGGGTGGAAATGCGAAATGCATGCACAGGTGCACGGTGAGATTGCAACACGTTAAACCATATGTATCGGATTTAACTCATGAAGGTATGCCTGTGTGGTGAATGAATTCGGGCGGTGAGTAAAAGTGCCACTAATAAAGTTCCACGAAATCTATACAATGCATGTGTCATGCAAAGTGACTAAAGTTAACTGTGATGTGGCTGAGAGCGGGATAACAAAAAAAGTTCTCACGTAATCGAAGGATCAATGTGGATGCAACATTCTGTAAACAAATGAAATACAGAACTAGCTGTTAAAGAAATCATTCGTGTCAGGTAGACGTACACGAGACTTGGGATCCACATGAAGCGGTACTTACGGGTGTGAAGGTCGGGGTGTACTAATTTCGTCCAGTCTTCCGCATTGTGGTACGGCTGTGAGCTGTGTTTGGGAGCTAACGAAAGGGTGACGCCTGCGTAGCGGAATAAAGTAGGTTCGCAACCGGTGCAGAAGAATAGAAGATTGACTTATTTCACTCAAGAAGGCGTGGACGCCATCTTAGAATGGGTGAAAAGTGCATTAAGTGTAGGAGAAGCTTGTGATCGGAGCCTGGAAGGTGTGATGAATATGGGGCAATGGTATGTATAAATATGTAAAGAAATACATTTCAACATCATAATGGTAGGAAGATGAATAAAGCAAAGAGGGTGAATGAATGATAAACAGCAAATAAATTGCCCAGGGTAAGAGTAGCGAAAGTTACAGTTAGGTTCAAAAGCAAAGGTGCATGGTGATGCAAATATCTTATACAAGTATATTCAATGCTGTACACATTAAAGATAACACAGGTATTCCATCCTATCATTCAGCCCGTGCGGCTGCATCATGCATGAGTAACAGATCCAGTAGTTCTCTCTTTGCAATAGTCTATTTTTATTGTGTGTACCCTCGCTGGGTTTGATGATCTCTAAGATGAGGAATTTCAATTGAACAATGTTGTGTCTCTTTTCCAAAAAATGGGTGGCAACTGTCAATCTCAAATTTTTGGTTTGAATGTTGCTCTTGTGTTCCAATATTCGAGTCCGGATTTTCCTTTCCGTGTGTCCCACGTAGCATGACCCACAGGGACACTTCAACATGTAAATGACGTTGGAGGTATTGCACATGGCGTTCAATCTTAATTTAATTTTGTTACCTTTCATTGGATGGTTGAAATAATTGCCTTTAATGATGTTGTGGCAATTGCTGCAGTTGTAGCATAGTACCAAGCCTGTGTATTGAGTGGGTGACTTGTATTCTGTCGGTTTGGTAAGTAGATCTTTAAGATTACTGCCTTGAGTATATGCAAAAATGGGTTTGCTGTCAAATAGTACCCTAAAATCTGGTTTGCTGCTCAGTAGAGGCCAATGTTTGAGAATCATGTTGCGAAGCTTGTGGCTCAAAATGGAGTATTTGGAAACCACTACTATCCGTTTGTTGGAATCCTTCGTTTTCACTGTCAAGAGATCTTGTCTGTTGAGAAATTCGCATCTTGTTTTGGCCGATCTCAGGATCTCTTCAGGATATCCACGGTCTCTGAATCTTGTCAGCATCGCATCAATTTGATGGTCACACTGAGTGGGAGAAGAAACTATACGTTTAACTCTAAGTAGTTGTGAAAAAGGTAAGTTGTTTTTGAAGCCCGGTTTGTGGAAGCTATTGTAATGCAGAATGCTGTTGAGATCAGTAATTTTGCGGAAAAGGTTGGTAGGGAGTTTGCAGTCATTAAGTTGAATTTCAACATCCAGGAAATGGATTAACCGTTGGTTGAGTTCCCACGTAAATTGAATACGTTCATCAATGGTGTTGATATGTTGTAAAAAGTCTTCAAGGATGTGCGCTGTGCCTGCCCATAAGATGAAAATGTCATCTATAATTCTGAGGAAGATTTTACCGTGTTCTTGCCAAATGGGTTGATTGAATATATATTGTTATTCGTAATGTTTCATGAACAAATTCGTGTACGCAGTAGCTGCGCAATTGCCCATGGACGTGCCACATAGTTGAAGGTGCCATTTGTCATTCCACTTGAAGTAACTGTGGTATAATGTAAACATTAGTAGTTCCATAAGGAAGATCTGAAGGTTTGCATCCATTGAAGAGTTGAGTAAAGTTTGCTCAATGGCTCCTATTCCAAGATTGTGAGGGATCGAAGTATATAAGGACTTCACGTCCACTGTGCATAGCCAGAGTTCATCTTCTGTCAGTATGGGAATGGCGTTGAGTTTATTCAAGAAGTCGGAGGTGTCTCTAATGTAAGACTGGGTGGTGATCACGAATGGTTGCAAGTGTCTGTCAATGAACTTGCCGACAGGCTCATGGATACTGCCTCTGGTCGACACAATGGGTCTGAAAGGAGGTTTTTGAGGATTTTTGTGAATTTTTGGCAGCATATATAGGATGGTGCCTTAGGGTTCTCCTGAATGAGAAACTTCTTTGCTCTCTCGGTGATGGTAACATTGTCTACCGCATGGTAAACAATCTTGCTTAGTGCTGATGCAAACTCTTGTGTGGGGTCTCCATCTAGTTCAACATAAGTGTTGGTATCAGACACATGTAATGCAGCTTTTTCCTGGTAGTAAGTGCTGTCCATGATGACAAGGGCGCTGCCTTTGTCCGCGTTCTGGCAAATAATAGATGGATTGTCGGCTAGTTTTTTCAAGATGCTTCGGTCTTTCATTGTGAGGTTGCGATGTTTGATGGAGGCTTGGAATGGCAAAATGGAAATTTCGTGTTTGACTTGATTTTCAAAAGTGTCGATAACTTTATGACTCACAGGAGCCAAGAAGGTACTGCGAGGACGCAATCCTAAAAGAATGTCATCATCTGGTGTCGTAGTCTGGACTATGTTTGCGAAGTAATGTCTCAATCGTATGTTTCTCATCAATTTGAAGAAACTTACTTCTAGTTCCAAGGTGTTAGTCGCGGTAGTAGGTACAAATGTTTGTCCCTTTTGTAAAGTGCGGACCTCATGTTGTGTCAGATCATAGGATGAAATGTTGATCACTAGATTGTTAAGATCTGTCATTTTTTCCGGCTGCCCTTCTTGTTCTTGGCTTCCGCAGGAACCTTTGGTGTGTCTGTGGTTTTTGCCCCGCCTGGGTCTACCTGCTCGCTTTGGCCTTCCTCTAAAAAATGTACCGCAGGAGTTGTTGCGGTTGCTGCTTGTCCGGCACTGCGTTCCAGTCTCTGTGCAGGTTGTGATCTGGCATCACCTTCTGAAGATGAGGTATCAGTTTCCGAGTAAGGGTTGTAAGGGCGATTTTGGCATCGGCGGGCATACACTTCTGCCCAAGTGTGTACCTCGCCGAGCTTGTAATCGATTGTGTCCCGTTTCAATTTTCGTATTTTGCGTTCTTGAATTTCTTGGGTGTATTTGTTAACCCTTTCGATGCTGATGACGGAGCGGTTCCGTCATCAGCATCGGTTGGGCTGTGCTGATGACGGAACCGCTCCGTCATCAGTACAGCCCTGGGGGGGAGCGCTGGCGCTCCCCCCCTGGGGCATCGATCATGGTGTTTTTTCCTGGGGTGGCAGCGAAAAGACTTTCCGCTGCCACCCCCTGGCCCCCCCACGCTTCCTGGTGACGTCAGCGCGCACTGCTCGCCGAAGTCATCAGGAAGGGCTGGACGCGCTGGAATCCGGTGTGTGGTCTAAATATCGAGTTTTTATTTTCGACTGGACATAATATCGACTCCAGAATATCGAGATGGCATTAATGTCGAGGTAAGTAATATCGATGTATTTATTATCGATTTTCATGTATGTTTAAAAATATCGATAGTAAAAAATATCGTTATTTTTAGTAGTTAAAAAATATCGAAAGTCAAAATATCGGTTTTAAGAATATCGAAAGTTGTGTTATCGACAGTCATGATTAAATATATGATTTTTTTAATGTATTTATATTGTAAAAAAATTATAAAAAATTAATAAATATAAACATTTATTCAAATAGTATAATAATTTCTAGGAGCGGGTAGTAGGTTTTTAGGGGAATAGGGTGGGAAGTAATTTAATTATAATTAATTAAATATGTAAATTTATTAATTGGTAGTAATATTTAATTAATTGTTAATTAAATAATATTTTTAAATTATATTAAATTTAATTGCTAATTAATTTAAGTTAATTGATTAATTGGTAATTATGGTAATTTAAATAATTTATGTCATGTAGCGGGTTGTGGGTTTTTAGGGGAATAGGGTGGGAAGTAATTTAATTATAATTAATTAAATATGTAAATTTAATAATTGGTAGTAATATTTAAATAATTGTTAATTAAATAATAGTTTTCAATTATATAAAATTTAATTGTTAATTAATTTAATTTAATTGATTAATTGCTAATTATGGTAATTTAAAATATTTATGTGATGTAGTGGGTTGTGGGTTTATAGGGGAATAGGGTGGGAAGTAATTTAATTATAATTAATTAAATATGTAAATTTATTATTTGGTAGTAATATTTAAATAATTGTTAATTAAATAATAGTTTTCAATTATATAATATTTAATTGGTAATTAATTTAATTTAATTGATTCATTGCTAATTATGCTAATTTAAAATATTTATGTGATGTAGCGTGTTGTGGGTTTATAGGGGAATATGGTGGGAAGTAATTTAAATATAATTAATTAAATATGTAAATTTATGATTTGGTAGTAATATTTAATTAAAAGTTAATTAAATAAAAAAATTTAATTATATAAAAATGAATTTGTACATAATTTAATTAAATTGATTAATTGGTAATTATGTTAATTTAAATAATTTATATCATGTAGCGGGTTGTGGGTTTATAGGGGAATAGGGTGGGAAGTAATTTTATTATCAATCATTAAATATGTAAATTTATTAATTGTTAGTAATATTTAATTAATTGTTATATAAAAATATTTGTTGATTATTTATAATTTAATTGGTAATTAATTTAATTTTATTGATAAATTGCTAATTATGTTAAATTAAATTTTTTATTTCCTGTAGCGGGTTGTGGGTTTATAGGGGAATAGAGTGGGAAGTAATTTAATAATAAAGAAGGAAATAATATTATTTTTTAAAGGTAGACAACGTTTACCACGCAACTTTTACTACGCACTACCATTACAACGAAATTTTTACTACGCAAATACCATTATAACGCATGTATTTACAACGCATGTTTTTAGAACGCAGGTACTTTTACAACGCATACCATTACAACGTAAGTATTTGTAAGTATATAATTATATTAAAAATGGTATAGGTTTGGGTTTTTGGGTAAAGGGTTTTTTGTAGCGTTCAGGGTCAGTTTTGGGTTTTTGGGTTAAGGGGTATTTTTAGGGTTCAGGGTCAGTTTTGTGTTTTTGGGTAAAGGGGTATTTTTAGGGTTCAGGGTCAGTTTTCAGTTTTTGGGTAAAGGGGTATTTTTTTAGGGGTCAGGGTCAGTTTTCAGTTTTTGGGTAAAGGTGTATTTTTAGGGTTCAGGGTCAGTTTTCAGTTTTTGGGTAAAGGGGTATTTTTAGGGTTCAGGGTCAGTTTTCAGTTTTTGGGTAAAGGGTTTTTTTTAGTGTTCAGGGTCAGTTTTCAGTTTTTGGGTTAAGGGGTATTTTTAGTGTTCAGGGTCAGTTTTCAGTTTTTGGGTTAAGGGGTATTTTTAGGGTTCAGGGTCAGTTTTCAGTTTTTGGGTAAAGGGGTATTTTTTTAGGGGTCAGGGTCAGTTTTCAGTTTTTGGGTAAAGGTGTATTTTTAGGGTTCAGGGTCAGTTTTCAGTTTTTGGGTAAAGGGGTATTTTTAGGGTTCAGGGTCAGTTTTCAGTTTTTGGGTAAAGGGGTTTTTTTGTGTTCAGGGTCAGTTTTCAGTTTTTGGGTTAAGGGGTATTTTTAGTGTTCAGGGTCAGTTTTCAGTTTTTGGGTTAAGGGGTATTTTTAGGGTTCAGGGTCAGTTTTCAGTTTTTGGGTAAAGGGGTATTTTTAGGGTTCAGGGTCAGTTTTCAGATTTTGGGTAAAGGGGTATTTTTAGGGTTCAGGGTCAGTTTTCAGTTTTTGGGTAAAGGGGTATTTTTAGGGTTCAGGGTCAGTTTTCAGTTTTTGGGTAAAGGTGTATTTTTAGGGTTCAGGGTCAGTTTTCAGTTTTTGAGTAATGGGGTATTTTTAGGGTTGAGGGTCAGTTTTCAGTTTTTGGATAAAGGGGTATTTTTTGGGTTCAGGGTCAGTTTTCAGTTTTTGGGTAAAGGGGTATTTTTAGTGTTCAGGTTCAGTTTTCTGTTTTTGGGTAAAGGGGTATTTTTAGGGTTCAGGGTACGTTTTCAGTTTTTGTGTAAAGGGGTATTTTTAGGGTTCAGGGTCAGTTTGGGGTTTTTGGGTACAGGGGTACAGGGTACAAATTACGTTTATACTTGGTGGGGTTGGAATAGTAATTTGTATGGGTTCAGTGTCCAGCACCTTCCCTGATGTTATACTTGGTGGAGTGGGAATAGTAATTAGTATGGGTTCAGTGTCCAGCACCTTCCATGAGTTTACAATTGGTGAAGTGGGAATTGTAATTTGTATGGTTTTAATGTGTAGTATGGTTTTGTGAGTTTATAATTGGTGCTGTGTAAATAATAAAACATTTTTAATACAAATAACTATTATTGGTAGGATACTATAATAAAGTTTTAAAATTACATATAAAAAATTTGTATTAATGATAATTATTGTTATTGTAGTAGTTAAAAGATAAATACATTTTTACATTTATTAAAATTTAAAATGCATTTTTAAATAGAAAATTTCATATGCAATTAATAATCATATAGAATAATAAAGAAGGAAACATACACAGGGTTAAATGGAATAAATGAAAAACAGTTTATTAACATATACTAAATAAATTGTAAGTAGAGATGTATTTTTTATTTCTATTGAAAATTGTAAGTAAACAGTTTTTATTATCCCAAAAAATATATGAAGTGCATATATATGTTTTTAACAAATAAATGATATTTAAATATTTATATGTTTATTCACATATATTGTAATTAAATTAATTAAAGAAACAAATTGGTAATATGTACTTTTCATTTAATAACAATTATGTTATTCACATACACATTGAATATATTGTTATAGATAAATATGTATATTTGTTTTATAACAGTAACATTTTTGTTTTTTACAAAGTTATCATATTTTTTTTACAAATTAATATTATGAATATTTAACATATTTATAATATTAATTTTAACATAGATAAACACACACATACATTTTTTGATACATACATAATGTTCAAACTAATATGAGCTATTTTTATAAAAAAATTATTTGTAACAACAAGGTTATATATTCACATTTGTTTAACATATACATTATTTTCAACATGTATATATAAATAATAACATATTATTTAAAGTAACAGATAACAGTTGAATAATTATTTGAAAGTAATGAATATTTAAGAAATAATTTTCTACAATTTAAATAATTATTTACACTTAATGTAATACTCAGTGTATTTTTTTAAAGTGTTGAAATATAGAAATTAATGAGGTTTTTGCTGTATACAGGGACTACTTTTTAACCACGTAATATTATTTAGGCTTACTTGGTGCTTCAACAGATCGCGGTTGGATGCTGCTTCGCGTTAGAGAGGGTAAGTTTGTTTTTATTGTATTTTATAAGTTAATGAAGTTAGTGTTAGTGTATGTGTGGTGTGTTTAAGTTTATGTACATAGGGTTATTAAGAGAAGATTGTGTTTTCGGTTTTAGGTAGAGTGTACGATATTTAATTTTTACCGCGTTTTAGTTGTAGGTGTGTGACGTGAGCTAATATGTTTAAATGTTACAAAGATAATATGTTTGGTGTATAAATATGTCTTTTTATATATGTATGGGTGTTTTTGTGTGGGTGGGTATGTATTTTATTTTTTCAAGGTTATCGTCGCGTTTTACTGTTTTTGAGGAGGTCATTCTTTTTCGATCAGAGTTGTGTGACGAGTAATATATACTCTTATTTTAGCACACAAATGTTTTGGTTTTCACGTTTTGCAGGAGCGTTTTTTGTAACAAATTACAATTTTCGGGTTTTCAATGGTATATCGTGTGTATTACATTGGAGAGGAGTCGCTATGGATTTGCTTGTATTTTTGCATCTTTTTTTGGGCTTCCATGGATTGAATGGGTTTTTGCTATGGCGTCGTATGGATTGCTTGGAATTGGATTACGTTTGAAGGTGCAACAATAAGGTAATTTTTTAGTAAACTTTTTATGGGTGGGGAAACTGTTTTAATTTTTGCTTTAGTTACGTTGTATGTAACATTTTGTAAATACATTATCTAAATACATTTTATATATGTTAATATTATGTATTTGATAATTTAATTGCAAATTGTTACATGTAAAAATTAAGGATTTTCAAAAAAAAAAAAGCTTAATGTCACGTGTATAGTTATGTTATGTTTTAAAGAATAGTTTTTGCAATCATTGATAGATAGTCTAGTCCTTTGCTAGTTGGATAGAGGGTAACTTGACTTTGGAGTGTGTTATACATTTTTTTCCTTTCTTTGGTGAGTTTAGGTCCGATCAAAGTTACTGATTGCTCTATTCGGAGCTCCTGGTAACTCTGTTCTTTTTGTAAGGATTGTATTAATTTGTGAAGGGTAGGTGTTCCTCGGCCTGTAGTTGTTTGGAAGGCATTGTGCCATCCTTCAACTGCATTGTTGGTTTTTGCTTCCTTATTTAGTGTGCTAAGGTAGACATTCCACCAAGCTATTTGGTATTTGGGTTGTCTTCTATGGCCTGATCTGTGTAGCCTTCCTACCCATGTGTCTTCGAAGTAGTCAAGCATAGGGCTTAGTCTTTCTTCGTTTCTTTTATAGTAGGGGCTGTCTATTAACAAGTTATAGTGTTCAGTTACATCTGTCAGTGGAACATAGGCTAGGGCGATGAGTTTTTTTATTTGATAAGCAAAAGTGCTATCAGTGGCGTATTGGATACTCAAGGTAGATTGTTGTAGATGTCGCCAGATACATTGGTTAAAATGATAATAGCAACCTTGGATTGCTGTGTGTGGGTATGTTTTAAGGATGGTGTTTATCATAGCTTTTTCAAAGTCAATGATAATTTTTTGTGGAAAATAGTTGTTAGTATGTTGCTTGACTTCAGTTAGTATTTCTTGATAGGTAGCTTGCTGTTTGTTTGGTAGAAGGGCATAAAGGAATGGAATATTAGCATTTTGGAAATGACCATGGATAGTGTATAATTGATAAAAAAGGTTTGGGACATACAGAAAAAGTACCATCCATCATCCAAGTTTGGCATTGGGTAAGTTTAGTCATGTTGTTTGCTGTGGCAAACAGTATAATTCTTTTATCTTTACATTTGTTGTCATAGAGTATACAATCTTCTTTATTGTGAGTTACAGAGAGTTCAGGGGGAATCTGCACTTCTTCAAAAGTTTTTGGTGTGGGAGGAGTAGTGCATGTTGCTCTTTGTTTTCTAGCTATAGTTTTTTTTAGGGAATCGATAGATGGTAATTGGCTAGAAGCATGTTGGGGAAGTACACTTAAATGGTGTTTTAGAATAGCAGTTGTTGGTTGATCAGTACTAGTACTAGCTTCTTTAAGGGAATCTAGCATTTGTCTAATCTCTATTTCTGTTACATTGGGTGGGTGATTATGTTCCTTAGTATAAGTAACAGTAGTCTCCTGAGTTATAGCTCTACCATAACATTTGTTGGCATAATATTTCGTACACTTCCAAAAAACTTTCAAATCTTTTTTTTTCTCTTGAGTGTAGACATATCCCATGTAACAAAGAAGCATTTTCCCTTTTTGTGAATAAATGAATTTAGCTACTTCAGTCATGCTTGTATTGTAGTGCTAGGAGGTAATTAAAAGAGAATGTCATTACATTTGTTCAAAAAATAATGTTGTATTCTAATAATACAGTTTAACGTATTTCTGATTTACCTGTAAATCTTTTTATGATTTCAAGTAGTTCTTTTCAGGTGTTGATGTTCTTCAAACTGTTATTTTCTGTGTATATCTTTTTGTACCTGTGGAAGTTGAGAAAATGTTTACAAATATTTTAGAACTATTTATGATATTTTGGTAGAGGTTTTTAGCTAGTTTCTATTTAGTTACCTATCTATTAAATGTCGAAGTTACATTTAAATTATATACTTACTTATTTATATTTAACTTTTGATGTCCAGGTGTTGTCTAGGTCTTCTGTATTTTCTTTTTGTCTGTAGGATAAATAGTAAAAAAAAAACATATATTTTAGGTATTTGGCTTTTAAACATAGGTGTGAGGTTTGAGAGATACATTTTCGATGGAAAATAATGTAGTAGTACTTACTTTATATAGGTGTAGCTGTCTTTATGTTGAAGTCAATACGTTTTCTTTCAGAAATCCTGCAGAGTTTCGTCTTCCTTTAGTTAGGAGATTTAGGCTGCATTTTTAGTTTGCTGTAATCTTGTTTATATAGTATTAGTCTAATAGTTTCTGAAGTAGGATTGGTTGTTTAAATTGATAGTCTGTTTTAATTCGTGGATTTGAATTTTTTAACCTGTTATACTAATTGCTTTCCTTCTATGGGTGACGCCAATTAACGTTTATTTAATGTGTAAGGCCTTATTTTGTATAGGTAATGTTATCTTTATATTTTTAAAGTGGAGGAATATATATAATTTGCAGTAAGAAATGTTTAGTTGTTCGAAACATTGTTTATGTATTATAAAATGTATGTTTGTATTTATTTTGTGTTATAAATGTTAGGAAAATATATAGTATGTTTTATAGCTTTTTAGAAACAATTAGTGAATAAATATGAATAGTATGACTAAATTTTTAGATAATACAGTGATTTATTCAAGGATGTAGTAATTTCGATATTTTAAAAAAACGATAAATGTGCTATCTATATTTTTGTATTCGATATTTTGTCCGTTTTTCATTTAAAGATGTGATAATCGATGTTTTAGAAATCGATAATGCTGTTAGTCGATATTGTAGTAGTCGTTGTTTTTTTTAGTCGATAATGTGGTTTCGATATTTTTGTGTTTTGTTGTTTAAGTATAGGCAATCGATAATTTTGTAGTCGATAATTATTCGTCGATATTTTGTACAGTCGATATTCGGTCTGTCGAGGTTATGTCAGTGATCCCTGGAATCCATTACATTCCAGCGCATCCAGCACAGAGGTGGGTGTTCGGTGCTCCGGTGGGGCGGGGGGGGGGCGTTTTTTGGTGCCGTGAGGCATTGGGGGGGAGGAAACTGTGTTTCCTCTCCCCTGATGTCCCAATGCACGGCATTCCTGGTGCACGATCGCGCACAGCATCGCGATCGTGCACCAGAAATGCCCCACTAGACACCAGGGATTCTCTTTGAGCATAATTATTTGTTGAGGAAGCGACCCCTTGGGCAAGGGTTGCTTCCTGTTTGGGCCATAATATTTATCAGACTTTTCTGCCCCCCCCGGGGCAGATCGGCCGTTTTTTTGGCCGATCTGCACCCAGGGGGGGGGGGGGGGGGGCAGAAAAGCCCACTAGTCACCAGGGATTTGGTTAGATTTGAAAAGGAAGCGACACCTTGGGAAAGGGTCGCTTCCTAGTGGCCCTAATTTTTTTTAGACTTTTCTGCCCCCCCTGGGGGCAGATCGGCCGTTTTTTGGGCCGCATCTGGACCCAGGGGGGGCAGAAAAGCCCACTAGACACCAGGGATTGAATTATATTTATAAAGGAAGCGACCCCTTGGGCAAGGGTCGCTTCCTTAGGGGAATAAAATATTTTTCAGACTTTTCTGCCCCCCCCTGGGGCAGATCGGCCGTTTTATTGGCCGATCTGCACCCAGGGGGGTCAGAAAAGCCCACTAGTCACCAGGGATTTGTTTACAATTGAAAAGGAAGCGACCCCTTGGGGAAGGGTCGCTTCCTAGTGGCCCTTATTTTTTTTTAGACTTGTCTGCCCCCCCCCTGGGGGCAGATCAGCCATTTGTTGGGGCGCATCTGGACCCAGGGGGGGGTAGAAAAGCCCACTAGATACCAGGGATTTTATTATATTTATAGAGGAAGCGACCCCTTGGGCAAGGGTCGCTTCCAGGGGGCATTATAAATATTGTAGACTGTTCTGCCCCCCCTGGGGGCAGATCGGCTGTTTTTTTACCGTTTCTGGACCCAGGGGGGGATAGAAAAGCCCACTAGACCCCAGGGTTTTTTTTTATAGGGAGCGACCCCTTGGCCAAGGGTTGCTTCCTTGGGCCCATTTGTTTTCTAAAGTATGTTCTGTCGTGTCTTTATTTGGCCTCTCTGCCCTCCGTAGGGTTGCTTCCGGGGGCCCACGTTTTTTATGATTTATAATCTTCCCCCCTTGGGGACAGACACCCCATTTGTGACATACCTTGTGACATAGCCTGTTGTAATGTGTGTTGTTTTTGTTTCTTCTAATGTATATTGTTTTTTTTTCTCTTTAGATTGTTGCAGTGTGCTGTTCCGTTACTGGTGGTTCTGTTGTTCTTCTGTTTCTGTAGTTGCATGTGTTTGGTAAGAGACCTCTTTTTTGTTCAATTGTAATGCAATTGTTTATTTTGCAAAGTGTGTAGTAATACGAGTATGTTTGGTTTCTGTTTGTTGTGATTGTAAAACATGTTTTGCATTTGTTTTTGATGTGTCCTTCTGTAGATGTAAGTTTTTTTTCCTTCTTTCTAGTGGGATATCGTTGCCTATTTGCTGTGTCTTGGCAGAGTAGGTGCTGGTGAGTGTAGTTGTGTCTTGTAAGTAAATTGTATATTTTTTCTAAATATTGTTTTTTGTGAAAAAGGCTTACATTGTATATCTTACTTTGCGCAGTGTTGGGGTTGTTGAGTTGTTTGTGCAGACTCCTTTATTTGTAAGGATAATGGCTAGCCACCGGATTACTGCTCAGCAAGTTGTTGGAATGCTTTTTGATTCTTCCTCTGACCATGGTCCAGAGACTGACTCTGATTCTGAGCCAGAGGTGGGAGGTGAAGATTCCGGTAGTGAGTTTTCTCTACACATGGCTTCATCTGATGATGAAGACACTCTGAGTGCTGATGAAGCTACTTTTGGTGCGGATGATGTGCCTTTGGTTGCGGAGGACATTGCTGTGCCTGTGGTTGCGGAGGACATTGCTGTGCCAATAGTGCGGCAAGAGACATCTGGGCTGCAGCCTGGGGCTGCTAGACTTCCAGTTGGTGTAGTGAGACAAGAGGCAGCTGGGCGGCAGCCTGCGGCTGCAAGACTTGACGTTGAAAGTTCTGACCTCTGGGTTGCACCAGGCATGGTGCAGCCGGCATTGCCTGAATTTACTGGTGTTTCAGGGTGTAGGGTGAACACTAAAAACGTTTTGCCTATTGATTTTTTCAAGTTGTTTATGGATGATGTGTTTTTGGCAGAGATTGTAGAGCAGACTAATTTGTATGCTGAAAATTTTTTGAGGGTGAACAGTGCCAGCCTTAAGCCCCACGCTAGAGCTACCCGGTGGACTCCCACAAATTTGGAGGAGATGAAAAAGTTTTTGGGTTTAACTTTTTTAATGGGCTTGCTTAGGAAACCATCAATGGCTTCATATTGGTCTACTAGTCCCTTGATGGCAACAGCTATATTTCCCGCAGTCATGAGTCGTGATAGGTATTTGCTTCTACTTCGGATGATGCATTTTGTTGACAATAGTCTTGCTTTGCCACTAGATCACCCTGATTGTGACCGTCTTTTCAAGATTTGGCCTGTCATTGATCATTTTGTTGATCGATTTCCTGAGATCTTTTATCCTGGGAAAGAAATTGCAGTGGATGAGTCTTTGCTGTTGTTCAAGGGCCGCTTGGTATTTCGGCAATACATTCCTAGTAAGAGGGCACGCTATGGAATCAAACTGTATATGCTGTGTGACAGTGAGACTGGATATGTCTCTAATTTCAGGGTGTACACTGGTAAGGAATCCAGGATTAACCCCCCTGGTTGTCCGTCGACTTTTGGAGTGACTGAGAAAATTGTGTGGGAACTTGGTTGTGGATTTTTTAACAAAGGCCATCATTTGTATGTCGATAACTTCTACACTGGTGTGCGGTTGTTCAGGGAATTGGCCAAAGTGGACATTGTTGCTTGTGGCACAATCCGCTCAAACCGTAAAGGTTTCCCAAAAGAACTTGTTTGTCGAAAGCTTGCTCGGGGACAGTGCAGTGCATTGCGTTGTGAGGAGCTTCTAGCTGTGAAGTTTTCAGACAGGAGAGATGTCTACATGTTGACTACAATACATGATGAAAGCACTGAAGCGGTGACTGTTTGGGGTCAGGTTGCAGAAGTGCGCAAACCTGTGTGCATAATGGACTATAATAGGCACATGGGTGGTGTTGACAGAGTAGATCAGAGGTTGGAACCGTATGCTGCTCTTCGTAAGGCTTACATTTGGTACAAGAAGTTGGCTATCCATCTTTTCCACTTGGCAACCTTTAATGCTTTTGTTGTGTTCCAGAAATCTTGTCCCCAGTCAAAGATGACTTTTGTAAAGTTTCAGGAGTCTGTAATAGGCAGCCTTGTTTTAGTGGTACAGGCAAGTGTTCCTAGAGTTGAAGTGGTGGCGGATGTTGCCAGATTGAAAGATCGCCACTTTCCTGATACAATTCCTCCTACAACCTCAAAAGACTTTCCCAGTCGGAGATGTAGAGTCTGTTGCCGAAGAGGTTTGCGGAAGGAGGTTCGTATGTACTGCCCCGACTGCCCTTCAAACCCCGGGCTGTGTGTACCTGCTTGTTTTAGATTGTACCACACGCAAAAGAATTTTTGGAAGTATCAATGAGTGGTAAAGTGAACTGGTTAGTCTTATTGTTCAGTTTCAAAGTTTGCATTTGTGTAGTCTTTTTAGATTTAGTTGTTGAGTTAGTAGATTTGTATCAATGTGCAAATTGTTTTTGGTTTTCTAATATTAAAAAAAAAAACTAAAGTATGATGTTGGTTTGCGTGTAGTGTCCATTGTCTGACGGTGTGCATGGTTTGGCGCTTGGCTGCCGGTGTCTGTGGACTGGGGCTTGTCTGGCGGTGTCTGTGGACTGGTGCTTGGCTGGCGGTGTGCGTGGTCTGGTGTTTGGTTGGCGGTGTGCGTGGAGTGGCGCTTGGCTGGTGGTGTGCGTGGAGTGATACTTGGCTGTCTGTGCATGGAGTGGTGCTTGGCTGGCGGTGTGTGTGGAGTTGCGCTTGGCTGGTGGTGTGTGTTGAGTGGCGCTTGGCTGGTGGTGTGTGTGGAGTGGCGCTTGGCTGGTGGTGTGCGTGGAGTGGTACTTGGCTGTCTGTGCATGGAGTGGTGCTAGGCTTGCGGTGTGCGTGGAGTGGTGCTTGGCTGGTGGTGTGTGTGGAGTGGTACTTGGCTGTCAGTGTGCGCTGAGTGGTGTTTGGCTGGCGGTGTGCATGGTCTGGTGCTTGGATGGTGGTGTGCGTGGAGTGGCGCTTGGCTGGCGGTGTGTGTGGAGTGGCGCTTGGCTGGATGGTGTGTGTGGAGTGGTACTTGGCTGTCTGTGCACGGAGTGGTGCTTGGCTGGCGGTGTGTGTGGAGTTGCGCTTGGCTGGTGGTGTGTGTTGAGTGGCGCTTGGCTGGTGGTGTGTGTGGAGTGGCGCTTGGCTGGTGGTGTGCGTGGAGTGGTACTTGGCTGTCTGTGCATGGAGTGGCGCTAGGCTTGCAGTGTGCGTGGAGTGGTGCTTGGCTGGTGGTGTGTGTGGAGGGGTACTTGGCTGTCAGTGTGCGCTGAGTGGTGTTTGGCTGGCGGTGTGCATGGTCTGGTGCTTGGATGGTGGTGTGGGTGGACTGGCGCTCGGCTGGCGGTATGTGAGCAGTTACTTTCTGTTGTTCACTACAGACACTGCTAGTTGAGTGACACTCCACGCAGTCCATCATTTTGTGTTGTTGCAATGTCATAAATGTGGGCGTGTGAAAGTGATGGGCCCTTGAATGGCGCTGTCTGCTGGTGTGAGTGTTGAAATGTGATGGGTCCGCGGCTGGCGGTGTGAATGTTTTGTATGTGTCACACGTACGAAAGGTGTATGAATGGCCTGTAAAGAGGTTGGTGCCTTGACGTGGCTTTACAGCTCAGGAGCTGTGAGTCAGTGGTTCAGTTTATCATACTTTCAATTATACGCAGTGTATTTCATTTTTGTGAAATTACTTGCGAATACAATTGTATGTACTGAATCATCACTCACCCGCGTGCCAAATCCAACCAGTATGTGTGTGTGCTTGCGGAATAGATGGCTGTGCAGTAATATTTGTCCTTTATCTCTTTCTGAAGTAGGGTGTACCTTGTCCCTTATTGTGATTGTTGTAATGTGTTGCTGTTCCTTCCGGATGGTGTCAATGGTCTGGTTTGTATCAGGTATGAAAGGTGCGTGAATGGCCTGTAAAACGGTTGGTGCCTTGTCGTGGCTTTACAGCTCACGAGTTGCGAATCACTCGTTCAGTTTTTATGCATTTATTTATTGACAGAGCATTTCATTTTTTGAAATATCTTGTTAATAACATTTTATGTAGTGAACCATTACTCGCCCTCGTGCCAAATCCAACCTGTATGTGTGTGTCTTTGAGGAATAGATAGCCGTGCTTGAATGTTTGACTTTTGATTAACTCTGTCAAGGTGTACATTATAGCTATAAATAACTGACTAAATTTAGATATTATTGTTAAACCATGGAAGTATATGGTCATGTCTTTCTGGTGAATTCTATTGTTGATTTTTATCCACAATCTCCTGCAAACTTGAAATTGTCTGTCACAATTTCCATGTAATATTGTCCCTTGAATCGCACGCTCTCAAATTGAAAACTTAATTCTCCACCGTACGATTTGGACCTTTTCCTGTTGCAGCCACTATGACATTGTCACCATTGTCAAATCCACCAGCTTTTGCAAGAGGGGTTACCTGGGTTTTTGGCCCCGTGCTAGACGGCCATCTAGGGAAACCTACCAAACCCACACATTTCTGAAAAGTAGACACCCGGGGGCTTCCAAGGAGGTATGGCTTGCATGGATCCTCCAACGTTCCTTTACCCAGAATCCCTTGCAAACCTCAATTCTAGCTGAAAAAAAATCAATTTTTTCGCACTTTTTGTGTGTGGGAAAGCGTGGCATCACTGGGCTCACATAAATTACCTCCCACCCAGTGTTCCCCCAGGTCTCCCGATAAAAATGGTACCTCACTTGCGTAGGTAGGCATAGTGGCTGCAACAGGAAAAGGCCCAATTCGTACGGTGGAGACTTAAAAATTACTTTTAGCAAAACTATCTTATTTTTTGAGGGGGTCACCTGAGGTTTTGGCCCGGGGCTTGGCG
The DNA here is from genome assembly GCF_964261635.1 of Lissotriton helveticus. Taxonomy (NCBI): domain Eukaryota; kingdom Metazoa; phylum Chordata; class Amphibia; order Caudata; family Salamandridae; genus Lissotriton; species Lissotriton helveticus. Next base: position 1,583,725,324 of record NC_136065.1, on the reverse strand, counting down.
GGCATCTTTGGAAACTACCAAACCCAAACAGTTCTGAAAACTAGACACCCGGGGGAGGTATGGCATGCATGGGTCCCCCAATGTTTTCCTACCCAGAAATCCCTGCAAACCTTAAATTTAGGTTATAAAAACCACTTTTCCATACATTTTTGGGTGGGATCTCCCTGCCGGCACAAATGTCCTACCAGCCAGCGTTCCCCTTGATCTCCCAAGTAAAATGATACCTCACTTGTGTGGGTGGGCCAAAGCCCTGTGACTAAGGTTGGGGTGCTTAATTTGTCAAACCTATATACTAGATTTTTTTTTAATTCATTTTTAGCCTGTTCTGCTTTGGGGCACCCACACAAGTGAGGTATCATTTTACTCTGGAGAACAAGGGAAACGCTGGGTGGTAGGACATTTTTGCCGGCACGGAGATCCCACGCAAAAAAGTTTGGAAAAGTGTTTTTTTTAACCTAATTTTAAGGTTTGCAAGGAATTCTGGGTAGGAATACATTGGGGGACCCACGCATGCTATACCTCCCTGGACTCCCCCGGGTGTCTAGTTTTCAGAACTGTTTGGGTTTGGTAGTTTCCAAAGATGGCCGCCGAGCTCCGGGTCAAAAACTCAGGTGCCCCCCCCCAAATCAAGGTAGTTTTGCTATAGGGTACGATTTGGACCTTTTCCTGTTGCAGCCACTATGCCTAACCACACAAGTGAGGTACCATTTTTATCGGGAGACCTGGGGGAACGCTGGGTGGGAGGAAATTTGTGTGAGCCCAGTGATGCCACGCTTTCCCACACAAAAAAGTGTGAAAAAACTGATTTTTTCAGCTAAAATTGAGGTTTGCAATGGATTCTGGGTAAAGGAACGTTGGAGGATCCACGCAAGCCATACCTCCTTGGAAGCCCCCGGGTGTCTACTTTTCAGAAATGTGTGGGTTTGGTAGGTTTCCCTAGATGGCCGTCTAGCACGGGGCCAAAAACCAAAGTAACCACTCTTGCAAAAGCTGGTTGATTTGACATTGTCCTCATTGTCAAGTCCACCAGCTTTTGCAAGAGGGGTTACCTGGGATTTTGGCCCCGTGCTAGACGGGCATCTAGGGAAACCTACCAAACCCACACATTTCTGAAAAGTAGACACCCGGGGGCTTCCAAGGAGGTATGGCTTGCGTGGATCCTCCAACGTTCCTTTACCCAGAATCCCTTGCAAACCTCAATTTTAGCTGAAAAAAATCAGTCTTTTCACACTTTTTTGTGTGGGAAAGCGTGGCATCACTGGGCTCCCACAAATTTCCTCCCACCCAGCGTTCCCCCAGGTCTCCCGATAAAAATGGTACCTCACTTGCGTGGTTAGGCATAGTGGCTGCAACAGGAAAAGGTCCAATTCGTACCCTATAGCAAAACTACCTTGATTTTGGGGGTGGGGGGCACCTGAGTTTTTGACCCGGAGCTCGATGGCCATATTTGGAAACTACCAAACCCAAACAGTTCTGAAAACTAGACACCCGGGGGAGTCCAGGGAGGTATGGCATGCGTGGGTCCCCCAATGTATTCCTACCCAGAATTCCTTGCAAACCTTAAAATTAGGTAAAAAACACACTTTCCAAACTTTTTTGCGTGGGATCTCAGTGCCGGCAAAAATGTCCTACCACCCAGCGTTCCCCTTGTTCTCCAGAGTAAAATGATACCTCACTTGTGTGGGTGCCCAAAGCAGAACAGGCTAAAAAGTGAATAAAAAAAAATCTAGTATATAGGTTTGACAAATTAAGCACCCCAACATTAGTCACAGGGCTTTGGCCCACCCACACAAGTGAGGTATCATTTTACTCGGGAGATCAAGGGGAACGCTGGGTGGTAGGACATTTGTGCTGGCAGGGAGATTCCACCCAAGAATGTATGGAAAAGTGGTTTTTATAACCTAAATTTAAGGTTTGCAGGGATTTCTGGGTAGGAAAACATTGGGGGACCCACGCATGCCATACCTCCCTGGACTCCCCCGGGTGTCTAGTTTTCAGATCTGTTTGGGTTTGGTAGTTTCAAAAGATGGCCACTGAGCCCCGGGCCACAAACTCAGGTGCCCCCCCCAAAAAATCAAGGTAGTTTTGCTATAGGGTATTGTAAATTCACCACCGTACGATTTGAACCTTTTCCTGTTGCAGCCACTATGCCTAACCACGCAAGTGAGTTACTATTTTTTTCAGGAGACCTGGGGGAACGCTGGGTGGGTGGAAATTTGTTGATCCACACAGATTCCAGAAATTTCCACCACAGAAATGTGGGGAAAATGTGTTTTTTTGTCAAATTCTTAGATTTGCAAGGGATTCTGGGTAACAAAACCTGGTGGTAGGCAGTCCAGTCACCCCATCCTGAATTCCCCTGGGTGTCTAGTTTTCAAAAATGTATAGGTTTGCTAGGTTTCCTTAGGTGCTGGCAGAGCTAGGGCTCAAAATCAAAAGGTAGTCTCTTTGTCCAAAAAGGGCAAGATTTCACTGGGAAATTGAGGTGCGACCACGTTGCGTTTTGCGCTGTTTCCTGTCGCATGCACTAGGCAGACCCAGGCAAGTGAGGTACCTTTTTTTTGAGGGACCTGGTGGAACGCTGGGTGGGTGGCAATTTGTTGATCCACGCAGATTCCAGAACTTTCCACCACAGAAATGTGAGGAAAATGTGTTTTTTTTGTCAAATTCTTAGCTTTGCAAGGGATTCTGGGTAACAAAACCTGGTGGTAGGCAGTCGAGTCACCCCATCCTGAATTCCCCTGGGTGTCTACTTTTCAAAAATGTATAGGTTTGCTAGGCTTCCCTAGGTGCTGGCAGAGCTAGGGCTCAAAAACAAAAGGTAGTCTCTTTGTCCAAAAAGGGCAAGATTTCACTGGGAAATTGAGGTGCGACCACGTTGCGCTTTGCGCTGTTTCATGTCCCAGCCACTATGCCTACCCATGCAAGTGAGTTACCATTTGTTTCGGGAGACCTGGGGGAACGCTGAGTGGGTGGAAATTCGTTGATCCACGCACATTCCAGAACTTTCCACCACAGAAATGTGAGGAAAATGTGTTTTTTTGTCAAATTCTTAGCTTTGCAAGGGATTCTGGGTAACAAAACCTGGTGGTAGGCAGTCGAGTCACCCCATCCTGAATTCCCCTGGGTGTCTAGTTTTCAAAAATGTATAGGTTTGCTAGGTTTCCCTAGGTGCTGGCAGAGCTAGGGCTCAAAAACAAAAGGTAGTCTCTTTGTTCAAAAAGGGCAAGATTTCACTGGGAAATTGAGGTGCGACCACGTTGCGTTTTGCGCTGTTTCATGTCGCAGCCACTATGCCTACCCACGCAAGTGAGGTACCATTTTTTTCGGGAGACCTGGGGGAACGCTGGGTGGGTGGCAATTTGTTGATCCACGCAGATTCCAGAACTTTCCACCACAGAAATGTGAGGAAAATGTGTTTTTTTTGTCAAATTCTTAGCTTTGCAAGGGATTCTGGGTAACAAAACCTGGTGGTAGGCAGTCGAGTCACCCCATCCTGAATTCCCCTGGGTGTTTACTTTTCAAAATGTATAGGTTTGCTAGGTTTCCCTAGGTGCTGGCAGAGCTAGGGCTCAAAAACCAAAGGTAGTCTCTTTGTCCAAAAATGGCAAGATTTCACTGGGAAATTGAGGTGCGACCACGTTGCGTTTTGCGCTGTTTCATGTCGCAGCCACTATGCCTACCCACGCAAGTGAGGTACCATTTTTTTCGGGAGACCTGGGGAAACGCTGGGTGCGTGGAAATTTGTTGATCCACGCAGATTCCAGAACTTTCCACCACAGAAATGTGAGGAAAATGTGTTTTTTTTGTCAAATTCTTAGCTTTGCAAGGGATTGTGGGTAACAAAACCTGGTGGTAGGCAGTCGATTCACCCCATCCTGAATTCCCCTGGGTGTCTAGTTTTTAAAAATGTATAGGTTTGCTAGGTTTCCCTAGGTTCTGGCAGAGCTAGGGTTCAAAAACAAAAGGTAGTCTCTTTGTCCAAAAATGGCAAGATTTCACTGGGAAATTGAGGTGCGACCACGTTGTGTTTTGCGCTGTTTCATGTCGCAGCCACTATGCCTACCCACGCAAGTGAGGTACCATTTTTTTGGGGAGACCTGGGGGAACGCTGGGTGGGTGGAAATTTGTTGATCCACGCCGATTCCAGAACTTTCCACCACAGAAATGTGAGGAAAATGTGTTTTTTTGTCAAATTCTTAGCTTTGCAAGGGATTCTGGGTAACAAAACCTGGTGGTAGGCAGTCGAGTCACCCCATCCTGAATTTCCCTAGGTATCTAGTTTTCAAAAATGTATAGGTTTGCTAAGGTTCCCTAGGTGCTGGCAGAGCTAGGGCTCAAAAACAAAAGGTAGTCTCTTTGTCCAAAAATGGCAAGATTTCACTGGGAAATTGCGGTGCGACCACGTTGCGTTTTGCGCTGTTTCATGTCGCAGCCACTATGCCTACCCATGCAAGTGAGGTACCATTTTTTTCGGGAGACCTGGGGGAACGCTGGGTGGGTGGCAATTTGTTGATCCATGCAGATTCCAGAACTTTCCACCACAGAAATGTGAGGAAAACTTGTTTTTTTTGTCAAATTCTTAGCTTTGCAAGGGATTCTGGGTAACAAAACTTGGTGGTAGGCAGTCGAGTCACCCCATCCTGAATTTCCCTGGGTGTCTAGTTTTCAGAAATGTATAGGTTTGCTAGGTGTCCCTAGGTGCTGGCAGAGCTAGGGCTCAAAAACAAAAGGTAGTCTCTTTGTCCAAAAAATGGCAAGATTTCACTGGGAAATTGAGGTGCGACCCCGTTGCGTTTTGCGCTGTTTCATGTCGCAGCCACTATGCCTACCCACGCAAGTGAGGTACCATTTTTTTGGGGAGACCTGGGGGAACGCTGGGTGGGTGGAAATTTGTTGCTCCATGCCGATTCCAGAACTTTCCACCACAGAAATGTGAGGAAAATGTGTTTTTTTTGTCAAATTCTTAGCTTTGCAAGGGATTCTGGGTAACAAAACCTGGTGGTAGGCAGTCGAGTCACCCCATCCTGAATTCCCCTAGGTATCTAGTTTTCAAAAATGTATAGGTTTGCTAAGGTTCCCTAGGTGCTGGCAGAGCTAGGGCTCAAAAACAAAAGGTAGTCTCTTTGTCCAAAAATGGCAAGATTTCACTGGGAAATTGCGGTGCGACCACGTTGCGTTTTGCGCTGTTTCATGTCGCAGCCACTATGCCTACCCATGCAAGTGAGGTACCATTTTTTTCGGGAGACCTGGGGGAACGCTGGGTGGGTGGCAATTTGTTGATCCATGCAGATTCCAGAACTTTCCACCACAGAAATGTGAGGAAAACTTGTTTTTTTTGTCAAATTCTTAGCTTTGCAAGGGATTCTGGGTAACAAAACCTGGTGGTAGGCAGTCGAGTCACCCCATCCTGAATTTCCCTGGGTGTCTAGTTTTCAGAAATGTATAGGTTTGCTAGGTGTCCCTAGGTGCTGGCAGAGCTAGGGCTCAAAAACAAAAGGTAGTCTCTTTGTCCAAAAATGGCAAGATTTCACTGGGAAATTGAGGTGCGACCACGTTGCGTTTTGCGCTGTTTCATGTCACAGCCACTCTGCCTACCCACGCAAGTGAGGTACCGTTTTTTTTGGGAGACCTGGGGAAACGCTGGGTGGGTGGAAATTTGTTGATCCATGCAGATTCCAGAACTTTCCACCACAGAAATGTGAGGAAAATTTGGTTTTTTTTCTCAAATTCTTAGCTTTGCAAGGGATTCTGGGTAACAAAACCTGGTGGTAGGCAGTCGAGTCACCCCATCCTGAATTACCATCGGTGTCTAGTTTTCAAAAATGTATAGGTTTGCTAGGTTTCCCTAGGTGCTGGCAGAGCTAGGGCTCAAAAACAAAAGGTAGGCTCTTTGTCCAAAAATGGCAAGATTTCACTGGGAAATTGAGGTGCGACAGCGATGCGTTTTGCGCTGTTTCATGTCGCAGCCACTATGCCTACCCACGCAAGTGAGGTACCATTTTTTCGGGAGACCTGGGGGAAGGCTGGGTGGGTGGAAATTTGTTGATCCACGCCGATTCCAGAACTTTCCACCACAGAAATGTGAGGAAAATGTGTTTTTTTTGTCAAATTCTTAGCTTTGCAAGGGATTCTGGGTAACAAAACCTGGTGGTAGGCAGTCGAGTCACCCCATCCTGAATTCCCCTAGGTATCTAGTTTTCAAAAATGTATAGGTTTGCTAAGGTTCCCTAGGTGCTGGCAGAGCTAGGGCTCAAAAACAAAAGGTAGTCTCTTTGTCCAAAAATGGCAAGATTTCACTGGGAAATTGCGGTGCGACCACGTTGCGTTTTGCGCTGTTTCATGTCGCAGCCACTATGCCTACCCATGCAAGTGAGGTACCATTTTTTTCGGGAGACCTGGGGGAACGCTGGGTGGGTGGCAATTTGTTGATCCATGCAGATTCCAGAACTTTCCACCACAGAAATGTGAGGAAAACTTGTTTTTTTTGTCAAATTCTTAGCTTTGCAAGGGATTCTGGGTAACAAAACCTGGTGGTAGGCAGTCGAGTCACCCCATCCTGAATTTCCCTGGGTGTCTAGTTTTCAGAAATGTATAGGTTTGCTAGGTGTCCCTAGGTGCTGGCAGAGCTAGGGCTCAAAAACAAAAGGTAGTCTCTTTGTCCAAAAATGGCAAGATTTCACTGGGAAATTGAGGTGCGACCACGTTGCGTTTTGCGCTGTTTCATGTCACAGCCACTCTGCCTACCCACGCAAGTGAGGTACCGTTTTTTTTGGGAGACCTGGGGAAACGCTGGGTGGGTGGAAATTTGTTGATCCATGCAGATTCCAGAACTTTCCACCACAGAAATGTGAGGAAAATTTGGTTTTTTTTCTCAAATTCTTAGCTTTGCAAGGGATTCTGGGTAACAAAACCTGGTGGTAGGCAGTCGAGTCACCCCATCCTAAATTTCCCTGGGTGTCTTCTTTTTAAAAATTTATAGGTTTGCTAGGTTTCCCTAGGTGCCGGCAGTGCTAGGGTTAAAAAACTACAGGTAGGCACTTTGCCATAAAAGGGTCCATTTTTAACTGCAAAATTGAGGTGTGACCACGTTGCATTTTGCGCCGTTTTCTGTTGCAGGCACAAGGCCGACCCACACAAGTGAGGTACCGTTTTTATCGGGAGACTTAAGGGAATTCAGATTTGTAAATCAACTGTTATTACCAATTGAGTTTTCATGCATTTCTCCCTTCCCAATGAAAGACATTGTGTAAAAAAAAAATCTTTTTCAAAAATGACCAATAATTCTCATGCTAGTATGAGTATTCCCAATTTTGAAAATGTGCAATTATATACTGTTTCTACACTCTATAATTTGTACCCAATTCAGAAATACATAGGTGTCTTTCATACCGATTTTTCCACATATACATTTTCCAAGAATAAGTGCTCTATACCCAGTAAATAAAATAAAATCATTGCAAGTTGCTGTTCAGTTTTTGGATCTGGGTTCGTCGGGTTCTTGGAGAAACTACAAGTCCTATATATACCCACAACCAGGAAGGTCTAACAGATGTAATGGTACATTTCTTTCCAAGAGCTATCAAAATTACAAGAAGTTATAGGTGAAAACGTTAAGACAAAAGGCTATTCCAATATTTAACTGTTAGTTTATATAAAGAAACCTTCATGGATTTAGACAAATGACCCCTTTTTGAATTCAAACTTTTGTCTACTTTTTGAAAATGTATAGCTTTCCAGGATCCCTTATTGCTTTCATACTCAATTCTACCATTAACCGGAAGGTGGTGAAAAGCTCTAAAAATAGCAAAAATAGGCTACGTCCCAGAAAAATGCCAAAACTGTGTGAAAAATGTTGGTTCTCTGACAAAAGACTGTCATTCCCTAAACGCTGAGAAAATGGAGATTTCAGCCCCACAAACCCTTTTTTGATACCATTTGCAGGGAAAAACCCAGAGGCTTTCATTTGCAGCCCGTTTTTCCCATTTTTCTGTAAAAAACAAAAATGTCACTATATTTTGGTTAATTTCTGGGACCCCTCCAAAGGAATCCACAAACCCTGGGTACCTTTAGAATCCACATGATGTTGGAAGAAAAGGACGCAAATTTGGTGTGGATACCATATGTGGTCAAAATGTTACAGGGGCCTAAGCGCGCACTACCCCAAATCGCCAAAAAAAGGCTTAGCACAGGAGGGGAAAAGGCCTAGCAGTGAAGGGGTTAAGCTGGGTGTTATTATTATTAAATGCTTTTATAGCGCGCTCAATTACTAAAAAAATAGTATCCTGGCGCGATGAAGGCACAGCAGAAATGACAGAAGGCAGATAACTGCAAACACTCAATGGGGAAGAGTTAAACTATAGTGTTAAAGAGGTGGGTTTTTAGACCCTTCTTAAACACACTGAGAGTAGATGCAGTTTTCAGATGGAGGGGTTGGGTATTCCAAGATTTAGCCGCTCTGACTGAGATTGATTGTCCGCCAAGTCTACAGTATTTAAATTTAGGAATGGACATTTGGCACAGGTTGGCCGATCGCAGCGAGCGGCTAGGGACATATAGGCAAAACCTTTTTCTCAGATAGACCGGGCCAGTTAGATGGATAGCTCGGTAGGCAAGCACAAGAATTTTGAACAGGATCCTATGTGCAACTGGAAGCCAATGAAGAGCGTGGAGAAGCGGGCGAGCACTGGAACGCCTGGGGACATTAAACAGGAGTCTGGCAGCGGCATTCTGAATAACCTGAAGGCGGTGGATCAGATATGCCGGCAATCCACAGAACAGCCCATTCGCATAGTCTAACCTAGACAAAATTAAGGCACGAATGACAGTCTCTTTTGCTTCTTTTGGAAGGAGAGGAAAAAACCTGCGCAAAGTTTTTAAGGTGGAAAAACAGACGCCAGTGAGCTTATTTAAATGGTCCTCAAACTTAAGGTTCTTGCCGAACCAAACTCCCAAATTTTTCACCGGGCCAGATGTGGCTTTTGGTGGGGGTAGGTCCGTGGGCCAAAAACGTTCACTGAAATCCTCTGGAAAAGAGCCATACAGTAAAATCTCGGATTTGCTTTCGTTACATTTTAACTGGGCCCTTGCTAACCATTGGAAAACAGAGGACAAACAAAATTGGGCCGCCAACGTGTCTAAATTATCTTTTGACCAGGTAAACAAGAGTTGTGTGTCGTCGGCGTACGCCATAATTTTAGCCCCCAGCTGTTCTGCTAGATAGACCAAAGGGGTAAGATAAATATTAAAAAGCAGTGGGCTTAAAGTTGATCCCTGCGGGACACCAGTAGAGAGTAATTTAGGGGTAGAGGCAAAAGGAGGTAGCCAGACTTGTTGAGTGCGATGACTCAAAAATGAAGAAAGCCAATCAAAGGCATGTCCGACAATGCCTATATCGGCCAGTCTGGAGAGCAAGAGGGAGTGGGGGACCGTATCGAAGGCAGCAGAGAGGTCTAGTAAAATCAGAGCCGCTCTGCCACCTTCGTCCAAACACTCCCGAATTGCCTCTGATACTTCGACTAAGGCCGTCTCAGTGCTGAAGGAGGCCCTAAAACCGGACTGAGCTGGATGCAGAGCTTCGGTGGATTCAACGAATTTATCCAACTGCTTAAAAACAACCTTTTCGCATATCTTTGCTACTGCAGGAAGCAAAGATATTGGGCGAAAATTAGACGGAATGCCTGGATCTAATCCATTTTTTTTAGTAATGGGAGCAGTTTTGCTTGCTTCCAACAGGCGGGAACAGTGGCCGTAGAAAGTGAGAGGTTAATAATCTGAGTTACCTCATTTCCCACTGTTTCCGCTAGGCTCGCAAAAACTCTAGCCGGGCATGGGTCAGAGGGAGAACCAGATTTTAAGGCAGCAACAATAGCAATAATGTCAGAGTTTGATTGAGGGGTGAAGGCGGTCAATTTCTCAATGCATGGGGGCATAAGAGGGAGCAGAGTTGTTTGGGACGATGAGAGACCATTACAAACATTTTGCAGATCCATCTGAATTTTAACAATTTTATCAGTAAAAAATTCAGATAGCTCTTCACACCATTCCTCAGATGCAAGCGGTAACGGTTGTGATGCACAAGGAGATAAAAAACTTTTAACAATCGTAAAAATGTCCTTGCTGTTGTTGTTTGCCTTATTAATACGCCCAGCAAAATAACTACTTTTGGCAGATCTGATGGCTGCATAATACTTTTTTTGCGCAGTCCGCAGATCCTTTTTTGCTTCAGGGAGATAGGCTTGCCTCCAGACCCTCTCAAGCTTATTACAGCCGGACTTAAGGTCACGGAGGGAATGACAAAACCAGGGTTTAGAAGGGGTAGCACGGAGTCTACAGACTCGGCTGCTTTTAATTGATGCCGTAGTCGCACTTTCCACCCATAGATTAAATGTGCTGGCTGCGGCCTCAATATCAGGAGGAAACAATGGGCGAGAAGCAGCCAAGCCATCAGAGAGAATATCTAAATTAATTTTCTGCTTATGGGCAGTATGAGGATGGGGTACAGCAGAAATCAATGAGGGCCAAAAAAATCTGATAAGCTTATGGTCTGACCAGATCACAGGCTCAGGATCGGTCACAGTAATATCAAAGTTTGAGCATACCAAATCTAAGATATGACCTCCGTGATGGGTTGGGGCAACCACCCATTGTTTTAGCTGGGCCATAGAAAGAGCTTCAGCCAGGCGGACCGCCTCTGGTAGATCCGGACTATCCACATGGATATTAAAGTCACCCAGTAAAAGATACCGGGAATGACGTAAAATCCGGGGGACTATAGTCTCTTCTAGGACCTGCGCAAAGTTGCCAATATGACCTGAGGGACGATAAACCAGCGTGCCACCTATAGATGAATGTGCGTTGAATATTAAAGAGAAGTGGAGCATCTCAGCTTCAGCCAGCTGTTTTTGGGAATCATATGAAAAGGTCCACTGCTCTCTAAAAACAACCGCAATCCCCCCTCCTCTGCCCACAGGGCGGTCAGATCTAAATATTTTAAATCCACGGGGAATGGCAAGTTCAACAGAGGGGCCACAGGTTTCATTTAGCCAGGTTTCTGTGATAAAAAGTAGATCCAGCCGATTTTCATTCAACAATTCAAAGATGTCAGCAGCGTGTTTGACCAGAGACCTAGCATTGATCAGACCGGCTTTGACTAGTGAGAAATCAGCAGGATAGGAAGGTGAATGGGTGCAAATAGGTTGGAAACGAAATTTACACACCTGGCAGACCCGGGACGTGCTGTTTGCCACCTCCCATGCATCTATGCATGTACAGGAGTTGGCTCTCAGCGACATGAGGTGTCCTCGCGAATACCGCATAATATTGCTAAAAGGTCGCCGAGGGGTGATGGCATGGTGGGTGGCCCTAGGCCCGTCCGAGGCACGGACGGGCACAGACGGGCCCTCCTTTGGCGCTCCTTCGGCGCGCCCGCTGCGCGTGGCCGCTGCGCGTCTTGGAGAGCATTCCTATTTGTAGCCACAGCCCCTCCCTCCGCTGGACCGCTAACTCGGGTTCAGCCGGGTCCGAGCCTGACTCAAGATGGCGCCCGTCTAGCCCTCCACATCAATCGGCACCTGGGAGCCGCGGTGGACCGGGGCACAGGGTGACCAGCTCTTAAGCGCTGTATGAGGTAACAGTTTTTTAAAAAGTTATTTTAAAAAGCACAGAGAATTATTACACACAAATCTAAAATCGAAATGCAGGTAATTTAAAAAGACTTGGCAATTCAGTGGGAACCAGAAGTGAGCAGAGGAGAGCCCTCGCAATCTGCTCGCCTTCACTGAGCGAAATAACGGGGTGCTGCCACCACCTCCAACAAACGCTCAGTCCCACCTACTCCAAACCAATTTGTAGCCACAGCCCCTCCCTCCGCTGGACCGCTAACTCGGGTTCAGCCGGGTCCGAGCCTGACTCAAGATGGCGCCCGTCTAGCCCTCCACATCAATCGGCACCTGGGAGCCGCGGTGGACCGGGGCACAGGGTGACCAGCTCTTAAGCGCTGTATGAGGTAACAGTTTTTTAAAAAGGTTTTTTAAAAAGCACAGAGAATTATTACACACAAATCTAAAATCGAAATGCAGGTAATTTAAAAAGACTTGGCAATTCAGTGGGAACCAGAAGTGAGCAGAGGAGAGCCCTCGCAATCTGCTCGCCTTCACTGAGCGAAATAACGGGGTGCTGCCACCACCTCCAACAAACGCTCAGTCCCACCTACTCCAAACCAATTTGTAGCCACAGCCCCTCCCTCCGCTGGACCGCTAACTCGGGTTCAGCCGGGTCCGAGCCTGACTCAAGATGGCGCCCGTCTAGCCCTCCACATCAATCGGCACCTGGGAGCCGCGGTGGACCGGGGCACAGGGTGACCAGCTCTTAAGCGCTGTATGAGGTAACAGTTTTTTAAAAAGTTATTTTAAAAAGCACAGAGAATTATTACACACAAATCTAAAATCGAAATGCAGGTAATTTAAAAAGACTTGGCAATTCCGTGGGAACCAGAAGTGAGCAGAGGAGAGCCCTCGCAATCTGCTCGCCTTCACTGAGCGAAATAACGGGGTGCTGCCACCACCTCCAACAAACGCTCAGTCCCACCTACTCCAAACCAATTTGTAGCCACACCTCCAGTACTTTGGTGAAGTCGGTGGCTTCCATGGTGTTGATTAGCTCCGTTTTTATGGTTGTTATCTCTGTGGTAAATTCTTCCAATGTTTTGGATAACTCCTCAATAATTAACAGGATCAAATCTAGCGAGCATTTGTTGAGAATGGCGTACCATTTCTCAACAAAGCGGGAGTTTCTTTTACATAATAATGGTTTGAGTGGGACTCTAAGGCCCCTAGGGATCCGTTGAGCCCGATGATATCTCACGAGCGTGCTGGCGTGTAGTCTTTGGTTGGATTCTTTTTTAAGGAGGTATAATAATTGTTTAATGTTACTCTCCTTGCTTCTTGTATTGGCCGATGGCGAGATGTCTTCCTGTATAAGGCCACAAATCTTTGCAGCATCATCATCTGAAAATGCAAAAGTGTCAGCTTTGGAATCGGTGAGGTTGGTGATGGTATCGTAATTCATTTTGTAGGTAAGGCGTGCCGCGTCCTGGGTCAGAAGCGTATGTGTAAAATGGATATGTGGACACGCACTGCCTGTATTCTAGAAAGGTTGATGGGTTGGTTAGCTGTCGCGTGCAATCGGGGCTTCACTGTCTGGACCAGACAGTGTTGTAAATATGAACAAAAAGAATGCAGCCCCTGGGTAGGGGTTGTCCCCCGGTGCACAGCGTTGAAGAACAAGTGAATGTTTATATCCTGTTTTCAATTGAATTACAAATTTAAAACAAACGGTCCGTTTTCAATCAGTTTTTAATGATCACTTCACTTCAATGATCAATGGTCTTTCAAACGTTGAGATTTTCACAAAATTATAATTTGAATGTCTCTCAGTTAGATTTCCAAATTAAATCCATAATCCCAATGCATTTCGGGCATCTGAGTTGCCCTTCATCAGGGGATAAATCTACAAGCAAAACAGATAATAATGGGCTCTTAGTAGGAAGTATCTCAGTATGGCTGCTGAATATATGGAAGTGAATGATTTCTTTAACAGCAAGTTCTGTATTTCATTTGTTTACAGAATGTTGCATCCACATTATCCTTCGATTACGTAAGAACTTTTTTTGTCATCCCGATCACAGCCACATCACAGTTAACTTTTGTCACTTTGCATGACACGTGCATTGTATACATTTCGTGGAACTTTATTAGTGGCACTTTTACTCACTGCCCAAATTCATTCACCACACAGGCACACCTTCATGAGTTAAATCCGATACATATGGTTTAACCTGTTGCAATCTCACCGTGCACCTGTGCATGCATTTCGCATTTCCACCATTTACTTATGCCGGAGACTAGCATTACCCACAGCATCACGAGTCCACATTTGCTTTCGCAGGTATTCTAAATCACTCAAAGCACCTCAGTCGATCACTGACGCGCCTTCTAACTCATCACAGTCTTCATAGAGCATGAACAGTCACTTCCATATAATCAGCAGCCATACTGAGATACTTCCTACTAAGAGCCCATTATTATCTGTTTTGCTTGTAGATTTACCCCTGATGAAGGGCAACTCCGATGCCCGAAATGCATTGGGATTATGGATTTAATTTGGAAATCTAACTGAGAGACATTCGAATTATAATTTTGTGAAAATCTCAACGTTTGAAAGATCATTGATCATTGAAGTGAAGTGATCATTAAAAACTGATTGAAAACGGACCGTTTGTTTTAAATTTGTGATTCAATTGAAAACAGGATATAAACATTCACTTGTTCTTCAACGCTGTGCACCGGGGGACAACCCCTACCCAGGGGCTGCATTCTTTGTGTTAATATTTACAACACTGTTCGGTCCAGACAGTGAAGCCCCGATTGCACGCGACATCTAACCAACCCATCAACCTTTCTAGAATATAGGCAGTGCGTGTCCACATCTCCATGTCCTGAGGATCTTACCAGGTTTAGGGAGGGGGCCATGCAGCCCCCTCGCCTTTTCACAAGTTTGTACGGACCTAGGGGATGGGATCGCAGGGTCTACAGAGGCTCTGGGAGGGGGGCTGCGCATCCATTCTTCCCTTTATTTAAAAAAAAAAATATTCAACGGATGGGGTCTCCAGGACCAGGCTCTATGGCCAACTACCCAGTGTGGGGTTGTCTGCCTTTGGGGGATGGCCTGGTCATAGTCCAGGCCTTGTAGCCAGCTCCCCACTATGCACAGCCAAAGGACGTTCATGGCAGGAAGTTGGTTGGGTGCGGGTGTTGGTTGCAGGGCCTGGACACAGGCCAGACCCTGCGGTCAACCCCCGCTGAGCCTAGCCAAAGGCTGTCCTTAGATGAGAGTTGGCGGCACGTGGGGTGTTGGTCGCAGGGCCTCGCCGAAAGCCAGGTCTAGCCGGAAGCCAGGGCCTTAAGCCAACTCCCCGCCATCCACTGCCGAAGGCCCAGTGTTGCGGGGGGGGGGTTGCATTTATGTATGGTAATTAAATATTACATTATGTTAAAAAAAAACTAGAAATTCACTGAAAAATATACAGGTTAAAGTAATGTTATAATTAGTTGAATTTGCCAGTGACAACATTAACATTTTGAACTAAAAATAAACAGACATTTACCAGTTATAATTAGCAGAGCTAACTATAACTTGCGCCCCCACCATGCAATGCTTTATGATCTCACATATGCCTTCACTCATGAAATGTTTTTTTTTTTTTTTTTTTTTTTTAAATCCTCATCTGCCCGACACACGTCCCTTAGATGCGGAAGGAACCGACCAACCCTCTCACTGCCTCTGGGAGCAAGGCCCTGAAGATTGAGCCACTTCACAACTTGGCAGAGAATTTTATGAGTTGATAGGAACAACCATACATCTTATGACGATGTCTCAATGCAACTTCTTGCCAAATATTCAGTATATATATATGTCGAAATCTGAGCAGACCACAATACTGAAATATTGAGTGGGTGGGCTTAATCATCGGATATTGGGGGAAAAAAAAAAAAAAAAAAAAAAAAAAAAAAAACCAAATGGACCTCACTTCCACTCTGTCAAAAGTTTCCAAAATATGAGGTTCTGGGCTCTACATGATCTTCTCAAATCTACCTTTGAGGTTTCGTATAATGAGTTTAACCATGCTGAGTGGGTGGGAGGGGTGGTGTCCACCCAGTGCATACATATCTGCCGTCTTGCCAGCAAAATAGCGTAGAACAGAAAAGATCTTGCTATCCCAGTTATGTTCTGGTCTACACCAAGAATGACAAGTGGTAAAGATAAAGAGATGTCAGTTTTGATAATTGAGTCCAAAGTAGCTTTAATCTCTGTCCAGAAAGTAACTAGATGGGGGCAATCCCAGAACATGTGAATGTCAGATGCTGAGGGCAGTTGGCATTTGTTACAACATTTCCCCTCTTGAAATTTGGATAGACGTGAGGGAGTAAAATATGCCCGATGCAGAGTGAACAGATGGTTTCGCCTAAGCCAAGCGGGTTTTACCAATTTATATAGAAGTGTAAAAGATTCTGTCCAACTGTCCTCTTCTATTGCCGCAATTTCTCTCCCCCATAGCTGTTTTGGCAGATGAAAGTCCCCATCTATCTCCTCATGTATAGACCAGTACCAACAAGCCACCTCTTTGCCTCCCATCTGTTTTTCGATTAGCTGTTGTTCTAGTGGGCTAATTCTCCCGATATTAGAGACTTTCCTGATTAATTCTCTGGCCCAACTACCAATTTGTAAGTATTTAAATCTTGACAATGTCAGCCCTACTTTTTCCCTAAGGGCTTCCCACGGTATCAGGATACCTCCACCAAGTAGATCACCCCATCTAGAAAGCCCAGCTGTTATTAGGGGGATAGCCAGAGAATACTGCATGCATGGTGGGAGCCCGGGGGAATCCCAAATTGGTGCATGATTAGAATAGTACGCCAACCCCACTCTACGCTTAATTTGTACCCATGTCTTCAATTGCGTTAACAGAGTCTTCAACCTCACCTTCTTGAAAAACTTTTGTTCTCCGAACTTAAAAAGAAACCCATCCAAAGGGAGGTTTGCCAGACCTGGTTGCCAAAGAGTGTAGGGCACTTTTAAGATCCTGGGTAGGTCTTAGACTATCAATTTATGGGAGGGTCAACATTGTAAAGATGTCCATCCTTCCGAAATTGACCTTTATTTTTAATACAGTTCCCATCG
Source organism: Lissotriton helveticus (assembly GCF_964261635.1). Taxonomy (NCBI): domain Eukaryota; kingdom Metazoa; phylum Chordata; class Amphibia; order Caudata; family Salamandridae; genus Lissotriton; species Lissotriton helveticus. The sequence continues at coordinate 1,583,708,584 of NC_136065.1, read as the reverse complement.
CATTTGACTCCAAACAACTTTTTATGTGCCAACAAGAAATAAACTCTTTCATATGGGGTTACAAAGCTACGAGGTTGGCTTGGAAAAAATTGAGGAGGAGGAGGGAAAAAGGTGGACTGGCCCTCCCAGATCTACAGTATTATTCCTGGGCATTTCAGCTTTCCCATTCTAGAATGCTTCTGAAGACACCAGACCTCACCTCAAATGGGAAGCTACTCATGAAATGTTTGTTGATATTATTTGTGACATCACTCATAACATCTCCAATGACATCATTGATGACATTATCCAATGATTGTTTTAGTTTGTTTTATAGTGAACATAGTGGTGGGTAACTACCATATTACTTTTCTACCTAATGGAGAATTTCAGTTTTTTTTGTTGTTGTCCTGCAAATTCTTCTAACTATAACATTACTTTAGCCTTTGTGTTTTTTTCAGGGAATACATATTTTTATATTCAAAGTTGTTCCGTGTTTTGGTCCTACAGTTGCTGAGCTTCTGTAGGTGAGGGTCAAATTATTATGTTCAATTGGATATGTAAACAAGCATTTGCAATGCAATAGGTTTCGCATTGACGCAAGTTTAAGCTATTGGCATTGTAAATAACAATGCCTTTTATTTATGTTTCAAAAACTAAAACAAAAATAAAAGACATTGTTATTTGCATTGTCAAAAGCTAAAAATCACGTAAAAGCGAGGGGCCAGCAGCAATTTGATGCCTGGTCCTCGCCAAGGAGAAATATTTTAAGACGGTGTGTGTGAGGGAGGGAACCAACAAGAGTGGGCACATGAAGGACAGCACCACGGGGCTGTGGGGAGAAGCACAGAGCACAGCAGAGGGAGGAAGTTTAGTGGGATAGAAGCACATGCGAGAGAGCTTGTAAAAAAGAGGGAGACAGCAACTTGGAATGAGGGGGCACGCGAAAGAGAGAGCTGAAAAACACATCCACTCTCATACTCATAGAGTGGTTAAGCAAAAAGAAAATAGTACTTTACCAAAAGTGAGCAGTGAAATTATAGCAGCCACCCAATCAGCAAAATGACAAAAAGGCAACACGCCAGGGGAAGGACAAACACAAAATGGGTGAGCTGCGACAAAGAACGCCACTTACATGTAGCAATCATATAAGATTGAAAATAAGGCCAACAAGTGGTAAACAATGGACAGCTCTAAACCAGTAGTGGTGGGTAGACCCACAATAGTTCTTTTGCAACCAGACAGCGTGCACTGTCTTAAAAACAGCTTGAGGCTATCTCCTAAAGTAAAATTCAAGCCTGTGAAATATTTAATATTTTGTTTTGTTTAGAGCTTGAGCTATAGGGAAGAGGACGTGGCATTGGAAAGGTCACCACTGTGAAACCAGGTGACCTAATTACTAATCCTCACTGCCCTGCTTCCTCAAAATTGTGTGATCTTGTCCAATTCATTAACTAATAACCAGTTTTTCGACAGGGCTTCATTCCGCTCTTGTGTTGCTTCATGGAAAATCACGCATGAAAACACAATTCCTACAGAGACACTTGTTATGTTTGGGAGCTCGGTCAAGAAGTAGCCTCACCCAGGAAACTGCAGCCTTCTCCCAAAATAGCAGCACGAAAATCAACATCTCATCTGAAGAGCGGCGACTGGGACTCGGGCCGTTCCCTGGGCCCTGCCAGCACCTCCCTCACACTCAGAGCCAGGAAAAAGTGCCAGCACGAGAAGGAAAGACAGGAGGAGCCTGTGGGAGGAATGAGGGAGCAAGGAGTGAAAGGGACTGACAATCACAAACACTCTGCAGATCACTCTCTGGTGTCAGCTGGGGGCTGGCGTGTTGGAAGACTCACACTAGGGTTTAGAAAGAGGTCACGCGGCTGCGACCAATGATCCCCTTGATGGTTCTTGATTCTGTCAAAAGCAAACTTTTAGCAAACACCACCTGTGGCAGCTGGTTTCAGAGGTCGGTGGTGAAATACCTCGAAACCAACAATTCAACAAAAGAATGTGCTGGGCTGTAGACAGGTTATGTTATTGGCATGGGATCTTATATTGATCTGGCATTGCAGCGCTTTCCGAGACTCTCACAGCCGATACACAAACATACAATTTGCCTGCGCAATAGTTCCAATAAAATTAAACAAAAAATGCTCTACCATTTACCACAATTCCCTGGTAATCTGACTATTCTCAGTCAGCAGTTCAGCCGTGCTCAGCCCTGTCTCAGGCTCGGGAGGTAGGGGAACGGCAAAACAGAAAGCAGCTCCACATCCGGGCCGAAAGGAAGAGACCCGGGAGGGCGAGCTGTGGATTGTGGGTTCAGAGTTGTCCTGGCTGTCCATGGTGCTGAACAGGAACCGCGGGGTGCTGGTTTTACATGGTGCTGCAAGGAAACAGAAAGCAAAAACACAACAGATGCATGGGTGCTGACATCAGATGAAGGTTGCATGGCGTTCCCTGTAGATGCAGCGTCAAGTGTGGGGGTTAGTTGCTGGATTGGTGACCAGCAAGCCTTGGCAGCGGTAAGTCCAGCAAAAAGGTAAAGGCACTTCATGGGGTCCAGGGGACCAACGTAGTGACCTGAAACTGTGTGGCAGGCAGGAATACAACCCCCACAATGCACTGGACCATCTGGATTTGAGCAATCCCACTGAGGGCCGGATGGCCAGAGATTCTTTGGATCTGGTGAGTGTTTTCATCCTGCAGTTTGAAGGGGACCAGTCCCACTCATCCAAGGGGGTCTAAGGGTGCGTCTTGCTTCCACAGAGGTCCCTCCCTCAGAGGATGCCCAGTTTTAGACAAGGGCAGGCTCGATCATGCAGTTCCAAGTCTCTTGCCACAGGAAGAAAGTATTCCTCTTTTGCTTCGGTGCATAATCCTTTGGTCGGTGACATGCGTCTCCTCTTGATCCTTCCTTGGTGCAAGTTGTTCAGAACTGAGTTTCTGGTGTCAGAGGCGTCCCTTAAATCCTAGAATTAGGGGAGTTTGGGGTGTGGGAGCTAGTAGCCAATGGGCAGCTAGACCCTGCATCTAATCCGCCCCTGAGGTGACCACATCTTAGGGTGTGGGTCACCTTTTCTAGACAGAACCCTCTATTCTGCCACTTCTAAAGATGGCAGAAAATTTAATTTAGTGTGCAGACCATACTGCTCTCTCTGGAGGTGTGGCTAGCCTTCTAAGCGTATACGCCTCCTTGACTTACTGATTCCTTACCTGTCTTAAATTTGACCATCAAGCTGCAAAGCTTGCAGCAATTTGCTGTGGCTACCTTAGAATGCTCCAGAAGATTCTTCCTCTTCTCCCATTCACTGCTAGGAGACTGATAGTCCAAGCCCTTATTCTCTCCTGCCTGGACAATGGTAACTTGCTCTATCTAAAAACCCCAAAGGCCACTACAAGGAAATTTCAGTTAGTACAAAACTGTGCTGCATGTTTGTTACTCAATATTCCCAGAAACCAATCGGCCTGAAAAGCTCTGAACTCCCTACATTGGCTTGCAGTAGCAGAGAGAATTATGTTTTAATCTCTCTGCATTGCCCACAAGGCACTATGGGGTAATGGGATTGATTACAAACCCCAAGTCCTGTGGCAGGGGCACCTCCCAAGACAGGTGTATCAGGAGGTGATCCTAGTCTCGTACCAACAGAAGCATGTCGTCTAGGTAGACAGTCATGCGAACCCCTTCTCTCTTAAACATTCTACTACTGGTTTCATGAGTTTCCTAAATGCCAAAGAGCCCGATTAAGGGAAGAGAGAGGTACTCATACTAATGTCTCCACTGAAATTGAAGACAACGTATGTGTGGGGGGGGACAGGAACAGGGAGGTAAGGGTCTTTGAGATCTAGATGCACCATCCAATTCTTCTCTTGGAGCAAATCCTGCAGAAGACGAATACCCTCTTTCTTGAAACTGAGGTAAACCACCCAGGGGTTGAACTCTCTGAGCTGAGAACCAGCCTCTGACCGCCACCTTTTTTCTGAACTAGAAACACATTGCAGCAGTAACCTTTTGGTTATGAGAAGGCTGGAGCAATAGCCTGCTTGGGTAACAGTTCTTGAATCTCGGAGTCTATGAAATTCATGTCTTGTCAAAAAAAAGGAGGCGAGAGGGGAGATTTGATCGGGTACCTGAGAAAGTTCAATACGGCAACCATGAACAATATCCAACACCCAAAAATCTGTCAAAATCATGGCCAATTGTGAGTAAAATGATACAGTCAGCCCCCCAGAGGAAAATATGAAAGAGGAGAAATCATTACCTTCAGATTGATTGTTGGAGGCTTGGTTACCTCTGTTGATGCCTCTGTTATGAAGCCTTTTGGTAGCCTCTGGAACTTGAGGGGTAGAAGCCTGCTTGGGAGGGGTCTTGCCCGTTGCCTCTGCCTCAATAGCGATATCTTCATCGAGGACTTTGAGTGTTGAAATGGCTGGCTGGTCGTCCTCTGCTACTATTGGCCTGGCCAAAAAAGCTGATTGAATGCCTTCTTCAGAGAAGACTAGGCCTTGTCTAGGGATGCAAAGGTGTTCACGAACTTCCCAATGTCTTTGACAAATCAGTCTCCAAAAAGTTGCCTCTCGGTCAAGGGGCCCAGTTTAGCTAAAGCCAGTTTGACTAACTGGGGGTCAATTTTCATCAGCACAGATTTGTGCCTTTTAGAGGTCAGGGCATAGTTGGAAGTGCCCAGCAGACAGATCACATGCAAACACCTCTGGATGAATGAGGGCATCCGTGTTTCATGCGTGGAGAGCCATCTCTAGAAATGTTGCCAAGGGGCTAGAAACGTCAAGCTATTTATCCTCACAAGCTCTTAGGGCTCTGTCTATACCCTTTGGGGACTGTTAGTAAACTTTTTAAGGAAGGACAGCATAGTGGAGTCAATGTCAAGAGTCAAAGCAGTTTTATGGGGAAAGTCAGGCCTAGGGCACTCTGCTCTGAGTCTGGACCGAGCCACCTTCTCAAAGCTCTTGCAGAGGTAGTGTTGCAGATATTCCACCACAGCTGGTGCTGGAACCCAGTCAAAGGATCTCGGATGAATGGTGTTGGAGGGCTCAAAAGTGAAAGAGGTGGGAACTTGGATGGGAAAGGGAAGAACGTTAAACATTTAATGGCTTGTGAACGGTGAGAGGAAGAAGAAGTATTGGTGTCTGTGGCGGGGAATATCACAGCAGTGCGAGAACTTGAGTGCTTCTTGAAGCTGTAGGTATGCTCACCTAAAACCCCTTGGGACAGCTTAGCATAGGCATCATAATGTGGCCAGGTGGGATCTCTATCAGGGGCAGGAGAGAGTGGGGAGGTGGCCGGTGGAGGGGCAGGAGAGGGGGCAGCGGGTGTCCAGAAAGCGCTTCCAGGCATTTAGAAATGGGTTGAAGGGCCAAGGTAAGGGCTTTATCCAGAAAACGTTGGACTGAATGATCAACCACCTTCACAATCCCCTCATCAAAATATTACTCCTCGTCTTCATTGGGCCCATATGCCTCCAGCCTTTGGCCAAAAGTATCATAATCAGATATGGCAGCACAGCGGGGTTAGCCTCACAATCTCAAGTCCCCAGTGGGAAGCAAGGGTTGCAGGGCGTAGCCAGAAAGGAAGGATGACCCTCAAAGTTAGAATTATTGCAGCCCTGGAGGACCTTGCCAATCAGGGCGTCCGTAGGAGCTGAAGGCTGGTCACATGCCACAAGAAGCAGTAACATTCAGAAGACCCAGGTATGAAGGTCTCAAACATTGAATTAACTGGATTAAATCAAATCATCAATATAGGAACAACAAATTGTTATGTAGAAACACATTGCAATGCCTGTTTCTGAAATTCCATTTTATTGCACCCTTTGGGAGGAGACACCCGCGCCGTGTATACTGGAGGCTGTCGAGTGTGAGAGAGGGCACGTTGGCAAACTTTCAAGGGGGTGCACGAGTGTAGCTCAGACGTAGCCCAGATATAGACCAATTGGTTCTACACTGGTGTCCTTGCTTCCAGAGGATTCCGCCTCAGCAGCTACGCGTCCTGGTACCAGAAGGGGCAGAGAAGGAAAAGGCAAAACGAGGTGAGAAACACAGGTGCTAAATGGACCGAAACTGCAGCGGAGGTAAAAAAGATGACAAGGTCCCAGCACAATGCACTGACTAACCACAATTGCAAAAAACACATCAAATCATACCACTGCACAATCTTAAATGCAGTATAATGAAAGCAGACCAACATTGACAGCATGCAAAGTGTACAAACAGAAAGCAATTATCTTGACTGCGGAGCAATAAAGAAATAAGCATTTAAGATGCTGCCTCACTGTTTTCAGGGTATGCCTGTACACTATTGGTGTTGTTTTTTTTTTTTTTTTCATGACGCTATTATTATGCGTCTACACATTCGTAGGGGACGGATACTTTCAAACTAACACGTCGGACATTGCGAGCCGGGCGTTAGCAGTCGTGAAGAGTGCGCCGTGCTGACTTTGTTATAGACACGGACTTTGCCTCTTGCCGAACAGAAGATTCTATCATGATCTCAGGTGACATGCTTGCACCTGCAATTTAGGACTGTCGTGCATCTTACCGTCTTGATAAAGACCCGCCGCGACCAACAAGTTGGCGCTGATAGGGTCGAAACGTCGACACTTCCTACAGGCCCCCTAACTCCAGAACTCTGACGAAATAAAAGAAATCAAAAAGGGTTCAAGAAGTTGATATCAGTTGATGGCCTTTGTAAAACAAGAATTGTATATTTGGTGTATATTTGTATAGATTGCGTAATTGAATGCATTGATTGTATATATATTGTCCTTTGTATTATTGTGGTTTTGTGTTTTGATCACTGTTTTCATTTGCACTTTATTGGAGATATTGACAGTCTTTGTACAGACAAAATTGTTTTTGTAAGATTGTGATTCATTTAATATAAAGAAAAATATAGAGTCACATGCAGACTATTCTTCCATTGATTGCAAGAATTCTCATTTTTCTTTCAGAGGGGGTCAGTTGTTTTGTTACCTATAGGGTATCGGATCTTGGTTTACAGGACCATCTTGAAACTAAGTTTTGTTTGCACCCAACAGAACCAATTTCTTTTGAACTGTACACTATTGGTGGGCTGTTGATGCAGTGTGCTCGTGTTTTAATGTTTTTTAATTGCCTGCTGTTTTGGAGTAGTAAAGACAGAGAAAGCATAATCAGAGCCTCTGCCGTAGAATCCCACAGTGCCTCTTGCTATGCAGCATTTATCAGCCTACATTCCTGATTTATTTAGTCAGTGCCTCGCAAAACCGTACGCCAAAAGAAATCTCAGCAGCAAGAAAAGAGGAAGCCATGTGCATGTGGGCACTGAATCTATTTGTACTGTTTTGGATTGGTTGTGTTCATGTCACTTGCTGCTGGGTCTTCTTTGAAACTTTGTGTGCTATAAACAGAAAGAAATGAAACGGCATGTTATGAGCCTCTGGTTCTGTAATGAAATCAGCATTAAGCCAGAGAGAGACCCAGCTGTGGACCTCTGCATAGAAGAAGGGAGGCTACACAATGCCACGCTGTGCCCAGTGAACAGGCAGGCCTGAGAGACGGCCTGGTGAAACTGCATCCATTAATGTGCACTCTGTAGTCAGGGTACAGGGCCACTGCATGAGACTGAAACCGGTAAAGACCTAATTTAATCCTGTCTTTCCTCTCTCTCCATTAAAATCTGCCTAGTTTTGCTTCTTCCTCACAACTGTGGCTGGTCCTTTTTGACAAGCCCTCATGCTCAGCAAGCTCATTTTCTCCTTCACTCTTCTGTCCCATGTCAATTTTTGCAGTTACCACCTGAAGGTTTTTCTGTTACTTTATGAAGTACTCTGTTATTCTTCGTTGCTCAGCACGCAATACCTTGTAAATACATAATGCAATAAGTAGGGTAAATCTGTGCGAGACAATCTGAAGAGGCAGTTCATGTCATGGTCGGCACTCTGGATTTCTATGTGCTGACTGTTACACCCAACTGGTCTGTTGGCACCAGCAGCCACTGCTGGTGCGGCTCTCGTTCACATTTTGCACCAATAATGTTTATATATTCAGATATGCCGGGCTTTAGGTGGAATGAAAGAACTGGGGAGGTCTCTCAAAGGGGCGTTGTCGATGTAAGTAGAGCGTTGCTTAAAACAAATAAGCTAACAATTGGTGCTTAGCATAGTGTCCTGCCTCACTGGTAATTTGCTGCTTCTATCATTGCATCCAGATAATAAAATAACAAGTACCATTCACCTACATCGCGCCAGGACAGTCTTGACTAACAGTGCGCGTTACAAATCAATATATAACATAACATAACATTACTATTGGCTTTTGCCAATGGTTATTAGTTGCATAAGAGAAATAAGCTACAACCATGGCTTTGTTGTGTAGAATATTGAAAATATTTCAGTTCTGAAACGATGAGACTGAAAGAACTACAACAAGTCTCTTTGAAGTTACCTCAAAGGAAGTGAAGGGTGGGACTGCTGCAGAGTTCGATTTTTTTTCCACATTGAGGGCAATAATGGAGAGCCTGAAAGAGACCCGTCTCAGCACCTGCTTTTTAGAACTGCCGGTGATGAGCATCGGCAGGACCAGGCCCATTTAAATCCCTGCAGACATTTCTCTGTGCAACCGGGAGTAGCAGCATTTCTGCCGACACCGCCAAGACTCATTCACCCACCCTTGGAGCGCCGGAGCGCTGACGACCCTGTTTGGCCCTGCAGCTCGCCACTACCATCCGCGCTGCCGCCCCGGGACTACGAATCCCGGCAGCCTCAGCGGCGGCGCACATCTCTGACGCGATTACAGCGCCAGGAGGGGCTACAAAGACATCGAGCCCTCGGTGGAGTGGGGGAGACATTTCTCTGTGCCACCGGGAGTAGCAGCATTTCTGCCGACACCGCCAAGACTCATTCACCCACCCTTGGAGCGCCGGAGCGCTGACGACCCTGTTTGGCCCTGCAGCTCGCCACTGCCATCCGCGCCGCCGCCCCGGGACTACGAATCCCGGCAGCCTCAGCGGTGACGCGCATCTCTGACGCGATTACAGCGCCAGGAGGGGCTACAAAGACATTGAGCCCTCCGCGTCACGGGACGCACGCGGGACGCCCGGGGCTAAGCCCGGGCAAAGGGCGGGCCCTCTGAGGCCCTCAGAGACCGCAGAAGACCGGGCTGGGCCCCCCCTTATCGACGAACAATTCTTGATAAAGACTCCTCGCATAACGTGGTAGTAAGCTGGTTTACTTAAATCATTTAACTTTGCTGTTAAAAAAGTTTACTAATTGACCCGCTTGAGATGACTATGCTAGAGGGGTTTGAATAGGCCCCTATAGTGAATAGTGATTAGTGACCATCATGATGTCGTCTCCCTCTAAGGACAAGCCTTTATTGGCAGGAGGAGCTAATCAAGGCACACTTGACAACTATATAATTAGGGTTGCCACAGGAACTGATAGGGAAATCACTCTTGCAGAGCGATGGGCTGAGAGATGTCGCTCTATTGAACTTATTAAGAACAAGCGCTCATCCCTGGGCCCGCTACAGCTAGCGATTTCACCACTTCACATTACTGCTTGTGTAAATGAGGGCTGCGAGGCATCCTTTAATGACAGTATTCCATTACTCTTGCAAGATAGAACCCCTCCACTAGTTGCAACCAATGATTCGTTTACAAACGATTCAGCTTCTCACTGTAATTTGACACCAGAGGTAGAAGTCCTGCCGGATACTCTGCCACCACGAGTAGACCCAGTCCATAAATTAAAGGAAACTCTCAAAACCCCCCGAGCCCAAGGCCCACCACTGAAAAGAAGGAGAAAGAGAGGGAGCTCTTTACAGAAAAATAAGACCACTCATAATAACTTTGGGCACTCCAAAAGCTCCTCACCTAACGCACCTACAACCCCTTTAATAGTTATTCCAACACACCTCCCACCAAAAGATCTATCTAGTACTGATCTAATGGGCAGTATAGAATTATTAATGAGATCATTCACATTGCCATTAGTAGAGAGGCTAAAAGGATTAACCCATCAATTGGAGAATCTAGAACAGGCTATTGGGGAAATTAAAGTGGCAATTAAGGACTTATCAAAGTCAATACCAGCGCCCCCAACCCCTGTGTTACCCCCAATTACCATCACCCAAAAAGGAATAAAAACTACTATTTTGGCTAAACCAAAACCTCCAAAATCATTGCCCTTCAAAACAGCAGGGTTAAATATCAAAAATAAAGAAAAGGAGGCACAGTAAGGCGCAAAATCGAATTTCCCTGGAAATGCCCCTAAATCTAATGGCCACGAAAACACTGCCAGGGTATTTCCACCTAAGAGGCACACAGTAGAACTGCCTCCGGAAGCAGTTCCGTATGTGGTGGTTCTTACAGGAGTGCCAGTTTTAGAGGAGGGTAGTGGAGAAGATCAGTATCAGCTGAAAAATAAAGTTATATTTTGGCTGAGACAGAATTGTCCACTACAACCAAATATAAATGGGGTAATTCTTAATGTCAGGCGTCTCCCCTGGCTGGGACAAAGAACTAAGGATATAATGGGTGATATCATTATAATAAATTTCAGAGATGACAGAGCAGTCAAACACATCGTAAATTGGTTCCCCAAAAATGGTAGTAACTCAATCACTGCACGCGATTTGACTTACTTCTATCCCAGAGGTATAGTGGCTCCGGCACTTAATCTTAGGCCCCCGTTTCATTACCAGAGCAATCACATTGGGCCCCTACCTCGACATCAGAATGCTGGTTTTGGGCCCTCATTTCAAATGCAGGAAGGTCGATCTAGGCCACTTTTTCACCAACAGGTTGATCGCTCCTTGCCCGTTTATAACCGTTTCGCGGCTTTAGCGGGCATTAAATGAAATGAAATTAAATGAAATGAAATTTGATTTATAAAGCGCATGGCTGCCCTAGAGCGGCCCAGCGCTAACTAACTAATAACAGAAGACTCTAAGGATATAGGGTATTATGAAATTTTAGGAAAAAGAAAAGTTTTAAGGGATTTTCTGAATTTCAAGTAAGAGGGTTCCATCCGGATATCCCTGGGGAGAGCGTTCCAGTTTTTTGACGCGTTCATAGAAAACCGGCGGCCTCCAGTGCGGGCCTTCCTCACTCTAGCGACAATGGCCAGATTGTCCCCATCAGACCGTAGGGCCCGAGCCGGTCTGTAGGGACAGATCAGATTTCTTAAGGCCGGTGGGCCTTTACCTTGCAATGTCTTGTGAGCGATGCAGAGTGACTTAAAGGCAATTCGTTCCTGAATTGGGAGCCAATGAAGGGCTCTCAGCAATGGTTTGGCAGAGGCTCTTCTTGGCGCCCCCATAAGCAACCTAGCCGCGGCGTTCTGCACCCGCTGCAAGATGTTAATTGTGGCCTTTGGTGCAGCCAAGAGGAGTGCATTGCCGTAATCCAGTCTGGATAAAATTAGGCCCAGGATTAGTAGCTTCCTGGATTGAAAAGGCAGGAGGGGGAGAACTTTCCTTACTGCACGAAGCAGGCCAAAACATCCTCCTGCAACTTTCTATGCATGGGTCCTGAAAGTTAATTGGGGTTCAAACCAAACCCCAAGGCTTTTAATTTTCTCCTTTGGTGGAGGTAGTTCACCCATGCAAGGCGGCCAGTACTCAGAGGGCAAGGATGTAAATTGCTGGCCCAAGACCATTATCTCGGTTTTAGCTCCGTTCAATTTGAGCTTTGAGTCAGTCATCCAAGAGAAAATTGCGGTTAGGCAGCTCGAGAGGTTTTCTGGGCATCCCCCTTGTTGTATCAGCAAAACGACAAGTTGTGTGTCGTCTGCATAGCTGATAGATTTGATCCCAAAAGGGGCTACTACCTCCTCCAGCGGGGCCATATAAACATTAAACAATGTAGGGCTCAGGGAGGATCCCTGAGGGACCCCGCACTGGAGGGGTGTAGAATTTGACGTGACACCATTTTCCCAGATCCTAAAGGATCGTTTGTTCAGGAAGGATTCCAGCCATCTAAGGGCTGACCCTACAATGCCTAATTTAAGCAAGACGGTGGACCAAGGTTACATGGTCAACAGTATCGAATGCAGCGCTCAGATCCAGGAGGATCAGGGCCGCTGATCCCCCTGAATCTAAGATGCATCTTGCCTCTTCCGTCACCACTATGAGGGCTGTGTCCGTGCCCTGTCCAGGGCGGAAACCCGTTTGGGAGTCGCTCAGTAAACCATTACTCTCCAAGAAACCTGAGAGCTGATGATTCACTAGTTTTTCGGCGATTTTGCCCAGTCCAGGTAGCAAAGAGATCGGGCGAAAATTGGCCAAATCGGTGGTGTCTAGTCCCGGTTTCTTTAGGAGCGTTTTAATTTTGGCCTGTTTCCAGCTCGGGGGGACTATACCATTGATAAATGAAGTGTTTAACAAATCTGTGGCAAGGGGGGCAATAGTGTTCACTATTTGTTTGAGGATGTGCATAGGAGCTGGATCGGAGGGAGAGCCGCTTTTTACGGTGGAAAGAGTATTACAAAAATCTTCCCTGGTAATGCATCTAAACACCTCAAGTCGGGGGCCGGTTGTTGGGGGGGGGGATTTCAGTGGCTAGTGTTGTGGCGGTTTGAGGTAGACTATCAAGAATTCTCTGTATTTTGTCATCAAAGAACTCTGCTAGCTGGTCGCATCTTGATTTAGTATCCTCTTGTGAGGTTGTTGGGACTGAGATTTTAAGAAGTTGATTGACAATTTTAAACGTTTCCTTAGAGGAGTTAGCCGAAAGTTTAATTTTCTACTCAAAGAAGGACGCCTTGGTTTTCTGCCGTGCAGCTTTATAGAGTCTCAGGGCAGCCTGATAGGAGGTTTTGCTGTTAAGTGCCCAATCTCTCATCCAGGGCATGGAGGGAGTTGACTGACTGCTCCTTGGGGACACAGCAGATGATGATGCCGTCGGTTCACAAAAGGTGTCCCCATTGATCATAGAACCAACCTATAATGGTAATGCATATGTCCCCCTCCCAAAGCATACATGTTCTCAGGACACAGTGATTGACGACGTGGCTGCGGATGACGGGCAAACCGAATCCGCACAAGGCATAGGATTGGGAGGTAAAATAGGGGAGGCAGATGACGATGTAGTTAGAATAGTGTCCTGGAATATAGCCGGTTTGGCATCTAAATTTAAAAATAAAGAATGGCGCCAGTATATAAGCAGGTTCCATATAATTTGCTTACAAGAAACATGGGTGGTTGATAATAGTTCCCTACATATCCAAGGGTATAAATGTTTCTTTGTCCCTGCAAAGAAATCAAGATCAGGTAGGGCTATGGGAGGGTTGTCGTTATATGTAGATCTGAACCTCCATGGCACATGGTCGACCTTAAACTGTAACTCACATGACATTCAAGAGGTACAGTTCAATTGTAAAGGGTTAAAACTGACCATGTTCAACATTTATAATAACGTAGCAGGCGGAGGCTGTAATGCACTGATAAGTGAATTGGAGTGCAGATTGTGCCAGGATTTTGTTGGGGGAACGGGATCCATGCTCAAAACATTCTGGTTATGGGGGACCTTAACTGTCACCTCTGTCCGGCTCTCTTCCCAATTGATGTGGCCTGGTCGCGCTGTCTAGTGGACAACGGGGCTCATTTTGAGCACTCAGTGGAAGGTCATGCTTTAACCAAACTCTTGCATAATCATGACCTGGTTCATACCATGGATATGGCGGATATACCGCAGGATGGTATCCTCCCACCAACTTTCAAGGGTAGAGGATGCTCCTCATATATCGATTATATTCTAGTTTCAAGGGCTTTTAACAATAGAATCTCTAGAGTCGGGATCGAATGGAACCCGTTTAGCGATCATAATCCCCGAGTATTAGATGTATTTTATCAGGCCTGCCCCAGAGGGAGAAAGCCCGACACGATAATTGAGAGGGTCACTGATCAGGGTAGACGCCTTAGGTGGTCCAAAATTGATGGAGAAAGGTTTTATAGATCTCTGATGGAGAGTGGGAAATCAGCTATTGAGGCGTGTTTAGACACGACAGTAGAAGGGCCGCAGCTACTCTCAGCATTTGAGCAGATTGCTGGTTTGGTAGATGGCCTGTTAAAAACTAGTGTCCCGGAAAAAAGAACTTGCTGTCAGCCGTGCTGGTTTGATCGGGATTGTTCCAAGGCCCTGAGGGAGCTTAAATATAGTATAAAAAAGAGGCCAAGGGACGCTCTACGAGTTGCCTTATGCAGGAAAAAATATAAGAGCGAGCTGAGTAGGAGGAAATTAGCTCTACAAGCAGAAGGATGGGCAGATTTAAGGGAGGCGGGGGAAAAGAGAGATATGACAGAATTCTGGAGGATTATTAATAGACCTACATTCCAGGACGACAAAGCCCCTGAAATAGGAACAAACATCACGCCTGACATGTGGATGACTCATTACAGGGGTTTATATAATCACGAAGTGGGAACATCTGACGAACAAGGGAATGTTGACCAGGGCCAGCCCGTAGTTTTCTCAATAAAGGAAATCAAGGTCGGGATCGAGGGCCTGACTAAAAACAAAGCCCCCGACCCAGACGGTATCCCGCCTGATCTGTTCCTAAGCTCTGTAGATTTATGGGCCCCTATAATGACCAGGGTTATAAACACAGCAATTTGCTGTGGTTTACCGCCCTCCTGGTCAACGGCTATTATTGTCCCAATTTTTAAAAAGGGCAACAGGGACGACCCCCAATGTTATCGACCGATTTTTTTGATCGATGTATCTGCCAAAATCTTGGGCAGGGGGATATTAAACCGGTTGACTGAGTGGACAGAGGCAAACAACATTATTTCAGACACCCAGTACGGTTTTAGGATGGGCCGCTTCACGAGCGACCAATGCTTGAACCTCTACATGCTGGCAGCCAAATATACGAAGGCTAGTAATTAATCTATTTATATGGGGTTCATGGATTTGGCAGCCGCCTTTGATCATGTAAATAGGGACAAGCTTTGGGACATGATGACCAGAATGGGGAAAAAGTCGGCCTTATCAACATCTTAAGAGAACTGCATAGTAGTACCTCAGCACAAGTTAGGTACAACATGGAGGGCGGACGCACAGACTCCTTCCCTTGTAGAAGCGGGGTACGCCAAGGATGTATCTTGGCGCCTTTTTTATTCTCTCTTTATATTAATAATTTGGAGCAGTACCTCCTACAGCTGAGATCTGATTGTCCACGAGTAGGGTTGCGTCATGTTCCTGTGTTACTTTACGCAGATGATGCGGTCCTCCTCGCACGTACACCAAAGAGTCTACAGATTTTAATTGATGGTTTCGTATCTTTTATGGGCTCATTAGACCTGTCTGTTAATTTGGGTAAATCCTACGTGTTGTCAGCTGGCAACAAACCCTGTAATAAATGTACCTTCATGATAGGGAGCCATAAGATAGAGAAAGTTAAATCATTCTCGTATCTGGGCTTACTATTTGACGGGTCATTAAAATTCAACTGTTTGGTGGAGGAACGTTGCCGTAAGATGAATGCTACTAACGGCGCAATCGCAGGTTACGGGCGAAGGTTGGGGAGATGGTGCCCTGAACAGGTGCTGAACCTGTATAACTCCATGTGTCGTTCTAAAGTTATTTATGGGGCAGAGGTATGGGGCTTTGTGAATATTTGCCAACTGCAACGGGAGGAGAACAAACATTTACGATCCGTCCTGAAAGCCCCACAAAGTTTAGCTGCAGTAATTGCACACAGGGAGTTAGGGATACCCTATCTGGTGAAGGTCAGGCCAATTTTAGCTTGGCTAAAAATCTGGGTCTACTCAGAGGCGACCTTAAGTAGGGAAATCCTGAATGACTGCCTGGGTAGAGATAAATGGATGCGAATCCCGTGGCTCAGTTACGTCAAGTCTGCACTAGAAACCCTGGGCTTCGGGAATCTCTTTGATGACCCGGCAGTGATTAGCCCTCAGCATAAAATGATTGTAAAAAAAGCGTTCCTGACACACAAAGTTACACAGAGAACAGAGCTAGAAAGGGCTAAAACCACGGTGTGTGCCTAAAACCTTGTTAATATCACAGAGGGAATGGAGCCTTATCTATACCTGATACACAATGCTCAGGACAGGTTTTTAATGTGTCGTTTTAGGCTCAATTAATTACCGTATTTATTGGCGTCACCATTAGGGTATTCAACCACAATTGAGCAGAAGGGAACCTGCGGCTGCGACAAAAGGTCTCCGCAGGATTCCTTTCATTTTGTATTGTTATGTTCATTTTATTCAAAGCCTAGGCGTAGATTCTTGGTTGATATTTTAAAACAAGCTAATATGAAATGTGCCCAAGAGGCCTTGGTCTATCTACAACAAGCGAGTGACCCTCTTACACTGTGTTGTATCATTAATTTCATCAAAGTCGCGGTTCGATTAAGGGCAACTGGGGGGGGGGGAGAACTGTGAGATTTTAGCAATAGGTTTTAATGGCCATAAATGTCCTTTTTATATATATATATATTTTTTTTTAAAAGACCTTTATTGCACAGTAAAGTCAGGACATAGTCGAAGGCCTACAACCTCTGGGGCCGGCCGCAAACATTTCAGTGATGAAGTTAGAATGCATAAAGTCACACAGCCTTTTAGCCGGCATCCCTGAGGCCCGGCGGCAACCATTCCTAGTGTGCATAAGCAAGTTGGCAACTTTGTCGGAAGTTATAAAGGTCTGCTTTTTAACTGTAGAACCAAACATTACCAGAAAACAAGGGCACAGCAGTTGAGTAAAACCACAAAGCGTTCCCAGAGGGTAAATAGACATATGTCCGCAATCGCATTATCTTAATAATAGTGACGTAGTCCAGGACCCCTCCCAGTTCCCTCCTCCCATGAAGTAGTCAGGAGTTCATCAAGGCTGCAGATTGTACCACCACTCACTTCCACAGTGTAGTTCTAAATCTCAATCTGACAAACACTCATCTAAGTCTTCTCTCGGCGGTTCACAGATGTTTCCTCTATATTTGTTCCACGCCCCCCAGACCAGACCCCACTTCCTGGGGCAACCTCTCCGGACAAACACTGCCCTCTCTGCCACCATCGCGTCATCCATATCATTGCACCATTCACTCAGTTTGGGTACCACAGGTGATCCCCACAGTTTAGCCACTTTGCGCTTCGCGACCATCAGACCCAACACCACCCAGTCCTGCTGTCGATGGGTCAAGTCCGTAGCCTCCCAAATGTTCAGTAAGCAGCAGCGCGGGTCGGGCCGCAGGGAAACACTCACAGTCTGAGAGATAGTGCGTAACACCGCTGTCCAATACCCTGTCAGCCTCCCACAATCCCAAATGGTGTGATAAAACGTCCCCCTTTCTCCGCAACCGCGGAGGCAGTACTCCCGATCAGCCTTTCCTATCTTGTACAGAACCGTCCTGGTATAGTATGTACGGTGCAGCACTTTCAGCTGCACCAGTTTAAGTCTGGAGGGGATCGCCGACTCGCGAGGTGACGAGAGAGCCTCCTGCCACTCCGAGTCATCAAGGTCACCTATATCCGCCACCCAACTGGAGCGCAACTTGGACAACATGTCGGGAAGATTGTTAACTAGTTTCCGGTATGTGTATGAGGTGGCTTTTTGTGGCATGTGCTCGATTAACAGTCTGTCCTCAAGCGGGGTAGACTCCGGCAAAGTTGTACCCGCCGGAATGGCTGCCCCCAATGCATGCCGTATCTGCATGAATCTGTACTGTTCGGACTCTGCCATACCATATTTGGTCTGTAAAAATCCAAAATCCACGATTCTGTGATTTTTCCAGAGGTCCCCCACCACTGAAATTCCAATGTCGTCCCATGCCTTGAACCCTTTAGTATTGCCCATGTAACCCAACCTGTGAGAGTCCCATAGGGGTGTCATTTGTGTAACAGTGTGCGCGCATTGAAGGTGTCTGTGTGCCTTATACCAGATTTGGATTGTATGACGAGTCGGGCCCTGTAGCTCAGACGGAACGGTGCGGCTATAGAGGTTTCTCAGCAGACCTCTGGACTCGATATTCTGCCTGTCCGCCATGTAGGCGGGGTCCGTGTGTGGGACATGCAACCAGCAGTTGATCTGTTTAAGGTGGGCAGCCCAGTAATATAATTCAATGCTAGGGAGCGCTATCCCCCCATCGTACCAGTCCCTCACCAGCTTGTTCTGCTTAATACGGGCCGGTTTCCCGTCCCAGAGCAGAGTAGAAATTGCCGCTGCGATAGCCTTAAAGTAGGAGGGGGCCACTGGGAACGGTGAGTTCTCCAGGAGGTACAAAAAACGAGGCAGAGCCATCATTTTAAACAGGACGGCTTTGCCCAAAAGAGTGAGTGGAAGGGAGCGCCACACCTTAACATCCCGCACAAACCGCTCCAGGGGGGGTCTCATGTTCAGAACGTGGAATTCGTCCGGGCTAGGAGTGACGTAAACCCCCAGATATTTAAAGGGGGCAGTAGTGTAGGCCAACGGACAGTCCCCCGGAAGTGGGGGGGGGTGGCCAGCAAGAACGAATAGAACTGACTTCGACCAGTTAATTCCATAGCCGGATACTCTCCCGAACTTCTCGCAGACAGTGGAGAAGCGTGGCTCAATGGTTAGAGCGGCAGACCCTGATGCAGAGGTCTGGCCCGGGACCAGGGTTCAATTCCCGCCTCGGCGGCTCTTGGACTCAATTTCCCCGGACCTGATAATTCTCGCCTCGGTGCCTAGTCTAATCATGGGTCCCACTCTGTGACTCTGGGCAATAGCTTGCTTAATCTCCACAACGGCCCCCGCAGCGCTGTGGATGCCTGGCTTCACCTTGGGGGTGCCCAGGAGTGGACATTTCACAGGAAAACCAGGATGGGTTCCACAGCGGTATGAATACAGCGCTACGAGGCCTCCGGGTAGAAGTGCGCTATATAAATACAATACATTTACATTTACATTTACATTGAGTAGTTCCGGGACTGATTTTCTTGGGGCGGTGAGGTAGAGCAGGACATCATCAGCGTATTGTGATATCCGATCTTCCCACGTTGGTGACCATCGGATACCCCTAATGGACGGTTCCCATCTAACCCAAATCGCCAGCGGCTCCAGAACTAATGTAAACAGTAAAGGAGATAATGGGCAACCCTGTCTCGTCCCACGCCCAAGCGGGAAGGTCCTGTCGATGTGACCATTTGCTACCACCTGCGCCAGGGGGCCAGTATACAGCAGCCGGACCCACGCACAAAATTGGGGCCCAAAGCCCATGCGTCGGAGCACCGCGAATAGATATGGCCACTCCACCGTGTCAAACGCCATAGTGGCGTCCAGAGAAAGCAGTACCGCTGGTTCCTGTATACTCTCCCTGCGAGCCAGAACCGCCTGTAAACGCCGCAAATTATGCGAGGTACTACGATTCTGCATAAAGCCGGACTGGTCCGGGTGTACCAGAGTGGCAAGGTGGGGGGCCAACCGCAACGCCAGTAATTTGGCGAGGATCTTCGGCTCCGCGTTGAGCAGGGAGATGGGGCGGTAAGAAGTGCATTTCTCCGCCACCTTACCGGGTTTATGGATCGGGATGATAGCGGCCAGGCGTTGGTCACTCGGCAGCATACCCAATTCTAGGCTGTCCATGAGCATGTTAAGAAGATGGGGGGCAGTCGTCTGGGCTGTTTGTTTGTACAGTTCCACCGGGAGGCCGTTGGGTCCCAGCGCTTTCCCAGACGCCAGTGCCTCGGTCGCGTCCCTTACCTCCTGCACGGTAACATCGGCCTCCAGTAAAAGCGCCGCCTCAGGAGAGAGACAGGGGACCGCTAGATCCTTGATGTAGTCATAGGCCTCCTCCGTCGAGAACCTCGCCTGGGGAGCGTAGATTGCTTCGTAGTGATCAGCCAACAGTTCGACTATAACACCGGGGTCAGAGGTCGCCCGTCCGTCAGGAAGCGTCAGTTGTCCAATAACCCTGCTTGCCCTTTCTTTTTTATCGAGCCAAGCCAGCATCTTTCCCGCCTTATCGCCCAGTTCGTATACTCTGTGGCGGGTGGCCTGGATTGATGACCTAACCAATTCCTTCTGGTACGCCATCCATTCTATGCGGCCGGGCTGCTCCCAGAGACGGATTAGAATGCTGTCTAGAGATGGCCGCTGCAAGGGCCTCCTCCAGGGTGCTGAGTTCTTGCTGTTGCGTTCTCCTGTGGGCCGTTACCGATGCAATCGCTTGCCCTCGCAACACCGTTTTAAACGCCTCCCATAGGGTACTTAGGGAGTCCACTGAGCCCTCATTCTCCCGAAAAAAGCGCTCGGCAGCAGTGGTGAGGGATTTTTTCAATGGGGCGTGTTGCAGATAATTCGCATGAATCGGGAACGTACGGCACCTATGAGAGCGGCGATTCGTGTACGTGAGCAGGAGTGGGTAATGGTCGGAGATACCTCTGGGGCAGATTGCCACCTCCTCCACCCCAGAAAGCCCTTCACCCGACATCAACACATGGTCAATCCGTGAGAGGCAATTATGTGTAGTGAGTAGTAGGTGTAGTGTCTGTCGTGGGGGTGTTTGTATCGCCAGCAGTCCGTCAGCCCCAAGGCGTCCAACAGACCGGAGAGTCGCCCGCCTCCCCGCACCGTCGCGGCCTGTGGGTGTCTATCAAGTGTATGGTCCACCACGTCATTGAAGTCTCCCCCCAAAACCAGTGTCGCTGTCGGTAGGGCCAGGAGGAAGGAGGCTAGGGCAGTGTGAGCTTCGGTGTGCAGGTGAGGCGGGATGTAGACAGACACGAAATTGAAGAGCTGGCCCTCCCACTGCACTGTTACCGCTGCAAAGCGGCCCTGAGTGTCCACCTTAGTTTGTCGGCATATCAGTGGGAAATTTTTCCGTATAAGGATCCCAGTCCCCCTAGACCCGGAAGTGAAGTCCGCATGTGTGACGAAGTTATACCCCCATCTGTCCATTGCTCTAGAGGCCGTGCCCACTAAATGGGTCTCTTGCAGCATGACTATCGCCGGTTTACAGCGTTTCAAATATTGTAACACTAGGCCTCGCTTCACTCTATCACCCAATCCTCGAACATTCCATGTGAGTGCCGTAAGTGTTGGAGAGCGGGAGGGGCGTGTCAAGTGGATCTCAGGTGTATCCTGCGAGTGCGTCGCCATCTATCAGGGTGTGGTATGTGTCTAGGAGGAACGATCCCAGTGGAGCCTCGTCACCTATGAGCATGTCACCCTCACTCGTTGCAGTGTAGCTTGTGCTGTGCCAAAAGATACAACAGGTAAACAAGAAAACTAGAGCTAAAACAACCATCCGAACCCCCCCACCCCCTCCCTGCCTCCCTGCTGCACGGGCCTGAAACCGCCCGCCTCCCCCAACTTAGCAGAGCGCTTTGTCCCATCCCAACCCATTGTACTTGCTTGTCGGGGGTGTGAAGCTCTTCAACCCGACGGCAGCTCCAAGTGATCTCAGCCGCCCGGCCCCGATCAGGGCCTAAGTGTCCACAGGCAACGTATGTCTCATGATCGCCGGCCCTTACTCCTCGGAATACTCTCTCTCCTCCAGACCCGGTTCTGCAAATAGGTCTTGGCTATGGCCCTGCGATGGTATCTGGTCCGATTGATGCTGGGAGCCTCTATCGCGTTGATGTCTACCCTCCCGCCTATGGGCCTCCACTCGTCTCCATCCGTCCAGCCAGTCCCTTGCTGCTTCTGGTGTGTCGAAGAACCATGCCCTGTGATTGTCTACGACCCTCAGTCTTGCCGGGAATAACATGGAGTATGGTATGTCCTTATCCCGCAGGCTTTTCTTGACATCGATAAAAGTCTTACGTCTTCGGGCCACCTCAGCCGTGTAATCAGGGAAGAACGCTATAGTAGAGTTTAGCACCTTGATTGGGGCGGAATTTCTGGCCGTTTGAAGTATGGCATCCCTATCTCTGAAATTAAAGAGTTTAGCCAGCACCGGCCGTGGCGCCGCCCCTGTCTTTGGCGTCCCCCCGGGACCCTATGCGCTCTTTCGACAGAAAAGAATCGGGAGAGACCCTTCGGCTGCAATTTCGTCGTGATCAGCTCTTCCACGTACAAATCCATCGAGCGTTTGCCCTCCGATTCCGGTATGCCCAGGATGCGGACGTTGTTTCTTCGGGACCTCCCTTCTTGATCGTCCAGGCGGTCTTGCAGCTTCTTGGCAATCGCTTCCAATCGCTCAGTGGCCAGCTGCAGTTCAGAGGTGTCCTCCACCAATGATTTAGTGACCACTTCCACCTGGGCCACTCGCTCCGTTATTTTGTGGAAATCCGCCCTCAGCAGCCCAACATCAGTAGAGATTGCTCCCACTGTCGCCTGCACACTCGTAAGCATCTTCATCAGATCCTCCAATGTCACTTTTTTGGTGCCCTCACCTTCCGGACTCTTGCCCCCAGAGGGGCGACCCTCCGAGAGATTTGCGGCATTTTTCTCGAAGGCATATTTTTCCAGCTTCGCCTGTGCTGCTGCGCTCCTGGGACCTCTGTTTGCCATGACTCCAGGCCGTCAGCACTTGAGGGGCCGCTACAGAGGACCTTCGTATCAACAAAATGGCGCTGGTCGTGAAAGCTCCCCCACTCCTTTAGGTATGCAGTCCTGCAACGCCGTTGGGCAGGGGGCAGTGTGCAGTCTGATCTCCCCCGACGTGTAAGGGCCCCCGCCGGACCCCTAAGCCCAGGCTCCTGTTTATCACCAGTAGGCTCTTCCTTCTGCTGGTATCGCCACAGCTTCCACCCGTTCACCGCCGGGGCCAGAGCCGAGCAGCAGCAGGTGCGGAGGCTTCAGATGTCCCCCTAGCTATGGGCGCTCACCAAGTCTTGCGGTGCAGGCCAGGGGTTGCTGCCCTCGCGCCTTAAAGTCAGGGACCCCGGCCCAGTGTCGGAAAATGCTGCCACTATCAGCCGCGGGGGCCGGTGGCACTGCACGCTCCTCCTCACAGTCGGTCTATTGCGCCCTCCGTCACAGGGCGTCCCACCTGCTGCCCAGCTATCGTTAATACGGGTGTCCAGCAGATCGGCAATGCGCTCAATGCCACAGGTCGGCCCGCCGAGTACGTAGCCTTACAGCTCCACCAGGCAAAGCGCGCGCTCAGGTCCCGCTCTCCCCGTCCTGGCCTCGTACCTTCCGCAGAGCCGGTCACGGGTCACACGCAGAGCCCCCACACCCAGGGCAGCCCGGTCGTGCAGCAAGTTCACTCCGTTATTGCACAGCACTGTTGGTGGATCAGAAAATTCCTCGGCGAGTTTTGCCGTTGGCAGCGCCTCCTTCCGGTACAGCCGCCCGTCTCACAGCCACTTCCGGGCGGGGTGCAGTGTTGCGGCAGGCCGGTGCTTTCTCACCCGGCAGGGCCCCTACCGGACCATACGAGTCCCAGCAGTTATCCGTGCCCGATTTCGACCGGGGAAGCGCCAGCCGGCGTCGCTGAATTGCCTCACTCCAAATCCGCTGCCGATGGTACACTGGTGGCGGATTAATTATCGGATTAATGCTGAAGGAGCCGCCTCGGTTGTAGAGCTCTCTCGCTACACAGCCATCGCGGTCGGCTCGTAGCCACGCCCCGTCCTTTTTATATTTAGTGACTTTGATTGTATTAATACTGGGATTCACATGCTAATTTAATTGGTTTTTTTTTAAAAAGGGGGGATATTGTATGTTTGTGCTTTTATGGTGATTTTTAATCATCGAATAAAGAATCCTGAATTGGAATTGGACTGTGAAACGTTCACCAAAATTTAAAGGGACAGAAGAACCAATGAAGAGGCAACTTTAAAGGAGGGCAGAGGGTGAGTGATCGGGAACCAAGTGACGCAGACAGCGACAGAGAGTGTAAAACATGGAGGAGAGAAGGCTAGAGACGCGAATACAGCCGTTGATACCAAGGGCAGAAATAAAGAGAAAGGAACAGAGAGATACCGAAAGTGTATCTAAATGGAGTGTAAATCGACAGAGCGGCAGACACAGACAAATAGAGGAGGATGAGTGAGATAAGTAAAAAACATAGAGGAGAGTGAGTTAGATATGTAAAATCTAGGCATATGGTTGAAAAAGTAACACTGAGATTTATAATGCTCTTATAAAGAGATAGAACGGGTAGATAAGAGCAACATGGGCCAGAGAGAAGATTTGGTATAAGCCGGAGGATACGTTCAGAACAAAATAAGGCAGTGGAAAGTGTGAGCATGAAAAAAGGAATCTCAGCAACAGAAAATATAAAGAGAAGATAGAAAGGGGTCACTTATACACTGAACACTACTCTGTGTGCATGCCTCCATCCTCAGTACCCACAGCTCACTCTCACTGTGTACCTCACACTACTAAGTGTGTATTGTTAAATGCTCACTGTTTAGTGCACTTCATGTACGTGCTGCAAAAGTCACTGCTCAATCCATTCTGTGGACTGCACACTGATCACTGTGCACTCAGTGTGCACCATGTACTGCTTACTACACGTTTTTACTTCTCACTGTGCCCAAGTGTACTCCATGTACTGCTCATTACACATTGCTTACTGCTCGCCGTGCATCAGTACGCACCATGTACTGCTTACTGCACATTGCTTACTGCTCGCCGTGCATCAGTGTGCACCATGTATGGCTTACTACACATTGCTTCCTGCTCACCGTGCCTCAGTACGCACCATGTAATGCTTACTGCACATTGCTTACTGCTCGCTGTGCATCAGTGTGCACCATGTACTACTTACTACACATTGCTTACTTCTCACTGTGCAGTAGAAGCTGCTTGATTTGCAATGTGCAGTGCTCATTGCTCAGTCCACAATAATCCGTGCTCACTCACTGATGAGTGTACTCCACGCTGCAAACATAGCACTGATGTGTGCTCAGTTCACCCTGCCTCCTATACAGTTAGTGACTGATAACTGCAGACTGCCCTACACCACTACTCCATGGACATTGCTCTTGTCTCACTTTCTCACAGCACCCGGCATGTTGAATAAGGGTGCTATGTGGAGGGTAATTTATAAGGACAAGACCCTCAAATATCCGTATCAGATCTTTGATCTTTTCTATATGTCTCTTGGCGCTAAGGGCCAGATGTATCAAAAAAGCATTTTGTGATTCCCAAATAGTGATTTTGACCAAATTGCTATTTGGTAATCACAAAATGCAACGTATCAAAAAGTTCGCTAAAAAAATACAGATTTGGTAAAATTTGCATTTGCAAATACAGATTCCCAATTTGCTATTCTTAATAGTGAATTCACAAATTAAGAATCGCAAACTGAGAATCTACTATTCTGATGCAGCATGATGACCTCACAACCAGGAAGTTAGGTTTTCCGTGCTGTCCCTGAGGGTCTACGGCTGTGTAGGAGGCTGCGAGCAGGAGTACACCACTCAGGAGAACATCCAGAGTGCAGAGGCAGGCACAACTACCCAGCATGGCATCACAGGAGAAGGCAAAGGAGGCTGTAGGACGGAAGAGAACAATTAAATTCAGCAAAAAAGAATTTGCAGTCCTTATTGAGGAAATGGTCACCATGAACAAATATTTGGGAAAAAATCCCTCCATGTACCAGAGTCAAAGAAAAGGAAAATGTAGCTGGTCATCCAAGCAAAGATCAACGTTGTACAGGTCACACAGCAATCCATTGAAGATTTACGTAAGCCCTGGTATGACTATCTGTCAAGGGCAAAGGAGAAGGTAGCAAGCAGGCTTGACGACGCCAAGAAGACTGGCTGGGGACTTTCTAGCAAGCCTGCGTCTACACCCCTTGAGGTCTTGGTGGAGTCAACCCTACAGCCTGAGTCTATAAGTGGTGTTACGGACATCAACTGCTCAGCCACCCCACAGCTAGCCAAGGTAGGATGCGTGCAAAACTACGCTTGGCCCATAACTCACAAAATACACTATTAGTAAGTCGAGAAACGTTAGTAAAATCCCACTGCAATCCACCTCTTGGCTACCACCCAGCAATGCATCATGGGAGATGTAGTCAGGCACAAAAGAAAGAAAAAAATTAATTTCTAGCAGCATAGGCACAATTGAGAACCACATACAAGTGACTAATGAACACACCATATTTTGGTAGATCAAATCAATTCTCATTTAAGTTCAAAATGCCACAAAGCTGTACACACATAATACTGAAGTAGTTCTGTTACATTCATAGATACCCCAGTGCCACAGGGGGGCGACACAGCAACAGATGAGCCAGAGGAGACCCAGGAACAGGCAGGGGAAGAAGAGACAGCCACCACAATGCCAACACCTGCACCAAGAAACACAGGTACACTGTGGCCCCACTACAGGAGTTTGAGGTAGAATACGAAGACACCCAGGTAGAACTGCAGTCAAAGCCAGATGAGCAGGCACAGACCCAAAGTGACCAGTCCCACTCGCAGTGTCACAACACCAATCACAGGAGTCGAAGAGAAAGCGCACACAGTGCAGCTGAGGAAGGAGAGGCTCCTCTGTCTTAGCTGGGCTTGAGGGTACCATGGTGAAGGTGCAGCACCTGCAATTAAAAAACATGCAGTCAATGCAAACGCAGCTGGAGTGTCTGAAGAACAACATGGTGGAAATTAAGGACAGCATCAGGGAGTTGATCAATACAGTGGTGGAGGGCCATAGGGCAAATGCTGAAAAGTCTCAGGGACATGACAGAAGACATTTGAGACCTCTGTAACACCATGCAGAGGGAACATACCTGCAAACACAGACAAAGTCACCACCTATTAGGCTGTTTGGATGGTTACACCAAAGCACTAAACCGTCTGAGCAATGCCACAGCTGTCCTGTCCAGACGCGCTGTGGCCATGCAGGTGGAAATGGCCCACTGCAGGTCTTATGTAGTCAGGGGATTGGTGCAGGTCACCACTGCTGCAGAACAGGTACAGACAGCTATTATAGCTGGGACAAGTATACTGGGTGCAGGGGACAGTGAGAAGGCCTCCAGCTTCAGCAGCATCACTGCCCCGGTGACTGAGTACAGACGATGGAGTGCGAGGCAAAGTACGCCATTCGAGGCCTCATCAAGGGAGGCCAGTGTACACACTGACCGTTCCAGTTCTGTGCATGCCAGTAAAAAGTAGATAGGGATGTGACCAAGGCATGCCAATGGGTGAGGTAACCAGCTGCATGTGATGCTCAGTGTAGAATGCTGTGCATGCGTATTTTAAATCCTATGATATCCAACAAATTTCAACACATGTAAGATGATGACGGCTGTGTGCATACAGTTTACCTGAGATTTAGGTGACCAAAACAGAGTAGCAAATGAGTCATGAAGTGCATTGTCTCATCATTACTCACTTAAATGAAGTTCTGTGTTATTTCGGCATGCCTCTGTCTGCCATCTCGCAACATCTGCTGCTCTGCGAGGTTGACACAGTTCATTCCCTTCATCGGAATGAGAATTTGTCAGGTACACTGGTATGCCATTGGTTTTTGCAAGGTTGTGCAAAATGGCACAATTGGCCAAAATTTTGAACCATATCTCCAGCCTATACTCCAGTGCACCTCCACTTTTGTATAGGCAGCGAAACCTACTCTTAAGTAGGCCGAAGGTCCTCTCTATCACATTGTGTGTCGACTTATGTTCAGCATTGTATTTCCTTTCAATTTGAGTTGCAGGATTTAGGTCTGGGCTGAGTTTGAAGGAGCGCAGAGCATATGCACTGTTACCTACAGAGTAAAACGCAATAGATTAGTCACTGTATTGTTTCACCATATCCAGAGAGTTCACCAGACTGTGTTACATGCACTTATCTAGCATATACCCATGTCCAAATTCACCCCAAAGGAGGCATGTGAATATACCACTGTGTCTGAATATAAATAAATCGTGCTTACAGCCAGGGAATTGTTCCACTATGTCATTTATTATGTGAGAGGCATTAGATATGACCTGGATGTTCATTGAATGAAAGTATTTTCTGTTCCTGAATACATACTCATTACCTGAGGGGGGCAAATGGCTACATGTGTACCATCAATGCACCCAATTACATGGGGAAATGGGACTATCTGGTAGAAATCTAAGTTGGACTGCTGCCATTCCTGTGGTGTACTTTGGAATCTAATATAATGGTGTATCCTCTGGACCATAGCGCCATGGAGACATTGAAAAAGCACACTTCGGTGGGCCCCATCTACTGCTGTTATCACCCTCTGGTAGCTCCCTGAAGCTAGTAGGTGCAGTGAACATAGGACCTGCACATGTGTGGGAATATCATTGGTCCTGCGAGTCTGGTGCTGCAGTAGTGGATGAAGGTCAGCTATCAGGTCTAGGATTGTAGCAGAATCTAATTTCTACTTGTCATGGATTTCTTCCTCTGTCTGCTGAAACAGGGTTAGGTGCACTCTTTAAACCCGTTCTTGTTTCCTCCTCCTCTGTGCTGCTGCTTGAATCCTCTTCCTCCCTGCTATGTTGTACAGTGCTACCATTGTGAAACATTCTGAGGCCCTCTGGCTCTGTTAAAATAATTCACACATATTTACCACCTGATTGGAATAGGTGGTTATTTCCATACCTTTAAAAAATTACCTACATTTATTTTTATTATCACTCTCTCTTTCAGGTCACAGAATACTAAGTGAATTGGACCGTGTATTCACTTGCAAACCTGATAACTATTGCATCCTTTCACTTATAGAGTCGGCATTGCAATAGTGTTAGAGTTGAGATACTCTCTCAAACACCTATTGAACCTAACGAATTTCCACAAGACCTGTTAGGGGCTACCACAAGCAAGAAACATGTTGACCTTTTACACCACACTTACCCTTTAAGACCATTGTATCCGGTTAGGGTTTCTTGTTTTTAGTTAGGTTAGTTCACCTTAGGAATAAAATGTAGGCAATAGGGTTGTCCTAAACCTATTTTAGACACCACCTTGCACTCACTACACTACCTATTCCACACACCCTCCTGCACCAAACGGCTTCCACAAAAAGATCTCAGCCAAAAAGCCCTCCACGGGTGCTAGTCGACCATTGCAGCACCGGCCCGACGTGCAGCAGGTCCAAATGATGAAGCATGATATCCTTTGGGGTGTGTGAGGTCACTTTTTCACAGACCTGAACACTCACCTTTACACTTACGGGCACATGCATCTTTGTCAATTGCATTCGCAAACGGTGCGAATCGCAATTTTCGGCCGTTTGCGAATGCAATTGACAAAATTGGGATGCATTATGTTTTTCGCAATTTTAGAAATCGCAATCATGTTGCGATTTCTAAAATTGCGATTGCATTTAAGAAATCGCAATTTGCGATTTCTTAAATGCAATGCATGAACATTTTAAATTTGCGAATTCGCAAATAGGGAGAGGTAAATTACCATGAAGTTGACCTTCATGGTAATTTGCGAAAACTTTCAAAAATGCACAAAAGTGCATTTTTGAAAGTTTCATTTTATACACACACATGCCCTTGGGGCATGTGTGTGTGAAAAATGCACTTAAAGTTATATTT
Organism: Lissotriton helveticus; assembly: GCF_964261635.1. Lineage (NCBI taxonomy): Eukaryota > Metazoa > Chordata > Amphibia > Caudata > Salamandridae > Lissotriton > Lissotriton helveticus. The sequence continues at coordinate 1,583,679,227 of NC_136065.1, read as the reverse complement.
CAGGGGTGCAGGGGCGGTTCCTTTGGACCCCCCCTGCACCCTTGAAATTGCATTCTCAATTTGCGATTCGCATATTGCTAATCGCAAATTGAGAATGACTTCCCATTCATTCCTATGGGCCTCTAGGCCCATAGGAATCAATGGGAAGGGATTCCTTGATTGTGATTCGCAAATTGTGAATCGCAATTAAGGAATTTTAAGAAATCGCAAAAAAAATTGCGATTTCTTGGTGCATACCCTTTTGCGATTTCTTAATTGCGATTCCTTAATTTTCGCAATTAAGAAATCGTAAACGGCAACAATGATGCATGTGGCCATTAGAAACTGCATACCATTCAGATATACTATATTTAATTTTGGTGGTATGTGTGCAGGACCTGCTTAAACAGCTCCAGTGTGCCATGCCTGCAACCCACTGCCTATGGTATGGTAAGACACCCCTCTAGCTGGGTGCACTATGCCACTGTTGAGGGTAATTTTGCATGATCACTGTACCCCTACAGTGTCTAAGTCCATTCTTAGACATTGTAAGCACAGTAAAGCCATAAAAGAGTAAATGGTCTGGGAGATTGTCATTATGAACTCCAAAGCACCATAATGGCTTTCCTGAATTCTGGGAAGTTTGGTATCAAACTTCTCAGCATAATAAACCAACACTGATGCCAGTTTGCGATTTATTATACAATGCACTCAGAGTGCAACTTAGAGATGCCCCCTGAAAAACTACCAACCTTTGGTGGGTTCCTTCACTGGTAAACACCAGCCTGCCACCACTAGACATGTCTCTGAACCCCTGGGGTGAGAGCCTTCACTCCCTGAGTCCAGAAACAAAGCCTTTCCTGGGCAGAAGTGTTCACACCTTCTTTAGATCAGGAGGAGCCATTAGTGGGAGGGGAGCTTCAATGGCCTTGCTGCTTTTGTAACACAATGCCCAGCCTCTCCTGCTCTCACCCCCTTTTCGGCGGGAAGACAGGTGGGAGAAATTAGAGCTGCCCAGAAGGTGTGCTCATCTCTGCCAACCCCAACCCTCAGGTGGGGAAGACGAGGTGTAGCCCACTCTTCAATGCCTGCCATCTTGCAGAGCCAGACACTCTCCAATCAGGATTAGGGAGTGTGCCCACTCCCATTGGCTACTGACTTCAAGACCCCTACAACGCCTCCTAAATACAGTATTTAGGGGGCAGCCCTGAACCAAGAAGGCAGATTCTTGCACCTACGAAGAAGAAGGACGAAGGAAGATGCCCAGCAGAGGACACTGCAGACAACAACTGACTTGGCCCAGCCCTACTGGCCTGTCTGCAGTTTCCAGAGATCCTGCACCAAAAGTCACCTTGTCCAGCGACCTCCAGAACCCCTGGGAGGACTGGCTGCCTTCAACAAAAACAGGATCTCCTGTGAACAGCAGCTCTGTTCAAAAGAAACAGCCAAGAAAGACTCCGAGCCTTCTGAGGACAAAGAAGCCTGATGCCTGGAACCACCACTGTACCAGACGACTACAGCCCGAGACCGAGCGGCCCACCGGTCCCAGCAAGGTCCCCTAGTGCTCCAGAGTCAGAGTCCACTGTGGGTTGACCCCTCCAGGGCTCCCTGACATCGCCTACAGCCTCTGCACGGAGACCCCCCAACCGCTAGTGGCCAGTAGGGTGAAATCTGACTTCAAAAGACACCCCTGCATCCAGCCGCCCTGGAGAAGAGCCCTGCGGTAAGCCTACATCCCCGAACCATCCAACTTACCTGCCCAGTTATTGGTTCCTCCCGGAAGTATTCCTGGACCAAGCCTGCAGCCAAAATCCAAAACTGGCGACTCCCATTGAAAACAACAGGGCACCCGACGCCAAAACCTCACCCTGCACCCGGCTGCCCCAGTGCTGCTGTGGTTGCATCTTGTGTGCTAAACTGGATTCTCTGGAGCCCTGAGCTTAAGCCTAGGAGCTTTGTTCCCACAATCTTGTGACCTGCTCATGAGCAGCCACCAACCGGCGACCCCCTGTCCCCCATTTGATAACATTGGGCCTTAGCACTCTGCACCCAGCCACCCTAGTGCTGCTGAGGGTAATTTGAGAGTGCATCCTGGACCTTGGGGCAACCCTAGTTCTAACCCCAGAAAAACCAACTCCCAAAACCAAGTGCTTACCTGTAAACCGATAAGACTGTTTTCTCCCATAGGACTGCATTGACTAGTTTTCTGTGAAAAATCTAAGTGTGGAGTTTGTTTGTGAGAAACCCTAAGAAACTGAAAATGTACAAAAACTTAATTACTTACCTGTTCCCTAGGAAATTTCCCAGTGTGATATCTAGGCATATCTCACTGAGTAGAAAAAGTACCTTAAAAGGAAACCTGAAAAGTAACGTACAACGTAATCTCAAAATTAACAATAAAGTAATTTTGACTGTTGACGGACCTGTAAACAAACCAATTGCATCCAACTGCATTTCAGTTGTATTCAACTGCATTATACCTGCAAAAGTATTATTTCATTTACCTGCACCAGGCCTGGTTTGGTTCTAGAAATAAAATAACTAAATATTATTTTTATACCAACAAATTGGGTCTGAGTTCAGTCTTTGAGTGAGTGACAACCTTTCTTGCCAGAGTGTGTACAATAAATGCTTAACACTACCCTCTGATAAAGTCTTACTGCTTGCCTATACTACCACAAATAGAGAGTAAGGTATTATCTACTTTTACCTCTGCCTACCTTTGGGGTTCCACTGGACTCTGCACATTATACCTTACTTTGGTATAGTATATACAGAACAAGCTTCCTACACTGTGAATGTTCACGAGGTATCTAAATAAAACGATGAGTAAGAAAACAAGTAACAGTGGCAGTCCTAATGGGAGGTTACCAAAGTCCAAAAGGAGGGACTGCTAAGTGTATTCACCAATCAAAAAGCGCAATTTAAATGGATAGTAAGAGGAACCAAAGAAACAGATGGGCTGTTCTTGAAGCCCATATCCTAGAAACAGCATGTCTTGAAGGGACAGCACATGAGCTGTCTAAGTGGGACCTAAAAGAATTGGCACTAACATATTTTTTTAGGTCTCGCCTAAGCCATCCCGTTAGGGATGCATTGGCGAGATATAAATTAGGCGCTTTCAAAAGTGCGGCTAGGGTACAGTGCATGTGAGCACAACCGCATGCATTGTGCACAGCTTCCATTTGCCACCAGACACTTTGTGCGCACGCGCCCCGCTCCGCCTCTACTGCCACACGCATTCACCTCACCAGGCTGCACACCCCCTCACCCCCATATGCTTGCTCGCCAATGTCCCTCCCACCCTTCCTTTGATCTCCACTTTTCTTTGAACTTTCAGCGCGAGTTCTCACAGGCTCCTCTCCGCCCCCTTCCTTTACTGGCCCTGCCCCTCCCCCAGCACAGAGCGTGCATCGTCTATAATACTCTGCTTGAACCCGGACCCCTGCTCAGTCCACGGTGTGCTTAAATGCTTTAAGTTTTCCCCGGTTTCCAAATTTCTGTGCTGCTACTTATATCAATAACTTTCCTGTGCTGGACTTCACTAATTATTTGGTTTTTTTTTAAACGATATTTAAGCCACTTCCTTTATTACATTACCCACGCTGCTGGCGTTATCCTTTCAATCCCCTTTTTGCTGCTGTACTGTCCCTCACATTTTAGCAAATTAAGGTGTTATGTTGGGCTGTCAGCACTGTGCACCCCTTCACATACTCGCACATAGCCGACCATCGCTGCGTGCTCTCTTCAGAGAGGCCAGGTATTGGATGGGCGTGCATCAGCCGTGTGATGTGACTACAGGCAAGGTAATGTCCCCCAAGTGACTTGTGTTCTCACTATCTTTCCGCAGCTTGCGCCTGTTTAGTCTCCCCATGCAACCAAATGTGATGCATTACACCGCATCATTTGGCCTCTTTTTTTATTTTATTTTATTTTTTATACCCAACCCTGCCGCATACTATAGCTCAAGCCATCATTGTTGCTTATTTATGTTATGCAGCTAACAACCATTGGCAAACCCAATAGACCCGACTTATTGTCAGTATGCTGCTACTCGTTGTATCATATATCTGGATGCAATGACAGAAACAGCCAAAATACAAGTGGGGCAGCACACTAAGCAAAGCACAAATTATTATTATTTTTGCAAGTTATTTAAGCCACTCCCTTTATTACATTACCCACGCAGCTGGCGTTATCCACTTTTTGCTGCTGTACTGTCCCTCACATTTTAGTAAATTAAGGCGTTATGTGGGGCTGTCAGGGCAGGACTATGGTAGGTGGTATTGCAAGTTATTTCACCCTTCACCCCCTCTCAACCCATTGTAACCTCCTTGAGCGCTGTGCACCCCTTCACACACTCGCACATAGCTGACCATCGTTGCTTGCTCACTTCAGAGAGGCCAGGTATTGGATGGGCGTGTCTCCTGTTAAGGGGCAGCAATTGCAAAAAACAACAAGTGATGGACTGAATGTGGATCAATGTCACACACTCCCCCAGTCAAAAGATCTGGGCCCAAATCCATCGTTTTTTTGCACTCCACACCACCCTGGGTCAGATAATGGCTTTATGCAAATCAGCTCTGACCCTGTTGCCCCATGGGAACAGTCCAGTCCGAACTACAACAGCCATATCTTTCCCAGACCGGAATCAAGCATCCGAGGACCGGACCGGTTTCGAGGTAACACCTCTCTTCAGCCCGGCTAGCTTGACTCCAAGTGGTGTGGAGTGCCTGGGACCCACGTCTGGGCATCCCCAGCGCACTTAGGGCGGCAATTGCAAAAAACAACAAGTGATGGACTGAATGTGGATCAATGTCACACACTCCCCCAGTCAAAAGATCTGGGCCCAAATCCATCGTTTTTTTGCACTCCACACCACCCTGGGTCAGATAATGGCTTTATGCAAATCAGCTCTGACCCTGTTGCCCCATGGGAACAGTCCAGTCCGAACTACAACAGCCATATCTTTCCCAGACCGGAATCAAAAAAACGATGGATTTGGGCCCAGATCTTTTTACTGGGGGAGTGTGTGACATTGATCCACATTCAGTCCATCACTTGTTGTTTTTGCAATTGCCGCCCTAAGTGCGCTGGGGATGCCCAGACGTGGGTCCCAGGCACTCCACACCACTTGGAGTCAAGCTAGCCGGGCTGAAGAGAGGTGTTACCTCGAAACCGGTCCGGTCCTCGGATGCTTGATTCCGTTCTGGGAAGGACATGGCTTTTGTAGTTCGGACTGGACTGTTCCCATGGGGCAACAGGGTCAGAGCTGATTTGCATATCGCCATTGTCTAACCCAGGGTGGTGTGGAGTGCAAAAAAACGATGGATTTGGGCCCAGATCTTTTGACTGGGGGAGTGTGTGACATTGATCCACATTCAGTCCATCACTTGTTGTTTTTGCAATTGCCGCCCTAAGTGCGCTGGGGATGCCCAGACGTGGGTCCCAGGCACTCCACACCACTTGGAGTCAAGCTAGCCGGGCTGAAGAGAGGTGTTACCTCGAAACCGGTCCGGTCCTCGGATGCTTGATTCCGTTCTGGGAAGGACATGGCTTTTGTAGTTCGGACTGGACTGTTCCCATGGGGCAACAGGGTCAGAGCTGATTTGCATATCGCCATTGTCTAACCCAGGGTGGTGTGGAGTGCAAAAAAACGATGGATTTGGGCCCAGATCTTTTGACTGGGGGAGTGTGTGACATTGATCCACATTCAGTCCATCACTTGTTGTTTTTGCAATTGCCGCCCTAAGTGCGCTGGGGATGCCCAGACGTGGGTCCCAGGCACTCCACACCACTTGGAGTCAAGCTAGCCGGGCTGAAGAGAGGTGTTACCTCGAAACCGGTCCGGTCCTCGGATGCTTGATTCCGTTCTGGGAAGGACATGGCTTTTGTAGTTCGGACTGGACTGTTCCCATGGGGCAACAGGGTCAGAGCTGATTTGCATATCGCCATTGTCTAACCCAGGGTGGTGTGGAGTGCAAAAAAACGATGGATTTGGGCCCAGATCTTTTGACTGGGGGAGTGTGTGACATTGATCCACATTCAGTCCATCACTTGTTGTTTTTGCAATTGCCGCCCTAAGTGCGCTGGGGATGCCCAGACGTGGGTCCCAGGCACTCCACACCACTTGGAGTCAAGCTAGCCGGGCTGAAGAGAGGTGTTACCTCGAAACCGGTCCGGTCCTCGGATGCTTGATTCCGTTCTGGGAAGGACATGGCTTTTGTAGTTCGGACTGGACTGTTCCCATGGGGCAACAGGGTCAGAGCTGATTTGCATATCGCCATTGTCTAACCCAGGGTGGTGTGGAGTGCAAAAAAACGATGGATTTGGGCCCAGATCTTTTGACTGGGGGAGTGTGTGACATTGATCCACATTCAGTCCATCACTTGTTGTTTTTGCAATTGCCGCCCTAAGTGCGCTGGGGATGCCCAGACGTGGGTCCCAGGCACTCCACACCACTTGGAGTCAAGCTAGCCGGGCTGAAGAGAGGTGTTACCTCGAAACCGGTCCGGTCCTCGGATGCTTGATTCCGTTCTGGGAAGGACATGGCTTTTGTAGTTCGGACTGGACTGTTCCCATGGGGCAACAGGGTCAGAGCTGATTTGCATATTGCCATTGTCTAACCCAGGGTGGTGTGGAGTGCAAAAAAACGATGGATTTGGGCCCAGATCTTTTGACTGGGGGAGTGTGTGACATTGATCCACATTCAGTCCATCACTTGTTGTTTTTGCAATTGCCGCCCTAAGTGCGCTGGGGATGCCCAGACGTGGGTCCCAGGCACTCCACACCACTTGGAGTCAAGCTAGCCGGGCTGAAGAGAGGTGTTACCTCGAAACCGGTCCGGTCCTCGGATGCTTGATTCCGTTCTGGGAAGGACATGGCTTTTGTAGTTCGGACTGGACTGTTCCCATGGGGCAACAGGGTCAGAGCTGATTTGCATATCGCCATTGTCTAACCCAGGGTGGTGTGGAGTGCAAAAAAACGATGGATTTGGGCCCAGATCATTTGACTGGGGGAGTGTGTGACATTGATCCACATTCAGTCAATCACTTGTTGTTTTTGCAATTGCCGCCCTAAGTGCGCTGGGGATGCCCAGACGTGGGTCCCAGGCACTCCACACCACTTGGAGTCAAGCTAGCCGGGCTGAAGAGAGGTGTTACCTCGAAACCGGTCCGGTCCTCGGATGCTTGATTCCGTTCTGGGAAGGACATGGCTTTTGTAGTTCGGACTGGACTGTTCCCATGGGGCAACAGGGTCAGAGCTGATTTGCATATCGCCATTGTCTAACCCAGGGTGGTGTGGAGTGCAAAAAAACGATGGATTTGGGCCCAGATCTTTTGACTGGGGGAGTGTGTGACATTGATCCACATTCAGTCCATCACTTGTTGTTTTTGCAATTGCCGCCCTAAGTGCGCTGGGGATGCCCAGACGTGGGTCCCAGGCACTCCACACCACTTGGAGTCAAGCTAGCCGGGCTGAAGAGAGGTGTTACCTCGAAACCGGTCCGGTCCTCGGATGCTTGATTCCGTTCTGGGAAGGACATGGCTTTTGTAGTTCGGACTGGACTGTTCCCATGGGGCAACAGGGTCAGAGCTGATTTGCATATCGCCATTGTCTAACCCAGGGTGGTGTGGAGTGCAAAAAAACGATGGATTTGGGCCCAGATCTTTTGACTGGGGGAGTGTGTGACATTGATCCACATTCAGTCCATCACTTGTTGTTTTTGCAATTGCCGCCCTAAGTGCGCTGGGGATGCCCAGACGTGGGTCCCAGGCACTCCACACCACTTGGAGTCAAGCTAGCCGGGCTGAAGAGAGGTGTTACCTCGAAACCGGTCCGGTCCTCGGATGCTTGATTCCGTTCTGGGAAGGACATGGCTTTTGTAGTTCGGACTGGACTGTTCCCATGGGGCAACAGGGTCAGAGCTGATTTGCATATCGCCATTGTCTAACCCAGGGTGGTGTGGAGTGCAAAAAAACGATGGATTTGGGCCCAGATCTTTTGACTGGGGGAGTGTGTGACATTGATCCACATTCAGTCCATCACTTGTTGTTTTTGCAATTGCCGCCCTAAGTGCGCTGGGGATGCCCAGACGTGGGTCCCAGGCACTCCACACCACTTGGAGTCAAGCTAGCCGGGCTGAAGAGAGGTGTTACCTCGAAACCGGTCCGGTCCTCGGATGCTTGATTCCGTTCTGGGAAGGACATGGCTTTTGTAGTTCGGACTGGACTGTTCCCATGGGGCAACAGGGTCAGAGCTGATTTGCATATCGCCATTGTCTAACCCAGGGTGGTGTGGAGTGCAAAAAAACGATGGATTTGGGCCCAGATCTTTTGACTGGGGGAGTGTGTGACATTGATCCACATTCAGTCCATCACTTGTTGTTTTTGCAATTGCCGCCCTAAGTGCGCTGGGGATGCCCAGACGTGGGTCCCAGGCACTCCACACCACTTGGAGTCAAGCTAGCCGGGCTGAAGAGAGGTGTTACCTCGAAACCGGTCCGGTCCTCGGATGCTTGATTCCGTTCTGGGAAGGACATGGCTTTTGTAGTTCGGACTGGACTGTTCCCATGGGGCAACAGGGTCAGAGCTGATTTGCATATCGCCATTGTCTAACCCAGGGTGGTGTGGAGTGCAAAAAAACGATGGATTTGGGCCCAGATCTTTTGACTGGGGGAGTGTGTGACATTGATCCACATTCAGTCCATCACTTGTTGTTTTTGCAATTGCCGCCCTAAGTGCGCTGGGGATGCCCAGACGTGGGTCCCAGGCACTCCACACCACTTGGAGTCAAGCTAGCCGGGCTGAAGAGAGGTGTTACCTCGAAACCGGTCCGGTCCTCGGATGCTTGATTCCGTTCTGGGAAGGACATGGCTTTTGTAGTTCGGACTGGACTGTTCCCATGGGGCAACAGGGTCAGAGCTGATTTGCATATCGCCATTGTCTAACCCAGGGTGGTGTGGAGTGCAAAAAAACGATGGATTTGGGCCCAGATCTTTTGACTGGGGGAGTGTGTGACATTGATCCACATTCAGTCCATCACTTGTTGTTTTTGCTCCTGTTAAGGGGCGTCATTCATTCCAGTTACCTTACACAAGGTCACATTCATTTTTATTGTCACGGGAATATTAGCTTATTCGTCCAGAACTATAGGATGTTGAGCGACTCCGTGACTCGAACACGATTCCCAGTTCTAAAGTCAGCAGGTCTGGCCATTACACCACATCCTGGGGCAAGGGGAAAGGGGCAGGCAATGCCACATGGAGGCTCAGCTTATCATGGGTTTGAGGTGCCAACAGGACCTCGGGCTGAGCCAGAGCCAGGCATCCTCCCCCTCCAGTATTCAGGGAGCTGAGCAGAGCCTGCCAGGGCCTCTCTACAGGCCTCTGGTCTGCTGATGTGGACGGCAATAAACAAAGAGTGTACTGTAAGGTGATGCCACGAGTCCTCGCTTCCTTCCTGATGGCTCTGCCCACAAGGCGTCTCTTCTCCTTCTCTGCACATCTATCTCCCGTAGCGCCTCGCTCTGCACACAGCTGCTTCCTCCTATCGCTGCATGCTTCTAGCTCACTAAAGCCTCACTAAAGCTTGACGATGAGTTCAAGCGCAGTGGAAGATCTTTTACAATAGTTGACTAGTTATCTTTCATTTGTTTATTGGTGTATTTGGATGTTAAACAGGTACTGCTAATAAGGTGAAGTATTTGCCCAGATGGTGTTACCATGAGTAAAAAAGACAAAATAGTTAAGTAATATAACAAAATGTGTTGCATTATGCAGCATAATTTGCCTTTTCTTGCCATATAATTTAGCGTCATACTTTGGTCCATCACTGCCACATAATACCAGTGGTCCTAGATATAATGTTCTAGTTAGGCCAATATTTCTATGTCAGGAGAGTTTAAAAGCTCAGAAATAGACATGTGCATACTTTTGTAATCGTCTAGCGTAGGGGCGGCGTGTCGGGGTCTCACACATGACCTATTTTGCATCTATTTTCTCACATTTCGTTTTTGTAAATACAGTTGGGTAATTTAGGTGGCTCCTGGACAAGTCACAGCAGCTTCTTTAGGTCTCTTATAATCACCCTTGGATCTCTAGAGGCTAACTCTCGGGTCTCACTGGAGGGTCACTTTATTATCTCACGTGAAGGTCATTTGAGGATATAATGTGAGGGTCACTTTAAGAGCTAACATGAGGGTTATTTCATTAAATGCTTTAGATTTCACAGGAGGGTCTCCATCAGCCGGCCATTTAATCAATGTACTGGTACACTGCTTTTTCCCAGTGGCGATAGATGCAAAGTGTGCCTGGGATTTATTGAGTCTTAACAGCAGTGCAAGGTATAACTAGGACCGACCGTCAAGGGGGAGCAGGGAGTCTGGAAGCACATGCTTCAGAATATGAGCATAAACTGTGTGCTCCTCAGAGCTGACAACATTACGCTTATCTGCCCCCTCACCCGCCACACACACACACAGCCACACACACACACAACCACACACACACACACAACCACACACACAACCACACATACAACCACACATACAACCACACTTACAACCACACACAACCACACACAGAACAAACCGTCAGTGCACACTTTAACCAAGCACACACAATATCAGTCATCAGTACACGCTCCCACCAGGCACACACCACCAGACGTCAGTGCGCGTTTTCACCATGCACACACACACCAGCAGCCGTCAGTGCACGCTTTCAGCAGGCACACACACACCACCAGCCATCAGTGCATGCTTTCACCAGGCACATACACACCACCCGCCATCAGTGCACACTTTCACCAGGCACACACACACCACCAGCCGTCAGTGCACGCTTTCAGCAGGCACACACACACCACCAGCCATCAGTGCATGCTTTCACCAGGCACACACACACCACCCGCCATCAGTGCACGCTTTCACCAAGCACACACACACACCACCAGCCGTCAGTGAACACATTCATCAGACACACACCACTAAGCCGTCAGTGCACGCTTTCACCAGGCACACACACCATCAGCCGTCAGTGCACGCTTCCACCAGGCACACACACCACCAGCCATCATTGCACAATTTCTACAGACCCGCACACCACCAGCAATCAGTGCACACATCAATTGTTAACGCATCCACAATTAACTATTGCAACAATAGCAGTATGGCGCACTTTACTTTAAAAAATATTCATTTAACCCCTTCCGTGCGGGGCTGTTTCCCCCCGCTGTGCTGGGGGGCGGGGGGCGCGTAAAGCGCCCCGGTGCTCATGACGAGGTCAGTTCGTCATGAGCTACGGCGCTCCTGTGCTCATGATGAGCGGAGCTCGTCATGGCCACACCCGTTCCCATGGAACGCTCAGCACAGCAGGGAAATCAGCCGAGCGTGCGAGCGTTCCACGGAACGGGCGCGGTCAGCACCGGAACGCCGTGGCACATGACGAGCTGACCTCGTCATGAGCACCCAAGGGGCTAAAGCGCAGCATGCCACCATTGCTATAAAAATAAATACACATTTTTTTGGCCTACAATTTATAGACTTTTGTTGCAATTGGTGTTGCAATATTTAGCAATGTCAATAGCGCAAACTTAATTAATGCGACAACCATTGCCTTGTAAATGCTTGTTCTATTACAAATTAAACACTGGGCTTTTGTAGTAATGTCCATTTTTACTGTGTCATTGAAAGGAACTACTTCATGTTTCAGTTCGTTAAAGTTCCATATCTACCCTAATACACAGCTTGCACAATTTCTAAGAGAAATACTTTGGAGTAGGTCTGTTGAGACATTACTTCAGAGCCTCAAGATTTATACACTCTAATCCTGTAAGCTCAAACATGACCTGGCAGAGTGAAGGTGAGACGAACAGATAGTCAAACGGAACAATGAAGTGCCTTGATTGACAAGCAACATGTTTCCCAATGCCGTGTTGCAAAATGTATGATGTTATTAAAGGTAAAACCAATAAAGAAAGTATTACAAAAATTGCAAGGAACTACTTTCGTTGACAGAATTATGTCAATTTGTATGCTCAGATTTTTTTTCACCATCTTGAAACTAGAAAGTCGTTTTGCAGAACACTTGCTGTGGTGCTTTTTGTTTAACCTAAAATGTTTGCACTAGTTTTTGTGATGCCGCAAAGTATCTTAACTAGTCTTTCTCCAGGGCGTCATAGATCAATTCAATCTCTCAAAGCCACAATCATCTAAAACGTACGGTGGTGAAAAAGATTCTTTTGAGAAACTAGGGGGCACATGCATCATTGGAAATTGCATTCGCAAATGGTGCGAAACGCAAAATTCGGCCGTTTGCGAATGCAATTCCCATTCTTGGGATACATTATCATTTTTGGAATTTTCGCAATTTAAGAAATCGCAAAATTACGATTTCTTAAATTGCAATTGCATTTAAGGAATCTCAAATTGAGATTCCTTAAATGCAATGCATCAAACTTAAAATTTGTGAATTCGCAAATAAGGGGAGCAAATTACCATGAAGTTGACATTCATGGTAATTTGCGAAAACTTTGAAAAATGCACTAAAGTGCATTTTTCAAAGTTCCATTTTACACACACACATGCCCTTGGGGCATGTGAGTGTGCGAAATGTACTTCTAAGCAGATTTCAGGGGTGCAAAAGGGTGTCCTTTGGACACCCCTGCACCCTTGAAATTGCATTCTTAATTTGCGAATTTCTAATGGTGAATTGCAAATTAAGAATGTCTTTCCATTCATTCCTATGGGCCTCTAGGCCCATATAAATGGATGGGGAGGTATTCCTTAATTGCGATTCTCAATTAGAGAATCGCAATTAAGGAATTTTAAGAAATCGCTATTTTTTTAGCAATTTCTTGATGCATTGCAGTTTGCAATTCCTTAATTGCGATTCCTTATTTTTCGCAATTAAGGAATCGCAAATTGCAATATTAATGCATGTGCCAGTAGACACCTACCGGAGAGCCACAAATTGATACCTGGACCCTTGAGATGGCAAATATAGCACTAATAGAACATGTTTAATCATGTTAAAAAGCCAATTGGAACTTTTTTTTTCTAATTTAGGAATATTTTCTAGATCTATATTACTTTCAACATATTGTCTATAGTTTTAGAAAATCCATCTCCATCTGCGACCTACTTGTTCAATGTAAGGTTATTTTCAATGTTATTTTATGACAAATACGGGTAATTTCTGTGGGTGAACAACACTTACAACGCAACTTTTACATCGCAGAGCCTTTACAACGCAACCATTACAACACAAACTATTACAACGCATTGCACTGGGGGGCGCTCTAGGATAGGGAATAGGTTAATTTACTATCCAATAACCTTCCCTAGTGTCCACGGGGACTGGAGTTGGAATAGTAAATTAAACTATTCACTATCCAGCGCCCAAAAGCACTATGCGTTGTAATGGACTGCGTTGTAATACTTACGTTGTAAAGGCATGCAATGTAAATGCATGCGTTGTAACGTCATACATCCATTCCTGTGTATTTAGTGAATTCTGTTATCTTACAGTGTAGTCATTCTTGATATAGATTTTTATATTATTTTTTTATTCATTTTTTTAATCGTTCTCATCACTTTATTGTCGATGATTGTTACCTAAACTCTTGAGTTAGTGTTTGCGGTATATATATTCATGTTCAAATTGTGATGCAAAGGGAGAGAAAGGAGTGTGATTTTGCAGTATGTTTAATGTAAATCCTGGCGATAATGTGAGCTGTGCAAAGATCTACTTATTGTGGTTTGGGCGATGATTATAATAATAAGGATGGTTTAGAATTAATTAAATTATCATAAAATAATTCAAAGAAGGGTCAGTTTAAAATACAACAGAAAATGATTGAATCTCCTTCTCTCTTTGTTAGGCCTATGATTAATTTTGCTTAGTCACAACTAACCTTACCAGTTATAAATGTGCATGGTCACCTTGTCTGGGGGTATAACGTGATAAGTAAGCTCCGTACTTAGCCCACAGCTCATTTCTGGAGTGAAACATTAAATACTACCCACCATAACATTTGCATGCACTTCATAATGAGAAAATATTTTTTGGGTGCAACTCTATAAACATGAGAATGCAACTCACATCCACCAAAATATTCAAAATATATCCAGAGGTATTAAATAAATCTAACCTCTAAAACAATCAGTGATTGCACAGGCTTCCTTCTGTTATACATTACCACACTCTTAACTAGGCCTGGGTGGCGTAGGACTACGCTATGCTCGCGTAGTTGCGTAGTTTGAGCAACTACACGCTACGCAAATTGCACTTAGCACAGTGCAAAAACGCGTAGCGTAGCGGGCATTTTTTGCTTGCTCGCGGTCCTCAACGTCAAGTTGGCGACCTCGAGCGAGCAAAATAACATCCCGGCGAGACTTTTTCCTCGTTCGCGATCAGCAACATCAAGTTGGCGATCGCCAGCGTGGAAAACAAATCTCCCGGCGAGAATCTCAAAGTGGGGAGGTCAGGTTTCTCATTGCGAGTGGTTGCGTATGCTTGTGGCCGCTCGCAATGAGAAACTACTAGTCCGCGTTGAGAAAGCTGCTGCTCAAGTACAAATCTACTTGAGTGGCAAAAAACGACCACTTGCACTGTGCACAATGCGGTTTGCAATGATTGCACAGTGCGGACAAGCATCTGGCACTGTGCAATCAGTGAGAACAGCATTTTGCACAGTGCACTATGCAGTTCGGGTAGCTACGTGTAGCTCGCATAGTGCAAAGTGCACTTCAAGTAGCTACGCGTAGCGCTACTATGCGAACTATGCCCAGGGTTACTCCTTCCCCCCAGGCACCACTGCCCCTCCCCTGTCTCCCTTGCTGCCCTAAGTGCAGAGGCAGTGGACCTTTTGCGCCAGCTGTGTGTGGGTCAGGCTGCTCTCCTGAATGCCTTCCAGGATCATGACAAGAAGTTGGCACAGGTAGTTGCCTTCATGGAGGGCATTCATTCTGACGTGGGTGGACTACACCGAACTGTCCAGTCTTTGCCCTCCACAGTGACGGCAGCCATTCAGCTGACACAGGCTTCCAGTCCAGCTCCAGTCCCTTCAGCGACCACCCTGCCAGTAGCACCGCCTGACAAGAGTGCCCACATGCAACAGCTCTCAGGCACAAAGTCCTCCACGCGCAACACACAACAGCAGCACTCCAAGCAGCCCAGACCACAAACACCATCCCCAAAAACCAATCACGCACACAGGAGCGCAAAGGCATAAGCCCATCACGTAACAATCAGGGGCATCAGGCCAAGAAGCAGACCTCAACGTCACAGTCATCCAAATCACCACCATCCAAGGGCACTCCCATCCCCACACCTGCTCCCACAGACAAACAAACAGTTGCCCTGTCTGCTGTGAACCTGGTGCCTGCAACAGCTCAGCGCAAATACTTCTCTAAGGCACCTTCACCCACAACCTCAACTCCCACCCACACCCCTGTGAAGCTGGGACAGGAGAGCAAAGTGGGGGGTTCACCTGGACAACAGGGGATGGAGGGGAAAAGGCATGGCCACCCCAAGCATACCACCAGATTCAGCAAATCACCATGGGGAGAGACACCTGCACCCCATACACCTTTTGTGAAGAGTGAGGCTGTTGTACCCACCTCACTTCCCACTCCAGCCAAGACAATTGTGGGCTATCAAATCCCCAAGAAGTTGAGACCCAGCCCTCAACATTCAACCTCACACACTGTGTCTCACGGCCGCCTGTCTCCGCCTCCCCTTGCCACCACCCCACCCGGTCCAAGCAGCCCTCAGCCTCCCACAGCCACTGACACCTCAACTTCAACTTGTTATTTTCTCTCCCAGGTCCAGTCCTCCAACTGGCCCCGATAATCAGCCACCTCCCAGTTCAGCTGACAGCCAAATTTGTGGCAAAGTCCCCCTTAGAACACCATCTCTCCCACAGCGCTGCCTGGACTGCCCATTTGTTTCCCTGGAGCTGGAGTGAATCCCATTGCAGTGGACGGTGTTACCCATTCCCTGTGCAGTTTCTCATGCACACATGTACATACTTTGAATTTAGATTGGCCAAGGTCCTTGCTGTTTGTCACTTTGGATGCCCATTCCCTGTACAGTTTCTCATGCACGTGTGTACATTTTTTATGAATTTGGACTGGCCAATGGCCTTGCTGTTTTTCAATTTGGAGACCCATTCCCTGTGCAGTTTCCCATGCACACATGTACATACTTTGAATTTGGACTGGCCAATGGCCTTGCTGTTTGTCACTTTGGGTGCCCATTCCCTGTACAGTTTCTCATGCACATGTGTACATTTTTTATGAATTTGGGCTGGCCAATGGCCTTGCTGTTTTTCACTTTGGAGACCCATTCCCTGTGCAGTTTCCCATGCACACATGTACATACTTTGAATTTGAACTTTGCCAATGGCTTTGCTGTTTGTCACTTTGGATGCCCATTCCCTGTGCAGTTTCTCATGCACATGTGTGCATACTTTGAATTTGTACTAGCCAATGGCCTTGCTGTTTGTCATTTTGGAAGCCCATTCCTTGTGCAGTTTCTCATGCACACATGGGCATACTTTGAATTTGTACTGGCCAATGGCCTTGCTTTTTGTCACTTGTGATGCCTATCTTGGTATTATGTAATACAGACAGTTACTCCTGTTGTCTGCTTTGTCAATGTCCTTGCTAAATAAAAGCCTTTATGTATGGGTATTGGTTCATGTAACACATGCTCTGTATGCCACTTTAACATTGCCACTTTCTTGTTTTACTCTCTTCAGAGCTTTACAGAGGTAACACGCACTTGTGTTCTTCTTGAGTCTGAGGCTTGAGGGTGCAATGATGGTGGTTTGTGATGGTCTACTCTTCTCCTAATCATTCTGAGTTCAGGTTTGCTAAATTGTACACTTGTCATGTCAGGATGCAATACCAGAACAGAGGTGAATGCTATCCACAGGATTACTTGCGGTAGGGCCAGGGTCTGGCATTTCTGTGGGCTCTTTCTTGATGTGTGCACAGCAAAGTTGGTGTGTAGTCATCTTGTGTGTGCCTGTGTTCATAGTCACATGGGTACATTAGAATGTGTGGACTTGAGTAGTCATACAGTGTGTATGGCCTGTCATTGTCAGTAGTGTTGATGTTTGTGTGCCCCTCCAATGTCAACTACACACATGTATGATCCAGGTAATGAGTGCCTGTTTGTTTAAATTGTCAGCCATGTGCTTCAGATTGTGGGCACATGTAGGAGTTGTTGGTTGAGCATTGTGCAGTTTGTTGGTGTGTCCTTGCACTCCTGGGGGGACACCTACTTGTTGTTGCTGCCAGTTGTGAGTATGCAGTGTGTGTGACTGGAAAGTCTGTGTTGTGTTTTGTTGATGAGCCATGTGTCTTGTTTATGTTTGTGCTCACTGTGCTGACCTGCTCAGCCACACTGACATTATTTATGAGTTTTCTCATGCATTCATATCACTAGACCCATTTTTGGCTCCAGATTGGTATGTGGTATGAGGAGTCATACCATCCCCTATAGGTGTTTCTGATGCCTACACATTGTGAGTTACTCCTCTATGTGTTTGTGGATTGTACACTCCTCACCTGTCCAATACTGATGTACACACCACTTCAGTCTCATGTCTTCCACCTCATGCCTTGCCAGTATGTGAGCCTCCCCACCCCTTCATAGTGTGACACTATACTGTGTGAGGATGATCTGTGTACAGGACCAATGTGCCACTCACGGCAGTTTCACAATTATTGTCATGTTATTTTCTTCTACTACTTTGCAGTCATGGGCAGTCAAGTGCAGTGCATATGTTTGAGCAGCACAGTCCTCTAGTCAAGTTGTTTGCATCTGGGTTTCCCTGAGTTGTGCATCTGTGGGTGAAGGCTAAGCTGTATGTGTGTTTGCTGAGGTACTGCTGCCCTTCCTGAGTGTGCCGTTATGCTGCGTGCTTGGATGATTTGTGTTGTGGGAGTTCATGGTGGGGCACTCAGATATGTGTGCTACTGGTTTTGTAGTTGTGCACACACAGCTTGGTGTGCATGCAGTGCTGTCAGTGTATGTTGCCATGCACTTGCTTGGTGTGCATCCCATTGGTGTCCATCTGAGTTTGCTATGTGATGGATTGGTATGTGTATCTGTTGCATTTTTGTTGTGGATGTATACCGTGTTTGGCCTGTGTTGGCTCTTTTCACTGACAGGTGCAATGTGTGTGTGATGTTCTATTAGCATGACATTGTGTGTGAGTAGTTTGTGCATTGTGACACATTACTTTGTGTGTTGCCTGTTCTTGTGTGTATGTCACATGCATCAAAGTTGATTCATGTTCATGAACTTGTTTTGAGTGCGAAATAGTGGTTTGTCATCCTATTTTTGGACTGTCACTTGTCAGGTGTGTGCATGTACTTGTTTGTGGTACACTATGACACCATGTTCACTTGATCACTGGTGTGATGTGTATGTGTGTGTTAGCTGATTTGTCCCCTTGATCCCAGGAATTGTTCATGATTGTTTTTTTTGAGGAGGCAATTCTTGTTTGTGTTGGGGTATGGTGTCTGTGCTTTTTTCCTGAGTGACAATGTTGTGTATTCCTGTTCTGTCTAGGGTCACATTGCCTTTTCACTCTTTGGCTGCACATGGCTGAGCTTGTTGGACTTCTGTGGATGTTGCTTGTGAGATTTGTGTTTGAATATTGTTTTTGGGGCAGCATTGGTTCAGGCATCCCTAAGTGTGAGTCTAACATTTGTAGATGCACCCCTGGACATCACAGGACATCATGTGCACCATTATGTGTGTTTCTCACAGGTGTTGAGTGTTGCAGGTGTGAGATGGGTAGATGAGGGGCATGTGTGAAGGTCCTACTTGTGTTTGACAGTCAGGGTGTATGACAATGAACCATGTGTGTTGTGCTGATGGCATACACATGTCAAGGAACTTGTGTGGCTGGCCACTGTATGACTTCTGACATTTCCTACCATTCCTGTGCCTATGCATGGCTTGCATTGATGTATCCCTGAATTGTTGCACAGAGGTCACTGTGGTTTAGTTTCCGCACTGTGCCACCCATGTCTGATTTCAGGGCCTAAGGGTGATGTGATATGTTCCTCCTTTTGCATGTGATGTACACATGCTATGTGGCTTGCTCCATGGCTTTCCAGTACTGTCCACTTCACTTTGGGCTAGTACATTTATTGTCCTCCATTGCTGCTGAACTATGGTATGTGTATGTGGCAGAGTGTCAGTGTGGGGCCTTTCTGAGGGACTTGACAGGCAGTGTGAACATTTCAGTGGTTGTTCATATGCAGTGTGAGTCTTCATTTCTTAATTATACTCTGTTTTATTCACATGAGTGGAAGGTAGGTGTGAGGAGGATAGTTATCCAGCAACCGACCTTCTGTGCAGGGTGTTCATCTTCACCCCCTCCTTCCCAGTAAATCTACCTTGCCCTTTGTTGTGTGAGGTGCGAGGTCAAGCCACACCTGGCTGGTAAATTACGCAGGGGGGAGGGCACAGGAGGGGCACACAGCATGTGCCCAAATGGGTGTGAGAAGCGTACTGTGGGTAGGGTGAAAGTGGAGCCCTGTGAATCTGGCCAGAATGCCCATGCCTGGCACCGGCCCTGCCTAATACACTGTTTGCAGGTTTTCCAGCATCTTCACTGCTGCGGTGACTTGCTCGGGACATAGAAGTGATTTTGCGGTTGATGGATGACCTGGATGTGGAGATGTGTATTTCTATCAGGCAGGACATGTGTGAGTACACTGGGGGATATGTTCCTCTCCCCACCAGAGTGTCTGATGTGGACAGGAACCGTATTTCAGCACAGGAGTTGTGCATTGTGGTTGTATGCGGAGATGTGTTTTAACGTACCTGCGTTGTTGACCGTGGCAACGTCTTATTTGCTGGTAGTGGATGAGGTACAGCAGCGGAAGGACTTGAACAGCTGGATCCATAGCAGTCAAGACCGCGTGGTGGTGATCGGGATTGTAGTTCTGCTTTTCGCAGTATTGCTTCCGCCGTCTCCGGGTGGCTGGATTCTCTGCTGCGGTACAATGGGCTGTTTGGGGCATTGTGATTTGTCCGGCGGTCGGGACGTCATTCAACATGGCGGTGTTTCTCTATTGGCTCCGTTCTGCACCATTGCGGATGGAAAATTCTGGTGGATCACGTAAATCCGCAGCGGACGGGAAATGGACTATGCTTGCCCATTGTAATATGGCGGACGCGAGGACCGCCGATGGAGTGCGGAAAAGAAAATTTTCCGCCACCAGCAGTACCGCAGATGTGCCTACGACCGCCATCCTAATGAGCCCCTTAGTGTTGATTTCTGAAGGTGTCTTCATATACACTGATTGAAATGATAGTAGCAACTCTGAATTGATGTGTGTGGGTAGGATTTTAGAATTGCATTTATCATTGCCTGATCAAAATCAATAATCTTTTCTGTGGAAAATAATTATTTGTTTCTTGTTTAATTTTATTTAGTATTTCCATATATGTGGAATTGTGTTTATTAGGTAGTAAGGGGTAGATAAAAGGGATGTTTTGATATAGGGCATGGATATTATAAAATTGATAGAATATTTTTGGACAAATTTTAAAAGTCGCATCCATTATCCATGTTTCTGACTGTTGTAGTTTGATTAAATTATTTGCGGTTGCAAAACATAATTATTATTTTTTCTTTAGATGTGTTGTCATAAAGAACAAAGAGTTCTTCGTTATGAGTTATGAGTTATAGAGAGTTCTGGGGGAATTTCTACCTCTTCAAATGTTTTTGGGGCTGGTGTGGTGGTGGGTGCGGCAATTTGTTTTCGAGCTATAGTCCCTTTTTAATGAAGACATAGAGGGCATTTGGCCAGTAGCATGTTTGGGTACTTTGGGCAGCAATTCTTTAAGTATTTGAGGGATAGGTTTCTGTGAGCTTGTGCTAGCTTCCCCAATGTTGTCTAGGGCATTGCTAACCTCTATTTCTGTAACATTTGGGGGTGGTTATGCTCCCTTCTACACAAAACAGTTGTTTCTCTAGTTGTTGCCCTCCCATAACACTTATTCAAATAATACTTGCTATATTTCCAATTTACTTTAAGTCCACTTTGCTTTTCCATAGACATACCCCATGTAACATAGCAAAAGCTTTCATTTCTGGGAACTGATAAATTGGGCGGCTTCTGCCATTGTGATGTTTTAAATGCTACGAAAAATGTATATCAAAATTAATAAAACGAATAATGTACAGGTTTTTTAATTAATACATAGACATTGTTATTAACATAGTTACGATTTTGATTTTGAGCTCGTTTTCAATGTAAGTGTCCTTTCTTTGTTAGTTGAATTCCATGTTCTTGCTGATGTTTCTGTTGGTAGAATAAAACATATTTAAAATTATTTTGTTCAATTGTATATGGTGGTGGGTGGGGGTTTGGGATGAAGCTGGGGTTTGGTTGGGTGTTTTAGATACTTTTTAAGGTGCTTTTTGCTGAACACTTACTTTATTTGTTAGATGATTTTAGAAGCTACTCTGTAATTGTTGGAATGCTTTGAGAATTATCTGTACAGGAGATATAGATTGAAAAAAAGATATATATTAATTATTTGTGCATGATAAATAGTAGCTTTTGAAGATTAGCAATACTGTTACATTACAAATGATATTTTACTTACTTTTTTAAGTATGAGATAGATTTTTCTTTAATGAAGCCCTTGCTTCTGGCAGAAATCCGGCAGAGTTTGTCTTCTTTATTCGTTTTGGTTTAGGGTGTAAAATAAGAATAATTTTTCGTTCTTTAAATAGTGTTCAATTAGTTGTTTGGTTAACGTTATTGGTTTATTTGAACATTGTGTGTGTTTGATTTGTTGGTCTTTATTGCTTTAATTGTTTTTGTAGTTTTTTTCCATAAATGGAAAAAACTAATTAAGAGTCAGTTACTGCTTTTTTTTAACAGGTTGAATTATTTAAATGTGTATTATATTATATGTGATTAAAATAATGGGCAATCCCCCGGTGCCGCACGGGTGGGGGACGGTTTTGGGCCCCTGGGGGGCGTTTTTGTTACAAGGCCGCTTTGGCAGCATAGCTGCAAAATCGGCCGAAAACCGGCCATGGCAAAGTGCTTGGCGGCCCCTCCATCCCCCTCCCCCTCCCTGAGTGGGGAGGGGGGGGGGGGGGGCGGCCGAGCACTTTGCTGGGGCCGGTTGTGGTTCCCAGTCCGGCCCTGGTCACCAGAGGGAGGCCACGGTTCCTGTGCCCTTTCAATTGGGTGGGCCAGGAAAAAGGAAGGCGGGGCTGCCTGATCCAACCCCACTCCCACCCGCATTTCGTCCTACAAGAATATGAACCCGATTTCATATAACTTGTCACCATACTGTGGGCAATCATTCACACTGTAAATAAACGTTATGACCATTATTAAACTTAAAAGGAACAACCATTGTAAAAACCTGTTTCTATGCCCAGTCCTGAGTCGCTAACAATCACCAACAACTGGCATTCTAGAACGTTGCTTTTGGTTCCTGATGTCTGCTTGGGGTTTCTTTTGAGATGGACTGGGTTATCATTCATCGGATTAATCCTTTAAGTGACCTCAGTTTATCGACTTCGGAAGGATAAAGGCTGAACTGTCTTTGTGTAGATTCTAACTCTGCACTTTTGAGCAATGAAAACTTAACTGAACCGATGCAGCCCTTCCCAAGAAATCGACCGGACAGACACAACCTAACCGTGGTGTTGTCTACTCTTCGCACACTTCTTCTGCAGAATCTGAGGGTTTACATTTAGGTTCTCAGTCCCATTTGTCAGCTGTGTCTCTAATGTACTCCTTCTGTCTCTATACATCTCACAGCTGCTGTCCTTGTGCTCACTGCTACTTCTGCGAAAACATATTTTCGCCTGTCGAGCTTCTTCCTCTTTAACTTTTAAAAACGAGTGTAACATGGTGCTCCAATGAGGGGCAGTGATGCATCTGTGAAACTATCAGCAAAAGTTGGTGATGTACAGAAAAAAACTACCCAATCACTGCAGGTGCTGAGACGAACCAGACCCAACCCCTGGGGATGAATGCATTATATTAGTCAGGCACGTCCTGGTGGAGGAGCCAGTGCTCGAGCCACTCCCTCTCCCCCAAAGCTGTGCTGGAAGGGAATGATGTAGAAATATGTTTTATTGGTAACTATATAACGCTTTCCTTACCCCCTGCAAGGCATCAGGGCATGTGTCTTCTATGGAACCAGTAAAACCCTATAGAGCTGCTGGGTCGGGTGGTTTACCTACGATGCCTTCCTGTGGCTGTAGAATCTTCTGAGGCTATCTGAAAAACCTGGTGTTCTGCATCCTGCTCCAGCTGCAATGGTTCATTCTAGGTGCCCATGGCTTCTCCGTTTTAATGGAGGAGCGTCGTCCCCCCCGTCTCCTCCCCCCCCCGCTGATGGCCAGCAGAGGCAACCAACAAAAATAAAAGGATAATAAATGTTATTGTTTGTCCTACAGGCTTGGCTCGAGGGAGGGGCGGGGCCATTCATCCTGACGCTGCAGATTCAGCTCCAGGGAGGAGGAGGGAGTGGTGGGCACTGCCAAGTGGGCATGATGGTTTGGCCGGCCCTCTGGGGCCAACCAAACCATCATGCGCACTTAGCCTTTCTCCACCTAGCTGTGTTAATGCTAATGTTATCAATTAATTGTAGAGCGCACGGTCACCAAAGGTTTCATGGCGCTAATCATGCTTTAAGTTGTTACATAAGACCCGGTTAGTAGGCTAGCCCAAACAGCCAGGTTTTAACCTCTTCAATGCTTATGTCGAGCTGAGCTCGTCATAAGGCACGGCGCTCCGGTGCTCATGACGAGCTCAGCTCAGCGGGGGGAATTACCCCCGCACGAAGGGGTTAAGTGCCTTTCTAAAGCCAAGTAAGTTGTCACAGCTTCTCGTTGTTACCGGGAGAGAATTCCAGGAAGTGGATGCTAAATAGGAAAATCTGCAACCTCCCACATGTCTAAGTTCTATAGTCGGGACCGACAGAAGATGCAAATGAGATGAACGTAAATTGCGCCGGGAGACATGTTTGTTGATCATGGTATTGATTAATTTTGGACTGTTGCCATGCAGAGCTTTGAAAGCTAGGCACCAAGTCTTAAATGCAGCACGTTGCTCCACAGGAAGCCAGTGGAGCTTGATCAACAAGGACCTGGCAGAATGCCATTTTGGCTGTTTGTATATTAGTCTAGACGCCTGGTTCTGACCTATTTGCAGACATTTTAGTAGGTACTGAGGCAGACCGATGTAGAGGGAATTTGAAAAATCCAGGCGTGAGAGGACCAGCCCTATCACCACTTGGATTACAGCTGAGTGGGTCAGCAGGTGAGCGATCTTCCTAATTTTACGGAGTTGGTAGAGACTAGCAGAGATCACTACGCTCACCTGCCCTCCGAGCGAGAGGTTTGCGGAAATTAATACCCCTAAGCTTTTTACAGCCAGGGACACGGTGGGGCGGGGCCCAATTCACTAGGCCAGAAATGTGGGCCCGAGCAGTCCTTGCTCTTCCCAGGCAACACCAATTCCATTTTGCCTGGGTTGAGTTTCAGATGGTTACTGTCCATCCAATGCTGGATGTGGAGCATGGTGGTTTGAAATTCCACAGCAGCGTTAGGGGAGTCTAAGGGGAAAATCAGCTGGAGGTCATCTGCATAATTAAAGATGGTTACCTTCCGATTTTTTAATGATTAGAGCAGAGGCCTCAAGTAAAGATCGAAAAATAATGGCGACAGGGATGAGCCCTGCGGAACACCACAAGAGGTGGTCACTGTGGGGGCAGTAAGTGTACCAAGTCGTACTGCTTGCGTTCTGCCAGTGAGAAATGACTTGAGCCAGTTATAAGCAGGACCTTGGATACCTGCTTGTTCGACGCGGTTCAGCAGGATGTTATGGTCGACCGTGTCGAACGCCGCCGACATGTCCAGAAGCACCAAGGCCTGAGGGGTTCCCCTGTCTTAGTTAGCTCTTAAAGTGCCCAAGGCAGCGAGTACTACCACCTCCGTTGAGTGGGCTGGCCGGAAGCAGGTTTGATTTGGCTCTAGGTATTCTGTTTGTTGCACCTGGGTGGAAAAACCAACACAGGCTCCCAGTCAAAGTTTGAGCTCCGATACGAGGTGTTCAGCCAATCCCAGCTCTGCTCACATGCTGGGAATAGCATGTGAGCAGCACTGGGATTGGGAGCTGGGAGCCTGGGCAGTGTACAGCAGTTCCTGGAGGTCCGGGAGGCAAGAATCTGGAGGAAGGCAACGGCCCGTCGGAGCAGGTAAGAGTAATTTTTATATTTATATATATTTTTCTTTAGTTTGCATCCCCTCCGTCCCCTCCCCCACCCCACCACTTTAGAATACCAGTGACCGCATCTGCTTCAGACTGAGCCATTGAATAATCGCATGCAGCCATTGTCGCTAAGGTTCTTATCGCTGGTGGACTGGCCTGCATGAAAGTGCCTAATACTTTCTACAAGACAAGGACTGGCATTGGACTTTGGGTTCCAATGATGTTCAGTAGTGGCTTACATGTATCATCCAATAGACTGCCTACTGCCCCATTGCAGATGTTGCCATGGTGCTTGACAGGGTCGTTGGAGCAAATCTTTGGTTCAGTTTGTGAAACTGAGAAAGTCCTTGTAAACTGATCTACTCCATGGATCCAACTATAGAGATATAACATTAGTTAGGATTCCTTCTGGTAATATGTCTTCAAACAGTGATAAAAGATAAGCAGGACTCCTGCTTCCTCTTTTATGATTAGTTTGCATATTTAGGGCATCTAGGGATCGGTTGTGGCTTCGGGGGCAGGAGAAAGCTTTACCCATCCAAGACAGGGGAGCATATCTCTGCTCTCTTTACACTTCTTCTTATGATAAATACAAGCTCCTCAGTCACGACACCTATGAGTCAATAGCGGCTGGTATCATGGAATAGTGGTGGGCAGTGCAGGGGGACAATATAAAAAGCACAACAAAAAAAACGTACCTACCGCCGGCCACCTCACAGCTCCTCTGCTAGTGCACAGACTGAGTGTGGTGTGTGGGCTACGGCGGACCGGAATAACAAGCGGGGAGGCCAGATATAGTGAGCTATGGTTGCGGTTTTTATTGCTGTGGAGTACAAGAGGGGATATGCAGTCTCTGGTATGGGTAGCCTGGTGTCCACGATGGTATCCGGATGGTATGGCACGTTGTACAGGAAAGTACCGGGGTCTGTCTCCCGCTGCTGGGCTGTGGTCGTCAGGGCGGTGTGTTCTCCTTTTCTACTGGGTGGGGTCATCTGGTCTCGTGGATTACACCGATGGGCCTCGGAGGTTGGAAAAGAGAGAAAGTGCAGGGCCGTTAGTCCTTGACTCTCGTGTATAACGTATACTGCCACTGTCACCGGGATGTGGGGGGGATACGGAAGATGCGATGGTGAGGAAAGGGGCGGACGGGGAGGTGGAAGAGACAGACGATAGAGGGAAGGGGTGAGTAGGGTGTTCGAGGGGGGTGAAAGGAGGACTATTTATCTATATACAGTGCTAAAAGTGCTCAGGGTTGTGTAGCTTTATACAATATCTACAACTATATCTACAAGGGACACACGGAGAAGGTTGACTGTTACTCACGTGGCCCGCCGCAACTCCCTGGTGAGTCGCGGCCGCTCTCCAGCCACCTCCTGAGGACTCCACCAGTCCTCAGACCACACGTCGTCGTCGGCGTCCTCCTCCTCGATTCGGCTCTCCGACTTCTCGCCGCTCGCTCTCTGCTCCGGTTCCTTCCTTGCTGTCTCCTGCCACGAGTCCGCTGGTGGGAACCTCGTTTCCTGTGGACCGTCGGCTTTTCTGTCTTCCGGGACGCAGTTGGGGGCGGGACTTTCGGGGTCAGGGAGAACTGCTTCCGGTATCCCGTTTGTCGCGCTGGAATCCTGTCGTACCTGCAGAGGAAGAGAGAGAGAAGAATTCCTGGGGAAGGGGAACAAGGTGCAGTCGGGGTTAGACACGTTGGACCCCGCGCGAGGATGCTTCCCCGCTGTGGTAGGGACCGTGACCTTTCCACACTGAGGCTCTCAGACTCCTGTATGGCCATTCCATATGTTGCTCTCCTGCTGGTAATACTATTACCCAGCATGAGAGAAGCACCGAAAATGGCCCGAGCAAGCTGGTTTTGTGGGGGCTGGGAGTATGTACCTGCTGTTGTCCAACAAGCAACAGAGCTTGGGTTGGAGACATATAAGTGCGCATGTGGGTTTAGCCATCCTAAGACAACCAGCAAAACCGACATGTGAACTTGCAGCAGTGCACAACGCTCGCCCTCCATGCTTGCCGCAGTGCTGGCATGAGGATGGCCCCACCCCAAGACTCTTCTCCGAGAGGAAAAATAAAATGACAATAAAACTGTTTTATTATAATTTTATTTATCGAGTTTGCATCTGCCGGCAGGTGGGAGGGGGGCACAAGGTACACTCCTCTGCTATAACAGAGAAGCCGCCGCTGTGGACTGCAGGGGGCATTATGTTCTCTGGAGGCTGGCTGTGCTTGTTATGCACTTCAGATAAGTAACCAGGACCCAGACTATGGTGGTCCAGAACATGTAGAAAAAGAAATTATTATTATAATAAATGAAGGGGCCCATGTTTTGCTAAGGACCCCACTGGTGGTGTTGCCTGGTACCGGGATTGCTGAATATCAAGGCTGCTTAGATTTTATTGCACCTCATGTCTCTTTTTTCTCTACCTACACTTCCTGCCTCTTTATCTTACTCACAAAGGTTTTTTATGTTCTCAAACTTATGTTCTCCTTTTGTCACTGTTTTCCTATCTTTCTCTTCTTCTCTCGTTGCCTCTTCTTCTCTCGTTGCCTCCATTCTCACTTTTGCTCAGGGTCAAAGTCTGCAGAAAACTTATAAAACCTGGACCGCAAAAATAAGGGCTGGTGCTCACCAATGACACTTCTAAAAGTGATTTCTGCAGAATGGGGGGTGGGACACAATGTGCCCGGAAAACTGATAGGCCTCATCTACAAAAGTCAACAATGAAGAGCGTGCATGCATGTGAAGAGCAACTCAGGCAGGCTGGTGTAGATGAAGCTGATTTCCGTCCTTCGTGGACACATAAGGCTGCAATAATCCTTACTTTCTATGACATGTTGGTTAAGTTATGAAGCCACGCCCCTTTCTATAAGGCCCGGCTCATCTTAAGAAAGGTGCACGGCTGCTATTAAAGCTGCCATTAAAGTGAAAACCCGGTATGGGGTTCTTTGCAAAAAACAAGCATTTGCTTTTTGTTTAGTAAAAGTGCCACAGGCCGTGGTTTCACTGTAATAGCAGCCGCGCAGCTTTCTTTAGGTGAGCCATGTCCAAAGAGAGAGGCGTGGCGAACAATAAAGTGAAAGCACCGTATGGGGCGCTTGTAAACCAAAAACTGAACAAATAGTAAGAAAAAAAACCATGAGGCTGCCTTCGGGCCGCAAACAACAAACTAAAGGCCGTCCACCACTGTATCAGCATGGTGTACTGCCCTAGGAAAAAAAATAAAGCATCGGGGGAGAGCGTGTCCTAAAATTTAACCAAAAAGCGCTCGGAGGCTGTAATTAAAGCCTACTGAGTAACAACACACGTAACAGGGTGTGTCCTGATGGGAGGTTACAAAATGAGACAAGGCGGTACTAAGGAGGTACTACTAAGCATATTGACCAATGAAAAGTCACAGAACAAAAGCAGGCCCAAGTTCATTTCTGCCTCCTTGGGGATCATCAGTAAGTTACAGCTCAACTCCTAATGCACCGCAAGCAAAAGTGCAGCCGCAGTAAAGAAGCTCAAAGATTCAGTAAAATATCTGAGGTTACTACAATTCTCTGAAGGGACAGGTTGGCGTAGCATATTGCACTGCTTTACTTCTCTTGGTTAGACTAGTTTGCACTACAGAAACATAACCATGCAACTTTGCAATCAAAAAAATGAATTACTACATTTATCCTCCAAAAACAAAAGTTGTGTTAGGATGGTTTAAATGGATCACCGTCTATAGCACGCAGCCTAAGTCAGTGGACTACACTCCTGGGTGAAGGAAGAAGGCCATAAAGTTCATTAGGGTCTGGAATGGGTTATGCGGGCTCTCTGAAACAGGATTACGTGGCTTCTTTAGGCCAAATTATTTTTCTACCACTGCTGGTCTTTAGGCAATGTGAACAGGGGGGAGATCAACATGGGCATGTAGGCTCACTATCAGGGTCTTAGATGTCTCAAGCCAATGTTTACCCTCTTGTGATGCAAATGACATTCTTCTCAAGTTCAATGCAAGGCCTCTGGACTGCAGTTTCTTGTGGTGTTTTGGAATGGCTTTCTCCTCTAGTTATCCTCCTCCGTCCACCGTCAGCCTTGTTCATACTCTCAAGACCAGGACAGCATCCCTCCTTTCCAGATAGTTCAGTTACAAGCCTTCAGGCGTGGCACAGCAATAAGACACATTCATGTTCTTTGACTTATTTCCAACCTTAGGTTAAAAGCACTCCTGGGTGTCCTAATCTGTCATCCTCCTCTCAGCCGCTTTTGCAGAGCTTCAGTATAATATCATTGTAAATAAAAACTACTGGCTCCAGTAGGGACAGTACTTACCCAAACCTATAACCACCGGCCAGAAGTCAGGGCCCAATCAGGATGGACAACCACTAAAACCTACATAAGCACTGCCAACCAGTCCACTTAGGACCTTTGTAGGTATTTTCCAGGGCAACCTAAACAGAAGGCAGAAGATGGTCAGGGGGATGTGTGTTAAGAAGTCAAACAATGTCCTTCCAAGTGAGGGTTTGCTGTTGCCTGGTAGATCAGGAGACTGTCTTGCATTGGTAGCAAAACCAGTGCAAGACAGTCCAGAAACTGTTGCAGGTCAGGAGTGCGACCGCCAGAAAAAAAGTGTTGTTGGGCGAGTGGAGGGAACGCAAGAGGGGGCTTGGTCTGGGGCGCAAGGGGGTGTTAATAATAATATTTTTTTTAAACATAACTTAAGCAGCCGTCTGCCTCCTGTGTCGTGTCACGCCTCCTGTACTCTTCCTGGTCCCAGTAGCCCCTGGGACAGACTCCCTGTGCAATCCCTGCCCTGCTCTCATGCTATGAGAGAAATGTGGCGGTTGGCCTGAGCAGGCTGAAAAGACGCTCTGCTCAGGACAGGGAGTCTGTGGGGTTTCTCCGCCAGGCTGTTCAATGCAGTCGGGTTGGACAAACCTTTGTGTTTATGCATGTTTGGCCAGCCAGAGACGGCCGGGCAAACACACATGAGCACTTACAAGGGCACATAGCACTCCTTCTCCCCCCTCCCATGTCTCAGCCCCACCCCTCTTCGTACGCGCTGGCTCAGAGCCAGTAAATGAAAAATAAAGTGATGATAAAACATTTTTTTTATTTTTCCCCTGCTGACTATGAGCCAGGCATTGGGGTGATGCTCCTCTGCCATTGAGAAACAGCCGCTCCTGCAGGACAGAACTCTGTATAGATTTTTGATCAGTGTCCCACTGCATTGTAGAGGAAAAAAACTGATTATGTAAATCATTCTCAGCAGAATGTCAGTCTCACGCACTATAAAGGTCGAGTCCACTGAGAATCACATAGGACCAGACAACACCACCTGGACCGTGATACAGACATACCAGAGGTTGCAACCCCAATCCTATTTGCTAGATCATTTTCCGCATCAGAAAAAACACTTTTTAACGCTATTAAGGCTTGGGTCTTATCCATCAAAGGACCTAACCCCGAAATGGAAATACACATGGCAATCAAAGGAATGCCGCCTGTGCGGAGCTTGGGATGAGTCTTTACTGCATCTACTATGCATCTGCCCTGTTCTAATAGAGTGGTACAAAAGGGGGTGGTGATAGACGGAGCATCTGAACCAATCAAACAATCACACCCAGTCAACAGATCTGGGCTTAATCCATCACCGTTCTTTAGCCCACTTTGCCACCCCAGTTCAGACATGGCCATATGCAAATCAGTCTGACCCTGTGCCTCATGGGCACAGTTCAGCCCGAATTGCCAAGCCATGCCTTCCCTGGACCGGAAACAAGCTTCCGAGGACCGGTTTCTGGCATTTCAGTCGTCTTCAGCCCGGATTGCTTGAATCCAGTAGCAACGTGAGCAAGGGACTCACGTCTGAGCATACCCTGCCAACTTATGGCAAACAAAGTGGTACAAAAGGGG
Organism: Lissotriton helveticus; assembly: GCF_964261635.1. Classification (NCBI taxonomy): domain Eukaryota; kingdom Metazoa; phylum Chordata; class Amphibia; order Caudata; family Salamandridae; genus Lissotriton; species Lissotriton helveticus. Next base: position 1,583,648,071 of record NC_136065.1, on the reverse strand, counting down.
GTGGTGATGGACGGAGCATCTGAACCAATCACACACTCACACCCAGTCAATAGATCTGGGTTTAATCCATCACCGCTCTTTAGCCCACTCTGCCACCCCAGTTCAGACATGGCCATATGCAAATCAGTCTGACCCTGTGCCTCATGGGAACAGTCCAGCCTGAACTGCCAGGAAAGACATGGCTTGGCAGTTCGGGCTGGACTGTTCCCATGAGGCACAGGGTCAAGGCTGATTTGCATATGGCCATGTCTGAACTGGGGTGGTGTGGAGTGCAAAAAAATGATGGATTTAGGCCCAGATCTCTGTACTGGAGTGAATGTATGACATTGTTCTGCATACTGTCCATCAACTGTTATTTTTGCATTTGTCACCCCGAGTGGGATGGGTATGCTCAGACGTGAGTCCCATGCTCTCCACACCACTGGAGTCAAACTATCCTGGCTGAAGACAGCTGATAGCCAGAAACCGGTCCTAGGATGCTTGATTCCGGTCCAGGAAAGACATGGCTTGGCAGTTCGGGCTGGACTGTTCCCATGAGGCACAGGGTCAAGGCTGATTTGCATATGGCCATGTCTGAACTAGGGTGGTGAGGAGTGCACAAAAATGATGGATTTAGGCCCAGATCTCTGTACTGGGGTGAATGTATGACATTGTTCTGCATTCTGTCCATCAACTGTTATTTTTGCATTTGTCACCCCGAGTGGGATGGGTATGCTCAGACGTGAGTCCCATGCTCTCCACACCACTGGAGTCAAGCTATCCTGGCTGAAGACAGCTGATAGCCAAAAACCGGTCCTAGGATGCTTGATTCTGGTCCAGGAAAGACATGGCTTGGCAGTTTGGGCTGGACTGTTCCCATGAGGCACAGGGTCAAGGCTGATTTGCATATGGCCATGTCTGAACTGGGGTGGTGTGGAGTGCAAAAAAACGATGCCACTGTCCTGCAGAGCCATAAACTTTCTAAAAAACGTGGCAAGAGAACTGGCCAATGCAGAATCCGTTAATCAACTCATGCAGTGTTAGAAGATCTGGCTCAGAAATCCTCCGACAGTCTTGCTTACATGTTAATATTTTATAAAATATTGCCTTTTTAAAAAAAAAAAATGTACAAAAATAATAACAATGTACATCTTTGCAAGTTTTACTCATTGTGGTTTTCCCACCCTTTGTTGATTTTTTTAATGAAATCAAATAAAAGTATATTCATTCCTTCACATAGGACCAGGCAGAATGATGACACAGTTATTCATTCTGCATAAAGGCATTTAGCCCTAAACTCTGAGGTTAGAGCTATGCAGGAACTGTCATACTGAGCATGAGTCATGACATCTGTTGCTTTTCGGAAATGAGGAACAAAACTTACTATTTCAGATACAAGTCAGCACACAAACCATTATTTCCTGTAGGACGTAGACACGTTTTGCAACAACTTTTAAAATAACATCTGCCTGAAACTTCTGGTTTTTGAGAAAACTTCCCTTTTCTCTGGACACTGCCAATGAACATCTGCAAATTTTGTTTTAAAGCTGTCCCTGTTTCTACATAACAAGGGGACCAAGAGTCGTCAGGGACCTTTGGTAAACATTGTAATACAAAACAATGGCCCCATGGCATATAATGCAACAATGCTACTAATCAAATGGTTATTTATTCCAAACAATATTCAGGAAAATGTGTCTTTGTGTAAGCATTGTATCTTGGTGAAATGAGTATAAGTAAAAAACGTGGTCGGTACTCTCTCATCCATGATACACACCCATGACAAGAATGAACAAAAGTGCATATAGAAAAACAAGGATAGCACGGCCCACTCTTGGCTAATCAACGATATAGATTAGGGCCCGCAAATTCAATCATTGACGTGTATGTCTTTAAGTGAATACAGGTATGCATAAAGTTGAACAAAGACTTTTTTATTACTAGGCTGTATTGCTTTTAGTGTTTCTTTTTTTGTGAATTTCAGTGGTGTTTTCCAAACATTTGAAACCAGTGTTTTTAATGTTTATTCAGGTGCCTAATCCCCAAACTAGACAAGCACTGTGTTTTTCCAATGTTTACAAAGCATGTTGTCGTTTTTTTACAGTGATTGTTATAAAACACATATTTAATTTATAGGAGAAGTAATGTATGGTATGTGGTGTCTGTCTGTTGATAGTGTGCTCAATGGATGAATGTCAAACTGTTTCAAGCATAGGAAGACTGTGCATTGCACAATTCCCTCTCTCACATCTCATTACCTCTCACACCCACACACATGCAGGACTGTGCTTGGTTTTCAGGACTATTAATGGATTACAAAATAAGAATCCTATATTCAAATGTTTTGCTAAAACAAATTTCTGGACAAAGTTGGGGTACGTACTCAATAGTATGACATTGTAAGGGGGGTCAACACTGACAACAGCATGGTACATTGTTAAACTTTTAAACTTTTTAATTACACATGATTAATTTGTAGCCCTGCATTCTAGGACACATAAAAGTGATGCTTTAAGCATGCTCGCCACTGATATTCTGCACTCTTTGCCTGACCACATTAAGGTGGTGCTCCTGGTGCATGGACATTTATACTTGACAAGTGTCCCCATGGCAAATGTCTCACTTTAAGTCAGTCCTGACCTTTTAACAGGCCTCACATTGTGTTCTTGGACTACACATTTTTCCTGTTAACATTGTAAATATGAGCTTAGAAGCCCTTGACTAAAGTTCAGTTGGGTAAAAAAACCAAGATTAACTGAATGCTTCACATTTAACAATCCCTTTTTTACAGGTACCTATCCCTACCCCTAGTACTGAATGTTTAAAGCCCAGGGTTATTTTGGGGGGGGGGACTACTTGCTATCAATACTGACTTGTTAGAAAGGGGGACTGATGTATCAAATAGGTTTACTCATTACATGCCTGTGGGTAAATGTGATAATACATATAGGTCAAGATTATTCAGAGCCAGACATTTCCTCAATTAGGTAAGAAAATAAAAACTGCAAAAAGATCAACTGTGATTTTAATATTCACAGATTCTCTACAGTGTATAAAAAACAAAAGATCGGACAGAAAACGTTCTTCTAAACCCAGAACCATTAACCAAAGCACAAGAAGTGGAGGAAACATTAGGAATAGGAAACAATATTTTAGTTTCATCCCTAAACAACAAACCTCAAGCAGAGTAATCTTACATCAGTCTTTCTTGGTCCTACCTTGTAAAACAGAGTTACACATTGTGGTGTCCCCTTCAAAAAGAAACACAAATGACACATTCTCTCCCATTTTCCTTCTTTGAATGGCATTTTAGTTTGTGGTTGTGGAAGTGTTTATCAGTGTTTATATGTTTACACCGATGAGGCCCGTTTCCCTCTCAGTGTGATTTAATTCGTTATTATAGGTTTAAACCTAAAACAGGATAGCCGAGGTGTTACAAAACACTCTCAAGTCCAGTTTCTAAACTAACATCTCAGCAACGTAACATCTGAGCAATGTCACCTGACACAAGGAGATAGTAGCATTTAATCCTTTTTTTGCATACACATTGTGAAGCTAACCATTTGTATCTTGAAACACATTCACTTTCCTAGCTGGAAGGCTTGGTTTGAGTCATAAATGCTTGTGAGAATTGGGCAGCTGCCTTTCATTTTGATTTAAGCCTGGTCTAGCACGCTGGCTAATGCTGGGGGAGGGACCACAGGACTGCCAACCAGAAGAGGGTAAACATTGGAGAATTAGCACCCTTGTACCTGACCCATATAACACAAAGAACCAACACAATTAATGGCAAAAGGTTGGTTTGAATTGTCCGAGTCCTGTGTATGGCAGTACTTTGCATCTTTCAATAGAGTAGATTGTAAGCATGTGGAAGAAGTAAACAGTCGACACTGTGATGATGTCTCTTAAACACAGTAAACGTCATTGTTGGCACCCTCTAGGTGCAACCACAATGAAATGGCATCTCTGAACATTGCACTGTGACAGCACTTCTCACAAATTGCATCTACAGCTAACTTGAGATTGCAGAGCACACCATATTGAAGACAGAGAAGCAACTGAGTCATCTCAAGAACAGCATGTGCTGGACGAGAACCAAAGTGCTTAATTCTAGAACTCAGGTGACTCCACTTCAGATATATGATTAGAAGTGGAAATCTCAATAAACTTATATTTTGAAACTTAGAATTGGAAATCTCAATAAACGTATATTTTGAAACTTAGAAGTGGAAATCTCAATAAACTTATATTTTGAAACTTAGACGTGGAAATCTCAAAGGCAGGGCATTCTAAAACAAAGGCAGTGCAAAGTGGACACAAGTTATTGGCAATCTTGTGCTCTTCGTTGTGGTAGCAGTGGTAGGTATAGATACTGTTCTGAAGAAAGCAGTGAGAAATGACATTTCATAATATGTGAAAATAGTGCTGACTGGCCATAAACGGTACAAAGAGATTCTTTTTCATATGTTGAACTCTTACTTATTTTGATGTGTACTCCATATTCTATATCCTTTTATCGCATGTATGTGTGGTCCTCTCATAAGCTGTCAAATGTTTTAAAGGAAGACACAACTTTTCATATATATTTTATTTGTCTGACTTGTAAAATGTTCGTGAACATCACTGTAATGTAAGCAAAGATTAGACATATGAAAAAAATGCATGTAAAAATAGCATTAAAACGAAAGTGGAAAGGTAGCTGGTAGAAGGGTCTTGGGCGGGCAATGAGATAAAAGTAAATGTGGCTTTGTAGCATGTCTCAGCACCTTGCAATATATGGAAAAATACAGTATATAGAACATTAGTGGGGTGAAAAAATCTACTGAGACATTACCTATCCAGCTAACAGGAGTTGTAAATCTTTGGATCGTACCTCTAAACAACAAAGATATAAATAAGTGTTAACCCTTTCAGCTAGCACCATTTTCACTTGCTTGTTTCTTAAAAACTACTGAATAGATTTTCACCAAAATCACAAAAGCTCACTTCCAGTGTAAAGGTCTACTTGCATGGCAAGTTCGGTGGGCACCCGTTTAGCAGCATTTGCTGAAGGCATGAGCAACATTTCCTATGGCGGCTACCGGAGGAAAATGCAATTTTTATCGCACTCAACCAAACCCCCTCTCCCCCATACCCCCATCTCTTAACTTTTTTCCCTTAACATATCTGCACAGAACTTTGAATACTTGACCATACCTGACTAAGCTAACTGAGTGCCAATTTTGAGCTGGTCCATCTATGGTGACAAAAGTTATAGGCAAACTAAAGCGACTTGCCAATGGTTATGCAGATCTGAACCGTAACTAAACAGTAGTATCTATCTATCTATCTATCTATCTATCTATCTATCTATCTATCTATCTATCTATCTATCTATCTATCTATCTATCTAGAGACACAAGTGGATTTTGAGTTAGTTATCTTGAAAAGGGTGTTTTTTAAACCGGTAAATGTTTGTAGGAAACAGCTTGAATATTGGACTACAGGCTTTGTTCACCTTTAGTAATGGGAAGAGGAAGAATACTTAGAAGAATTATCAGAGTTTGACGGAATGATGCCACAGCCATAAAACAGCGGACAAGCCATTCCATTAAACCTGCAGTGTTTCAACCCCCCCACATCCCCTCCCCCCAGTTAAAGGTGGAGAACTGCTAGGCTTCTGCCAGCAGAACCTCGGCCCCTCGACCGGTATTCCAAGGTTTTCTTGCATTCTTCCAAAGAAAGAGCCCAACACTTGCCCATTAGTGCATACCTGTAGGTTTCCAACAGTCACATGTTCTTGCTTTCAATTTTCGCATGAAAAAGGTGTTGGAATTTTATGAGCTATCCAGAGTGTCTGGTTTAATTTAAAGTGTAATAACAGACCTGACCAAAGTGAAATGTTTTGTCCTCGAAGACTGTTGAAGTAATATCTTCTTACATGCTTACTTCAAATCGTTACACATTTATTAAGCAAATTGTGATATCACAAGATTAAACTGACAATTGTTCCCTCATGTTTGCATTGAGTTTCTAATACTGAATCCCTCCCCACTGCGTGGATTTCTTCAAGACTTTTGCATACAAGTCCCAATGGAACAAATGTGAACAGAACCCCGAAGCAGTTAGAACATTGCAGGTGTACCGCGTACACCGGACAAAGGCGCCAAGGACCTTCAGAAAAGAAATGTTGAACGTTTAATTGTATACTTAGAAATCCTCACTTATATCTGCCAAGCCTGAGAATGTCCAAAATCGGAGTGTCGCGGCCTGTACGGCAATGGTTTCAAGGACAAACAAAATGGAGTCGGCTATGACGGTAAGGCTGAAAGTACAATCAGTTTCTCATTCATGGCTGTATAGGGCTTGGACGGGCAGCTACCTGAGAGCAGAACCGCAATCAACCAGCCTATGATCTGCTTCCATGACCCGGACTGGCAGTCAATATTCTAGGATAATGATACAAAACTTTAGCTGGTTAACAGAAAAAAAGTGTTGAAGCTCAATATTCAGTTAATGAAACAACCAACACATTTTATTCAAGTACTAGTGATCACAAAAACATATCAATCAATGTGAGAATATGCACATTATGAACATACGTAGCAGATCTACCTTCAGAACAGAGTAATACAATCAAGGGCTAGTAGAAAGTTGTATGAAACAATACATTATTGCTATCTCCAGTAATTATATACACCGCCCAGGTCTAGGTAAAGCTCTCAGTAGCTGCCACTGGCATCTGTGAACCTAACGGTACTTTGCCTCGCCCACACCTGCTTGAAATAAATAACCCGGCTGTCCATACTGGTGTCCCTACTTGTGTCGGTACTGGTGTCCATACTGGTGCCGCTCCTGTCCCGCGAGTCCACATTCCTGCGGGCTCTGTCCCTGGTATCAGTCTTCCCGCCAGCTCCTGCGCATTTCATCATTTCAAAGCTTCACCTCTCCCTTGCAGCGTTTGCAGATTGATGCTGGCATATTCCACATTCTCTGTGTTGTACCTTGCAGCAGATGCTAGCGGTTTGGACCCAAGCCCCACGTTACTGTAGGTGGCCTCCTCTTGGTCACGTCGTGCATGAAGAGTGAGGGTAGCATATTTCATCTCTTGGCTGTTCAGTTCACTGGGAATGGTTCCAGGATTCTCTTCTGCTGATGTCCCTTTCTGCAATTAAAAGAGGATAGAGGGCCAGTTATATTATGAAGGTATCTGCACCAAGAGACCTAATGATGGTGGAGTTAAAAATAGAAAATTCCCTTTTGTGTCGTTATGTATTTCCTATAACTATTTCACAATCAGTTTGCGCTGAACCAAAAGAATAGTGGGGCATATTGTTATGTTATATTTATTTTTATATAGCGCGCGGCTACTCAAAAAGAGTGTCCCGGCGCTTTAATAATGAGACCTACAGCAGAATAACACAACACAGTGATAAAAACAGAGTGGAAGGCAGAACAGAAAAGAAAAGGAAAAACAGCCTATAGGGCAAACAGCCAAGTTTTTAGGCCTTTCCTAAATGCAAGTAAACTAGTAGCTCCACGGAGTGTCAGCGGCAGGGTGTTCCACAGCTGTGGCGCCAGCAGTCCAAAGGAGCGGCCTCCAGTGCGAGCTCTCTTTACGCGCGGCACCGCCGCCGGAAACAGAGATTCTGATCTAAGAGAGCGGGCAGGGTGGTAAAAGGCGAGTCTCCTTTGGAGATACTTATCTCCCACAGCATGGAGAGCTTTGTAGGCCAAAGTTAATGCCTTAAAGGCAGCCAATGTAGGGTCTGCAGAAGGCCGGCAATGCTGGCTCGCCTATTTAGGCCATAAATGGCCCCCGCGGCAGCATTCTGCACAACTTGGAGCCGCTGCAACAGATACTCTGGCAGGCCCAGGTAGAGGACATTAGAATAATCCAACCTAGAGCCAATCAGAGCCTGCACGGTCAGCTTCCTGTGTTCCTCAGACAAGAGAGGTAAAAACCTCCTCAACGTCTTGAGGAGGCCAAAACATGTGCCCGTCACCCCTAGGATCTGGGATCTCAACGTCAGACCCTTGTCCATCTTGACCCCCAGGTTCTTAGCTACTTGAGATGGACAGGATGGGGGAAACATGTTAATGGGCCACCAAGCTTGCCAGTCAGGATCCGACGCACACCCGAAGAAGAGTACCTCAGACTTATCTGAGTTGCACTTGAGGCTGTTCAGCTGAAACCATTTAAAAACAGCCTCAAGGCAATCCCGGATACTCTCTCCATTGAAGTCTCCTCCCTTCTTACAAGAAAAGAGGAGCTGGGTGTCGTCGGCATAGGATACGATCTGGGCCCCGAACGACTCCGCCAACACCGCCAGAGGGGTCATAAAGATGTTAAAGAGGGTCGGGCTCAGTATAGAGCCCTGCGGAACCCCGACTCCCAATGGCGGCATCACGGCCGAGTCTGGGGAGGCCCAGACCTTTTGTCGGCGGCCAGCTAGGAAAGATGAAAACCAGCTGAACACCGTCCTCCTAAGGCCAATCTCATAGAGTCTTGCGAGAAGGCCCTCATGGGGGACGGTGTCGAAGGCCGCCGACAGATCCAACATGAACAGCATGGCTTTGCCCCCGGCGTCCAGTACCCCTTTAATGGCTTCTGACACCTCCAGGAGCGCGGTCTCTGTACTGAGGTTTGGACGGAAGCCAGATTGAGTGGCGTGCAGAATCTCATGTGTTTCCAGAAAATTGTAGAGCACCATGTGTACGTGCTTCTCCAAAATTTTCGTAAAAGCCGGCAGAAGAGAAATCGGTCTGTAATTGACCGGAGCCTCGGGATCGAGACCAGGCATCTTCAGCAAGGGGATAACCATTGCCTGCTTCCAGGCCTGCGGAACCAATCCCTGGCTCAACGAGAGGTTCAGGAGTGGATTCGCCAGCGGGTTTATAGCTTCCGCCATTTTTGCCAAGAATTTGGCCGGGCAGGGGTCCAAGGGCGACCCAGATTTAAGATTGCCCATAAGCGCTAAGGAAGCAGGGGCTGAGATGGATGGAAAAACGGCCAGCATCGGGCCTAGCGAGGCCGCGAGGCCCGAGTCGTCCTCGAGGTTAATCAGCCCCACGGGCGCCGCCAATGGAAAAGAGTCCTGGATAAGCTTAATCTTGCTGGTGAAAAAATTTGCAAGATCAGAAGCCCAGGACTTAGAGGGCGTACCTCGAGATACATTGGAACGAGGGGCCGTAAATTCTCTAACTATGGTAAAAATCTCCTTACCGGAGTTGGAGGCGGCTTCTATCCTCCCTGCAAGATAGGCTTTTTTTCCTAGGCGAATATCCCGCTGATAGGCCTTAACCGCTGTCTTATAGGTCAGCCTTGCCACAGAATCATATTATGATCGCCAGGCTCTTTCAGCTGCCTTACAAAGCTACCGGGCGGACGACAGTGCCGCCGTGAACCAGGGAGCCGAAACACGTTTCGGTGTTAAGCGGGGGGTCATCACCGGGGCAAGATCGTTTAGCCCATCCCGAAGCCATGCCTGCAGAGACTCCAGGTCCTTCTCCAGATCTCCTGTGAGAGGGCATGGGTGATCCAGCGCGGCCTGAGCCAGCATAGCTGGAGTCACTCGATGGTAAGCCCTGAGGGCACAGCCCTGTTGCCGAGACACGGGATTAGCCGATTTCACCGTGCCTTTAACCAAAAATTTGGCTAGCCTGTGGTCTGACCAAAGCACCGGGATAATCTCCTTCACCTCCAAAGGAGATGTCGAGAAGACCTGGTCAAGAGTATGTCCCTTGTCATGCGTTGGCCCCCGGAAATACGGGATCAGGCCCAGGGGGGCCGTAGCCTCCAAAAGTTTGATAGTATCCGGGTCCGATGGCTCATCCATACGAAAATTAAGATCCCCGGCTACAATACAATGTTCTGCTTTCAGGGCCAGTCCCGATATAACCAACTCGAACTCTTCGAAGAAGGTTCCAGGTGGGCCAGGTGGCCTATAGACTAATAGACCTTTAAAGGATTGGTGTGGTGCCAGAGTGATGGAAAAGGCAAGGGACTCAGAGCCGCGAATGTCATCTACTGGCAGAATGGAACAAGCCACGCATTTCTTCACCACCAGTGCCACTCCCCCACCCCTTCCCTTAAGTCTATCCTTCCTGAAAACATTGTAATCAGGAGGAATAGCTAAAGCCACATCGGGATTTGAGAATTCCCCCAGCCACGTCTCAGTTAACATGAGACAAAGTGGCTTTTCCGTATCAAGAAGATCATAAATATCTTGCGCATGTCTGCCCACAGATCTAGTGTTTAGCAGCATGCATAAATACCCAACATTGTCGATCTTTTTATTGGGAAGCAAAGACGAAACACAGCTGGGGCGCCATCCGCATCCAGGGCAGCGAGACTTACCCCTGTAGCGACCGGGGAAGACAGTACAGCAGCCACCCGAAGGGTTTTGTAAGGAGCGTAGCTCACATGATGTATATCGGAGCATGGGGGGCCCGGGAGCAAATACGCCCAGTGGCTGAGCCCAACCCGCCGCCCCGTTCGCCTCCTGGACGCTGACGGGCGCAGACGGGCTGGACTCTGGCGAGACTCCGGCGGTGATCCGGCGTACCCGCTGCGCGTGGCCGCTGCGCGTAAGCATAACTTCCTTTAAGAGGAGGTCGTCGCCTGAGCCGCTAGAGCGTGCACCCCTCACCCAATATGGCCGCCACAGAAACGCTGTTGCTCACACTACCAGCCCACAGGAACCGGGACCCGCAAAGCGCGGTGGCAGTACCGATTATGGTGCAAGTGTGTAGAGTTGACCCTTAAAAACAGGGGATAAGCAAATAAAGAATAAAGAAAATATCCAAACAGGATTTTTAAAACACGCCGCTATATTGCTGTAAAATGCGCGCCTCAGCTCAGCATAACGCCGTGTAGCGCTCAGGTAGGTCTCGTGTCCGCTAGTGAAATCAGCGGAGCTAAGGATGTCAAGGCCGAGCCCCCTGGTTGCCTCCCTTAAGAGGAGGTACATTGCTACATTGTTTAATAACTAACTGTGGGGCATATTAGCAAGAACCTCGTTAAAATTATCGCCATTTTAACAGCAGGAAACTGCCGCTAAAACGGCGATAATGGGCTTCCTAATATGCGTTATAGAATTCCAATAGAAGTCCAGGTTAGATGTCCTGCACATATAACATGGGCTTCTATTGGAATTCTATAACGCATATTAGCAAGCCCATTATTGCCGTTTTAACGACAGTTTCCTGCCTCTAAAACGGCGATAATGGGCTTACTAATATGCTATATAGAATTCCAATAGAATCCCAGGTTAGATGTGCAGGACATCTAACCTGGGCTTCTATTGGAATTCTATAACGCATGTTAGCAAGCCCATTATCGCCGCTTTAACGGCAGTTTCCTGCCTCTAAAACGGCGATAATTTTAACGAGGTTCTTGCTAATATGCCCCACAGTTAGTTATTAAACAATGTGCACAACGTAAGAAAAACTTTATGCCCTTGTCATTTTATTATACGCATTACAATTCTAAGTCATACATTGCATATAAAGTAAAAAATAATATTTTTCATCAAAAACTAACATTTAAGGACATACGAATATGTATTGTTTTTAATATATTTAGATGTATTTTAAATACTGTAGTAGAACGTATTACATTTAGAATTGTATATGAATTGAAGTGTTTGTGTCAACAATTTCCGAAGTAGTATGAGAATATGAAAACACACCACAAAAGTGGCTAAAAGTGTTTACTTGTTTGGAAACCAGTATGTACAAGGAGGTGTAATTAATGTGCTTTTTATGAAAAATATAATTTTTACTTGATTTGCAATGTATGACTTAGAATTGTAATGAGTATAATAAAATGACAAGAACATAAAGTTTGTCTTACGTTGTGCTACATTGTTTAATAACTAACTGTATTCTTTTGGTTCAGTACAAACTGATCGTGACTTGATTATAGGAAATACATAATGACACAAAAGGGAATTTTCTACTTTTAACAGTGTTATATAACCTGGTCCCTTTTGGTCTAACCTGAGTAACTCTCTCTTTTGTTGGATACTAATGATGGTGGTGCCAGCGATATAAAGGGTTTTCATTCATTCATGCATTCACTCATTTATTCTTAGGCATTTATTGCATGATAGTTCTCCAGTACTCTGCATCCTTGTGCGCTGCTCGCAGCAATAGTTCCTGGGAAGAAGACAGGTTAGTAGCATGGCTTTCATGTCTCGCAAAACCTGGTGAACACTGTCAAAAAGTGAAGGGAGGTGAACTGTCTGATCACAGATAGTTTAGTTTAGCTTAGCGTTTTATAGAGCGCATGGTTACACCACCGGTGTGTCCCTGCGCTGGAACAGGCACTCTGACAGGGTACGGAACATCATTATTTGCATATCACAGCTGATCGCTCACTCTGGCCAGCATGCTCAATTTAGTATGCTGTTAGGAATAACCATGTCTTCAGTTGTTTGCGGAATTTAGTTTTGCATGTTTCTGTTCTCAGGGCCAATGGTAGAGTGTTCCACGCTTTTGTTGCGAGGTATCTGAAGTAGTGTGGCCACTTTCTGGCTTTAGTTATTCTCGGTACAGTCACCTGTGCCCTACCCTTGGATCTTAGGTTTCGGCCTGGTGTGTACTGTGTTAACAGTGGTTGTGGGTACTGTGGGCCTTTTTTTTTGATAGAATACGGTAACGGTGGCACATTGCCTTGAATGTGATTCTCTTCTCCACTGGTAGCCAGTGCAATTCTGGCAGGGCTTTCTTTATGGAGGCTCTTCTTGGGAGGCTTAGTACCAAGGGAGCAGCCGCATTTTGCACTGTCTATAATTTGGATAGCCCTTTTTTTGTGGCACATAGGTATAGCACATTGCCGTAGTCCAATTGGGAGGTTACCACGGCATATACTATGGTTTTCCTAGTATATGGTGGCAGGAGATCAAGAATCTTTCTCAGAATTTTCATGGTCCCATAGCATTTGGCTGCTACTTTCTGAATCCAGCTGTCGATTGCCAGTTCAGAGTCAAACCATACTCAGAGAATTTTTACTTCTGATTTCGGTGTAGGTAATACGCCCAGTGTCTCAGGCCACCAGACTGATGACCAAATAGCTGGGGCCTTGCCCACAATCATCACCTCCATCTTATTCCCATTGAGCTTAAGGCAGTGGTTAGACATCCAAGCTGCCACCACTTCCAGACACCTGGTGAATCGGATTGCTGTCTGTTCCCTGTCTTGAGACAGCATCACAATTAGCTGCGTGTCGTCGACGTATGACACAATGGACACCTTATTCTCTTCTACACGCTACGCCAGTGGCCCCACTTATAAATTAAATAAAGTTGGGCTCAGACTCGATCCCGTTGGGACACCCTGGGGCAGGGGGATGCTCTTAGATAGGTAAGACTGTTGTGCGACTTGGAAGTTCCGCTCAGATAGAAAGGATGTGATCCAGCGCAGTGCATTTCCCCAAACACCACATGCCTGTAGCCTCTGGAGGAGTGGCTTATGGCAAAAGGTGTCAAACACCGCGCTGAGGTCCAATAGGATCAGTGCAACCGTCAGCGTATTTCCTAATTGATTCTGTTGCCAGGAGTAGTGCTGACTCCGAAGAGTGTGCAGCTCTAAAACCTGATTGGGAGGGGTGAAATAGGTCATTCTTGTTATTATGCTCTACTAATTGTTTATTAGTTTCTTTTTCAGCGATCTTAGCCGTAAATGGTAACAGTGAAATGGGGCGCAGAGTCTCCAAAACTGCTTGATCTATAGATGGTTTCTTTTTGAGTGACAGAACTATAGCTTGTTTCCATTTAGTGGGGACCTCTCCTGTTTGAAAGGAGCATGTGATGAGTTCAGAGATATATGGCATAATGAGGTTCACTCCCTGCATAAGTATCTCCGGGCGGACAGAGTCCAATGAGGAGCCTGATTTTATTCCTTTTGCTGTGACTTTCAGTTCTTCTACATCCTGAATCTTAAATTCGTCATGGGTCTCACCTGCAAATGTGATATCACGTCTGCCTGTTGAGCTAATCCCTTGCCGCACTTCCACTGGGAAAGTGTCATATATTTTTGCTACTTTGTTTGCGAAGAATTATGCTTTTTTATTGCAGCTCTCCAGAGAAGCGACTGCCTCATTATTGTTTTCACATGCTTTGAGGAACTTCAGTATTGAGAACATTTCTTTGGAGGAGTTACTGGCCAGACCGCCGGACCTACGACGCCACCCAGCTCAACACACTCAACGCCAGGCGGATCCCGGGGTGCTACCGAGCCACACCGAGACGCACCCACGGACCCTTCTGCTGCCACTCCTGCAAGTTCACCTGCATCCGGACCTGCACTACACCAGCACCGACCAAGACGAGCACCAGCAGCAGCCACCTGAAGTGCATCCTGCTCAACACCCGCTCCGTCCACAGACACGCCGTCGAGCTCTGGAACCTGCTCGATACCACAGCCCCTGATGTCGCCTTCCTCACGGAAACCTGGATGAACGCCTCCTCAGCGCCCGACATCGCCATCCCGGACGGCTACAAGATCATCCGGAGGGACCGCGTCAACCAGACAGGAGGAGGCATCGCCATCATCCACAAGAACACCATCCGCATCACGACCAACACCGACGACACCCTCACACCCGCCGAACACCTGCACTTCCAGATCCACATCAACTCCAAGACCACCCTCAGAGGCACCCTCATCTACAGACCCCCGGGACAACGCACACAATTCAGCGAAGACATCGCCGACTTCATCAGCCCGCACGCCATCCCCTCCGCTGACTACATCCTCCTCGGGGACCTCAACTTCCACCTGGAGAACAACAACGACCGCAACACCACCACCCTGCTGGACAACCTCGCAAACCTCGGACTCAAGCAGCTGGTGACCACCCCCACCCACTACGCCAGACACACACTCGACCCCGTGTTCTCATCCAGCAAGGACATCACCTTCAGCCACGCCACCGGACTCCACTGGACGGACCACAGCTGCGTCCACTTCAGCTTCAGAAGGACCACGATCTACCACCATCAGCAACAGGTTGCACGCAGAAGCTGGAACAAGATCACAGCCGACCAGCTCGCGACTTCCCTGAGCAAGAACCCTCCCACCGGCGCAACGAACCCCAGCCAGGCGGCCACCAACCTCACAAAGTGGATCAGCAACTGCGCAGACGACCTCGCCCCTCTGAGGACCCCGCCTAGCAGACCCGGCAGCAAGAAAGCCCCATGGTTCACCGACGAACTCAAGAGATCCAAGAGGGACTGCCGAGCCCTCGAGAAAGCCTGGCGCAGAGACCCAACACCGGACAACACGAATGCCCTCAAGCTCGCCACCCGAAAACATCACCAACTGATTCACGCCACCAAGAAAACTGCATTCAAGGAACGACTGGACAACAACGCACGCAACAGCAAGGAACTCTTCAACATTGTCAAAGAGCTCTCCAACCCCAACGCCGGAATCAACGACATCACCCCTTCACAAGACCTCTGCAACTCCCTCGCCTCCTACTTCTACAACAAGATCGCGGACATACACAACAGCTTCAGCACTCAACCGACGCACGCCACGACCGAACCACCGCCCCCCACCACCACCCTCCGCGCCTGGACCCCGATCAGCACTGAAGACACCGTCCGCACGATGAACTCCATCCACTCCGGATCTCCGACCGACCCCTGCCTTCACCACGTCTTCAACAAGGCCGACGCTGTCATCGCACCCCACCTGCGGGACATCATCAACACCTCCTTCGACACCGCTACCTTCCCGGAGAGCTGGAAGCACACCGAACTCAGCGCCCTACTTAAGAAGCCATCAGCCGACCCCACCGACCTCAAGAACTACCGCCCCATCTCGCTGCTCCCGTTTCCTGCAAAAGTCATCGAGAAGACCGTCAACAAGCAGCTGGCCGCCTTCCTCGAGACGAACGGATCCCTCGACCTCTCGCAGTTTGGCTTCCGGGCCAACCACAGCACCGAGACCGCCCTGATCGCAGCCACCGATGACATCCGAGCCCTGCTCGACAACGGAGAAACAGCGGCCCTCATCCTCCTAGACCTCTCCGCGGCTTTCGAAACTGTCTGCCACCGTACCCTAGTGCAGCGCCTCAGCAACGTCGGAATCCAGGAGCAGGCACTG